>NC_133619.1:79059691-80326141 GCF_048593235.1 Sminthopsis crassicaudata | reverse complement strand
CTTCCTTCCTTCCTTCCTTCCTTCCTTCCTTCCTTCCTTCCTTCCCTTCCTTCCTTCCTTCTTTCCTTTCTTTCTTTCTTTTCTTTCTTTCTTTCTTTCTTTCTTTCTTTCTTTCTTTCTTTCTTTCTTTCTTTCTTTCTTTCTTTCTTTCTTTCTTTCTTTCTTTCTTTCTTTCTTTCTTTCTTTCTTTCTTTCTTTCTTTCTTTCTTCTTCCTTTCCTTCCTTCCTTCCTTCCTTCCTTCCTTCCTTCCTTCCTTCCTTCCTTCCTTCCTTCCTTCCTTCCTTCCTTCCTTCCTCCTTCCTCCCTTCCTTCCTTCCTTCCTTCCTTCCTTCCTTCCTTCCTTCCTTCCTTCCTTCCTTCCTTCCTTCCTTCCTTCCTTCCTTCCTTCCTTCCTTCCTTCCTTCCTTCCTTCCTTCCTTCCTTCTTCCTTCCTTCCTTCCTCCCTCTATTCTTTCCTCCCTCCCCCTCTCTTCCCAATATAATTTTTCCTACTTCTTTACCCTCATCATCATATTATCATCAGCTTGATCGTCATCCCAGGTTCATGAGCTTACAGGGAAGTAGTGTTGATGGCTTTTAGATATAGGGTTTGTCAAGAACCACCCACTTACTGTTTGTGCTTGCCTGGGATCTATTCACGATAGTAAAACAAACAGGTAGTCTCTCTTGAGCACTGACTTCACTGGGAGTTATATTGCTTACTTGGACAACATCTTCTAGTGTACTGATGGTATCAGTAGCTACAGTGTAGAGGGTATATTCAGACATAGCTGGTTCAGTATGCAAGGTTAGCATAATTACAGGAATTGAATTTCCTTTATGAACCACTGCCTAACTATGATGTAGATTCACTCATATAGCTCTTTAGATGCATGAGTAATGTTTTCCTTTGGTTCAGAAGATAGAAGAATTTTGTTTTTATTGTTAGGTCATACCTGCCACATTGATTAAGTGAAGGAACACCACTGTGATTGATTTTGACAATTCTGAGTGAGATGAAAATTTTCTTTCTTACTTCAATGTTGCTAGTGAAAAGCAAAGATAATTAACCTAACTCTAGCATTTCAAAATTTTAGGCAGGAAAGAGATTAAAAATGTCTGTGAGATTTATCCTGAGTACCTGACTCCACATAATATAAAAGGAAAGGGAGGTAGTAGAGAAAGTCAGTGTCATTCCTGCAAAGATTCCATCAGTCCTTAAGGACTTACTCCTTATCCAAAGTTAGCAAGATTAATGACAGGTTGCTATTGGACCAAGAGGACCTCCTGACTTCCAATGTCTCTTTACTTCATTGCTATCCTTATTGTAGGTCTTCTCAAGGTTCTGGGCTCAATTCATTTGTTTAAGATTAAGACTTAGAAGGGATTGTGAAGGGTGTTGGGGTATACAAGGCACCAAGTTCCTTGCGCTCAAAGAAATTCCCTTGTGGTTTTCTCATTTATTGGAACAAGGAGAAAATGAAGATAAAGAAGAAAAAAGAAGATAAAGAAGAAGACCTATAAAAAGAAGAACGAAAAAGAAAAAGAAGGACAAAGAAAACATAAAAAAGATCAAGAAGAAAATGGAGGAGAGAAAAAAAGAGGAGGAGAAGAAAATACTGTATAATTTTAGAAATATTTATTTTAGGACCAAAGAATCATAGAGTTTTAGGTCTGAAAAGGACCCTAGAGATCATCTAATATAACTCCCTAATTTTATTTTATTTTAGTGTTTTGCCATGATTTTTTAGCACTGCTGTTTTCACGTCTCAGAAATTTTCTGATATATTCTGCCCTCCTTTCCTTCTCTACCTCCAACAAAGAAAAGCAATGCAACATAATAATCCAAACCTGAAAATGCATGCTGCATTTCTCACTTATAGTCTCTAACCTCTTTACTCATGGATTCTGTGCAACAAATGTCACTCATGGAAATTACTCTGAGTTTATCTTCCTTTCAGTATTGTTTTAATTTACCCAGTCATAAGCATTATATTGTTTTCTAGGTTCCATTTTTGTTACTCTGCACATTTTGCATGTCTTCCTATGTTTGTCCTATTTTTTGTCATTTTTATTGTTCAATAAGATTCCATTGTTTTTCTAAGCCATTCCACAATGATGGGCAACCATTTTGTTTCTAGCTTTTTGTTACTATGAAAAAATATTATTGTTCATAGTTATTATGTACGGGATTTTTATTTCTCTCATTGACCTCTTTGGGGCATATTGCAGTACTATACTTCCATGATTCTAGCAATAAGGAAGTAATTTCAATATTTTCCTGAAGATGTTGCCATAAAATGTTAATGTTGTAATGATTTCCTGTAATCCCTTGCTCCAATGACTGAGCTCCCCTTACCTATCTAATGCTAGCTCTTTCCCCTCCACTACAAAATCCTTCTGCTCCAGGCAAGCCAGTCCTTAATCTCTCCCATAATTGGACTATGATCATTTTTTTAAAAGCATTGCTCTTCATTTGTCATTCCCTTTCCTCTCATTTCTGCTTATCCAAATCCTATCCTTTAAGGCTCAGTAGAGACCTGGGTTCTTAGCATGTTTTTGAGAAACAAACCTTTGATGAAGAATATGGAACCTTTTCAGATTTAAATGCATAAAATTACATACATAGGATTAGAAAAGAAGCCAATTATATTGAAATACAAATGTCAAATAAAACAAATTCATGGACCCTGGATTAAGAACCCCTGGCATAGGATTATAGAATCTAAAATCTGGCCTAGGATCTAGCATTTAGGATTTAGAGGTGCTCTAGTACAAGGATTCTTGTTATAAAATATTATAAAGTTCCTGAAAATGATTCAGCTTCTGCTTGAAGACCTCTCACCCAATACAGGTATGTGTGAATAGCTCTAATTTTCAGGAATTTATTATTATTATTATATATTGAGCCAAAATCTATCTTTCTGCCTCTTTCACTCACTGAACCAAGTTCTGCATCAGGGGCCAAATGCAACTGGTCATCACATGATAACCTTCAGATATTTAAAGATAATTATGTGACTTTTAAGCCTGGACAACTAACTTCTTCTTTTACTTTATCCTTCTTTGGTTTCATGTCTCTTAAACCATCTTATTTACCCTTTTCTGACCTCCTACATTTGTCAAGTCCTTCTTAATACATGGCACTCAGAAATGAAAACAACTTTCTAGATGTGGTAAAATGCAGCAGGTCTCCCTTATTCTGGACATGATGTTCTTGTTATTCACCTTATGATCACACCTATTTGGGTGCCATGTCACATTATTGACTCATACTGAATTTACAATCTACTAAAAACTCCTCCAGGCAACATAAAAAAAAAAAAACCCACAAACAATATTTTGTCACATTTCTTCTATCCTGTGCTCATGAAGTTGATTTTTTGTTAACACAAGTGAAGTAATTAACACTTAAAATTGAAAAGTTAATAGATTCAGCTCATTCTTTTAGCCTGTTCAAAGTTCTTTGGATCCTGTTTCTATCATCTAATATCTTAGCTTGTGTCATTAGCAAACTTTTAAAGCATTTCATCAATTTCTTCAAACTCTGTAAAAAAAATTGATAAAACATTGACTAGAATGTGGATGAGAGCAGAACTTCTAGTACTATTTCATTAGAGAATTCTCTCTTTCTTGATCTGTTTAATCACCTGTCTTTAAGTTTGTTCATTAAACTAGTTCTGAATCCAAATTATTATCCAGTAAACATTTCCCCATCTTGTGCAAGTTGACAAGAATAATACAAGTATTTATCAAGTGCCTATGCTTTACGCATTGTCCTAACTACAGAGTTATAAAGACTGAAATTATCCCTACCTTCAGGGAGCTTACATTTTATTGATACAACACATATACAAATAAATAGATAAAAGGTAATTTAAAAAAGAAGCTAGCAAGGAGAAGGGCCAAGAAAGAAAGCTGGGTGGTTCAGTGAGTAGAGTTCTAGATTTGTAAGCCCTGAGTTTAAGTCCTATCTCACAGATTTTTTTTTTTCCCCCTGAGGCTGGGGTTAAGTGACTTGCTTAGGGTCACACAGCTAGGAAGTGTTAAGTGTCTGAGACCAGATTTGAACTCTGGTCCTCCTGAATTCAAGGCTGGTGCTCTATCCATTGCCCCCATCTCACAGATTTAATAACTGTGTGACCTTGGGCAAGAACCTTCATCTCTCCTTATCTCAGGTTGCCTATCCATAAAATGAAAATGTTGGACTCAATGACTTTCAAAGTGATTATCATCTCTAAATCTATAATCCTGTGGAAGTCTTAATATGGCTACCCTTCTACAAGTATATGGCACATATTGTCAAAGGCTTTGCTAAAATCCAGGCTTACAATGTCTAGGACATTTCCCCTACCTATCAGCCTAGTAATGTTGAAAAAAAGGAAATGAAATTAGTTCAGCACATTTGTTCTTCATAAACTCTTGTTACCTTTTAGTGACCACTTCTATTAAGGCCTGCTCATCTTTCTTAGCATTAAGCAATTCTCTGTTCTCTGAACTCCAAATGGATTTATTTGCACAGTTTATTACTTATTTGTTTCACTTCCTCAAAAAAATATTTCATTCAACAAGGTCTTTCATACACCTAAGCTACTTGCTAAATGGGACAGTGGATAAAGTGCTAGATTTGGAATCAAGAAGACCTAAGTTAAAATTTGGCTATAGCTGTGTTACCTTAGGTAAATAACTTAACCTCTCTTTGCCTCAGTTTCCTCATCTATAAAATGGAGTTATAATAGTACCCATTTCTCAGAACAGCTGTAAAGATCAAATGAGATAGTAATTGTAAAATTATTTGCATAGTATAAATCTGGCACTCTATAAATATTAGTTATTATATGCAACAGTAATATTATTATTTGCCCAGCACATTGCTAAATGCTATGAAAAGCATACAAAAAACATATAAAAATAGTAATATTGTTTATAAATAATCTCATTTGAGATTCACAACATTTGTGAAGTACTTATAGGTTTTATTATTCCATTTTGCAGAGGAGAAAACTGAGCTTTAGGGATGCTGAATGCCCATTCATAGGCACAAATCTGGTAAGAATCAAAGCCTAGGACTAAACCAGATCCTGACTCTGAGTCTGGAGTTCTATTTGAAGTGCTAAGTTGTCTAAAATAATTCCTTCAAAGGTTTTACAATTTTGTTGCTGATACAGGGCATATGTGCAGTTAGGTTAGTAGCTGAAATATTTTCTTGGCAAAGATGCTGGAGGGGTTTGCCATTTCCTTCTCCAGAGCATTTTACAAATGAGGAAACTGAGGTAAATAGGGTTGAGTGATTTGCCTAGAATCACACAGCTAGTAAGTATCTGAAGCTAGATTTAAATCCAGAAAGAAGAGTCTTTTGTATTCCAGGTCTAGACCTGATCTATTGCACCATTTAGAGGCTAGAATAACATTACAAGGAATCATATGATTGAGTGCCAAAGTCAGTGGTTTAGACTATAAATGCCAAACCAGTTTAAAGAAAGGATAGATAAGCATGAATCAAGATGTTCTGGTTTGGATGTGCTTAGACAACATGAATCTTGACATAATTTAGGAGTCATCAAGGAAGGATGTCTAGAAATAGCATGAACACAAGATTGAGAGGACAATGAGACCAATGTATTATTGATGTAGGGAGAAGTCAGACTAGCTGGATTACAGAACAAGGTGTTTTGGAATGGTAAGTTTATGTTTGTGAGTATTTGGAAATGAGGTTGATTGTAGAGTGTAAGGTCTAATTATGGAGGCCTTGGAAACCGAACTGACAAGGTCAGACTTTATTCTGTAAGCAATAGGTATCCACTGAAAGTTTTTTAATATGGATATGATATATTGGAACTTGTTCTTTTGGAAAATTAATTGTGGCAATATATAGAATGAACTCATGGGGAAGGATATTGGATGCAGGGAAACCAATCAGCTAATGAGCAATCCAGATGTGAAATAGTAATAAGAATAGGGTGCTTTAAAGTTCATAAAGGACTTCCTTTATAATAATTATTTGAAACATTTAGCTCAGGTATTATCTTTAATTTATAGACGAAGAATGTTAGATTGAAAAACATTAAGTAACTTTATCATAATCAAAGGAAGAGTAGATGCTAGAACTCAAATCTAGCTCTTCTTATCTTTAGCTCTTCACTGTTTCTGCTATTGCTGTCTCTAGTTGATTAGAACTAAGATGGTAAGTATGTGAATGAAAAGGAATGGATTTCTAATTGCTTAGGGCTAAGATTGTAGAGATGGGAATGAAAAGGGGTGGATGTCTAGTTGGTTAGGGTTAAGATTTGACAAGGGAATGAAAAGGGATGGATCTGAGGGATATTGCAAAGATAGATATAATAGTAGTAAGGAGAAGTAAGGAAAAGGAGGCATCAAAGATGATCAGAGTTTTCAGTAGGTGAAATTACTGAGGGATGGTAATTGAAGCAGCAATTGAGGAGTATGGTAGAAAGCTATAAATCTGAAGAGATGAAAAGATATCCAATTGGAAATGTTGACAGGTGGATATCCAGGCCTGGAGGTCCTAACTCTAATAGTAGATTGGGAAGCCATCTATTCAGAAGTGATCAGATTAAAAACCTGGGAGAATATGAAGAGGTAATCCTGGTCTAAAATCTGAATTTTAAGAAGCAGCTATAATCCAGAGAGGGGTTGAGGAGAAGAATTCAGTGGTGGAAACAGAAAAGATATGATGGAAATGGAAGAGGAGAATAATTATAGAGTACTTTCACCAAAGCCAAGAGAAGAAAGTTTCAAAAAGGAGAGAGTAATTGAGGGGGACACTAATGGAAGGGATTAGCATTAGAGAAGAGAAAGAATTCTTTGAGATTTATGGAAAGAGAAAGGAAGAGTTGTTGAGACAGATACATAGAGAAAAAGGTAGTTGAGGGAGCTTATTATGGTTGACCTGAGGGCAAAATTGTTGCATGAGAAAAAAAAAATCCTCTACTTTATAGCTGAGAAAACAGGACACACCAGGTTAATTTGCAGAACTTAATTACAGTAAATCAAAAACCATGAGTATTATGTTTAAAAATATGTTTTATCAAAACATACAATAGAGCTCAGAAGTCCCTTTGTTTAATAAATTGTAATTAGAATTTTTATATATGTGTGTAGGGTGGGGTTTAGGTCTTGTAAGCTCACTCTTTGGAATATAAATAATCTATTTCAGAACAGAATATATTCATTAGAAGGGGTTCTTTGGGAGCTGTTTCATAGGATCATTTGATCACAGTCCTGGAACTGGAAAGAAGTTCACTTAGTGCC
This sequence comes from Sminthopsis crassicaudata, assembly GCF_048593235.1. Classification (NCBI taxonomy): domain Eukaryota; kingdom Metazoa; phylum Chordata; class Mammalia; order Dasyuromorphia; family Dasyuridae; genus Sminthopsis; species Sminthopsis crassicaudata. The sequence continues at coordinate 80,318,889 of NC_133619.1, read as the reverse complement.
ACCCTTTTACAGGTATGGAAACTGAGGCCAAAGAGGTTAAATGACTTATTCATTCATGGTAGGAAGTATATTTCAATACATCATATAATTTCTGTTATATTTCCCTCTTTTTGCCTGTATGGCTGTAAGGAGACCTAAAGGATAATTGAGTATATTAATATTCACTTGGCTTTGATTTGTTTTATGTTTTGGATGAAGCATAACTAGTCAGAATGCCAATACCAGTGCATTATGCTATTGTATTTGATCAATATAAATCCAAAGTCATGAGAACAGCGGTGTTTCACATTCTGACCATTGAAACACCAACTTTTCACTCCCCAATCTTTTTCTTGAGCTTCCAATTGCCTACTGAATATCCAAATGTCTGCCCAGCACCTCAAACTCAATATAGATACTTTCAACATCTAAAATTCCAAGAATCTATGTTCATAACTGCACTTCCCCTCTAAACTTGCCCTTCCTTCAAGCTTCTTTCTTTTCTGTTGATATTTTTAACATAATCCCTTAACCTCCTCACTCATATGCGGTCAGTCACAAAGCCCTCTTGATTTTATCTCCTCAAAGTTGCTCACAGTGACTATTTCTTTTCCATTTCTACTATGCCCATCCTACATCAGGCTATTATTGCCTCATGGCTAGTTTATTGAAATAGCTTCCTAATTGGTCTCCCTGCCTACAGTTATGGCATATCACCCCTCAATCCCTTCTCCAAGTATCACTTTGATCATGTTACTTTCTCTGTTTGTTTTTGTTTTTTTTTTTTTTTTAAGTCTTCTTTGTCTTGGAATATCCTATTAAATAAAATCCAGAATGTTTTGTCTAGCATTCCAGTTTTTTTTTTTCTACATTCTGAAACCAACCTATATAGGACCCCTACAATCTAGCCAAATGTTGGAACTTTGAATAATTTTTTATACTTTCTCTCCTTCATGATTTTGTATTCCCTCCATTTGGAATGACCCTCCCCCATGGTTTTTACTTGTTAAAGCTCAGATCTCATGCTCCTTCTTCCATGAAGCCTTCCCTAATACTCTAGTTAGGATAGATCCATTCTTCCTCTGAATTTCTGTTTCCATGTGTATTATTATTCTTATGATACCAACTATATTAATGCTTTGCATTTTACTTTTTCATGCACACGATTTTGTCTTCCCTACTAGCCTGTGAATTTCTTAAAGGCACAGTGCCATTTATATTTTTGCACCTCTCAGCAAATTGTGGACTTTTTGAATGAATAAATGAATTTAGGATAGATGCCATAAAATATCAAGGAAAGATTCTTTTTGATTTGGCAAATTTGTTGGAATTAAATAGGCATCTATTAAATACTTACTATATTCAAGGGCCACTGTGCTAGATACTGAGTTGCTAAGGGTTGAATATTAATTTTTTTAATCTCCTAACTCAATGTTTGCTGGGTAGGTCTAATAAATCCAATCCAATAAGTGTTTATTGAACATTTACTATGTGACAGGCATTGTGCTAAATACAAAGGATACAATTAATAAAAGAAAGTCAGTTTCTGCCCTTAAGGAACTTATAGTGCAAATAAAGGGAGACAACACACAAAAAGACTAAGAAAAGGGGAGGGGTACCCAGCGCCAAGGCCATGCAATTGAATCCAAGCAGGGCAGCAGATGGTAAGAGGAATGTAGAAATGAATCTTTTATTTCTTGAAATGTTTAAGTCTCTGAGTTATTTATGATAGTTGGGAGGAGGCATTTTTTTTTTTAAATTAAGGATACAAATTATCCTATATAGGAATACTTCTGTTTATGTGTGTTAGGAGGAATCAAGCCAACACTTAGGCCAATATCCATAAATAGGTGACATCATGTAATAAATTTGCTCATGAAACATCTGCTTATTTTTGTTTTGTCAACAGTAATTTATTGATTGAACTGAAGTCTTTCAAAATTTATAATCATCATTATTTATTTATCATCAATAAAATATGTACTTGAATATCATAAATAGGTATGAATTCAACTAAATTCAATGTAGTTCAAGCCTGGAAGGCTTTTCAGCTTTCAACAACTCCTTATTCACATGTAAATATTCTTGGGAAGATAACATATGTGCTTTTTTCCCCTCCCAATTTATGTTTTAGGAGAGATTATAATAGCTAGCTGAGAGTAATGGGTGATGGGGCATAGCATAGGTAGCTGGGGATTGAAGATAGTGGAAAATCTGAGATGGGGAAGGGAGCCAGGGCCAAAGACAAAATGCTCATTTCTGTTTTCCCAGGATCTTGCTCTTGGATTGAGTTATACTTGTCCCTCCTCCCTTAACATTTTATCATAATGTTGGTAGAAGATTTTATTTAAAGTAACAAATGTTTATCTTTTACAATAGAATTGTTAAGGGGACACTATTTAAGTCACAATAACTAGAATTACATTAGACACATTATGAGGGTAAATTCAAATCCTGGCATTGCTATTAATGTCTGGGAAGCATCTCCTACTCCACATTTCTAAAAAAGAAGTCATCATCTTATCCCCCAAAACCCATTCCATTGGAGGTACCACCATCCTTCCAGTCTTCTAGGTTTGTAATTGCAGCTTATCTTCTATTCATTTTCCCTTATCCTGTAGTAGAGCCAAGATTTGAACTACTGGGTTAAAGAAAAATCTCTAATTTAAGGAACTCAGATTTTTCTAATAAGACTGCTATATGTGCTTACCTAATTAAGTATACAAAACCAGATTGTAGACAATTGTATTTAGAAATAGTTTTCTTGTTCAGGTGTGATTTAAAATAATTTCCTCTACATTGTAAAAGAATAAAATGGAGAAAGTTGTTGCCTTTTGTACTAATCAAATGTGTATTCTTGAACCAGACACGTTGTTGCCCTATATCTCAATTCCCTTATGTGTAAAAGCAAGGAGTAGGCTAGATGAACTAGCTTTAAATCTCTTCAAGTTCAAATAGTCTGATTCTTTGAGTCTAGGCAGAGCTGGTGCTTGGTAAAATAATGAATTAAAACCCAACCCCCAACATTAGACTCTCTTTTCTCTTTTGTTTCTCTGGAGGATCCTTTCAGTCTTTGTAATTTCAGGTACTTCTTTGCTACTACCCATAAAATTTTTGGAAAGGAATTAGTTGTTAATTACAATAATGTGACCTTGAAGTAGCTATACCCTAGAAAGAGCTAACACTAGGAGTCAGAACACTTAGATTTTATTACTATGTCTACTTGCCACTAACTAGTCCTGTGATCTTAGGCATGTCCAGTTATTCCCTAGGTTTCAGTTTTCTTGCCTATAAAGCAAAAATAACATTTTTTTCCTGCCTACCTCACAGGTTGTAATGAGAATGAAATGAAATTATATATGTGAAAGTGGTTTGTAAGCTGTAAAACTATTTGTTCTAAGCATAGTACAAAAATAAGTGTACTGAACATCAGTACATTGGACTTAAGTTCAAATTCTAATCCCTCTACTTGATAGCTTTGAGAGACTTACTTAAATTCTCTAACTCAGATTGTTCATTTATAAAATGAAGGGATTGGAGGACTTCTTAAACATTTTCTACTCATGATCCCTTTTTGTACAAGAAATTTTTATGTGACCCTTAGTATATAAGTATATAAAATAGGTATACAAATCAAACATATACTGATAATAAATAATTATTTCATGATTCCCACATTCAGTTATGAGACTCCATATGGGGTTGCAACCCATAGTTTAAGAAGTTTTGAACTAAATGATCTATGAGAATTGTGACCCTATGATGAACAGAGGTACAGTATCATCATTTTACCAATTTAAGTCAATGTATTACCTTTCTAAGCAACATCTGTAGTTTAAACTTTTGTCCTCTAGAGATAAAGGCAGTTGGCCCCCTTTAAAAGAATTTCAAGCACCAACTGAGTTTGAGAGGAGGCTAACAACTTTCATTGATCCCCCTCAATTGTACCATATAAAAGATGTCTTGTTCTCCTTATGAGTGTGGTTGGACTTGTTAGAAGGCACAGAAATGAGTCCATTAGTAATGAAGTATCATGTTCTCACGTAAGCAATTTCTTCATGGGAGAATAGACAGTCCTCAGTTTTCTTGAAGATGGACTAAGGATTTGCTGATTATTTCTGGCACATATCCAAGCTCCCATTAGCTAGCTGGTAAGAAGCTATAAATAGCTTTTCATCTTTCTTCCTTTTGCAGTCAAATAGAAGTTTGAAGGAAAAGAGATCTGAAGTTGCCTCTTCCTCTCTGCATGCCTCAGATGTCATTTAAAAGCCAGTCATTTGACATCAACTAGATTTTAAAAGTTGGTTGGTTGACTGATTTTTCCACTTTGTAATAAGTTGATTTAGTATGATAGAGACAAAGGCTTAATTGCTTCTGTCTTCCCTTCTGGGAAAGGATGAATCAGACAGAGAAGACATTAAAGAGGAGGTGGGTCTGTCACTAGCATATTAGTCTGAGACATGATGCTTTCCATTTCCAGGATTAAGGGGGAAATAGAGAGAAATTGATTGAATGAGAAAGCCAAAAATTCTGTTTTATTTGAAGCATTACGAATATCTGGAACTTCATGTAATCTAAGACTCACATATAAACAGTAAAGAGGACCATGACATAAGAAAAATGAAGTTGTGACTTGCAAATGAATTGGGAAGTAAGGAGGGCTGTGCAAAGCCATCTTGGTCCAGTGGCTAGATATAGATCAGGACTACTGAAGGATGGCCCCACTGTAGTAGGAGACATTGGCCTTTTTAAGCTAAGGTCTTTCCCAGATCTCAGTTTGACTTTTGCCCATTCAGTGATTAAGACTAGTAAGAAATTAAGCAAAGAATGACTTCTTTTACCTAATTAAAAAATCCAATTCCTCCCTTCTCACCACAAAACATGAATCTGAAAGGGTAAGACCCTCATGGTTTCTGGCCAAAGCAGAAAACCATTGCTATTTATACTCATTCAAAGCCGTTAGAACCCAAACAATGAAAGACAATAATTACGGTGATTATAATGAGGAAAAAAAGATGTCTGAAATATATATATATATATATATATATATATATATATATATATATATATATATATATATATATATATATATATATCTGATGGGGTGCTATTTACATTCAGTCTGAGTCAATTAGGGCCCAAACAATGATCCCATGGACCGCAATAGGTCCCAATACACCTTATTTTGATAATCTCTTTTCTTTCTCATTCTCATCCATCACCTCCTTGCCACTCACATAGCCATCATGCTGCTTCAGCACCCCATCACTTCTTAATATTGTAAGCATCCTAACTAGTCTCCTCTCTTCATTTTCTTCTCTCTCAAGCATTATTATTGCATGCTAAAAAAGTTTCAGTATCTCACTAATGTCTCTAAGAAAATGTCTCCAATCTGCCTCTAATTCACCTTTACTGGCTTCTTTTATGTTACTCTTCATCATGCACTCTTTGCTTCAGCCAAACTGTCTTATTTGCTGTGTACACCACATGACATCTCTCATCTTCATATTTCAGCACCGGCTGTTTTTTATGCTTGGAATGTACTTTCCACCTCCATCTCTGTGAAGCTCTAATTTCCTTCAAGCCTTGGCTCAAGTATCTCTTCCTTAACAAAGTATTTCTTATCCCCCCAATGGTTAGTGTTCTCTTTCCTATAAAAATACTTTTAATTTATTTTATATTTACTTAACTTCATACAAAGTATTTACCCCTGATAGAATGTAAGTACTTTGAGTGCAAGGACTCTAATTTTTGTTTTTGTATCCCTAGAGTGCCTTATGCATACTATGCTTGATAAATACCTTTTGGATGAATGAATGGATTAAATTTGGATTGACAGAAATGAAAGAGGACCATATTTCATGTGGAAGAGTAGTATATACAGAGACTTGTAGTTGGGAACTCTGGTATTATGTTTGTGTTATGTTACACAGAGATTTTTGAATGAAGTGGGAGGACATTTGAAGAAGTAAGGGAAAAGCCAGACTATAGAAACTTGAGTTTGAAGTTTAGAAGTTCAGAATTTATAGCAAAGGAGATGAGTACACATTGAAATTTTAGCTGCATCCAATCATCCCATCTAAGTACTACCTCACCACCTCCAAAGAAACATAAGCAACACAGGTCCCAAAAGGTTATCTTCAGAGTCTAAGGTGGCTTTTAGAAAAGTTTGGATTTTGCTTTGCTTTTCAATGGTAAAAAGATAGGAAGGAAAAAATCATCTTTCTCAACCTCTCCCTTTTTATAAAGTAGTTAGAAAAAGTCTATTAAGACAAAACAGGCTTCCTTTTTTTTCTGAAATTTAAGTCAAACCCACAAAGCTTTTTGATGTTCATAAAAGCCTGTGATGAGCAAGTGCTTTATCAGATCCTATAGAATTATGGATTACTTTGTAAGACTCAGCTATAATAATTAAGCCTCTTCTGTACTTTTGTACTACTCTTCTCAAGATGATTGTGGCTCTCCTTTAGAAGAGTTAGTTCCAATTAATTATAGCACCTTTTGAGCCAATCCATCAGCTTAACTTGATCAAAATGTTTCTGTGTATTTATAGACCATTAAAACAGTCCTTTTGATCTTACTTTCAGAATGTTTAGAATAGATCCTCTAAAAACCCAAACCATATTATGTTAGGAGTTCTTCTAATTTTTATAATTTTTTTACATGATGATAACTAACCAATTAATATAACAAATAAACAAACAACAACACAACCTAGTAGGTTAAGGAGTAAATTAAAACATTAGAAAGCCAGATCTTTGATAGTATGCCAATTTACTCAGGAGTTTTACTGATTTGCTATTTTGATTTTAAAACTTAATTTTTATTGATACTTTTTATTTTTATATAACCTTGATTTCTTAATATGTTCCTCCCCTTTTCTCTACCAAGATATTCATGCTTTGAAACAAGAAATTTAAAAAAAAAAGGGAAAAAGCATTCCAATAAAACTAATCAACACATTTAGTAAGTTTATATATAACATTTCACTCCTTGCCCCCAAGTTTTGCAAAGAATGGAAGGAGATATACTCATAATTCTTTTTTGGATCAGATTGGCCACCAATAATATACTAATACTACTACTAATAATAATAATTGGTACTTATATAATTCTTTCATGTTTGCAAAAATTTTATTTATGTTATGTCATTTACTCCTCACAACAAACTTGATGTTATTATTATCATTTTAATAACAAAAAATTGAGTCCACTGTAGTGTTATACAGCTAATAAATATATGAAACAGGATTTGAACTCTTGAATTCATGACTCCAAGTCCAGCACTCTAGCCATTATGTCACTTAACAGCTTTGTTATAATTATACAAGATTCAGTTTCAGTTTGTTGTTCTTCCCATATACCTTGATACTTTTAGTTTGTTTATAATTTTTCTGGTTTTTCTTACATTACTGTTCATCAGTTCAAAAATTATTCCCATTTCTCTTTGTTGGTCTTCACATGTATAGAATTGTTATGGCACAAGTGATATTTCATTACAATTTATTTAGCCATTTTTAAATCAATGGGCTCAATGGTTATGTTGATGGCAATATAAATATAGGCTTCAAAAACATGAAGATCTACTGGGATTATACCTCAAAAAATATTTGCTAGCAGAAAGTCCTCATATACCTCAAAATATTTATAGCAGCATTTTTTTGGTGATAGCTAAATATTGGAAATAAAATTGATGCCCATAAATGGGGGTATGGCTCAATGAATTGTGGTATATGAATGTAATGGAATATTACTGTGCTGTAAGAAATGATGTGTGGGATGAATATAAAGAAGCATGGAAAGATCTATATGAAATCATGTAGAGTGTGGTAAGCAGAGCCAAGAAAAAAACATATATATATATATATGCATATATATATATATATATATATATATATATATATATATATATATATATATATATATATATAATATATATATATATATATATATATATAGAGAGAGAGAGAGAGAGAGAGACTATAACAATGTAAATAGAAAGAACAATTACCAAAAAATAAAAAAGTAAATGTAACAAAATTATAAAGATCAAGCAGGAATGAAGTGGTATGTAAGCAGATATTTCAAACCCATCTTTTCATGGAAGTGGGAGGTCCACTGGTGCCACACATTGCACATGTTCAATACTTTTCAATACATTGATCAATTGTGCTGATTTTCTTCCTTTCTTAAAAAATATTATTTGTCATGTGAAATGGCTCTCTTGGGATAACAAATTATAGGTTTTTTTTTTTAAAAAGCATTTATTAAATATTTTCTATATTGTTGTTTAGTCATTTTTTCAGTCATGTACAATTCTTCATGACCTCATTTAGGGTTTTCTTGGCAAAGATATTGTAATGGTTTCCTTCTCCAGCTTATTTTACAGATGAGAAAATGGAGGCAGAATTAAGTGATTTGTCCAGGATCACAGAGCTAGGAAATATCTGAGGCCATATTTGAACCCAGAAAGAGTCTTCCTGGCTTTTAGACTAGTGTTCTATCCACTGTGCCACCTAATCATCTCCTCCCTCCCCCTTTAAAAATAGTTCTGCTATTTAATCTCAGAAAAACAAAGCTACAGGTGCTGGAAATGGTGGGTTTTGTTAGAAATTAGTCTAGGGCTTAGCCCACAAGGACTTAATGAAAGTTATTGACTAATTCCATCCACTTCTGCTAAGGATGTGACAACATAACAAGAGGAGAGAATTTTTGATAAACAGCTTTAGGCCTTCCTATCCAAGTTATATTAACATAGTCTGAATCTTTTCCCTTCCAGCCTTAACCCTAATGCCAGCCAGTATTTTGCTAAAGATGGAAATCTAGGTTATATAGTATATGTGCAATGTTTTACAATGAAGTACATTATATATTTTTGTTTCCTAAAACACTGTTATCAGTAAAGTCACCATAGCTTGCATGCACACTTAGAGAATCTTTATGCATCTCAGGAAGAAAAAGACAAGGAATTAGGAAAATAAAAAAAAAAAAAAAGGAAAATCTACTGGGGTTAGTGACTGCATCTCTTTAAGGAAAGGAAACTCCACCGCAGAACAGAATGCTTTTGGTTTTATTGCTCCAACTCTCAGAATCAGAAAGTTCTGAATTTAAAGTCTAACTAGGTGATCCAGGACAAGTTATTTGATCTCTCAATTTCCTGGCAACTTTGATACCATAAATTGAAGAACAGATAGTGTTGACTTGCCTTCGTAGAGGATATTTTTTCACCAACATTTTTATATACCAAGGAATGATAATAATAAGTACTTATGTAACACTTTAATAATCGAAGAGTACTTTACCAATTCTCACCAATCCTGTTGGTTAGATGCTATTATCATCCCCATTTTATAGATTAGGAAACTGAGGTTAAGTGAGTTAAGTGGTTATAAAGCTAGGGTAACCCCAGGGTTATAAAGCTAGTGTTTCAGCAAAGATTTGAACTCAAGTTTTTCTGCCTCCATATCTAGCACTCCATCTATTTTACATCCTACCTAGTTAATATCACAAGTCCAGATGAAAAAGAAAAAGAACAAATGAGGGGAAAATTTTGGTACCTCTTTCAGGGAGGTTAGTTTCAGCAACAGTGACAGTGCAAAAAAAAAAAAAAAATTAAAGCAAACAATTTACTTTTGGCTTTTTTTTTTAATCCTTTCTTTAAGGAAGGCTAATTAATAAAATACCAAATATCTTGAAATATATTTTAATTTCCTCATGTACATCTGTCAAGTTTCCTGTTGAAGAATAATTATATTGCTCTACACTTTAAAGTACTCTATATCTATACTTTAAAACTCAGATCAAAACAATCATCAATCAGCCCCACTTTTCAGCTTCACATAAACATAATAGGAATCTCAACCAGATTCAAAGATCAAACAGAACATAACACAAGTCAGATCCAGTTAGAATGGAAGCAATGCTCCATATTTAAGTCAAAAGTGGAAATGTATTTGCCTGTTTTCCTTAAACCATGACAACCCCATTCCCACCAATGACCAAACAGATTTACCCCAACCAAAAAAAAAAAAAAAAGGCTTACCTTTATTAAAGATTTATTTATTTTATGGGGAATAAATTTCATTTTAGAAGCCCATCCTTTTTACATGTCTTGTTCTAAATAAATGCTATTTTTCCTTCCTAGACAAGATTTTGGTCAAACAGCCACCCTGGCTTATGGCTGATCATCATGAAGCGGTAACCCTTGCCTGTAACTACACCTATGATAAAATTCCAAGTGAATTTCGAGCTTCGCTCCAAAAGGGAACAAACAGTGCCCTTGAAGTCTGTTTTGTCTATGTAAATGGAACCCATAAGCCCTTGCTTTCCTCAACTGAGGACTTCAGCTGCTCTGTGGATTTTGATAACAAAACAGTGAAATTCCAACTCTGGAATATGAGTGTCAACCAAACGGATATTTACTTCTGTAAAATTGAATTCATGTATCCTCCTCCATATCTCTCCAATGAAAAGATCAATGGAACCATCATCTACGTGAAAGGTATAACATAATTCTAAAAGGGTAATACAGTATTCTTATGTCAGCCTAGGTATTCTCAAAGGGGAACATTGACCTCTTTTTGAGAGAGAAACTGGCTGAAAGGAAGAATGAGCTCTACTTGTGCTTACTTCATTGACTTGGACTCTTAACATCCCTGTGCCAGCCTCTTCCTTTGCAACAATACCTTCTGTTGAGATGTGGGGAAAATACTCCAGTCTATGAGTCAGGAGATTTCTCTTTTAGCTGCTAATAGCAAGTTGTGTGACTTCTGCAAGTAATGGACAGTCATTCTGGGCTTTAGTTTCTCTGGTTATTAGATAAAGGGATTAGACTAGATGGTCTTTAAGGCCTCTCTGTTATAAATTTCAATGACATTTTGAATTACAGAACCCTACTGGTATGCCTATTCAAAAGAGTGGTATGGAGGGATGGAAAGAGCAATGCATTAAAATTCCACTGTTGGCTTGGCTGATAACTAGCCATGTGATTTTGGATAAGACACTTAAGCTCTTTGCATCTCAGTTTCTTCATCTGTATTATGAAGTCAGAGAATTGGGTGATTGCTAGGGTTGGTTTCTTGATAGGAATGAAACAAATCACAGTTCTGAGACTTTAGATTCTGAAAGAACACTAAACTTAGAATCAGGAGGCAGATTAAAACCCTAGTTCTGACATTTCTTAACTATATGATCATTGGGCAAATGATTTAATTCTAGTGAGTCTTAGTTTCCCCATTTTACAAATGGGGATAATAATAATACTTGTATTTTCTACTTTTTAATGTTGTATGGAATTAGGATTATGAAGTTTTAAATGCTATTGTCATTTGCATTTTAAAGATGTAGACTCCTTATTTTGAAAATTAGAATTAAGGGGGCAGCTAGGTGGGGCAGTGGATAGAGCACTGGCCCTGAATTAAGGAGGACCCGAGTTCAAATTTGGTCTAAGACACTTAACACTTCCTAGCTGTGTGACCCTGGGCAAGTCACTTAACCCCAGCCTGGGGGGGGGGAATTAGAATTAAGAAAAATCAATAACATTTTTTGTTATTTCTTGATATTTTACCTGTGAGCATTATTTTGATTTTAGCTTTCTTTCTCTCCTTAGCTAATGATGAGATATTGCTGGAAACAGATAGTAAGCTACCCAAGGGGGCTTTATTGGCTTTATCTGGTAGAGTCATTTTGGTGATCAAAAACAAATAGAAAATAGCTAAATAATATTTCATTTGTTGAGTCCTATTGCAGTTTTAGACAACATTTTCTTATTACTGCCTACTTATACATAAAGAATGTTACGATTAAATTGAGCCCAAGGTAAAAAATAACTGTTTGGTTATTACATGTGCCTCTGTTTTCTTCCAAAATTACATTCATTCTTTCAGACTGCCTGCAAATCTTTTCACAGAATAAAAAAGAATGTTTAGGTTGGAAGGGAACTTTACCATTCCCCAAATTTTCAGTTGAGGAAAGTTAAGTTCTGGAACATCACTTAGCTTACTCATACTATGGTTAGCACTTTCCATTACATAGTGCCTGACATGAAAAGCCTGAAAATATAGGATAGAGTTTACGGAGAAGAAGGATTCCAAATTATAATGAGGTCTATGGAGGCTCTGCGACAATATAACTTGTGGAGAGCTTTTGTCTGAGATCACAAAACCATTTCCTTACATTTTCATCCTGAGTTCCAGTAATGACTAATACCTGATACAGAAAAAGACATTCACTCTGCAGCAGATGTCTGGGAGCTTTAGGGTGTGCTGTTTCTCTCCATCCTTCCTGCTATGATGTTGTGAAAGCAGAGAATGAATTCAGATGCCACTCCTTGCTGATTCTGACCCATTCTGGTTTTTTGTGTTTTTTTCTATTTCAGAGAAGGAGGTCTGTCCAACTCCTGGAACTCCTGAGTCTCCCAAGCCCTTTTGGGCAGTTGTTGCGGCTTTATGTGTCCTTGCTTCCTATAGCATGTTAATCACAGTGGCTTTTTTTAACTGCTGGGTAAGAAATTAAGTACTTGTCTTCAGTAATGTCAGTGATATAGCCCAATGATACTGCTGTTTCCCCCCCCCCCCCGCCCCCATCCTAACTATAATTCCGATTGGACAGTTGCCTCTGTAGGTAACTCTTATAATCTCCCAATGCTTCTCATTCTTCAAGTAGACTTGAGATACCTTAATGAGACTTCTCTATGCCTCTAGATACTGAGATAGATGACCAAGGATTAAGGAGAGATAGAGAGCATCCTGAGAATGTCCTTTCTACAGCTATCCAAGGAGTACCCAGTTTCTGGGCTAGGAACCATGTAAATTGTGGTGCATAGTGCTCTTTGCCTTCAAATCAGCAATGAACCGAGATTTTTATCTGAGTCATAGATTTTTTTCTACCTCTGATGAGGTTTAATTGTTAGAGGCCAAGCTTTGAGCTATCATTATGAAACTACTGTGGTGGCTGTATTCCTAACAGACCCCCCTCAGCAACGGATCAGCTTTTACTAACCTTAGCAAACCTCCAAGCAGTGTTTTACTTTCTACTCCCCACCTCATCCTCTCCTCCTTCTTCAGTTTTGTCTCTTTGGGCTGGATGCAAACCAATCTAGAACTAATGGTCTTTCAGATTAGGGCTTCTGTTATGGGTCTCCCTCCCACTACTCTCCCTAAATCACAGAATAGTAATTGTTGAAATGCAAGTGTGGACCTGTGGTACAACCCAAGGAAAATGATATTTAGAGAAAAGATTTTTGACTGATCCAAAGCTGAACCTACTTCCTCATTATCAGGTATGCTCAGAGATTATGTGAATTCTTTGGGACTATTGAGCAAGTTGTTATAAACATGCATACTTACAATATGATGGTAACTTGCAGAATCAACACACCAGTTAATGGGATGGTATAGTAATTTGCTAAAGGATCCAATAAAAGATAAGTTACTCAAGGGCAGGGACTATTTCATCCTTTATTTTTGTATATATATGCAATACTGTACATATATTTAGTAGACAGAAGGGGACAGGGATTAGACTATGGATCTAGGGAACTTCCAGAGCAGGAACCCTTGGGCCAATACACACCACCACTTCCTCTTCAACTTTTACTCTTAAAGTGTTACTGAAAGCACTGAAAAGTTAAGTGATTTGCCCAGGATCATCTGTATCCAAGGTGGGATTTGAACTTAGATCTTCCTTGTTGACCCAGTAGTCACAATTCCACATTGGTTCTCAGCATATAATAAGTATTTACTAAATGATTGTTGAATTCAATGATATATTCAAAGAGATTAATACAATAGAAATGAGTTATTATATAGATATCATCCCAAAGTTTACAAAAGCCCTTACTTAAATAGTATTTCACTTTCAATTATAGAATACTTGAAGGATTTAGTTCTGTAATTCTCACAATAAGAGCATTGAAGGAGTCTAGCTCAGTCTGAGGAAGATCCTCAGTAAAATGAAGTGTTAATGCCATTCTCAAATATTAGGAAATTCAGACACTTGGCTTAGAGAAGGGGCTGCCAAAGTCCTTGGCCGTGATTCATTCACTTATTGACAATTTTTTCTTGTTTGAATTTGATTCCTAAACCCTGATGTCCACAAATAATTAAGATGAAACAGAAAGCTTGCCATTTCTCAAAGTACAATGCCACATTTGAGCTGATTATCAAAAACAAAAACCAACCTTCCTAAAAATTAGAGCTACCCCAAAGTGGAAGGGTCTTTCAGGAGAGGTATGGTATTCCTTACTTCATTGGATAACTTCAAGCAAAGGCTGCACATGCACTTCTCAGGGGAGACTGTTAAGGGTCATCCTTGTTCAACTACAAGTTGAATTAATTGATGGAGGTCTCCTCCAGTTGGAGGAGATTCAACTGGTGTTCCTCAAACTCCAGACTCAGCTTTCTTACTGAGATCTTTTCTTATTGTTGCTTTGAAAAAGATACTTTGTGCTGAGTATGGAAGTGCATAGCCACAACCAAAGCTTCATCATGTCCTTTTTTTTAAAAAAAAATGAATAAATAAATAATTTTAATTAGTAAAAGTTTTTCTTTCTTTCTCTGTCTCCCATTGCCTTCTTCCATTAAAACTAAAAAATAAAAATATTCTCTCAAAAAAGAAATAGCTTAGTCAAGCACAAAAATTCCTTTATTGACTATTCCCAAAAAGTATATGTCACATACTTCTTACGTACCTTCTTGAGGATTAACTTTCTGTATGACTGCTAGTGACCTTGTCTGAAGGAGAGGGGTCTAGCTAAAGTTGCAGTTTAGTAGCCTAGTGTGCCCCTAATGCCAACCTGTCAACAGTTATAGGCTCAGGGAGCTCTTGGGAACAGCTGCAGATTCATTCTTAGTTCTTGACCGGTAGTTGACATTTGAGTGAATATAGCACAGTACTCTTCCAGGCTCATAGCCCCACATCTGTTATCCTTGATCACCCCTCCAATCACTCAGCTGTGCAAACTCATTCCCCTGTATAAAGAAATCCATTATAAATGTGCTCCCAATATTAAATAACACAAAGAAAATGTAGATAATGTTTATGCTGGGCTCCCCACTTTTAGATAAAAATAACAGTTAGCATTTATATAATGCTTTAAAGTTATACTTTTCATATATTATCTCATTTAATCCTCAAATTAACTCTAGGAAGTAGGTGTTACTATTATCCCCATTTTACAGATGAATAAACTGAAGCACAGAAACTTAAATACTTTCCCCAGGTCACACAGAGAGTATATAAAGTAGCATTTGATTTCAGATCTTCCAGATTTCAGGTCTAGCACTATATAAATTGCACCAAATAGTTACCTAATAATTTGGTGGAAGAAAAGCAAAGAAACAAGAACTGAATTTGGAGTTTGCTGACATGGGTTTGAATTTTGGTTTTGAGATTTATTTTGCTACTACTGAACCTTCTAGAATCTCAGGTCTTTCTCTGCAAAATGAGTAGCTTTTCATTACATAGCCTTTGAGATCCCTTCCTATTTTATGTCATAAAAAGGTAGAGGTAGACCATTAGTTTTCTGTAAGTAGAGAGAGCCAGTTTAGCAACAATTTAAGAGAGAGCTTGATGTGGGGTGAATGACAGGAAGGGCATTCTCATTTGGGATTGCATAGAGTTCAGGCTCCATGACTATTCCAGAGTTTTGGAACTATTGCGGGTAGAGTTTATCCAGGGATCTTTTAATTTGTTAGAGATGTTAGAGATTCAAGATATTAGAACCCATCCAGTCAAAGTTGGGCAGAATTCTTATTGATACATTTTTGTTTGCTTTGGAAAAAGTATATTCTTTCTGAATTTATTTATTCTTCTCCCTAGTAAATAAACCCAAGAAAAAGCAAACTTTGTTGACTGGAATATGTAGTCAGAGAACCATGACTTAACTACATCCATCATACTTTAGAGATAGCAGGTGCTTAATATATGTTTGCTGAAAGAACAATACCCAGTATAAATGTCATGCAAAATCCTGATTGCACATATGCTTTTGCCTTTGCACTGATGGTAACCATCAAACAAGGAGGTAAAGGCAGAGAGAATAAAAGGTTGGTTTTTATTAGCAAGACTATGAAATGTGTAGTCATAAAAATGTCAAAACTTCCTGTATGCCCATAGGCATATACTTTATGTGTCTTTTGTCTGCCTTTTGAGGGTGGGGAATGATTCAGAAGACTATAAACTCTATTAATTGCATCTGGTTGCTTGTGTGCATGTTCCAAGGAAATTAATGACCCTACAGTCTGATTATACTTCCTCCTTCTGTGGACGAGGACTTGAACTCTGAAATGTGAGTAGATAATCTGCAAGAAGTTTTGGGGAACAGATCCAGAGAGCATCCATATTACATGGCATAGATCCATTCACATGACCTCCAAGTAGCTCAGTGGCCCCTTACCATTTTTTTATTTCTATTAATTTTCAATTCCCTGGCAATCAGTTTTGTTCTATAATGTATATCATTCTCCTTGGTATACAAAGCAGGAAGGAAGAAGGTAATAGAAGAATTTTGAGATGGAGTTGAGGAGGAACTCATATTTAATGAATTGGTTTGACCCCACAGGACAGAGTAATGAGCAATAATGGATAGCAGTCACAAAGCAGCAGATTCTGAGACAATATAAGGAAGAATCTTCAGAATAATTAGAGCTGTCTGAGAGAGAAATGGGCTGCTTTGAATGAGCTTCCCACCCTTGGAAGTCTTCAAGTGGAATTTCATGACTGATTGTAAGGGATGTTTTAGAGGGCAGTTTTGATTCAGGGATGAATTGGATTTGACTTCTGAGGTTTTTAACTATTCTGAGATACCATGATTCTCAGATACATCTCTTTTATTTTCCAAGAAGAATCTCTATCCATGTTCTTCGTCATCCTCTCTTATTTGCTAGGGACTTTATGCCATCTCAATTATCTCTTCTCTCTCTTGCTCCTTATACTTTACTGACTCTTTCCTTTCAACCTGTAAACATGGTCAAATATCCTCTACCTGAGATTCTAAGCCTTTTTTTTTTTTTTTTTTTTGGCATGTCTGACAAGGCCTATGGATTCCTTCTCATAATAACATTTTAAAATACATACAATAAAAATTGAATTACAAAGGAAACAAATTATATACATATATATTTATATATAGGCATTTTTATTATATATATTTTGCTGGGGCAATTGGGGTTAAGTGACTTGCCCTGGGTCACACAACCAGGAAATGTTAAGTGTCTGAGACCAGATTTGAACTTAGGTTCTCCTGACTTCAGGGCTGATGCTCTATCTACTACACCAACTAAATGCCCTTGGAAACCAATTACATTGAAATGCAATTATCAAAATATGAACCCCAGGTTTTTTTATTTATAATTTTTTTCACAGTATATATGCATGAGTAATTTTTTTTTATAATATTATCCCTTGTATTCATTTTTCCAAATTATCCCCTCCCTCCCTCTACTCCCTCTCCTTGATGACAAGCAATCCCATACATTTTACATATGTTACAATATAACCCAGATACAATATATGTGTGTGTAGATACCATTTTCTTGTTGCACATTAAGTATTAGATTCCGAAGGTTTAAGTAACCTGGGTAGATAGACAGTAGTGCTAACAATTTACATTCACTTCCCAGTGTTCCTTCTCTGGGTGTAGTTGTTTCTGTCCATCATTGATCAACTGGAAGTGAGTTGGATCTTCTTTATGTTGAAGATATCCACTTCCATCAGAATACCATCTTCATACAGCATTGAAGTGTACAGCTATCTTCTGGTTCTATTCATTTCACTCAGCATCAGTTGATGTAAGTCTCTCCAAGCCTCTCTGTATTCCTCCTGCTGGTCATTTCTTACAGAGCAATAATATTCCATAACCTTCATATACCATAATTTACCCAACCATTCTCCAATTGATGGACATCCATTCATCTTCCAGTTTCTAGCCACTATGAAAAGGGCTGCCACAAACATTTTGGCACATACAGGTCTCTTTCCCATCTTTAGTATTTCTTTGGGATATAATCCTAATAACAGCAATGCTGGGTCAAAGGGTATGCACAGTTTGATAACTTTTTGGGCATAGTTCCAAATCGCTCTCCAGAATGGCTGGATTCTTTCACAACTCCACCAACAATGTATCAGTGTCCCAGTTTTCCCACAGCCCCTGCAACATTCATTATTATTTGTTCCTGTCATCTTAGCCAATCTGACAGGTGTGTAGTGGTATCTCAGAGTTGTCTTAATTTGCATTTCTCTGATCAGTAGTGATTTGGAACACTCTTTCATATGAGTGGATATAGTTTCAATTTCATCATCTGAGAATTGTCTGTTCATATCCCTTGACCATTTATCAATTAGAGAATGGTTTGATTTCTTATAAATTAGGGTCAGTTCTCTATATATTTTGGAAATGAGACCTTTGTCAGAACCTTTAACTTTAAAAAATATTTTCCCAATTTGTTACTTCCCTTCTAATCTTGTTTGCATTAGTATTGTTTGTACAGAAACTTTTTAGTTTGATGTAATCAAAATCTTCTATTTTGTGATCGATAATGATCTCTATGAACCCCAGGTTTAAGAATGTCTATTCCATCCTCAAAAATCCCTTCACATCTCTTATTCCCTTGGTTTATAACCCATGCTAATCTTCTAAATGAAGCAGACAGATATTAAACTCTGACCAAATAATCTAGATTTTCCTCTTTAGAATACATCGCTATCATATAAGTTATTTATTTGAGTCTTTGTGAACACATCATGTAACACTGACTGTTACGTATTTTACCCTCTGGGTTTTTAATGTTTGAGAGGTTTGGTGACGCTTATTCACTAATCCATTAAGAATAAAGAAGGGTTGAGCATGGATAAAATTTTAGACTGAAACAGAAAAAGAAATTGGTGATAGAATATAGAAATAAGAAGGATCAGGCCCAATCCCTTTCACGTTCCATTGATGCCTGGGATAAACTATCACTTTTAAGTCTTTCTGTAACTTGGCAACTTTCTTTTTCTATTTTTTTAAAATTTATGCTGGTTTTCCTCTTGTTTCTAACAATAAAAACTCTTATGAAACCTCATGGGACAGAAAAGTAGGGGAAAATTCCCCTTTATCCTAGGTTTGTTCTAAAGTGGGTCCCAGAAGGATTATGAGTTCTGACGGCAAAGAGAACAGATGGGCCTATCCCTGGAGCCCTAAAATAGAAGGGACAAATGAGAAGTTGTCCTAGAACTAAGAAGGGTCTCAGGAGACTGTAACCTCACTTCCTAAGTTCACTGTAAGGAAGTTGAGATGGATTTTATGTCTATTGTCCAAGGACTAACATAACTAAATTCAATAAGGCCTTTTGCCAAGTTGACCGCAGGATAGTGAATTATTTTGTCCATAGAAACTCTTGAAGACTATCTATTAAATTGTAGATGGGTTTCATTCTGTGTTGGTAGAAGTGGCACCCACAACAAGGAAATTATAGACCTCTGAAGGATTAGAGAATTATAGTCAAACTTCTCCAAAGAATAGTTTATACTCCATTCATTCATCCATATATTGATTCAACAATCATTTATTAAGAGCCTGCTTTGTGCAATACACTATTCCAGATTCATTTTATCCTTATAAAATCAAAATAGAGCCCCACTAAAATGAAGCTTATTAATTTTTATTTTTAAAATAGCTTTTTATTTTTAAAAATACTTTCAAAGATAGTTTTCAATATTCACCTTTGCAAAACCTTGTGTTCCATATTTTCCTCCCTCCCTTCCTCCCCATCTACCTCTTCTCTAGATAGCAAGTAATCCAATATAGGTTAAACATGGGCAATTAGAAGCTTATATTTTACTGGAAGTCACACAGAAATAAATAAAAGGTAATAAGTCTGAGAAAGGAGAGAATGGTAGTCTGGGTGGACAAGAGAAGGCTTTGAAGAAAAAGTAACACCTGAGTTGAACCTTGGAGGATAATAAGCATTTAGAAATGCTGAGATGAAGAGAAAGTTATTCTGGCTTTGGAGTAAATGGATAGAGGAAGGAGATGGGATGTTGGATAGAGGATATAGATAATAGCTTACATGGAAAGAAGAAATGTTAAATAAAACCAGAACGATAGCTTGGAGGCAGTCTATGGATCTTTAAAAGTCAGATTAAAGAGTTCGCATCTTATCCTACAGCCACTGAAGGTTTTTCAGTAGAGAAACATGGTCAGATCTTTACCTTAGAAACTTTTAGTAGAAGATTGATTGGAAAGGTGGAAGGCTAAAAATAGAGCAACAAATTAGAGACTTATTAAAATAGTCTGGGCACTATTTGGGGTTTTAGTAGTGCAATCAGAGGAAAGAGAACATTTAAGAGATGCTGAGGGAAGACTTTAGAACCGAGGGAGATGAACCTCAGGCTCTTAATCTGAGCAGATATAGAGGAGTTAGAGGGAGAGAAAATAGATTTGTTTAAAAAAACCTAATAATTATTTTAAATAGAAGCATTTGGAGAAGGAATGGTTTAGAGGGAAAACTAATGAGTTCTGGTTTGTACAAGTTGAGTTTGAGATATCAACAGGACATTCAATGAACTATCTATAAGGCAGTTGGTAATGAAGGTAATAGAGAGAGATTAGGGTTGGGTGAATAGATATAGGTTTGATCTGAATAGAGATGATAATTAATCCCATAAGAAGTGATAAGATCATTTTGCAGGATAGGGAATTTGGTCTCTGCTTACAGCTTAGACTCACTAAAACTAAACTAAAACTAGGTAAGTACATCCATAATTTCATATGTTCTGTGTTCTGTGGTATATACAGAAATGTTCTTTCTTTTTGTACATAAGATCATCAAGAGCCTCTCTCTGTTGAGAGAATCCAGGACTAAATTTTAGGGGCTACTTATTTTAGCAGGTAGGAGATAGGTGATGATAAGGGATAATTATGATGATAATAGGAGCAAAAACAGAAGAGAGCAATGTCATGTAATCCATGACTTGAAGCCTTTGCTCTTTCATTAATCACTCACTCCTTAATCCCTTATAAAGTCTTTTCCACACTATTGAAAATGATCTCTCAAAGGCTTAAAGGCGAGATGAATTGATTTTTTGAAGTATTAAAGTCTAGTGCCTTTCACACATTAATCCTTAATGGTTTTTAAATATAATAAAGATACTGTTAGTAGGATTTTTACCTGCTATACTAAGTATACCAGTATTCTTTTATCTATCTATCTAAATATCTAGTATATATAGTAAAAGGACATACTTAATATGTATATATATATATGTGTGTGTGTGTATATATATATATATATATATATATATATATATATATATATATATACATATATGTGTGTGTGTGTGTGTGTGTGTGTGTACATATACTGGTTTATTGGTATACTTAGATTGTTTGGAAGCTTGTTATAAACAAATAAATGCAAATGGCCTCCACAATATAAACAAAGTCTATAATGTAGAGATGCCATTATTACTTCCTAGTCCTAATATATAATGATAGGCAGCATTGTGCAAGGGATAGACAGTTAGCCTCAGAATCTGGGTTCAGTGTGAATCTCCTACACAAACTAGCTGTGTAGCCTTGGGCAAAGATTAAAAACTGCAAAGCATGCACAGACACCTAGGTAGAAGGAATTTTACTGGTTCCTCATATCAATTAATTCACAGGTCTAGATTAAAAGTAATAGCAATAATACAATTAATTGTAGTAATTTATAAACTTTGAGATTGACAAAACACTTTGCAAAGTAATATAGGGAAGTTGGTCTCTACTGCTCAGACTCACTAAAGTGAACTGATGGATGGGTTATCTCCTACTGGGCAAGTGGATCCATGATTTCATATGGGATCTTCCTTCTGTGTTCTGTGGTATATACAGAAATGCAATTTCTTTTTGTACTTAATTTCAAAAATTTAAAAAATATTTTAAAGGTTTTGTCATATCTAAATAGACCAAAATGCTATCACTAAATTTTAAGCACTCTTGGCCTGGTTCATGAATAGGAGGCATATAGATATATTCATAACTTTTTCAGTTTTCCAGAACTTGAGTTTGAATAACATCTCTCAAAACTAGTCACCTACACATCAGAATGAGGCATCAGAACAGAATTTTAGTGGAGGAGTAGCAAATAGCGTACAAAACAAATGAATCATCAGTGGACATTGTTGTGAGGAAATACCCTCGTGGCAGGCGTCAGAGAGGTGGCTTCTAAAAATTCCCATAGCTAGACATAGTCTTCAATATTTGTTATTGAGACAAAATATTTCAGCCTGCTGCCCACTTTCTTTCCAAAGTTTCCTTGTGTGTAATACTCTCAAGGATAATTGGTAGACATCTTTGTCTCATAGGTAATACCCTAACCAGTTTTCACAAAGATAAATTTTTGATGTTTCATATTTTTTGAAAAGTCGATTGAGAACCCTTCTGACTTTCCATTTTTTCCTTGCAGTTGAAGAGCAAAAAGAACAGAATTCTCCATAGTGACTACATGAACATGACTCCTCGGAGACCAGGACCAACCAAAAAACATTATCAGCCTTATGCCCCAACTAGGGACTATGCTGCCTATCGATCCTGACACAGACGCCTATCCAGAAGCAAGCCGGCTAACACCCCTACATCTCCTCAACCCTATTTGTCTGGATAGGAAGTGATCACCTCCCATCACTAGCCGGTTATATTTGACCTTTTGCAGGCCACCCATGCCTCTTTCATACAGAGAATAACCCAAGTATTTAAGATCATTTTATAATGTTATGAAATAGGGATTCCCAAAACATTTTTTTTTTCAGGAATAGGCAAGTTCAGTTTTAACAAGCTTATCATTCATGTTCAACCTTGACCTGAATTACCTGGCCTGATAGTGTTGGAGGAACCCAAGTCAAATGGATTTTTATGTGGTTTATATGTCTAATCCCCCAATTTGTCAAGAAAAGATTGGTTTTATTCTATTTCCTTCATCCTTGCACTAACCTAAATGAATATAAGATCTGCCTCAACCTAATAAATGTGTAAGTGCAAGAATGGAAAGGTCCCTTTTGAATGAGGGAATTTAATACTTTGAAATTTTTTTTGTTTTAATCATGTTCTGCTCAAGTAGAAATCATAACTTTATATTTAATATTGTCATGGTTAATGTTTTAGTTTAGAAGAATTGGTTCTACGATGCTGGAAGGGTTATTTTTCATATTTCAACATACTTATGTTAATATATCACAACAAAAATCAAAACTATCTGTTCTCCATCAAATTATATAGGGGTAAGGTTGTATAGGGAAATTTTGTTTTGTTGGACTCTGAGAATAGTTATGTGATTTCATTATGAGATGAAAATAATAAGGTGGGTTTTGGGGAGGGACTGAGTTTAGAGATAGGCATCAGATGTCCCAAAGAGAGTGCTCTTTACTGTCAATAAGATCCGAAAAAGGTCTGCATTCATTATGGATTTCAGGTTCAGACAGTTGTTTTTGTAATATTTTTATGGAAATCTGAAAGATGAAGCATCTTGGAGAAATGAAATACTGTGAAAAATTATGTTATCATTCCACATGGATGAGAGGAATCTGCTTAAATGCATCTTCTGGGAATAGAGAGAGATATGAAAAGCAATGCTATGAAAGTAAGAGCCTCATTACCCAGCCCTGAGAACTCAGTCCTGGAGAGATCAGCTACCATTGGATTAAAAGATACCCCAATGAAACACAACCTGTTTAGGTGATTTCATGTCTGTGTCTGGTTACAGACTCAGAATTGGTGTGCTGAACTAGCCCCATTATCAGTTCCTGGACATCAGTGGAAACAGAGGGAGGAATTTTCCAGACATTTATCACCTCCAATGAGATTGGACTAAGTAAATAAGAGATGTTACAGAAAGAATTCTGCAATGACAATGGACATTTTTTTCTGCCTCCATCTCTGATGAATCTGTGATGTACTCTTGGTTTGCTAATGGACAGACTACTATTGACTCCACGACCTCATCAGTGTTATGAGCTACTAATGAGTGTGATGCATTTTGCTAAATTATGGACTTTATAAAACACATGAACTGGGAAAAATAACTCAAGGATTGCCTTACATCCTGAAATGAGGAAGAGAAAGAATAACACCCTTAAAAGATGATGTACTAATCCATAATGTGTATTACTGCATAACACACATTAAAATGTAAGAAAAATGATGTAAGGAGCTCTTACCATGCTCTCATTTCTTGAAATCCCTTGTGGGTTAATAAAAACACAGGGAATTTTTTTTGCTTCTCAATATATGGAGAGTATTCATTTTAAACTTGTGATGAGGGGAGGGAAATTTAGATCTAAATTTAGAATAAAATTAATGGAATTTGTAATGTTTCTATTCCATTAATTCAATTAAGCTCAAGTAGATCAACACCCATTAACCTTGAACTGCAAAGGACAGTTGAATTTATGTTGGCAAGAAAGACCCATTACCAGCATTTTGGCACACTGAGCTCTTCAGCCCAAGCTACCAAACTGCATTTGTAAGCCATTCAGCTGGAGACATTTTCAAAAGGGCATGGGTAGAAAAATACTACTGTTTATGACCAAAGATCAATTCTTTCCACTTTTTCATGACTGGAAAAGGTTTACTCAAGATGACTCACACTTGAGATTTTCTTACTTACCATAAACAGGACTAAAACAGACATATTGCATGAGGAAGTCCATTTTCACTATGAGTTTTCACAAAGAAAAGAATTCAACAACAATGTGATAAATCATGATTTAAGGCCATACATATCATGAAGGCAAAAAAAATTCCAAGAGCTGCTAACTTTGATCATAAAAATATTATAATTTATTATATTTTGACCATTTGGGGATAAAAGGATCTCTTACCTTTTGAGATGAAACTTTGAGATGAAAGGTATAAGAAATTTGAGGTATCTCATAAAAGGTAAGAGATGAAATTTATTATGGATAAATAATCACTTTGGTTAAAAAAATCAACTTCACAGTTACAAAATGAGTAGCACCTAGATTTTGTCTTGTCTGAAAAACATTTGAGAATGTGTGATATGCCAATTTAGAGGCCAATGTAATATTAGACTGCAGTTAAAGGCTCTGTAGTGTTAAGGACTAGCAAAGAAGTAAGAATCCCACAGTACTCTGCCCTGGATACTAGGAAACTAGGTCCAGTTGTGAGTTTTGGAGAAAACTAATAACCTGAAAAGTGTTAAACCAGGATCAATTAATTACCTAGCATTTATTAAGCTTTTGTTATGTGCTAGATACTGTGCTCAGTGCTGTGGAAATAAATACAAAGAAAAAAGCAATTCCTACTCTCAACATGGTAAAATATCTTGAGTTTATATCATATGGGAATTGGTTGATAGTAATGGGTGTTTACCCTGGGAAAGAAAAGAAATGGTTTAAAGTGCCATTATTTGGACAAATGATTGGATTTATTTTAAATCAACTACACAATCTTAAAAGTTTTTTTTTTTTTAGGGGTATCATTAAAGATATATTGGATGTATCAACCTGGTAAAGGTTTAATAATAGGCTCTGATAAAGGCTTAACAACTGGGTCCCAGAAAATGTATTTTTGCTTTCTATAATTGTTTCTGTTTTTATCCAACTCTTCATGATCCCATTGGGGATTTTCTTTGTAAAGATGGTGGAGTGGTTTCCTGTTTCCTATCTCCAGCTCATTGTACAGATAAAGAAACTGAGATACAGAAAATATATAACACACTTTTATGATGGATCTGTATTTATACAGATCATTTTATGCACTATTAACATTTTCTCTATCATTTTCCTAAGTCTAGACATTCAACAGGACCATAAACCAACTCCTTATTTATAGCATTTGCTAATTTCCGTAGTGTGAATACCCAAATGGAATTTTTAACCATTAGTTCCCAGAAGCTGATCAGAGCCAACTCCAGCATATCCTTGCTCTGAGATACCTTCTTCACTGACATACTGTGATCCTTTGTATATAAAGATGGAACCTCTAACAAATGGTGAGTGGAGCTTTTTCTCAAGAGAAGGAATATTACTCTCAAGAAACAGATAATTTCTTTATAAAAATAAAACATCCTCTTGTAAAGGAAAAGGAAAAACTCCAGTCCTTTTAGAGATAAGGAAAATGAGCAAAGAGATAAGTGATATTTCTTCGGGTCAGTTTGCAACAGCTAATCTGAGCCAGAATTGAAACTCAATTCTTTTGGATTTCAGATACATAATGCCATGTCAATGCTTAATAAAATCTTCATAGAAACTATATTATAAATATAGATCAGGTTTATAGGGCCAGCCCACAAAATCTATTTTATCTGTAACATAGGTAGATTATAGCACCAAGAAATATTAACTTAAGATCTGATTCCTTAGAGCAGAGCTTCTAATACTTTTTCAACTTTTTACTCTGACCCTGAGTATATAGGTATGTAAAATAGGCATATAAAAGCAAATATTTATTGATAATAAATCATAATTTCATAATCTCCACATTTAGTTATGTAAACCCCAATGGAGTTGTGACCTGTAGTTTAAGAACCTTTGATTTAGAGTAAGGAAGTCTAGTAGCTTAGGAAGGAGGAGGAAGAGACATTCTTTCCTGGGCAAGTCACTTGTCTCAATTTTCTTAACTATAAAATGGTAATATAATAGTTCACCCATCTCACAGGGGTTGTTGTAAGGATTAAATGTCAAAAATGAAATAATATCTTAGTACAGCGTCTAGCATATAGTAGGCACTTAACAAATGCTTGTCTCCTTCTCCTTTCCCCTTATTTCTTGAATCTAGTATTTCAGATAAAAAACCTGTGAAGTTTTCTGTTGGTGTACTACTTCCTCCTTTTTTGCACTCCTCTCTAACTTCCTAATATAGATATTTATTAAAATCCCTCATGGAAACACACATATTAGCTCCCTATTATTCTTCAAAATATTGCAGCTAAAGCACTGGGCTTGGAATCAGGAAGACTCATCTTTATAAATTCAAATCAGACTCTCAGATATTTATTAGCTGTGTGACCCTGAACAAGTCACTTAACCCTGCTTGCTTCAATTTCCTCCTCTGTCAAATGATCTAGAGAAGGAAATGGCAAACCACTTCAGTATCTTTGTCAAGAAAACTCCATATAGCTTCACAAATAATCAGACAGAACTGAAAGTACTCAACAATAAAAATCTCTTCAAGCACTACATGCCCCTGAATTATGTACTTTCTTTCCTTCCTGATTTTCCATTCCCCTTTACCTCAAAATTCTCAATTACAATTTAATTATTAGGAGAAAAATAAAATGATTGAATTAATTCATTTTAATTTGGGTGTAACATTTTGGAACATGGCTGAATTATCTGTGATGGAGGCAGTCATGGAGGAGATACTAGGGACCTGTTTCTGAAGACAGGAGGACTGGGACTGGATAGACATTCTACAATGGACATTCTACAACAGTGTGGTTGATCCCATGTACCTTCTATTTGCTAACCAAAATTGCAGGATCTTGAATTATTCATGACTAAAGCATGGTGGCTTTCTTTCCCAGCCATTTACTGTATGCAGAGGTAAAACTGGAAACACCTAGTAATAAATGGAGAAGCATTTGAGGGCTAATTTCCTTTTCCTTTATGTCATGTGGTTCTAAGAAATGAGTTTGTGATTTGGATCCATTTCATTTGTCTTTTTTAGGTCTCAGTACATGGAATAAAGTTCTGAATCTGGAAACTCAAGTCATGGGGACCACAGGAATTATGACTGGAATTGTAGCCAGCCCAACAGCAGGCTCCTGAACTACTGGTGGTGGTGGGGTGGGTGGGAGAGAAGGAGGACTTTAGATTTGAAGTGTAACCAATACTATATAGGAATTGAGTTAAAACATGAACTTAATCTCTCTCCCCTTACCAGAGACTGAAGTGGTCTAGGGAAGACTATATCCTCTAGGTGTTTGGGGAATGTTGTCTTTTTTTTTTTTTTTTTTTTTTTTTTAATACCTTAAAGCAAAGATCCCTTTGCAAAAGTTAATATAATTGTTAAATGGAACTGAGGTGATTGCAGCCTTAAAATATTGGAAGAACACAATCAGTGGGGGCTATAGTCAATGGAAGAGTAGAAGAGTCTTCCATTCTCCCCAACCTACTGGACAACCTGGGGTATTAGGGAGAGAATGGGGAATATAACAAACCTGGCCTTCCAAAAGTAGAACAAAGTAAACCCATATTACAGAAAGAGTCTGATGACTCTTTAACTATTACATAGGTTTTAATTTTTTTTTCCCTGAAGTAATTGGGGTTAGGTGACTTGCCCAGGGTCACATAGCTAGGAAGTGTTAAGTGTCTGAGACTAGATTTGAACTCAGGTCCTTCTGACTTCAGGGCTGGTGTTTTATCCACTGCACCCTCTAGCTGTCCCTAATTATTTTTTAAAGAGGATTTCAGCTCATCTAACTGAGTTTCTATTTGGTAGAAATCCATGAATGATGGAATAAAATAAATTTTTGACAATGCTGAAGAAGACATGTTTTGTTCAGGAGACCAGATGTCAACTGGCTGGTTTTGCTTGCTTTTCTTACTTTCCACAACTTTGTCCTTTCTTAAATCCCAGCTTCTTAAACTGTGATTCGGGACTCCATATAGTACCTCATAATTGAATGTGGGGGGTCAAAAGCTATGATTTATTATTAGCAAATGTTTGATTATGCCTCTTATATGCCAGGGTCATGTAAAAATTTCTTGGGTGAAAAGGGGTCATGAGTGGAAAAAGTTTAAGAAGCCCAAATCTAAACCAACTCTCTTATTTTTATAGATGAGGAAATCAAAGCCCAGGGAAATGGTGAATTATCCAAAGTTATATTGATAGTAAGAAGTAGAACCAAGATTTGTCCTCAGGCCATCAGAATAAATGCAAGACCCTTTCCCCTATAGCTTCTAAACCCCCAAGTTCTGTAAAATCAGTTGTTTCACATTGGCCTCATGGTAGGGGGAATCCCTGTGGTGTTGACAGTGATGATTGATACAGAAATTCATGATCTGTGTGGGATGATTATAAGTTGTATGTGTGAAAGTCCAGGACTGCTTGTAAAAGAGGAAATGTAATGCTCACATTATTATACAATATATTGTAATATAGTGTCATTTATCATTATAAAATAAGAGCTTAGTGATTTCTTAAGTCTCTTTTATGTCCAAAGCTATGACCCTAAGCAGAAAAAGACAGTCTATGATGATGCTTTTTGATTTTTCCCTTATGTAGTCTAACAAAAAGAAAATTCATTGTGAGTAGCAATATAGAATAAAGAAGAAAAATATCCTTATTATCCTTAAATCAGATAATTGAGCTTTGGATAATCAGGAATTGGCATTAGGAGATGAAAACTCTTGAGTCAAGTTTCTGGTCTCTCCCCATTCAGTTGAATCTTCACTTTTCAAAGTTCCAGAGAATGTCTTATTTGCCAATTTGAGTCCTTTTTCTGTCTTGAAATCTCTCTGACACTTGCTACTATCAATCACCTTCTCCTCCTGGGTATTCTCTCCTTTCTAAGGTTCCATGATACTATTCTTTTTTGGTTTTCCTCCGATAGTATCATAAAATTCTTACTCAAACTCTTTGTTGGTTCCCAACAATTAGGTGGTTTTCAAAATTCTATTCCTTCATCCTTTTCTTTTTCCCCTTTTTACTATCTCACTTGATGATTGTATTAGTTCTCATTGATGCAATGATCTTCTCTATCATCTTCATGTAGGTAATTCTCAGATATACGCAAATATGTACACACATATGTGAATGTACATAACTAGTCTAAGATCTCTCTCATGTTTTCTCTCCCTCCTTTCTTTCTTCCATTTTTCTCTCTTTCTTTTCTTCCCTCCCTCTACCTCCTCTGTCTCTCCTTTCTTCTCTCTCTCCTTTTCTTTCTTTTTCTATCTTTTTCATCTCTCCATTGCAAAGTTAATCCCATCCAGAAAATAAAGCTTTTTGAGGAACTGAACCTCATATCTGGCAAATTGACCTTGAGATTGGGTTTACACTCCAATTAGTGTTTATCTGTTCCAAGGACAAAGCTGCTGCATATTATTCCTCCCTCTGTCAGTCAGATTTGACCAAAGGACCTAGATCTGTGAAACTTTTTTAACTCCCAAGGTTGCCTTCAATTCTGGATGTTTCCATCTAGGTTATCCTTAACTTGTTTACCCCAAATCAGGACTATTCCCCTCTGTACCCATTCTTCTCAACACACCAGAGAGAGGTATCCCCAAACCAGGGAACAACCCTTGGCAGGGCATGGGATTTAGTTGCCATATGCTCCTGGTAGCATTGCAGCTTAATTCAGGGCAGGCTGTTTTCCCTCCCACTTGTCATATTGTAATGAAAGAGAACTATCCCCAGAGTTGAAGAAAGAGAGAGAATTCAATGTTGGCATCATTCCCTTTCTGAAAATCCACATAGTTTATTGACTGTTTCTACAACTTAGTGGTTAATAAAGGGATTGTTTCATCATCTCCTAAAGCTGAAAGTCTTTGGTTCTGTTACACAGGATGGGAAGCAGTATATCACAGCATCTCAAAACATGGAGCTCCCACAGGCCTGAGTAACATACGTGCTCAACCATAAGCAGAGAGGGAATCTTCATACAGAATTTGAACAATCCTGTATATTACCTTATAGTATCATTGGATATCTCTCTGCTAATCACTTTTAAAAAAGAAAAGAAAACAGGAATTTGAAAGAATTTGTGCTAGTTTAAAGCTCAAACTAAAAGTGGAATCCGGTTTCTCAAATTGTCTTATTTTAAAGTACCTTCCCTTCTACCCATTCCCATTTATTGTGGGAATTCCCAGCAAGGAACCTTTCTTACATGTGACAAAGATAGTGCAGTTTGAAAATGCAAGATGCAAAATATACTGTTTTATTCTAATTTTTTTCCCCCAGCTAATGAGTCTGGAAGGGAAACAAAAATGAAGGGTGGGTCAGAGAACTAGAAGTAGCAGCAGTCTCACAGCGGGGACCTCCTACCACATTAAAAGTTGCTAACAATTTCAATTTGTGTGTTGTTTTATTTTGTGATTTATGAAGCCATTCCGTTTTGAAACAACAGGCACAAATATCCAAACAATACCCTGCTTCACCCTGCCCCATTCCCACAAAGTAATTCCTCTAAAGCAATTAGTTTAAAAGGCTGTTAGTAGTAAACAGTTTTGTCTTTTAACTTGGATAATAATATTTATTAATATTAAGCATTTTATGTAACCAGAGTTTTGCTTCCTCTTCATTTTTGACTTTCATAGCATCATAGATTTAGAGGTAGAAAGTAAAGGAGTCTATCACCTTTCTTTTACTGATGGGGAGACTGAGGCAGAGAGAGATTTAACTAAGTTGTCTTGGATCACCTTGCAAACATGAGAGGATTTTGAATTCAAGTCCTCCAGACTCTGTAAACCCAGGGCTTTTATTTATTGCACCAATCTCATTTTAAAGATGAGGAAACTATCTTAAGTTATTTGTCTGGGTCCCATAATGGGATTCAGCCTTAGATCTTTTTGGCTCCAAATTCTGGGTTTTCATTTAGCCATTGTACCTGTTGTTCCAGTGGCTTTGGCTTCTTCATTCTAATAATATCATTTTAGGGTCAAGCTGGTTTCCTTAGAACTTCCTTCAAGAGGTCCCCTTCCTCCCAATCAAAATAAAGCTCCCCTGTTAGCTAGCTCTGCCTCCAAGTGCCCAGCCTTTTCTTCAGTACTTTGTTCAGTACATAACAGCCTTTTTCCTTTAGACAGGTGATAAGGAAAGTTCTGCATCTATGAATTTCACAACCATCCCCTTAGTATGAACCTTGCCCCCTGAGACAAATGAATTGCTTCACTTAGAAGGTTCCCTCGTTCTTGGCACACAGAAATCCAGGCTACTGTCCAGGGCATAATGTTGACTTTGGGAATGCTTACTCAACCACATTTGCAGTGTCCAAAATTTTTGGATACTATCAAGATATTATTTGGATGACCCCCCTGAATATATCAGCTCCTTCCAGCTGATCTGGCTTTTTTGTTCTAGCCTAACTGGGGCCAGAGGACTTCTTTCAAAAATTTAGTTCTTCGTGCCATTTACTTGTTATGACCTTGCAATATGCAGTGGGGACAAAAAATCTCTCTGAAAGATTTGGCAGAAGGGATTGATCTACCTCTCCCTGTGCCCCCTAGACAGAGCTAGGCGAGATGTTCAAAAACTCTACTCCCTCTGTTGCTTCAATTGTGAGAGTTGTGTGGAAATGTCAGTTGAAATAGAAGGGCTGCAAACAGCTTTGTTTTCCTATCATTGTGGTTTTTCATGGTGATGATGACACAAAAAGATGAAAATGGGTAGCATGAACTCCAACAGCTATCTCACTGAGCATCTCTGCCAGCAGTGAAGGATATGTGTGGGTGTTACCTGCAAACAAAAAGAAAGAAGAAGAAAAAAAAACACAAGAAGCTTTGTTTCCAAAAGAAAAGCAAACACATCAAAGATCAGCAATGAGAAGGAGTCCTATTTGTTTGACATACCAGAATCTGTTTCCTTCCTTTCTCTAATCCCTGGCTGAGTTTAGCCTCTTACAAGTATCTGGAGGGGGAGAGAGAGAGAGAGAGAGAGAGAGAGAGAGAGAGAGAGAGAGAGAGAGAGAGAGAGAGAGAGAGAGAGAGAGGGAGGGAGGGAGGGAGGGAGGGAGGGAGGGAGGGAGGGAGGGAGGGAGGGAGGGAGGGAGGGAGGGAGGGAGGGAGGGAGGGAGGGAGAAGAGAAGAGAGAAGAGCAATTTTTAGTTTAGCTATTATTCTCCTCAGTTGGTGGATGCTTATTCAGTTGCCAAAAAATGTTGGCTTACAAGGTATGAACTTGTGTAAAATCTTAACAGCTCAGAAATATGGGGCAGCTAGGTGGTGCAGTGGAGAGAGCACCAGCTTTGAAGTTAGGAGGACCTAAGTGCAAATCTAGCCTCAGACACTTAACACTTCTTAGCTGTGTGACCCTGGACAAGTCACTTAACCCTAATTGCCTCAGCAAAAAATAAATAAATAAAAGAATTCAAAAATACTTAGTGTTGGAGTAAGCATGTAAGGAATCTTCTGTACCTACTGCCATTGTACCTCCTTCTCTTCTTTTTTAATTATTCAATTCTTCCTCCTCCTCCTCATCCTCTTCTTCCTCCCCTTATTCTTCTTTTGTTCTTCTTTCTCTTCCTCCTCCTTCTTTGATTTGTTTCTTTCTTTTCTAGTTGTGACTTGACACTGCCAATATCAAAAGGGAAAGTTCTAGTCTTGTTGGTAATGAGCATTCAGGCTTAATTAATTTAAGTAGCTTTCATCTGATTTATTCTTTTAAAATACGTTCTTACTATTCAAGCAAGGAAATAGCTGTATCTGCTAACCGCACTCCCACACACAGAACATTTAGTTCAAATAGAGGAAGTTGAGATTTGATCCTTCAATAGTATACAGCTCTGATGAACTAGACAGTCTTCAGTGATATATAATTGATATTCTATAGGCCTTTACCTGTTTATAGAAGTTATCTGGTCTACTAGGTGGTGTAGTAATCAGAAAAACTCATATTCCTGAGTTCAAATCTGCCTTCAGACATTTATTAGCTATGCGACCCTGGGCAAGTCACTTAACTCAGTTTGCCTCATTTGTCAAATAAGCTAGAGAAGGAAATGGCAAACTACTCTTAATATCTTTGCCAAGAAAACCCCAAATGAATTGTACACAGCTGAAAAACACCCAAACAAAACAATAATACTTTGGAATCCCACCTTTTATAGAATATTAATTCTGAAAATGGCCTTAGAAATCATTTAGTCAGGGAGCATCTGGTCAAGGAGGTGGATAGTATCCCAAGGATGGGATAGTTGAAAAAATGTCATCTTTGACTCTACATTTCAGTCCTACCAATTATTGGATCATATTTTTTTCATCTGTAAAATGAATGATCTCTGAATCTTTTAAATCAAGTCAACAAACATTTATTAAGCATCTACTATGTATGCTGTGATAAGCGTGGTGGATACAGAGAAAGGTAAAAACAGTTCTTCCCTCAAGGAACTCAGATCTAATTAATCATGGAAATAACTATGTATAAGTCAAAATACATGCAGGACAAATTGGAGATAATTTGAGGGAAAGATTATTTGTAAAAGGCACATATATGGCTTCCATATTTGACATATTTGACAGATGTGAGAAGGAATGAAGTGAAGTATCATAGAAAATGGGAGAGATATTACATGAATGGAGAAGGGAAAACTTTTTTGTTGATTTTCAAGAAGAGGGGGAGAAGCTTGAGCCTTTAAATTACAGCTAGTGAAGAGCTTAACAGTGGAAAAAGATATTAGAATGGATTATTAAAGGGTGTCTTCTGAGGTAAGTCTAAGGGCTCAGAGACTATACAATAGAACATGAATGCTGGTCAGTCCTAAACAATGGGAAAGGCTTGAAGTGTACGCCTGGCAATAGACAGTGTAGTGTGTTTCTTGTTCAAAGACCAGCCCAAGCAATATTAAGATGCTAATCATTGAAAAACTGTCTACCAGATGATAAATTGTTTTGGCCTCAGTCACTCAAAAAGCTTTGTACTAAGCTGAGTAGGGAGGGCAAGGCATCAGTGGAAACAGTAAACTATAATGATGAAACTAGAATTGGAATTCAAGATGGCAAATTAGGGGTAGCCACCCTACTGAACTCTCCCAACATTCTCCTCCAAATAACTTTAAAATAAAAATTCAAATTAAATTTTGGAGTGGTTAAGCCAACAAAATATTGCAGTGAGATATTTTTCTGGCCTAAGAAAACTTAAGAGGTAGGCAGGAACAATCTGTAAAGTCAGCATAAAGGTCTGTTCAGATCCCACACATGAATACAACAACAGTAAAAGCAGCATCAAAAGCTCTCAGATGGGAGTTGGTAAGAGGATTGAATAATTGATCAGAAAAAGGTTAGAAAGGATTTTTTTTTCTGGCACTGGGTGCAGCTGGTGTTGACTCCCAGCTCTATTGGTCATACAAGTTCTGGATTTCAATTCTAGGACAGAATGGAGCACTGGGGGGTTGGTTCCAACAGAGCAGGGTCACAATTCTGAGGCAAAGAGAGTGCTTATATGTATAGCTGCAAGGGACTAAGGGCTCTTTCTGGGTAAAGAATAGAGGACCGAGCAGGAGAGCAGTGATCATACGTCTTGCAGTATCATATCACCTTGGGAAGCACTGAAAACTTGCAAACTCCCAGAACTAGGTCTGAAAGTAGCATCACAAAAGTCTGAAGCTTGGGAGAGTACCCACCCAATCCAGATGAGCAAAGTCCAACTTTAACATGAAATTCAAAGTCAATAAACAGACTGGAAAAATGGATAAAGGACAAAAAAGAATTTGACCTTAAAGAGCTACTACAATAGAAGGGAAGATCATGACAGAAACTCAGAGAAAACAATGTGAAAACATCTACAAACAAAAACCTCAAAGAAAAATGCTAATTGGATACAAGACCAACAAGAATTCCTGGAAGCATTAAAGAAGATAAAGAGTAGTAGAAGAAAAAAAATGGAAATAGAAATTAGAGGGATGCAAGAAAATTATGAAAAGAAGATTAACAACTTGGTAGAAGAGGTACCAAAAATACTGAAGAAAATATATTAACAAACAGAATTGGCCTAATGGTAAAAGAGGCATAAAAGTTCACTGAAGAAAACAACACCTTAAAAAGCAGAAAAAAACAAATGAGAAATGAGATTTTAAAAAAAAGCTTGGGTATGAGTTAATTATGTGGAAATCATCACCAAAATAATGAAGGGGAGAGAGAGGGATGCACCGGGTGGGGGGGGAAGGGAGAAATAGCATAGGGAAAATTTTCTCAAATGGAAGAGGCATCTTTCTTGCATGCCTTTTATAAGAGGGGAAATTGGGTGATAGCAGGAGTATTCTTGAACCTTACTTTTATCTGAAGTGTTTCTGAGAAGAAAGAATAAATATACACATTCAATTGTGTGTAAAAATATAACTTGCTCAATAGTGAAATAAGAAAAGAAGAGGATAAGAGAAAGGGTGTAGGAGTAGTCCAGTATGAAAGTGGAGAAAAATATATAATGTTGTGTCATTTGTTCTTGAAATCTGTCTTTTTCATTTAAGTCAGTGCCTTGAATGAAGACATAGAATATTGATCAAATATGCATATGACTGAAAGCTGAAAAGATTGGTTAACTTGATGGATAATAGGATCAGGATCTTAAAAAAAACATTGCAAGCTGAGCCAAATCCAAAAAGATGAAAGTTGATACAAATAAATGTGAGGTCAATTAGATGATATCCAAATACTAATTGCAATAAAAGAGAAATGATACACAAATTCACATGAAAAAGGCAAAGGATTTTAGGGTACTGAAAATGAAATATACATTAATAGTATGATATGGTAATCAAAAAAATCTAGTGTTTTCTTGTATTAAGTGGCATTCTATATTAAATATTTTTAATATTCAAAATTAGGGAAACAATAGTCACTTCAGGAATATTATGAACACTCTTGTGAACAGATTAGGAAAGACATTGATAACCTAGATTGATACTAGAGGAGAGTGAAAAGTGAAAAACATGCTCTATAAGGATGAATTGAAGGAACAGGGATTGTTTAATGAACAGAAAATATTTTATGGCAGGAGTTTTTAATCTTTTAATTTCATGGACTTCTTTGGTAAGTTAGTGAAACCTAGAGACTGCTTCTCAGAATAATGTTTTTAAATGCATAAAATACATCTATAAAATTACAAAGGAAACCAATCATTAAAATGCAATTCTAAAAATGTTTTAAAAGTTCACAGATCATATCTCAAAGACATTTTAAAGAAAGGAAAATGACCTTTTTTTAAAGGACCTTTATAGCAGCTCTTTTTTGTGGTGACTAATACCTGGAAATTGAAGAGATATCCTCTATTTGGAGAATGGCTAAACAAGCTCTGGTATATAATTGGGATGGAATATTATTGTACTATAAGAAATGACAAGCAGAATAATTTCAGAAAAATATGGATAAACTTACATGAACTGATACAGAGTAACAGTGTAAAGATAACAGATAACAGAGTAAAATAAGAAGAACCAGGAGGATGCTGTCTACAATAACAGCAATATTATAAGAAAGATCAACTATGAATGACTTAGCTATTCCCAGAAATAAAATGATTCAAGGCAATCCAAAGGATTAGGGATGAAACATGCTATCTGACTTCAGAGAATTGTGTGAATTCAGATTGCAGCATGCTATTTTTAACTTTCTTTTTCATTTTTGAGTCTTCTTGTAAAAATGACTAAAATGGAAATTTTTATGAGTATAGCATATCAGATTGCTTACTATCTCAGGGAATTGAGAGGGGGAAGAAGGACAGAGAAATAAATAGAAGTTGGAACTCAAAACTTTAAGAATGTTAAAAATTCTTTTAATATATAATTGGGGACAAATAAAATATTAAAAAAAGATTCAGATCAAGATGCTCTGGTTTCAGAGGAACATTATTACTATCTTTAAATTGTTAAGTGATTATCATGTGGAAGAAGGATTAGATAAATCTGCTTTGTTTCAATTTAGTTCAATATAGAGAAAATGCCCATAGAAATAAGAGCTGTCCCAAATGAAATGGGATATCTTGGAAGATGTCTGTCTGTCTGTCTATCTATCTATCTTAATAAAAATCATTTTAAACATTCTTTTTTTTTTTTAATTTTGAGTTCCAAATTCTCTCTTTCCCTCCTGTCCATTCCTCTGCCCATTGAGAAAGCAAGAAATATGTCAATTATGCATGCGGAATCATGCAAAATATTTCCATATTAGTCATATTTTTAACAACCCCAAGAAAAATAAATAAAGTGAGAAAATTCTTCATTTTGCATGCAGAGTTCATCAGTCCTCTTTTTGGAATTCATGAGTCCTTTGGAATTGCCTTGTATCATTGTATTTATCAGAGCAATCAAGTCTCTCCTAGTTAATTGTCATTATTTGAACATCCTGAATTAATGACATATTGAAAATATAAATTGATTTCAAATATGCAAATGGGACACTCTCATTCAACTATACAATGTATTTTCAAAAGGACCTGAAAATTTTTTTAACTCACCTGACTCTAATGGGAAAAGAAAATCTGGATAGTAATTAAGTACCAAGACCCTTTCATCTCCCATCCCCATCCCTGGTCAGAAGATTTACTACATAAGGGAGACTTCTAGTTTCCCACCTCTCTGTGAGCAAGGGTAACACTGGAATTTGCTGTCTGAGAATGACTGGTTGCTGCTGGCAACAGTGTTGACTTTCCTTGCTAGAAAGGTTCCAGGAGGATTGTGGAGAGTTAGGGGGAAAAAAAGATACCCAGAATTCATCCCTGTATTGCAGGGCTTCTGAGGGAGAGCCCCTTTTCATGTTCTGGAATCCTTGTGATCTAGGAGTGAGAAAGAGTGCTATGGGAGTAAACTAGCAAGGAGTGATATAGACATTGCAGCACTTCCCTGTGAAAGCACACTGCTGTGGGGAGGCATCCCAGGACTGATGTGGTTGTAACTAGTTTGGAAATGTGCCAGGTAAAGCTTCACAGCCTATCAATAGACCCTGGGGATCTCTGCTTTATAAGAAACAAAGTCTTTTGTTTGAAAAATATTTATGTGGATTTTACCCTAGAGCTGTGAAACACTAAGCCAGATTTATTAGAGAGCTCATTGTGTACTTCAAGATTTTCCCTAGTGATTCAGACATAACTCTAAAATAAAACTTCATGTGTTAAGAGCTCACCATGTGGCTGTTTCTTAGCTCTCCTCATATACTACTGTTGACTCTAGTCATAGTATTTTGAACTGCAAAGATCTTAGGGATCATTTAGTCCAATCTCTTTATTTTACAGAAAAAGGAAAATGAGTTCCACAGAGTCGGAGTGGCTTATCAAATTTATACATCCAGGTAGTAGAAAGCAGCAGGGTCAGAATTTTTAAAAAGTGGCTTTTTAATATATTATACTACACAAAGAATTGATTGGTCTATATAATCACTTAGTACCTAGAAGCTGTTTTTCAATTTCATGCCTTCTCCTCATTTAAATAAAAGTATCTTCTCCTTTGATTAGCTCAAAAGAGTGATTGCTTCTAAAATAGTCAATACATCCTCTTCATCTATTTTCCAATGTCAATAAATAAAGATTTACTAAACACCTCACTATGTGTTGGGTTTTTGTTGTTTAGTGATTTTTCAGTTGTGTCTGATTCTTCATGACCCCATTTGGGGTTTTCTTGGAAAAGATAATGGAGTGGTTTGCCTTTTCCTTTTCCAGCTCATTTTACAAATGAGGAAATTGAGGCAAGCAGGGTTAAATGACTTGCCCAAGGTCACACAGCTAGTAAGTGTCTGAGGCCAGATTTAAACTCATGAAGATAAGATATGTCTTCTTGACTTCAGACCTTGAACTCTATTCATTGTACCATGTGTCAGGAACTGTATAAATTAATACTCATTTTATTGGGTGTTTGTTAAGCTAAAAATTAAAAAAAAGAAAATATTAAAAAAAAGGAAGGATAAAAGAAAGAGAAAGAAGAAAGGAAGGAAGGAAAGAAGACAGGAAGAAAAAGAAAAGAAAAGAAAAGAAAGAAAGAAAGAAAGAAAGAAAGAAAGAAAGAAAGAAAGAAAGAAAGAAAGAAAGAAAGAAAGAAAGAAAGAAAGAAAGAAAGAAAGAAAGAAAGAAAGAAAGAAAGAAAAAGAAAGAAAAGAAAGAGGGTGGGGAAGGGAGGGAGGGAGGGAAGGAGGAAGGAAGGAAGGAAAGAAGGAGAGAAGGAAGAAAAGAAGGAAGTAAGAAAATTTTTTTGTTTCCTATTATTGCCCATCTCTAGACAGATCCAAAAAAATGGAATAACTTACATAGAGGAACTTCCATAAAACAATGGTCTGTGTCAGAACTGAAAGATACTCTAGAAAGGCTAAGCTGCTCATTTTATTTATGAGCGAAATGTGGTTCAAAAAAGCAGTAATTTGTTACAAGTTATATTTTAATCCCAGGGTTTTTGCCTTCTAGGTAGGATTGTTCACTGTTATTTAGAGGCTATTCAGATATGTGGGAATAAGGATTAAAATATGATCCTTTCTCTTGAATAGCTTAAAAATTAGTTAGGGTAATCAGAATATAAACTCATTAAAAGTGACTCAAATTCACATATA
This sequence comes from Sminthopsis crassicaudata, assembly GCF_048593235.1. NCBI lineage: Eukaryota > Metazoa > Chordata > Mammalia > Dasyuromorphia > Dasyuridae > Sminthopsis > Sminthopsis crassicaudata. Next base: position 80,278,755 of record NC_133619.1, on the reverse strand, counting down.
AATGAAGAGGCCAGAACTATATACATAAGCACAGAAGGTCGAGTAGTCAAGATCTAAAAGGTCAGAAAAGGTTAAATTCAGCTCTTTTAAAGAGAGGGGGAATAAGAATTAATGGAGAGGAAGACATTCTAATCCCAAGGTGGGCATTTTAAGATGAAAGAAGTGGTTCTAGTTAAAGTATAGACATGGAAATAAGCAAATTATAAGTGAAGAAAAGATATAACACTAGAGTTATTGAATTTCACCAAGTCCAATAAACTCTCTAGAAAACTAAACTTTATAATTGTTCCTACTATTCTCTAAATCCTTTTTACCCTTTCTCTATTCCATAGTTATCTCTCTTTGTAATGCCCAGAAAACCATTCATTGTTAAGCCACTCTTGTGAGGTGAAGGAGAACAGAACATTTCTAGGATGCAACAGATAGGACAACTTGCTATAGTTTACTCTCCTGAGCAAAATCTCCAAAGAGTGACTGGAAGTAGATGGCTTGAGGTGGGTGGAGCTGGGATGGTAGACAGCTGCCAGCTGAATCTGCCTCCCACTTTCCTGCCCACACTACACTTATGTTATTCACTGGATCTGTTTAGGGTGTTTGGAGGTGGCTATCATGTTTAGACCTTGGAGCTTGATATTATCAGAGGTCATTAATGAAATGGGATCACATAGTTGTGATCATGTTCTCTTACATCCAAGAACTTGGATACTTGGACAGCTCTCTGGAAGCAGCCTAGAATGAAATGTAGCGGGGGGGAGTACACTGATACAAACACCCACTCATGCCATCTGGTCCATTTAATAACAAGTCCAGATGCAATGTTTGACCTGGTGGTCAATCCCTGCCCAGGAAATCTCTTCACAAAGGTCAAACAGCTGATTACATTGGCACTGCCCACAGCCTGGTATGACATTAATGGAAAACTCTTTGATCTTTTGGCTTTCTTCCTGCTCTGGTCATGGAGACATGCAAATATTCAGAGTTCAATTTGGGATAAATACTTTCAGGAAAATAAAGAGTTTTCACCTCTGGGTACCTGCTTTCATGTTTTTCTTTCCTGTGGGATTTCTCTTAAAAATCTAACTCTTTCCCTTTCTGACTCTAATAGCCAGGATAAACAGCAGTTAAACTTAATGAGAAACATTCATAGTGCTCAGTAAAATGAAAACTGCTGTCAGGAATTCTTTCTATAATCCTTGCTGGGTACAGATGTGATCTCTTCTCTCCTCCTCTTTACAACCCCATCCCTGCTACCCCCTATCCCATGCTCAACTAGTTTGTTGGTTTGCTCCTTGGTTCCTATGAATGTGCAAGAGTAGTTTTACCTTTCTGGGATTAACCAAGGAACAAGACTCTTTCTGATTTTTGACTGAGAAGAAGAAGAATCTTATCTATATGGCTTGAATTAGACTGGATTTTGGTTTAGCACCTGAAAGGAACACCTTTCAATTTATCTGAGAGTCTGTCAGAAAAATTTGCCAGACCTTTGAGAAGCTAATTGAACTAGAAGATTCTAAAGAAAATGAATCATTCTGAAGAAACTGATACTCAATAGGAGGCTTCTTGGTGCCATGAAAAATTCACTGGATTTACTTCCAGAGGAATTGGGTTCAAATCCTGACTTTGAAAATGACTTAGGCAAGTTACTTAAAATATCTGGGCATCCACTTTCTATTACATAAGGAATTGAGTTAAATGGTGCTTGATAGCTTTGAAACTATTTTCATTTTATCAAGTATTTAAAATGAGTTCTATTCCTAAAAGGACAGCATCCAGAAATTTTCCTAAGATTCTATTTTTTGTTAATTGACTGTAGCAATATATTGTTAATGGTGTCAGGAAGACCTGGGTTGAAGTCTTGCCTTGGACATGTTTGTGGAATGACTCTGAGTTTTAACTTCTGCATTTACCTGGCAACTCTTTAAGACTATACATAACACATGAACTACTAATTTAAATTAGTGAAGAGAGTTTTCATATAAAGAGTTCTTTATGAACCTATCTGTATGAAAATATTATAGAAACTCTTTTTTTGTGGTGGCCAAGAACTGGAAATTGAAGGAATACCCATCCATTTGGGGAATGGTTAAACAAGCTATAGTATATGATTGCATTGGAATATTATTGAGCTATAAAAAAATGAAAAAAACAGGTGGATTTCAGAAAAAAAGCCTGGAAATATTTACATGAACTGATTCATAGTGAAATGAAAATAACCAGGAGAATGGTATATGCAGTAACAGTAATATTGTTCTTTGAAGAACAGTTCTCAGCAATACAATGATCCAAGACAATCCCAAGGAACTAATGATGAAGCATACCATCTCATCTCCAGAAAAGAACTGATAATGTTTGAATATAGACTGAATCATACTATTTTTTCACTTTCTTTCATTTTTTTCTTTTATTAGCCTTCTTGTATAAAATGACTAATATGGAAATATTTTACATAATTGCACACACATAACTTTATATCTTATTGCTCACTGCCTCAGGAAGGGGAGAGGAAAAAAGGGAGGGAAAGGAAGGATAGAATTTGGAGCTCAAAACTTACATAACAGCTAATAATTAAATATATAAATAACTACATAATACTTAATAAAAAGTCAAATAATAGTTAAAACACTTCTTGCCTAGTTTAAATTTTTTGGGTTAATTATATATTCACAGATATACTAATAATTTGCACATTAAATTTTTTTGTGTGTGTGTAAACTTTTTTCTCCCAATGAATTCTAAAGAAGGTTCTCTTTATTATTTTTGACATGATCTGAAGCATCTTTTTCTTTTTCTTAGGCTTCATTTTCTTGATTGCAAACTGGGGATTGGACTTGATGATGTCCAAGGTCTTCTTCTGGATCAAATTCTATGTTTAATGAACTAAGTGTTACACAAACACACAAGACAACGGACTTATATGTTTAGGCCATTTGTGGTTTCATAGGGTAGAAAACTTGCTTGTACTTTGCTTTTGAAGTCCTAGGACTTATGGCTGATTTATCAGAGTGCTAGGGTTCTCATGAGAGAAGAAAGAACACATTAAGTAATCAATCATATATACTTAGCTAGATGACCACTAATGGCGTCTTGTACCTCTAGGGTATTATCCCTCTATCATCATTGCATTGAGTGTTAGTTATCGACTCTGGACATGGAGTGAAGGGCCATTAGTACATGTAGTAAGACATGGTCCCTGTCCCTTGTGGAGTCTAGTTGGATAGATAAGCTATAATTACAAAAGAAGATGACTAATAGTGCAAGTCATTGTAGGCTAAATCCCAAATGAGAAATAAGATAGTGCCAGAGAGGTTGAAAGAAGTAGAGATCAGGGTGGATGCCTAGAATGTCAAAGTGGGGGCTGGAGCAAGACTGGTGAACTTCTCTATCACAGAACTTATACCTAGACCAAACTTCCCTAGACTTAATTTGAAGTGTCTTCCATGTATGTTCAAACTAGAAATAGTAGATAATTAGAAAGATTTGGGATTAGATCCTTATTCAAATCTTTATTAGCTATGGGATTTGGGACAAGTCACTTAACCATTTTATAACAGTTTTACCATCTGTAATATGAAGGAGTTGGAGTTACCTTCTAAGGTCCATTAAAGCTATAATCCCATGATTTTTTGGGTAGCTCAGAAGTGAAAAGGAATGTTTTTATCATGTAATTTTTTCCTGCAGGATTGATACTTCTCTCTTTTCCTATGAGTGCCAACTTTGCCAAAGAGGCCAGGTTGTCAGAAGTACAAAAACAGAATCCAGGAATGAGTCAAACTACAGTAACAAAGGGCAAAAGAAAGAATGTTACATGAGTTTTGTTTTCTGCTTTTCTCTTTTGGGGCCAGATAGAAAAGTGGGGAAATTATCTTTCACAAAGCCTCAAATAAAAAAGTTATAGAATATCACAGTAGTTTTCACACACTCAGGTCTCTCTCTCTCTCTCTCTCTCTCTCTCTCTCTCTCTTTCTTTCTCTCTCTTTCTCTCTCTCTCTTATTTTCTCTTATTCTCTCTTTCATACACATACACACATACATACACACTACTACTACTACTACTAACTACTGTTTTCTGGTGCCAAGAAAGGTAATTATTTTTAAAAAGAATCAGTTATTTATGCCATTATACCTGAGTAAAGAGAGTGGAAAGAGTGAGTAATCAATGCTTTGGATGGGTAGAGTGGGAATCTTCATCTGGTGGCTGTGGGGAGTCATGTAGGTAATATTTAAAAACCCAACCCTTCTCAGTTAGAATGGTCCTATACTCAGTTACCTGTTCAACCCTTGGCTATTTGGAAAGAGTTATAAGAATTGCATGGAAAATTTAAGAAGAAAATAGGGGAGGAATGGGGAAGTTGGGCTTGGCCTGGGAACTTGAATGTGACTCATAGAGTTGTGAAAAACATGGGAGAGAAAATCTGTGGCTTGGAGATTTAATATTTTCATGCCTCACATAAGAAAGTAGTGCCACTTAGATTTTACCAAGGTCTCAAATGGGCTAAGTGAAAACTTAATTATGTGTTTGGTAACATGTAACACAATTACAGTTCAACTCTGAGTTAGTCACAAGAAACACTGGGAAAATACCATGTGTTATGAGCATAGGACCACAAATTTAGAGATGGAAGGAATCTCAAGGGTCATTGAATGCTATCCGTTTTTTTTGTTTTGTTTTTTTTTTTTTTTTAAGAAAGGAAAACTGAGGCCCAAAGGGTTTAAGTGATTTACTTGAAGTCTCAGAGATGGTAAGTGTCCAAGGTATCAAAGTCTGGATACATTCTTTATCTGTTGTTAAGATTCTGTCTTGCTTAGGCAGGACCGAGAGACAGGGACTGATGGCCAAGATTAGATCATTTCTCTTTAAGAAAAAGGAATATTTAAACACAAAACATTGAATGGAATTGCTTTGCTTTAAAATAATTTAGTAAAACTCTTTCCTACAATTTACTTAGGGGGTAGAAGAGAACAGAGGAAAGTAGGAGAATGTTTAAGATAAGCCAGATCTTCTTCAGAAATTTGACGGGGCACTCCCTAATCCTTTAGTAAATGCAGTCTCTCTCTCCATTTTTCACTATTAACCAGTGTAGGAAAGCTTAGAAGTAGGAATTTATACACAGAATGTGTCTCTTTTGCAACATAATGGCCAGGTCTATAATCAGTCAATTAAGCACCCACCGTGTTCAAAGTGCTAGAACATTGGCGATACAAAAGCACTTCAAGGTCAATAAAGCACCTTCTCATATTATCTCAATTGGCCTTCTGGATGACAATGAGAGAAAAAATAAGACTAAAGCCATTATTATTATCATTTAACAGATGAAACTATGGCCTAAAAAAAGACATAAAGTTTGTAGGTGAATGGCTATGAAGCATTGAAGGAAGGATTTGAACCAAAGTCTTTTTTCACTCCTAGGTCAGAAAATGTTTTCATTTTAAAGCAGTAAAATGGTGAAGTTTTGAATGCTGTGAATGAGTTCATTTGCCCTGTCAGTATACTTTCTAGGGATGTCCACATTGAAAATGAGATTGACACATACATTGCCAGAGTTAGCTCCGTGTTTGGGAAGCTCCAGAGGAAAGTGTGGGAGAGGAGAGGGATTAGGCTGACTACCAAACGAAGGTCTACAGAGCCATTGTACTGACACCATTTATATATGCCTGTGAAACCTGGTCAGTCTACCAGTGCCAAGCTGGGAAACTGAATCGCCTCCATTTGAATTGTCTTAGGAAGATTCTGAAGTTCATCTGGCAAGATAAGATACCAGACAATGAGGTCCTTTCTCAAACTAAACTGCCAAGTGTTCCAACTCTTCTGCAGAGAGCACAACTCTGTTAACAGTGTTCAAGTGCCAAATGTATATTTGTTGAAAAGACTATTTTATGAAGAACTCACACATATCAAGCACTCACAATGTGGCCAGGAAAAAGTGATACAAGGACTCTCAAAGTCTCTTTAAAAAACTTTAGAATTCATTATATGACATGGGGGACATTGGCACAGGACCACCCAGCATGATGGACTCATATCAGACAGCGTACTGTGCTCTATGAACAAAGTAGAAGAAATGTGAGCTGTACAAAGAGAGTCTACCCCAAATATTCATAAGGAATATTTCTGTACAACTTGTGGCAGAGCATTCTGGGCTTATATTGGTCTGATCAGTTATAGTTAGACACAATTATATATAACTTCAAGTTATAACTTGAATTATAACAACTCTAAAATAGTGATTTAGAACAAAGGGCAACAACCAATTATTTTTCAATTAATAAACATTTTAATTTTCTCTCCCTCCTAATACATCTATTTCGTTGAGTAAATTTTTTTTTAAAAGGGAAAATAAAGCCCTCAACATGTAGCCATATAGTCAAAACAAACAAAATTCCCATATTAATGATATACAGAAATGTCCAGAATGCTTTCCACTAAATAGCATTTCCTCTCTGGCAAGCCCTGAGCTAGGTTAGTAAGATTGTTATACCAGCAGAGAGACACACTATGGCAGCCAGCGATCCTTGGGCAAATATTTGGTCAAATCAATGAAAGATCAATGTCCAAGAATCAGAGTTGGAGATTGGATCAAGTTCAGGCCAGGATAGGCTCTGTGAGTAAAATTTCCTCACCAAAACAGGTGAATTAAGTAGGGAGGTGGGTGGAGATAAAAGGAGCCCAAAGAGTGAGGAGGTAAGGGCAAAGATGAAGTAGACCACAACAGCTAGACAGGATTTCTTTCAAGGTCACTTATGTTTACTGAGTTTCTGTAAGCTGGCTCAAAGGACTTCTGACCCTGCTCAACTATTGTCCAGGAGTAATTCTATTAATATTCAGGAGATAATTTGGGGAAGGATGGGATCCCATGATCTGATCTTCCTAGTCTATACATCTCTTACTAGAGAGTGGGTATTTGAGAATAAGGATATTATAGGTAGAAAGGTTCAGATTTATCTACTTTTTAGAGATTCACTTGAATTATTTAGCTAATATTTTTAGAGTTAATCCATCATTTATTCATGCCCTAATAATAAAAAGGCTCCATTATAAGTAACAATTTTCAGAATAAGAGTATTGATTAGGTGAGTTAGGTATATTAGGCAGAGATGATCATTGAGCAAGTTAATGGTTGTTTGTCCATTTTCCAAAAGGATCAATGACATCATTTGACTCATGTATGAATTGGATTTAACTGAGACAGAATTGCACAAAGTCATCAGCCTCATTCTCTCTTTTTGAATCATTAAGATTCAATGGTAGGACATAAGTTGGGATGATTGGTGATGGCCCGCAATGCAGTAGATGATCCCAGCATCTTTGAAGCTCAATCACTTCACAACACATGCTTCAGCTGCCTTCATAGCTGCTGGAACAAACTGTTCTCATCCACCCATTCCACCAGAAGAAGTCTTTCCATGCTTGGGGTAGACGTCCCCTTTAACTTATTGTTATTATGCTCAACCTGGGTTAGCCCATCTGCCAAGACAGTTTTACAGGGATGTGATACTGTGCAGGCTACAGTTTTTTGAAGCTACAGGTGAGAGTTGAGTTCACATGGACACCAAAAGTGGAAAAGTAGCCCTGAAAAGCATTCAGCAAGCCCTCACACCAGAGGTGCTAGTTCTTGAACATTACATTGATTGTTTGAAAGCCTCTTTTTGATCACCTCTTAACAAGACATAGAAGGTTTACCTCTTTTAGAAAAGGTAGCGATTTGGCAAAGTCCAAACTATAGAGGGATGATGAATTTAAGATATTTTAACAACCAGAAAATAGTGTGAGAGCACTGAGTGTTTGGGGGTGAGAATAGAGGGAGAATTAGGTTGTAAGAATTTGCGTAAGATAAACTTTGAACACTTTGCTTATTGAATACACTACTAGTTTCCACCTTGGATATGCTACAGTAATTTGCCAAAAACAGCTTTCCTATATGTGAAAGGGAGCATGATATAAATGACCATACTATATGGTTATCCTAGATAAAGGAAGAATATATGAAGAAGCAATATTTTATGGTAGAAAGAACATTGGGGCAGACTAAATCAGAAAAATGAATTCTTGTTCTGAAACTGCCATTGATTGTAGGCAAGAAACTTGTCCTCTGGGTTTTCCTTTCCTCATCTTTGTTCCTTTTCCAACTCAAGGTTCTATGATGAATCTATGACAAACCTACCTGCCCTTCCTCCCGCCTCTCCCTTCAGTTCTAATTCTGGGGCACTGACCTTCAACAGCCTGGAGAAAACTCCTTCTGAATTCTCATTCATGCTGCTCAGCTTGCCTCCTGGACTCTGAAGCAAATATAGGGCATTGATGAGAACTGTTCTGGGAGGGGGGAGTTTAGCTTCCCCGCTGGCTCTATCCAAGTCTATTATGCTAATTTCCCTGTGGTGGCTGTAAGTCTGAGCTAATGAAAGATTAAAGGAGTTAATTTCCAGAAGGAAAGTCTGAAGGCTTTCCTAGAAGATAAGACAAGGAGTCAAAAATTTAAACAATTTCCATCCCCTCTATTTTTCCCCCCAAAAAAGGACAGTATTTGATTTGATCAACACAGATTCCATTGGCCAGAGTAGCTTTACTTTCACCATGATTTATTTAAACTCAGTTCATTTTGTTCTTATTTTTAACTGTATAATATAATGAAAGGGAAGTGAAGACACAGAAGACACTGTAATTAAAATGAATAGTTTTTCTTTTCTTTCTTTCTTTTTCTTTTTTTTTCTTTTTTTTTAAAGATATCTTTGCATGAACTAATTGGACCATGTACAAAACTCTGGCACTAGAAACTGTAAGATGTGGTGACATTCCTAAGAGATCATGGTCAAGGGTTCATCAAAAACTTGAAAGCTTTCATTTGAAAAATAAAACAAAACAATTCCACTTAGCAGTGCCATTCCTAAGAATTAAAGGTTCTGAATAGTGTGTGTGTGTGTGTGTGTGTGTGTGTGTGTGTGTGTGTGTACCCACATGCCAACTGTAGAATATTCAATCTGCATCCTAGAAAAGATACTTTTTCCCCCTTGAACTCTATCCTGGACAGATTAATGGAGGCTTCTCTTATGGATAGTTGGTGTAGCACATATTGGAGGGAAACCCAATTTTTCATTACTTGAAGTTTCTATAAGGAAAAAAAAAAAAAAACAGGAGAAGGGAAGGCAGCTGCTCGGCATCCTCTCAAACCCACACCCTGTGAACTGGCCTCAAGTCAAAAGTTTTTCCTGCAAACAAGCCTAAACATTGCAATAAAGTCCAGCCACTATAGGCCCATCTCTATAGCATTAGCAAATATCTCAACAGTGTTACTAACTAGAACCACCAAGAGCAAATTAACATGCAAGGAATCTCTTCGAGCAAAAACCCCTCCTAAAGAAAAGCAATTAGGATGCTTAGAGTCCCATGGAGACTATCACATCTAAACACATTCCTTTTTCTGTCTCAAACCATTTCCACATGAAGCTCCAAAGTGTGCCAGACAACTCCCCAAATTCCAGGTTTATAATTCTCTCTCATTTGTTGTTTATATTAAGTGGTTTGCGTTTTTTCTTTTCTTTCTTTTTTTCTTTTCTTTTCTTTTTTTTTTTTTAAATCAAGGAGACTTCCCAGTACCCAGTCAATATAGATGCAGCATTGTAAAAAGTCCCTCCTCTCTCTTTCTCATACTTGTATTCTCCCTTATCAGCAGGCAGAACAAACAAGACTAAGGTCTTGTCCCTGTTTTGTCAAACATTTAAATGTTTTGAAATTCTTAGATTATTGATTGCATTTTTCTGCTTTCGTTCTGATGTTTGTTGACAATGTGACATAGTAGAAAGTCAGATTGGAGGAAAGGAGACCTGGCATGTTGATAAAAGCATTATGTGTAGTTACAGAACCTGTCTTTTGAGTTCAGGCCCTCTAACTTATTTTATCTGTCTTTGGGCAAATTAACTAACCCTTTTTTAATTTCAATTTCATCAGCTGTCAAACAAAGGGGTGACTTGATGGAGCTTAATGTCCACTGCTCGTATAAAAGCTGAGTGAAATCTTCTGGGTTAAATGGCAAGAGGCTATCCCTTCAGGCACCGTACTAGACTCTGAAGATATAAATATAAAGAATAAATCTGTGTTTATTTATTGTCTTTGGATCTTGGATTCTTAACCTAACCCAGTAACATTAGGGGGTAACATTAGGGGGTTGATAGGATTAGAGCTGGCAGGGACTTTAAAGGTCATCTAGTACAAATTTCCCTTTTAATAAATGAAAAAATGGAAGCCTGAGGGAGAAGGTGACCTGCCCAGGGTCACACAGGTAATAAGTAGTAGAGTTGGTTTGTGAAATTGGGTATTCTTTTTCTATATTTAGTGCATCTTCTATTGTACTGAGATCATTGAGACTGGCTCAACAATAATATTCAATTATGGCAAATCTCTGTCAAAGTGTTACCATTTTGGACTGAGTGATCTTTATCAGTCACTCAGTCAGACAAAAGCATTTATTAAATACCTTCAGTGTACCAGGTACTATGTTAACAGCTGAACATACAATGAATGGCAAAAGATAGCTCCTATTCTCAAGGATCTCATAGTCTAAAGGGAAGATAACAAAGAAACAAACTATATATACGGGATAAATTTAAGATGATTTATCCCATCTCTAATTCCATGATTCTACAGTCTTAAATTTTGCCAGTTGGACCATAGTGTCTCTCTCTCTCTCTCTCTCTCTCTCTCTCTCTCTCTCTCATTCTTTCTATCTGTCTATCTCCCTTTCCCATAATTCTTTATTCTATTAAGATTACCTTACATTAAGATACAATCATTCCCTTTGCTGTATCTATCTTGCTTATTTTGTTTTTCATTTATATCATACCTTCCCTGATTATTTCATAATTTCAGTTTTGGAACTGAAACTGAATTTTCTTTTTTCAATTTTGAATTCTGTTTTGAATGTCCAATTCAGACTTGAAAAGAGATATCTTCACAATCTAGCTCCAGTCTAGTTTTCCTGAATTATTTCACATTTCTCCCCTTCATAGATAATATGCTTTGGACAAACTGACCTACCGTTTCCAACATTCCATTTCCAACTTTTCCACTAACTTTCCCCTTTGCCTAAAATAAACTGTCTCCTCATACCTGTTTTTTTTTTTAAATTTAAAAATAGTTTTAGTTCATACATTTGCTTTTATATTTATAGAATTATCAAGACCTATTATTTCTACTATTAACATCTTTTCCCCCATGTGTATTTATTTTATTTTAAAATATGGAATAAAATAAGCATTTTCATGACATAGTATATAAAAAAGATGATTGGACATGAAACTGAAAATCTATTATGTACAATGTGCTATTTCTTTTATATATATAAAATAACATTATCGTGTAAATTTCTTTTTTTCCTTTTTTCTTCTCTTCCCTCCCCTCTCCCCACCTCTTGTAGGCCTACAACTGCCCAGTTTCTTTCAAGTTCAAATCATAAGCTACCTTTTATTGGAAACTTTTCACAATCCCCTTAGTTTTATGTTTACACTCTTCTGTTTATATATATGCCACTAATAAAAATGCAAACTTAATTGTAAGAATTGTTTTTCAATTGTCTTTGCATCTGTAGCACCTTTTACAAACTAAGTGATTAAAAATGTTTGGTAAATTGGATTGGATCTGCTGCCAAAAAACCAGCTTCAAACAAGCCCTGAGTCAAGCATTTTGGTGATGATGCCCCATATAGTCTGGAAGTATGAGCTTTGTCTGAGATCAGGTGTCTCTGTCAAATGTTGGCCCCAATGTCTAGGTGAATGGGGCGGGGGGGGGGGGGGGGGGGGGGGGAGGGGGAGGCGGGGGAGAGACAGTTTCTGAAATCAATAATTCTCTAAGACTATAAATTATAGTGTGTTGCAATTAGTGTTCGTGCATAGCAATGAAAAAAATTGACATACATTTTTACTAAAACAATGAAATGTAAAATTTAATTGATCATTATTTTAAAAGTTGATTTTTTGGGAGGAGGTGGAATCAACTCTTTTAAAAAACCCACTATCTATAGTATAATTTAATGTAATTATATATATATATATATGTAATGTATAATGCAATATTATATATATATATATATATATAAATGAATAATATAATTATAGTATAACAGTATGATTAGCTATAGAGCTGGGAGGGACCTCAGAGGTCATGTACTCCAATCCTCTTAGAGGGGAGATGACAAGAGGCTTTTCCCAATGCCTCTTAAATCTAGTGCCTTCCCTCTCTTAATCATTTCCTGTTTATACTGCATATATCTTGTTTGTGAATATTTGTTTGCTTGTTATCACCTGGATTAAATTTTAACTCTTTGAGGGCATAGACTTTTTGTCTCTTTTTGTTTCCTTAGCATTTAGCACAGACTCTGGTACATAGTAGGTGCTTAATAGAATGTTTATTGATTAACTGATAGGAAACTGTTAAAAGAAAAATTCTTTGCTCAGGGGAGTAAGTTGACTTGTCCAAGAACAAATTAACAGTAAATAGCAAAGCTAATATGATAGCTTATATCTTTGGATTTCAGCATGTGTCCTTTCTAAAATAACATGTTTCAATTTGTATTTGTCTCATTTAAGGGAACTATATTCTAAACACAGATAGAATATTGGAACAAACTTTGAACAAGGTTTTGCAACACAGATTATTATCGTCTAATAGTAGAATGTAATAGTGTAGATAGTAAATAACAATTTGTAAAAATTTGCAAAAATGTAAATAGTAGAATTTAATACTGTAAGATGATATATCATTTGATTAAACTGGCTAATGTAATTTAGAAAAATACAACGGCAGTTAATTTAACTTTGGAAGGATAGTTTATTTTCTTTTGGCTATTTAGTCATTTTTCAGATATGTCTTCCACTTCCTGATCCCATTTGGGATTTTCTTGCCAAAGATACTGAAGTGGTTTGTCATTTCCTTCTTGAGCTCATTTTACAGATAAGGAAACTGAGGTATAAAGGATTAAATGACATGCTACACACATACACACACACACGTAGTATGTGCCTGATGCCAGATTTGAACTCAGGTTTTCCTGACTCCAAGCCTGGTGCTTTATCTACTGCACCATAGAAGGTTAGTTAGTTACTTAAGAACTGAGATGAGTAAAGGAGTATCAGAAGTTCCCCAATAGAGCAGGAAAACAGAAAAGTGACAATGGAAAGGCAGGAGAGCAAAGGAAGATGGGAATGATCAATTGTTAATATTATTATTTGTTTTATTAAGAGTAATGATGGAGATAAGACTGAGTCCTGAGGAGAAGTAGAATGGAGGCTGAATTGGGTGAATTTTAGGGCACCATCTCAAGTTTTTAGTAGTAAGTTTGGGAGCATTTTGGAAGAATTTGGTTATGATTGAATCCTGGAGAGATGTAGAATGAAGGCTGAATTGGATGAATTTTAGGGCACCGTCCCAAGTTCTTAGTAGTAAGTTTGGGAGTATTTTGGAAGAATTTGGTTATATTGGAATTTGACAACTTTATTCAATTTGATTTAAAGTCAATTCGACATTTATTAAACACCTGTTTTATTAGAGGTATTTTGAGAGGGAGGAGAAATCCACAACCAAAATTAATAGTACCTGCTCTCAAGAAGCTTGAAGAGGTCTCCAGAGAAAATAAATATTAATTTAGGTGAGATTTATTTGAGGAGTGTCTGATCAAATTGAACAACCAATGACTACACATATCAAATTAAAGCTAGGTAAGCAAATGTTCATGGAGGGACTTATCAACAACCCATGAACTATATAAACTGTATTCCATATATACAAAAACTACAACATTAGATATGGAAATATCATTAAAAGGAAGCCACACTCTAAATATTGGAAAAATTTGATCACCAGAGAAAAGATAACGAAATATATCTCTCTCCTTTTAGCAAAAAAGTTGGGAAACCATTGGGGAATAAAAGGGACAAATTAGAATTTATTAAGTACCAGGTGCTAGGCACTATGCTAAATGTTTTACAAATATTATCTCATCTGATTCTCACTACAACTCAGGAAGGTAGATGCTCTTATTACCTCCATTTTACAGTTGAGAAAACTGAGGCAAATAGAAATAGAAATGTGATGTCATTGAGCTGCTCTCACTAAACATTTCTCTCTCTGGATATATGAATCTAAAGGAAGGGATTCTACTTGCCTCTATACATCTCACAATGCCAACTTGGAACCGACTCTCACCTAGGCACCCTATTGGTATTATAGCTGCTGGTCGCTACATTTCTGGGTGCATAGTCTTGCTACCAGAGTAGTGTTGCTTCCTGCTACCAATTTCAGGGTTTTATTTTCTCAGGACCACTTGCTAGCCAGCTCTGTTCTAATCTATTGAGACTAAGTGGCTAAAATATTTCCCTGATCTGGGCAGGCTGGTAGTTCTTTATCAAAATAACAAAGCTAACTAAAGCCAGTACTACCAGGGTAAAATCATATTTTCTTTTAATCCTTTATACCTGGTTAGAAATCTTAGCTCTCTGTTTTAGATAACTGTCTCACTTTGGGTTAAACGTTCCCCTACCTTCTCTTGCAGTATGCAAATGAATTTAAGAGAGAACAAATGCTAAATTAAGGAGTCAAGATCATTGTTCACCTCTGCCTAGCCAGTATTCTGGCCTTTATTAAGCACAGCTGTCAGCTGAAGGATCTGATTACTTTGGGTGCTGTATTTTATTCAGTGAGAAAACTTCACCGCCTGTTTACCATTATACACATTTTAGATGTTGTCATTACATTGAGAGTTTTTTCTTAATTGTATGTCATTGCTAAAAGGAGGATTGGATTTTAAGGAAGTTGGGAGGATTACAAAAATGGTGGTGAGGAAATAATAATAAGGCATTTTAAAGGATATGTTCCATCTCAACCACTTTGAATTTGATCCATTGAAAGTTCTGTCCGGAGAGAAAGGTTGAGGGAAAAAATACAGAATTTTATGAAAAATAAAGAAATCTCAACCACTTTGAATTTGATCCATCAAAAGTTCTATCAATAGAGAAAAGTTGAGGGAAAAAATACAGAATTTTATGAAAGAAAACAATTTTGTTATTTCTATTTCCTGGCTGGTTGTTTTATGCAGTGTCTTCTGCTACTATCTCCTTCTTCACCTTTGTCTCACATAAAAAAATGGCCCCTTTTGCCAAAACAAATCTCTCTACTTTCAAAGTGCCCTTATTGCATTGTCTTCTCCAGCCCTGCTATCCTGCAACTCTCTCATTTATTGTCAATTTACCCCACCTACTGATTACCTACTGACCCAACCCTCCCAAAACCAAATCTCACTTGATCTTTCCATCCACATTAGCTTTTGTCTTATAGCTCTCTTTCTTTTTGTGGCTAAATTTGTTGAAAAGGCCATCTACAACTGGTGTCTCCATTTCCTTTCATTCTCTTTTTAACTTTTTAAAATTTGACTTCAGATCTTATCATTCAACTGAAATTGCTCTCTCCAAAATTAGCAAGATATCTTAATAGCCAAATCTAGTGATCTTTTCTCAATTTTCATTCTTCTTTAACCCTCTGTATCCTTTGACACTATCAATCACTTTCTTCTTCCTGATACTTTCTACTTTCCAGGTTTCCAGGACACTTTCCTGGTTCTCCTCCTACCTTTTGGATCTTTCCTTTTTAGTATCCTTTGTTGGAACTTTCTCCAAGACCAATCTGTATTTCCTCTTCCACATCTCTTCTTCCTCTTCACACTTCACTTGGTGATCTCATTAGTTTCCATAGATTCAATTTTCATCTCTATGCATCTGACTCTTAGATTTATTTATCCAGCCTGAACCTCTCTTCTGACCTCCAGGCTTGTATCTACAACTGCCTATTGAATATCTTAAAAGAAATGGGGAGTCATCACCAGTCACCTTGATCTGTGTTTTGCCACTAGACTCTGATGACTTTAGAGGAGAAAGTGAGGCTGGTGACTTTGCACAATTCTACTTCACTTAAATCCAATTCATTTGCAAATCAAGCTCCTTGAGAATGAAGGGTGAACAACATCTTAAACTGGATGCCTCATGGACAAAAATTGGCTGGAACTACCTCTAGCACATCATTGTCTGTAATGGCTCATCCAGGTCTGGAGTCAGAATCTAGCCCCAGATCTTTACTAGCTGAGTAGCTTATTACCTTCTGTGAAATCTTGAGGTTCATGGGCTAGATTATTTTTTAAGGACCATAACTTAAACCCCAAACACTCTGGATCTCATTGATAGGCCAATTAAAGATCTCAAGCCAAGCCCAGTTGCTCCTTGTTTTGACACTGTTTGCCTCAGAGTAAATGTGAGTTAGTTAGAAACCTTGAAAATCTTCCTCTTTCAGATTGATTCCTTTTCTCAATTAATTAATTTATGACTAGATTTTTAAAAATGTATTTTTTGCTTTGTTTCTTTCTTACCCAGCCTTAAGTACCGAATTGGCATTACCTCAGTCAAATTGAGACTGGTATCCAGGACTATCTCCAGTCCTTCCGATCTATATCTGGTACCCAGATGGCTCTGGAGGAGACAGAGACTGATGACCTTGCATAATTCTCCCTCACTCAAATCCAATTAACTTGCAAGTCATGGTATCACTTCCCTGATGACATGGTAGTCTTCAACAATGAAAACAAATAACCACTTAACCCTGTTTGCCTCAATTTTCTGATTTGTAAAATGAACTGGAGAAGGAAATGGTAAACTATTCCAGCATCTTTGCCAAGAAAACCCCAAATAAGATCATGAAAAATCAGACATGACTGAACAAAAGAAAACGAAACAAAACAAGATGCAGCCTCAAAAGGGGATACATTTAATGAACAGAGAAACAACTCTACAATAGCTTTTCAATGATACAATTGGAAACAAAGCAATCAGCAGAATCTCCTACTGTAGCAGTCATCCTTGACAGAGGTGGCCATTTGGGAACTGTGCCAAGCCCATGTTATTTCCTAGACAACCTAGAATCTTTCATTTAAGACTGAGGCTGCCTTGGACAACTTGACACAGTTCCCCCTTTACTGAATAAAGCCAAGATATAAGAAGTCATTTGGACACAAAATGAAATAGAAGTCATCCAAGAAGGTCATAAAGAAGATATGATTTTAGGCACTGAGTCAAACAAATGACTACACTTAAGCAAGACATTTGGCTCCTATTTTTCTAGCAAAAAAGGCTCAAAGAATAATGTGTCCTTATAGACATTTTTATTCCTGACAAGAGGAAACAACACCTCAGTACCTAGAATAGTGAGTGACTGGAATACAGTAAGCACTTTATAAATGCTTGTTGATTAATTAATAGTAATAATTACAGTTTATTATAGTGTTTTACACATAATAATGAAGTTGATCTTTGTGATAAGCCTAAAAGGTTGGTAATTTAAATACATTTTTTTTTTTACAGATAAGAAAACCTAGTCATAGAGAAAAGAAATGCCTTTGCCTGCTGCCACTAAATGTTCAAATGCCTTGTGAGGAGCACAATAACCTTAGCATACTAGGGACCATTCCATATTTTTGTATGTTCAATGAGCTTTATGTCTTTAATTATCTGCCAAGAAAAGTAAGGGAAGAGGAAAATTGGAAGGGGATGAAATAAGCATTTATTAAGCACCAACTATATGCCAGGACTGTGCTTTTTTTGTGCTAGTATTTATATAATTGAGTTTTGTGACATATTATATAGCATTATGTATATTTATATAATTATATATAATTAATATATTAGTATAATTATATGGTATTTATTTACTTTTTTTTTTTTTAGAAATAGTATGCTACAATAACAATTTTAATTGCTAAGAAAATTGTGAGAATACCATAGTACCAAATATTGGAAAGTTTACATGGATCCTTATAAGGCCTGTTTTAAAAAATAAAATCAGGAAGATAATGCCCTCTAAGGTAGAAGTTAAATTTAGAATTCTATGGCCTTTCTCCACTTTTATTATGTCTTTTTTTGTACTAAGATTGTAACCAGACATTGTAAACAACTGGCCAGTCAAGAAAGTTCAACCACTTTGCAATTCAACCACATGTTTTGGCATTATGCAGACGTGGTCTGTTCTTATTTTATATATTTATCCTGTAAACACATTCCATTGGTCACAAAGAAGATTCAGGGAGAAAGTGTAAATTCTATCAGTGAAAATTTATCATTGCTATTAGAAAAATGATTCCAACTCTGTTTCTTTTCTTTTCTTTTATTCAAGACAGAATATTGAAGTAATATTCATTTAATTTCTGGACCAAAATCCTAACAATTAGGTATTTGCCATAATTTACCCTGAGTCAGCTAGATGCAACAGTGGATAGAGTGGTGGCCTTACAATATGGATGACTAAGATTTGAATCTTGTCCTAGAACCTTATTTAACTGTGTACACTCTAGGTAAATCAATTAATCTCTCTCAACTTCAGTTTCCTTATCTGTAAAATGAGTTTAATAATAAAGCACCTCTTGTACAGATTGTTGTGAGGAGCAAATGCTATAACTTTTGTAAAGTGCTTTATAAATATTAAAACAATATGTATATGACTATATTCATGTCTATGTAACTATACATGCATATTATATAAATGCTGTAGTATACACAACATATATGTGTGCATATGTCATATATGTATATAACACGCAAATAAATAAAACCTATGTGTGTATGTATGTGTGTGGGTATGTGTGTGTGTGTGTGTGTGTATATATATATAACTAGGTTCTCAAAACCCAATTATATGAAAACTTCCTATTGATGGAGATTGATTACTCAATGTTCTGTACTCGTATAAAGGGTAGAGTCATCCAGAGCTTTAGAGAGATTTTGATCTTTTTTCTTCCAGCTTCAGAGTGAAGATATATGGTTCCGGATTCTCTTTAAGGAAAAGTCATTTATGGTAGGACAAAAAAAAACCCCAAACCCCAAAACTTTAGGGAGAAGATGGCTTTTAAAAGAGTCTGCATTTTATCATTTTTCTATCCTCAGTATATTACTTGAGAGATTTGGAGAATTTCCCCTGAGGATGAGATCTAGGATTCTCTTGATTGAGCTGAGATCTTTCACTCCTAATAGGAGAATTTTTTTTACTCTGGAGCCAATCTCCTGTTTCCCTTCCCTATAGGGATCAAAATCTTCCTTGAAGAAGGTTGGATGGAGACTAGAGACAGTTATTCATGGTATCTGGATACATTTAAATCATGTGGACATACATATCTTACATAGTTAACATATATCTACACATATAGAAATATATAAATAACACCCATACATATGTGATATTATATATGTATGTATACAGCATACAAATATAAATATGCTTTACATATACACATAGCTAGTATATATGCATATATATTCTAACTTTATATATAAATCAGTAGAAAAAAACTTGTCATAGTCTTGTTATAAGTAATTATGAAACTATTGAAATATAAATGCTATATCAGTGCTTAAAGATAGTGGTATCAAATTTAGCTAGAAATAGTATCGTTAAAACAGACATAAGATTCTGAACTGTTTGCATATTGACTTGGAAAATCACATAACATCATCTATGCTCGATTATATTTTTATTAATTTTGTTAAGTATTTTCTTATTACATTTCCATCTAGTCTGTTTGCCAGTGACAATGTAGACTCCCTGTCCCAGGTTTGATGCCCTCTGCTTAAAAGCCTAATTTATGTGTGTCAAGGATAAGTATGAAAATAAAATAAAATAAATATTTAATCATATTTGGTTCACAAGGATAATATATGTTCAAAACATAACATAAATGCAAAGAGCAAGAAACTTTTCTTTTAAGGTATCCACAGTTTTAGATGAACATATTCATATTTGCTTTTTCCCATTTTTATTACTTGCCACTTTATGATCACTGATGTAATCTTCTCTGAACAAAATTAATAATTGTAATATTTTTTGCAGTTATATTCCTATTCTTAGTAACAGAGTGATCAGTTCTGTGGAGATTTGAATTTATTCCCCAGAAAAGCATATCACTGATTTTCTCCTAATCTCAAAAAAGCTTTGGCACCACTTCTCCCTAAATCACATTAAGTCAATTTTACTTGACTGGTATTTTCCATTATTAAATCCAAATTAAGAAAAGAGAAAATCTCAGAGAAATCTGATAGATTACTGGAAATAGTTAAATATTGGAGATATTTGAAAACAAAGTAAATTAACAAGTTATTTAAATCATAAAAAGACACATTATAAGAAGCATTAGTGATATAATCCTTAGTTAATAATTTACAGAGTTGACTTAGAAACATAGATACACATTTCTATCTAAATTTTTTGACTTATATTTTATACAGAATCTTTTATTAAGGTGATTTCATTTATAATTAAATATTTATATTTCTGAATACCTCTACTGTGAAGACTACTATTCTTCCACAGTGATTAACAGTAGGCTGGTTGATAATTAGCATGAACTGACACATTCAAATAAATTCAATCTCTCTTGGAAACATAAGTTTCCTTTTGTATTTGTTAAGTAATTTTTTTTTTTTTTTTTACTATTGCAACAGTTGTCTGGGGGATCATGATTCATCTTTTAACTTGATGATTTTCCTCCCACAGAATGGTGGGATGCTGCAGAAGAATGAAATGAAGTGAGCTCATTCTATTAGGCTCTGATACCCTGACTAGATAAAACTATTTTTTGATTGAATTAACTCCACCCTTCCTGAAGGGTTAATGATTATCAAAATTCTGAAATATATATTTATGTTGGGGTTGCCTTCTGTCAGGAAATCTTATCAGTGGAATATGTAACTTGGATACCTTAATGACTTGGGTTAGTTGTCAATATCTTGTTCATCGTAATTTGGACATGTATGTGTGTTTATTTCAACCCTATTTCTTTCTTTTTTTTACATTTTTTTTGCTGAAACAATTAGGATTAAGTGACTTGCCCAGGATCACACAGCTAGGAAGTGTTAAGTGTCAGGCCATATTTGAACTCAGGTTCTCCTGACTTCAGGGCTGGTGCTCTATCCACTACACCACCTGGCTCCCCCTCAACCCTATTTCTTTCTTTTTTATTATTATTATTTTAATAGTTTTTATTTACCAGATATATGCATGGGTAATTTTACAACATTGACAATTGCCAAACCTTTTGGTCTAATTTTTCCCCTCCTTCCTGCCCCCCAGATGGCAGGTTGACCAATACATGTTAAATATGTTAAAGTATAAATTAAATACAATATATGTATACATGTCCAAACAGTTGTTTTGCTGTACAAAAAGAATTGGACTTTGAAATAGTGTGTGAAGGAAATAAAAAATGTAGGCTGACAGAAATAGAGGGATTGGGAATTCTATGTAGTGGTTCATACTCATCTCCCAGAGTTCTTTTGCTGTCAACCCCATTTCTTAATGATATGTTATTTTATATATATATATATATATATATATATATATACATACATACATATATAAATATAAATATATATATGTGTATATATGCATATATAAATATAAATATATATATATATGTGTGTATATATATATATAAACTGAACTTATTATGTGATTGATGAATATCAGCACAAAATTTTTGTTCCTTAAGGGCAATATGGAACATTGCTACATCAATTTGATTAGTAGCTGTTTACATTTAATTATTCTCAATTTTTAGTCATTCCCTCTAAATCCTCCTCAAGATTATTTGTATGATATTCTCTTTCACTTTTCTTTTATGCTCACAATATGTATTTCATTCTTCTTGTTTTTTTTAAAAAATATAATTATTCATGAATGTCCTTCCAAAATTTTTTGTGTATGTATCTTGTAGTTGGCAGCCACAATTGCATTATAGTAATACATTACATTACATTACATTACATGCAGTACTACAATTAAACATTTTTCTTGCTGTTGATTATCTGTTTTGCATTTAAAAATACAGATAATGATACCATGAGAATCTTTGCATAGATATCTCTTATTTGTCAATAAGTGAGTCAGTTAATAAACATTTATAAAGAAGAAGTTATCTACTATGTGCTTAGAGATAGCTATGGCATAGTGGATAGAGTGCCAAGTCTGGAGTCATAAATGCATTCCTAAATTCAAATCTGGACTAAGATATTTATAAGCTGTGTGACTCTGGGGCATAGTATTTAGCCCTGTTTCACTCAGTTTCCTCATCTGTAAAATGAACTGGGGAAACGGCAAACTATTCTAATATCTTTGCCAAGAAAACTTAAATGGACACACTGAAAACCAATCAATAGCAATAACAATGATGTTCCAGGTATTAAACCAAGTACTAAGAACACAAATTCAAAGAAAGACAGTCCTCGTCAAGGACTTTAACTTTAGTGGAAGAAGGCAACACACAAAAGGTGTATAGTACAATTGAAAAGCATAGGAGGGAACGTACTCTGCTAAGAAACATGGTGGCAAAGTTAAAGATGTTCTTCAAAGTAGTGCAGCCAGCGAGAGAGATGAACATCCCCTGAAGTGAGGGAGCTCCCTCCTTAGATGAAGATTGTGGAATCCATAGCTGTAGCCTTAAATTAGAGGGGCAGAGGAAAAGCACAGGGATCTTGCAGGATGAAGAAGTTATCCCCAAAATGAATTTCTTTTTACTTTCAGGCTATCTTCCCAAAAATTCAATTGTTGATCGAAAGGTAGGCCACTTTTTAAAACTTTTACTGTGTATTTCATATCATTCTTTAAAAAAAGATTCTACAGTTTTGCAATTATATCAACAATCAATCAGTGTGCCTGTTTCTTCACAACTTCACCAGCATTGGTTCATTTTTTCCCAACAATTTCCCCCCCATTTGGTTAATGACAGGTGCTGCTTCAAAGTTCTTAAAATGTGCACTCCTTTGATAGGTTGGTTTTCTTTCAATTTGTATTTTCTATTTTTAAAATGGTTCATATGCCATGGTTTCAATTAGTATCTCTAGTAGATTTACTTGTCCAGAACTAACCTCTTGCCTGACCTCCAGTTTTGAAACTCCAGCTGTCTTTTAGACATCTCAGACCGGATGTCCTGTAGACATTTTAAAATCAGCATGTCTAAAATAGAGCTCATTATCTTTCCTCCTCCTTCCTCCAAATTCTCCTGTTTTCCTAATTTCTCTATTATTATTGAGGGATCCACCCTTCTCCCTGTCCGTTAGGTTTGCAGCCTAGGTGCCATCCTCAATCCTCACTTTCCCCTTATCTCCCATTTCCCAATCCAATCAGTGATCAGATCTTCATCACCTCACATCTGGATTAATACATAGTTGCTTGCACATTGTCTCCTAAAAATGCTAGTTAAATGACACCATATCCCTTGTCAATGAGAAGCTTCCTTAAAAAGGTATATACCCTTCCCCCTCCTTTTTAAGGAAGTAATTCTTTCTCTCTGTCCCTTTCCTACACACATACACACATGTGTGTATATACATATTGAAATATAAATATACATATATTTATATTAGATGCAAAGTTTTTATGTGTAAGAAGTGCTATAAATATGTTTTTCCATCTCTGTTCCAGAGCATTTGAACTAAACCCATGATTTTATTGGTATAGGAATTTTCCTCACTGGGAAACTAAGTTAACTATCTGCATTGCATCCTTGTATAATCGGTCAACCAGCAATCATTTATTAAGTGCTTATTAAGTGCAACGGGCTATGCTAAACTACTGGAGATAATAAAGACAAATATAATCCCTACCTCAAGGAGCTCACTTTGTAATGGGTGACATAACATGCAAGCAACTATACACAAAAGATAGAATTCAATATCTTTTCTCCTCCTCTTCAAACTCTTTTCTTCTTAACTTTTCTATTATTTTGAGAGTATCACCCTTCTCCTTGTCTTTTAGGCTTACAGCTTAGGTGCCATCCTCAACTTCTTACTCTCTCCCCTTTTTACAAGGAGAATTTTTCACAAGGTAAATTGGAGAGATTCTTGGAATGAAATCATTAGTTTTAAGAGGGTGTGGGAAAGATATCTTTTAGGGTTAGGGTTAGTTTAACAGAGAATTAAAGGAAGCCAGGGACCTAGGAGGTAGAAAGGAGGCAGAGTATTGCACACAAGGGCTCAACTAGTGAAAATTTACAGAGTAAGGAGTTAGAGTTCCTTGGGAGAAAAAGTTAGTGTTACTGGATCATAGAGGATATGGAGAGGAATAAATCATAAAAATCCTAGAAAGGTAAGAAGGATGAAGGTTGTGAAGAAATTTAAAAGGCAACTTTAAAAGAATATGTCAGAGAATACTGACTTTACACTTTATAGTCTTAGAGAATTACCTGGGACATTGAGAGACAGTAAGTGATTTGTCTAATAGTTCATATCTTCTGGATGACTAGCTGTAAAGTCTGTATGCAACCTTAGAGAAATCAGATGCAAGACCAACAGGAAAATGTTATAAAAGTTACATATTCAACTTCTACTTTAGGAGACTTTTACTTGATAATCATATGGAGGCCAATTTGTGAGAGATGGGGTGGAGGGTACATTTCAAGGTCAAGGAAGAACTCAATTCATTCCACCATCAGATAAGTTCTTCTTTTACCTAATTTTTACAATTAACTAGTTGCTTAAGCTCATAGATGATAGATCATAGATTTTATAACTGGAAGTGATGTCAGACACTTAGTGGTTCTCAAACTTTTGTTTTCAATATCTATATTATTAAAATTATTGAGGATCTGTTCAAAATATTTTTGTTTACATGGGTTATATTTTTAGATATCTGTCATATTAGAAATAAAAACTAATTTTGAATTTATAAATTCTCTGAAAAAGTTTCAGAGACTCCCCAGGTTTATTTGGACCACACTTTGAGAACCCCTGATCTAGCTCACTTCTCTCATTTTATAGATGAGTAAATTGGGACCTAGAGAGGTCATATCCCAAAGTAAGTAAGTGTCAGATCTGGGCTTTCCATTATATCATTCTCTCCCCTGTTGTTTCTATGCTGCTGAAAGATTGCTAGCAAGATCACTGTCTTCTGAATTTGGAACTCTGTACAAAGCCCCAGTGGCCCTGTCCTAGTTATGTCCTAGTTATATAATTAGGGACAAAGAATTTTATACACATCATCTCACAGGGGTTCTCTAAGTAGTATAATTATATCCATTCAGGAAGGCAAGTGGCTTTCCCAAAGTCAGTTAGCTAGTGAATGCCAGGACATGAACCCAGGTCATTTAACTCTAAGCCCAGAATTACCTTGGGAGAACATTTCAAATGGCTGTTTCCCTATTTCTCAGGCCAACAGGAACTTTTCTCCAGCACATTTGGCTCACATCCTATGCCACTTTGCTACAGCTGCCTCTGTTAAATCAACCTTTTTTTTTTCTCCCCCAAAGTCCTTTTTACTGCCCCAGCTGAATTGACCAGTTTCAGCCTAAAATAATTAGATAGCATGATAATCAAGAACTAACATTTATATAGTGCTTTAAAAATTGCAATTAGAGCCTCATAACAACCCCGTGAGGTCACTGCTGTTATTATCTTTACCTAATGGCTATGTGAATCAGTGGATAGCATACTGTACTCAAAGCCAAGATAGATCAGACACTTTAAAAAGCTCTGTGACCTGGTTAGTACGGGAAACTCTCTCTGCCTTAGTTAGTTCATATGTAAAATGAACCTTTTCCCAGAACCTCAAATTCATAAACTCCAAAATAGTATTATTATTAAGGATGAAGAAACTGAGACAGAAAGGCTGGGTTCCCCCAAAGTTGGGGATCTCAGTGTTTGAGTACTAAGTAGCAAACCTTTAGGAAAGAGGTATTTGCCAAGAAAGCAGTTGTCAAGGTGAGCTTTTCAAATTGAAACCATTGTCATTATCTTCTCAGGCATTCCCAGGTGAACATTTGATGTAACAGTACCCTCTCATTCATTCCAACATTGCCCAAAGTAACACTACAGCTAGGTGATAGATGAAGTGGATTGAGGGTTGGGCTTGGAGTCAGGAAAATTGCCTCAAATACTACTATACTAGTATTTGCACTAACTAATATAACAGGAAGGATTCTAGACCTCCAGTCAGGAGAGTATAGCTTCACTCTTGTCTTTGACATTTAGTACCAATATTGCTACTGGAAATGGCAAAACACTCTAGTATCTGTGACAAGAAAACCTCACGGAAAAGGATTGGCTTGCTGTGGTTCATAAGGTCAGGAAGAATTGGACATGACTGAACAACAACAGCAATATTACTAAGGATAAGTAACTTTACTTTTTCAAACCTCAGTTTCCTCACATGTACACTAGATATTTGAACATCTTTTGTGTCTATGTTATAGGGTAGCCACGAGGAATAGCCAATGAAATCTCTTTGTTTTCCCCAGTGTTTGCTATGAACCCCTTGGCCTTGATGATAATAAGAAGGTCAGGGTCAAAACGAATCTTTAAGTCAATTTAAATAGGTCAGCTTAATATTTCTGATCCTGCTTCATTGAAAGCATATTTTTGTTTTTTCTTCACTGTCCAAAGTAGGAACACAGAGGGCAGCCTGTCTCCCTTCTAGGATCTACTATTTAAAGAATAAATTAAAAAAAAAACAGTTGGGGAAACAAAATACTCTGGGAATCATAACAACATGGTTGTTAATACAGCATGTTTATCTTCTTCCTTTAGTCTCCCACCCCCATCCTCAGCCTCATCCTGTGTAAGGATTTCCTTCATCCTGAAACTCACCTCATCAACTCCCTCCTTCCTACTCTGGTTTTCTTTGTGGCACTATTTCCCCTCCCTCTTCAATTATAATTTCCAAGGACAAGTTGCCAGGCTTTCAATTGCAGCACATGGGTTCCTGGAAGGACAGTGTGTATTCTCTTACCCACTGTTCATCATGTATAAGTGAATTGAAGATTTGATTTGGACCATGTCATCCAAATTACACTTTAAATGGGCAGAAGGTTCCCTGTGCTGAAAGCTGCCTAGCTCTCAATGTGTTTTGAGGAAAGCCCAGCTGGAACTTAGAGATTGCATCATCTGGCTTTTCCTCTTCTGAACAAAGGAAATTGTTTCATAAAGTGTTTGCAGATGCCCTGATTTCAAATGACTTAATGCATTTGTTTGAGTGGAGAAATTCAACTTTTACCTCTGTGTTTTCCTCTGGGATGGAAAAAAATCAGTTATCCACTGTTACCTCCATGTATTTCCGGGGATCACTTGTCTCTTAAAACTGGCAATTTAAGACAGTTTCAAGGGCTGATTTCTGGGCTGATCTTAGTCCCTCACAGAACAGGACCTCCTCTAAGATGTCACAGCTGAAGATGAGAAAGTCTCCCTGCAGGAAGGGAATCACTTAAAAACTGGGCACCCCCCCTCCCCAAAGCCCAAATGTCATTGTTTAAGTACTAAAAAGGAAACCCTTAGGAAAGAGGTATTTGCCAAGAAAGCAGTTGCCAAGATGAACCTTTCAAATTGAAGCCATTGTCATCATCTCCTCAAGCCTCTCCCCCCATCCCCCAAGGTGAACATTTGCTGCAGCAATCCCCTCTCATTTATTCCAAAACAGGATTCAGGGCCCCCTGTAAAGATTATGCAGAGGTTGGACTGATAATTAGGGATGATTTCATTACTGGTTATTTTAAGACAATGAATTCATTGCTTAAGACATGATACTTGAATGTGAGTGAGTGAAATAGGATCCCTCCTCAGCTAGTTGAAAAGATCTGTGTGCACTTATCACCCTCCTCTGGTGTATACTGAAGTAACATGTGGAGAACCAGAGCCATTTGTATGTTCAAATTCTGTAGAGGCAGAGAATCAGCAAAAAAAAAAAAAAAAAAAAAAAAAAAAATCAAATATCTGACTTCTAGCTCCTGTTTGCCTTTCTCTTAGAAGTTCTGTAAACACTCAAATACTTCCTTTGACTTTTATTTGAAGTTGTTTTGGCTTCCTAGTTCTCTTGACTATTTGGGACTCTTAGTTGAGAATTTCTCCTATTTTTTTTTTTTTTTTTTGAAATAAGCTTTATTGATGGGTTTGCTTTCACATGCTAGCCGTTGCCTAAATTGAGTATTTGACCCAGTTTAACAAATCATCAGTCTGGCTAACTCATATTAGTTTGCTCAGGAAAATTTTATTTGTGACTCTGCAGGAGTTTTGGTGATTTGAAACTGAGGTTATCATGTAGAACAGAGAAGTTTGAATTCTAGTTATCACATATGCTACAATATTCTCATCTTACAGTCACAAGGAACACAAGATTTTTTCAAAGAACTTTCACATATGACAAGTGAGTTTGACTTAATCTCAGATTTTTTTAACTTGGGGGGGGTTTAAAACTGAAGGGAATAGATTTAATTTTTTTTTCCATTAAAATATCAAATGGCGGTGGAACCAAGATGGCAGAGTAAAGGGATTAACATAAGATTTCCCACAAACCTCTCCAAATACCTTTAAATAATGACTTAAAACAAATTCTAGAGTAGCAGATGCCATTAAAAACAGACTGAAACTATTTTCCAGCCTAAGACAACTTAGAAGGTCAGCAGGAAAGATCTGTTACATCAGGGTGAGTAGAATCAGCATAGGCTATGTTAATGCACACTGGGCCCCAACAACCAGGAGCAGAATTTGAGGTGATTGAATCAGTGATAGCAGACGACTCAACCCCCAAAAAGTAAGGGGATCAGATAATGGGTCGGAAGGAGATTTTACTTTGCTCTGTTTAATTGTCTATACTTGGATCTGGGTCATAGTCCTGGGTTTTAGTCCCAATGTCAGGAAGAGAACTTGCACAGCAGAATTTGTGACTGGAAAGGAACAGGGACCCTTATCAACCCTGGTCATAATTCCAGGGTTGAAAAGAGTGTTTATGATCTCTCACAAAGCAGTGCAATTACCTGCTGAAAGAAATCCCCAAATGGAAATTCCAAGGAATATTATAGCCAAATTCCAGACCTTCCAGATCATGTAGAAAACATTGCAAGCAACCAAAAAATAACAATTCAAATATCATGGAACCAGAGTTAGGATAACATAAGATTTATCAGTTTCTACATTAAAGGATCAGTGAGCTTGGAATATGATGTTTTGGAGAGCCAAAGAATTAGGATTTCAACCAAGAATCACTTACCTAGCAAAACTGACAGTGATCCTTCAGGACATAAAATATATATTCAATGAAATAGAGGACTTTTAAGCATTCCTGATGAAAAGACCAGAACTGAATAGAAAATTTGACTTTCAAATACAAGCTGCAAAAGAAGTACAGGAAACAGGAAAGAAAAATCATAAGGGATTCAATAAGGTTAAGCTGTTTATATTCCATGGGAAAATGATCTTTGTAACTCCTAAAGACTTTCTCATTATTAGGACAGTTAGGAGTATACATAAGCAGAAAGCAGAGGTATGAGTTGAAAGCCATTATATTATCTTTAAAAAAATGCAATTAATGGTTGAGAAAGAAGAATGCACTGGGAGAAGGAGAAAGGGAGAGGTAGAATGGAATAAATAACCTGACATAAAAGAGGCCTGAAAGAGATTTTACAATGGAGGGGGATATGGGGGAGAGCAGCATATGAAACTTATTTTCATAAGAATTGACTGAAATAGGGAAACATATACACACACTCAGGTGGATGTAGAAATCTATCTTAACATACAAAAAAGAAGGAAGGGGAGGGGAAAACAGAGGTGGGAAGATATTTTAATAGAAGAGAAGGCATTTTGAAGGAGGTAAAAACACTTTTGAGAATGAATGGGGTAAAAGGAGAGAGAGCAGGGTAAGCGGGAAAAATAGAATGGAAGAAAATACAGAATTGATAATTATTACAGTGACAACTTTTTTAAAAAAATTCTTTGATAGACTTCACTTCTCAAACAGAAAATAGAGTCAAATTTATAGAGATAAGAGGCATTCATCAATTGATAAATGGTCAAAAGAAATGAATAGACAGTTTTCAAAGTAATAAAAATTATTCATATAAAATGCTCTAAATCACATTTTAAATCTTTTTTTAAAGTTTTTTTTTAATTTTCAAGACATATGCATTGATAGTTTTCAACATTCACCCTTGCAAAATTTTATATTCTAAATCACTATTAACTAGAGAAATGCAAATCAAAACAACCCTGAATTGCTACCTCACACCTTTCAGATTGGCTAAAATGACAGAAAAGGAAAATAACAATGTTGGGGAGTGTGGGAAATTAAAACACAAATGTACTATTGGTGTAGTTATAGACAGAGTCAACTATTCTGGAGAGCAATGATTAAGATTACATAGACTGATACAAAGTAAAATCAGCTGAACCAGAACCCTGTACATAGTAATAGCAAGATTGTATGATGATCTATTATGAAAAATTAGCTAATCTTAGCAATACAATGATTCATTTTCAGAGCTGATAGATTCTGAATGCAGCTCAAAGATACTTTTTCTTAATTTTTTTTGGATTTTTTTATCTGTGTTTTCTTTCACAAAATGGCTTACATGGAAATATAAGACAACACATGTATAATCTGTATCAAATAGCTTGCCTTCTTGATGACGGGGAGCTGGGGAAAAGGGAGAGAATTTGGAGTTCAAAGTTTGAAAAAAAAAAGTATGTTAAAAGTGTTTTTAAATGTAATCATGTAATTGGGAAAAAACCCAAAGTATTAAATAATGAAAAAAGGAAAAATATCAAATGCATTTGGAAAAGGAAAACATTTCATCTGAAGAGGAAAATCACCCTTCCTCCTAATGTCCTTATTCTATTAAGAGCCATATCATTTTTCTAGTTAGGTTCATAAACTAAGCCTGATCCTTTACTGTTTATTTTCAGTTACTTCCCATAGCCAATAAATTGCCAAGTCTTGTCCATTTTAGCTAAATCACATTTCTTATGTTAGTTATCTTGTTTTCATTTTTTCCATAATCCCTTAATTCTCGCTGCAATCATCTTTTGCTTAAACTATTGTTTTAAAATAAATAGCTACTGGTCCCTTCAAAAGCTAAAGTTCTGTGATTCTTTCAATAGTTTCCCAATGGAATCCTTGTAACTAGACTGTCTCCTTTCTAACCTACTCTCTATCTATCTGTCAAACTGATATTGCTACAACATAGGTTAGGTCATATCACTCATGAAACTTTAGTGGCTGTTTATTGATTTCAAGATAAAATATAAATTTCTTTATTTAGCATTTGAAAACCATCACATACTTAGATGGAGTTGAGTGCCCTTCCTCTCCATTCCTAGTGGTCTTATGGAAATACATGGGAAAAATTCAAGCAAGATGGATAGGTTGTAACTTTGAGGTACTACTTCAATCTTTCAGACTGGCTAAGATGATGGGAAAAGATAATAACAAATGTTAGAAGGAATGTAGGAAAATTGGAATATTAATGCATTGGGGGTGGAGTTATGAACTGATCTGACCATTTTTGGGGAACAATTTGGAACTATGCCTAAAGAGCTGTTCACACCCTTTGATCCAGACTGCCACTACTGGATTTGTAACTCAAGGAAATCACAAAGGAGGGGAAAAGACCCATATGGGCAAAAATGTAGCAGCTCTTTTTGTGGTGACAAAAAATTGGAAAATGAGTAGAAGATTGGGGAATGGCTGAATAAGTTATGGAACATTAAAGTAATTGTTATTGTTCTATAAAAAATAATCAACAAGCCAATTTTTAAAAGGCCTGGAGAGATTTACATAAACTGATGCTAAGCATAACAAACAGAACCAGGAATATTTTGTATACAGTAAAGGCAAGATTGTAGAGTGATCAACTATG
The DNA here is from genome assembly GCF_048593235.1 of Sminthopsis crassicaudata. NCBI lineage: Eukaryota > Metazoa > Chordata > Mammalia > Dasyuromorphia > Dasyuridae > Sminthopsis > Sminthopsis crassicaudata. The sequence goes on along the minus strand of NC_133619.1, from coordinate 80,247,070 downwards.
AAAGACTTGTTCTTCTCAGTGGTTCAGTGATCCAAGGCAATTACAATAAAAATTTGGATAGAAAGAAAATGCCATCTACATCTAGAGAGAAAACTATGGAGATTGAATGTGTATCAACACATTCTATGTTCTCTTTTCCCCCTTTTTCTTCTATTTTTTCCCTCTTGTGGTTTTTCCCTTGTGTTTTGATTTTTCTTTCCCAACATCATTCATAAAGAAAAGTGTATTAAAATTAATGTACATGTATAACCATAAAAATAAAACAATAAATAAGATGGATAGGTTGAGATATGCATTGTGAAGCAACAAAGAAGGAACAGGAATTTATTGAGCCCTCATTACATGCCAGGCACTGTACTAAGTACTTTACAAATATTCTCATTTAATTCTCAGAAGAAACTGGCAAGTAGGTGCCATTATAATTTCCATTTTACCAATGAAGAGACAAAGAGTAAGTAGCTTGCCCTGGGTAATGATACTTGTAAATATCTGAGATCAAATTTTTGACTTTAGGTCTTTCTGATTTCCTGAAAAGCCCGGTGTTCTAGCTACACACCACCAAGTTCTTTCATTAGAAAAAAATACTCAAATGATGAGCTCACAAATCTACTTGAATCTTGAGTAACTATTTCATAACTTATAAAAATGCCCAGTGCTCAAGACATAATAGTGCTTAACAATTGTTGGATTGGATTGGATTGTTTTAAATTTCAATAGACCAAATTCATGGGCCTCTCTTGCTTCTTCCTTTTCATTAAATACTAGGTTGTTTAAGGGGCATCTGTCAGAATTAATGTCAACAGTTGAATGCAGGTGGGAGGCTTTGGTCAAAAGATGGCAAGAGTTTATACCATAGTTGTGGGTTTGTGTATCTAAAACTAGAATTGAAGTAACTGGTGGAAAGCTTTCTCATATTGTTGATGCTGTAAGGGCTGATGTATCAAGTAACCACAGGGAAACCATATAAACCATTGTAGAAGTCACAGAGAAGCATTGCACCTAGCTGATAGTGGCCCCAGAATGCTGTGCCTATCTCTGGTCTGTGGTAGCCCATATCTATTGTGGGATAAGAATCTCAGGCTAAGAAAGCGGTCTGGGGACTCAGAGAAACCACTCAGATTCTAAGAATAGTTCACATTGTAGAGGGCTTCAAAGCTTCCAAAATACTACTACAACCATGTAGTGTAAACTTTATCACCCCCAATTTTATAAATTAAGAAACTGGCTCAGAGAGGTAGGGCAATTTTTCTCAGGCTCACCTAGCTAGTAAGAGTCAGAGCCCAGATCTTCAAATAAGTCTAAGCTTATTATAGGCTACGCCTGTTATAGCCTTAAATGTTTCTATAGGAACAGTTATGTGCAATTCACCCACATTGTGGTGCATGGCAACAGTTACCATGCATTGCAGTGTCTAATGTCCTTCATGGTCACTCAAAACATAGTAACAAGAGTCTCTGAATTGAAGGAATTGAAGGACACTGATAATGTAATTCTGCGTAATCAAAAATAGGCTTGGAAAACACTCACATGCTATGAAAATTAGAATCCTTGATTTTAAGGCTTCCAGCTCTGTAATACAAAAGAAACTGACTATACACTGCATTCAGCATTTAGGTAGTATTGGTATAAGAATGGCTAAGCATCGATAGGTTATGGTGATGGGCCACCATTTTCTTTTTCAAGTTTGCGAACTTAACAAGAAATCTAGCCATTTCTTTGGAAGCCTTCCTGTCATATCACAGTCTAGTGGGGATAAAGGATGAAGTGCATATTTGTTGCCATTGTTCATCTTTTCATACCTCAGGGATACTAGGGCCACAGAAGTCATCAGACACCAAATTGGTAATCAGAGACAGAGCAGCCCTCAAGGAACTTGAAATGGGGCACTAAGAAACTGAATTTTGTCAATATCTTCAGATGGAAAAGACTTGTTAATGGAAGTCTAAGTTCTTGAATCACAACGAGTATTCAATAAGATTAGAATAAAGAATAAGATTTTAGAGCTGAAAATGACCTTGAGGACATCTAATTCAACTTCCTCATTTTATAGATGAAGAAACTGGAATCTAGTTAGGATAAATGATCATTGACCAAATGACTATTGAGTACGGGCCAATTAAGCACAGGATTGAGAAAAATTAGATTCTTTTCAGCTTGGTAATATGATTTTGTGCATACATAGCTATGGGAAATTCCAATCTTCAAGGACATTGTAACATTCCTAAATAAAAAGACTAATGTCAAAGTCCTGTGATCTCTGACTTCCAGAGTTTCATGACTTCCATCTCCACATTTTGGTGTATGCCATGTCTAAAAACCTTCTCCACATTTTGGTGTATGCTATGTCTAAAAACCTTCAATAGTCCTTTGAAGTATACTCAATGCATGGACATACAAACACACTGAGAAATATATCCCACCAGAAGCAGCTCCAGATTTTCACTGCACTGATACTCTAAAAAACATTCTGAGATTTCACCTAGATCTCACTCTTCCACTGATGATATAGTTCTCTGTGTCATAAGAGAGCCAGTTAACAAAACACCAGCAGAATCATGTGGTTATTTAACCACATATTTTCAAATATCTAAATGTTTGCATAAGTGCTTTTATGTAAACTAACCTAAAAGAAGTGTGTGCTCTTTTTATAGATTACTACAGACAGCCCCAGTGGGGAAGAAAGATTGGTACCCTTGCTAGGCTAATCATCTACAACTGCTGCTTTCCTGCTCCTTAGATCAATGACACTGTCTTCTCAAATGTGGTAACAACCAGTCTCAGAAAAGAATGCTATGAACATTCTTAAACTATTAAAAGTTGTCCATTCTACTTGTTATTTTAAATCATCTCTCTCTGTCTTTGTCTCTGTCTCTCTTTCTATCTCTGTCTCTTTCTCTCTTTTTTCTCTCATCTTTAACCTTCTGTATTTATTCTAGTGTGAAATTAAACCACTCTGATCCTTAGAAAGGAAGTTTTATTAACTAAAATTGTTTCTGGGAACTATTCTTCTCTTTGTAGACAATTAGTCTAAGCTGTTATGTCTTGGGATGATACTCATCCAAGACCTATTTAATTTGCAGGTGATTTCTGAGTATGCAGGCGAGCTCCATGCGGTGAATGCAGAACACAAAGAAATGGGAGTTGAATAAGGAAAAGGTGCATATAGGGAGAGGAAGACTGTTTTTGTATTCTTTGTGATGTAGTAGAATGAACACTGCATTTGGATTCAGAGGACTTGGCTTTGAATCCTTATAGTTGCTACTTTTACCCAGTATGACTTAGGATGCTTAGAGCATCCCCATAGCCCACTGATACTTAGATCTTTTCATCCCACATACTACCTGAATGCAGCATGCAGTATTTCTTTGCTTGGGAGCAAAATTTCCTTTTAGACTTCAAGTTGCCTTATCTGTAAATAATTATAATCAACATTTATGGGAGTGAATAGGGTGAAGTAAGTAGAATGCTGAACTTGGAACCAGGAGATTTTTCTTCTAGATTCATTTCCCAGGAAAGGAAGGGAAACTAGTACATTTTTTTTTTATTTTGGTCACAATGAGTTCCTGGAAACAATGGCATAAATCAGATTATATTTTTCCATAGGGATTATGGTACAATGGGAAGGATCTAGTTCTTTTCTTTCCTTTAAAAAATTTTTAATTTCTTCAGTGTCATTACAGTGAATAAATTCTTAGGAACCAGGCTAAGGGAAAGCATCCAACTACCCTGAAACAGTGTGAGACATAGGTCCATCAGTCAGCACCAGAATTGTCCTGGCCCACTTTTAAGTGAGTTGGAACTTACCAGGATTGACCTAACAGTGCTTTGCACAGAGCAGGTGCTTCAATTGATTGTTGTTCTGTAGATAAGAATACTATATATGTATATGTATATGTGTGTATATATATATATATATATATATATAACCCAGAATAGGAGGATTCATTTACAGCCTCATCTCAGTTCTCAAAAACACCTCCTCAGGGTTTATTTTCAAAAGAACTCAAGCTGGGAGTTCTCTTCAGTGATTAATTTAAATTTATTCTAGAATACATCCTCGAGGATCTTAAAAAAAAAAAAAAAGTGAATGATTTCATGATGAGCTCACAAAAAGAGGCTGCCAAAAAGACAAAAGTATTGAGTCTCTTGCAAAAAACTTATCAGTTTCTTGGGGATTGACAAGTTTTGTTTTGAGCAGGAGCCAGGCATTAAGTCACCGGATCTCACAAAATCTCTGATCCTCTGAGCCTGGTGTCTTATTTTTGTGGGAGTTCAGAGGAAGAATGGAGAGCTGTGCTCTTAGCTGGTGCAGGGGTGGGAGGAAGGGGAGAAAGGAGCCTGCTATCATGTCCCTAACAGGAACAAGAGTAGGACACTGTGAAGTGGGTGGGATGTTCCCACTACAGAGTTTTATTTTTTTTTTAAATGAAAAAGGCAAACTGTTTGTAACTACAGAAGCACAATGGGCTTCTTAAAAAAAAGTGTATGCTTGCTTGTATAAACCATATACCTTTTCCCTTTTCTTCTCCTTTTGTCTTCTCTCTCTTTCCTCTACTCTCAAAGCAAGGTAGAATGGAAGGCTTTTTTTTTTCTTTTTCTTTTTACTCGATAAGAAAATAGGTCTTATTTCTAAGTTAAGTTAATTTAGTGGAGGATAATTTTGGAGGACAGTTAAGTGGCTCAATGGATAGTGGATTAAACCTGAATTCAAATATGACTTCAGATTCTTATGAGGTATGTGACCTTGGGCAAGTGAAATAATCTGTTTGCCTCAGTTTCCTCATATGTAAAATGAGGATAATAATAGTATTTATCTGCCAGGGTTCAACGGATCAAATGAGAAAATAATTGTAAAATACTTAGCATAGTGTTTGATATATAATAAGTGTTATATGAATGTTAGCTATTATTATTATTAAAAAGATGAAAAGATTTTGGTTTCATGATAATTGTGTTTCATTCAGTCAATGAGCATTTATTAAGTACTAGGCATTTTAGTGGGATCACAAAAACAGGTGTTAAAATATAAAAACAAAGATGAAACAGCCCATGCCTTTAATTGTCCTGCCTCAGTTTCCCTGAATTGTCCTGCCTCAGTTTCCCTGAATTGTCCTGCCTCAGTTTCCCTGAATTGTTCTGCCTCAGTTCCTTGAATTGTTCTGCCTCAACCCCACTTCCTGACCATTAGGACTGAGATAATTAGTGCTGTAGCTGGCCACTCTGACATTCCAAAAGATAAAATTCCAGATGTCCTATCTTAGATACCTAATTAACATCCTCTACCTCTATCTCTCCAGACTTTTTGACTCTAGTCTGATTATCTCCTTTACTCCCAATTTGTAAGAATTTATGGTCCTCACCCCCCCACCCTGTCAGAACCAGAGTGATGGTCAGTCCCTGGAAATTCCCATGGTTACTAATGCTTGGACTCCACCCCCTGCCTTGCTACCCTGATCTTGGAGCTATCTATATCTATATCTATATCTATATCTATATCTATATCTATATCTATATCTATATCTATATCTATATCTATATCTATATCTATATCTATATCTATATCTATATCTATGTCTATGTCTATATCCATGTCTATGTCTATGTCTATATCTATATCTATATCTATATCTATATCTATATCTATATCTATGTCTATGTCTATGTCTATGTCTATATCTATATCTACATCTATATCTATATCTATATCTATATCTATATCTATATCTATATCTATATCTATATCTATATCTATATCTATATCTATATCTATCTTTAATTGGAACCTTACATTCAATGCTGGATTCTTTGAGATGAGAATCCAATTCAGCCCTGGGGCCAACATGGATCCTGATTTGGCCTCAGACAATCTCTCCCTTTCAAATAAAAATTAAAAAATTCTCTAATCTCTATCTTGCCTCAGTTTCTCTGGCATTACACAAGGATCTTACAGCCTATGATGGGAAAGAATAGAGGATCATAGATTTAGTTCTGGAAAGGAGCTTTTAAGTCAGTGAGTCCAACTCTTTCATTGTACAGAGGAGGAAACTGAGACCCTCATGATTTGTCCAGGATCACATCACTATTAAATGATTGAGGTAGAAATGGAAGCCGGCTCTTCTTGACAACTAAGTCCATTATCCCATTCCAAAGGTCTCTTCTCATTCTTATATTCTATAAATCTCTGATTTCAAACATAAATAATCCTATTTTACATTAAGACAAAGTATGCTTGGAATATGTACATACATACTTTTGTGTACATATTTGTGCAACCTGTATCCTATCTAGAGCCTTAGTTTGGGTGATAATAGCAGGTTTCATACTGTGGGGCAAAGGTCAAGGAAATATGAGTGAGGACAAGGGGAAACGATTCCCCTATATATAACCTATATAGCCACCCTAAGAGCAAAAAAAGAATTTGATTTTTTCCTCTTGGATTCTAATCCAATTTGATATAATCAGTTCCAAGTTCCTAAAATGGCATGGGAAGATATCCCTTACTGATGTGACTCTCTTCCCTTGTCAGGAAGAAGTGTAAATGGCTCTTATCAGGTACAATAAATTCCCAGGATATCGTGTTTATATAAAATGATTGTGAGGATGGAACTCTTATCTATCCCTCCAACCATCTTTAAACATCTTATGGTATAGATGGTTATATCTTTAGACAGGTCTGGAACCTTGTCTGCCAGGTGCATTCCATCTGGTTCTTAGACACCCTTCCTCTTGAGTTCATTCCCTTTATACCTGGGAGCTTTCCAAGTTATATATCCCCTATTAAAAGATCTGCTTATGTTGAAGACCTTCACTAAGTTCTTTTCAGGACTAAGCCCACTATGAGGTTACTCTCTTTCTCTCCTTTCTCATAGTGCCTTCCCTCTAGTAGCATCTTTCTTCTTACTAACCTGCCAATGAATGGCTTGCTTACTCCCCACTTCATGGGAGTATTTCCTTTCTCCTGATTAATTGAGAATTCCCCTGAAGACCTTGTCTTTTAAATGCTCTCCCAATTCTATTTCATATTTACCATTCATGTTATCTGAAATCTATTCCAGTAAATAAATCTACCTTTTGCCAAAGAGAATGGCCACTGTGAATTTGTCACATGTTTATTCTGAGTTAGGAATCGCTACCATGACCTCATCACTACTTTCTGTCAGAACAATTTCCTGGAAAACATAGATATATAGAGTAGATCTTCTTTTCCTAGAAGAATAAGATTATAAGTGGGAAGAATGTTCCTGACCAAAAATCAGGCATCAAATAAATGATAGCTATGATTAATGATATGCCAAGGAAGTAGAGACATAACTCCAATACTCTATAATAACTTAAAAATAATAAAATTCTGCTGAATCCTATTAAGTGGCACAAACATACTGTGCATATTGGTTTCACAAAGAGTCTCAGTATCCCATAAGTGCATATGTACCATATTCAACATCTTTTATATCATAAAGTTGGCCTAGAATTAATATACTATCTATAATGAAATTAAACACACTAGCATTTTGTTCTTTCTTAAAATTGACAAAGGCTTTAAGAGATGATTGGATGACCCAAATTTTATTTAAAAGGTATCCAAGGAAATTTGAGATAATGAATTCTTATTTTTTTCTTTTTGCAGATTTTCTCATTACATATTATAACTCCCCATCACCTCTTTCTTTACCTAGAGATCTTCAAAGCTCTTGTCATACTGGCCAGATTGTACCAGTCTCCTCAATCCTGATTTCATGTCACTTTCCTTTCTTCCCAAACTGGAAATAAATGTAGCTCCTAAGGTCTTTGTGAGGGCTGTTAGATTACTGTTGATTTTAAACTTCTAACAAGGTTTTTCTGAACAAAGTTCAATATGTGCATACTGGAAAAGTAAACTAAAATAAAGCTAAATCATCAGCTGTTATTACAGTAATCTGGGAAGATTTAGTAAAGTTTGATCATCGATGATCCATTCTCCCAGTGAAAAAAAGTTACTTAGAATGCTGGATCATCATTCCTTCTCCTCATTCCAATCCCCTTATCATTTCAATCTCTTTTCTCTTCAGTTTATTCCAAATTATACAAGAAATCAAGACCATTAGGCACAACTCAAAAGAAATCTGTTGTATTACTGAAGTCCTAGAAAGAAACCCACCACACAAAAAACTGTCCACATCTGTGTATAAGAAATGTTAGGAGACTTTTGTCTGGGGCTGGGCATTCCCAAGTAACCTAGTAAAACCAAATGCCTCATGAGATTGCAGCCCCATTCCCAGGTCACAGTGAGACATAGTAATTTATGAACGACTGGAAATGCTATAAATAATTATCAAGACCAATAGGGACTTAGAAAAGGAGCTTCAGAAACATGTCTCTTAGAAATGCACACAGGGCATATGTTTGAATATTGGTGGAAACTACCACCCACAGCAAAGCCCCTAGGCTTGCTCTGTTTGCTGCTATTGTTAAAGATGCTATCTTGGGTGGAAAAGTTGCACTGAGACAAATTCTCACCAATGCCAACTGTTTTTCTCTCAGAGTGACTTGGTGCTGACTTCCTGGGTTCATTGCCTGAAAAACTTCTTTCCCAGTTTACTCTCTTCTGGGATTTGATCATTCTGAACTCTGCCACGACCTATGATAGTATTCTGCTTATTCTTTTAGCTCTTTCCTTTAGGCTCTTTTAAGTGCCTTTAATCCCAGCTGTAGGTTAGTCCTCTCACATCCTTTCTCCCTCGAGTAGGGATTGACAAAGGGAACAAGAGAACAAAGGAACAAAAGAATGAATGGATACCAGCTAGGAGAACTAAGGAATGTCTGTGAGTTAGGAAGCATCAAAGGAGAAATGAATTAATAAGGTCTGAAGGCTGCATTTAGCTGGGGTGGAACCATTAGGGCCTTGCCCTAGGGCAGGAAATTTAGAAGGCATTGACAGACAACACTTAGCCTCTTCTGGAGAAGGAGGCAGGCTGGGAGGAGCTGGGAAGTTGGAAGTGAATGACAGGATTTTGAGAGCTGCCTGGGAACAGCTCTTCAGTGGGGGATGGAGAGGGGACAGGGCAGCTCAGCTGCAGGCCATCTGGCAGATTTATGATCCTTCCCCCAGGACAGAGACCAAGAACTCCCGCCAAGCCTGAGGGAAAGTACAGCTCAGAGTTGAGGCCCTTTCCCTCTGTAGGCCTGTGTCTCAGGGTAGGGCTGATGGGATGATGGGACTAGTTTGGAGGTATGAGATAGCCTTATCAACACCCCCTAACACACACACACACACACACACTCCATCCCACCCTCACTCAAGGTTAAAGCAGATCCAGTCCTGGAATTTGGTTGGTTATTATCCTTAATTCTGGGAGAAGACCAAAATAACATCACTATGTTAGATTGGAATTACTATTTGTCCGACTGTGGCTGACCAGAGCAATACAAATTCAGAATGCTTTGCCACAGATCGGGCATAAATAGTCCCTATGAACATTTAGGGAGGCTTCTCTCTTTCGAGATAATTCAATTCTGCTTTCCTCATAGAGTACAGCACCTTCTCTGATGAGGGCAAGCCATACTAGGTAGTTCGGAGCCAGACTCCCATGTCACCTAATCCATCCTAAAGTGCTTAAGAAAGACCTTGAAAGTGTCCTTGTATCACTTTTTCTGACTACCTTGTGAGCATTTGCCCTGCGTGGATTCTCCATAAAATAATTTTTTTGGTGAGCATACATTTGGCTAGCAAACAATGTGGTTAGCCCAACTTATTTGTAAGGCCAGGATGTAACTGGACAGTAACCTATCAGTGCCCTAGAGTGAGCATGGTTTGTAACCTAGAAAAGTGAAGTAATTTGTCTTAAAGAGTATTGGGCTTGGCGTCAGAAGGCCTGGGTTCCAATTGGCTCTGACAATAATCTCTGACTTGCTGAATGAAGTTTTTTTTTTTTTTTATTGTTTTATTTAGAATTTTTTTTCCACAGTATATATGCATGAGTAATTTTTTTTATAACATTATCCATTGTATTCATTTTTCCAAATTATCCCCCCCCTCCCTCCACTCCCTCCCCCCTGATGACAGGCAATCCCATACATTTGACATGTGTTACAATATAACCTAGATACAATATATGTGTGTAAATCCCATTTTCTTGTTGCACATTAAGTATTAGATTCTGAAGGTGTAAGTAACCTAGGTAGATAGACAGTAGTGCTAACAATTTACATTCACTTCCCAGTGTTCCTTCTCTGGGTGTAGTTATTTCTGTCCATCATTGATCAACTGGAAGTGAGCTGGATCTTCTTTATGTTGAAGATATCCACTTCCATCAGAATACCTCTTCATACAGCATTGAAGTATACAGTGATCTTCTGGTTCTATTCATTTCACTCAGCATCAGTTGATGTAAGTCTCTCCAAGCCTCTCTGTATTCCTCCTGCTGGTCATTTCTCACAGAGCAATAATATTTCATAACTTTCATATACCATAATTTACCCAACCATTCTCCAATTGATGGACATCCTGAATGAAGTTTCTTTAAGTAAGTCTCATTAGAGAATCCACATTCATAGGGACTTTTTGTGTCTGATCTGTGGGATAGCATTACCAGAACCTAATAACTTCTAATGACTCACCAAACCCAGGTCTACCACATGACCAATTCAGGCCTATGATCACTGATAGGGGCCCTTTCTGCACGTATTGGTCTCATCAGCCACAGCTGGACACATTAACATGACTAACAAAGTGATGCTATTTTGGTTCTCTTTGAGAATAAAGGACAAGCCTTGGATGGGGACTTGATAACCCCCAAAGTAATAGGAACATAGATTTTGAGCTGGAAGAAATCTTGGAAGTCTTCACATTGAACCCCCTCATTTTATAGAGAAGGAAACTAAGACCCAGAGAAGTTAATTAATTGGACCAGGATCACAGTTAGTAAGTTGTCTGAGGCAAGATTTGATCTCAGAGCTTCCTAACTCCAAATTCACTGCTCTTTTCAATGTGCCACCTGACTGCCTGCTATAATTCTTCCAGCTCTAATAATTTGTAACGATTCTTTGAGATTTTATTTTATTTCAAACCCTAACCCTTCAGAGCTTCTCCCCTAAGGTATCTATTTGCTGTAGGGGTTATGATCATATGTGCCTACAACTAGGCATATAAAGAGCAGGTGGGTAGAACAGTGGATAGAACAGTGTTGGGATCATGAAGAATGAAATCCGCCTTAGACACTCACTAGCTGTGTGATCCTCATCAAGTCACTTAATCCTGTTTGCCTCAGTTTCCCCATCTTAAAATGAGCTAGAGAAGGAAATGGCAAATTATTCCAGTGTCTTTGTCAAGAAAACCCCAAAGGGGGTCATGAAGAATTGGACACAAATGAAAACCATTCCTCAACAAAAAGGCTTATAAAATATCTCAAGTAATTAAGTTCAGCTTCATCTTTTTTTTTTTTTTTTTTTTTTTGGAACACATAAGGAGGGGCAGTTAGGTGGCACAGTGGGTAGAGCACCAGCCCTGAAGTCAGGAAGATCTCAGTTCAAATCTGGTCTCAGACACTTAATACCTCCTAACTGTGTGACCCTGGGCAAGTCACTTAAACCTAATTGCCTCAGCAACCAACAACCCCCCACTCCCCCCAGCACATAAGGAAAGTAAAGAGATATCAAATGATCAACAAGATGCTTTTGTATGACTCTCTTAAACTTGGACATCACACTTAAACTTATTTAGGAGAGAAGATAGTGGGTTTACAACTACAAGCTTAAATAACTTCCTTGAAAGATACTTTATTAAATAGCAATTGTTCTTGACATGTTTGTGTTGGTAATGTTTCATATAGAGAATACTGTGCTAGGTGGATATCGGTTATTGTAGCATTTTCACTATACTTTTGATTCAAAATATACTCCATGGGGTTGATTTCTTAATGCTCTGGTACTATCTAAGGCGTGAGGTTGGAGAGAGTTTAGAAGAAAGATCTTCATCTTCTGGACACACATAACCTATAGGGACAACACATATGTACGATTTTACAATTGAGTTTGTTTTGCATATTTATAATAAGCCATAATTGTGAAACTGAGTCAAGGATCTTCAGGCCACTCAATATGGCCATATTTCATTGTGGACATATGTCATTTTTGAGCAGCTTGCCCAATAATCACCGAATGGACAAATTGTTTTTGGATGTGTTCAGGTCCTATGTGATTACTTTTTTTTTTTTTTTTGGTTATTCCTATTATTATTCTTGTTGCCATTATTAATTTAGCAAAGATTGTAAATATCTTCTTTTTTTTTGTCACAAGGCCTTTGCTAGGGGCAGCCTGGTGCTAGTATCCCATCTCCCTTATAGCATTTCTTTTTGAAAGTAGCCCTTAGATAATTTGCACAGCCTGGCTCAGCCACCTTCTGGGAAAACAGGTGATGGAAGGACTAGTGAAAATAGGCAGGGCTGTTTCCTTGAATTGCAGAACTCATCAAGAAGTATTTTCAATAGTGTGAGATAGACAGCTAGGATGATAACCATGGCAAAAGGAAGCATATGGGTACTGGCAAGTTGCCATGTAAAGTATGCTGTATTTGTGTCAGAAAGTTTTGATTTTGAAGCCCTGTCCTGCCACTTTCAACCTGTGTCACTTTACCAAGTCATTTAAACTCCTTGTGTCTCCCTTTTCTCATTTGTAAAATAAGGTTGTTGAACTAGATGACCTCAGCTCTAAATCTGTGGTCCTTTGATCACAGGAGATGGAGACAGCAACATATTTGAAGACTCAAGAGAATAGAGTCAACTCCCATATTTCTCCATAAATCTATCAATTAAAGCTAAGGGGCTTTAAAGTGTGCCCACTTGAGAAGGGCTAGAAGTAATACTAAAGGAGGTAAATTTTCTGTGCTATAAATGGAGCCTTCTAGGACTTGTCCGTATAGATCATGAGAGTGAACTGGTTCCCTTTGAAAGGGAATGAGCACCATCTACAGGAAAGGTTGGAACTATAGAAAATGACAAGTATAGCTGGGCATTGAAATGCTGGATTGTAGAGATAAATCAAATTAAGCTACATGAACCAGAAATGGTAGAAAACTGAGATGATGAAAAATTTTACCCATTGCTGGGGATAGAGTAGAACTTTGAGAGATTGTGGATAGTGAACTCCATTCAGATTAGGGGATAGTGATTGGAAATTCTTTCTGGAAGCTGTTGTTTTTCCTTTGGTCTCAAAGACCAAGTTATCATAGAGGTGACGCCATGACATAAAAGTGATGTGGATTTGAGTGAGGGAGGGCAAGGTCACCTGCCTCAGTTTCCCCTCAACAGCCATCTAGGACCAGCAGTCAAATATAGATCAGGACAAATTCCTGTTAGGAGCGGAGGAAAGTTTCAAGAAGCAAGCAAAAAATGGTATAGATGTAGAACTCTCAGGTGGAGAATCCAATCCCAGATTCCCTGATTAGCACTCCGCTCAGTGGAGTATTATGAATCATGGAGACACAAGAGTTTCATGGAGAAGAGTGGGAAGGAATGAGGGAGGAAGGATATCTACTAATTTGGGAATAAAAGAGTTCTTGCTTTAAAACTTATGAAACTATATGCTGATAAGGAGAAATGATAGTAATCCTTAGAGAATGAGATACTAAAGTTCTCAGAAAGGTTTGGTAAAAACAAAAAGCTGAATTCTTGGGCTCATTTAGGTTAGGAAAGGTCCTCTGATACAAGGATATTAACACAACTGTAATGTTACGCCACAGTTTCCTTTTAGTGTTTTTCCTCAGTTTCCCTAAATTGTTCTGCCTCATTTCCTTGAATTGTTCTGCCTTAATCCCCCTGGTTGCAACCCTCACTTCCTGATTATTAGGACTGCTATAACTTAGGGCTGGCTACACTAGGGTCATAAATTGTAAATGTTTAACCTCAGATAAGGGGGGGGGGGGAGAGATCTGTTTCAGACATCCTGGCTCTTAAGTCCTTCTAAGTTATCAAGAATTTATGGTCTTTACCCCCTCTCTCGCCCCTCAACATATCAGAACCGGATTGATAGTTCCTTCCTGGAAATTGCTGATCACCAATGTTTGTACTTCACCCCTTGCCTTTGTTCCCCCTGATTGCTAGAGCCCTATTAAAAAACATTGGAATCTCACATTCCATGCTGAATTCTTTGAGATGAAAGTCCAATTCAGCCCTGGGGGGAAAATGGTTTCTGCTCTGCCCCCAGACAATCTTTCCCTCTTGGAAATTCAAATAAAATATTAAAAATTCTCTAATCTCTATTTTGCCTCACTTTCTCTGGGATTAGATTGACAAGAATAATGATGATGCTTTCTTACATATTTCCTCAAAAATTAATTATGTAAGAATTAATAAAGATTTTTCTCATCTATAAAATAGGTTGTTTTGAGCGCCTGCCCCATAGAGTTATTTTGAGCATCAAATGAGATAACATATGCAATGTATTTTGTAAATCTGAAAGCATTTTATAAAAGTTAGTTGTCTATTATTTGCATCACAAAACACTTTCACAGATATCTTATTTGATACCACAAATCCATGTTGTTGTTGTTGTTCAGTTCCCCTCCCCCCCATCATGTCTGAGTCTTTGTAATCCAATTTGGGGCTTTCTTGGCAAAGATACTGGAATGGTTTTCTCATTTCCTTCTCTAGCTCATTTTACAGATGGGGAAACTGAGGCAAAGAAGGTTAAATAACTATCATTTCATACTTTAATGCAAACCTGTGAGGTAGTCATAAAAAGTACTGTTGTTTTAATTTTACAGCTAAGGAAACAGATTGAATAACTTAGTAACACAGCTAGTGCAACAGAGACAGCTAGTGCAAGAGGGACACTTCTCTCCCCACCCCACAATTGGGACCTGAATGTTCTGACTCCTTGCCAGATGCTTTTATCATTCCAAGATGCTATTGAACTTGAGATTTCAACAGGAGAGATCTAATTTTTTTTTTTTTGCCCATTTAATCCATATGCTTTTCAGAAGCTACCATGTTTCCTAAAATTCTGCTAAGAATTTTACTTGAGTTAGCAATCATCTCCAGACTAACACTGAATTTTAATTGCCCTTTCCTTCCTTTCTATAGCACCCACATTGCCTTTAGTATGAAGCCAGAATTTATAATAATTTCAAAATCCTCTCTACACATCATGATGCACCAAATCCTCCAGGGCTTCAATATTGTTGCTTGCTGTGCAAAGGGCAGGTTTATTTTAAACCACAGCAATTTGGGACAAGGCAGAGGTGGGAGGGGGGGAAAAGGAGGAGAGATTTTTTTTTCAAAGCTTATTCTTTTGTAGATAAAACTTCAAGGTGTCTATTGGAATATCTATGTTACAAAGAAAAAACCCTAGGAATTACTTTAACATTCTTAAGAAAATAATTTTTTTTCCTGGAAGAAAAAGAATCAGATCTGTTTGAACTACTGTGAGTCTGCTGGAATAAGTACAGGGATTAGATAAAAAGAGCTTTAACAAGTATTTTGAATAATGTTCCCATTGCACAGACAAGGAAACTGATTTGGAGATTAGAGTGGCTAAGCAGGAGAGTAATCATTTAAAATAAGCTTTCTGATTATTTTTTTGATTTTTTTTACCATATTGCCTCATGATTCATCTTTTGTCTCCTCCCCTTTTTTCCATTCTTCTTCCCTCTCTTCCTCTCTGTTCTCTCCCATATCCTCACCCCTTTCTTCACTTTTCTTATGACTTGTTTTGGCCAAAAGAATAATAATGTGAGCATCATCATTTTGGTGATGAGTCTCTACATACATTATCATCATTGGACCCATGCTTAAAGCCCTTTCAGCTTAATAAAATCTGCCAGACTTCCATTGACATTGCTTTCAAGAAACAAGAGTCACCTTCATGCCCTGAGAAAGAATTAGAGAAATGTGAATAAATGAGAGCCAAAGCTTGTAGTTAAAAGATAGTAGATGGATGATGACCCAACAAAGATGATGGAGAAGCCAGGTAGGAAGAGAACAAAGAAAGAAGAATACCACAAATAATCAGAGAAAAGAGAGTTTCTAGAAGAAAGAATAACTGGAACTTTAATGGAAGTCTTCCTAATGAGGAAACTTCTATTGATGTCATCACCATCAATGTTCTTAGTGGCCCGGAGGTATGAATACATACAAGCAAATTCAAAATACATACAAAGAAAATATCAAGGTAAGTTTCATGTTGGAAGTGTCACTTGAACTGAACCTTAAAGGTGAAAATTAAAGATTAAAGGTGAGGTTCCTGCAAGGTAAAGTAAATAGGAAATGTATTTCAGGAAAGACGGATTGCTTGTGCAGAGACAGATGGGAGATGGAATGGTTTGAGCAACAACATATAACCAATTTTATTGAAATGTAGATTGGTGAAGGAAGGTGATATGGAAGACATCTGGAAAGGCAGGCTAGAACTACATTGTGAATGGCTTTAAATGTCAAATAGAAAAGGTTGTGTCTTATCCTAGAAGCAGCTAAAAGTCAGTTCTTAGCAGGCGAATGAGCTGGTCTATCCACAATTCAGAAGTAGCAAGATGGAAGTTAGGGGAGAGGCAGAAAGAGGGATGAGACTGAAGGAAAAGAGACTACAAGAAGGTATTAAAATAAGCAGACAAGAGGTGATGGGGGACTAGAACCAGGATTGTGGCTATATGAGTGGAGAGCAGAACTGCTATTTGTTTTAGAGTTGCTTGGACCCAATGAGTCCTATGGTTGATTGTAGGCCCCTATCCCCAGCTAGATAGTACGGTGGATAGAGTGCCTGGCTTGATGTTAGGAAGACTTATCTTCCTAAATTCAAATCTAGCCTACCAGGTGTGTTATCCTGAGCAAGACCTTATTTGCCTCAGTTTTCTTATCTGCAAACTGGGCAAACCACTCCGATATCTTTGCCAAGAAAACCCCAAATGGGTCATAAAGAATTGGACAGGACTGAACAACAATGCTTTTTTGTTGAATAAGAAAATAAATGAATGAACAAAAGGGAAGTCGTATAATTATTTAGGTTAGAGAAGTAAAGATAGGAGGTTATATAGTATAATAGGTAGATTGTGAGACTTGGAGCCCAAAACACTTTGGCTGGAATGCTGTCTCTTATAGTATCCAGCTATATGACCTTGAATTCATTGTTTAATCACTATCAGCCTCAGTTTCCTTCTTTATAAAATAGAGATGATAATACCTTGTTATCTCAAAAGATATTATAATACTTAATAAGGAGGGGGTGCAGCAGAGAAAGTGATGACCAAGTGGAAATTGAATATATTTAAGTATATGAAGGGATAGATATAGATAGAATATGGAAGGGAGATGTTAATCACTGCAAAAGAAATTAGTGAAATACCTAAATCATGTAGGTGAATTATTGGGAGCTTTCTGGAAAGCAATAGGTGCTATAAAATATTAAAATGGATTTTCAGGGAAAATTGGGGAACCACATTCTCTGATTTCTTTGTACCCCATATGCCATTGCATCTGTTTTTAGGAGGTCCTTTCCAAAGGGGGGAATATTGGACAGATGAAGTCTCACCACATCAGAGAAAGTGCTCTGATTCTGCCTTCAGAGGATTGAAATTCAAACTATAGGTCGGCTTCTTTTTTATCAATGTGATTCTATGCAAATCACTTAGCTTCCTAGACTTCAGTTTGTTCACCAAAGGTTTCAGAGGTCCCTTCTAATTCTAGATTCAAAAATCCTAGGCTGGTACCTTTTGCCCTTTTATTCTATAATTGAATGAACTCACTTTAGTGTTTAGTAAATTATTCAACAGCCACATTGCACCATCTATTGGTCAGAGCGCTACATTGTAGCTATGAACAGGAAAGAAGTTAGCATCTAAAAGTCAGCCTTGTTACCACATTTTTTTCACAGAATTACTATTGCATTTTCTCCTTGACTAACAACACATGTCCTCTCCATATTGTAAATTCTTAATAAGAGTTTGCTGAATTGGATTGAATTTGAGCTGGAAGAGGACTTCGAGGTTATGTAATTTAATCTTTTATCTTCTGCTTTTGAGGCTAAGTTCTTTACAAAGGTCTTCAGTTTGATACCAAAGACTTCCATTTCTGCTTCTTTCTTTCTCCTCAACCCTCTTCAGTCTGACTTTCAGATCTCATAATTCATCTGAGACTGCCTTCTCAGACCAATAATGTCTTAATTGCCAAAAAATTCAGTGGTCCTTTCTCTCTGAGGCTTTCAACATGATTGCTCACTAACATCTCTCTAGGTTTTTGTATCACCATTCTCTCTTGATTCTTCTTTGAGGGCAGAAATTATTTTTGTTTTTCTTTGTGTGTAGTATAGTTCCTGTTTATTCATGTTTATTGACTGACTTTTCATTTTATTCATAAGCAAACTGAGACTCAAAGAGACCCAGGGCAAAAGTAAGATTAGATTATGGATTCCCTAATTTTTATACTATCATTCTTCACCATATTATGTTGCTTCTTCTTTCAAATATAACCAGGGGACTGGCTTATGAAAGATCAGTCCTTCTGAACATATTCAATAGACTCTTTTGGATGCAATTCTCCATGAGGACTTTGGACCATGCCAGGATTCTGTAACTATTTCCTGCATGCTGTGAAAAAAGGACTTTTGATTGGCTTCTGAGCTGACATTTTCAAAAGATATTAAAAACAGCTTTCTTTCTTTCCAGATGTTGGCAGAAGGAAAGTTTTCAACCTTGTAACAATGTCAGTAAAGGAGTGGTGCCAGTTGTTTAACTAGACCAATATGTGCTTGTGGGTATTAGAGATGAAATGGATTAGAATTCAACCTTGTGAGATCTCAGAAGTTCCAGGGATGGAGTCCATGCCAGTGAATGAAAAGGAAGTCAGAGACCTAGTTTCTATTAACTGATTTGTTTATTAAAAAAAATCATCATATTCTTCCAGCTGTATCAGTTGATGCAGTTTATCTGTCTCTTGCTGAAGTCTTTCCATTTTTCCTCACCCTCTTTAGCTGATTTAGGAAAATGGCCATGGCCTGAAGACATATATATATATGCATATATATATATATATATATATATATATATATATGTGTGTGTGTGTGTGTGTGTGTGTGTGTGTATAGACACATCTTAGGAATATGATAAAATGTAGCAAGTAAATAAAATTGATAAGAGCTTTCTTCTTAAGAGCCTTCTATATTTTGGGCACTGTATTAAACTGCTGCTGACCCAAAGAAAGATAAAAACAGTCCTTTCCTCAGAGGAGAACAAGGAGAGGGGGTGGAACAAAAAGCTAGAGGTGGAGGTGATCAGTAGTGTGAAATACTGAGGAGAGGTACAAAAGGATGAAAATTGTGAAAAGAACATTAGATTTGGCAATTAGTCAATCAATAAATATTTACTAAGCATCTACTATGTTCCAGGCATTGTGCTACAAACTAGTGATTCAAAAAATGGCAAAACATGATTGTAGTCTTTAAGGGGCTCATAAGCAGTTATGAACAAACAACATGTGTATAGGATAAATTAAAGATAATCAAGATAGTCACAGAGGAAAGATATTTGAAATAGTAGCAATTAGCAAAGACATTTTTCAGAAGGTAGGAATATATATACACATATATACTCACATAAATAAACATATTATATATACAGAAATATTATATATACACTTAAATGTTATATGTTATATATTAAAAAAATCTCAGAAGGAAGGCACTAGAATTAAAGAGAGGGAAGCCTCTAGCAAGAGACAGTCCTTGCTCTCAAGAATCTCACAGTTTAATGGAGACTACATACAAACAACTATGCACAGGATTATTGGAGATAATTTCAGAGAGAAGGCACTCATATTAAGAAGATTGGGAAAAGCTTCTTGCTTGAGATGGAATTTGAATGTTTGAGTGTTGAAAAAAGTCAGGGAAGCCCAGAAATGGAGATAAGGAGGAGGAGAATTTCAGCCATGGGAAACTTCCAGTTAAAATGGCCAGAGTTGGCAGATGGATGGAGAACAGCATGGATACCAGAGTCATTGAATTGTAGAGAAGAGTAAATTATGAGAAGACTGAAAAGGTAGGAAGGAGACAAAGTTATAAAAGGCTTTAAAAGTCAGAGGATTTCATATTTGATCTTGGAGGTAATTGGGAGCTACTGGAGTTTGACTAGGGGAGATAACCTGGTCAGATCTTGTTTTAGGAAGGTCAATTTGATAGTTAAAATGGAGGATGGACTGGAGTAGAGAAAGAATTGAGGCAGGGAGACCAACCAACAGGTTAATGCAATAGTCAACTCAACAAGTATTTATTTAGCCCCTACTATGTATTTAAACCTAGTTCAGGCATGAAATGATGGGAGCTTTGACTGGTGTCAGCGTTAGAGGAAAGAACAGAGAAATATGTAAGATATGTTGGGTGAGATAGTAACACAAGACTTAGTAACAGATTGGTTTTGTTTGATGAGCCAGGCTAACATCATTTCCTTTTATGTCAGAATTACCAACTAATAAATGAAGGAAATTCTGTAAATATGGTTTGCCTTGATTTTAGTGAAACTTTTGACAAAACAACTCATTCTATTTTCACAAAGAAGATGAAGAAATATGGAATATAAACTTATATACTAAGATGAATTCAGAACTGGTTGAGATTGCTATAATAAAGAAAAAGTTAAATATAGCATAAGATTTCTAGAGTGGTAAACAGGGATCTGTGCTTGACCTTGTATCATTTACCATTTTTGCTGATGACTTGGATAAAGGCATAGAGAGGATCCATAGCTGGATGGATTGGTTAACCTGATGAATGAGAGTCAAGATCTAAAATTATCTTAGTAGACTAGAGTACTTTGATGAATCTAATAAGATGAAATCCAATAAAAATAAATGTAAATTTTAAGCAGAGATTCCAATAATTAACTTCAATATTCACTGTGGAAGAGATAACCAGATAGAATTTCTCTCTCTTTAAATATAGGATGTTTTTGGTTATCTTTTATTTTAACATTGCCTAGAGTTCTTCTAGTATTCCTTCTCCTCCCAGAGACCTCTTTCAAAAAGAGAAGACAAATTAATAAAACCAAACACTTTGGATAAACATCATATGTAAAGTTCAACTCTTGAGGTTCAGACCCCTGCAAAATATCTGAGAGAAGTGTCTTCTCACACATCTACACAAATGCATGCTCCTCTCTTTTTCTGAATGTTAGAAAGTAGTAGGTTAAAGGTAAGATTTGGCTAGATCCATAGTGACAGAACTCTTATCTTTAGGATTATAAAATTTTCTCTATGTTTCCTGGATAGAAACATAAAAGCCATTAGGAGTCTTCGAGGAAGTTCTTTGAAAGGTACCCAAGCCTCTTATGCCTGCAGCATAAATCATGGAAACACCAGGCAATTTTATCAAGGAAATTATATCAAAGAAACAATAAGACACTATACCAAAATTTTAGTTATGCATTCAAAAGAATCCTTTGGGGGGGGGGTGAAATAGGTCTCTAAAAACATTCATGAACAAAAGAGAGAAGGAAAAGATCAATGATTTAGGAACAGAACTAGAGAGAAACCTTAAAAAATATGAAATGAAAAAAATTACTTCACTTAAACACAAAAATAGAAATCCTAAGGAATTTGTGACCAAAGAAGAACTAGAGATCATTATTGATCACAAAATAGAATATTTTGAATTACATCAAATTAAAAAGCCTTTGTACAAACAAAACTAATGCAGACAAAATTAGAAGGGAAGCAACAAACTGGGAAAACATTTTTACAGTTAAAGGTTCTGATAAAGGCCTCATTTCCATAATATATAGAGAATTGATTCTAATTTATAAGAAATCAAGCCATTCTCCAATTGATAAATGATCAAAGGATATGAATGGACAATTTTCAGATGAAAAAATTGAAACTATTCCCTCTCATGTGAAAGAGTGTTCCAAGTCACTATTGATCAGAGAAATGCAAATTAAGACAACTTTTACATACCACTGCACACCTGTCATATTGGCTAAGATAACAGTAAAAAATAATGATGAATGTTGGAGAGGATAGGGGAAAACTGGGACATTGATGCATTGCTGGTGGAGTTGTGAATGAATCCAACCATTCTGGAAAACAATCTGGAATTTTGCCCAAAAAGTTATCAAACTGTGCATACCCTTTGATCCAGCAGTGCTACTACTGGGCTTATATCCCAAAGAAATACTAAAGAAGGGAAAGGGAGCTATATGTGCTGAAATGTTTGTGGCAGCCCTTTTTGTTGTGGCTAGAAACTGGAAAATGAATGGCTGCCCATCAATTAGAGAATGATTAGGTAAATTGTGGTATATGAATGTTATGGAATATTATTGTTCTGTAAGAAATGACCAACCAAATGAATATAGGCTTGGAGAGACTTACATGGACTGATGCTAAGTGAAATGAGCAGAACCAGGAGGTCATTATACACTTCAACAATAATACTGTATGAAGATGTATTCTGATGGAAGTGGATATTTTTGACAAAGAGAAAAATTAATTCAGTTCTAATTGATCAATGATGGACAGAATCAGCTACACCCAGAAAAGGAACACTGGGAAATGAGTGTAAGCCATTTGCACTTTTGTTTTTCTTCCTAGGTTATTTTTACCTTCTAAATCCAATTCTCCCTATGCAACAAGAGAACTGTTTGGCTCTGCACACATATATTGTATCTAGGATATACTATAACATAATAAACCTGTATAAAACTTCTTGCCATCTAGGGAAGAAGGTGAAGGGAGGGAAGGGAAAAGTTGGAACAGAAGTGAGTGCAAGGGATAATGTTGTAAAAAATTACCCAGGCATGTGTTCTGTCAATAAAAAGTTATAATAAAAAATAGAAATCCTAAAAATCAAAAAAGAGTAGTAAAACTGAAAATAAAAACTCATTGAAATGATAATAGTATCAACTTTTTTGGGGGGACTGATAAAATAAAGAACTTATTTGATTAATTTATTAATTTGAAAAAAAGAGAGGAAAGTCAAATGACCATGCTGAAAAATGAAAATGGAAAATTTACAAAACTATGGGCTTCCAATAAAACAGATAATATAAATGAAATGGATGAATACTTACAAAAATATAAAATGCTCAGGTTAATGGAATAAGAAATAGATAATTTAAATAATCCAATCTTGGGGAAAATTAAAATTATAAGTGAAATTTTAGATAAACATAGATTTTTAAAGGAATTTTATCAAACATTCAAAGAAAAAATTAGCTCTAATATACAAAAATTATTCACAAAATAAAGTACCCTACCAAATGCTTTCTATGAAACTAACATTATACTTATAGCTAAAGCTAGAAGCTATTAGAACAGAGAAAGAAAATGATAACTCAAAAGTATACATTATTTAAACTTTTTGATTAGTATTATTTTTTTTACAAAATTCTTTTCTTTTAAAATTTCCTGTCCTTCTTTTCCAGCTCTGAGAAATATATACCCATTATTAGCCATATTGCAAAAAAAGGCAAAAAAAAGAGGGAAGAAAGAAGGAAATTATATTTCAATCTCACTCAGTGTTCAGCAGTTCACTCTCTGGAGATGGATAACAATTTTTTTTCATTATGAGTTCTTTGAAACTGTCTTGCAACATAATAATCTGTATTATTCAGAATAGCCAAATTTTTCACAGTTGACATCATTATAATACTGTTATTGTTGTGCACAATGATCTTCCAGTAAATATGTATTTCAACCATAATGGATTTTTATCATGGATGCAAAGTTGGTTTGCATCATATTAACAATAAAACAAATAAAAATAAATTTATAAATATATCAATAAATGCAGAAAAATAGCTGCCAAAATATAATAAACACATTAAAAGCATACAAATAAATCCTTCATATCTAAAATATAAAAATAACATTATATTTAATGAAGTGCAAGAGATAATTTCAATAAAATCAGCAGTAGAGCAGGACTGCCAGTAATCAATACTATTATTTGATATAATTTTAGAGATTTTATAAGAGTGAGACAATGATCAATGGAATGGATTAGGTGAATAAAAAGTAATTGAACATAATCTCAGAATGTTCCATAAACCCAAAGATTTTACATAATGTGAAAGGACTTGGTATGTAACAAAAAAAGAAACTTTTGAGGAAACTAGAAAGTAGTATGGCAAAAATTAGGTTTAGACTAACATCGCATACCATGTACCACAATAAACTCCAAATGAATCCTTGACATAAATATAAAGGTCATATCATAAACTGATTATAGAAGGGAAAGAGATACTTTTCACAATTATAGAGAATTCTTTACTGAATAAATGCTAGAGCTGCTCATAAAAATGAAATGGCAAATTTTGATTACACAATATTTTCACAAACTAAATAATGTAGTAAGAATTAGAAGTCAAACAGTTAAATGGGAAAACCCCCCCCCCCCAACATATTTTTTGCAGCAAATTTGTCTGATGGATGTCTGATACCCAAGATACATTGGAAACTAATACAAATAATCTTGCATCTCCAACTGTATTAAACACCTCCAACTAGATGTCCCTTAGACATCCTAAAACTAACACAGCCAAACATGAATTTAATATCTCTACTTCCCCTGCCTCCCCCCCAAAATTCCCCTCTTTTTAAATTCCCTATTATGGTAGAAGATACCATCATCCTCTCAGGTATCAAAGTTTTCAACCTAGGTGTTATTCTTGATTGCTCACTGAATTATAGATTGAAAAGTTCATCATTTGTCCTTGAAGCATTAGTGAGTTGCTGAAGATTTTTTGAATAAGGGAATAATATGGTTATATTGATGTTTAAGAAATATAAATTTGTTAGCTATATGGAAAATACATGAAGTAGAGAAGACTAGATATCACAAAGGTGAACTAAAGTGAAGGCTTTGTGAGTATCCAGAAAGGGATGGATTCCAGAGCTGCTGCTTTAGATGTAGAATAAACATGATGGCATGAAATTTTATATGGAATACTAGAATTGGGGTCAGAAAGACCTGAATTCAAATTTTGACCCAGATGATAGGCAAGTTACTAACCTCTCTGGGTCTTAGATTCTTCATCTATAAAACTATGAAGAAATACTGGATGACCTTCAAAATCTCTTCCAGTTCTAAATCTATGATCCTATAAACAAAGCTTAGAAAAGCTCTCTACAGAGAGCTTTTCTAAAAAAGTAGTAGACTACTTTTTCTCTCTCATAAATTCACCAAAAACTTGGAAAATATTTCCTTTTCTGAAGCCTGACACCTGAAGCTTTATTACATGCTTAAAATGGTTAAAATATTGCCATCTGGGCATATCTAGTGTCCATGTAATTGCTGAAGACGATTCCTGCCCCATCCCCTTCTAAATCCTTTGCAAATTCAGACCATTCGATACTGTTGTTGAGCACCATGTGTACCCTAACCAGTGGCCCAGCCTCATCTTTCTCTTGTGAATGGGGCACCCACATTTGTCTCAGTCACCTAAGCAAATTTCATGATCTTACAACTCAATTTCCTTTCCCCCCTATGCTTCTCTAATTCCAGGAAGATCTTGAGATTTTCTTAATCTTACATCTTGGCTATATCCAATCCGTTGTCATTATTGAGTCATTTTTTTGGTTGTGTCTGACTATTCATGACCCCATTTGGGGTTTTCTTGGCAGAGATACTGGAGTGGTTTGCCACTTCCTTCTCCAGTTCATTTAACAGATACGGAAACTAAGGCAAACAGGTTTAGATCACTTACACAGGATCACATAGCTAGTAAATGTCTGAGGCCAGATTTGAACTCAGAAAAATGAGTCTTTCTGCTTCCCAGCCCAGTACTCTGTCCATTAAATGTCCCAAAGCTTCTGTTCCTCAAGAAAGGTCTTCCTTTATTGCATGGTAAAAATGTTTAAAGTCTTGCCATATGGACATATCCAATGTCCCTGTTATTACTGAAGGCGATTTCTGCCCCAACCCCTTCTAAATATTCTGTATATGCAATTTATACCTCTATTATTCATCAGCAGAAAACACTTCTCAGGAGTTCCCTTGAGAAGATTCACTAGCCTGGGCCTTCAAGGACTTAGGGGAAACATTCTCCAGAAGGACTTCTTTAGCCTATTTTCCCACTCTGGAAGTTCCTGCCTTTCTTCCTTGCTTTACTATTATTCCCCAAAGACTCTAAGTCAGCAGGACACTTTGATACTAGTTCATGATAAAAATGAGTCCTCCTTAATCACTTGAGATTCTTCTAGTAGCACCTGGTGTTCCCCTTGAAATAGATGATTTTCATCAGATATCTGAAGATATCTGTTCATATCTTCTGTTCATGATTTCTAATCAAAATTTTGTTCTCTTATAGTCATTCCTTAGCTAGCCTATATCTATTTTCTTGCACAAGATGGTTAATCTCATTTCTTCTTTTTATCATTCAGCTATTCTTTCCTTTCAATGATCTGCTAATCCATATTCAAAACTCACTAACTAACTGAATTTCAATGTATCATTTCCTCTTGGTACTCAAGTTGTGAAGACTTCTATATCCATCAAATAGATTTTATAGATTCTCAAGATTCACTTCCAGGGGCACAATCTTCTTTTGCCACATATGAGAGTTAAAATAAACATCAAAGGTTATCTTGTTCAATTTAACATCTGAACAGGAATCCTGTGTATATGATGGTCAAGAATCCTGTGATAGAAATTTTCCAGGGAGGGAACACACTTTCTCCTAAAGCAACACTTTTGGATAGTTCTAATTGTTAGAAAGATTACATATTTTGTACACATTGAATTTTGCACATTCATGTTTTTAGCCATCACATCACATTCTGTTCTTTGGTAGCCCTGAAGAACTAATGCTTCTTTTCAAATGCTTGAAGATAATAATTAATCAGGCTCTTATTCAAATTCAACATCTCTAGTTTCTTTGATCTCAATTTGTATTTATATCCTTGTTCCATCCCATCTAATCTAGTAGGCTGACTTTTTGACGTAAATTTTTTTTCTCCCCATAATTTTTTTCTCTTTATCTACTAAATCAACCAAAATCATCTACCAAATCATCCAATTCTTGAAAAGTCTTCACTTTGATCATGCTATCATTCTTTGTATCTCTTCTCTATTTCACAAGCAAATTTCTAAAAAAAATCCATCTATATCCATCATAGCTATTTCTCTACTTTCCCCTTATTTCTCAAAACTTACCTAACTTCTTACTTTACCACTTGACTGAACTTATTATTTTTCTTTCTAAGATCATCAATGATTTCTTTGTTGCTAAATCCAATGATCTTTTCTCAGTTCTCATCTTTCTTGACCTCTCTGCATCATTTGGCATCACTGATGGACTCCTTCTGAATATTCTCTTCTCCCTGGGTTTTCATTATCTTACTCCATCCTAGCTCTCACTCCAACATCTTCTTTGCTAAGTCAATGATGACTCACCAGAGATGTATGGATATACTCCAAAGCTCTGTCCTAGCCTCCCTTTTCTGTCTGTATTCTTTTTCAGTGATCTCATCATTTATCATGGACATCAGAATCTCATATACATATATTCAACAACTACCTGATCATATACACTCTCATATTTCATAGTCACCTCAAATTCCATATGTGCCAAAGAGAACTCATTATCTTTTCCTTCTAAACTCATCTCTTCAATAACATAAATTTGTCTTCAACTCTAAACTTTCCCTCAGCTCCTATGCAATCATTTGTTAAATATTGTTTATTTGAATTCACATCTCTTTCATCTGTACCCTCTTCTCCATTCATACCACAGTCACTTGTACTTTCATTAAGTCTCTCCTGGATCACTGTAAAAGCCTTCCTAGTTCAAGTCTTTGTCTACTCCATCTGTCTTCCATAGAGTTGTCAAAGTGACATTTTAAAAATACTTTCTTTTTTCTGTGTTTCAAATATAACAATCGTCAATATACCATGATATACAAAAAAAAGAGAATTGCATATAAAACTATGGACTGATACATATTTTTAAGTGTGCATTAAGTTCAGTAAATTAGTAACAAAATGGCCCATTTTATCTGTGTCACATTTGAACTTTCTGTTTTTCTTGTGTATATTTGTAATATTGATGTACCTTTTCCCCTTTTGCATCTGTCACTTCCTATGAACTTTTTCCTCATTCCCCACACTCTATCCCCAACCAGAACTCTTGTTGTAACAAATCAATATAGCCAAGTAAAACAAAACCACTTATTGGCCAAATCTGAAAATGCATATTTCATTTTACATTTCTGATCTATCACCTCTTTGCAAGAAGCAGGAGAAAAGTTTCACCATTGGTCCACTGAAGTCATTATTGGTAATTTCATTGAGCAGGTTTGCAAAGGTTTTCCTTTACATTGTTATTTACGTTATTGTGGTAATTTGGTAAATCATTTGCCTAGTTTTACTTATTTAATTCTGTAGCAGTTTCTAAATTTTTAATTATTATTAAATATCACAAATTGTTTAGCCATTCTTCAACTGATAGATATCTGTTTTGTTTTTGCAATCACACACACACACACACACACACACACACACACACACACACACACACTCAGACCTGTAAATTCAGATGGATATTCCTAAAGTACAGGTCTGGCCATGTCAAAGTAACATTTTAAGAAAACTCTTTTTTCTGTGTTTCAAACACAACAATCATCAATAAATATACCATGATATTAATATTATAATAATTTCCCCCTTTTGCATATCACTTCCTATGAACCTTTCTTTTCCTCATTCCCCACACTTTGTTCCTATCCAGAACTCTTGTTGTAACAAATAAATATAGCCAAGTAAAACAAACCCACTTATTGGCCAAATCTGAAAATGCATGTCTCATTTTACATTTCTGGTCCACCACCTTTTTGCAAGAAGTCTCCAAGTACTCAGTGTGCCTTAAATGACTGAAAAGTTTAAAAACTTTCCCAAAGACTGTGTAGACAATTTTTAATATATTTTTTTTTCTTTTAAGATAAAAAAAACTATATTCTAGAGGGGGGTGTGAGTAGTTTGATGCATAGCAAATATTTTTAATCTCCATTTTATCCTGTATATGTATTTGATTTTTAGGTGTGTTTCTTTTAAACAATGGATTGTATAGTTTTATTTCCTTATCCAATGTAGCACTTTTCATTTTTTTCTCTTCATTTCTCACATTTAGAATTAGTTATATATATTCTACTATTTGTCTCTAAAAATTTTATGCTACATTCCTCCCTTCCATTCAAAACAATGTGGAAGTTCAAAGACAAACTCAAATTCTATAAACATTGGTCCTGATAAGTGTAGGACAATGGCCTTTAAATCTCAAATAGCAGAAACCCTGGACCACCTTAGGGTCAGAAGAAGTACAAAGGAAAAAACTTGTTCCCAGGTGTTCTAAAGTAATGCAGAGAAGCCCCACATCCATCTTGGTTCCTTCAAAGACGGCTCTGTTGTTCCTTAATTATTATTATTTTATTTATTTTGTTTAAAAAAAAAAAAAAAGCTTTGTTGTTCCTGTTCTTCCCCTGACCTCCATGATTCTTTCTTAGTTTTTAGCCATAGGCCTTAGAACTTACATTTTGTTCATTTAAATTTCATCTTCAGTATTTCACTTGTTCCAACATTAATTCCGCATTCTAGCTTTCCTGCCACAAAACAAAGAATTGGGTCTGTTTGATTATTTCAGTGAAAAATGACTCCAGAGGTATATTTTTTCTTGTTCATCTCCACTATGGAGGAGAATTGAACATAAAATATATTACCTCTGTTCTTGTAATAACCTTTTTGAAACACCAATACCAGAAGTGCCTGCCTTGCAGAATTTTTTTTTTAATGTTCAGGCCTCCTTATATGGCGACTAAAATTGAGAAAAGAGATTGCCTTCTGGGAAATGGCACTAGGTCTCTTACAGTATATGAGTGCAGTGACTCAGGGCAGCTGTGCACAGAAAACGTGCTCATCCTCACTTGCTCTAAGCTTTTGACCATTTCTAAGTACTATGCAGACTTCTTTTTTTGAGACCCCGCTTCCTTCCACAATCTCTTTATTTTTATAACTTTTTTTTTCCTTTGAGAAATATTCTGTCATTACCCTCTTCAGAAAACCCAGAAACTAGTCATAGTGGAATCTAATATCAGCCCCATGCATCATCAGATTGCTTTGGAAGGTTGAAAGAAACGTGGACGTGGTTAATTGTGTAAGAATTTGTGGCTGTGAAATGACTAGAGTTCAAGCTGATTAGCAGGTGGTCAGCAAAATAAGGCATGAGCCAGCACCTTCATCTCTATGCATCTCTGACTAGGTATTCCAGAAAATGAAACATTTCTTTCTTTCCTCAATGAGTGAAGCATTTCCTCTCCCCTCACAAATAATCTTCTCATGTTTCTGAGGGAACTGACCTTGCCTGTGAGAAAGAGAGGAGGTATTTCCCCTCTGGTATGGATCGGAAGAGACTTTAAGAAATCAAGTTCATGGCCCTATATCCAGGAAAGTACGTTTCATTCCATCAGCATTTGTTGAGTGTAGTATGTGTCAACTATTGCACTAGTCACTGTGGGCTTAGAAACTACTACTACTAGTACTTATAATAGTAGTAGTAGTAGTTCTAGAAGTAGGAGTTAATTAGTAGAAGTAGGAAGAAGAGTGACAGTAGAAAGAGG
Source organism: Sminthopsis crassicaudata (assembly GCF_048593235.1). NCBI lineage: Eukaryota > Metazoa > Chordata > Mammalia > Dasyuromorphia > Dasyuridae > Sminthopsis > Sminthopsis crassicaudata. Next base: position 80,216,513 of record NC_133619.1, on the reverse strand, counting down.
AGAAGGAAGAGGAAGTGAAGGAGGAACAATAGTAGTAGTATTAATAATTGCATTTATGTACTAGGCATTTTGCTAAGTACTTTACAAATATCTCAATTTATACTCACAAAAACCTGCTATTGTTTTTTGTTTTTTGTTTTTTCCCTGAGGCAATTGGGGTTAAGTCCAGAGTCATACAGCTAAGGAAGTGTGTTTGAGATCACATTTGAACTCATGTCCTTCAGACTTCAGGGCTGGTGCTTTATCCACTACATCACCTAGCTGCCCCAATAGATGCTATTGGTATCCTCATTTTATACCTGAAAAAACTGAGGTAAACAGAAGTCTAGTTTTCCTGGTGTTCCTCATTTCACTTTTAACTGTTCATACACTCATATCTTATAGTTAAGGTTTTGCCCAAATAGCAAAAACTGTAAACCCTTTGAGTATAGGTTCTGTCCCCCCAACTTGCATTAAAACCTTTCTTGCTTAGTATTTCAGATACTGTCCTCAATCTCCAATGTCTGTGATAACTGAGAATTCTTTTGTGAAGGCTTCATGTAGAATAATCCTGATGTAGATACATTAGCACATCAAAATAGTTTGTTAGAATGCATAACTGAATTTTTCTTTATATTTTTAATATATTAAAAATCTTTTATGGCAGTTCTTTTTGGTCAGTTATTTCATTGTATCTAACTCTTCCTGATGCCATTTGAGGTTTTCTTGGCAAAGATACTAAATTAAATTGATGTATAAGTAGTTTTATTTTTGGTTTTGTATTTCTCTAATACTTTTCTTTTTTTTGGAACTTTTAAAGAGAAGAAAAAAAATCTCCATGTACACAACAGAATATGAGAGAAATCAATATAAAATAATAAATTTCTACTTCAAAAAACCCTATATAATAAATACTACACATTGTTTTCAAACATGTCCAGCTTTTCTTTGATTCCCTGTAGGTTCTTTCTTTCTTTCTTTCTTTCTTTCTTTCTTTCTTTCTTTCTTTCTTTCTTTCTTTCTTTCTTTCTTTCTTTCTTTCTTTCTTTCTTTCTTTCTTTCTTTCTTTCTTTCTTCTTTCTTTCTTTCTTTCTTTCTTTCTTTCTTTCTTCTTCCTTCCTTCCTTCCTTCCTTCCTTCCTTCCTTCCTCTTCCTTCCTTCCTTCCTTCTCTTCCTTTCTTTCTTTCTTTCTTCCTTTCTTTCTTTCTTTTTCTTCTTCTTTCTTCTCTTTTTCTTTCTTTCTCTCTCTCTTCTTTCTTTCTTTCTTTCTTTCTTTCTTTCTTTCTTTCTTTCATTCTTTCTTTCTTTCTTTCTTTCTTCTTTCTTTCTTTCTTTCTTTCTTTCTTTCTTTCTTTCTTCTATTCTTCCTTTCCTTCCTTCTTCTTCCTTCCTTCCTTCCTTCTTCTTCTTCTTTCTTTCTTCTTCTTTCTTTCTTTCCTTTTCTTTCTTTCTTTCTTTCTTATCTTTCTTCTTCTTTCTTTCTTTCTTCTTCCTTTCTTTGTTCTTTCTTTCTTTCTTTCTTTTCTTTCTTTCTTTCTTTCTTCTTTTGCTTGTATATTTCTACTTTATTTTTATGCTCCCCCACCTTATTACACATATGTAATACATATAAACACTGATACACTTACATATAAGATCATACTATGCTTATTTCTACTTGTTATCTATTTCTCTGAATGTATATAGCATTTTTCTTCAGAAGTCCAAGTCTTCCCATTTTTCCTAAATCAAGCAGTTCATCATTTCCCATATCACAGCAATATTCCAACTCAATCACATTCTACAAGATTATCTATGAAAGTTCCCCTTCCCTACACCCAATTTTCCATGTTCCTTTTATTCTTGGTTGCATAGATTTTATTTATACAAGAAAATTTTGATTTAAAATTATTTTAACAAGCTATTTTACATTTCAACAATGTTTTCACCTTATTATAAATGTATATTTATTATTATATTTTTATATTATATTATTATTATGATAATGTATGGTTTGATACTACTCAAACATGCTTCCTTAACAGCTTCCCCTTCTGCTCTCTCTTGCCCCACTTGGAACTTTGAAGTTCCTGACCTTGTGTTCCTCCAAATGAATTTTTTTTCCCTAACACAGTAAGTTTATTTTCTTTAATAATTTAATCGGAGTGATGTAATAAATAGATTAGTTAGGTAAAACTGCCATTTGAAATTATATTGGCTTTAGCTGCCCATGAACAATAAATATTATTTCAATTATTTAAATCTTACTTTATTTGTATAAAAAGTTTTTTTGTGTTTATAGTCATATAATTCTTATATCATTTTTTGGTAGATACACTCAGGTATTTTAAATGTCTAAATATTTTGTTATTGACTAGTTCTTTTAAATGATCTAAATATTGAATAATTTAGCTAATAATATAGTTTCTTTCTTTTTCTTTTTTTGATTATGTCTATTTTAGCTTTAATTTTTTCTAAGATCATGATTATTATCCTGGCTATTTTTGCATAATAAACTCTACTTTTGATTTTTATTTTATATTTGTGTCTATTATTTTTATAACATTTTTTGAAAGCAACATAAGGTTGAATTCAAATTTTTAATGTGCTATCAATTCCATTTTATGGATAAGTTCATCCCATTCACATTGTAAGATATAATTATTAGTTGTATGTTTTTCTCCCTATTTTTCCTATGTTTCTCACTCTATTCCTATTCTTCCTCACTCCTCTGCTTTACTCCTACCTGCTAACTTGTCCTCCTATTCTTAACCTTCTCACCCCATCAAGAGTCCCTCCCAATTTCTCTCTCCCCACACTATTCTCTTGTTCTCTAATTTATTTTTGAACTTAGAAGAGTTTTATATTCTTCTAGATATATATGTTGTTTCCTCTTTAATTCATTCCTGATGAGAGTAAGGCTTCAATATTACTTACCCTCCCCCTATAAACTTCTTCTGTATCAAAATTTCCTTTTTTGGTCTCATTTTTGTGAAATAATTGCTTTTTAAATCTCTTTTTACATAGTTTCATTTTTTAAGAATCACCTCATCATACTCAGCTTAGCCAAAACTTTCTTTCAAATTACCTAAATAAACATGACATTCACAAAAAAACTGATGTAAATTTTGTTTATAAGTAATTTGAACTTATTGAATCCCATATAATTGGTCATTAATGTTTACCTTACATTTCTTTTGTTAAAATTTCCATTAAGTTCTCTGTTCTTTGTCACAAAAATCTGAAAGTCTTTCAGTTTGTTAAATATCTATTTTTTTCCATTCAGGATTATACTTAACTGTGCTGGGTAAGTTAGTCTTGCTCTAACTTCAGCTCTTTTACTCTATGAAATATAGTATTTTAAGACCTAGAGTCCTTCAACATAGTAGCTGCTAAGTCATGTGTTATCTTTATCAAAGTTACATGATATTTAAATTTATTTTTCTTGTTGCTTTCAATATTTTCTATTTCATGTGGGAGTTTTAAAACTTGGCTATCATATTTCTTTAAGTTTTCCTCCTACAATCTCTTTCAGGTGGTGATTGGTGGATTGTTTTTCCTATTTCTGTTTTGCCTTTTTGTTTTAGAGCTTCAGGGCAATTTTCCTTGATAATTTCTTATAACATTGTATCAAAAGTCTTTATTTTATCATAGATTTTAGTTGTCCAACTATTCTCATGTTATTTCTTCTTGATCTTTTCTCCAGATGAGTTTTTCTAATGAGATGTTTCACATTATCTTCTGTTGCTTTTTCTTTTTCATTTTTTTGATTTAGTTTTATTATTTCTTGGTATCTTAGAACATTATTAGCTTCACTTTGCCCAACTCTTGTTTTCAAGGAATTGTTTTGTTCCTTAAGTTTTTCACCCCCTGTTTCAAATTGATTGACTTTCTTTTCATAAGTTTCTTGATTTTTTGATTTGAACTTATTTTTTCCTGTTTTCTTCAATCTCTCTTATTTGATTTTTAAAGTCCTTTTTACATTCTTCTAAGAAACCTTTTTTGTGCTTTGGGTCATTTGACATTTCTCATTGAAAAATGAATAGGGTTTTAAAAATTCCGTTATCTTCTTTTGAATACAAACCCATCTAGTCCTGAGGTATGCTAGTTAGTGCCTCATGCCTCAGAGGCTTACTATTATTTTCTGAGGTCTGTTCTGGGGCTCAGTCTTGGGCTTTCCTTTCTACATCTAAGTCACAGCTAGAACCCCTATCCTGCTGGTCTGCAAATGATCATTTTCTTTGCAATTCTTCCAGTAATTGCAAATTATAGTTGTACCCTCTGCCCTAGAGTTGAAACCAGTTTGCTTTCCTGCAAGTGCCCACAGCCAGCAGGATCCTTACCCCTTTATCACTGCACTCACCCTATGTGTGCTAGCTTCTTCTCCCTTACAGTAGCAGCCCAGCTCGAGGATGCATCTGGTCAGCACATCTGTGCTTGGTATCCCTTGACAATGGAAGGTCTTCTCTTACTCTGCCATCAGACACCCACACTGTCTGTTATGAAAATATCTTCCCCCTCATTAGATTTTACTTTTTCCAAATACGTGTAGAGATAGTTTTCAACATTCATTTTTGTATGACTTTGTGTTCCAAATTATTTTCCCTCCCTCCATTCCCTCCCTCCTCCTCAAGACAGTAAACAATCTGATATAGGTTAAATATATGCAATCCTTTTAAACATATTTCCATATATGGCTTTTTGTGTAAGAAAAATCAGACCTAAAGATAAAAAAAAAAAAAAAAAAAAAAAAAAAAAAAACATTAGAAAGAAAAAGATAAGCAAGAAAAAAAGGTGAAAATACTATATACTTCAATCCATATTTGATCTCCATAGTTCTCTCTCTGGATGCAAAGGGCATTTTCCATCCCAAGGCTTTTGGAATTGCCTTGAATCACTGCATTGATGAAAAGAGCCAAAATCATCATTGCTGATCATCAAAATAATCCTGTATAATTGTAGCAACCAATCTTGGCCCTGGAGAGTAGATTGATAAATGCAGCTGCCTTTATTCCTTAGAGAGGTGGAAAAATATGGGGATGGATTTTTGGATATACTAGCAGATACAATTACTATCTTAGTTGTTTATACTGAACTATTTTTTTCTTTATTACAATGAAAGTCCCATAGGCAGGGAGGTATATCTGTAATTGACTATAATATAAAAACAAAAGGCATCAATAAAACAAATAAACACATACATACATCTTTATTATCTATTTCCATTAGTATCTAGGGATCTATCTAATCTTTTTTCTATTTATCTGCTTCTGGTCCGGAACTTCCTTTGCAGATTTGCATCTTCTCCTACTTAAATTGCCTGGGTTACTGACAAGATCACAGAATCATCTATGTGGTAGAAGTGAAACTTGAACCCAGGTCTTTCTAATTCTGAAACAAGTTCTTTATCTGCTATAGCAACTATCTCTCACTTATAGAATCAGACATAATTGAAAGGAACTATTTATGTATGTACACATACATACATACACTGACATGGAATAAGCCAGCTTCCTCTATCAGTTAACTTGCCCCTTTTGCTCCATTCCTCTTGGTTTTAAAGAACTGTTTTATAAAAATTATAAATAAAAACTCTTCCATAATGACTATCTTGTTTTGTTAAAGTAGAACTAGGATTGTGTTAAATAATTCAGTCATTTGGGCAAGGCAATAAAGACTTCACTACTCCCTCAATTTCTCTCTTTTCTTTAACTCTGCTCTCCCTCCTCCTCCTCCTCCTCCTCCTCCTCCTCCTCCTCCTCCTCCTCCTCCTCCTCCTCCTCCTCCTCCTCCTCCTCCTCCTTCTCCTCCTCCTCCTCCTCCTCCTCCTTCTTCTTCTTCTTCTTCTTCTTCTTCTTCTCTCTCTCTCTCTCTCTCTCTCTCTCTCTCTCTCTCTCTCTCTCTCTCTCTCTCTCTCTCTCTCTCTCTCTCTCTCCCTCTTCCTCTGTCTGTCTCTCTCACTCTTTCTCCTCCCTCTTTGTCTCTCTATCTCTCTGTCTTTCTCTCCCTCCCTCCCTTCCTTCTTCTCTCCCTCCCTTTTTCTCTTTTCTTCTCTCTTTTCTTTTTTCTTTCTCCCTCCTGTCCTTCTTTTCTCTTCCCTCTTTATTCGTCTCCTTGTTCTCCACCTGTCTCCTTACTCTCCACTTTTTTCTCCTCTCTTTCTCTCTGATCTCACTCTCCCTATCTTTCTCCCTCTCTCTTTTCCTCTCACTTCCTCTTTTCTTCCCTTTCTCTCCTGCATCATTCTTCTCCCTCTTCTCTCTCCCTTTTTTCTTTTTACTTCCCTCTCTCTTCTCCCTTCTCTTTCCCTCCCTCTTTCTTCTTTTCTTCCCCTCCTCTTTATTTTTCTACTACATCCCATAATGATTGTGGGACTATTTTGGCAATACTTCTGAGTTGTGAATGAAATGAAATGAAGTTAAAATTTCAACTACAATATTAAATTAATAGAAATGTATAAGCCTCAAAACTGTGACAACTTTAGTTAAGCTTTTTCTCCACCACGAAACTACTGGTTTTGTATTACTCCCATTGTTTAGAAACAATTAAGCAGATGATAGTTTCCCATTTGGGATGTCACACTCAGGAAGAACATGTTCTTATGGAAAATTAAACTTTGAAAGCAGGATTTCCTCTTTACTTTGGGGAGATAAGTTCTAGAGATTCTTGTAAATGGAAAAATCCTCCATTACTGTTATTGTACATATAAAAAAGAGGATTCTATGATGTTAAAAATAAAAACAAAACAAAAAAAATTGAGCTTTTGTTGTTGAATAGTTTTTGATTCTCTATGACCCATTTTAAGTTTTCTTGGCAAGGATACTGGATTTGCTTTTTCTTTCTCTGGTTCATTTTACAGAAAAGGAGCTGGGGCAAATAGGGTGAAGTGACTTGTCCAGGGTCATACAAGACAGATTTAAAATGAGGTTTTCATGATTTCAGGAGTGCTCTATCTAGTATGCTACTTTGTGACCTGAAAGAGGTTTGGAAGCAGCTAAATGTTTCTAACCTAGACCAATAAACAATTTTAATAAATAATATGCAAACTAATTTTGAATATGAAGATTCAAAGAGAAATGCTAGTTTTTAGTTATCTTATTTTGAAGTCCTGAAGGATTTTAATTCAACTTGAACCCCAGTGATTAAAAAGACCAAGCAGTTGGGACTGGGTTTTATGGTATGAGCAAAGAATAGGCAATCACAGTGGGAAAAATAGGTGGTTAGTTGGAGAAATTAATTTTAGGATTCATCAGGAGGCAAAATGACAGATGATACTTTTGGTAAGTTAAGTTCTCAAAGCTACTAACCATAAGGTGCTACTTTTAACATCCGGAGAAAGAAGAAAGATGAGGGGCAGCAAAACAACTATGTGTTAAGTATAAAAGTTAAGTATAATTGCATCAAATGTAAAAGTGTCATGTGAAAGGAGTGGCAACATTAGCAAAGTGGGAGCTTTCAAAACCACAAATCAAAAACCTGTGAATCCCTAGAGCTACCCCGAAGGCTGTTTTCAATAAAACTTACATTTCCAGGAAAGTAACCCTAGAATTATTCAAATAAGTGAAAGAAAATATGCTTAAAGAAATGAAAACGTGTTAGCAAAAATACATGCAGTAACTCAAATTAAACCAAAGTATTTTCAAGAATATTTTTCTTTAATGAAATTAAATTTAATGAAAATTGCATTGCCCATATTTCATGTATAAGTGGGTATCCCTAAAGGACTTCAGAAATATTTCATTTCCCATAAATTGTACCATGGAACTCAGAAGTTAATTGTATTATCTTTTTGGGGGGTTATATTTTCAGTTTTTTAAAATGTTTTTATTGATGTCTATTTTTACATTTCCACAATTTCTGACTATACCCAGCCTATCCACCATCAATGACAAATCAAAGTCCTCTATTGAAACAAAGAAAAACACACTATACTAAAACTTGGTCTGACAACATATGCACCTAGAATCCATCACCTCTTTACGGAAGTGAATTCTATAATCATTTTTTTAGGTTTGCAATGCTTCAAGTAGCATGTCCTCCCAGAATCAGCATGAGAAGGAATAAGAAGTGAGACAATTCTCATTTGTTTCACTTGTTTGCTCTCATGTTTTTTTAAGGTGTCAGAATAGGATAAGAGGGAAAATGATGCTAATTTAAAGTAAATGATTGGCTTGCAGGCAAAGCTACAAAAGCAATCAGAAAATAACTATGGGGGAGGTGGGAGAAGGTGGTCCAAGCTCATGGCCTTTAAATTTAAAATTTAACCTTAGCAGTTATGACTTATCATTAGAACTATCTAGCTTAGCCTTATATTATTTGAAAGCTACTAAGGTTTCCTCCCTCCCATCCAACTACACAAACTAACCATTGAAAGACATGTTAGAGATTGTCTTAACCACCATTCTTCATTGAGAATTTCTTTCCAGCATATCCTACATGTGATCATTCATCTGTGACTTAAAGTCTAGTGAAGATGAACTCTTTATCTACTAAGGTAGAGAGAGTTCTAAATGTCCTCACATCAAGTCTAAAACTACTTCTCTCCAGTTTCTATTCATTAGTCCTAATTTTACAAATCAGATCTCTTTCCCATGTGGCAGGACTTCAAATAGTTGAAAGAAGCTATTGTATCCTGCCCAGTGTTCTCTTCTTTAGATTAAGAATCTTCAATGAATTAATTTTGAGTTGCTTCCCTAAACTTATTGCCTCTCTCTGAGAGTCTCCACCTTATTATAAGTGTGTTTCCTTAAATGTGGTACCTAGATCCAAACACAAAACTACAGACGAAGTATGACTAAAGCAGAGTACAGCTTGGCTATCACTTCTCTTATTCTGGGTATTATGCTCCATTGAGTGTAGCCTAAGATTGCATTTGGATTGTTTGGAGATCTGGGGATTGTTCTATCACACCATTGACTCATACCGAATTTCTGATTCACTGAAACCTTCAGATCTTTTGCAGATTACCTGTTGTGTGGTCAAACCATCCATTTTATACTTATGAAGTTGATTATTTAGTCAAAGAGTACGGTTTTTTATTAAATTTATAAATTTCACCTAATTAGGTTCAGTCAAACCTTCTAAATGTGATTTTTTTTTGTACCCTAACTGCTGTTTAACATGTTATCTAGTCTCCCTAGCTTTGCTGTCTCCATTTATTTTTCATCTATTAGGATCTCTGTTGCTACTGGAATATTGGTAGGGGTAGGTTAGGAAAGGGGTATAGCTAGGTGAAGAGGGAAAATATTTAAATTATTTCATAGGCAGAAGCCAATACAAGCACATAATACAAGATCCAAATATGTAATTAGATCTGCTGATCCTGCTGCTGATTTCTAGATTTTTCCTAGACTTCTTTTGCTATGAAACTATTTTTAAACTGCATTCCAGCCAATTGATTAGATATTATCTTAGTTTGTCTAGAAACCAAAATATCCTAGACTTTGCAATCAACATGAATGGGTAATGGTTGTTTCATTGCAATCACAGAAATATCAGAACCTTGACTGATTAAAGGTAGGAAGTAAATGAAAAACTAAATGAATCTTTAAGGTTCTGAGGAGTCACTTAGTAAATGACCATTTATTAAAGGAAGTACTTCAACAAGCATTTATTAAGCTCTTACTATTTGCCAGGCCTTATGCTAAGTGACAGAAATATAAGCAAATAAGCAAGACAGAAGGTCCATAGAGAACTTGTGTTCTACAAGGTGTGGTGATTAAAAAGGTTGGAGAGACATAGTTTTGGGGGTAATTTAAGCATTTTATTAATAAGCCAGCATGTTTATTAATAAAAAGATGGTCATTTATCTCTCTTCTTAGACCAAAGACCTTATACGTTCATTTGGAAGAAAAATGGCAATCAATTCTCTTTTTTTTTTTTTTTCCTTTCTTTTTTTTTTTTTTCTGAGGCTGAGGTTAAGTGACTTGCCCAGGGTCACACAGCTAGGAAGTGTTAAGTGTCTGATACCAGATTTGAACTGGGGTCCTCCTGAATTCAGGGCTGGTGCTCTATCCACTGCGTCACCTAGCTGCCCCCAATCAATTCTTATTAGGTAACAATTAATGAAAGATATTACAATGAGGAGCACAGAGAGTTCACCCCTAGCTTTGGACAATCTATTCCTAGAGGTTATGCCCCATTGGAGCCTGAATAAAACACAATAGCTACTTTACCTTGGTGGGATCTTGAACAGGAAAGTTAGTCCAATCCCATTATCAGCAATGTCCTTCAAGAGACTGAACTTTTAAAACTCAGGACATTAGAAGAAAGGGGAACCTTGGATTTCCCCAAATATAAATAAGGGAAGAAAATTCATGAAAGGAAGTTGAAAAGATGGATACAGGAAAGAGCTACTCGGGGGTTGAGGGGACATGATGGAGAAAGAAGCCTGGACAGTTGGTAGTAGAACACCTATAGGAAGAAGGGAGTAAATAAATATGGCTGGTATGACCACTTTCCTTAACATGGAGGTATAAAGGTCACAGTCAGTGGGAAAACTGGGTGAGGTATAAGACCCTTCAGCCCAGAGAGAACCTGCTAACAAAGTCTGGTTTGGCTCCCCATCTCCCCTAAGGGCTCCCGGCCTTCCTGAGAAATCGGGGGCAGTGACAACCTGTGCTGAGATTGAAGCAGAGTGATACAAGGTAGAAGAGTGATACCAAGTGGCAAACTACATACAATAGCAAGTTCTTTTTGTGGTCCGATGTGCACAGTATTGTTTTTGTTACATTATAAAAAGGGGAAAGCCCTTGAAATTAATAGATTCCATTTTCTCACCATCCTTGGGAGTCTCACCTCATCACTTCTCCACTATGAAATTATATTTTAATCACCCCAGTGTGGGGGTTCTAGAAAGTAATGGTACATTTTGTCATCCCAATTTGGGGGGCTCTAAAAAGCAGGACACAACATGGAGGTTCCAGTAGAAACTGATCAAGTAGAGAAGGAACCACAGGGATGGGATGATCTTCCGGGGTGAGATGGTAGATAGCAGATATAATTTTGAGTGCCTATCTTTTAAGATTTATTAGGTCTCTGTATTAAGAGTTGGGTGTTATTTCAAAAAACTCAATTTTTGGACTCCAATAGGAGACTTTAAGAGATAGTAGTTTTTAATCTCTTAATCTAGGATTAACTATATTTCAAAATAGTTGATTTATTTTGCAATATTATATATTTAATTTCATGAATTCAATATTCTTTTTAAAAATTTTATTATTATTATTATTGTAGTTTTTTATTTACAAGACATATGCATGGTAATTTTTCAACACTGATCTTTGCAAAACCTTCTGTTCCAACTTTTCCCCTCCTTCCCTGCACCCCCTCCTCTAGATGGCAGGTAGTCCAATATATATTAAATATGTTAAAGTATATGTTAAGTACAATATATGTATACATATTTATATAGTTATCTTGCTGCACAAGAAAAATTGGATTTAGAAATAAGGTGAAACTAACCTGAGAAAGAAAACAAAAATGTAAGCAGACAATAAAAGGAGTAGAAATGATATGTTGTGTTCCACACTAATTTCCCATAGTTCTTTCACTGGAGTAGCTGGTTCTCTTCTTTACTGAACAATTAGAACTGATTTGGATCATCTCACTGTTGAAGAGAGCCATGTCCATCAAAATTGATCATCATATAGCATTGTTGTTAAAGTGTATAATGATCTCCTGGTTGTGCTCATTTCACTTAGCATTATTTCATCTAAGTCTCTCCAGGTCTCTCTGAAATCATCCTGCTGGTCATTTCTTACAGAACAATAATATTCCATAACATTCATATACTATAATTTATTCAATCATTCTCCAATTAATGAGCATCCATTCAATTTCCAGTTTCTAGTCACTACAAAAAGGGCTGCCACAAATTTTGGCACATACAGGTCCCTTTCCCTTCTTTAAAATCTCTTTGGGATATAAGCCCAGTAGAAATACTGCTGGATCAAAGGGTATGCACAGTCTGATAACTTTTTGTTTTCCAGAATGGTTGGATGCATTCACAATTCCACTAACAATGTATCAGTGTCCCAGTTTTCCCACATCCCCTCCAACATTCATTATTATCTTTTCCTGTTATCTTAGCCAATCTGAAAGTTATGTAGGGGTATCTCAGAGTTGTCTTAATTTGCATTTCTCTGATCAATAATGATTTCGAGCATCTTTTCATATGGCTAGAAATAGTTTGAATTTTTTTGTCTGAAAGTTGTCTGTTCATATCCTTTGACCATTTATCATTTGGAGAATAGCTTGATTTCATATAAATTTGAGTCAATTCTCTCTATATTTTGGAAATGAGGCCTTTATCAGAATTTTTGACTGTAAAAATGTTTTCCCAATTTATTACTTCCCTTCTAATCTTGCATGCATTCAATATTCTTAGAAGCTTAAGGCAATATGTTTCAACAAACTGTCCATGATAAAAATAAGGTTAAGCACACTTGTCTTAAAAATCATCAAAAAATGTGGTCCATAGACTTATGCAGCCTGCCACACTCCCAAGTGTGTTGAAACCAGACTAAAATATAATTGGGAAATATTTAACATGATAAAAACATAATGAAATATAGATAAAATGCATCTTAAAACTAAGTCAATATTATTTTATAGGGATTTTCATGTATGGATTAGTGGCCTTTATCTAACCTTGACATCAATTGATTTGGTTGAAATCACCCTCTTGTCTTAAAAAAAGGCTCTTAAAAAACACCAATGTAGATATATATTCATTCATATATAGGCATATGCACAGCTCTATATGATATGTGTATGTATATGTAAACATACATAAAATGCTTTTTAAATTTAGCTATCAACAAAAATGATATTTTAATATATTAGCAACAGAAAAAAGGATTATATATGAAAGCACAAAATTAGGTATAGTTTTTTTTTTTAAAGTTAGGTACATTTTGGATTTAATATTATAGTACTAATACTGCCCTTATTGTCAGTGTCTCCTTTGGACTTTCCTTCTGATATTTTCGATTATTAACAAAACCATTCATGCTTCTTTCTTCCTTTTTAATTTTTTATTTCATCATCATTTCCCCCTTCCCACAATAAGAAAAAGCTTACCCTTACAACAAATAACTACAGCCAAGTAAAATGAATTCACACATTGGCTGAAGATTTGGAGGAAAGATAATTCAATTTGAATTTGAGATACCTATACGACTACTAGTTTGAAATATCTGAGTCAGTTGGAGATGATATGAGGTCAAAAGAGAGACTGGAGTTGGATGTAAAGATCTTACAATCACTTACATAGAGATGAGAACTGAAACCATGGAAATTGATGAGGTCAATAAGTGAGACAGAAAAATAAAAGGTCCAGAATAGGGCATCTGAGAATACCCACAATTAGTGATTCCACTATATATGAAGAATAAGCAAAGGGAAGAAAGAATGAGCACATGGGCAAATTGGAGTTCTCCAATGGGCTGAAATGGGAAAAAAATGGGAAAAGGGTTACTTGGAAGTTCAGTGATTCTTTAAGTTTGACACTAAAGGAATTTGATTTTTGGACTGCTTAAATCCCCAAATTAATTTTTATAAAAGGTCACACAGATTTCCAGATTGCATCAGTTGGAAAGATTTCTATAGTTGGGGGGGAAATCAATTTTGGAATCCTACTTTCAGCTGTGGAGAAAGCTCAGTAAATGCCATGATATTTTGCTAACATTTTCCTATAGTCTACATTTTGGTTTTACTAATAGGAATTCTTCATAAGCATGATTTTTTTTAAAATATGGCTTTGTTAAGTTGCTATCTAGTGGAATGGAAATTTGGCTTTTGGTGTGATTCAAATTGGACCTATATTATCAGTTGGGGATGAAATGCATTACCAAGCATATTTAGTTGGATTGCAAGCTCAATATGAGTCATCAATATGATGTGGTAGCCAAAAACCCTAATCTGACCTTGGGTTTCCAAGAAAACAGCAATGAGCATCTACTGTATTCTGCTGTAGTTAGACTACACATGGATTAGCATGTACAGTTCTATTAATAATAAATGTTTTTATTTTATCTAATAATAAATGTTTTTATTTTTTCTATTTTCTATTTTTGTAATTATATTTTTCTATAAACTTTTTTAGTAATTTATTTGGAATAGCATTGGATAAATAGATTAATTGTGTAAAATGGTCATTTTGGTGTACTGGTTTTGACTACCCATGAATAATTAATATTTCTGCAATTATTTAAATATGACTTTATATAAAATGTTTATAATTTATATGAAGGGTATTGTATAATTATGTTCATTTAGTTCTTGGATTTGTTTTGGCAGGAATAATCTCAGGTATTTTATATTACCTACAGTTATTTTCAATGTTCTAAAACAATGTTGAATGATGCTGATGATATATAATTTAATTTCCCTATTTTCTATTTTAATTAACTATTTTACCTTTAACTTTGTTTGACATTATGATTACTACCCATGCTTTTTTTAAAAAATCTCAACTGAAGCATAATAAATTTTTTCCTAGCTCTTTATTTTAACTATGTGTATCTTTCATTTTTAAAAATTGTATTTCTTATAAGCAACATATTGTGAGATTCAGATTTTTTACCCATTCTGTTTTCCACTTCCATTTTGGGGCAAATTCATCCAATTCACATTCAAAATTATAATTTTCAAAGTTATAATTACTTATTGTGCATTTCCCTCCAACCAATTTTCCCTTAACATTCTTCTTGTCCTATTTACCCCATCCCTCCTCATGCATCTAATTTACTTCCACCCACTATCTTGCCTTTCTACTTTTATTTACCCACTCCTCTAAAAGTCCCTCCTTTCTTTACTCTTTCCACGATTTTAATTCTTAATCTATACAACCTCCTAAAAATCCCTCCCTTATCCTGTTCCCTCACACTTTTTTTTTTTTTTTTTGGTAAACTTAGAAGACTTTTATATCCTTCTAGATGTATATGCTGTTCCCTCTTCAATACATTTCCAATGAGAAATTAAATGTGTTCCAGTACTACCAGTTTCCCACCCCACTAGCTTCTTCTCTATCAGTTTTTAAATTTACATATTATTTGTATGAGTCAATTGCTCCTTTTAAAAACTTCTCTCTATCCAGTTTTACTTTTAAATCATCTCATCATATTCAGCTCAGCCCAAGCTTCTTTTCAAACTGCCCAAGTAATGATGACAGTCATAAGAGCACTTATAAAATATAAAAGCAGTTTGATCTTATTGAGTACCTTATAATTGGTTTTTAATATTTACCTCATATTACTCCTGTCAGTTACTAAAGTCAGTTCTTTAAATGTCTTCCCCCCCTCATTTGATCCTAATTTCCATTTGATCCTGATTAAAGCTCTATTGCATTTCAATTGTTTTCTTCTTATTACTTGCAATATTTTCTCCTTAACCTGGGAACTTTGAAAACTATGAAGACTATGATATTCCTGTAAGTTTTCCTCTTGAGATTTCTTCCAAGTGCTGATCAGTAGAATTTTTCTATTTCTGTTTTACCTTCTTCTTCTTTTTATTAATTAATTAATTAATTTATTTATTTTTTGTTTTGTTTTTGCCAAGGCAATTGGGGTTAAATGACTTGCACAGGGTTACACAGTTTACCTTCTTGTTGTAGAACTTTAGGGCAATTTTCCTTAATAATTTCTTGTAATATTGTATCAAGATTGTTTTTCCCTCTTTAATAACTAGCTTTTAGTTAGTCCAACAATTTTATACTGTCTTTCCTTGATCTGTTCTCCAGATCAATTGTTTTTCTAATGAAATGTTTCAGATTCTCTTCTATTTTTTATCCTTTTGGTTTTATTTTATTTTTTTCTTGATGCCTTTTAATATCATTAGCTTCACCTTAACCAATTTTAGTATTCAAGTTATTTTCTTTCTTAAGTCTTTGAATTGCTCTTTTTTCCAGTTGGTTGACTTTATTTTCATAATTTTTTTGGATTGATCTTATTCCTTCCCCCCAATTTTCCTCAATCTTTCTTATTTGATTTTTGAAGTATTTTTAAAGTTTTTTTTTCCAAGAATTCCTTTTGGATTTATGATCATTTGATTTCTCTTTGAAAAAAAAGCAGTTTTTTAAAAAATGTTGAATTCAGATTTTTTTCTGCTTGACTCCAATTTACTCCATCAAATTGTCTAAATAGATAAGGAGAATGCTACCAATATGCTTTGCCTATATTTTATTAAATTTCTTATTTTATTTTTTATTAAAATATTTTTATTTTCAAAGCATATGCATAGATAATTTTCAACATTCACCTTTACAAAACCTTGTGTTCTAAATTTTTCCTCTCCTTCTCCCCAACTTCTCTTCTAAATGGCAAGCAATCCAATATATGTTCAACGTGCAATTCTTCTCTACATGTTTCCACAATTATCATGAAGCACAAGAAAAATCAGATCAAAAAGGAAAATAATGAGAAAGAAAGCAAAATGCAAGCAAACAATAACAAAAAGTGAAAATACTATGTTGTGATACACATTCAGTTCCCATAGTCCTTTCTCTGGGTACAGATGGCTCTTTCCAACAATTGAAGCTGGCCTGAATCACATTACTGTTGAAAAGAGCCATGTCCATCAGATGTGAGCATTGTATAATCTTGCAATTGCTATGTACAATGTTCTCTTGGTTCTATTCACTTTATTTAGCATCAGTTCATATAAGTCTCTTTTTATTAATTTTTTGATAAAATATGCTATTTCTATATTAAAAAGAATAGATTCAGAATAGGTTGGATCTCTGCAGTTAAAGAAGAGCTGTTAGGGGTTCAAATTATTGTGACAGATTGACTTCAGGGAGTACAATGAATGTTGATCAGAGGATCTGGTTCAAATATTGGTTCTGCTCCTTACTTCCTACATGAATTGGGATAAGTCATCTGTTCTTTCTGGGCATCAATTTTTTCAAGTCCCGAGCTCTATTTCTTGCACCTTAAATTCTGTCTGCTGTGATTCATTTCATGATGTCTGGTTTGTGGTTTCTATGACCTTTATTATGCTGTAGAAGGAAAGATTTGCTTCTTAGAGTTCTCTAATTTTAAATGCTATCCTTTTACATCCTGACTCTAAGAACAGTAGACTGGGAAGTTAGGAATCCTGGATTTTAGTTCTTTTTGTGACACCAACTCTGACTTTTTGTTTTCTGTTCTATAAAATGAGAGATTGGTCAAGATGCTTCTTAAGGTTCTTTTAGACCTAATAGACTATGAGTCTGTGACATGTGAACTATATTGAATTTCATCTCAGCTCAATTTCAATTTCACTAAGATCTGAACCAGCCTTCTCTACCCTCTCTAGAATCTGTTTCCTTTTTTTGTGAAATGAAATTGGGTAAGAAATGATGAAACAATTGGATAATACAAAGCAATCCTGAGGTCCCTTCTAATTATAATGTTTTATCATGATATTTTGAGGCCTGGAGAGAGGAGAGTATTGTAGGGCCTCTATCTAACAGTACATTGCTCTTTGTTTCAAGGGTTATTATTCCAAACCCTGCCCTTCCATCTCTCTAGTAACCAATCATCGTGATTAAAAGCATGAAGAAATACTGAGCTAAGTACCTAGTTTTCAATACTAATTATATGAAAATGAATTAATTAATTCAAAGATGTATTTATTAAGTTAGCTATTATAGTAGGTGTAGAAGAGACAAAGGCAAAATATGAGACTGTGTTGTTCTCATGAAACTTACATTCTACTAGGTTTAACTGAATTAATTTAACTGATCAACCTTCCCCTCCTTTTATAATTTGCCACCCAGAGAACTTATGTAACTTAACTGGGGGTGTCCTGCCCAGTAGTCATTACTGGCAATCCAAGGACATTCCAAGAGCCCTTCTTGGAACTTCCTCAACCTCCATTCTTTCCTACCCCACTACACTAAAATTTAGGATGTGGTTTACTCTGGATGAGACCTGGGGTGCTTTCCTGAGGCACAAAAATTCCTATTTATAATTCTCATTGGACCTGCATCAAATGAATGGTAGAACTGCTACAACAAATGCATATATTTCTTTACCTTTGTTACCTTTATACCTAATTTTTAATTATTCCTCCACATGTAAAAGAAATGTTTACTTTAATTTTTCTTGACATGTTTTGTGGTTAGAACTTCTCCATGACAGGAAGCCTTGATAATTTATAGGTTTCCCCTTGTAGAAATTTTTTTTTTAACCAGTTTGACCTTTACTGCTATAGAAACCAGACTTGCCCTTAAGCGTGCACATGTGAAGGAAGCAGCTGATGACTGAATAGGAGCTGGTGATTTTTGAAAACCAGTTCTACTTTTACTTACCTTGTGGGGAAAAAAAAAAAAATTGGGAGGAAGATGTTCCAAAGAGAAGCCCTACCATGGATTAAAACTGACAAATTTGCAAGATGATAACAAAAGGATTAAGCTTAAAAGAGATCTAAAAGTGATATAAAACTTGCCTAGGCTCTTCTGTAAAGAACTAGAAGGGAAGCTCTTTACCTTAAGCAAATGAGATGATCTATGGGATGTAAAGTGGTTTATAAATCACTGGCACCAGAAGTTTGCTACCTTTTGTCATTAGCTATTAAGCAGGAAAAGAAGCAAGGTGATTAGCATACCAATACTTGTTTTTAACAACAGCAGATTAGGTAGACCCTTCTTGAAGAATTTATGGGAGAACATGGTCAAGAGTCATGCTACATGAAAAAATATGGATAAGTAACAATTTGTACCATTGAAAGGAATACTCATATTAATGAAACCATAAATCTACCAAAAACTTAACAGCAGAGTTAGTGTTGGATTTTGGACATATGCAGCAAAATGGAGGGGCAAGGAAAGAGAGAGCAGGATAAGAAAAGAAAGTAAAGGAAGGTGAAAGGGATATATAGAAAGAAAAAGAAGAATTGTAGAGAGAAAAAAGATTACAGAATAGAAAAAAATAATACATGGGTGGATGATAGAAAAGAAGACTTAGTGAAGTGTAGTTTTCCTGATTATCCCTTTTAATTAGGTCTATGTTTGTTTTTATTTTATTTGAGATAATGATTGCCACCCTTTTAAAAAAATCTCACTTGAAGCATAACAACCTCTGCTCCAACACTTTATTTTTAACTTCATGTCATTCTTTATTAAGAGTATTTTTTGTAAATATGTTTTTGGATTCTAATGTCCAATGCATTTTGATGTTTACTTTCATTTTATGGGTGAATTTATCTCAACACAGTTATTATTACTGGATATATATTTCCCTCCATCCAATTTTTTTTTCTGTTAGTCTTCTCTCTCTCTCTTTTACTCTGCCCTTCCTCAAAAGTATGTTTCGTTTCTGACCACTGCCTCTTTTATTCTACTCTACCTTATTCTTTTTCTCTCCATCATTCTTTTATTTTTTTTTCTCTTCTATTTCCCTGTTGAGAAATATAGATTTCTATATCCAACTGAATTTGCATGTAATTCTCTTTGATCTAATTACAATGAGATTGAAGTTCAAGCATTGCCTGGAATCTTTCCCCACATTCCGCTCCACCATAAATCTTTTTCTTGTGTGTTTCTTTTATGTGAGATACTTTTTCCATCCTTTACCTCTCTTTTCTTTTCTTCAAGTGCATAAAGTGATTTTTTTTTTCAATTTCTATTTTAATCTCGAATTCAGTTTTCCTTGAAAATTTGTTGATATTATGATGTTTTGGCTTTTTGGTCATGACTTTCAGTTATCAATAATTCCTAAATTATTTCTCCTCAACCTATTTCAGGTCAGTTGTTTTTTAATGAAACATTTTGCATTTTTAAAAATTTTGTTTTATTGATGACGTCTATGATGATGAAGTCTAAATTTTAAGGAACTATTTTCTTCAGTAAGTTTTTGTAACTTTTTTTCCCTTTGACCAAACTTTTTTAAAGGAGTTTTTCTCTTAATGAAATTTCATGTGTATTTTACCATTTGACCAATTCTATTTTAAGTGTTATTTTCTTCCATTTTTGGTGTCTTTTAAAATCTGGTTGTTTATTCTTTTTTTCATAATTTTCTTATATCACTCTTACTTCTTTTCCTAACTTTTTTTTTCTATCTCTCGTACTTGATTTTAAAAATTATTTTTAAAACATCTTCAAGGAATTCTTGTTGGTATTGTGCCCAATTCACATTTTCATGAGGCTTTATTTGTAACTATTTTCTATTATTTTCTTGTGAGTTTATGTCTTGATTTTTCCTTTCATCATAGTTGGTTTTTATGGTCATCTCCTCCTTTTCCTTCTTCTTTCCTTCCTTTTCTTCTTCCTCTTCCTTTCCTGCTTCTTTATGTTAAAGTTGGGCCTTACTCCCTTACTTAAAGTTGGGAGAAGCACTGTCTCAAACTTCAGGATTTTTGTCCTGCTGTTTTCAGAGGTAGTTCTGGTAATCTATAAGTTTTTGGTACTTTTAAAGTGCTATGATCTGAAGAGAGATGTAGTCATTGCTCTCCTCATCTGGTCTTTGGTCTTAAGAAGGCTATCGGCTTCCTTGCAGTCACAAGTATTAGCACTTTTTTTCTGTCTTAGAACTGTAACTAGGGTTTCTGGGCATTTGTAGTCCTCTTTATTGGAACTGCTACCTGAAATATGGCCAATGCAAAGAAGTCTTCTACCTAGTACAAGAAAAGGGTCCCCTGTAATCTCTTTATGAACAATTGTTAGACCACCTTACTGCTTTTTATCTGAGAGGACCCAAAGCTGCTGCTGACACCATCTCCTTCAAAACCCACTATTGGTGCTGCTACAGCATGTGGGCTGGGCTGGCTCCCACCTCTATGTCACAGACCTCTCTTGCCATCCTCCTAAGTTGTCTTGGGCTGGAAAATGCCTTATCCTAATTTTTTGTTGCTTCTGACATACCAGAATTTGATTAAAGGCATTATTTTATAGTTGTTTGAAGGAAAATGTGGGGAGAGTTTGGTTAGGTTGCTGGTTTTACTCAGCAATCTTGAATATCTACCATTTCTTCTTACATTTCAGATTTAATAGTTAATTGTTCTAAGACTTTTTTTGAGAAGTTTATATGTTTATGTTCCAGAGAGTAATCCAATATGGCAAGTATGTGAAGATTGTGAAAATCAAGCTTCAAAGAAAGCTTGACACTAGCTCAGAGAGGATCTGAAATGCCAGGTTTGAACTTTACTTGGTTTGTAGTGGGGGACCATTGAAGTTTTTTGAATGGTCAAATGGAATAAATAGAGTTGAGACAATAAAAAAACCATAATATAGGGTGATTATAAAGATCTTATACAACTTTAAGAATTCATTTCAGTATTCTTCTATTATACATATATGTATGTGTATGTATATAAAGTTATCAAAGCTTAAAGTTTTTTGTTTTATTTTGGGAATCTTGAATTCATTTTTTAAAAATTTCTTTTCAGGAAAGCAGAGCCAAGATAGCAGAGAAGTCACACACTCTTTAAGCTCCTCTCATGCCCTCACTATCAATCTTGGAATTCAGCCTCAAAAGTAGCGCTAAGGTGGAATTCACAAAGATTAAAGGTACAATGACTTACTAGCTGAAGATATTCTGGAAGACTGCCAGAGCAGGTTTGTCCTGAGGGGTAGGAACAGACCAGTAGTAGGTAGGGAGAGAGGAAAGTCTGGCATCCTGAATGGACCAGGGGTAGCCTCTGTGGCTAGAAGAGCAGTGGAAATGACCCTACCATAGGCTGACTGCTTTGCCTTGATTTTAAAGCAGTGGACCAGCAGAGATATTAGAGGCAGAGGTACAGGGTACTCTAAAAATGCCAGAACTGTACCCCCTTGCCCCAAACTGGAAGTGACTCAGCATAGACCAGTGCAACTGTGCAGCTGCAAATCTACACTGCAGGAGTGCAGCCCGGGGCAGCCTCTAATCTGCACAAGGTGGGGCTCAGCCTAAGGAAACAGAACTTCTTGAGAGAGACTGTGCTTCTGGGCACAGACACTTCCAGACCTTGTAGGGCTATTCAGCTGCTAATACCCACAGCCTTGCAGCAGGCTTTGGATTGGGGTAGTGACACTTTCATTGCTCAGACTCTTGCCTCAGGGTAGTTGTTAATCCACACAGCAGGGTTTTTAGCAGGGCACAACCCCCCTCCCCTGCAGCTGGTCTGTGCAGGCCTGAGTCACTTCTGTTGGGGAATTATTTCCCAGAGCACTCCTGTACCTGACCACTCTTTGTAGCCGGCTGACAGGCTGCGCATACACTTATCCCTGTTCTGCAGAGGAATCTGGTAACGTCCTGGCCTTGAAGGCAGACCCTACAGGCTTTAAAAATGAGTAAAAAAAATTAAAAGGACGATTGATAGCTTCTATACAGAAAGAGAGCATGTTTTCAACCCTGAGGAGACTAATACCAGACAGTCTCCAGATAATTGTTGGTCCCCAACACAAAAGGCTCTCCTAGAAGAGACTATTAAAAATCTTAAAAGAGAGCTAGAAGAAAAATGGGAAAAGGAAAGAGAAGCTATGCAAGAGAGTAATAACTTCCTGAAAGGTGACTGGAAAAGGTAAAAAACTCCCAGGAAGTACAGGAAAACAGAATTTATGAATTGGAAAAGGTAAAGAACTCCCAGGAAAGTAGGATTTGTGAATTAGAAAAAGAAAATAACTCACTAAAAAAAATTAGTGAAATGGAAAAAAATTCCATAGAGCAAAATAACTCATTTAAAAACTCAATTGGACATATACAAAAAGAAATTTAAAAAGCTAATGAAGAAAATAACTCATTAAAAATCAGAACTGAACAAATAGAAACAAATGATTCCCTGAGACATCAAGAATCAGTCAAGCAAAACCAAAAAAAATGAAAAAAATAGAAAGAAATATTTCATATCTACTTGAAAAAACAACAGACCTGGAAAATAGATCTAGGAGAGATAATTTGAGGATTATTGGACTTCCAGAAAATTATTAAAAAAAAAAAAAGCCGACTTCCGGCCAAGATGGCGGGGTGGAGGCAGACAGCTGCTTGAGCTCCTCGTTTTCTCTCAGAACTTACTTCATGACAAGCCTCTGACTTAATGCTTGACCCAGAAAGAAATCCACAAATTATCACCAAGAGAAGACATCCTTGAAAGTTGCCAGAAAAGGTCTGTGTTTGTTCGGGGGAGGGTCAATCAGACTGGGCGCAGACTGAGGGCAGACAGCCAGAGCAAGACAGGCAGCTCACACAGCTCAGACCGGAGGGGGAGGGGTGTGATCTCTGCTGTTTCTGTGAAAGGGCTTTTGCCCCAGTGTGGATGCTCCGTCTTGGCAGCAAGCCAGGAGCGGTGGAGAGGGTGTAAACACCGGAGGTGAAGATTAAAACCCCAGAAAGCCAGCGTCTCTCAGAGCCCGGCCACCCCCAACCCCCACCTGGACTGATTCGGTGCGTTCTCGGAGCCTCAGAGGCAGACTCAGTACAGTCATTGCTGTTCTGTTAGTGGCTCTCTGCTGCCCTCCCCCCCAGTCTGTAGAGGAAGCCCATTAATACCATCCAGCCCTATCCCCCGCAAAACAGACCAATTGTTTCTCTTGTCAGTTTGTTTTCTTTGATTCCTACTCTGACAAAATGAACAAAAAATTCAAAAGGGCTCTAACCATTGACAGCTTCTGTGTGGAGAGGGAGCAGACTTCAAATGCTGAGGAGACTAGGAACAGACTGTCCCCAGATGTATCCCCTGGGAGGGATATAAGCTGCTCCTCAATACAAAAGAACCTCATAGAGGAAATCAAAAAGGCTCTCACAAGAGAGCTGGAAGAGAAATGGGAAAAGGAAAGGGAAGCTTGGCAAGAGAGCCTGGAGAAGTCATCCCATGCATTCAAAGACAGAATGGATAAAGAAATCAAATCATTGAGAAACAAGATTAGTGAGCTGGAAAAGGTAAACAACTCCAAGGAAAACAGGATTAGTGAGCTGGAAAAGGTAAACAACTCCAAGGAAAACAGGATTAGAGAGCTGGAAAAAGAAATCAGCTCTCTAAAAAATAAAATGGATACAATGGAAAAAAATTCCATAGAAGATAAAAACTCAATTGGACAATTACAAAGAGATATAAAAAAAGTGAGTGAAGAAAATACATCATTGAAAATTAGACTGGAACAAGTAGAAATGAATGACTCAAGGAGAAACCAAGAGGGAGTCAAGCAAAACCAGAGAAATGAAACAATTGAAAAGACTGTCAAGTACCTTACCAGAAAGACAACAGACTTGGAAAACAGATCCAGGAGAGACAATTTGAGAATAATCGGACTCCCTGAAAAATGGGAGGAAAAAAAGAGCTTGGACACCATTTTCGAGGAAATTATCAAAGAGAACTGCCCAGACGTTTTGGAAACAGAGGGTAAATTAGACATTGAGAAAATTCATCGATCACCTACTGAAAGGGACCCTAAAATCAAAACGCCAAGAAATATAGTGGCCAAGTTCAAGAACCATCAGACAAAGGAAAAGATATTGGAAGCTGCTAGAAAAAAACAATTCAAATATGGAGGATCCACAATAAGGATAACCCAGGATCTAGCAGCGTCCACATTAAAAGAACGAAGGGCCTGGAACATGATATTCCGAAAGGCTAAGGAACTTGGCCTGCAGCCAAGAATAACTTACCCAGCAAGAATGAGCATCGTTTTCCAGGGAAGAAGATGGACATTTAACGAAATAAATGAATTCCATCTATTTTTGATGAAAAAACCAGACCTACATAAAAGGTTTGATCTTCAAATACAGAACTCAAGAGACTTCTAAAAAAGGTAAAAAGAAATCTTGAGAACTATACTTCTGTCAAAAAAATATGTAAAGAACATATGTACAATTTGTCTTAGAAACTAGAGGTGGAAAGGAGATTATATCATAAAAAAGTATAAAGTGGTGGTACTACATCTCATGAAGAGGCAAAGGTAACCTATTATATCTGAGAGAAAGAAAGGAGGGAGATGAACATAGCGTGTATCAATAGACATATTCGATTTATGGTGAAACTTCTTCCACTTCATTGAAAAGTGAAAGGGAAGGAGTAAGCTAAGGGGAAGGGAACACAGAAATTGTGAGGGAAAGGGGGTAAAATAAGGGGAGGATCTTTAAGGTGGGGGAGGGATCCTAAGAAGGGAGGGCTGTGAAAAGCAAGTGGTGTTTACCAGTTTAATACTGGATAGGAGGGTAAAAGGGAAGGAAAGGGGAAAAGCATAAGCAGGGGTTAATAGGATGGCAATATATAGAATTAGTCCTTCTAACCATAAATGTGAATGGGGCAAACTGCCTCATAAAGAGGAAGCAGTTAGCAGACTGGATTAAAAGTCAGAATCCTACTATATGTTGTTTACAGGAAACACACCTGAAACAGGATGAGACATTCAAACTAAAAGTAAAAGGGTGGAGCAGAATCTATTATGCTTCAGGCAAAACCAAAAAAGCAGGAGTAGCCATCCTCATCTCAGATCAAGCAAAAACAAAAATTGATCTAATTAAAAGAGATAAGGAAGGGCATTATATCCTGCTAAAGGGAAGCATCAATAGTGAAGCAGTATCAATATTAAACATGTATGCACCAAGTGGTGCAGCATCTAAATTCTTAAAAGAGAAATTAAGAGAGCTGCAAGAGGAAATAGATAGCAAAACTATAATAGCGGGAGATCTCAACCTTGCAC
This sequence comes from Sminthopsis crassicaudata, assembly GCF_048593235.1. Lineage (NCBI taxonomy): Eukaryota > Metazoa > Chordata > Mammalia > Dasyuromorphia > Dasyuridae > Sminthopsis > Sminthopsis crassicaudata. The sequence goes on along the minus strand of NC_133619.1, from coordinate 80,190,955 downwards.
TATCAGAATTAGATAAATCAAACCACAAAATAAATAAGAAAGAAGTCAAAGAGGTAAATAGAATACTAGAAAAGTTTGATATGATAGATCTTTGGCGAAAGCTAAATGGAGACAGAAAGGAATATACTTTCAGAAACTAGGCATGGACCCACATTTAACACCACATACTAAGATTAGATCAAAATGGGTCCAAGATTTAGGCATAAAGAACGAAATCATAAATAAATTGGAGGAACATGGGATGGTTTACCTCTCAGACTTGTGGAGGAGGAAGGAGTTTGTGTCCAAGGGAGAACTAGAGACCATTATTGATCACAAAATAGAACATTTTGATTACACCAAATTAAAAAGTTTCTGCACAAACAAAACTAATGCAAACAAGATTAGAAGGGAAGTAACAAATTGGGAAAAAATTTTTACAGTTAAAGGTTCTGATAAAGGCCTCATCTCCAAAATATACAGAGAATTGACTTTAATTTATTTATAAGAAATCAAGCCATTCTCCAATTGATAAATGGTCAAAGGATATGAACAGACAATTTTCAGATGATGAAATTAAAACTATTTCCACTCATATGAAAGAGTGTTCCAAATCACTATTGATCAGAGAAATGCAAATTAAGACAACTCTGAGGTATCATTACACACCTGTCAGATTGGCTAAGATGACAGGAACAAATAACGATGAATGTTGGAGGGGCTGTGGGAAAACTGGGACACTGATGCATTGTTGGTGGAGTTGTGAAAGAATCCAACCATTCTGGAGAGCAATCTGGAATTATGCCCAAAAAGTTATCAAAATGTGCATACCCTTTGACCCAGCCATACTACTACTGGGCTTATACCCCAAGGAACTACTAGAGAAGGGAAAGGGTCCTGTATGTGCCAAAATGTTTGTGGCAGCCCTTTTCATAGTGGCTAGAAGCTGGAAGATGAATGGATGTCCATCAATTGGAGAATGGTTGGGTAAACTATGGTATATGAATGTTATGGAATATTATTGTTCTATAAGAAATGACCAACAGGAGAAATACAGAGAGGCTTGGAGAGACTTACATCAACTGATGCTGAGTGAAACGAGCAGAACCAGAAGATCATTATACACTTCAACAATGATACTGTACGAGGATGTATGCTGATGGAAGTGGATTTCTTCAACATAGAGAAGAGCTAATCCAATTCCAATTGATTAATGATGGACAGAACCAGCTACACCCAGAAAAGGAACACTGGGAAATGAATGTAAACTGTTATTTTTACCTTCTGAATCCAATTCTTCCTGTGCAACAAAAATTCGGTTCTACACACATATATTGTCTCTAAATTATACTGTAATATATTTAACATATATAAGACTGCTTGCCATCTGGGGGAGGGGGTTGGGGGAGGAAGGGAAAAAATCTGAATAGAAGTAAGTGCAAGGGATAATGTTGTAAAAAATTACCCATGCATATGTACTGTCAAAAATGTTATAATTATAAAATAAAATAAAATTTAAAAAAAAAAAAAAAAAAAAAAAAAAAAGCCTAGATACTATTTTACAGGAAATCATCAAAGAGAAGTGCCCAGAGGTAACAGAACCAGAAGGGAAAATAGGTGTTGAAAGAATTCACTGAACACCTTCTGAAAAAAGACCCTAGGAAAAAAAAAGAAACAACCAAAAAATCCAAGGAATATTGTGGCCCAAATTTCAGAGCTATCAGACTAAGGAAAAAATATTACAAGCATCCAGGAAAAAACATTTCAAATACCGAGGTGCCACAATAAGGGTCACTCAAGATCTGGCTGAATCCACATTAAAGGATTGAAGGGCCTGGAATCTGATATTCTGAAAGGCAAAAGAACTTGAAATGCAACCAAGAATAAATTACCCAGCTAAGCTGAGCATTTTCTTTCATGGAGGAAGATGGACATTTAATGAAACAGATGAATTTCATTTGTTTCTAAGAAAAAAACCAAATCTAAACAAAAAAGTTGGATCTCCAATCATAGGACTCAAGAGAAGCAAAAAAGGTAAAAAAAGACTCTTGAGAACTGTATTTCTGTTGTGGATTTACATTAAGACTACATGTATAACTGGATTTTACTGATATAACATAAAAAAGGGAAGTAGAAATGGAAAGGGGATAGTGTCAGAAAAAGGGAAAAGGGGAGATAAAAAGAGGGAAACTACATCCTGTGAAGAGGCATATCTGAGGAAAGTTAGAGAGGGGAAGGAACATTGTGTGAATCTTACTTCATTAGTGTTGGCTCCAAGAGAAAATAATCGACATATTTGTTTTACCAAGAATTCTCTCTGACCTCATTAATAAGTGGGAGAGAAAAAGGGAAAAAGAAAAGAGTAATAAGGGAAGGGTACAAAAAAGGGGAAGGGATTTAAAGGGAGGAGAGAGGGATACTAAAGAGGGAGGGCTTATATAAGTGGGGCCCATAAGTTTAATACAGAGGAAGGGACTCAGGGGGGGCAAGGGAAAAAAAAGCATAATCTGGGGATATTATGATGGCAGGAAGTACAGAATTAGTAATTTTAACTGTAAATGTGAAAGGGATGACCTCTCCCATTAACCAGAGGTGGATAGCCAACTGGATCAAAAGTCAGAACCCTACAATAATTTGTTTACAGGAAACACATTTAAAGCAAGGAGATACATACAGAGTAAAGGTAAAAGGCTGGAGCAGAATCTATTATGCTTCAGGTGAAATCAAAAAAGCAGAGGTAGCCATCCTTATCTCAGATCAAGCAAAAGCAAAAATTGATCTAATTAAAAGAGATAAGGAAGGAAACTATCCTGCTAAAGGGAAGCATAAACAATGAAGCAGTATCAATATTAAACATGTATGCACCAAGTGGTATAGCATCTAACTTCCTAAAGGAGAAGTTAAGAGAGTTGCAAGAAGAAATAGATAGCAAAACTATAATAGTGGGAGATCTCAACCTTGTACTCTCAGAATAAGGTAAATCAAACCACAAAACAAATATAATAAGAAAGAAATTAAAGAGCTAAATAGAATATTAGAAAAATTAGGTATGATAGATCTTTGGAAAAAACTGAATGGTGATAGAAAGGAGTATACTTTCTTCTCAGCAGTTCATGGAACCTATACAAAAATTGATCATATATTAGGACATAAAGATCTTAAAATTAGATGTAGGAAGGCAGAAATAGTAAATGCTTTCTTTTCAGATCACAATGCAATAAAAATTACATTCAACAAAAAGTTAGGGGTAAATAGACCAAAAAGTAATTGGAAACTAAATAATCTCGTTTTAAAGAATGATTGGGTAAAACAGCAAATTATAGACACAATAATTTCACTCAAGATATTGACAACAATGAGACATCATACCAAAATTTGTGGGCTGCAGCTAAAGTGATAATAAGGGGAAATTTTATATCTTTAGAGGCTTACTAGAATAAAATAGAGAAAGAGAAGATCAATAAATTGGGCTTGCAACTTTTAAAGCTAGAAAAAGACCAAATTAAAAAACCCCAATCAAATGCTAAACTTGAAATTCTAAAATTAAAAGGAGAAATTAATAATATTGAAAGTAAAAAAAAAACTATTGAATTAATAAATAATACTAAGAGTTGGTTTTATGAAAAAAACAATAAAATAGATAAACCCTTGGTAAATTTGATTAGAAAAAGGAAAGAGGAAAATCAAATTGTTAGTCTTAAAAATGAAAAGGGAGAAATTTCCATTAATGAAGAGGAAATTAGAGCAATAATTAGGAGTTACTTTGTCCAACTTTATGCCAATAAATTTGATAACCTAAGTGAAATGGATGACTACCCCCCAAAATATAGGCTTCCCAGATTAACAGAGGAGAAAGTAAATTGCTTAAATAGTCCCATTTCAGAAAAAGAAATAGAACAAGCTATTAATCAACTCCCTAAGAAAAAATCCCCAGTACCAGATGGGTTTACATGTGAATTCTACCAAACATTAAAGAACAATTAGCCCCAATGTTTTATAAACTATTTGAAAAAATAGGGATTGAAGGAGTCGTACCAAATTCTTTTTATGACACAGACATGGTACTGATACCTAAACCAGGTAGGTTGAAAACTGAGAAAGAAAACTATAAACCAATCTCCTTAATGAATATTGATGCTAAATTCTTAAATAAGATATTAGCAAAAAGACTACAGAAATCATCCCCAGGATAATACACCATGATCAAGTAGGATTTATACCAGGAATGCAGGGTTGATTTAATATTAGGAAAATTATTAGTATAATTGACCATATTAATAATCAAATTAATAAAAACCATATGATCATCTCAATAAATGCAGAAAAAAAAATTTGATAAAATCCAACATCCATTCCTACTAAAAACACTTGAGAGTATAGGAATAAATTGACTATTCCTTAAAATAGTCAGGAGCATATATTTAAAACCATCAGTAAGCATTATATGTAATGGGGATAAACTAGAACCTTTCCCAGTAAGATCAGGAGTGAAACAAGATTGCCCACTATCACCATTACTATTCAATATTGTATTATTAAAAATGTTAGCCTCGGCAATAAGAGTCGAGAAAGAGATTAAAGGAATTAGAGTAGGTAGTGAGGAAACCAAACTATCACTCTTTGCAGATGATATGATGGCATACTTAGAGATAGTATACTTAGACAACCCCAGAGATTCTAATAAAGAGCTATTAGAAATAATCCAAAATTTTAGCAAAATTGCAGGATACAAAATAAATCCCCATAAATACTCAGCATTTTTATATATCACCAACAAAGAGATACAAAGAGAAATTCCATTCAAAATAACTGTCGATAATATAAAATGTTTGGGAATCTATCTACCAAAGGAAAGTCAGGAATTATATGAGCAAAATTATAAAACACTTGTCACAAAAATAAAGTCAGATTTAAATAATTGGAAAGACATTAAGTGCTTTTGGATAGGCTGAGCGAATATAATAAAGATGACAATACTCCCTAAACTAATCTATTTATTTAGTGCTATACCAATCAGACTCCCAAGAAACTATTTTAATGACTTAGAAAAAATAACAACAAAATTCATATGGAAGAATAAAAGGTTGAGAATTTCAAGGGAATTAAAGAAAAAAAAAATCAAATAAAGGTGGCCTAGCTGTACCTGATCTAAAACTATATTATAAAACAGCAGTAACCAAAACCATTTGGTATTGGCTAAGAAATAGACTAGTTGATCAGTAGAATAGCTTAAGTTCAGAGGATGTTTGATAAGTCATCCTACATCTAATCAGAAGCTTCTTGACTTAGACCTTCAGATGTGTATATGTGTGTGAGTGTGTATGTGTGTGTGTGTGTGTGTGTGTGTGTGTGTGTGTGTGTGTGTGCGCGTGTGTACACATGCAGGAGGAGAGAAAATGCCCAAAGATGACCAAAAAATTAGTTTCAATGGATTTAAGGTGTCATTGATGCCTTCTCTGTGGTTTTTGCCTAAGAAATGGACATAGAATCAAAGAATCACAGAATTTAAAAGTGAGAAATGACTCATCTGGCATCTAATACAAACCACATCCAATAATGAATCCTCATTATGACATATCCTACATGTACCCATGTAGACTCTCCCTGAAGATCTCCACTGAAGGTCAAAACCACTAAGTCTGGATTAATGCTGTTCTGTATGATCTAATTGCAGATTGATCTAATTATTAATAAGTTTGTCTTTATATCATTTCTGAATTTTCCCTTTTGTAACTTCTAAATATGATTTTGTTTTGTACTCTGGATACAGGACAAGTCTAAATCCTTCTTCCAAGTGACAGCCCTTCAAATACTGTGAATCACAGTCACATTCTTTTTTTTAATAGTGGTGATTTTACTAGTCATATATAATGCATCAGTCCATGTAAGTCTCTCCAAGCCTGTATTCATCCTGCTGGTCATTTCTTACAGAACAATAATATTCCATAACATTCATATACTACAATTTACCTAACCATATTAGATTAAACATAACCAATTTTTTTGGTTTGGTCATCAGAAGGAGTTCAAATTTTTGTCTTGTACTCCCTTAGAGATGTCTTTAGGAATCTCTTAGACTTAGACTGATACCAACATAGTCTTCCAAGGATTTGGATGAGAACCACTCTCCTTAGAAATTAATTACAAGTGTCTGTGATGTTTTTTGTCCTCTATGACCTTTTGCTTAAAGGCAGTTAGGTGAGTGAGAGAGGTGAACCTGCTATTCCACTCCTGAATATTTCTCATCAAAACAAAACCTAATATCTTTCAATATGAAATTTCTCATGGTTTAATTATAAACAAGGAGAGGACATTCCTGGAAAGTCTGAAGGTAATCAGAACAATACTATTTTTTTTTTCAGAATCATAGAAAAATTGCTCGTTTTTCAGTTTTGGAAACCTGATCTTCAGCTATTGTCCATTTACAACCAAAAAGTTTGTTTTAGTTAATTTTTCATATTATGTTCCTGTCCTTTAAGTTACATTCATTTGCCTTCACTATTTTTTAACATCTAATTCCCCAACTCAAAATGCATCTAACAAGTTCAAGTTTTAACTGGGTCAAGTTGGATGAAATTCAATTCATTTTTGTCAACATGTTTCACAAAATTGACCTAAGTTTCAAGAGCGTAATGAAACCAGAAGGTGGGGGAGTTTCAAGTATAGTCTTGTCTCAATTTCTATCGTCTGCTATTGGAAAACCACGGTCTGGTTTCAGCTCCACTCATCTTGGATAATCACATGAAAAAGCAGTAGGTGGGAAACTCCAGTAACACATGGAAATCAGAAGCATCCTTCTAAGAACAATAGGCAACCTGAGATCTGCCCCTGAACAACAACTAAATAAATGTTGTCACTTTCAAAGAATGACCATAAAAGACATTCTAAAGATGCTTTCATCACCAAGAACATTTTGATTCTTTCTTTTTGGGAATTCTCTTCATACCTTTGACATATTCCTGTGAAAGTCCTCAAAAGTAGCAAATCTTTCTCTTTTTAATATGGAGCTGATCTTTGTTAACAGTGCTCATTAGGAAGAGAACTCATTTGGAACTCAATATTTGGAAGAAGAGAAGCGAACCAGCAGGTTAACACCATTTTGGCCTTTAAAAAATAAACCATGGCTATAAAGCAAAGGTAGAAAAGTGGATAAAGCACCAAATCTGGAGTCAGAAAGATTCAGCTTCCTGAGTTCAAATCTGATCTCAAACATTTACTAGCTTTGTGACCGTGAGAAAGTCATTTAACCCTTTTTGCCTCAGTTCCACAATGAGCTGCAGAAGAAATGGTAAATTGTTCAGTATCTTTGCTAAGAAAACCCCAAATGGGGTCACAAAGAGTCAGACACAACTGAAAAATGAATGAATAACATAAGATAATGAAACTTTTTTCTTATATCTTTGATTCAGAAGACAATTCCAAAAAAATAGCAAGAATAATCATGTCTATTAAAAATGACTAATTTGATGGGGCCCACATAACACATTTAAACTGTTTCAGTTAGTACAGAAAACCTCTATCCATAAATCATTGGACTCACTTCTGTTTTTCCTCAGCTTTTCTGATTTATGGAGTAAAATGGATCCAGAGCTCAACCATCAAACTGGGGAGAATTTGGCTTAATGGCATGGCAAGTCTAAGAAGTATTCTCTCCTGAGAACATCATGGATTCCTTCTTCTGTGTGGGTATACAGCTCTTATTCAATCTGTTTCTGCCTTCTACTCCTGCATTTTGTTCTTATCTTGCTTTGGAGGCATCCGTTGGATTTAGGATCTTGCTAGTAATGTTCAGCAACCATTTTTCTAGGTGAAAAATGTAAGGATGATATATTTTAAAGTTTGATGTGATTTAATAGTATTTTCTCAATCACTTTAAGTATAGATAATGAATTTTTAACATTTTCTGATTTCTAAGATATAGATGCTTACACTGGAAATTTAACAAGTGACTCTTGAAGTCAATACAAGCCAACTATAGCACATCACTGATTGCATCTTTGATATATATGGGTTGATGTACTGCTCCAATTTTTGGAGATAACAGCTGCTATTCCACTTGTGAGAATGAGCACTGCTCTTATCCACCAAGCTTGTTGACCTTTTCTCTTCCTTTACATTTTCTTAAGCTATGCTAATTTCTCAAAACTCAAAACTATATCTAATTCTTTGATGTAAACCCTTTAAATTCTATTAATGGACCCCAATATAGATATATAAGGTCTGGCATGTCACAAAACAAAAAACAAGACAAAAAATAAATGTACATTGTCATTACCATTCTATTACATAAAAAAGATGCAGTTGATTACCAATAAGCCATGAATTTGTGTGATTTTACATGAATAATGCATTATATTGAGCTCTTCATTCTCTTTCCTAGGATCCCCCTAGTGACATATTAGAGATAAGACAACTCCCACTGTGTCTATAAGATCACACATTTAGGGATGCAAGGATCCCTCAGAGGGTATATAGTCCAAACCTTTTATTATTCTATGAATAAAGAAACTGAATAGCAATAAATGAGGTTGCCAGAGCACACCCAGGAAATAAAGTAACAGAACGGATTGCAAATATAGGTCATAAGAATCACAGATTTAGTCATGTAGGAGTCCTAAAGATCCCAGTACTTATATTTTACAAATGAGTAAAACGAGCTCTAGAGAATCTTGTTCAAGTAATTTTTCCCAAGGTACCCTCTTTTTAATACCTAGGTCTTCTGACTCTGAGTCTCGCCATGAAGCAATTCACTAGGTTCAGCAACATTTTTAGTAATAGGAACTGCCATCGTGACCCACAGTTCCTAAGTTATGTGGTACTTAAAAAAATTCTATTTCTATTTATTCTTTGTCTGTCTGTATCTCTCTCTTGCTCTGATTCTGTCTCTTTGTCTTTGTCTCTCCATCTCTCAGTCTTTATCTTTCTGTCTCTCTATCTTGTTTCTCTTGTTAGAATGAAAATTTCATATATTTCTACCATATTTAACATACATTGGACTACTTGCCATCTAGGAGAGGGAGTGGAGAAAGGGGGAAATTGAAACATAAGGTTTTGAAAGAGTTAATGTCGAAGAATTATCCTTGCATGTTTTTTTATTATAGCTTTTTATATACAAACCATATGCATGGGTAATTTTTCAACATTGACCCTTGCAAAAACTTTTGTTTCAACTTTTCTCTTCCTTCCCTCCACCCCCTCTCCTAAATGGTAGGTAGTCTCATACATGTTAAATATGCTAAAGTATATGTTAAATACAATATATGCATACATATTTATACAGTTATCTTGCTGCATAGGAAAGATCAGATTTAGAAAGAAGGTAAAAATAACCTGAGAAGAAAAAACAAAAATGCAAGCAAATAATAATAGAAAGAGTGGAAATGTTATGTTGTGGTCCATACTCATTTCCCAGTGTTCTTTTTCTGGGTGTAGCTGGTTCTGTTCATTACAGATCAATTGGAATTGATTTGGATCCTCTCATTGTTGAAGAGAGCCATGTCCATCAGAATTGATCCTCATGTAGTATTGTTGTTGAAGTGTATAATTATCTCCTGGTTCTGCTCATTTCACTCAACATAAGTTCATATCTGTCTCTCCAAACCTCTCTATATTCATCCTGCTGGTCATTTCTTATAGAACAATAACATTTCATAACATGCATATACCACTATTTATTCAGCCAATCTCCAATTGTTGGTCATCCATTCAATTTCCAGTTTCTAGTCACTATAAAAAGGGCTGCCACAAACATTTTTGCACATACAGGTCCCTTTCCCTTCTTCAATATCTCTTTGGGATATAAGCCCAGAAGTAATACTGCTGGATCAAAGGTATGCACAGTTTGATAAATTTTTTAACATAGTTCCAAATTGCCCTTCAGAATTGTTGGATCTGTTCACAATTCCACCTACAATTCCATCAATGTTCCAGTTTTCCCACATCCCCTCCAAAATTTATCATTATCTTTTCCTGTCATCTTAACCAATCTGAGAGGCATGTAGTGGTATCTCAGAGGTGTCTTAATTTGCTTTTCTCTGATTAGTAGTGATTTGGAGCACCTTTTCATATGACTAGAAATAGTTTCAATTTTTTCATCTGAAAATTGTCTGTTCATATCCTTTGACCATTTATCAAATGGAAAATGGCTTGATTTCTTATAGAGTCAATTCTCTATATATTTTAAAGATGAGGCCTTTATCAGAACCTTTAGCTGTAAAAATGTTTTCCCAGTTTATTGCTTCCCTTCTAATCCTGTCTGAATTTATTTTGTTTGTACAAAAGCCTTTTAACTTAATATAATCAAATTTTTAAATTTTGTAATCAATAATGATCTCTAGTTATTCTTGGGTCACAAATTCCTGCCTTTTCCATATATCTGAGAGGTAAACTATCCTATGTTCTTCTAATTTATTTATAATCTTATTCTTTATGCCTAGATCATGAACCCATTTAGATCTTATCTTGATGTACAGTATTAAGTATGGGTCAATGCCTAGGTTCTGCCATACTAATTTCCAATTTTCCCAGCAGTTTTTGTCAAATAATGAATTCTTATCCCAAAAGCTGAGGTCTTTAGGTTTATCAAACATTAGATTGCTATTAGTTATTTACTATTTTGTCCTGTGAACCTAACCTATTCCACTGATCAACTAGTCTATTTCTTAGTTTTAGATCTGATATAGGTAGGCCACTTTCATTTGATTTTTTTTTTTTCATTAGTTCCCTTGAAATTCTTGACCTTTTGTCGAGAATTGCAAGGGAACTAATGAAAAAAAAACTCAGAGGAAGGTGGTTTAAGTGTACCTGATCTAAAGCTATATTATATAGCAGCAGTCACCAAAACCATTTGGTATTGGCTAAGAAATAGACCGGTAGATCAGTGGAACAGATTAGATACAAAGGACAAAAAAGGGTACATCTATAGCAACCTAATCTTTGACAAACCCAAAGATACCAACATTAGGGATAAAAATTCATTATTCGGAAAAAACTGTTGGGAAAACTGGAAATTAGTATGGCAGAAATTAGATATGGATCCACACTTAACACCATATACCAAGATAAGATCAAAATGGGTCCATGATTTAGGCATAAAGAGGGAGATAATAAATAGATTAGAGGAACAGAGGATAATCTACCTCTCAGACTTGTGGAGGAGGAAGGAATTTATGACCAGAGGAGAACTAGAGATCATTATTGATCACAAAATAGAAGATTTTGATTACATCAAACTAAAAAGTTTCTGTACAAATAATACTAATGCAAACAAGATTAGAAGGGAAGTAACAAATTGGGAAAATATTTTTAAAAACAAAGGTTCTGACAAAGGTCTCATTTCCAAAATATATAGAGAACTGACCCTAATTTATAAGAAACCGAACCATTCTCCAATTGATAAATGGTCAAAGGATATGAACAGACAATTCTCAGAGGAAGAAATTGAAACTATATCCACTCACATGAAAGAGTGTTCCAAATCACTACTGATCAGAGAAATGCAAATTAAGACCACTCTGAGATACCACTACACACCTGTCAGATTGGCTAAGATGACAGGAACAAATAATGATGAATGTTGGAGGGGATGTGGGGAAACTGGGACACTGGTGCATTGCTGGTGGAGTTGCGGGGGAGTCCAGCCATTCTGGAGAGCAATCTGGAATTATGCCCAGGAAGTTGTCGGACTGTGCATGCCCTTTGACCCAGCAGCGCTACTACTGGGATTATATCCCAAAGAAATACTAAAGAGCGGAAAGAGACCTATATGTGCCAAGATGTTTGTGGCAGCTCTTTTTGTTGTAGCTAGAAACTGGAAGTTGAATGGATGTCCATCAGTTGGAGAATGGTTGGGTGGATTGTGGTGTATGAAGGTTATGGAATGTTGTTGCTCTGTGGGAGATGACCAGCGGGGGGAATGCAGAGAGGCCTGGAGAGACTTAAATCAACTGATGCTGAGTGAAATGAGCAGAACCAGAAGATCACTGTACACTTCGACAACAATACTGTATGAGGATGTATTCTGATGGAGGTGGAGGTCTTCAACATAGAGAAGATCCAACTCACTTCCAGTTGATCAATGATGGACAGAGGTAGCTACACCCAGAGAGGAAACACTGGGAAGTGAATGTAAATTGTTAGCACTAATATCTGTCTGCCCAGGTTGCATGTACCTTCGGATTCTAATGTTTATTGTGCAACAAGAAAATGATATTCACACACATGTATTGTACCTAGACTATATTGTAACACATGTAAAATGTATGGGATTGCCTGTCATCGGGGGGAGGGAATAGAGGGAGGGGGGGTAATTTGAAAAAATGAATACAAGGGATAATATTATAAAAATATATATATAATAAAAAATTTAAAAAAAAAAAAAAAAAGAAATTCTTGACCTTTTGTTCTTCCAGATGAATTTTGTTGTTATTTTTTCTAGGTCATTAAAATAGTTTTTTTGGGAGTCTGATTGGTATAGCACTAAATAAATAGATTAGTTTAGGTAGTATTGTCATCTTTATTATATTCACTTGACTTATCCAGGAGCACTTAATATTTTTCCAATTGTTTAGATCTGACTTCATTTGTATGGAAAGTTGTAAAGGGCTAGAACTGAGCAATGTACTTGGATAATGAAGCACATGAGACTAATTGCCAATTGGACAGTTCCCTATTAACTTGTTTGAAGGTTGACCCTCCCCAGCTGTTTGGTGCTGACTTGATTGGTGGGATAAAGAGGGGGAAGTGACATGTGTGGGAGGAGTAGGAAGAGGAAGAGGAATTGAGATGCTGATGCTGAGTCAGTCTCTCCTGGTGTTTGAGGGAGGAAGGGGTGTGTGAGGTTGTTAGACCTAACCCCCTGATCTTGACCGTAAAAGATCAAGAATAAAGACGTGTAGTGATCCTGGCTGATTTCTGGAAAGACAGAGTTCTAGCAGAAAGTGTTTTGTAGTTTTGCCCATATTGTTCCTGTAGTTCCTGACTTTCCTTTGACAGATAGATTCCCAAATATTTTATACTATCAACAGGTATTTTAAGTGGAATTTCTCTTTGTATCTCTCGCTGTTGGATTTTGTTAGTGATGCATAAAAATGCTGATGATTTATGTGGATTTATTTTGTATCTTGCAACTTTGCTAAAGTTGTGGATTATTTCTAATAGTCTTTTAGTAGAATCTCTGGGGTTCTCTAAGTATACTATCATATCATCTGCAAATAGCTTGTTCTATTTCTTTTTCTAAAATGAGACTATTTAATTTACTTCTTCCTCTGTTGATCTGAGCAACCTATATTTTTGAAGGTATTCATCCATTTCATTTAAGTTATCCAATTTGTTGGCATATTGGGCAAAGTAACTCCTAATTATTGCTCTAATTTCCTCTTTTTTAATGGAAAGATCCCCCTTTTCATTTTTAAGACTAACAATTTGATTTTCTCTTTCCTTTTTCTAATCAAATTTATCAAGGGTTTATCTATTTTGTTGGTTTTTTCATAAAACCAACTCTTAGTTTTATTAATTAATTTTTACTTTCAATTTTATTAATCTCTCCTTTTATTTTTAGAATTTCAAGTTTAGTGTTTGATTGGGGGTTTTTAATTTGCTCTTTTTCTAGATATTTAAGTTGCAAGCCTAATTCATTGATTTTCTCTTTCTCTGTTTTATGCAAGTATAGAGATATAAAATTTCCCCTTATTACTGCCTTGGCTGCATCCCACACATTTTGGTATGACATTTCATTATTGTCATTCTCTTGGGCGAAATTATTCATGCATATGCTTTGAAAAATAAACAGCTTTAATAAAAAAAATAAAAAAAACCTAGAGTAATCTCTGTTATCAAAATGTTAATATCAAAACAATAATTAATCTCTTATCCAGAAAAAAAGAAAAAGACTAAAAATCCTTGGCATTATATATGACTAGTAAAATCACCACTATTAAAAAAAAGATTAAGTTTTTATTTGTTGCTGGTACTGAATTTGTGTAACTTTGATACACTTTTAACATCATAGATTATGAGCTAGAAAAGGAGCTTAGAAATTAAAACATTCAGTTCCCTCAAGTTTTGGAGTGATTGTGGTAACTTGTTTAAAATACCCCAGATTATAGGCAGAATTAGAATTCAAATCCTTGGCCTTGAGATACTATGCTTCACCTATAAAGTTCTCCATCACTAATACAGCTCCAAGTACTAATTTGCAGTCTTGTGATAAATCATTGCATTACAATAGATTAGAGTTTACAAACCAGAAGGGGAACCATCTGTCTGAACAATTGTCTTCAAAATGCTATTTGAATTAAGTGGTTACCATGAAGTCAGGTAGCAATTCCTAGTTCGAAACAAACATGTGATAAATTCACAATGGCCATTTTCTTTGTCAAAAGGTTGGTTTATTTAGGAGAAGAGGATACAGAAAAAATAAGAGGTAAAAATAAGACCAGGAGTGGCAAATATGAAATAGAGTTGGTAGAGCAATAGGATGATCAAGGAAAGGAATTTGGAAGAATTCATTAACGGAATTTGCCATGAGGTAGGAGAATGCCATTGTATATAGGTGTGTTTATACACACACACACACACACACACACACACACACACACACATATATATATATGTATTTATATGCATATATATACATACACAGATATATATATATGTGTACATTATACACACATATATACATCATATACACACAGACAGAGACACACACATATATATATATATTTATATATAAGAAAGATACCATAAAAGAGAAGAAACTATGAGGGAGAGAGAGTACCTCATAGTGGACTTAGTCTTGAAAAAGATTTAGCAAAGTTCTTCATCATGGGCACATCTTTTATAGGGAAAATACAACCTTGAGGGTTTTCCAGGGGAGGGGAGGAAGTGTCAGGAAAGAAAAAGAAAAAATAACTTGAAGCCAGATCTTCTTAACTTCAGGATTAGTCTTCTCATTAGGGAGAAACTAGGTAGTAGAAAACAAAGTTTCTTAACTATGGGCCACATAACTTAAAGTAGGGGTTGTGAAATTATGCATTATTATTAGTAAATGTTTGATTTGTATACCTATTTTTTAATACCTATTTATTAGGGTCATGTAAAAATTTCTTGGGGGGCAGGGGGCCTGAATGGAAAAAAATTAAGAGACCCTGCTATAAGGAATAGAGCTCTAGACTTGGACTTAGGAAGGCCTAGGTTTGGAACCCAGACACTGAGTAGCTGTGTGATTGTGGATAAGTCACTTACCCTTTCAAGCCTCTTGTTTAAAGATATTAATGTTATCAACCTCACAGGACTATTGTAAGGATGAAATGTAATAATGTACACAAGACACTTTGCAATCCTTTAAGTGAAATAAAAATATCAGCTATTAGATGGAGAAATACTTGTAGTACTTGATGGAGAGAGAACAGATATTGTAGTGAGGACAAGTTCAAGTTCTGTGCCTGACTACATTAGCTGTGAGCCCCTGGACAAGTCACCTGGATACTAACGCTAATAATAAGAACTAAAATTTACATAGCACTTTAAGGTTTGTATCCTCACAGCAATGCTGTGAAGTAGGTGCTATTATTGCCTCTTTTTTACAGATGGAGAAAAAGATAAAGAGACAGAGACAGAGACAGAGAGCAAAAGAGAGAGAGAGACAAAAATGGAGAGACAGAGAGAGGAAGAGAGAAAGACAGATGAGAGAATGACAGAGAGAGTAAGAGCTAGAGAGAGACAGAAACAGAGGGAGACAGAGAGAGGGAGAGGGAGATGGAGAGAGGGAAAAGAAGAGGAATAGAGGTAGAGATAGAGACAGATAAAGAAAGAAAGGGAAGAAGGAAGGGAGAGAGAGATGGAGACAAAGACAAAGAAACAGAGACAGAGAGAGATCCAGAGATACACACACACACACACACACACACACACACACACACACGCACAGAGACAGAGACAGATGGATATAGACATACACATAGAGAGATGTACAGAGAGAGAGAGACAGAGACAGAGAGAGAGACAGAGAGACAGAGAGAGATAAAAAGACAGAGACAGAGACAGAGAGACAGAGAGATAGAAAGAAGAGAGAGAGAGGAGAGGGCAGGAGAAGGGGAGACAGGTAGAGGAGAGGAGAGAGGAAATAGCCATTCTTATCAAGGTTTCAATTGATTTAAAGATCAACTACATGATAATATATCAAAAATCCTGATCTCTCATTTATAAAATCTTCTAACAGAGCACTTGGCTTCTCTCCATCATCTACATTATTCACTAATCTGATTCATTGTTTGGATCTGGCTTATGTTTATCCATGTCAGTGCTGTCTGTTTTAGTAGATGGAACTGTGCTCATTCATTTTATCCACTGTTTTGTGTTGAATCATAAGAAGACAAACACTTCCAAGAAATAAATTTTAGGACAATTATGATGATAATGAGGGTGATCTCAGTTGTGAAATTGATGTTACAGCAAGGAGACCAAAGTAGTTTTCAAGTCTGATACTCTAGCAATGGAAACACTCTTTACAAGTTCCCCTTAATACTCAAATCTCAATAAGCAGGAGAAAGGCATAGAATGTTAGAGCTGGAAGAGGGCTTTGAGAACGAGTTCAACTTCTTCCTTTTTTTGAGGAGTAAATAAGCTCAGAGAAGCTAAGATATTTATCCATAATAGATGAAAGTTCAATGTAGCTGCTGTTTTATCATATTGTTATTTCAACTTTCCTACAAAAATATCATCTGATAGTTTTCCAAGTATCAGCACATTTACTGCCTGATAAATGTCATAGATTTTTATAAATTCATTTGAAAATATTGATTTATTTCTGTTTTGAACTATAAGATACTTTATCTAGCTAATTTTTGAAATCAGGAAATTGATTCCTGTAGAATTTTAGCAACTAGCCCAAATTCTTATATAGTCTCATAGAACTCATGCCCCCTGATTCATGGTCAACTGTTTTCTCACTATACCAGGTTACCTCCAAAGGCACTGTCTCCTTTTGGATTCTAGACTTCAGGCTTTTACATAGAGTTTTTCCTGATCCTCAGCTATTCCTACCAGATGTTCTTTCTTTCTCTTTCCAAATTACTTTGTGTTTACATATATATACATATATATATGTATAATACAAATTTTATAAAACACTATATAAATGCATACTTTTACATATATATACATATATATATGTGTATATATATATATATATATATATATATATATATATATATATATATATATATATGTTGTATTTTATACATATTGTTTTCCTTGATACAAAGAAAGCTTCTTAAACACTGGGACAGGTTCATTTTGTTTTCTTATACCTTAACACAGTGTTTAACACATGATAGACACCTTATAAATACTTGCTAATGGATTGATAAAATGATAAAAAAATATATAAATATAGATATTTAGCTTGGTGAAGCATTTGATAGAGCACTGATCTTGAAATAAGAAAGATTCTTCTTTGTGAATTCAAATCTGGCCTCAGACATTTATTGCCTTTCCCTTTCTGTCTTAATTTCTCATCTGCAAAATGAGCTGGAGAAAGAAATGGCAAACCACTCCATTATCTTAGTCAAGAAAACCCTAAATAGCAATAATAGAGAAGGGATGGCTGAGGTAGACAGAGGGGAGGAAACACAATAGGTACCGGGAAGTATTGGAAGTTCTGTCATGTGGAAAGGGAACACTAGAATTATTCTGCTTGGTTTCAGAGAATACAAATAGGAGTAAAGAGAGGAAGCCACAGACAAATTTAGGCTTAATTTAAGGAAAGATTTCCTTTTTATTGGTATGGAATGGATTTTCTCAGGAAGCAGCAGATTCTGGTCCAGTGGAAATTTTCAAACAAAAGCTGGTTCATCACTTATTGGATGTGTTATATTTTGAGGGTTATGTAGTAAATTAGATCATAAGATCATGGAATCATAGATTCAGAATCCAAAGGTAACTTAGAGACTTCTTGTTCAAGTCTCTCATTTTACAATTGAGTAAACTGGGAAAAAAAAGAGGAAAAACTGAGATCCCTTGCAACTTTGAAACCCTGTGATTGTATATATTGAGTCTTATTATTATAGAATAGTCAGATGGAAGAGACATCACTTTGCTTTCATGCTTTTGCCTAGAGTTTATAGAAACACTGAAGAGTAGTTAGCTTCCTTGATGCATTTCTTCTCATTAGCTCCTTTCTTATCAGAGACATTTTGTTGAAAACAACTTGTACTCCTTGAGGTTTGTTTTTGAAACCTAAAAGCTCTTGAAGGTAAAGAAGTAACTTGGTCTACAGTGAGGGTGGGATTTCAGAGATACATAGGCAAATGGTTGGCAAAGGGATACACCAAATACCCTATCATTGACAAGACAATTTATGTGTCCCTGAATGGCAGGCACACATACATAATGTTCTACTCTTTAGGAAGACTTTTAAGTCAGTCAACTTTAACAAGTCATTTGTACTGAAACTACTCTAATTTAAACCATAGAGAATCTGTAAAATGTTCTTAATCATATCTTATCCATTACAATCAAACTTGGTTGCGAGATAAAATGCTATCTATTCTTGGTAAGAAAATGCTTCCAAATATGGACTCTCAGTTTTGATAAGCTTATCAAAAGGTTTTTGAAACTCAAGTTCCACAAACTTGAATAAATTCCACCCATAATTAAACCCTATTTTCTTTTATCTTTGATAAAGAGTTAGACTTCTTTTGAATATATGGAAATAATCCTTTATTAAGAGTTTCAGCTTTGACTCTTTTATGTCTCTTTTCCATTTTTTCTATTTTCTTTACTTATTCTCTTTAAACAAACATCTTTAATTTCTTTTTAAAGGTTTTACTTCTACAGGAAATATTTTTAGTGAAAAACAATTCCTTATCCAATAGAAATGATATTCATCTCTTCAGGCATCCTGTATATATAAATAAATATCTGGATATCAGCCTCATGCCTAGATGATCAATCATAGAAAATGCAGATTAAGTTTGGGAGGAATTTTTTTCTTGCCTTATTTATTTTACCTTTTATTTTTAAGAGTTCAATTTATTTTATTTTATTTTATTTTAACCTTATGAGGGGTATTAAATACATTTTATGTGCTACAAGCTCTATAAGTAAAGCTGGCCTGGAATTGGTCAGTTGGAAGACTGCTCTCTCCCTCCATATCTTCCTTCCTTCCTTCCTTCTTTTCTTCCTTCCTTGCCACCTTCCTTCCTTCATTCTTTCCTTGCCTCCCTCCCTCCTTCCTTCTTTCTTTCCTTCCTTCCTTCCCTCCCTCCTTCCTTTTGGTCTTTTGTTTTTTCAGATTGAATGTAAACAGCAATCATTCCTGCTTTGGCCAGAAAGTCTAAGAATCTTCCCTTCCCAGATTCATTCATTAATTCATTAATTTATTTAAATGAAAAAGGAAATTTTTTGCCTCAATTGCTACTTAACTTTAATTAATGAATGGATGTGGCCTCAGTCAAGCTGACCTGTTGAAGACCTTAGCTTAAAAAGGCCAAAGCCTTCCATTTCATCCAGGGCTATGTCCAGTCATCCTGATCTGTATCTGGCCATTGGACTTAGATGGCCCCAGAGGGAAAAGTGAGGCAAGTGGCCTTGCCCAGTCTCCCTCACTTAATCTAATCCACTTGTATGTCATGCCATCTCCTTCCTGATATCATGGTCTCATGGTTTTCTTCGAGAACGAAGAACAAACAACATGTGCTAGACATTGTCCTATGTACTTTACAAATACTATCTCATTTGATCCTTGAAACAATTGTATGAAGTAGGTGCTATTATTAGCCCCATTTTACAGTAGAGCAAACAGAGGCAAGCAGAAGTAAACTATTTATCCAGTTACATAGCTAATAAATATCTGAGGCCACATTTGAACTTAGGTCTCCTTGCCTCCAGCCCAGGGCTCCATCAGCTATTGTCATCTTGCTACCTTGTGAGGAACCAGAACACAACCAAAACAGATTAAAAAGAAGGAAAGAGCTTAGAATCAGGTTCAAGAATCAGTGCATTACTCACTTGTTCCTGTAACATCCATATGTCTCATCCTTATCTTTAAGATGGACACAAAAATGCTTTTTATTAATAATTTTACTGGGTTCCTAATGAGGGCAGAGTTTGGTAAATGCAACGTGCTGCTTCATAGAATTAGAGAATTTCGGAGCTTTATGCGATCTTAGAACTCAAACATGCTCCAATCCTCCCACTATGAAGCAAACTCTACAGACATAACCAGCAAAGTGGTCATTCAAACTTTGGTTGAAGTCTTCTGATGAGGAAGAAGTCAGGACCTCGTGTAGCAGTGCTATTTAAAGTAATTTTTATTTATAGTATAGTAAGCTAATTTAAGTAGTAAGATATAAGCTTCTTGAGGAGGGGTTACTTCATTTTGCATTTCATCCCCATCATCTAGCACAGTGCCTGACTATACAATAGACCCTTAATGAAAGTTTATTGATTGATTTGCTAAAATAGTTCATTTAAATATCAGTTCTTATTAATATGAACATAATGGAGGCATTCAGGTGACCTTCAACTCACCTACTTCTGGATCTGAACATGTTACCTTAATTCTAGGGAAATTGCCTGGTTCAGCAAATTAGGTGGGAGGAAGCATTTTCCTTTAATTAGCCCTTAATGCTAATATCAATATAAATGTCAAATATATCTTTATTTTAAATAAATGCTATTTGATTTTTAATTATCTGGCAGCTTGTATACATAAGTCCTCAGCAACTGGGGCTGGATGTAGGTTGGAAAATGCTCATTTCTAGATTATTATCAGAAATGCTAGAAAATTGATGATGATATATAGATAGAAAAATGATAATATAAAATTAGAGCCAGAAACATGCAATGAATCAACTGGATTTGAGAAGATGGTGACTAAAGATAGTACAGTGGAAATAACACTTAATTAGGAGTCAGCAGAATCCTATGTCCACTGACTAATGAGATAGTGTTTGTAAAGCTAATTTTTTAAAAGTTGGGGTGGGGGACACACTTTAAAGGTCTTCCAGTAACTAGTACTTTCTAGCTATGTGATATGAAGGTAGATGTTTGCATGCAGAGATTCCTTTTAACTCTAAGGCATCCTGTGATCTCTCTAAACCTCAACTTCCTTATCTGTATATTGGGGTTAATAATGCCATTAGCACCTGCCAAACACATTTGTTGTTGTTGCTGCCATAGTGAGACTGAAATGAAGGAAGGAAATAAGCATGAATTAAGTACTTACTATGTGCCAGGCACTGTGCTAAACACTTTACAAATATTATCTCATTTTATCTTCACTAACACTCCTGTGAAATATGTTCTATCACTAAGCCCATTTATAGACAGTTTAAGAGACTTATCTGGTTAATAAATGTCTGAGGTCAAATTCAAACTCATCTTCCAAATGTCAGCCACAATACTGTCCATTCCACCACCTAGCTGCCAAATAAGTTAATGCATGCAAAATGCTTTGGAAACTTCAAAGTATTATTTTTTTTATTGATCATTTGATTCTCTGCAGCATCATCACTACTATGTTACTCCTCATATTTTTTGATGGAATTTAGATAGAAGTAGTCTTGACATAAGTTGATATCCTACATTTATTCTTTGATATTAAAGGCTTCTATAGGTGCTTTGAAAAAAAAAAACTACTTTTTGTAAGCATATGAAAATATTAGAATGAAAATTCATCTAAGATTGCTGAAAGCATCCTCAATACAGCTCTGGTATAGAAATTATCTGTACCTCATCTTATTCTTAAATTATTATTTAAATTAAACTTTACTTCATTTTCACAAAGTTCCATTTATTCTTCCTCTTATTTCCCTCTCCCCCCCTGAAAAAAAAGAGAAAGAAAATCCTTCTTAAAGACTGGTTTATTTGAGCAAAACAAATTCACACACTGGCCAGGCTTCTCATTTCCCTCCCTCCTCCAAATATGTCTCAATCTGCACTGAATCCATTAGCTCTCTTTCTCAGGAGATGTGTAGCAGCATTTACCTTCAATTCTCTGGAACTGTATTTGGTCATTATATTTTAAAATCTTTCAAAGTTTGTCATCACAACATGGTTGTTCTTGTATAAATTCTCCTCTTGGTTCCACTACTTTACTAGTAAAGTTCATATAACTATTCCCAGATTTCTCAAAAATTACCCTCTTCATCATTTCTTACAGTATGATAAATTTAATCAAAGAAATGGACCACAATTTGTGCAGCCATTTCCTAATTAATGGGCATCCCTTCTGTTTCCGCCATTATTTTGGACATGTTCTGCAAGATCTTTACATTTTGAAAGGTTTTTGTTCCCCCATTTTAAGTTGCAGGTTGTGATTATATGGTATAACAACATGTGTTAAAAATATACTTCTCAATTTAAAATTTTTTTTCTTTTTTTGTTGAGGCCATTGGGGTTAAGTGACTTGCTCAGAGTCACACAGCAAGGAAGGGTTAAGTGTCTGAGACCAGATTTGAACACTGGTCCTCCTGCCTTCAGGACTGGCGCTCTATTCATTGTACCAACTAGCTGCCCCTGCTCTTAAATTTTTATGGATCAATGTTATGTCCAGGGAATTATAAGCAATAGTTGGATCTGTGATAATGGGCTATTTCCAGTATAGTTTCTTAGTTATAATTATAATTATTATTATTGGTATTATCTTGAGCAAGTTACTTCATTTTTCTATTTTTCCATTTTCTTATCTAAACATAAAACAAAGAGAATATAATTTCTTAGGTCCTTTCCAAATTCCACACTGAATTATTCTATGTCAGAGAAAAATCATAGTAACAAATTCTCTTGCTACTGCAAAAACAATTTCTCAAATTGTAAAGAGCAGTAGATATTTCTTTGCTATGCTCTCTCCTCTTGAAGAAGGGACTCTGAAACTCAAAAAATTTTCTTCAACTCTGCCTCAGTGAGGGATTCCGTGTGAGGGAAACAAGATAAACAACTTCATTCAGTTATCTAGATGGGGTTGATTCAGTCCAGACTAAAAGAATTCCAACCCTATTGAATTAAAGAAATTCATTCAATTCTACTCTAACTCCAGCTCAAGCTGAAACCCAGTTTATAGATAGAGCCAACTTGGGACTCCACCTATTGGTCCCCTCAGCTTGTAGCCAAAGCTCTTATTATAAAAGAGCCAATCTAAAATCTTCTCTTTGCAGAGGTTCTAGAGGTTTGCCATTCTATGCCAAGGAAGCCTCTGCCCACTGGAATAATATTCTTTTCCAGTGCTAGCCTCTCTTTACCTTCACCTATTTCCCTAACAAGACTTTATTTCTACCTTTACTTCCCAATCCCTATAATAAACCTTTTATCAATCTAGGTTTTCAGATTTGTAAATTCCTTTACAAGGAATCCCTGCACCACCAGAAGGGGGTTCCTCAAAACTCCCTACTCTTGCACCAAATCCCAAGGAGATGCAGGGGAGCCAAACCTCTCCATTTGGTTCCCTGAACTCAGAACCTGCCACTAGACCTTATCATTTAACTCCCTGACCACCAGAAACCCTAATCTCATTTTGGTTCCCTAAATCTAGATCTTATCATTTGGTTCCCTATAAAAGGGAACCCCCAAATCTAAACCTCATCATATTTTTGGTTCCCATACTGGGAGCCCTGAAAACTAGACTTCCCCTCAGCATCTAAGGTATGAGAACAATAGTTCTTAGTGAGCTTAAAAGACTTGAAGACTAAAATTATTTAAATGCACCAACATTCAAGGCAGAGGAACTTGATATATGAAGCCAATGATTATTTCTATTCTTCAAGAAACTAAAATAAACAGGGTATCTGGGGCTGAGATTACTACCAGCTACAAACATTGCATAGAGAAATGGATTTCATCAAGTATCTAGTCTGAACAACTTATATTGTAATAGCAAACCAACAATATTAGATTTCAGAAAAAAACAGTAAGTTGAGGGATTAGAGAATAGCTAGCTTTCAGCTTAGGATTCTTTAGGATCTTGCTTGGTTTATTCATCCATAAAATAAAAAGCAGATTTCAAATTTATTCTAAATGGGAAATTGAGATAATTTTGGGGATTAGTCAGCCAATAAACATTTAAGCTTTCATTTGTGCTTGACACTGTGGATAGGAATAAATGCAAAACCCATCAAGAACCTTTAAGGATCTTACATTCTAACTGATGACATGGTAATAATTATTTACTTGCAAGGTATATGCAAGGTAGATGGAAGGCAGTTTGAGAAGGGAAGGAACAAATGGCTGACCTGGGTCAGAGGTCTAGAAAAGACTTTTTGCAGAAGATGGAATTTGAGTTGGGCCTTGAAGGAAGTTGGAAAAACTTAGAAGCAGAGTTAAAGAGGCAGAGCATCCTAAGCATATGGACAGTAATTACAATGGTACAGAGATGAGAGACAGAACATTGTATTTGAAAAATTGCAAAAAGACCAATATCGATGAATTGTAGGATAGGTAGAAGGGATAAGATGTCAGAAGATTTGAGAAGGTAGGAAGGGGACAGGTTAGAAACAACTCTAAACCCCAAACAAATGACTTATCTTACATCTCTGAGGCAATAGGGAGCCACTGAATTTCATCTAGGAAGAGGATTGTGTAGTCCCACCCATGCTTTAGAGAAGTAATCTTGACAGATGAACAGAGAATGACTTGGAGAGACTTGAAGCAGGAAGACAAGAACAAAAGACTATTAAAATATGGCAGATGAGAGGAGGTGAGGGCTTGTGCCAGGGTGAATGAGAGTGGATGTCATTGGAGATGCTACAAAGGTAAAAATGATTGGTTTTTGACAGTAGATTGTACATATAGAGTGAGGGAGATTGAGGTATTGAAGATGACATTAGGTGTCATAATAAGCGAAAAATTCTGAAAAGTAGAGAAGTTTTTGGGAAAAGAAAAAGAGTTTTGTTTTGTTGAGTTTTGTTGACTATAGCTCATCCGGTCAGTGTGTGACAAAAAGGCAATTAGTATTTGGGGAATATAGTTCAGTAGGAGAAAAAGGCTAGATGGAGAGATCTAAGAACCATCTGCATAGAGATGCTAATTAAACCCATGGGAGGTGATTAAATTCACCAAGTGAGAGAGAATATAGTGAAAAGAAAAGAGGTCCCAGAACAGAGCCTTAGGGGATACCTATGACCTGTGTCTGCTGTGTGATCACAGATGCATATCTGGATCTGAACACATTCAACTATTGCTTGCTAAGTATCCCACCAGTGGTGATGAAGGTATAATCTCCTGAAAGCTTTTATATTCCCATATTGTGAGGTCTTAACAGTCAGCCTCCCTTATCATCTACTTTCTAGAATAGTTTGTTTAGCTGCATCCAGAAGTAGCAAGTTAAAGATGAACATACCTCTTGCTTTTCTTTTACAGAAAGACTGTTGACAGAATTGTGCAAATGTGACCACATTAAAAAATATCATGTGATGACATTGTCTATAATATTGAAAATGCACTTAAAGGGGAATTTAAATTCCCTTAAATAAAGGAATGAGTCAATCAGAGTTGAAATTTTCAAATTGCATAAATCTCTTGATTTTGTCTGCAAGATCAACTTAATGGTCCAAAATGTTGAACTGAAAGTATCCTAGAATCACAGTTAACTCAGAGCTAGAGGGTCCCTCTAGTCCAATTCTTTTATTTTATAGATGAGGAAAATAAAATCCAGAGAGGTTAAATTATTTTTCCAAAGTCACACAAGTTAAAAGTATCAGAAATAGGATTTGAATCCTTTAACTCCAGAGCCAGTGCTCTTTTCACTAGCTTGCCTCATTTCACAGAGGAAGAAATTAGCACCTAGAGAGGTTAAATGATTTGGCTGGTTTCCTACATCAGGTATAAAAATTCAGACATCATCCAGTTCCAATTTCTTACTTTATAGTTGAGGAAACAGGCTCCAAAATGAGGTGAATGGCTTTCCCAAAATCTTAAGAAGATGTTTGTTTCAATGACAACCGCATTCAATTTAACCTGAAGCCAGTGGACAATGCAAACTTCAAATTCAGCAGAAATTCACTTTTTAATTTTTTCATTGTAGATCAGAAACTTTCATATCTAAGTGGTTTTATGGTATGAATTACAATCTCCTTGGGGATAAAATAAATTCAGCAAGTTCATTCTGTTGGTGTCTCTAGCACTGGCTTCATGTTAGTGTTTTAAAAATAATGAATCTATCTGTCCCCCAATGCTTTTGCATGTCACTTAATTTTCTTTTTACTATTTTTTCAAATCTAGATGATTGATAGATTCTTCTTCTAGCAATCAGTTAATTTTTAGATGATTTCTTTTTTCCTTTGAAGCAAACATTGAAAGGGGGCAGCTATGTGATGAACTAATTAGCATGAAAGCACAGAATATGTAACCTTAATTAGGCATAATTTTAGGCGAAACGTAATGGGATATCCTGAAACTAGACACTATGCAAATATTAAACTTTTCATTCTTCCCATTACATCTGAAACCATCAAGCAAAGGATGTTTTGCAGTAGATACTACAGTCAAGACAAATCTTTCAATGCAAGTTGGGTTTTTTGGCATGCCCTTAATGTAAAAGATGAGAAAGGGACATTTAGAAAATGGAAGAGCATTGTTCAAAAGCTTAAAAATGTAGAACTAAGCATAAACTGTAGAATGAACTTCACAAAGTGAGAGAAGTTTGATAATTAGACCAGAAAAGCCTGCCTCCCTTATTGTAGTCACATTTCAATTTCTGAGAACAAAAAGTAAAATAGCTAAGAGAATTAAGTTAGTGGCTTTTGAACTCCAGGACCATTGCAAGGCAGGCAAATCTTGATAACCTTAGAAGTCTAGCAGTACCAGAAAGAAGCCAGCCAATTTGGACTTATCCATCTCAGCAGGAGGCAAGGAGGACATGGGTGAATGAAATCACTGTGAATCTCAATTCCTTCTTTTAGCAAATTATTCCCTATGCACTCTTCCTCCCCACCTTTTGAGAGTTTCAGATCAGTAGCAAATTGAATTCTCTCTTCTTTAAATGCTCTTTGATGAAATCTGTAAGACACCTATATAGGTGCAAAAGATGTAGGAAAGAGGGAGATGCAAAAATGATGGCATGAACCACTTAGAGACCTGGATTTTTGGTCTGTGAGTAATTGAGGATTTATTGTACTAAATTCACTTTTCATTTTTAAGAGATCATGAGTTTTCTGACCAAATCAAGTAGCCAACAGCTTTTGTTCTACTTTTAGAAACTGAGGGAGCCATAGAAAAGTCTAAGAAAAAAATGTAAAAGTCATTTTGTTCTAATGCTCATATTTTACATGTGAGTAAATGGAGGCACAGAGATACTAAGTGACTTGCCAAAGATCACTGAGACAGAAATTATTGGACCTAAGATTTAAACCCAGGTCATCTGATTGACAGGGTAATGGCACTTTTCATTGCATGACACTGAATTAAAATTTGTCTTTCAGAAATTTCATTTGTAGGTTTGTATTAGAACTCAACTTCCCTTCTAGGATACTACTCACAGTCTGGACTTTGATTAAGGAGGAACTTTTGTTGCTCAGTCATTTCAATCATGTCCTATTCTCTGTGACACCATTTGCAGTTTTCTTAGCAAAGATACTGGAATGGTCTGCCATTTTCTTGTTTTGCTCATTTTACAAAAGAGGAAACTGAGCCTGACTTTCTCAGGCCCCCACAACTAGTAAACAAGACCAAATTTGAATTCAGGAGGATGTCTCCCTAACTCCAGAATAGTTGACTAAAGTCCAAAATCCAGGGTCCATTCTTGATTATTTAGGGACAAATGGCCTCCCTATTCTGCCTCCTTGCCTTTTAATCACTTTAGCATTTAGTGGCCAACAACGGGAATAAAATTAAAGGCAAATGAAAGAAAAAAATAAAAGTGAACTCTTTTCCTGTGGTTCTGAAAAAATGTCTGTTGAGAAAATGGTTTGAGATATACATATATATATATA
This sequence comes from Sminthopsis crassicaudata, assembly GCF_048593235.1. Classification (NCBI taxonomy): domain Eukaryota; kingdom Metazoa; phylum Chordata; class Mammalia; order Dasyuromorphia; family Dasyuridae; genus Sminthopsis; species Sminthopsis crassicaudata. The sequence continues at coordinate 80,163,050 of NC_133619.1, read as the reverse complement.
TATATATATATATATATATATATATATATATATATATATATATATATTTTACACTAAAAGGAGAGTTTAGTATTAACTCTCAATCTCATTAAGCACTCATTAATTCTTGTCTCTCTCCAATCATGGGAGTACAGGGAAATTCCCAATCATAGATGAAAAGCTGGAAAGAATCGTACCCAGGCCAACTTTCTTATTTTACACATGAGAAAACTAAGGCAGAGAGAGAGATTAAGTACTTTGCTCAAATAATAAAATTAGTGGCAGTTTTAGGTTTCCTGATTTGTAATTCAGGGTTTTTTCCATTACATCAGTCAAGAAATGGCTCTATTTAAAAAATACATTTTTTACTCCTTATTGAATACTTCTATCACTTTTATTGTCAAACCTTCTTTTTAAATTCAACTTTTTAGTTATGCTTCACACTGATCCTGTGCTATCCTATGCTTGGGAACTATCCCTTCTTTTCATCTTGTCATGATAAAATAATATGAAATATTATTGTATATTATAATTGTTAAATATAAATAATATAAAATAAAACAGAATACAAGTTTCTGGCATACAAGGATTTGCTCTATAATTATATTCTTGCTTGACAAGCATTCATCATTTGTGGTAAACAAGTAGTTTTGTTGGCATATCAGGTTTGTTTAAGAGCATACAAAGACACCATTCACCAGGAGAAATGTATATAAACAATGTGAAAAATTCAGATAGAGGCAGTTTGGTATCATAGAAATACTGTTGAATTTTGAGTCAAAAGGTTTCAAATTTAGTTCTGCTGCTTATTACCTCTGTGATGGTGGGGAAATGACTTATTCTCTGTGAATCTTAGTATCTCATCTATAAAGAGAAGGAATTGAATTAAATGGCCCTTTCCATCCTAAATTTATGATCCTACAGTAGCTGTCTTGACAATTTATCAAAAATTGGGACAATATGGTTATAGTGCACTGGAATGGCAAAAGATGCTTGGGAATTACTTTAGCAGGTCCAATTATTTCAATTAATTATTTGTATGATAATACATAGCCTTCCTAATAGAAAAAGATAAGACTTATTAGAAAAGTCAGACTTATGATGTATTCATTTCAGTCTCTGATAGTAGTGGTAATGCTTTCTGGAAGGTCTTGGTTGTCCTCTATAACTGCATGGTGCATAGAAAAAGAGATGGATTTAGAGCCAGAAAACTTGGATTCATGATTAAAAATGTACCATAAACATCCCAAGTCCCCCCTCTCCCTTCTCCTTGCCTCTTTTCTCCTCTATGGCTCCTCTTTTTCTTTTTTCTTTTCTTTTCTGATTTCTTTCTGTTCCTCCCCTCCCCTTTCCCTTGCTCTCTCCCTCTTTCCCTTGCTCCCTCCCTCCCTCCTTTCCTTCCTTCCTTCCTTCCTTCCTTCCTTCCTTCCTTCCTTCCTTCCTTCCTTCCTTCCTTCCTTCCTTCCTTCCTTCCTTCCTTCCTTCCTTCCTTCCTTCCTTCCTTCCTTCCTTCCTTCCTTCCTTCCTCCTTCCCTCCCTCCCTCCCTCCCTCCCTCCCTCCCTTCCTTCCTCCCTTCCTTCCTTCCTTCCTCCCTCCCTCCCTCCCTCCCTCCCTCCCTTCCTTCCTTCCTTCCTCCCTCCCTCCCTTCCTTCCTTCCTTCCTTCCTTCCTTCCTTCCTTCCTTCCTTCCTTCCTTCCTTCCTTCCTTCCTTCCTTCCTTCCTTCCTTCCTTCCTTCCTTCCTTCCTTCCTTCTTTCCTTCCTCTTTTATGGGGATATTACTCCTTGTTTCTTAAAATTCTTTCTATTTTGTATTTGTATTTTCAGCTTCTGCCATTTTTCTTTAATAAATTCACAAAATGTATTTGGAATATTGATGCTTTTTTATTGCCCCAAATGAAATCTTTGCAACTTTAAGCAGTGTTCCTTAGTTCTTATATTCTGGGATTTGGTAAGTGACCTGATATTCATCTTACTCACATAACAATGTCTTTCATTGTGGTGTGAATTTCAGGTATAACCACTACCCCTTGTTCTCTAGAATCTGTTTCCAGTCTGAATACAAAACTTTTTAGCCCAAAGGAGGGCTTGTGTGTGCGTGTGTGTGTGTGTGTGTGTGTGTGTGTGTGTGTATTGTCCTGTATCATTTTAATTGTCTTTTCCTGGACCTTCTTTATAGTCTGTCTTTGGGGTACAGATTTTAGGAACATGTGGATTAGCTTCTTATTCTAAGAAATTCTGGATTCACTATTGAATCTTAGCCCTAGCAGTGATAAGTCAACTACTTCTCCAGATTAGTCTCAGTGTTGACAATTCATAATATGAAAACAACATATTGAGAAGTCTTTGCTTACTGAGATTTGCTCTGCAGTGACTGATGCTTCTTTGTAAGGGACCAAGAAACTCTTAGAGAGAAGATACTGTTGCAGTGCAAACAACATGCAGACTTTACAGCAATAATTTCCCCTTTCCCTCTATTAATTATATAGGTAGGTTGAAGGAATGTTCAGCTTGAAGTTTTGCTATTTAAGCGATTTCCTAGCTAAAAAAAAGAGGCTTTTGGATGCTTGGATTGAATCTGGAATTTAGGTGCTCTCCAGGAAATTCTCCAATCCTCCCCTTATTCTTCAGATCCTCAAAGTGAACAAAAAGCATCAGTTTCAAAGTGAGTGCATTTTCCATCCATGGATTGGCTTGTTTTGTTCAGTTCTATTTTGAGGACTTTGAGGTTACAGTCTACGTAGCAATCAAGCCCACTACTTCCTTTCTCGTAAAACCAAAACAAAAAGTTATCCTTTCAGGTGCCTCCTGGGTATGCACATGTATAGTACATGCATGGGATCAAAGCTACCTATATAAACTACCGGACTCTGTGTGGGTTCAAACACATTTCAAAGCTTCAGTATCCTGACAAGTTTCATTCTCCTTCCTGACATTCCGAGTCAGGTAATAATCAAATTATGGTTCTCCTGAGATCCAGGAGACAAATGGGAAAGCTTCACCATTCCAAGAACTGGCCGTGCACAGCAATGCTCTCTCTTCTCTTTATCCCAAGTATCTCTAAAGGTGAGTGCCTTCAAAGACTTAACAGAATACAGATCTTCACTATTTCCATTATAGGTCATGGTTTCACAATAGGACCAGAAGCTAAAAGTATAACTTTGGTGTCCTTGACCCTAGACAGCTCTGAGAAAATTTCTATTCTTGGTCAGGCAGCTGAAAGTAGTCACCAGAGAATAGATGAAGCTCTATATAACTCAGTCTTGAATACATCAAATGTGAACTATAATTCCTGAGATGGTTGCTTGATATAGATAGTTTCAGATATTTCTATGTTGATATTAAAAGGATTTTTAAAAAAAGTTCTAGTCCTTATATTCTTACTTTTTTAAGATAAGGATTTTCAAATGGAGAATGGATATACTTTATTCATTTAATCACTGCTGTAGAGCTGCAAAAATACCTTAATGGTTAGGTAGAAAAGCCCTTCATTTAACAGATGAGGAATTAAAGCCCTGGGAGGTTAAGTGATTTATCCAGTATTACTTGGGAAGTTGTATCTGGATTCTGCTCCTCTAAATTCAGAGAAAGGCTCTATTCACCATCATCTATTATTGCTGTTATCCACAAATGGCCAAGTACAGTGCTCTGAATACCCATGAGCCTGATCATTATTTGACAACACTGAGATTCAAAATGGATGGATTAAACATTTTCTGGTCAAAATATCCAATTAATTAGATTGTGGGATATTCTCCATCCCAGGCCATAATTACTATGTCTTTTAATCAAATTAAAATTATTTGGAAATGTATTAAATATTTAATCATGAAAGCAATTTCAAGTCCTTAGTTAAAGTTAGCAAAAAAGAGGTTAGTTTGACTATTGATTTAGGGGATTTCATTACTATTTGATTTTTACATTGAGTTCAGATATTTATGGTATTTATTTGAGCAAATTCCCCTATTTTATATTGATGAAACCAAGGTCCATTATGGCATGTAATGGGTCATTTTCTGTATTTAGAAGTTGGATGTTCCTAGGAAATCTCACACTTAATGCTTATTAAATCTAATAGTTCAGCTAAGCTCAACCTATCAACAGACACTGATTAAGTACCTACTATGTACTCAGGATCAGTGCACATAATAGAATGATAACAATTATTCTTAGAAATCTGACATATGGTTTGCCAGAATGTGCAATCCAAAATATTTGTTAATTTGATAGGTAAGATTAATATACATTCTTGGGTCTGTGGGGTTTGAGCTGTGATTTTGAGTTATATTATAAATGGCTAAGGTTCTTAAAAATTCAGATTCTGATTTCCACCTGTAAAGTATCAAAAAAAAAAAAAAAAAAAAAAAAAAAAAAAAAAAAAAAAAAAACCAATCCATAGGCTTTTGCAAAGGCTTAGTTCCCTTGGAGGCTGGGTATGATTAAATCAAATGTTATTCATTTGGGAAGTCTACTCTGGGGTGGAAAAGAAGGGAAGCTTGATGGCTGAGAAGCTCAAAAATGGAGTGGACAAGAGGCTCAAGAATACCCAGGAGTAGCCCAGGCTATGAGGGAAGATGCCACCTGTTATTTTTTTATATAATAAGGAATACATGATTCTTTCTTAATGTAAGCCTTGCCTCTCTGTTATAGAGAAAAGGAGAATCAAGGCATGGAGGGACTCATAAGGGAAGCATTTGTATTTGTGCAGAAGATTAATGGTGGTAGCAATGCTGATGGGTTAGCCCATAGATCAGACAATTGGGGAAGCCCACAAGAGCCCAGCAGCAAGATTGTTTCACCCCACAGAGGAAACAACCTGGTGCCCTTTACTCTGTGGCTTTTCATACAAAAGCTTCCCTTACTGTGATAAGGAAGCTCTCCCATGCAAATGCAGTGGGTGGAAAGGAAATTCACTTTTAAACTATCATTGCAGAATTGAATGGACATTGTTGCTCCAATGACCCTAAAACTTCAATATTCCTGTAGCCTGCACAATAAAGTCCAAACCTAGCCTTTCCTAATCCTATATGTGCTTTCCCTTGACTTTTCTGGCTCATCTAATTCCCTTCATCATTAATCCCCAAATTTCTTAGGAAAAATTGCCTATACCCATTGATGCCACTTAATCATTATCCTGCTGTCTTGGGTGATCTCCTGTAGCCTGTTTCAGTCTCCACTGCTCTACAGAAACCACCCTCCCAAAGATCCCCCCAGGACTATCTAACAACCAAATTCAATGGCCTCAACTTGGTTCTCATCTCAATCTTTGGATGCCACTGGCCATTTCTTTCTAGCAGGCTGGTTTTCTTTCTTGGATGAGCTTGCCCCTTTAACTTCTCTCCATTTTAGTGATTCTCTTTCTTCTTTCATACATCTTGATGTGGATATTTTCTAAGGGTCTTTTCTTTATACACTTGTCTTTTTGCCTCTGTACTCTCTATATTGGTGATTTTATTCATTATTATGGCATTCATAATTATTTTCATGAAGGTGACTTATACTAGGAAACTTAAGATATTGAGATCATGAGAATGATTGAGTTAACCAAGCAAAGAAAAGGAGTAGGGAAGATTACTTAACTGGTAAGGATAAACTTGTCAAACATAAGGCAAAGTTATTAATGCAAGATTGGACATAATAGCTGTTACCATGAGCGAAGAGGTCACTGATATCTCTCTCTGTTCTTACAAATTGAAGCACAGTTCAACCATTCAGTTTTATTCAGTTCTGGGTGAGGGTCTCTCTGGGTCAGAGGAACAACGATCCTTCTCATGAATGTTTTTATCCTCAAATGGTAGCTTCTACATCAGTCTTTCATTTTTACAATATCACTATCACCTCCCCCGCCATTTACTACCTAGTTTTAATTAGAATTTAAGAATTATTTTAATTATGTGTGAGGAACTTAGGATCTTTATTAATAAATGGTCATCACATCTTAGAAGTGGGTGGATGGGAGGAGGTTTGCAACAGGGTCTGGCCAAAGTACTCAAAACTAACCTTAACCATTTATGTGAAATCCATTTCAAGATCCCAGCCAACTATTAGCTGCTTCTACCACAAACTCAATAATGATGCTTATTTCACCACTCATAATTATTCCTTCTGACCATAGATCTATTTAAAGGTATAGCTTTAATTCTATGAGTGACCTCGGAATTAATTGAATCTAATTCCTTCATTTTACAGATGAAATTGAGACCCACTGAAAGTGACTTGCTCAATGTCATATAATTAATAAGGATCATTTAGGATTTGAATTCAGGTCTTTCTGACTGCAGTTCCAATTTTTAACAACTTCACAAAAATTTCTTTACATTTACTAATTCTATGTTTGCAACTTTGGAGTTATCAGAGAGGTAATATATTATAGTGAGAGGAAATGTGAAATAGTGGAAAGAGCTGAACTTTAGATGAGGAGGAGGTGTAATGATTTGAATATTAGATTGGTAATGCTAGCAGTGTAATAATAGATCAGTCTATTAGATCTCCTGAGTCTCAATTTTCTCTTCAATAAAGTGAGGAGTACACTATCATTAATTTCTCCTATGGGCATCAAGGAGACAGAGTTCTGGGCCTGGAGTCAGGAAAACTGGTCTTCCTGAATTCAAAGTTAGCCCTCGACAATTACTAGCTGTGTGATCCTGGGCAAGTTACTTAAAGCTGTTTGCCTCAGTTTCCTCATCTGTAAAATGACCTAGAGAAGGAAACAACATATCACTTTGGTATCTTTGCTGAGAATACCCCAAAATGGGGTCATGAAGAGATAGAATAAGAAATGTTTCTTACACAGGGTGATTAAAGGGAGAGTTCTTTAAAATTCTTAAAAGACTGTATTAATGTAAGTCAAATTTTTATTGTGTCTCAATCCCTCACATTCATGCAATTACATATTTTAGTTCTAAATCTGCGATATTTCTTAAATCCAAGCTTTCTTTCCTATCATTAAAGACAGATCTCAACTTCTTTGGGCCTCAGTTTCTTTATCTTTAAAAAGAAAGATTAGAATAGATGATTCCAAGGTCCCCATATGAATTATAAATTTATAATTCTGTTCTCATCACATCAACTCTAAGTAATACAAATCCTTTTTTATTTGCTACCATGTTGATTATTACAATGTTCTCCTAACAGGTTTTCCAATCAGAAAACAATATTTTTCATTAGTTCATATCATGTAACTTTTCTGCATTAAAAAGTTATTCTCTATTACCTACTGAATAAGTTTCAGATTCCTTTGCCTGATATTCAAGACCCTTAAGAAAATAGTATCACTTTACTTTTCCAATGTTCTAGCACTCTATGCTGCAACAAAAAATAGTCTATAATGTATTCCTCTAATGTATCATATCTTTCTACCTAGAAACTTTCTACCTAGATATCCTTGTTCATGCTGTCAAATGTCTTCCTTCCCTCACTCTATCTGTTGTATAATTACCCTTTTTTAAAAGTTATGCTTAAATGACACTTTGTCCATAAATCCATTCTGGATTCTGTCCTTCCTTTCTCTTCCTCCATCCAAATAAAAAATGGCCTTTTAATTCTCATTACATATACTCCTTTGTTTTGCAATTTTCCAATGAACCTATTATTTATTATATGTTATAAGTATCTGTGTTTTATCATTCACTACTAGTATGAAAGGTCCTTGATATAAGAGTATATCTTATTTAAATTTAAATTTTCTCTCTCTAGCAACCCATCATAGTGATGCTTAATAAATGCTGAACTAGCAAATAAAAGAAGAAATAAGTAAAAATTCCCTTTTCTAACATTCAGGCTTCTCAGTGATCTGGTCTTTTCCAGTGTTAACTTTGATCATTCACCATTACAAACCTTGACTATTTACCATTCTCCAGATAGGCAATGTCATATATTTCTGGAATTTTGATTTCTACTTGTTAAAATTATACTCCATCTTCCAACTGAAAATGCAGCCCACTCTTGTGAAATCTTCTGTTATACCCTGTCAAAAAATGATACAGCAACTCCTAATTTAAACAAAATATGGTCATAAGGGAAAGTGCTATTAAGCAGAGACAGGAATTTTATGGAGAAGTTTCTCAACCAACTGCATGAGACAACACTTATTTGATTAAAATATTTTTATATTACCATAATAGTCATTATGCAATATTGCAAAAGAAAATACAAAACAAAATAAAACAAAAATAAATAAAGTAAAAAGAATTATGCTTCAACCTACATTCAGAGTTCATCAGTTCTCTTGTTGAAAGTGGTCAACATTTTTCATCATGAGCTTTTTGAATTTTCTTGGATCATTGTCTTGATTAGGGTAGACAAGTCTTTCATAGTTGATCATCCTTAGAATATTGCTATTACTATGTACAATGCTCCCTTAGTTCTATTTACTAAATTTTGCATCAGTTTATTTAAGTCTTCCCAGGTTTTTCTAATATCATCCTGCTTTTTATTGATCATAGCACAATAGTATTCCATCAATTCCATACTACAACTTCTACAATTTGTTCAAACATTCCCCAATTAATGATACACCCTCAGTGTTCAATTCTTTGGGTCAATAATTGTGTGATTTTTCAAAGGAAAAATAAAATAAAGAACATAGACAAGATTAATGGAAGTATATAAAATAGACAAGACAATGAGTATTATTGAGACTTAACAACTGTGAGGGGCCTGATTGATATGATCTGAGGAAGAAGTAAAATATTAATGAATTATTAATTATAGTAAATAATACAGGTATTTTTATTGTCCTGAAGAAAGCAAGGTTTTCCTCTGGAAAACCTATTTCCATGGTCCTTCAGGCAAAGATCAATTAGCTATGAGCTGTCCTTTTCAACAATGCCAGAGTTCTAAAATCATAACACCAGAGTAGATCTATTAGACCTAGAATTCTGATCCACATCCTCTCAGGTGGATATAAACACTCCTTTTCTCTTTGATTCCCTAGCAATTTGCATGTATCACTCTCTTTGAACTTGCATCCTGTTTAACACTCTGATACATGTTCTATATTCTTTACTAGCTTGTAAAATCTTTAATGGAAGGGATCTTTCCCCTTTGTTTTTTATAGTCCCTGAAAGTAAAGCTCAATAATTTGCACATGATAGACCTACAATAAATGTTTAACGAATAGAATACAATCATGGGTCAGATATGTCAGTGCACACATGGTGGATCTGAGTAATTCAAGTCACTTACTGCCAAAAATCTTTCCTGTTGTATATTAAAGTGCCTGAAATTCCACTAATGGAGATTTATTCTTTGATTCCTTGGAAGAACTACAGACTCTAAGAGTTCTAGTAAAATAGAAGCAGTGACCGAAATAATTTGCTTCTATTTAGCACTTTAAAAGTTTATAACACTTCTTTGTTCACAATTCTGTGAAGCAGGAGATACAAAAGTTGCTCTATCCATTTACCATTAAAGAATCCAAGGCCAGATGAAAAAAATTGATGTGTGTATAGTCACAATAGTTTGCATTAGAGCTAGAGAGGGTAGTAACTAGCATGGCTAAATGTGTCTAGATCTCAGCGCATTGACATGGGAGGTCAGTGTACATCTATGAGGACACATTTCCTTTCCATAATGACTATTATTCCCATAATTTACTTCATATTCCTCTGTCTATTTTATTATCAATCAGTCAGTCAGTCAGTAAATAAGCTATTTACTGACTGACTGATAACAAAACAGACATTTTATGGCTCGTCATTGTGCTTGGCATTGGGGGATACAAAGACAAAAAATAGTTTCTGTCTGATTTTTCTGCAAGGATACTCAACATATAAATAAATATACAAGCACATAAATGATACAGATATTGTATATAACTATAACATATATTTATTTACCTATATTTATTATTAATTTTATCTTATTTATTATTATACACAATATTATTATATTTCTATAATATCATTATTTATTATTATATATAATATATAAACATATATTTATTATTTAAATAAATATATATTTACAGAAACTTATGTAAAATTTTGGAGAAACAGGCATCTTCCCCCTGGTAAAGATGGCTTTTGAGCTGAGCTTTGAGAAACCATAGATTCTAAGAGATGAAGGTAAGAAGGGAGAACATTCTAGGCATGCAGGACAGCAAAGGCGAAGAAATCATTGAATTCAATGGAACTGGAGTAGTGTGAATCTTCCTCTGTGTGTGTGTGTGTGTGTGTGTGTGTGTGTGTGTGTGTGTAAAGCATGCTATGAAACAACAATTTTCCGGAGTCATTACATCCAAGGAATCCATTTCTAGGCAACTTTTTTATCAAGTCCCCACAAAAGACCAAACAGCTCCTTCTCCTTGGGTGATGATTTTCTGTAAGAGTATGATTCCTCTCTTGCTCAATACTTTTGGTTCCAGATGAAAAAAATTCATAATCATGACTCTAGAATTAGAACTCATATCTAAGTCTTCTGAATCCCACAATTTGTCTCCAGTAATTAAGCTACTGAGCAAATAGATATTACCAACTAGCAATTTAGCTCTTTAATAAGAAGCAATGAACAGTAAGATCCTGGAGGCACAGATATAGGATAGGTTAGGGTAGTGAAGTGGAGTATCTAGCTTAGGACAGAAGGTCTGAAAACTTACTTCACAATTTTGCATAATCTTTCTTGATCAGGTGCTAACCCACGAAATCTTAATTTTTTTTTTTTAAATGCTAGGAGTACATGTGACTCAACCAGAAGTGGTCTTGGCCAACAGCAGAGGGGTTGCCAGCTTTGTGTGTAAATATGAATTGACGAACAAAACCAAAGAGATCCGAGTGGGGCTTCTTCGACAGATGGACAACCAGATGGTTGAAGTCTGTGCCTCAACATATCTGGTACAGGATCAACCAGTGTTCATGGATGACATGCTTGAGTGTACGGGACATGTCAATGGGAGTAAAGTGACCCTCACTCTCACAGGACTAAAGGCCTCAGACAGTGGACTATACATCTGCAAAGTGGAACTCATGTATCCTCCACCCTACTACATGGGTTTGGGCAATGGAACACAGATATATGTAATTGGTGAGCAAAGCTATTTCACTTACATAATCAAGATCATCATCATCATAAAATATATGCATGCTTTAGAACTACTTTATTTATTTTTTTGTTGAGGCAACTGAGGTCAAGTGATTTGCCTAGGGTCACACAGTAAGGAAGTGTTAAGTGTCTGAGACCAGATTTGAACTCAGGTCCTCCTGACTTCAGGGCTGGTGCTCTATTTACTGCACCTTGAACTACTTTATTTTGCATAATATTAGAAACAACACAACCAATTCTATTACTGGGCATCAGGCTATTCATTATTGAGTTTGGGAGGTTATTCATGCTACCAGTGGGCCCAAAAGTTAAGATCATGACTCCAAGTATAATTGGGGCTGAAAAGAGGGAGAGCTCTAATTAAGGTACCTGGGATAGTGGCAAAGCTTACATTTTGGACATGACATACTTGGGAAGTTATGTCAAGTTTCCAGATCCTCCATATATTATCCAATAGTGTAGACACAATGCAAGAAATCCCACTTTCTTTCTTTCTGTTCAAGCTTGTCAACTCTTCTAAAGTAGAAAGAGGTAGGACCATGCCCAAACTTTTATATACTAGAATGCTATCTTTAGAGGCCAGCCATGTTTTCATGGGCTTGCCACATAAAGGAAGAGCTCAATTCATATAAAAAGAAGTTTCCTAATCATAATAATCATTTTATCCTGGGGTTGGAAGGGAATATAGAAGTCATCTTCTCTGACACTCTCCTCCTATGGTGAAAACTGATTTGCCTAGAGTCCCTTAAAGAACAGAGTCTCATGATTTCCAGTCCAGTTATCTCTTCATCATGTCAGCCACATTGAGATTGTATTTCCTCTCCTTTTTTCAGATGCTGAACCTTGTCCAGACTTTGAAGTCATGCTTTGGATTCTGGCCATAGTGAGCTCTGCATTATTTTTTTATAGTTTCCTCATCACAGCCGTTTCCTTGAATAAAATGGTGAGTGTGACCCTTGGTCCCTTCCTCTACTAGGTTTCGCCTATTGTCATATCTCCATCAACCTAAAGGCCTGTTCTGTCACTCAACAATATATTGATGGTCTTTGAGGCTCAGGAGTCAGAGAAAGAGGAAGGGGAAAGACAATGATAGAGCACCAACAAGAAGAGAGAGAAGCAGCTATGGGAGGGTTCAGGGATGACTCATATTTTAGATCAGTGTGTTCAACACAGCAGTGTTTGTGTGCTTCTGAAGTGTTTCACTTTGACTAACAGCTGGAGGAAGGCCACCTGGCTGCTTTGCTTATCACCATTTAAAATGAACTCTAGTGACTAGTTCCTGAATATTGGCCTGGCTTTAGGCAAAGTTGGGGGCAGGGGAAGGGAAGGAAGGAAGAAGGGGAAAAAAAAAATTATTAAATGCCTTTGCTGTGTCAGGTATTTTGCTAAATAATTTATAATTGTATTCTCTTTTGATTCTTTCAACAATCTTAGAAGGTAAATACTATAGTTGTCCATATTACAGTTGAGGAAACAGCTTAAGTAACACCCACGCTGTACAATTAATATGGTCTGAGGTTAGATTTGAACTCAGGTCTTCCTTTCTCTCTTCATTAAACCACCCAGCTATTAAAGCATTTTGTGCCCCTCTTTTCTTGTCCTTTTCCAAGCTGCTTGCAAAGGCTCAATGTGTATTCCCCTTATGAACCATATGCCCCTAAACTTTCCATGATTCAAAATACTCTTTACATTCAAAAACTTACTATAGTTAGTGACAGAGGGTAGATTGATGTAGAAGCAGGCATCCTTTCTTAAAATTGGTCTTTGTTATCTCCTTGTTGTTTTATAAGATCCATTACTTGGTTTTAATACTATCTAGTTAGGAATGAAATGAAACACAATCTGTTCTAAAGGTTCTTTACTTGGGGTCTGCAGACCTTTGTAAAATATTTTGTTGGGGGGGTATGAACTTGGATTAGAAAAAAATTACATCTTTATTTTTATTAACCTTTATTTTAAATTTAGCATTTAATAGAATTTTTTTAAAAGCCTATTATTTTCTGAAGAGATCTATATAGTTAATCAGACTACTAAAGAGATCCATGACACACATATAAAAGTTTAAAAGTAGTCACTCTGTTGCAAAGACTCCCTTCTCATTTTTTGACAATCATATACTGACTTTCTTGAAGATATCATGTCCTCCAGCAACATGTACTTAGAAGGAAGGCCTTTCTAATTCTAGGCGCTGCTACTGATAAAAATCAGTCAATAGTCATTGAACTGAGATAAGAAAGATTAAAGGATTTAGTAGTAGCTCTTTTTTCCTGGCCTCTATTTTTTTATTTTTATTTTTTTTTTCCCCTGAGGCTGGGGTTAAGTGACTTGCCCAGGGTCACACAGCTAGGAAGTGTTAAGTGTCTGAGACCAGATTTGAACTCAGGTCCTCCTAAATTCAAGGCTGGTGCTCTATCCACTGCGCCACCTAGCTGCTCCTTTTCCTGGCCTCTTTAAAGTTTCTTCTCACATACCCTGCCCTCAAAACTTATAGATGGGAAAGATGGTTTCCATGTTATAGAGATGGTAGAAGGTTCCTCACTCAAAAGTCCCAGTAATAATATAATCAAGAAAAGATCCTTATTCTATTCTTATATTCTAAATACACCAAAGAAAGTTCTATGTTTGTTACAAGGTAACTTTTTTCATGCTTTCTTCCTGTCTCTCTGTGTCTCTGTGTCTTTTAAACTTTCTCTCTTTTTCTCCTATAGTTACAGAAAAGGACCCTTCTCACTACAGGAGTCTATGTGAAAATGCCTCCAACAGAACCTGAACACGAGAAGCAATTTCAACCATACTTTATTCCCATCAACTGAGAAAATGAAGTGGTGGAGAGATGGTTTTCCAATTGCAAGAGTCACTGAAATCTTCACTTTCATTGTAATGTGCTTAAAAAAAACACAAAAAACATTTTTTGAAGGTGGGAGGGTAGAGGGTGGGCTTAAAAGTGGGAGGATGAAAACAAACTTCTAATTAAAATGTAGTTGAGTGGATAGCCCTGACTGGGTATTTGGAAAATTAAAATCCAAAGAGCAGAATGTCAGGAAAGAGAATGTTTCTGGTATCTTGAGGCAATATAAGCAAAAACAAGAATATCTTATAATATAGAATGGCAGACCCAGGTTAGGTCAATGTATTATGGAGGGAGGGAAAAGACTCCTGTTCAACCTTATATTTTAAATGTGATAAAAATAGCTGAGCAAAATTATTTTTTCAAGATTAACTATTATGCTATCATTTTTTTCTCTTTACAAATGTTTTGTTACATTAAGATTTTTTAAAAATTGCAGTCAAATGGCTCAGTTTAAGCCAGTGATTTCCTCAGTTGTATTGTACCAATATGTATCATTTTATAAAGTCTAATAGCATTATGTGCCAGGCAAGGCAAGAGCTAAAGTATCTGCTAATCAGTTACATTCAAACACTATGTGACAGTGTCTTGCCTCCCACTGTCTAATTGAGACGAGTGGTGGACTCCTGGCTCAGAACACTAATGAGCCAGGAAGGGAAGAAGTTTATTTACCAATTATTTCTGAACAAATAAATAGTAATAACTCTTGGATTCTAGCAGAAAGGTTAAGTTCCATCAGCATGGTAAGACCTAGGGAACTGAATGTTGGATCCTGACACTTTAATTGGATTCCCACTTAGGTCAAAGGTTGTGATAGCTGAATAAATCCTGACTGGACAAAGTACAAGGAAAAGGTTCATTATGGAAGTTCTGTCAGGCCCATTTTCATGATGTTCCCAACTCTAAGGGACATGATAAACATCCATTTAGCAATAAGACAGAAAGTAGTTGGTGTCTGGGAAGGGCATATAATGTTTTTGAAAGTCAACACTGTTTGGGTGTTTTTAAACTCACTATTTTCCATGAAAATGTAAACATTATGTATAATATTTTTAATTAAATAAAATGTTGTGTTTGTTTTCCAGAACTTGTTTACTTTTTAAAAAAATCAACATGTTTTGATAGCAGAAATAGAACCAAAAATAAATTAGAAAGTAATGGAAATTAAAAAGAACACAGTTGGAGCAGGTAGGTGATAGAATGGACAGAGTGTTAGGCTTGAAATCAGGAAGATTAGCTTCACAAGTTCAAGTCTGACCTCAGACACTTAGTACTTCTCTGATTCTGGACAACTCATTTAACCTCATTTGCCTCAATTCTTCCTCTGTAAAATTAACTGGAGAAGGAAATAGCAAACCACTTCAGTTTCTTTGCCGAGAAAACCCCGAATGGAGTCACAAAGAGTTGAAAATGACTCAACAACAACAATAACAACAAAGGACACAGTTACTATATGTTCCAAATAATTTTAGATTAGACTTCAAGCTTCATAAAGGTAGGAGTCAGTGCTTATTGAGGCATTATGTACACAGTAAGTGTTTAATCATTGTCCATTTATTACCATTGCTTATTTGCATGAATTTTTGTCAAGTCTTTCTGGGTCAAAACAATGGTTGGGCTATTTGAAAGAGAAACTTTTGAAGTGGCTAAATTGCTTTTAAATGGTTGCAGGTTTGGGAATCTTCTTCAGTATCATCTCCCTTAGTTTAATTGCTCCTAGTGGTTCATAAATCACCCTCTTCCCTCTGTTCCATCCCTTCATGCTTACATGCTGCTGCTCCCAATTCCATCTTTTATGATCACTCTAATCTGCTTCCTTGACATCTTCAATCTTGTTTCTATTTCCAAGGGGTCATGCGACAGCGTTTAGCAAAAAATTAGTGTTTAGCAAAGACTGGCTGCTGTTTCTCATTAGCCAGCAAGCATGCTCCAAACCTGGTGTTCTAAGTACTGTTGTGATTCTTGGTTAACTGTTTTGGAACTTCTGCCTTCTTAGTTCCTCTTTAGTGTTTCTCATTCTTTCTCTTTATATTATAATGTCTTCTTGTTCATTCAATTCTGGGCAACGTTCTTTATTTCAGCTGATGTTCCCTGATATCCAAATGGGAGATGTTGAAATAAACTCAACCACCATTAACTTGATCAATTCCATTCCTTTTCAAAAAGGTCTTTTTCGAGTACTGGGAAAAATGATTCAGTTAGACCCCATACTCTATTTTAATCAGTATTAATCAGTTTGATATGTTTCCATAGGAATAGTTCTGTAGGTCCGGGAGCTGTGAACTGCAGATTATAAATTCACTTGCTTAATCATAGGAAACTAATTAGAGGCCCTCTACCCTTGTTTTTTCTTGTTATGGTGACAAAGCACAGAGTGGGAAAGGTGACTCAATTACATGGAAAGTCCCCTAACTTATTTTTGTACCTTTGGACCACTCTTATCCAACATGAGCAGGTGACCATCTATGACCACTTAGTGGAGATGTCTTGTGCTTCTTCCAATCTGAAGACTGCCCCTGTCCCCCAATGACATCTTATTTTTTGGGGGCTGATACATTACTTTTGGCCACAGCAGCATGGAATATGAACCAATGAGATTTGTATTTTATGTTGCTCCTCTTGAGTTTTCCAAATATCAAACCTTATAAAAATAAAGCCCTGGAGGAGGGGAGCAACTCAGAGTGTGAGGAAGATCAAAGGTTCATTTCATTAGAGGAGACCATGGACCCTTAAATAAAACGTCTATGACTCAGGACTTTGCCTCAGTGGTTTTTCTTGCAAATTGGACAATTATAATCTCTATATTATCTATTATGTGAAACTTTTTCTTCTCTCAAAAAACTTATGGGAAACAGAATAGATGTAGAAAAGTAAAATATTTATTATATATTTATCTTTATTCCATTCCTACTTATCAGGGGTCAATGGAGTATGAATGCTCCAAGTTTCATCACAACCTTCATTTCTATGCTTAAGTTCATGATGAATTCATGAACCTACCTAGTCTATGAGAAATCCATGTTAACAAAAAGGTAAGTTATATGGCATACTATCTTGGTGTGGAGGAGCAAAGAGGGATTTATTGGAGTCAGATCATCATGTTTCATGAAAACTCATTATTAACTTTTCTGCATTCTCACTTTGGAAATCAGCAAACACTACAAATGAGAGCTTTGTTTCTCATTTTGTTCCTGGTCCAGACTTAAGAAAGTGATGAAGAAAATATTAATAAAATAAAACATTAAATTTAAAAGTCTGACTTATATATATTTAGTATTTACCAACACACCCATGAAGCAATGATTCTTTCTTTTTTATTATAGCTTTTTATTTACAAAACATATGCATGCATAACCTTTCAACATTGACCCTTGCAAAACCTTCTGTTCCAAATTTTCCTCTCCTTCCCCATCCCCTCCCCCAGATGGCAGGTAGTCCAATATATGTTAAAGTATACCTTAAATACAATATATGTGTACATATCTATACAGTTATCTTGCTGCACAAGAAAAATTGGATCTAGAAAGTTAAAAAAAAAAAAAAACAAACCTTAGAGGGAAAACAAAAATACAAGTAAGCAACAGAAAGAGTGGAAATGCTATGTTGTGGTCCACACTCATTTCCCATAGTTCTCTCTCTGAGTGTAGCTGATTCTCTTCATTATTGAACAGTTGGAACTGGTTCACATCATCTCATTGTTGAAGAGAGCCCAGAATTGATCAGCATATATTATTGTTGTTGAAGTGTATAATGATCTCCTGGTTCTGCTCATTTCACTTAACATCAGTTCATGTAAATCTCTCCAGGCCTCTCTGAAATCATCCTGCTGGTCATTTCTTATAAAACAATAATATTCCATAACATTCATGTACATCAATTTGTTCAGCCACTGTCCAATTGATGGGCATCCATTCATTTTCCAGTTTCTAGCCACTACAAAAAGGACTTCCATAAACATCTTTGCACATACAGATCCCTTTCCCTTCTTTAAAATCTCTTTGGGATATGAGCCCAGTAGTAATACTGCTGGATCTTAAAGGTTATACACAGTTTGATAACTTTTTGAGCATAGTTCCAAATTACTCTCCAGAATGATTGGATCCATTTACAACTCCACCAAGAATGCATCAGTGTCCCAGTTTTCCCACATCCCTTCCAACATTTGTCATTATCTTTTCCTGTCATCTTAGCCAATCTGAGAGGTATTGTCTCTTTGCATTTCTCTGATCAATAGTGATTTAGAGCACCTTTTCATATAACTAGTAATAGTTTCAATTTTTTCATCTGAAAATTGTCTGTTCATATCCTTTGACCATTTATCAATTGGAAAATGGCTTGTTTTTTTTTTTTGTTTTTTTTTTTTTTTTATAAATTTGAGTCAATTCTCTATATACTTTGAAAATGAGGCCTTTATCAGAACCTTTGACTGTAAAAATGTTTCCCCAGTTTATTGTGAAGCAATAATTGTTTTATGGACTGAAGGCAGAAAAGAGAATGAGAGGGAGGGGCAGATAGCCAAGGAAAAGGGAGGAGGCAGACTAGTTATAGCACTTAATTTTGGACTGCTGGCCATTACACACACATACTTTTTTTTAGCTACAGTGATCCACGAGCACTAGATTCTCTCTTTTACTCTGCACATTTGTTCTTTGGTTCCAAATTTCCCATCTCCACTTCTGTCTATCAAAATCCTACTCAATCTGCTAGATTTAGCTCAAGTTTCACTTTTGCCAGGAAGCCTCCCTGAAAAACTGAAGGCCAGATTGATATTTGTTTCCTACAATACACATTTAGCATTGTATTGTTGCTGTTGTGTTGCTGTATTGCTTTCTATTTGTTTTTTCACATATTTTTTTCTCTGTTCAATTTGGTTATAATCCTTTGGTCAACATATAATGCAGCAGAAAGAACCCAGACTTGTATTGAAATCCTGTGCCTTCCTGAAACTTACTGAATAGCTGACCATAGAAAAATCATTTAATAGCTTCCTCATCTTTAAAACAGGGATAGTAATATATAGAGTATTGATCTCACAAAATTGTTGTGGTGATCAAATGTATGATGTGTAATATATAAAAAGCAAATCATAAAGTGCTCCATAAATCAGTTATTATTATTTCTAATATTATTGCTATATACCATTTCAGTATATACTTTTACTCCAGCACCCTTCTATGCACATAGAAAGATTTTACTACATATCTGTTGACTTGATTTGAATTATTATGACACATGTAACAATAATTTTTTAAGCATAAGCTCTTTTATGTGCAGAACCCTGAATATATTTGTTCACAGGGAACTGTTTACCACTGTGCATAATAATAATAAGGCCCAGTGATGGAGCTCTTCAGAATAATGAGACCATGGGAGCAAATTAAGTCACAGAGGGAGAGAATATATAGAGATAAATGTCCAAAATAAAGCCTGAGGGTATGTGCTTCCTTTGGGGATGGATAATGATCCCACAAAGGAGACTAAATAAGAGCCAGCATATGTGAGGATAATAGGGGAACCAGGCAAGAAGAGACTTATCTATATCATGACAAAACAAAAATCAGAGATATACATAGATGATAAGTACTAGGCAATAGAAAGTGAAGGAGCTCTTCGACTGAGAATGAGATATTGAGACAGAGAAGAAAAACAAAGAGACAGAGACAGACAGACAGACAGACACACACACACATACACATCTACATACACACACAGAAATTGTCTTGTTTTTTTTCTAAGGGAAACTACCCAAATTCTCTGGAAAGAAAACTGGGGATAGGGACATGATAGAGACCATCCACTCCTCTTATGTCTCCTCAGAATCTTTTCCTAAGCAATCTTAAGTAGGGCAAGTCTTTTGTATTTTCTCTTTCAAAGGTGGAAGCTTAGAACAATGATGAGTCTCCAAAGTGGGTAGGAAGACTAATGAAAAACTGAAGCTCTCTCATCTTTTGCCCATTCTGCCCTGCCCTCACTCAGGGCAAGGCACTATGGGAAATGAGTGTGGACCACAACATAGAACTTCCACTCTTTCCGTTTGCTTGCATTTTTGTTTTCCCTCTCAGGTTTTTTTTTTTAACTTTCTTTCTAGATCCGATTTTTCTTGTGCAGCAAGATAACTGTACAGATATGTACACATATATGTATTTAACATATACTTTAACATATTTAACATATATTGGACTACCTGCCATCTGGGGGAGGGGTTGGGGGAAGAAGGGGAAAATTTGGAACAGAAGGTTTTGCAAGAGTCAATGTTAAAAGGTTACTCATGCATATGCTTTGTAAATAAAAAAACTATAATAAAAAAGAAAGAATCACCTATACAGCGGAAGTCCTATGCCAAAGAACCTTGGGACAGGGGTTAAATTAAAAATCTATAAAGTCCATGTTAAAAATTAAAACATGTATCTTCTAAAACAATGTCAACTCTTTCTAGGAGTTTTGCAGTGAAACGATATTTAACACATCACAATTAGTGCAAATAATGAATCCTATGAAATAGTCATATTTGAGGTTATTTACTAATATGGTACCAATATGATAATTGATTCCAGCATAATTAATTGGAAATGTGCAGTATGGATTTGAAAAAATGCAACCACTTACCAGAATTAATAATTCTCATTGAACAGATAAAGAAAGATAAGGGAATGAAATGATCAAGTGATTTTTTTAAGGACTGGGGAGACAAGCATATTTTAAAGAAGCCGATATTGAAGAGGAAAGAGACAATGTTTGATGGGGCAAACTTTGCAATGATACGGGAAGGTATGATATCAAAGGATAAAAGTAGAATTTAGGAATAGGACAGGGGTTCTGAACTTTTATTGTAACATATGTGCAGAACCCTTTGGCTGTCTGGCGAAGCCCTGTGAACTCCTTTTAAGAACACTTAAAAATTTCATAGTATTTTATTTTTACAAAAACATGTAAAGATAGTTTTCAATATTCATTTTTGTAAGACTTTGTGTGCCAAATTTTTCTCCCTCTCTCTTTTCCCCTCTAAGAGAGCAACCAAGCTGATATAGATGAAATATGGACACTGTTTTTTAAATATATGAAATAAAATACATAGGATCACAAAGAAAGAAAATTATATTAAAATACAATTACCAAAATATTTTTTAAAAAGTCAATATGGTCCAGATTAAAACTTCCTATAGGATGTCTCTTATTCAGAGAACAGAGAAAAGGAGGATGAAGCAAAGGTGTAGAATGTTCCAAGTTATGGCTTCAAACAAGGATTTCACAACAAAAATCTTCAATTTCTCAATGAAGTAGGAAGTGAAGTCATTTGTTGAGACAGAGCTGGCTACTGGTTGGTTTGAAGCATTAAAGAGATTTGGAATAACTGATGTGATGAATATCTTCAGTTAATTGGGGAGGAGAGAGGTTTCTGAGAAGTGAAGATGAATAGAATGTTTTTTTAATTTTATTTTATTTTTAATTTATGGAATAAAACAAGCATTTTAATAATAGCATAGTATAATAAAAAAGATGATTATGTATAAAACTGCAAATCGAATAGAATATTAGAGTTGACTATGACATCAGAATACTATGTAATCTTTTATGAGTACCTAAATATGAATCTCTCAATAATACTATCGATAAAGTATCAGTTTATGCACATACATACACACATATACACACACACCATCATATACATTATATGAATACATATACATTATACATACACTTTCATTATATCTTATTTTCTTTCACTTATTTACATTCCAGTCAAATTGGCCCAAACATGACACTTTCCTTTCCATCACTGTGTCTTTCACTAGCCATCACTAGCTGTGCTCTTTATTTAGAAAGTAATTCCTGCTCACTTAAGACCTGTCATCTTCTACATGAAGCATTTCTCTTTCCTAATTGTCCAGTTGCTAGTGTTTTTCTCCCTAAATTACCTTAATTTTTAAAAATTATTTTTATTTTATAAATTTAATAATTTAACTTACAGCTTATCAATATTCTAATTTAATGATTATTTTCTTTCAATAAATATTTCCCAATTACATGTAAATTTTTAATAATCATTTAAATTTTTTTGAATGTCAAATTCTCTCCTTTCTTCCCATACTTTCTTCCCCTTTCTGAGAAGACAAGCACTTTGATTTTGATTATGCATGTGAGATCATGTATTTCCACATTAGCCATGTTGCAAAAGAAAATACACATGAAAATCCCAATAAAAGTAAAGTTTAAAAATTATTTGTCAGTCTGCATTCAGAGTTCATCAATTCCTCTCTGGAGGTAGACAGCATTTTTCATCATGAACCTTTTAAAGTTGTTCTTGGAACATTGTCTTGATCAAGGTAGCTAAGTCTTTCATATTCATAATCCTTACACTACAATAATCCTTACATATTGTACTATGTACAATGTTGTCCTGGTTCTGCTATTTTTCTTTGCCTCAATTCTTATAATTCTTCCTACGTGTCTCTGAAACCAGCCTGCTTTTTCTTTCTTTGTTCAGTCATTCCTCAAATAATGGGAATCCCCCCAATTTCCAATTTATTTTTTTTGCCATCACAAAGTAAGAAATATTTTTTGTACAAATAGATTTTTTCCCTTTTCTTTAATAATTTTTGGGGATACAATACAGCAGCATCTGAGTCAAAGGATAGACACAGTTTTGTAGCTCTTTGGGCATAGCTCTAAATTGTTCTCCAAAATGATTGGACCAGTTCACAACTCCACCAACTATATATTAGCATGCCTATTTTTTCCACATCTCTCCCAACATTTGTAATTTTCCTTTTCTTTTTTATCTTTATGATTCAATCTGTATTCAGACACAATCAGTTTCTTCTGTGGGTATGGATAATTTTATGGATGATTTTTCATCATAAGTCCTTCAGAGTAGTTCTGGACCGTTATACTGCTAAGAATAGCAAAGTCATTTACAATTGATTATCTAAGAACATTTCACTTTGCTTGAGTTCATGGAGGATTTTCCAGGGGTTTTTCCCCCCAAGAGCATTCTGCTCATCATTTCCCATAAAACAACAATACTCTGTGACAATCATACACCGCAATTTATTCAGCCATTCCCTATTTGATGGGCAACCCCTCAATTTCCAATCCTTTGCCCTGAGAAGAGAGCTGCTGCAAATATTTTTGATATATAGGTCCTTCCCACCCTCCTTTTTAAAAATCCCTTCTGGTATTCATGCCTATTAAGTGGTATTGTTAGGTGAAAGGATATGCCTGAATTTATAGTCCTTTGGGCATAGATCATATTTTTGGATTATTTATCAATTGAGACTCAGCTCCTATTTTTAAAAATAAATTTGACTCAGTTCCCTCTATGTTCGAAAAATAAGACTTTATCAGAGAAACTTGCTTTGAAATATTTTTTTACAATTAATAATGCTAACTGCATTTCCCTACATTTATTCAATTCTCTATCTCCTATCACCCTGCCCATCCTCAAAAGTGTTTTACTACTGACCATTCCTTCTCATATATAGGCCCTCTCTTTTTATCATCCTCTCCCCTTCCCATATCCCATTCACTTTCTATTTTTCCTGCAGAATAAGCTAGATTTCTATACCCACGTTGAGTATGTACATTATTATAGTTTTCCTTTTATGTCATCTCTGACAGAATCTGAGAGGTGTCAGATAGTATCTTAGAATTATTTTAAATTGCATTTCTATAATCAGTAGTGATTTAGAGCATTGATAGCCTTGATCTCTTCTTCTGAAAACTTTCGGTTCATAGTTTTTGACCATTTTTCAACTGGGAATTGGCTTTTATTTTTGTAAATTTGGCTCAAGCCCTTATATTTGAGAAATGAGGTTTTTATCAGAAAATTTTGTTATAATTTTTCCCTTCAGTTTTCTATTTTCTTTCTAATTTTGGCTGCATTAATTTTGTTTGTAAAAAATGTCTTTTAATTTCATGTAATCAAAATGTTCCATTGTACTTCTACATTGTACTTGCTATTTTTTTCTGGATCTATAAAATATCCTTTGGCAGTTTGGTATTAGTCTGTCTTAAGGAAGACCTTAAGAGAAGGGGAATCTACTTCCTAAGGCATTCTATTTACTTTTTCTTAACTCCAGTGATTGGGAAAGTTGTTCTTCCTTTGATTTTATGTCTATTTTTCTTTCACTTCCTCTTAATTCTATTTTCAGGGCATCAAACATTGGAAGCTGAAGTAATTTTTACCTGCTTGCCATTCAAAGACTTGACTATATATTTTTTTGTTTTTCAAGTCTCCTCCTTTCCAGGCTAAAATAAACTTGATTTAGCCAGTTCTTACATGGTATAGCTTTCAGTTTTCTTGCTGATCTGGATGCCTTCTGCCCAGAGCTTCTTGTCAATGTCATCACCTATTAAAACTGAAGACGGTATTCCAGATATAGTCTGAGCAGGTGATCAAGGCAGAGTGCATTGGGAATGCTATCTTACTTTTCTGGACACAAGACATCTCAATGAAATCTGAGTTGCATTACTTTTTAAATTTTTTATTTTTGCCTCAGTAATTAGCACCATGTCAGCACACACTAAACATGTAATCTTTTGGATATGCACTCTTCTGTTTACTTGCATCAACACAAACTATTAAATCTCCTTAATTCCTACATTGCAATAAATTTCTGATCCGCCCCTCTTCCTCAAGTCTCACCCCAATCCAATTCTCCCAAGCTTAATCAACACAGAGATTTCCCCAAATCACAGGTTTAACTATGTTATTTCCCTGCTTAATAAACTCTGTTAGTTATGTGTTACCTTCAAAATAAAATATAAGTTTCTTGGTCATTTAAAATCTTTCTTCCCCTAGCATTTTTCTGTTTTTAGCAACCTAACCCAAACTATTCTCCATGTACTTGATAATTGAATTACAGGGATTTATGGGGTGTTCAGGGATTCTAGTGCTTCTGGGATTAGAGGTTATTGATCCCTATTCAGGGGCTGGTCATCTACTATTGCTATCAACTTTCACCCAATTCTTACTTGTGGCTCCAAGTTGATGTACCATATACAGTGGTTATACCATGGTAAAACCATCTTGGCAGAAGGGCTAAACTAGTTTGAGGATAACCTATCATAAGTCCTTCAGAGTAGTCGTGGGTAAATTTACTACTGGGAATAGCAAAATCATTCACAGCTGGTCATCCCAGAACATTATTATTACTTTATATATAGTACGTTTCACTTTGCTTGAGTCCATGGAGGACTTTCCAGATTTTTTTTTCTGAGAGTATCCTGTTCAACACTTTCCACAGGACAAATTCCATCACAAACACATACCACAGTTTATTGAGGCATTCCCCAGTTGATGGGCACCTCTCAATTTGCATTTTTTTACCCTAAGAAGAAAGTTGCTATGAATATTTTTGTACATATAGATAATTTTGGAAGGAATAATTTCTGAATTAGCCTCTGTGTATAGTCAGAATAACTATTTGATAGAGTAAAGATTAAAACCAAATATCAAATTAAAAGAATGCAAATGATGAGAAAATATATTATGGAATTAAAGCAACTCAATCCTATATTAGTAATTAACATGGAACAGAAAACAGATCAAAGAATTGACATCACCTCAGATTATTTAGGAGCTATCTATTAGTGGCTACTGGGTGTTATGGGAGCCTTCTACTAGTGGCTTCTGGGATCTACTTCTGACCAGCAGAATAGATACAGAATGATAACGATACAAGGAGACTGAGAGGCAGTTGCATTCTCTGACCTTCCTCCTTTTCTCTCTTGCCTCTGATTTATTTCATTCCCAATTAACAAGTAACATCTGCTAGTAAAGATTGATTTGCAGTTCATTCAAGTATGTTATGATTCAGCTGTTGGGGGCCCTGGGAGAATTGACCTGCGCCTTTCCACTTGGGCATCATCATCATTTAACATCAATCATCATTAACTGGGGAAATCAAGTTGATGTCATACATTGTCAAAATGAAAAGACCTAAAAAGCTTAGGAATCATCTTAGCTAAACTACCACTTGATCCTCTTGCTGAATGGAGATAGGGCAACTAAAGAATAATATATTATCCTTTAATATTATCCTTTAAAGGATAATATTATAATGATCTATAATCTTCTTATGCAAAATCTTATAGAAGAGGATAGGGAAAGATTATGAACATTATTGTCTCAATAAATATAAGGAAGAGAAAATATCTTAACAGCAGGATTGATGAAAGGCTCAATTCTAATAAAATTATATTAAATACTATATATGTACAAGGCATTATGCTAAGTGTTAGATAAAGACAAACCTGAAATACTCTTGCTTCTAAGGAGTTTGTATTGCCCTGAAGATGCAACATGCTTAATCATTTTGGGACTAATGAAAGATGAAATTGGAAGGACAAAAGGTGGATAATGACAAAAAACAGAAGCTATCTATCAAAATTTAACAATTTTGAAAAAGTACATCAATAGTAGGAAAATTAGATTCTTTGATTTTAATGTATTGTCTTTGATGTACTCTATGAATAAATAGAAATGCCACTAAAAAAGAAGAGCAGTTGGAATGACAAAATATACACAGATGAGTCATTCACTGGGCCACATAATTTTGAGTAATTTGAAGGATTGACTTTCAATATCTCTGAAAGAGATCTGAAAGATAGTAAGTTCTCAGGGAAAAAAATCATGAGAATTAGTCCATACACTTATCAAAAGTATCCTTGATATTTCAGGAGAAAGGAACTGCCAGGTTTTTGCAAAGGACCCTCTTTAACAGATCATATTTTTATAAGTCCTTATATATACCTGGGAGATAGGTACTATTGTTATATCCATTTTATTGATACAGAGAGTGAGGCTGACAGAGGTTAAGTGATTTGTTCATCATTACATACTAGTAAGTATGTGAGGCTGGATTTATATGCAAGTCTTCATAATCTAGGTCCAGTGCTTTATCTATTGTGCCATCTAGCTGCCATATATAGAGAGGCAGTGTGATATAACAGTGTATAGAGCTCTGGGTTTGAACCCCTTAGATACCAGCTGAGTAAATCATTTAATTTTTTTCTGAGACTCGGTGTTTTCATATATAAAATGATATTAAAAATAGTGTCTATATCCTAGAGTAAGAATCAATTAAGAAAATGTATGTAAAATATTGTATAAACTACGAAGAACTCTATAAATATAAAATCTTATTTTTTTTTTCTAGTTCAAGAATCGGTTGAACCAGAAGGCCTTTGGGCTCTGAGATCTTATCTGATTTCTGTCCCCACATCCCCTGAATTCTAACTCTTTGATCCTCATGTATCCAATATAGTTAGCCAAAGTCCATTTCCCTGTTTTATTGTTCTTAGCCTTCAACATTAGTCTTAGTTTATTTTGGTCTTTGATGCTCCTTAAATTATTCTTAGAGATATTTATCTTAATTCATCCTTAATTCTCTAGCTTTGCTTCCAATTTCTATCCTTTCTTCTTCTTCTTCTTCCTTCTTCTTCTTCTTCCTTCTTCTTCCTTCTTCTTCTTCTTCTTCCTTCTTCTTCTTCTTCCTTCTTCTTCCTTCTTCTTCTTCTTCCTTCTTCTTCCTTCTTCCTTCTTCCTTCTTCTTCTTCTTCCTTCTTCTTCTTCTTCCTTCTTCTTCCTTCTTCTTCTTCTTCCTCTTCTTCTTCTTCTTCTTCCTTCTTCTTCTTCTTCCTTCTTCTTCTTCTTCCTTCTTCTTCCTTCTTCTTCTTCTTCCTTCTTCTTCCTTCTTCTTCTTCTTCTTCTTCTTCTTCTTCTTCTTCTTCTTCTTCTTCTTCTTCCTTCTTCTTCTTCTTCTTCTTCTTCTTCTTCTTCTTCCTTCTTCTTCTTCTTCTTCTTCTTCTTCTTCTTCTTCTTCTTCTTCTTCTTCTTCCTTCTTCCTTCTTCCTTCTTCTTCTTCTTCTTCTTCCTTCTTCTTCTTCTTCTTCTTCCTTCTTCTTCTTCTTCTTCTTCCTTCTTCCTTCTTCTTCTTCTTCTTCTTCTTCTTCTTCTTCCTTCTTCTTCCTTCTTCTTCTTCCTTCTTCTTCCTTCTTCTTCCTTCTTCTTCTTCTTCCTTCTTCTTCTTCTTCTTCTTCTTCCTTCTTCTTCTTCTTCTTCTTTTTCTTCCTTCTTCTTCTTCTTCTTCTTCTTCTTCTTCCTTCTTCCTTCTTCTTCTTCTTCTTCCTTCTTCTTCTTCTTCTTCTTATTCTTCCTTCTTCTTCTTTTCTTCTTTCTTCCTATGTGCAAGTAAATAGTTCCATTCATTCAAGTCCTCCTTTTTCTCTTTGTTACAGTTGTTTTTATCCTTAAGACTTTATTTTTAAGAGCTTTCTGCTGGACTTTGGTCCAGCACATTTTGAAGGTGTTAAATCCCATTTTATACTTTCTCAAAGTCCTTTGAAATCAGGTTTTTAAATCTAGGGTGTGGGTCATACTGAGCCCACATTTCTCCTTCTCTACCACAGATTCTGAGAGTAGGTCACTTGCCTTTGAGTGAGTATAATTTCTACGTTAGCAACTAGCTTCCCCTTTCTGGTCAGAATTAGGCCATTTCCCTTATCAGTTCCTATTGCCCCATCAGGTTTCTTTTTGCTCCTCAAATTGATTCAACTGAATTCAGGTGAAATTGAACAGTAAAATCTAGGACATCCTATCCCTTGAAACCACTTTTTGGTAGCTGAATATGACTACTAGATGCTCAAAAGAGGAAGAGAAGGGATGATCATTATAATAACAAACATTAATATTTCAGAATAATAAAATACTTATATTTTATAATAACACAAATGTTAATGTTTTAAAATAACAATAGAAATGTATATTTCTGATCATAATACATATTTATATTTCAGAATAACAACAACCAATAAATATTTATACTTCACTTGAGGCTATTGGACTCTCATCTTCTCTTTTTCTCTTTTCATTTTAGTTTGCATCCTCTAGACTGCTGAGATTTGTTTTATTTTCAAATCCTCCTCTGAGCTTCCCTCTGGCTCTGTAGTTGATACTCTGTAAATTGACTTGGGATGGAACTTGACAATGATCTGGTAGAGGAATTGCTATTAAAAGCATCAAAGTTAGGCCAAAAGATTAAGCAGAATTTACAGTTTCAACTTATTGCTTTGGGAAATCTCTTAACAATGTCATGAAGAAAATTACTTTTTTTCCTATGACTACTCCTGTTTCATCTCTGAAATTTGCACCTAATTGGAATTATATGCATTCATGCTTCCAGGCAGCACAATTGTATCTGGCTTTTTTCTCATCTTGACTTGATTTTCTCCTTTGAGAACAGAGGGACAACATATGTTCACTAAATAGGGGGTGTAGGGGAAGTGGGCAGAAGAGTCGAAATTCCCGTGTTTTTCTCTTCCTCCTCCTGTGAGTTCCAGCTGACAATAGAGAAGTTTATTACTAAAAAAATGGATAGAATCAATAGTTGTCATGGGGGAGTGTGTTAGCAGCTAGATTAGGGCATCAACAGAATCATGCGTTCAACTACCAAATTCATTCTTTCATCTGGGATCAATGTCCAGTGGGGAGAAAACCTCTAGGAGTGGTATACCAATGTAAATGGAGAAATTTATCTTATTTCTTTGAGTTATAATGCCCTAATGACACCTCACTTTGGCTTAAATGATGAGAAAAGCTCCTATGACCCAGAATCTTCTCGAGAACTTGTATCTCATTTCATAAATAGTTATTTATGTTTTATATAAATTTATATTTCTTTGGTGCTTTAAATTTACAAAGTGCTTCCCTTATAACAATCTCTACAGGAAGAAAGAACAACTATTGTGATCTTCATTTTTCATATAATAAACCTAAGGCTCAAAAATATTAATTGACTTTCTTAAGTTTACAAAGCTAGTAAGTTTCAGAATCAGGAATTGAACCTAGCTTGTCTAACTAAAAATCAGTGTCTTGTTCATGCTTACTCAAAATTTACCTATGCCTTTTTTTCTTTTGCAAGGCAATTGGGTTAAGTAATTTGCCCAGGATTATACTGCTAGTAAGTGTTAAGTGTCTAAGACCAAATTTGAACTCAGGTTCTCCTGACTTCATTGGGTCAAAAAAATCATAAAATATGGTCAGTCAATCAATCAATGGCTAGAATTGTGTAATTCAGAGAGATCTTTGAAATCTTCTATTATAACATCGTCATTTTATAGAGAGGTTAAGAAGCTTTCCCATGGCTAGTTAGTGTCAAGAACTGACACAAGAACTGAGTGTCAAGGGACACTGAGCCTAGTAGTTACTAAGCAATATGATAACTAGTCCTGCTTAGTACACTGAGCCATGTATCTTGATGGTTAATATTAGTAATAATAACAAATGGAATAATAAAAAATAATAGTAATAAAAATTATGTACCTACTATTTGCCAGATATTGTGCTAAGCACTTCTGTCACATTTTCTCTTTGCCACGATCCCAGACTGTCCAGGGAACTTTTTACTCCCAGGGTGTAATGTTTATGTTATTACAAAATAGATATAAAGAAGAGAACACTTTGAAAACTAAGTTTTGACTAATGCAAACAGCATAACTTTTGTCCTGGTGGATATAACCTACTCTCTTTTCTTAGTCTGCTATTGTTAATGCCTTATTCTTGAATCATTTTTAAAGGATGGTTTGGAATTATTTCTGTAGCTCATTTTACAGATGAGGAAACTGAGGCAAATAGGGTTGGGTTACTTTCCTAGTATTACATAGCTGGCATTTGTGTGAAACTGGATTTGAATTCATGGACATGAGTCTTGCTCATTTGCAGCTTAGAGCTCTATCCACTGCACCTTCTAGTTACCTGTTATGGTAGTAGTAAAATGTTTTCCCTTGCTGTGTCATGGAATATTACAGATTATATTCAAGAAACATTCATCTCAGTTACAGATTATCAGGATACCTTCTCAATAATGTGAAGAGTAATTTATACTAGAGTGATGAAGAAAAGCATTAGATTTTAACTCAGAGGACCCGATTCTAATGATTGCACTGTCATTTACTATCTGTGGGACGTTGCTTAGTCACCTAACCATTCTCTGGATCTCAGTTTTCTCAAGTGTTAGACTATATCTACAAAATCTTTTCTAGTTCTAAATCTTGTTCTCCTCTCTCCCTAAAATTTAACAAATATGCACTTTAATATTTAATGCTATCAAATTACTGTACCAATTAATCATATTGATGAGGAGAAATAGGAGAAAGGAGAGCAACAGAATAAGAAGTTCTATCTACTAAGTAGTAAATTTCCATATCGAATTTCAAGGAAGAAATTAAAACTATTTCTCATGAAAACAACATATTTCTATTAAAGATAATAATAATAGCTAAATTGATATAGGACCTTAAAGTTTACAAGATAAAACATAAAAATTTCATTTGATCCTCACAGCAAGTAGGTGCAATTATTAATGCCATTTAACAATCAGTTGCTCGGTATTTATTAAGAGTTTTCTATGTGGGGATATACAAAAACAGGGCAAAGGGGGAGGGGAAGGCTCTTGTCCTCAAGTAACTCACATTCTAATGGGGGGAAAAACATGAGAAAAAGGGAGGGGAGTAGAGACATTCAAGAGATATATAGATATAGTATGTAAATGGAAAGTATCTCACAGAAAAGATTCTAGTAGTGGTAGAAGGAGGAGGAGTCAAAGGTGGGACCAGGAAAAGCCTCCAGTAAAAGGTGGGAAGAGGTGAGGTTTGAGTTCAGTCTAGAAGGAAGCCTGGGAATCTAGGAAGCAGAGGTCAGGAGAAAAAGCATAATAAGCAAGAGAAACAGTCAATAAAAAACCATTTAGCCAGGAGATGGAGTGCTGTGTGGGAGGAAGAACAATGAAGTTAGTGTCATTGGATCATAGAACATGTGGGAGGAGGAGGGTTGGAAAAATGTGAAGGTAGGGAGTGATTAGGCTCTGGTAGTATAGCAAGAATTCTAATCCAAGTCTTCTGACTATAAGTCAGACCTTTTTTTGCATTGTCACATTGACTCTCTACCTGTGGAAAATGTAGATGAAAAAAAAAAATCTCTGTGTGTCTTTTCTGAGAATCATTGAAAGAAATTTATTATTTAATGACTTGGCTTCTACTGTTCTTTAAGTCTAAAGTACAAAGAAAAGCAATTTGAATGTCTCCCTTTGACCTTTGGAATGATTGAATATGTCTCCTGGATCCATTTCCAGCATTATAGTCGCATGATTTCCTATCCGCAGAAAAATGAGACAAGGTAGCTGAAAGTCAAGGCTAGGTTTGCACTGAAGAATGGAAAGCACTGTTTTTAAACCACTTAAGTGGGCGTTGGTCGGCAGAGTTGGTTCTGCATTTAATCAAGTGCAGCTATATTTCAGTATTGCTGACATGCCATGCATGCTGAGCATTTGCTAACACATAGGAAAGTAATAGCTGTACATAGGAAAGTAATAGCTCAGCTAATTGCAAATATGTCAAGGCAAACAAGTAAAATAAATTCTCTGTTATTTGGTATGTCTGGGGAACAGAGTTTTCTGCTTAAACAAACATAATGGTTACCTGAGTAATGCCTTATAGGCCATAAGTGCTTTACTAATTTCCCAAGAATTAGAGACAATAAATAGTACAGCATCAAAATGATATTCTCTTCTTCCTCTTGTGACAGAGAAAACCATCTAAAATTTTGAGGGCCATTAGTACTAATGATTATTATTCTTCCTTCGTCTTCTCTCCCCTCCCTTGTCCCATCCTTCTTTCTCTCTCCTCTTCTTCTCTCCCTCCTTAATCTTCTTTCTTCTTCTCTCCCTCCCTTCCTTCCTTGCTTCCTTGCTTCCTTCCTTCCTTCCTTCCTTCCTTCCTTCCTTCCTTCCTTCCTTCCTTCCTTCCTTCCTTCCTTCCTTCCTTCATTTTCCTTCCCTCATACACTCTTTCTTTCTTTCATTACTTTTAACTCTATGATATAAGTAGATCAGGAAAACACTATAGACATTGTGTAACTAGGACGGTAAGGCACTTGACAAAAGATTCTCATAATACACTGTAGAAGAAATACACATTTATGTATTAGATAATAATAAAGTTAGGTTAATATGGAAATGGTTGAACAATCAGGCCTAAAGAATGGTGGTTTATAGATTATAACATACTTGAAGAAACTATGGATTCCAAAGAACTACCTATCTTTTGGCCCTAATCTGTTCCATATATTTTTACTGACTCCTAAAACATACTTGTTGAATTTCTAGATGACATGAATCTTGGTCAACTTTAGGCCTTCATCTTCTTCTTCTAGGCTATTATAGTAGTCTACAACAAAGCAATCCCACATGGGGTCATGTAAGTGAATTTGGGGGCCATGAAATTATGATAGTAAATATTTAATTTGTATACCTATTTTATATATCTATGTAGCTGGGGTTATGTAGATATTTGTCAGGTGAAAAGGGGTTATGAGTAGAGTTTAAGAAGATCTATAATAATTGATCTAATTGGTTTCTAAGCCTCAAATCTCTTGCTTCTCCAGCTCTGTCCTCCATATAGTTACCAAGTGATTTTCCTAAAGTGAGGGTTTGACCATATCATTGTCCTGCTCAATATAAAGTCCATCAGATCCTAACTGACTATAAGAGCAGCTATTATTTAGTCATTATTTTCACTTATAAAATGTTATATTTGTGTATTTGCACATAATTATTAGTATAGTAGTATAAGTATAAAATTTACAAATAACTAATAGGACAATATGATCAAAGAAGGGGTGACATAAGCTTTTATATAATACCTTCTATATTCCAGATATTGTGCTAAGCACTTTACAAATATCATCTCACTTGATTCTCATAATATCCCTCTCAATATTCATAATACTTACTTCTCATTGGTAGAAATTATTTTTTATCCATTGTTTAAGGAAATGGAGACAAACAGAAATTAAGACTTTCTTAGGGTTATATAACTGGTAAGTGCTTTAAGTCAAATTTGAATTCAGGTTTTCCTGACTCCAGGGCTAACTGTTTACCCATTGTATCACTTAGATGCCCAAGAATCATGATCATAAAATATTTCAATAGGTCTGGCAAAATGAGATTAAGTAGGAATAACTATAAAATCATATTCACACAAACATAAGAAACAATTAGTGGGTGAAAAAGACCTCGGGGTCTTAGTGAACTGCAAGTTTAATATGAATGAAATTAGATGTGATAGGAAAAATAGCACAATACCTCTTTGGTCTTTGAAAGGCCATCATGAGGAAGAGAGATTTGCTCTGTCTTGTCTCAGAGAAAGGAAATAGAATCAGTAGATAGAAGTTATAGAATGGCAATTTTTAACTCAATGAGACGGGAAAAAATCCTTATGATTTGAATGAATTAAGTGGATTGAACTACCTTTTGACATAATGGATTTCTCTTTACTGTAGGTTTTCAACTACAGACTAATCACTCATTTGAGTTGTCATGAAGACATTCCTATTTAGCCACAGGTTGACCTGAATGGTCTCTGATATCGCTTTCAACTATGAGATTCTTTGAAATTTCTATTGCATTTTCTTCCTTTCAAATGAAATTCTCCCACTACAATGACATAGGGAAGAAAGTGAGTCATTAGAAGCAAAAT
Organism: Sminthopsis crassicaudata; assembly: GCF_048593235.1. Lineage (NCBI taxonomy): Eukaryota > Metazoa > Chordata > Mammalia > Dasyuromorphia > Dasyuridae > Sminthopsis > Sminthopsis crassicaudata. Next base: position 80,128,649 of record NC_133619.1, on the reverse strand, counting down.
CAATTAGTGACAGGGAGACTATTATTTACTTAATCTCATAGGATGTGGTCAGGATAAGGTTCTTTCACTATTTCAAATAGAAACTGACCTGACTAAGCTACCATACTTGAGGTTCGTGACTTCCGTGTGCATATAAATTAAATTGTTATTTCAGTACTTTTGAGGTGTGCATATAAAAATAAAATTGAGAGATGTAGTCAGAACAATAGTACTCAATGCTTCCATGTGTAATGCATTCACATATAGTGCCCTGTCATGTAGAGTGGATTTGACTGGCCACTGACCAATAACACAGCTAAGATGTTGAAAACAGAAGCAATTACTTGTCACGTGTTTTGGTTATATGTGATTTATACTTGAAACTCTTTCTTCCTGAAGCTTAGATTTTAAAAACTTAGAAAATAATTCATGTTTCATAAAGGTGTCAAAAGAGGATAAGTCAGATGAGATGACATATACAGAAGTAATTTGTAACTATGCAACAAAAAGTAATTTGTAACTCTCTCCCTCTGCCTTCCTTTCCTCTATCTCTGTCTCTGTCAGTCTGTCTGTCTCTGTCTCTCTGAAAAACTCAGAAAGTATCAGAAACAGTTAATATTGGAAAGACTGTGGACATAGTATATTGTTCACCAATATTAGGACCATGGCTTCTGGGTATTGTGGACTTATCCCTGATTTAGATTGGCTTCAAAAGATGAGTAATTAATTATTAATTATTAAGTGGCTGGAAAATGGATTACTCTCACTCTTGCTGCCAAAGTCAATGATGAGATTTGTCCAATAAAAACTTTTCTATTCTCATCCACCAACAATCCCCAACTCCTTTTTGTTCATATCCTCCCAGTCTCCTCCCCTTCTGGGTCAGGATTTAGAAGATCCTAGAACCCAGAGCATGGCTATAATTGGTACTATTGATAAAAAGCTGCCCTTCAACAGATAAACCCATGGTTACTTTGGGTATTCTAAGATGGTGGGCTCTGCACTTAAAGTTATAAGAAACCTCCCTTCCCCTTTTCATTTCCAGTGGGATAGAATGCATGACAAAGGAAGAGCAGGAAGAGTGATGGATTGTCATCTGCATCACAAATATCTTTGCCATCTTCCTCCTCCCCATCCTCTTCTTCTTCCAAACTTTTCTATCATTGTCAAGGGTACCATCGTCCTTCCAAGCATCCAGGTTTTCAAAACCTTAAGATCATAGCCAACTCTTCATTTTTCCTTACCCCACACAATCCAGTAGTGGCAAAATCTTATTCCTTTGTCTCCTATTTTCCCCTTTTTTTCCTACTTACACAACCTAACTTCAGATCCTCCTTACTCCTCCCTGGTCAGTTAGAGTAATCTCCTAATTGGTCTCCAAGACTCAAAATTCCCATCTATCTTCCACAAGTGATTTTCCTAAAGTGAAGGTCTGATCATGTCATTTCCCTACTCCACAAATTCCAACAGCTCCCTATTGATTATAGAATTAATGTTACTTGATATTTATCTCAAATTTTAAAAATTTATATTTTGTTTAAGTCTTATAATGTTGATAATTATTGATATGGTAGTACAACTATACAATTGATAAATAAGTAAACATACATATTGAGTCAGATGCAAATATTTTTTTTCTGATACAAATGCAGGATCAAAAGAGTAGTGGATTTTCAACTCATCTTAAAATCAGGAAGGTCTAGGGTTAAGTCTTGCTTCAGACCTATGCTATTTGTGTGATCTTTATTCAATTTCTCAGTGCCCTCATGCAACCCTTTAACACAATAAGATATAAAAAGTGCTGATTTGAGTTGATGGAGAAAGTTTCCACTCTGGAAATTCTCTAAAACAATGAAATTATATGTCCAGATAGCCCGCAGATGTGAAGGTAGTGTGGTTTTTGGCACTCCTTGGTCTCTCTACTACAGTTAAAACAGAAGTAGAAGAGGAACACACAGTGATGATGGCATTATAAATTTATATTTGTTTTATAATTTGCCATGGCTTAAAAACATCTGTCCCCTAGCTACCATCCTTCTGGGGATTCTCTGCATTTAGCTAGCCTGTTCCTTGAGTAACAGACATACTGCCTACTTTTAGACATAAATAAAACCTTTCCAACTTGGTAGAACTTTGATTGAACGTGTGCCTAACTTTTGGGGGATGAATTTGTTTGCAATTAAAGTGTTCTCTTCTGGAAACAGTTCCTGTAGCTGAGGTTTGCAGATAGACCAGGAAAGACAGAAAGCTACTAAACATGGGTCAAATGTTTAGCTTCTAAATTAAAGCACTGGGTAGATTGCAATCTCTTGGTGGCAAGGGTAGCATGGCCTCAGTGATCCAATCTCTCCTTGAAAACTTCCATTGAGGGGGAACCTTAATGGAGATCCCAAAGCCATTGAAAAATGTAAATGTGGGTCCTTAAATATTTAATTGCTTAATGAAAGCTGAAGCCATCTTTCATCTCTATGATTTTGGTTGGGCTAGTTGCCAAGCCTGAAAGGTTCTTATAAATCTTGATTTCATCACATATTTAGAGCTGGCAAAGAGACCAGAGACCATTTAGTCCAACTCTCATTACATATGAGGAAATTGAGGCGAAGAGAAGTTATCCCAAAGTCATCCAGGTAATAGGCATCAGAGATGGAATTTGAACACAAATCCTCTGATTCTAGAATTAATGTTCTTTCCATTGTACCAAGGTCCCTCTTCATCAAAGCCTCTTAGGACCCTAGCTTACTTCAATTTTTAATATCTTCTTTTGCTGATAGTTTGTTGTGTTTTTTCTCAGTAGTGACCTAGACTTCATGACTCCACTTGGTATTTTCTTGGTAGAGATACTGAAGTGGTTTGCCATTTTCTTCTTCAGATTATTGTACAGATGGAGTAACTGAGGCAAACAGGGACTTGCCCAGGGTCACATAGCTATTAAGTCCAGACTTGAACTCAGAAAGATGAGTCTTCTTGACTCATGTTCTATCCAGTACACTATTTTCTATCTCCTCAAATCATCTCGAGTTTGCTTATTTATCCACATGCCAAAATCATCCCTTCTTTTCCAGTAAAATGTTAAGTCCCTCGAGGAAAGAGACTGCTTTTAGTTTTGCCCTTACACAAAATATATGGTTAATAATGATTCATTTGATTGGATTTTTAATTGATAAATGTATGCTGTGAGTCAGGGATTATCAAAAGGGGCAATGGTCAAGTGGGGATCAGACCTGTTGGACTAAATGGGAAAATGACAATGAAAAACTGTTTTAAAGAGATTTTTGATGCTTGCTTAAAAAATGTCATAGTGAAGAGAAAGGAAAAAACCATATAGAAGAGATAATACAACCTTTGAACAAAGCTGAGACAGGAAGGGAGCAAATAAGAGAATCTGTTATCAAAAGTATAGAGGTACAAAAATACATAAACAAGACTTGTGTTACAAACTGAAGAGAGAAAATAAAAAGGAAGCAGAATTCCTAGGATCAAACCAGGGAGATTCCAACTGGCAAGAAAAATGTTTATATTGATGATACTTTCAACAAGAATTTAATTCCATTTAATTCACAGAATCTTAGACTTGGAAGGTTAATTAGTAATTCCCTCAATAGTATTACAAGTATTCTAAGTAATCATCCATTTTTTATCACTATTAAAGGGTTACCAAGGCAACTCATTTCACTTTTGAATATCTTTAATTACTACCAATATTTTCCTTATATGAAAATAAAATCTTTCTCTTTGACACTTGCAATTGTGACTTGTAGATCTGTCCATTGGTGCTAAGTAGAATAAGTTTATTTCCATTTTGACATGCTAGTCCTTTAAAAAAAATTGATGATTGCTTCAAAACTCTTGCATTTAAAATAAAAACATCCCAAGTCCTCATTTTCAGTACTAAGTATAAGGGGAATAACGAAATTTTATAACTGGAAGAAGCACTAAAATCAAACTTCCTACTCACATTTCAATTTAAATAAATTTAATAAATGTTTATGAAGTCATGGCCATATACACAGTGAGAGGTAGCATGGGGAATAGAGAATAGAGGGTTGACCTTGGAGCAAGAGTGTGCTAGTAATAGTTTAACAACTGAATCTCAAAAAAAAAAAAAAAAAAAAAAAAGTTCACATGACACACATTTGTTTAACTTATAAAATTTTTTCCGTTGTTTTCTTAAGCCTATAGCCAAACTTTGATTTGTAGCCTTTGTGAAAGTTTCTCAATTATAAATACTTATATTGAAAATTGAATAAGACTCTCAAGCTATTCTATCCAAACCTAGATTCAGGCCTCTCACATCAAACAGAACACTGGATTCCTGAATCTGACACATATTAGCTTTATACTTTTAGTGCTTTAAGTAATTATCTGAGATTATGAGTTATAGATAAATTGCCTGTTTTTCATTGGAGAGGAGTAGCTATATGGAGTATTTCCTACATGAATAAAATCACAGGTCCCGGTTCTTTCCCCTTCAGCCCCTAAAAATTCTTTAAAGCTCTTTGGGAGCCACTGGGGAAAAAGATGGAAAAAAATCACTGTCTTGAAAGATTTTATGATTTAGTGAAAAGCATAAGACAGGTGCACAAATAAGTACAAAAAAAGGTAAAGCATAACAAGAACAAAGTTGATTTCTGATTGGAAGATAAGAAAAGGTTTTATGATGGAGCCTTTATGATAGGGCTCTGTGATGGAGCCTCAGTGGTAGAAGCTATATGATGGAGGTGGACCTGGGCTTATAAGGAAAAAACCAATTTAAACAGTAATAATGTGAAGGGCAAGTGCTTGAGAAATTATTGATGCTCTGGAGGCATAGAGGCTGTAGAGGATGAGACCAGGAATGCAGAGTATGTGGCAATAAGGCTAGAAAAATAATTTGAAGCAGATTGCAAAGGAATTTAAATTCTCAGTCTGAATTTTTATTTTATCATATTGGCAATAGGAAGTGATTAGACTTTTGAGCACAGCAGTGATAGGCTTAGATGTACTCATTGAGAAAATTATTAAGAATTGGAGGGAATGCTCACTGATTAGGAAGTGGCTTATGATTGATGGAGTAATATTAGGGTATAAGAAATGACAATGGGAGTAGTTTAAGAAAAACATAGCAAGAACTATATGATCTAATGGAAACTGAAGTAAAAAATTATTGTGTACAGTAGTAACAAGGTTGTAATGATGATCAACGGTAAAAAAAAAATCTTGGCTATTGTGATCAATACAAAAATCCAAGATAATTTCAAAGGACTCATGATGAAAAAAGATAGAACTGATGAAGCCTGAGTGTAAATTGAAGTATAATTTTCTCACTTTTTTGCTACTTTTCTCGAAATGTGGCTAATACAAAAAATGTTTTGCATAATTTCACTTGTATAATTGGTATCATATTATATACCTTCTCAGTGGTTGTGGCAGGGGGTGAAGGAGGAAAAGAATTTGGAACTCAAAATTTAGAAAGCATGCTGATAAATAAATAAGTTGAAGTGTTAAAAAATAAGATTATTAAGCCATTTGAAGGATGAACTAGAGAGGAAGAGGGAAGCTAAATGGAAAGTTAGTACAATAGTCTAGCTCAGAAGTAATGAGGGCTTGGTAGCTGTGTGGGCAGGGAGGAAGCATAGACTTTCCAAGGTTCAAAGTGACTGGACTGTCAGTTATTCTACCCATCTTGCCCCACCCAGCTTGGGACTTCTGTTGAAAAGTAGGTTTGGGCTAGGAGAGGAATAGAAAGAATAGACCCAGGAGCAGGTGCACTTTGGTGTTTGCTAAAGAATAGGATTGGAGTGGGAATATGATCAGCTTCAAAGTCTTCTTTATTCATCTCTCACAAGTGCCCTGATCCCTTTCCCTTACCCATCCATGAAGATCAAGGAGACCCCATGAGGGAGATTCATGAACTATGTAGGATTGAGTGAGTGCTGACTCTGAGAATGCTTTCAACCTGGGGTAGCTAATAATATGGATTGTTGGAGGAAGGAAGGAGTTTAAATTAGTTTTAAAAAGGAAGCAACCACTTGGATGAACTCTTCAATGGATTTTTTTCTCCCTACCCATTAATGTGACTGTTCTGGGATCTTATCTTATCTCTCCTGTGTGACTAAGACTTTTCTGATCTTTCCCCTTCCAATATGGACCTGCTTCCCTAGGCAAAAGCTTTCATCCATGTTTCTGTAGACAAGAAAACAATGGACTCCATTTGTTGCTTGGGAACAGAGCTCTCCCATTTCTCTCTCCTTTTCTGCTTTAAGTACTAGCTGTACAGCATCCTACATATTGAAATCAAATAGATTTTGATGGCTATGCTTATGGAGATCTTTCTCTTTTTTAGCATGATCATCAACATATTGTAATTTTCCTCAAATGTGACTTCTTAACATGAAATATTTCAGTCAAGATGCATTTTTAAAAACAGAATTAAGAGAATTATCATGCTATGATCACACTTCTAAGGGGAAAAGTCAATGGAAATTTTAATTTAAAATTATCACAGGTGCAATAAAAATTAAAGTCAAAGTATAAAAACTTTTTGCAAAAAACTTTATTCTGTATATTATATAGTCTTCTGCAAACATCTGTGGAAATTTGCAGGTATCAAATTAGACATAGGTTGGTTTCCTTGTTTACAAAAGACAACAGAAACCTGATTGAAAACCACATGGCAACGTGTAAAAGCAAATGTAATATCTCCTTGCTTCAAGGTTAAAATATATGTGTAATATCATGAAAATTTGGTGCTTTGTTATATTAACCAAGTTTTGTCAATATTTTCATTTAATGCAAAGCATTTCTAAGTGAAAAAGATGAAAAATGTTATCAACCACTGAGAGGCTAAAATATTGAGGTAAATTTAATTCACAGAGATTTGCACAAAATAAATGTTTAATAAATTATTGTCAAATGAATGAAGGAATATTTGAATTGACCGAAATCTTTTATTTTCTGGATATTCTATTAACATGTTTTCTTTTCTTTTGTGAGTAAATATCTTTTAAAACATCTGTTTGAAACATTATAATCTTGAAACATTTAGAAAATTGGTAGAGAAGATATGCCTTTTCAATAAAAAATAAAAAATGATCATGATGATAATATCAATAATACACAATTATATCAAATTTGAGATATCACAACTGTGATTCTAACAAAATCTTATCCCTTCTGCAACAACTTAGGACCATATCTTTCAAAGTCCATATGATCAAAATCTAAATATCTTTCCCATTATCCTATTAATCTTGAGCAAAGAAGAATTCTCTTGGTCTCTGTATTCTAAATTGTAAAAGGAAGGAGTTGGATTGGAAGGTGTAATGAACATTTAATATCTCTTCCAATTCCAGCATTCTATGCATATATGGTTGGTATCCCAAGAAACATTGACAAGTAGAGAAGTATTCAAAAACAAACAAGAATTTCAATCAAGAAGAAGTGCAAGATGGTGTTCTTGAGGAAGAAAAACAGTACAGAAATATAAGATGAGAAACTTTGATTGTAGCCGAGAAAAACCTTGATCTGAGTCAGCAAGGGCCTGCTTGCTGCCAAGAGAGAGTGTGGTCCTAAGTGGGTGGAAAGGTGAGGAATGGGTGGGGGAGATAAAAACAGGAATAGATATGTGGGAAGTGTAAAGTCTCCTTCTGATACAGTTGTCACTGCTCACACCCCTCCTGGTGTGCAGCTAGCATATGCTTGTGTAATTTGTAAAAAGGTGTGAACACAAAGAAACAAAATAACAGAAAAGTGAAGATTGGCACCTAAAAAGGTCAAAGAAAAAAGTAAAGGTAATACTGAATAATAGCCTTCTCATAAATGATTTGGATTGATGGAAATATTGGATTTTTATTGATTTATGACATTTTTCTTTTGTTTAATGTTGAAGGTTTCCATACTAGTAGAACTGGGAGATCCTGAAATTGCAATCCTGTTACATCTCCTATTTCTGTCACTGCTTCCAAGAAAATAAAAAAAGCTTAATTTTGTCTCCACATGCATTATATGCCTTATTTTCCTAGTAATCAACCATCTTGTCACCAATCCTCTTTCTGCCAAGCATCCGTACCTTGCCACTACCTACCCTTTCCAATTTGGGAATCATAATCTTGTCAACTCTGCCATTGCTTCTGGATGGGGAAAGTCAATTTATTTCCCAACTTGTGAATTTTCACATCAATATAACTTTCCCTAACTACCATTTCATCACATGTGTTACCTTGACCATTAGAATTTAAAGTCTTTGAGAGCAGAGACTGTTTTTGTTGTTGTTTTTGTATTCTCAGAGCTTAGCACAGTGCCTGGCACATAGTAACCATTTAATAAATTATTCATTTATTCATTCCATGGACTTCACACTGAACACTGTGATTTTTAAGAAGAATATAATAAATGGACAAGAAATAATAAAACTCTGCAAGAAGGATTTTAGGTTCAGCATCTGGAAGCCCTTTTTAAAATGAAGGGGGTTTGAGCTGTTTATCAAGGAACCTTCTTTTGGGGAGATATTTGAAAGATGACCTTTAGACATTAATCTCACTGGGATGCTTACAACAAAGCATCTCAAATCCAGAAGTTTGCTGAAGTTGGGCTAGATAAATATCTATGCTGGGTTACTGGAGGAAAGTTAGGCAGACTCAGAAGAGGTGCAATAACAATAATAATAACAATAAGTCAAATTATATTTTAAGGGTTGTGAAGCACTTTTGTCAAAATTTATTAAAGTAAGTAGTTCAGACATTGTTATGAGAGAAGGGACAGAGAGACAGAAAGAGACACAGTTGGAGACAGGTAGACAGAAAGACAGATAGAGAAAATAGAGAGGGAGAGTGGAAAGGAGGAGGAAGAGATATTTGGTTTCAAATCAACATTTTCCATCAGTTCAATTAAAAAGAAAAAAAAAAAACTTTCCCTATTCTTTGTCTAAGGAAAGTGTCCTGGAATAAAAATCAGGACATTCATCAAATTCAACCACTAATTAGCCATATACAAATGACTTGACTCTTTGGGATTTAATTTCCTTAATATTTCACCTATTGCTCTAGTGACTAAAGCCTGGGCCTGGGTTAGGAGATCAAAGTTTGAATTCCATCTCAGACACTTACTAGTATATATTCATGAACAGTTCACAGCCTGTGAAAGGCTCAGTTTCTTCCTCTATAAGATGTACATAAGAATATTTGTATTGTGGGCTTTACCTCAGAGAATTGCTCTGAGGAAAGTGCTTTGCCAACTTTAAACTAGTACCTAAATGTGCATTATGATCATTATAATACCTTTGTAATAATGCATTTGCATAACAACTTATAGTTTTTGAAGTACTTTCACATACATTATCTCATCTGACTCAACAGCAACCCTGTGAGGTGGGCAGGGCAGATATCATTTTCATTTTATTGATGAGCAAACTGAAGCCTACAAAGTTTTTGTAAGTTAGAATAGATATGACTGCTATTAAATCATAGAACAGAGTTTAGAACCCTGAGCTTCCCATGCTAGTCTTCTAGGTTTTTTTTTCCTCTGGGTGCTTTTCCTTTCAGGAATGTTATAAAGATAAAACAAGGTAATAACCATAGCAAAGAAAAATATTTTACAAATGTTATGTATTATTATTAATCAATATCTTTCAGAAACTTGACATTTAAACATTTTTTAAACAAACTAAATTTTGATCTTTTGAACTGCTCTTCTTGCTCTTTCCTACTAGATAATCCATTTCTATATGAGAAAAAAGCATTTAATTTTTTAAAATTTCATAAATGCTTTACTTGAAAGGTTATGATATTTGGAAGCAAATAATATATTTGCTCCATTACCAAAAAGAAGTGAGACCACAGTCTTGGAACAGTCAAAACAGGCTTGGTGAGCTGTGTTCATCAAGATAGGAAAAAAGAGAGATTCATTTCTGAATTGATTATCAAATTCTTCTTGTAAGTGACACGAATGAAACCTTCAATCAGCTTCACAACCTGCTGAGTCCATGTTTCTGCATCTGTGGAAGCTCAGCAAATGAGCCCTTCTCAGCAAAGCAAGATGGTTTCACCAGCAAGAGGCTCACTTTGGTGTCACACCCTGTGGGCTACCATTTTGCAAGAATGTTCTTTCTGTTTCTCCCTTTGAATTACTTAATGATTGACAGTATCCTTCCTTAGTCATATTTTCCTTTCTCTGATCTCCCTAGTAAAACTGATCATTAGAAGGCTTTCTTTTCTAAATCAATTAGATGCTTTTTCCTTCTTTTATCATGAATCCACTCTTCTATCACATGGGTCTTTGAATTATATTCCATTTTTTGGCCTTCATCATCTTTGTGTCACCAGTATTGTTGCAAAATGATGTAGAAGATATATTACTAGGCTTATGCCTCAAATAGATCAAATAAAGGGAGGAAAAAAATCTACGAAAATATTTGTAATAATTCTTTTCTTAGTTCTGAAAATTGGAAACTAAGAGGATGCCTACTTATTGGGGAATGGCCAAACAAATTATGGTACATACCATAATGGAATATTATTGTGCTGTTAGTAATAACCAAATGGACAGTTTCAAAGAAAAACTAGGAATATCTCTATGACCTGATGCAGATTACAGTAAACAGGAAAAAAGAAAATAGTTTATACAAAGAAAACAAGATTGTTCAGGAAAATAACTGAAAAATTTTAGACCTGTGATCAATATAATGATAAATCATGAGTCCAGAGGACTGAAGATGAAAGGACATCATCCTCTCGCCAGAAAGAAAATGCAATTAAAATGCAGGAAGACATATCTTCTTTGACAGGATCAATATGGGAATTTATTTTGCTGGACTGTGTATGTTTAGTAAGAGAGTTTTATTGATAAATAGAAGTGTGAATAGAATAATTTTACATATATTTATATATCTCTATCCCTATTTGTGTCTTATTGTAGACATGTCTAGGTGGGGAGGGAGAAAAATAAAGAAAAAAGAAATTTACATGATAACTTCATTATATATTTGCAAAGAATAGAGTTTGTATATAATAGATTTGCAGTTTCATTTGAATATTTTTATTATGCTATGTTAGGGAAGTGCTTATTTTAGTCCATAAATTAAAAATAAAAAAGGGTTTTATTTAATTGTAGGAGGGCAGCAGGAGGGATACATAATAAATGCTAGTAAAAGATAAACAAAAAATTCCTAAATGTTATAGAGGACAACTCTCAAGTGAGTTTGAACCAGCAATCTTATTGGTTATGAATACTTTAAACTTTAAAATTATTTTTAGACTAGTCCTCAAAATTCTGAATACCTTAATGTATTCAGTGCTACCTATGAATCCAGAACTATCTATGAAATGGCCAGGCCTTCTCAAAACAAAAGGATTTAAAGGCTAGCTTGACCAGTGACTCCTTGGGTACCATTTCATCATTTTAGGGATTGTAAACCTCCCAAAGATATATTGAATTCAGGTTGGTTACTATCTATCTGAAGGAGAAAAGTTTTCAATTTAGATGAGTGGGTAAAAAACATTGTATGTACTTGAACAAGATTTCTTTGGTTGTTCCCCTTACTTCCTGCATCTTACATACTTATCAACATAATGCTGTGAATTCCACTGTGTTATTCAGGGAAAGAAAAAAAATTACTATGGTTATAGGAACAAACCCATTGTCCATTTCAATGACTGATCTAGAAAAGTGCAACTAATTTGATGTATTACATAATAGATGTACAGAACTAGCAGAGTGGAGCTTTGTTACTTAAAAATAAATGCTAGAAGCAGATGCTCAGTTTTGTTTTTAAAAAGACACAAAATACATTGGTATAGTGTAATGAGTATTGGATTTAGGCTAGAAAACCTAGATTTAAATCCAAATTTTGTCATTTAGATGATCTTAGGCAAATTCTATCACTGAGCTCTCTTTTTACAGACTTCTTTTATCTTTTTTGGATAACTTTTCACAAGTTATTACAAATATACAAGCACACCCAGAGCTTTGCTTGGAGGAAAGTGAAGGACAGGTATAAAATAGTATGGTGGACATATTCATATGCTCCTTACTTCACTCTGGTATTTCCTTATTATCACATCAAACCATACAATCATTTTATTCTCATCAAAGTGCTAAACAGCTCCTCTGAGCTAGACACATTACAAGATATGATGCTCTGGGGAGAAGGGAAGCATGGGGAATCAGGAGAATAAGGAGGAGACAGGAAGGATGGGTGAAGTATATCACAGAATTCATGCAAGAATTTGAGATCCTTAAGATCAGGGGACATGTATTATCCATCCTCCCTTCCCCTTCCCAAATGCTCCACACCTTCTGTCATAGTCCTGAGCATATAGATGTAGGATTTGACCATCTATTTTAATTCCTTATCTTACAGATAAGGAAACCTTGTTTAAAATCTTATATGCTGAGAAGTGGTAGAGAAGATTTTATGGCTCTCATTCCAGCCCTTTCATCACTATAACATGTAATTAGTGTTTAATTTTGAACTAATGGATTAAAAAAAAGAAATATTGGCTGTTAAGGATCACAGAATAGATTCAGGAGGTCTGCCCTAATTCTTGCAATTTCCTCATACAGAGGAACTCAGAATAAATCTTGGGAAGTAATGAAAGCTGAAGGTAGATCTGGGACTAGGTGGAAGTAAAGTAGAAGCAGAGACATGGTATTTTTTTTAAGTGATCAGGGAAACACCTAGAATGGGAGAGAAGGAAAATGCTAATGGAAACAATAATTGACCATATTAAAACTTTAAAACTATTCAAAGAGGGTAATGTGAGAGCAAAAGTGAGAGCTTCTCTATATTATTAATTTAAGCCAATTGGAAGATTTAAACTTGCGTTATTTAATATTGGCATAGTGGGAAAAGTGATGAAGAATCCAACAATCTTTACCACTGTCCAATTCCATATGATTGATTGAATTAGATAGTCTCTAAAGCCTTTACAAATTTAAAGGACTGTTCCATGTCCAGTAAGACAAATATTAAATATTTGAGAATAAGGAATAAGGCAGCTTTGGTCAAGCTGGTTAAGCTTTGGTCAAGCATTTGGTCAAGAATATTTGGTCATCCTAATGCTGTGGAGATACATTCTACATTAGTTTTTCAAAAATCATAATGGGACATTTTACTATAGGATGCCTCGATTTTTGTCATCTATCCTAGGACTACATATGCCAGGACCAGGCATTATAATACTTTAAATTGCTATTTTGTTGATCAGTAGTCTTTTAGTTGTGTCCAACTCTGTTGTGACCCCATTTGGGGTTTCATTGACAAAGATACTGGAATGGTTTGCCATTTCCTTCTCCAGTTCATTTTATAGATGAAGAAATTGAAGCAAATAAAATTAAATGACTTGTCAAGGATTATAATGTCTGAGGCTAGATTTGAACTTGGGAAAATACATTTTTTTAACTCCAAATCTGATGTTCTTTATATTACACTACTTACCTACAATTGTATTATCAAAGCATATTATTGCTTTTACTTTATAGAGAGCTAGCAACCTGACACCTCCTTTGTTTCATCATATCTCTTCATCTAACAGATATAAAGAACAAAGAATAGAGAAAAAATATTTTGTTGTTGTTGTTGGTCATATTGAATTGAAATATTTTTGTCCTGATCTGGTGATGTTTGGAAATTCTCTATTAGATACAGTATAGGGATTTCAAATGATCAAATGAAATAATATTTGTAAAGTATTTAGCATATGTTTCTATGTGTTATTGTCACATAGTAGACAATATATCATCATCATAATTTTTCCTATCTTAACATGGAATTAATGGTCTGTGGATAGATTTCAGAGGGCATATGAATTTGGATGGGAAAAAGTTAAATATTTTCACTTAATGAAGTAAAATTCAGCATTTTCTTTTATTGTGCATGTTTTGAAATTTTGGCTTTCCTATTATTTTGGTTGGTAACTCTCAGTAAAGAGAGAAATAGAGGGAAAATAAAGACAAAAAGTTTTGCAGTTGTCTACAAAAGTTCAAATTTGGACTCTGATCTATAAATACATGCTAATGCCTACTTTTGCCATTAGGGATGATGATCTGGTACATGGCAAGACCTGAACGTGTTTGGGATAATGTATGAGACATCCATTTCATGAGTGAAGAAAAATCTTATTGAGAGTGACTGGGAGAGAACAATGTGTGTGTGTGTGTGTGTGTGTGTGTGTGTGTGTGTGTGTGTGTGTGTGTAGAAATTGTATTAAACATTGGGAAATAAATGGGAGGGAGGAAAGAGGGACTGGGAAATAGTCAATCCATTCATCAGAAGCTAACCTGAATGTTTGTAGGTTCTACTACCAACACTCATATAATTATATTAGAATTGATGACTGAACTCTAGCAGATGTAAGTATGTTATTGTCATGGTTTTGTTTCCTTTGTTATCTAGTCATCTCCATGATCCCAGGATCTTCTAAGGTGAGGACTCCAAATAGACCCATTTTCAAAACTGAACTCATTTTAGGTATTCCCAATTGTGTGAATATGGACTAGTAACGTTTCCTCTTGAAGTCTGTTCTTCAGGAAGGAGTTAGATCCGATGATTCCTAAGGTAACTTCCTGCTTGATATACTGTGATTCTATGATATGATAGGCAAAGAGATTAAAAAGTAAAGCTGTGGGAGATTCAATGCATTTGAAATAGAAGAACTTCAGTATTGGCAGAAGACTAGCAGCAAGTGTTAAAAAGCTTGGAGTAAAAGGAGGGATAGTAAAAAAGAATCTAAGTCACAGAAAATGGTCAAGGAGGTGACAGAAACACTTCAAAGACCTGGCATATTTTTCAGATGGTCCAGCCATGAGCTAATGCTGACACAATCAATTGATAAACATAAGAGCACCTATTTTGTATCAGAGACTATGCTAGATAATTGGAATACAAAGAAATATGAAGCAGTTTCTTCCCTTAAGGGACTTATATTCTGTTGGTGGAATCAACAAAGTATGTAAGTAAATTTGTTCAGAATATATGCAAAATAAATACAAGACAATTTGTAGAAGGAGGGTGATTGGAGATGAACCAAGTGCAAAACATCTGGCCATTTATCTATGAATGACTTTTTTTATTCTTTTGTACTTTATTTAGCAAACATTTTTAAAAAGCAAAATGTTATTAGCACTTTGTTTCAGCACAACAGATACTTCCTAAAAATGCCTGGTCAGTGTCCCAAAAAGTTCATTCCAAAGAAACCAGTTGAGTGAAATTGCCTGACATAGTTGGAACTGACAGTACATGTCACTCTCCACTTATGTACAATTATTAACAGTAAGAAAGGAGGTGCTAAGCCTGATGCTCATGCTATCCATTGTATTGACCTTTGTTTTACAGCTGTTTATTGTCCTATTTTTTCCCTAAATAGTAAAATCATCACTTCATTTGATATAATATGGTTCTGATGGGAAACATCAGAAAGATAAACATACACAGCAAGCATTGGGAATATAACAAAATAATGGCATTCACAGATACAACATCTGGCCCCTACACCATGACTTTGCTCTTGATAGGCGAGAAAGATTTGATTTGCACTTCTTTCTCCCTCCAGTTGGGGTTTGGAATGAATAGAAAGGGAAAAAAATCCTAAGCACAATAGGCAACAGAATAATAACATTTGTGGGTGAAGAGTGAAGAATGAACTTCTAGGGTATTAGGACAGTAGTGAGTAACTAGAACTCTGCAAAAAAGTAAGTTACTTTCAGGTAAAAAAAGATGTTGGAGTTGCTGTTTGAAGTACATCTTTTAACAATGTGAAGAGAAACTTCAGCTTTTGGATAGCCACTGCTAGAAGGCTACTAATCCCTTTGGGATGGTTCATACTATCCTTTGCAGGTTGTGGTTCTTCATCTAGTGAAATAATTTAATAAGTCAGAATGAAAACTTAAAACAACATTTCAGAAATTTAGCACTAGTAGTGAATGAGTAGTCAACTAGATGTTGAAATGGATGGAGCACTGGGTCTGGAATTAAGAGGCACATCTTCAGGAGTTCAAATTTGGCTCCAGACTATACAGGTATGATCTTGGGTAAATCAGTTAACCTTGTTTAGCTCAGTTTCCTTGTTTGTAAAACAAGCTGGAGAAGAAAATTGAAATGGAAAATCTCTCCAGTGTCTTTTCCAAGAAAACTCAAAATGGGGTCATGAAGAGTCAGACATAACTGGAAGAAAGGAAAAAAAAGGAAGAAAGGAAGAAGGGAAGAAGGAAGGAGGGAGGAAGGGGGAAGGTAAGAAGGAAATGAAAGAAAGAAAGAAAAAGTTCCTTTGGCAGTACCTAGCCATGACCCAAAAAATGAAAGCGAAAATAGCTCATTAACTTGTGTTGTTACTTAGTTATTTCAGTTCTGTCTGACTCTTTGTGATCTCATTTCGAGTTTTCTTGGAAAAGACACTGGAGAGATTTTCCATTTCCATTTCCTTCTCTATCTCATCTTACAAACAAGCAAACTGAGTTAAATATTGAAACTCCACTGCAAAGAGCGCAACTCTGTTAGTCTGGTCACATTGTTTGAATGTTAAATGTAGACTTGCTGAAAAGATTATTTTATGGAAAAATCACATGGCAAGAGCTCACAAGATGGTCAGAAAAAGTGATGCAGGGACCCTCCCAAAATTTTTCTTAAGAACTTTAGAATTGATTGTATGATGTGGGAGACACTGGCACAGGACCACCCAGCATAGCGTGTGTACACCAGAGAAAATGCTGTACTCTATGAGCAAAGCAGAATTAGCTCAGAAGAAACAGGAGATAGACAAAATTAGAGAGTCTGCCCCAAATGTTCATATGGACTACTTATGTCTGACCTGTGGGAGAACATTTCAAGCTTGTATTGGTCTGATTGAACCAATTGGACACACTATTACTTGATTTTAAAATAATGATGTTATTTTGCTCCTGATTAAGAATGAAAAACAACTGACAACTGGATTCTCCCCTTACTTTAATGGGAAAATTATCAATTAATCAAAGAATCAATAAACATTTATTAAACATCTACTGTAAGACACTGGTCTTATAAGCAGGAAGATCCAAGTTCAAATCCTATTATATATACTTGCTAGTTGTGATACTGAGCAAATTCTTAACTTTCTCATCCCTGAGTCTCCTCATTTGTAAAAGTAGTGGGCTGGACCATAAAGGGATTTTAAAATTCTGTCCAAAATGAAAATTTAGGATTTTATAGCCCTTTGGTCAGATATTTTGCTAAGTACTGGGATGCAAAGATAAAAGCTAAGTATTCTCAGCCTTCAGAGAGGTTACTTCCTATTAGAAAAAAAAACAACAGTAAATTCATTCAAAACAAATTTATGTTAACTAGAGGGATTATTATTTATTATAATTATATAATATATATTATAGAGGGATTATAATTAGAGCTATTAAACTGGGGAAATTAGGAAAAGACTCACAGAGCTTCTAGCCAGTATTTATATAGATTTTTAAAATTTGCTAAATGCTTTAAATATATTATGGCCATTTGATATTCACAACAGCTCTGTGAAATAGGTGACATTGACATCTATACAATGCCTCCAATTTCTGTTTATTATTTATTTTAATTAACAGGTGTATCTATTTAAGATTATTTTTTTATGAACAAGCATTTGGTGAGGGGGACTAGGCTGCCAATGGTGAACTATTACCTTTCCCTTGAGAATAGAGAAAGTGGTATTTATTCTGAACTTTTCTTTCTACTCCAAGATGACAGATATTTGATATATGGTAGAAAAATTAATTTTAGCCCAATATCCCCCTTGGACATAGGAAAATAAAGGAGAGATTGCCCAACCATAATCCTTTTCCTGCTCCTAAGAAATAGAAAATTAGTCTCCCTTGGTAGACTAATCCTGGTAGGCCAGATCCAAGGTCAGTTATCTATCCATGAATTGAAAGAATTAGAATAGGAAAAAAGAAATCATCTAATTATAATCTAATTATATTTTCAGAGAATCCTAGAGAAAGAACCAAAAAGTTAGTTTAATTAACAACTTCAGCAAAGTAAATAAAATGAACAGACATAGATCATCTGCATTTATATTACCAATGAAATCCATCAGGAAGAGATAGAAAGAGGAAATACATTTAAAATCACTGCAGAGAATCTATTTGGGAGTCTGCCTGCCAAGACAATCACAGGAACTATATGAACACAATTATAAAATATTTCTCACACAAATAAAATCACATCTAAACAAATGGATACATACCAATTGCTCATGGATAGGCCAAAACAGTATAATAAAAATGACAATTCTATCTCAATTAATTTACTTATTCAATGACATACCAATAAAATTACCAAACATTTATTTTGTAGAGCTAAATGAAATAATAAAATTCATTTGAAAGAAAAAAATTAAGAATATCAAGAAATCAATGAAAAATTGTGAAGGAAGGTATCTTAGCAGTACTAGATCTCAAACTGTATTGCAAAGTGGTAATCATCAAAGCAATAAATTACTAGTTAAAAATTAGAGTAATGGATAAGTGAAATAGATTAGACACACAATATAATTAGTAAATGATCATAGTAATCTAGTGTTTGACAAACCCAAAGATCCAAGATTTGGAAACAAGAAAATTACTATTTCACAAAAATTGCTGGAAAAAAATCAAAAGCAGTTTGGCAGAATCTAAATATAGATGAGCATTTCATACCATATATTGAGATAAAGATATATGATTTAGATATAAAAAGTATTATCATTAGCAAATTAGGGGAGCTGGATTATTTTACCTGTGAGATTTATGGATAAGGGAGAAATTTGTGAACAAACAAGAGGTAGAATGGATTATAGGATATAAAATGGATAATTTTGATTATATCAAATTAAAAAGGTTTAGCACATAAAAAAATCAATAAAGCCCAAATTAGAAGGAAAACAGGAAACTGAAACATTTTTATAGAAAGCATCTCTGATAGTCCTAATTTTTCAACTATATAGACAACTGAGTCAACTTTATAAGAATATGAGTCATGCTCCCAACTGATCAGTGGTCAAAGGATATAAACATGCAGTTTTCAGATGAAGAAATCAAAGCTATTCTACTATAGTCATGTGAAAAAAAATGCTTGAAATCACTATGACTAGAAAAATGCAAATGCAAATTGAAATAACAACTCTGCCATACTTATCACACCTACTTCACATATATCAGATTGACTAATATGACAAAAAAGGAAAAACAATAAAGGGGATGTGAGAAAATTGGGACCCTAATGCATTGTTGGTGGAATTATGAATTGACCCTACCATTCAGGTGAGCAATTCTGACCTATGCCAAAATGGCTACAAAACTGTGTATACTTTTTGACATAGTAATAACACTAGGTCTATATCCCAAAGAGGTTAAAAAAAAAAAGAAGGAAACGTACATGTACAAAAAATATTTATAATAGCTCTTTTTGTGGTGACAAAAATTGGAAATTAAGAAGATGTCCATCAATTGGGGAATGGTTGAATAGTAAGTATTATATGGTTGAGGTGAAATGTTATTGTGGGATAAGAAATGATTGGAAGGATGGTTTCAGAAAAACCTTGTTAGACTTACATGAAATGATACAGAATGAAATGAAAAGAATCAAGAGATCACTCTCCACAGTAATGACAATATTGTAAGGATGACTGTGAATAACTTAGCTCTTCTCACCAACACAAGGATCCAAAACAATTCCAAAAGACTTACGAAGAAAAATGCTATTGATCTCTGAGAAAGATCTGATGGATTCTGATTGATGTCTGTTTTTTGTATCATAGTCATTTCTGAAGTTTTCTTTGAATCTCATCATGTACTAATTTCCAGCAAGAAATAGGTGGATGATGATTACCTCAACTTTCTCATCTAAATTGTCCTTATAGATTATCCCCTGAAAGTCTGTAAAGGGAACAAACCAACTGAATCTCTTAAACCACAGTGGCTGCTCATTTTCAGGCCATTGATTGATTCTAGCTTATTTTTTTTTCTCACCTAAATCAAAGGAAGGCTTCTAGGGATATAGTCTAGGGATAGGTCAGAGAGTTTGGTTCTTCTTTGACTGGGTTTATGATATCTAACATTAGTCCTCCCCTTTGGCACTATCACTTCCAACCTCCTGGTTCAGTTCTCCATATCTGTATCAAATATCTTGTCTTTAAAACTGGGAAAAACCTTTCCCTCTTTCCCATACTATGTATATGAGCTATGTATATACCTATGTATATAAACCATGTGTACACAATGGTTTATGTTAATTAATAGTTTTATTCCATTTAGTGACTTATATAGGAAAATAAACAATAAGGACAAGGCCTAAAGCTCCATACTACCCAGAAGGAATTTAAAGTGAATAGTTTCTTTAAATTCCTCATATTTGTCATTTAATACTGTATAACAATGTCTGATTATATTCATAAACAACAATTATTTCAGTCATTCTTTGTTTGCAGTTCTTTGCTTCCACAAAGAATGCTGTTATGAATATTTTGGTGTATATTGGACCTTTGTTTCTATTTTTAAACTCAATAGGTTATATACCCAGTACTGAGATAACTCCATTAAAGAGTAAGAACAATTTAGTTCCTCTTCTTACATATGCAAAACTGATATCTTGAAGAATTGAGGCAATAAATATCTTCACTAACGATATATTGGTATCTTTCTACAATCTTTCCAATATTGACTGTTTCTGTTTGTCATTCTTCCCAATTATGGGCAAGAAGTGAAACTTTAGAATTGTTTTCATGAAATTTTTTTGTTTACCTCTTATGACTAGAATATGTTTTCAAACAGTTATAATTCATAATTTCTTCATTATAATAATAATAGCTAACACTAATATAGCTCCTTAAAGTTTGCAAAGCACTTTATAAATAGTATCTCATTTTATTCTCATTAGAGAGGTGGCTGATGTTATTACCCCCATTTCACAGATGAAAAAACTGAGGTAGATAGAGGTTAAGTGATTGGCCTAGATCTCTCAGTACATATCTGAAGTTGGGTTTGAAATCAGGTCTTGCTGATAGCAGATCCAATTCTCTATCCACTGAGCAACTTAGCTACGAATTACATAATACTTTAAGGATTGCAAAGTGACTTACAAATATTATCTTATTCTTCTCAGGACAATTCTAGGAGACAGGGTTGAATAATTAAGTAGATCCATGAGGCTTACTCCACAGAATACAAAAACAAAAACAAAAACAAAAACAAAACAAAACAAAACAAAAAAACAACTTTATGAAAAGAGTTAAAGCTAAATCCTACCTCAATTATCATTGTTGACCTGATTCCAGACACTAGTGCAGCATAAATCAGTACACCAAAAGGGTCTGATCTATTTTAAGTAAGGCATCTTTAAAAGATGAGATGAACTGCATCAAGAAACATTTACCCCCATAAGTTACAGGAATTTCCTAAGAAAGGGAATGGAATTTAACTTTTTTTGTTATCCTCTGAAATGAGGTATCATTTCATAATTTAATTATAATTTTAGAAGTACTTAGAAAATTAAAAATGGGATTCATTAGGACAAAAATGAGTAATAGGAGTTTGAAAAAAAAGTAGAGAGTAAGATAATTTTTTTGTATTTATTCATAATAAATTCAAATTACTAAACCTAGATGATTTGTTTGCCATGATACTGAAAGAACTGATGATTTGACAACTAAGTCATTGTCATGGACAATAGGAAAGGTACACAGGCATAGAGAAGGGCAAATGTAGCTAGATGGAAACAGAGCATCAGACATGGAATCTGAGTTCAAATTCAGTCTCAGATACTGTCTGTGTGACTCTGGACAGATTACTTAATCTTTGTCTGCTTCAGTTCCTTCATCTGTAAAATGAGGATAATACTACTTCCTAAGGTTGTTATAAAAATAAAATGAGATAATGTTTGTAAAGCACTGTGCAAACTTTAAAGCACTATATAAATATTAATTATTTTATAGATGGGAAGACAGAGTTCTGGATAGATAAAATAAGTGACTTTTCTAAAGTAATAAGCATATAGTAGCAGAGCAGGCATTTACATTTTGATATTTTTATTACAAATCTACCATTCTTTTGGTTGTATTTTTGTCCCCCCCATGGTCTGGAATGAACTCCCTCCTCACCTTTGTCTTAGAATATTGTATTTTCTTTCATAACTTAAAAGAGATGCCTTTTCCAAAGCCTTTATTCATTTTCTTCTACTTTCCTAACAAAGTTGGTACTGTTTTCTCTCATCTCAAATTATTTTATATTTATTTATCTGTTTAGATGTTGTATGTTCCAGTAGAATGTAAACTTCTTGAGAATAGAGTATATATATATGTATATATATATATACATATACACATACATAAACTTTGTAATGTCAGTATTTGGCTCTGAAGGGGTGCTTTTCTTTGAGAAACTTGTTGAATTGAATGGAATTTCACCATATTTTTGCTTACACCATATGAGCAATAAGTCTCTACAAGAAAAATCTATAATTCAAGTAGACATCAGTGTGGTCAGTACTACACTGAAGTTGAAGTAGGATTTCTTCTGAAATTAGTCATAGTTATATTTCAGAGGCATGGAGGAGGTTATGTGGCAATATTTGTCTCCATTTAGGAAACCACTCAGCAATTTTCGAAGACAAAGTCTGACTAATAAAAACTGATATGGTCATATACTAATAATCTAAAGTCAGATTAGCAAATAGGTTAACAGATTAGCAAGTTCCAAATTGTGACATATGTCTGAAAACTCATCTTCACTGAAAAACTATTGAGTAATTTCACGAATAAGATGTGTACGGAGCAGCTGGATGGTGCCATAATGTATAGAGCACTGAGCCTGAAATGAGGAGGACCTGAATTCAAATCCAGGCTTAGATAATTACTAGCTCTTTAACCCTGGACAAGTCATTTAGCCCTGTTTGCTGCAGTTTCCTCATCTGCAAAGTGAATTGGACAAGGAAATGGCAAATCACTCCAGTATCTTTTCCAAGAAAGCCCCAAATAGAGTCATGAAGAGTCAGACATAACTGAAATGAATGAACACTATCAAATTCATATATGAGAACAATGTGATTAAAATGAAAAAAATAAGTTGATTTTTGAAGCCTGAGGATCTAGATTTGAATTTTCTATCAGTAATTTATTCTCTTTGTGACCTTGGAGAAAATATTTTGTCTTTGAATCTCCTTTTTTCATCTGTAAACTGAACAGTTTTGGATAAGTGATTCTTAAGGCATTTTCTAATCTGGGATTCTTAGACTGGGGTCTGTGAACTTAGCTTTAAAAACATTTTGATAATTCTTCCAATATTATTAGTTTCTTTTTTAACCTTGTATATATATATGTATATATATATATCTTTTTTTTTTAATATTCTGAGAAGGGGAACATAGGCTTGGCCACTCTGAAACCAATCTGCTTTGGGCACTGCACTGCCCTCTACCTCACAATCTGTTTGAGTTTGCTCACTGTGGCACAGAGTTAAGCTTCATGGTACTCTATAACTGATTCCTTTTTAGGTAATTCAGAGAATAACCTCTTTTCAGTGACTCACATCATGACTTGTTCTATTGGGTGATGGACAAGTATTCATTTAGTCTCATATTAGCTCTTTGTCTAATAACTTTTAATATATTTGACCCTGAGTAACTTTGAGCTTTCTTTATTGGAATGTGCATTCCATTTAATATCTAAGACACTGCCAGTGTGCTGTATTATATAACTTTCCATTGGCTTCTATTCCCATCATATCTCTGTAAAAATAAGAAAACTTTATTAAATATCACACTTTTGTGTTTCTTCATTAAAAGATACTCCCTCTCCTTTGGCCTTTCATGAAGTAAATATATAATAAATCCATGTAAACCTTTAGTTTTTCTGTCACCAATAAAACTCAGCAAGAAAAAATATGAAGAGAAATTCTTTTCAAAATAACTATAGGATACATCAAAATTGGGATTTTCTCTATGAAGACATACCTAACTACTGTGTGGATATAACTATAAAAGGCTGTACAAAAGTTTCAAATAATTGATGAAATATTAATTGCTTATGAGTAGGCAGGCCAATATAATGAACATTTAAATATAGTACTTAGAGAGAAAAGGGGAACATTAAAAATTTTAAAAATATGTACAGAAGAGAATAGAAAGTCCAAAAGAATCCCAGACAAGTAGGATAGTTTTGAAACCTAAAGGCTGAGTTAATAATAAGAATGACTGAAGAAAAAGATCACGCTGTATATGATAAAGATAGCAGTTTCATTTACAAGCTTCCTTTTCTATATGAATGGAAATGCCTTGTTTATTTGGTGTTTTCAAAGTTAAGAATAAAAATAATTTTTAAAAGTATAAACATTTTTCATGGGAAGAGGGAGAGATGTTTTGAAGTTGACCATAATAAAATACTACTTTGACAATTTTGTTGTTGTTCAGTTATGTCCAAATCTTTATGACTTCATTTGGGATATTCTTGGCAGAGATACTGCATTGGTTTATTTTTTTTTTCCTCCAATTCATTTTACAAACAAGGAAACTGAAGTAAACAGGATTAAGTGAATTGCCCAGGGTCACACAGCTGGTGTCCAAAATCAGATTTGAATTCAGGAAGATAAGTTTTCTGATTTCAGACCCACCATTCTTTCCACTCACTAGCTAGCTGCCCATTTTGATAATTACCTTTCTGCAAATATTATGCCGATTACTTATTGAAATATATTTCAAATGGACCAAATCCAGGAATTACATTTTCAATTTTTTAATCTTTTTTTTCTGATTTAATATAACTTCAGAACCTAGAATAATTGGGGGATGGGATGAAAAGGGGGGATGATAAAGAGATTAGGAGTCAAGTTTATTACTAGTTATCTGCAATCTTATTTTTTTCTTATCTGATTGATGGAGAGAAAATCAAGTTTTCAGAGGTCATAATTCCTCTGGAAGGTTTTCCAAGTATATACTTAATTTGGTAGGAGGGGTTTGCCAATCTCAGGAGGGTGTTGCTCTCTCTGATCTCAGAAGAACAGCAATAACCGACTTTACTTTTAAGTTTCTAAAAACAGGATATTGATGTTCATGTGTGTTTCAATTGTGGTATTATTATTGTGTGACCTCCATTATGGGTTGAGTTGTGCTGCTAGTACTATGTATTTTTGCACTATAGAATCAGAATCTTTATTTAAGGAGGACCTGAGAAGTTCTCCTGAGAGACTGGAGATTATCAAAAAGGTGGGAGGAAAGAAGGAAAGGAGGGAGGGTTGGAAGGAGGAAGAGGGTGGAGAGAGAAAAAGAGAGACAGAGATAAAAGCAAAGAGAGAGAATAGGGGAAAGGAGGAAGAGAAGGAGGAAGGGAGAGAAAGAAGAAGAAAGGGAAAAGACAGAGAGACAGAGACAAAGAGACAAAAACAGAGAAATGGAGAGAGACGAAGAGAGTAGGAGGAAAGGAGGAAGGGAGGGAAAGAGACAGAAACAGAGATAAAGACAGATAAAAACAGAACCAGAAAGAGACAGCAAGACAGAGAGAGTCAGAGATAGAGACAGAGACAGAGAGAGACAGACAGAGACAGAGGGCAGACAGAAAGACAAAGAGACAAAGAGAGACAGAGAAAGAGAGCGAGACATACATAGAGAGAGATAGAAACAGAGATGGAGAGATGAGAGACAAGAGACAGAGAGAAACAAAGAGAGAGCGTAGGGAGAAAGGAGGAAGGGAAGAATGATGAGGTTTAGATTTGAGGTACCCAAATGAAAATGAGGTCTAGTAGCAGCGTAAGCACTTCTCTGTAAAGGAATTTACAGGCCCCAAAACCTAGATTGATAAAAGAGGTTTATTATAGGGATTGGAAGTAAGGTTCAAGTCTAGTTAGTAAAAGATGTTAGATAAAGAGAAGAGGGCACCAGAAACAGTATTCTAGTGGAGAGAGGCTCTTGGGGTCCCAAGCATGGTAGCTAGCATGTTTGGAACCTCTGCAAAGAGAGGGCTCCAGTCTGACTCTTTTATAATAGGGGATTTTGGCTACAAGCTGAAGGGGACTCTTGGGAGGAGTCCCAGATTGGCTCCTGACTGGGTTTCAGCCAGGGTTAGAATTTGAATTGAATTCAATGGGTTTCAGGAGCCATCCCCACCCAGATAACAAAGATGAAACTGTTTGTGCTTGGGGTGGAGTCCCCTCACTGAGACAGAGTGGAAGAAGGTTTTTTCCTTTAAGGATTCTCAGAGTTTTGGGGTTCTTTCTTCATTCTCCCCTCAAGCAGTCAAAACTTAAATTCATTTAAAGGAAAAAAGACTTGGCAGTGTCCCTTATTGAGTCAGAGTTGAAGATTTTCTCCTTCAAGGATTTTCAGAGTTTTGGGGTTGCCTCTTCAGAGAGAGAGACAGAGACAGAGATATACAGAGAGACAAAGACATAGAGAGATATGCATAAAGCAATAGAGACAAAAAGAGAGAAGACACAGACACACACACAGTGGGAGGGAGAAGGAAGGGAGAGAGAAAGGAGAAAGAGAGGGAGAGAAGAAGGGAGGGAAGGAGAGAGAGATAGATAGAGACACAAAAAGAAACAAAGAGAGAGAGTCAGAGAGACAGAGACAGAGATAGAGACAGAGACTGAGCCAGAGATGGAGGGAGAGAGAGGGAGAGGGAGAGGGAGAGGGAAGAAGAAGAAGAAGAAGAAGAAGAAGAAGAAGAAGAAGAAGAAGAAGAAGAAGAAGAAGAAGAAGAAGAAGAAGAAGAAGAAGAAGAAGAAGAAGAAGAAGAAGAAGAAGAAGAAGAAGAAGAAGAAGAAGAAGAAGAAGAAGAAGAAGAAGAAGAAGAAGAAGAAGAAGAAGAAGAAGAAGAAGAAGAAGAAGAAGAAGTATCTTGTTGATTTGTCTACCCAGTTCCAAATTATCAAACAATTGATCACTTCACTTTTGTTGTTCTAGTGAGAGCTGACACTAGGATTTTTTTTTTTCAAATATACATGGGCCTGTAGGCAGGCAAACACCTAGGAATCATTCAGTTTAAATGCAAACAAGTTGAATTTGCATACGTAATTGGTTTGATTTTCATTGTGGAAGACTAACTAAGGATTTCAGCTCATGATTTTTGGCAAGCAAATCCTTCTTCCATATACAGGTTGTCTATTTCTGTGCTCACATTTGGCCCATAATGCTCTTAATTACATACTTGCCCTTTCTCCCTTCCTTCCCCAAGGGCTATTGTGCTCAACTGTATGTGTAATTAGTTTTAAATGCACCCTAAAGCAAAGCAGACACACTATAAGCCTTCTGAAAATGCTCATTTTTAAACTTTGGTTATATTCCCATAGCTGGGTAATATTTGTATTCTGTATGAGACTTTGCTAAATGTGAAGAGCTGAATACTAATAAGCAGTCATTTTCTATTATTCACCTTTGCCAATCATTAAAAAATTTGCAGATGTTAATGAATTCTTAGAACCAATCTAATACATCATCCTTACCCTCTGTGTAGACTTTTGGGATTGGGATATGTGAAACACAACCTGTCAATGTCACTAAAAGCTCTTTGTTGAAATGCATAGTGCATCTCAAAACACAGTACTGGGATTAAACTTGGATGTTTCTCACACACTAAAAATCTTTGCCGGGCAAATAAATAATAGAACCTTTTAAAAGACAGTTCAAGTAATTAGGATAATACAAATATTAAGTGACAGCTTAAAGGTAAACAAACTAGATTTCCTATTGAAAAGAGGTATTTTTCAAAATAAAAAAAGTGAAGTTTCATAATTTTTTTAGTTTTATTCTTTTATAGTTTTTGTAAAATTTGATTCTTTTATATTTAATTTCGCATTTGTATTTAATTTTATTCTAATGTATTTCTTATAAAAGAAACAATGGATACTATTCTATCTTTCATGTATAATAATAGCTAGTCTTTATTCACTGATGTAAGGTTTGCAAAATGTTTTACTTGTGTTATTGCATTTAATTCTCACAATTCTCCTGCAAGATAGGTGCCATTAGTAAGCTTATTTTTACATTTGAATAAAAAAGAGGTTAAGTAAGTTGCTAATAAATGTATATTCCAAGCTAGTTAATATTCCCATAGCTAATAAGTGTGTGAGGTTGAATTTGAAATCAGGTCACCTTGACTCTGTGACCACTGCTCTATTTACTATGCCACCTAACTACTACAATGAATGTAATTTTTCTTTGCAAAATTTGAATGTAGGGGCTACTATATGTTGCAATGGTTAAAGTACCAGCTTGGAAGCCCTAAATTCAAATCCAGTCTCAGACACTTAGCACTTGCTAACTGTGTGACTTTGGGCGAATTGCTTAACTCCAACTGCCTTGCCAAAAATAATTTTTTTAAAAAAGAGTGAAGATATGAATATATTATTAGAAATTTTTTCTTACACCTTTAAAATATTCCCTTTAATGCCAATCTTATCTATAATCCCCAGCCTCTATTCCATAGTTTACACCTGTTTTTTTGAGTTATTTCATGTATTCCTTAAAAAGATGTCTTGTCATTTGCCTTCTCCATGGTGCTAGAAGTAAGGGTAAATGAAGGGGGGGGGAAAAAAACAAAACAGGATGATGGGGGAAAAAAAAATCTACACTAAAATGTTGATATTATCCCTGCTGTTAAGATGGTATAGACAGAATTACCTTTAGCCATGTACCTGTGTATACCTCAGATAATTTCATTTGACTATCTATATACTAGCAACTAGTTGTGTTTACCACAGCTGATGTCTGCTGTTCCCTATGGAAGTGGGAACTAAAAGAACCAGCAGAATGGTTCCATCTTTGCTGGTCATATTTTTTATAATTATGGATGCCTGTGTGCTGTCGATTTTTTCAATGGTTTTTCACTGACTGCTATTGTGGATTATCTTTGAGCCAAAATTATGAACCCAGATGACTCCTTGAGTTATAGATATCTAAATCTTTGTCCTACTGTATGAATACTATATAACCTGCCCAGGATGGGGGAAACTTAGTAATTGGTTTGGGACAGATTTTAACATCTTCCATTTTAACATCTATCCATTTCTTGGTGAATTTTTTTTTTTTCCTGGACTATTGAATGTGAGATGTCTTCAAGGGTACTTTAGGTTAGCTGACTATATTCATTATTACACTGATTGGTCATCTGTACTTGGTACATAAACATTTGTCTTGGTACATAAACTAGGCAGAACTATTTGAGACCATACCTTTCATGACTGCTGAGGACATAATGAGAGAATGTAATCAAAATGACACTTGGTTCTTAATAACAGATCTTAAGGATACAAAAGATTTTTTCTTGAAGAGGACTTGACTGTTCAGAAGGAGTCAAAATGGGAAGAAAGATGAATGAGTACTTGAAATTCTAAAGTGATTATTATTGGAACAGATTTACCTCCCTCTTCATATTAGTGAAGTTGACAAAAGCAGAATAAGATAAATGGTGAACTTTCTTAAGAAAACTATACTGCAGTTGTAAAGTTAGTTCAGTAATTCTGGAAAAATTTCATAAAGTTTCTAAACTCAGCATAGCTTTTGACCCTACTATTAGAGTCTATTACTATGACCTACTTTATTAGAGCCTATATCCCAAAGAATTCAAAGAAGAAAAGGACTCATTGGAATAAACTTATTTATAGCAGCTTTTTTCATGATGGCAAATAATTGGAATATAAGGAGGTGTCCAATTAGGGGAGGGTCAAACAAATTATGTCCTAATATAGAACATTAGGAAATGATTAAGGATATAGTTTCAGAAAAATTTGGCAAGATTGGATGATATTTTGCAAAGTGAAGTGAGCAGAAGCAGGAGAAGAATTTTTATAATAGAAACAAGGTTTTAAAGACAATTTTGAAAGACATACAAAGTCTGATTAAGACAAAGAATAGCCATGAATCCGTGATGAAACAATCTACTAACATCATGGCAAAATTGCTATGGGGGTTCAAATTGAGGCATATATTTTTTGGATGTGATCAATGTGGGTATATGTTTTGCTTGATTTGACATATTTATTACAAGGGAATTTCACCCAATTTAAAAAATAATGTATTTTTATTTCCAAAACACATGCAAAGATAGTTTTCAACATTCACCCTTGCAAAATCTTGTGTTCCAAATATTTTTTCTTCCCTTCCCCCACCCCTATCTCTGGACAGCAAATAATCCAAAATAGGTTATTTCTTCTAAACATATTTCCACATTTATCATGATGTACAAGAAAAATCTGATCAAAAAGAAAAAAAAAGAGATGAGAAAGAAAACAAAAAGTAAGCAAACAACAAAACAGTTAAAAATACTATGTTGTTATCCACATCTTTTTTATTATTGTTTGCATTTTGTTCTTTCTCATTTTTTTTCCCTTTGTGATCTGAATTTTCCTGTGCAGAATGATAATTGTAGAAATATATATAGAAGAATTATATGTTCAACATATATTGAATGACTTGTTGTCTAGGGGAGGTTATAGGGGCAAGGAAGGCAGAAAAAATTTGGAATACAATGTTTTGCAAGAGTGAATGTTGAAAACTATCTATGCATATATATTGAAAATAAAAGGCTTTAAAAAAGAAAAAAAAAAGAATTAGGGACAGCTAGGTTGCACAGTGGATAGAGTAGGAGCCCTGGAGTTTGGAGGATCTGAGTTCAAATTTAGCCTCAGGCACTTACTGTGTGATCTTAGATAAGTCACTTAACCCTTCTTGCCTTCCTACCCAACCCATCCCCTGGGCCAAAAAAAAAAATAAAAAAGGAATTAAAAAGCAAAACATTGTAACAGATTAATTAGAGATTTGAATTTTTATCCTTGTGGATTTCTAAGTAGGATCAATAAAATTCTGTCTTCATTACTTAGACATTGACCTGTTGAGGTTGTCAGACCATCACTTAAATCTTTGATATATTTAGGATTATATGCATTAGAATGACATTGAAAAAATTGATTCCTTTGCTAAATTATATGTTTTCAGGAACTTTCTAAATACTTTAAATTAGCTTAGGGATTAAATAAATTCTTCATTAATCAAGAAAATAAAGAGAAAGTACATGTATGCATGGGATAGTGGAAAGAGTATTGGATCTGCTTCAGAGGGCTTGGTCATAGCTCTATAGTTTGCTAGAGACATAACCTTGAGTAAATCAAGTGGAGATCAGTTTTCTTATATGTGAAATATTAAGAGCCCTAGATTAGGTAACCTTTAAGGTCCCTTAAAGCCTAGAATACTCTGATTCATACAATTACAACTGTATTTTCAAAGTTTATCATCCTTGTCATCTTTGTTCTATCAACTTTGTGATTACTCCAATAATTAGGAGGAAAAATCTGATAAAATCTTGCAGGCCATTAAATTTTTGATGAGTCTGCATTTTTTTTTTTTTTTTTTTTTACTTTAAATTTTATATTGAACTACTAGGTGAATAGTAATGGACATATGAAAAAATAGATTTTTTTTTCTCACAGATTCATATCAGAGTGATAAAACTTAACTAATTTGCTCAAAAATCACATATTAAGGGTAGAACCAGGAATAGAACCCACATATTTAGAGCATTTGCTGTTATAATGAAATATTTCCCTAAAGAATTTCTTTCTGGAAGATAAACTCTACTTGTAAAAATGATATTATTTTATCTTTGTATTCAATATGCCATGTGTAAAGTAACTAATTGTATTAACACGTATCTGACTAAGTGACATTTTATGTAGAAAAATTATGTTTGGGAGAAAGGGAAAATTTTTTTTTTAATCTCCCTTCTTTTGTGGCTTTATTAAGTATGAAAAGAACACAAGTACAGACATTTTTCAATTCAAATTGTGCATTGTATGTTGTCCTTCCCCAACATGATCCCTGTTCTTTTTTCTTCTCTTTCATTGTTACAATCTTAAGATCAAAAACTATCTCTCACTAAATATGACTGAGAAAGAATATCTATAGGCTGGTAATGGGATCAAGAACTAACCATTGAATGGTCCATTTGAAGATATTAGATGTTGGATGTGGATAAGAGTTATAAGGGCAGAAAGGCAAGGGGTGGGCTATTATCTGCCTAGTTCTAGGGCATACTCACACACTGACAAGATCAACAATCCTTTTGAATATTCGAGTTGACTCTAATTGCATGAGATTTTACTTGTAATAATGATTGGAAATAGTAAGGATACTTTTTTTTAAAAAAGCAAATACCTCCAGAAAGATAAGGCTATAAGTAAATTAGTCCAGTTGAAGTGGGTGTGGTCCCTTTAAGAAACTGATTTGTGATCCTTTCAGATTGATTTCTTTCTTTCTGACTCCCAAGGCCTCCTGGCTGATGCATTATCAATTCAGGAAGCTAGGACCTTTGATTCACAAATCCTGGTCAAAAGTACCCCTTTGAATTCCAATAGGAGATCTGGGCTTGTCCCAGCCCCCACCAGATCTGAGCCAACTTGGGACTCCACCCATTGGTCCTTCTAGCTAAACCTCTCATTATAAAAAGAGCCAAACTAAAATCCTCTCTTTGCAGAGGTTCCAAACATGCCAGCTCTACACCTGGCACACCAAGGGTCTCTGCCCCCTGGAATACTGCTTCCAGTGCCCCCCTCTCTTTATCCTCACCTATTTCCTTACCTACACTTTAACCTTACTCCCAATCCCCATAATAAACCTTTTATCAATCTAGGTTTTTGGGTCTGTAAATTCCTTTACAGGGGACTCTGCACCGCCAGAAAGGAATCCTCAGAACTCCCTACCCTTGTGCTGCCACTAGACCTTATTTAACTCCCTGACCAACAGAAACTCTAATTTCACTTGGGTATCCCAAATCTAAACCTCATCACAATCAGAAGTGTTTCTTTCTAACCCAAATACAAAGGGATAAAAAAATGGTTGGTAAATGGCATTGATTGAAGAATAATTGAGCTGACAATTTGGAAAGTGAAGAATCTTAAGGGGATAGACCAAGCTTGGGGTGGCTCTCCAACGGAGTGGGGAAGTTAGGACACATTGAATCCTAGGGGGAAGTTCGTCATGGTATAAAGAAAGGTATGAGGAAAGGAGTTGAAAGATGACTCAGATGTATTCTATCTTTTTCAAAATTCCCAATTTGGACCAGATCTATGCCTAGAAAAGAAATGGAGTGAGAAAGAAGCTGTTTTCTTCTGTCAAGTCCTGAAATAAATCAAAGCCATGAGATGAAGAGTAAACCATCTGTAATTGAGATAACAGGGTAGCTAACCTGACACCTTGGGGAATGTCCAGTGGATTTCCCAACTCCAAGACGCTTATAAAAGTTTTTTATAGCTTTAGAAGGAAAAGGGGAAGGAAACAGTATGAGGTAGAAAAGCCTTGTCATAAGACCAAAGTAGCCTTTGACAAATCAGGGAAGGAAAGCCTTTTTATTCTGGCTATTTTGCTCTTCATGCTACAAAACCTAATGGAAGGGGGCAAGGACAGTAAAGGCCTAGATCCAGCTTCTGGCAGGCTCTTCCATAAAGCAAGATCTCAGGATGGGAGATAAAGGGCAAGGGTGGGGTTCAACTGAGCCTAATTAAGACTAATGTAAGACCTTAAGAGTAAGAATGTAAGGACATTACTGAAATTCTGACATTACAAGGATCATTTAAGGGAGTGGTAGTCCATACTATATTTGTTATTATTTGCTGAAATTCTGAAATTACAAGGATTATTTCAGGGTGTAGCAGTCCATATTACATTTCTTATTGTCATTACATTAACAATGATATTAACGATTTTGTCACTTCCTTGTTGCTTGAATCTCCTCCCTATGTCCAAAACATTCCAAATTCTAGCCAGTATTATGATAACTATACTTTCATTATGAGTTAAAAAAAAAATATTTTTGCACGTTAACTTGGCAACCTAATAAAACATTCAAACATTGATTCTATAGGAAAATGTGTTCTAAATTCCAAATAATTGGCTTGCAAATGAACTTATAGAATGCAATCCTTTAGTAAGCTGGGGGACTGCTTGTGCTTTAATTACAGCCTTTCCCTCCATGTGGTGCTTGACCTTCCCAAATTGGGGCAGTGTGCTCCCTCAAATGGACCTTTGTTTGGAGTTTCTCTAGTAGTTCTCTGTTTTCCCCAGCATGTTAAGCAATGCCTTCCCATTTTAAGCAGCTAAGTCTTCACAATGTTTGCTATTAATCTAGAGACCAGGCCAGTTTTTCAAGAAGTTGCATGCCCATGGTTCCAGAATTTGGGAATGCAACCAAAAACCTTCTGGCAAATCTGAGGGGATTTCAGCTAGCTGTTCACACTCACTGGGCCATTGTGCTCTTTGCAGGGCACTGTGTTTCTGTCTCAGACCTTTGCCCATTGGCTCTTGAAAACACTGATAGAAGATTTTAACTTTTTTCTTTCTGCAATCTTGCCTCTGTTCTTGGGAGATGGCAGACACTCATAAATTAATGAAAGATGCATCCTTCTTTTATTTCCTCCAACTAATGGGAAGACTGATTCAGTGAAATTACTTTTTGTGGCAAGAATCTATTATTGAAACTCCTCCTTCCCCTTTTCTCCTCCCCATAGGGCAGTCAGAGATTTCTTACTCCTGGTAG
Organism: Sminthopsis crassicaudata; assembly: GCF_048593235.1. Lineage (NCBI taxonomy): Eukaryota > Metazoa > Chordata > Mammalia > Dasyuromorphia > Dasyuridae > Sminthopsis > Sminthopsis crassicaudata. Next base: position 80,094,186 of record NC_133619.1, on the reverse strand, counting down.
GGTGAAAATTTGAATGAAAGCTTGTGTGTGTGTGTGTGTGTGTGTGTGTGTGTATGTGTGTGTATTACCCTTCAGATTTGGATAGATTTTCAGGTTGTAAAGGGCAAGTAACAGATACAGTGATTATAAGCATGTATCACATTCAGAAACCAAATACTCTTCTCTTACATTGTAAAAAATATTGATATCTACATTATCATCCAGGATTTAACTATTCTAACCAACCCCTGGGTTGCTTGTATCTTAATTATACCTTTCCAGATGTAGAATGAGAGAAAATTTGAGACACATCCAATATGGGAATTTGTTTGCTTATGCATATTCGTTACAAGGGATTTCTTTTCTTTACTTTTATGTTCCTTCCTTTTGTTCTTTTTTTTTCCCCCCAGTTGGTGGTGGTAGTGGTGTGAATAGGAGAAGGGGAAAGAGGGATAAAGATTACCACTTCCAAGAGAAGAGAAGAGAATGAAAGCCAGAAGGAATCACAGACAAGCAGGACAGCTTTGAAAATTGCAGGTTGTATTTATTATATATTTTAAAAGATTTAAAAACCAGTGCTTTAAACTGAAAGAAATTGTTTTCCTGTTCTACAATGTGTATGAAAATGCTCATTTTATGTGGTATTTGATAAGCCCAGAATAAAAAATAAAATGAACAAATATCTCAACTCTTAAGAAAGCTAGTTTCTCTGTATGGACATGTATACATATGTTGTATTTAACATATACTTTAATATATTTAACATGTATTGGTCTACCTGCCATCTGGGGGAGGAGGGAGGGAGAAGGGTAGGGGGAAAGAGGGGAAAAATTGGAACAAAAGGTTTTGCAGCTGTCAATGCTGAAAAATTACCCATGCAAATATCTTGTAAATAAAAAGCTATCATAATAATAATTAAAAAAAAAAGAAAGTTGGTTTCTACATTTCATTCTACAGAAAGATTTAATTTCTGATAGCAAAAGCAAACCTAAATCCACAAAACTTGTAGCATTGACAAATTCTAATTCTGCAGCACACCCTTGTGGTCAATCATTGTAAATGCAGAACTTCTAGCCTGAGGATGTTTCTGTGTTCAGTTTCAGAATATGAGGGATAAAAACCAATCATTTACTGTCACATGTGCCTAATACTGGGCAGTGAGGTGGCACAGTGGTTTTGGCTTGAAGTCAGGAAGACTCATTTTCTTAAGTTCAAATTTAAGCCTCTTTTATTAGCTGGGTGACTCTAGAGAAATTATCTTTTTAATGAAATTATTCTAATCTATTTAAAATATCTAAAAGAACATTAGAAAATTATGAATCAAAGTTTTTTGAAGCTTTAACAATATTTACAAACAATCAGAAGGAAGAGCAAATAACAATGAAGCAAGTAAATGTGTGTTTTAAAGCAACATTCCTCACAAAGGTAATTTTAAACTAATGAAGGCAAGAAGACCTGAGTTTGAATCCTGTCTTAGTTACTTAATGGCATGATCTTGGGCAATCCCTTAGTCTCCTTGAGGTTCAGTTTTTTCGTTTCTTTTCCTCAATAGAATTTTATTTTTCCAAATATATGTAAAGATGATTTTCAACATTCATTTTTGTAAGATTTCATATTTCAGATTTTTCTTTCTCCCTACTTTATCTTCTGCTTCCCCAAGACAGCAAGAAATCTGATATAGCTTAAATATGTGCATCCTTTTAAAACACATTTCTGTGTTTGTCATGCTGTGTAAGAAAAATCAGACCAAAGGGGGGGAAAACACAAGGACAAACAAACAAAAAATGAAAAAGGTATGCTTTGATGCACATTCAGTCTCCATAGTTCTCCCTATGGATGAGGATAGCATTTTTCATCCCAAATCTATTGAAATTGCCTTGAAACACTTCATTGTTGAGAAGAGTCAATGGACAGTTATTTAATCATGTTTGCCTCAGTTTCTTTATGTGTAAAATGAGCTAGAGAAGGAAACAGAAAATCATTCCAGTATCTTCTCCAAGAAAACTCCAAATGGGGAATGATTAGAGACATGACCAAAATGACTAAAAAGCAATCACTGCCACGACCATCACCACCACCAAATAGTACCAGACAATCAAAACCATTAAGGACGTTTAAGCTTTTTTCAACTAATTCACAATATTTTGGAGAAAGACAAATTAAAGAGATAGACAGAACCTTCTTGAAGTTGAGTGGCCAGAAAGATTGCATTGTAGGATCAAAATCAACCAGTATTTAGGGGCTGCTCATATATATGAAGAAATAGCATGAAGTAGTGAATAAAGAGTCATCCTTAGCGTTATGAAGATGAATTCAAGCCAACTTCTGGCACACGCTGGCTATGTAAACTTGTACAAATCATCATCCACAACCTCCCTTGCCTAAATGATTGGTTGCATTGGTAGGAGTTTTCTGACTTAGGAGTTCCCTTTATTAAATCTCATTTTTGTCTCCCCTCCCCTCAATGTGCTAGGCACTGGGGTTAAAACCCATTTCTGGAAGTTTACAGTTTAAGGGATAAAGGGGATAATGGTTAAACAGACAATCATACACACAAACATAGATATGCACATGTTTGTGTATACTTATGTGTACATATGTAAATATACATACAATATAAACTCATATAAACACACATGATACTTTTGATAGCACTAACAATCCAGGAGATCAAGTGACGTTTTCCAAAATACAAAATGAAGGAAACTAGAGATTCCTAGAAGTAGAGGAGAGAAGAAAGTTCATTTTAGGTATAAAAGGCAGTTTATGCAAATGTACAGAGACTGGAGATGGAATGCCAAATTTGAGGGATAGTAAATAATCTAATTTATTTATAATGTAGAATGTTTGAAGGTGAATAATACAGGGAAAATATAAACTTGGCAAGATAAAGGAAATATTTCCTTTTGGTTACTTCTAGTTTTAGAGCTGATAATTTTTGATTAACCTGGAATTTCAGAGATCTATGTTGTAAAATGGTCACTGCCATCAATATGGCATGTGAGTTTCTAATTTTTTTTCCTGTATTTTAGTCATCTGCTGTCAAATGTGAGAGGGCAACTTTGGCTTAAAGAATCATAGAATGTTTAGAAGTTAGAGACCACTTAGTGCAACCCCATGATTTTAGAAATCAAGAAAGAGCTAACGCAACTCAATTATCTATTCATTTCATGCAAAGTACCATGTCAGTTGCCAGGGATGCAGTGTTATTGCTCTTAAGATGTTGGCAGTATAGAAAGAAGGAAGGAATGAATGAAGGAATAAAGGGAGGAAGAAATGAAGGTAGGAGGGAAAGAAAAAAGGAAGGAATGAAGAAAGAAGGGAAGGAAGGAAGAAGGGAAGGAAGGAGAGAAGAAAAAAAAGAAGTAGAGAAGATAAGAAGATAAAAAGAAGGAAGGAAAGAGGGAAGGAGAATGGGAAGGAAGGAAGAAAAGAAAGAAAAAAGCAAGGAAGAAGGGAAGAAAGGAAGAAAAGAAAGACAAAAGCAAGGAAGGAGGAAGGGAAGGAAGAAGGGAAGGGGGAAAGAAGAAAGGAAGGAAGGAAAGATGGAATCAAGGAAGGGGGAAAGAAGAAAGGAAGGAATGAAGAAAAGAAAGAGGAAAGGAAAAAAGCATTTACTAAATACCATATGTCAGGCACCATGTTAAGATTTTACAAATATTATTTTATGTTTCTGGATACAAAATAAATCCACATAAATCCTCAGCATTTTTATACATCATCAACAAAATGCAACAGCAAGAAATACAAAGAGAAATTCCATTCAAAACAAATGTTGGGAGTATAAAATATTTGGGAATCCATCTACCAAAGAAAAGTCAGGAATTATATGAGCAAAATTACAAAACACTTGCCACAAAAATAAAGTCAGATTTAAATAATTGGAAAGACATTCAGTGCTCATGGATAGGCCGAGCAAATATAATAAAGATGACAATACTCCCCAAACTAATCTATTTATTTAGTGCTATACCAATCAGACTCCCAAGAAACTATTTTAATGACCTAGAAAAAATAACAACAAAATTCATATGAAAGAATAAAAGGTCGAGAATTTCAAGGGAATTAATGAAAAAAAAAAGTAAGATGAATGTGCTCTAGGTGTACCTGATCTAAAGCTATATTATAAAGCAGCAGTCACCAAAACCATTTGGTACTGGCTAAGAAATAGAACGGTAGATCAGTGGAACAGATTAGGTACACAGGACTAAATAAGGTACAACTAGAGTAATCTAGTATTGACAAACCCAAAGATACCAACATTTGGGATAAGAATTCATTATTTTAAAAAAACTGTTGGGAAAACTGGAAATTAGTATGGCAGAAATTAGATATGGACCCACACTTAACACCATATACCAAGATAAGATCAAAATGGGTCCATGATTTAGGCATAAAGAATGAGATCATAAATAGATTAGAGGAACAGAGGATAGTCTACCTCTCAGACCTGTGGAGGAGGAAGGAATTTATGACCAAAGGAGAACTAGAGATCATTATTGATCACAAAATAGAAGATTTTGATTACATCAAATTAAAAAAGTTTCTGTACAAACAATACTAATGCAAACAAGATTAGAAGGGAAGTAACAAATTAGGAAAATATTTTTACAGTTAAAGGTTCTGATAAAGGCCTTATTTCCAAAATATATAGAGAACTGACCCTAATTTATAAGAAATCAAACCATTCTCCAATTGATAAATGGTCGAAGGATATGAACAGACAATTCTCAGATGATGAAATTGAAACTATTTCCACTCATATGAAAAAGTGTTCCAAATCACTACTGATCAGAGAAATGCAAATTAAGAAAACTCCGAGATATCATTATGCACCTGATTGGCTAAGATGACAGGAACAAATAATGACAAATGTTGGAGGGGTTGTGGGGAAACTGGGACACTGATGCATTGTTGGTGGAGTTGTGAAAGAATCCAACAATTCTGGAGAGCAATCTGGAATTATGCCCAAAAAGTTATCAAACTGTGCACACTCTTGGATCTAGCAGTGCTACTACTGGGCTTATACCCCAAAGAAATACTAAAGAGCAGAAAGGGACCTGTAATGTGCCAAAATGTTTGTGGCAGCCCTTTTCATAGTGGCTAGAAACTGGAAGATGAATGGATGTCCATCAGTTGGAGAATGGTTGGGTAAATTATGGTATATGAAGGTTATGGAATATTATTGCTCTGTAAGAAATGACCAGCAGGAGGAATACAGAGAGGCCTGGAGAGACTTACATAAACCTGATGCTGAGTGAAATGAATAAAACCAGAAGATTGCTGTACACTTCAATGCTGTATGAAGATGGATTCTGATGGAAGTGGATATCTTCAACATAAAGAAGATCCAACTCACTTCCAGTTGATCAATGATGGACAGAAATAACTATACCCAGAGAAGGAACACTGGGAAGTGAATGTAAATTGTTAGCACTACTGTCTATCTACCCAGGTTACTTATACCTTCAGAATCCAATTCTTAACGTGCAACAAGAAAATTGGATTTACACACATATATTGTATCTAGGTTATACAGTAACACATTTAATATGTATGGGATTGACTGTCATCTAGGGGAAAGAGTAAAGGGAGGGAGGGGAAATTTTGGAAAAATGAATACAAGAGATAATGTTATAAAAATTACTCATGCATATATACTGTCAAAATTTTTTTATAATTATAAAATTAATAAAAAAGAAAAAAAAACAAAAAACCCCAAATATTATTTTATTTGATCTTCTTAACAACCGTGAAGGTGATGTTATTATCCATATTTTACACAAGAAAACTGAGGCAGACAGTGGTTAAGTGACTTTTTCAGCATTATATAGTAAATCATCTTTTTTTTTTTTTTTTTTTTTTTATTATATATATATATATATATTTTATAATATTATCCCTTGTATTCATTTTTCCAATTTACCCCCCCTCCCTCTATTCCCTCCCCCCGACGACAGGCAATACCATACATTTTACATGTGTTACAATATAGTCTAGGTACAATACATGTGTGCGAATATCACTTTCTTGTTGCACAATAAACATTAGAATCCGAAGGTACATGCAACCTGGGCAGACAGATATTAGTGCTAACAATTTTCATTCCCCTCCCAGTGTTTCTTCTCTGGGTGCAGCTACCTCTGTCCATCATTGATCAACTGGAAGTGAGTTGGATCTTCTTTATGTTGAAGATTTCCACTTCCATCAGAATATATCCTCATACAGCATTGTTGTTGAAGTGTACAGTGATCTTCTGGTTCTGCTCATTTCACTCAGCATCAGTTGATTTAAGTCTCTCCAGGCCTCTCTATATTCCTCCTGCTGGTCATTTCTTACCGAGCAATAATATTCCATAACCTTCATATACCACAATTTACCCAACCATTCTCCAACTGATGGACATCCATTCATCTTCCAGTTTCTAGCTACAACAAAAAGAGCTGCCACAAACATTTTGGCACATATATGTCTCTTTCCGCTCTTTAGTATTTCTTTGGGATATAATCCCAGTAGTAGCGCTTCTGGGTCAAAGGGTATGCACAGTTTGATAACTTTTTGGGCATAATTCCAGATTGCTCTCCAGAATGGCTGGATTCTTTCACAACTCCACCAGCAATGTATTAGTGTCCCAGTTTCCCCACATCCCCTCCAACATTTGTCATTATTTGTTCCTGTCATCTTAGCCAATCTGACAGGTGTGTAGTGGTATCTCAGAGTGGTCTTAATTTGCATTTCTCTGATCAGTAGTGATTTGGAACACTCTTTCATGTGAGTGGATATAGTTTCAATTTCTTCCTCTGAGAATTGTCTGTTCATATCCTTTGACCATTTATCAATTGGAGAATGGTTCGGTTTCTTATAAATTTGGGTCAGTTCTCTATATATTTTGGAAATGAGACCTTTGTCAGAACCTTTGTTTTTAAAAATATTTTCCCAATTTGTTACTTCCCTTCTAATCTTGTTTGCATTAGTATTATTTGTACAGAAACTTTTTAGTTTGATGTAATCAAAATCTTCTATTTTGTGATCAATAATGATCTCTAGTTCTCCTCTGGTCATAAATTCCTTCCTCCTCCACAAGTCTGAGAGGTAGATTATCCTCTGTTCCTCTAATCTATTTATTATCTCCCTCTTTATGCCTAAATCATGGACCCATTTTGATCTTATCTTGGTATATGGTGTTAAGTGTGGATCCATATCTAATTTCTGCCATACTAATTTCCAGTTTTCCCAACAGTTTTTTCCGAATAATGAATTTTTATCCCTAATGTTGGAATCTTTGGGTTTGTCAAAGATTAGATTGCTATAGATGTACCCTTTTTTGTCCTTTGTATCTAATCTGTTCCACTGATCTACCGGTCTATTTCGTAGCCAATACCAAATGGTTTTGGTGACTGCTGCTATATAATATAGCTTTAGATCAGGTACACTTAGACCACCTTCCTCTGAGTTTTTTTTCATTAGTTCCCTTGCAATTCTTGACCTTTTATTCTTCCATATGAATTTTGTTGTTATTTTTTCTAGGTCATTAAAATAGTTTCTTGGGAGTCTGATTGGTATAGCACTAAATAAATAGATTAGTTTGGGGAGTATTGTCATCTTTATTATATTCGCTCGGCCTATCCAAGAGCACTGAATGTCTTTCCAATTATTTAAATCTGACTTTATTTTTGTGGCAAGTGTTTTGTAATTTTTCTCATATAATTCCTGACTTTTCTTTGGTAGATGGATTCCCAAATATTTTATACTCTCAACATTTGTTTGGAATGGAATTTCTCTTTGTATCTCTTGCTGTTGCATTTTGTTAGTGATATATAAAAATGCCGAGGATTTATGTGGATTTATTTTGTATCCTGCCACTTTGCTGAAATTTTGAATTATTTCTAGTAGCTTTTTAGCAGAGTCTTTGGGGTTCTCTAAGTATACCATCATGTCATCTGCAAAAAGTGATAGTTTGATTTCCTCATTTCCTACTCTAATTCCTTGAATCTCTTTCTCGGCTCTTATTGCCGAGGCTAGCGTTTCTAGTACTATATTGAATAGTAATGGTGATAGTGGGCAACCTTGTTTCACTCCTGATCTTACTGGGAAAGGTTGCAGTTTATTTCTATTGCATATTATGCTTACTGACGGTCTTAAATATATACTCCTGATTATTCTAAGGAATAATCCATTTATTCCTATACTCTCAAGAGTTTTTAGTAGGAATGGATGTTGGATTTTGTCAAATGCTTTTTCTGCATCTATTGAGATGATCATATGGTTCTTATTAATTTGATTATTAATATGGTCAATTATATTAATAGTTTTCCTAATATTAAACCAGCCCTGCATTCCTGGAATAAATCCTACTTGATCATAGTGTATTATCTTGGAGATGATTTTCTGAAGTCTTTTTGCTAATATCTTATTTAAGATTTTAGCATCAATATTCATTAAGGAGATTGGTCTATAATTTTCTTTCTCAGTTTTCGATCTACCAGGTTTAGGTATCAGTACCATGTCTGTGTCATAAAAGGAGTTTGGTAGGACTCCTTCATCCCCTATTTTTTCAAATAATTTATATAACATTGGGGCTAATTGTTCTTTAAATGTTTGGTAGAATTCACATGTGAATCCATCTGGCCCTGGGGATTTTTTCCTGGGGAGTTGATTAATAGCTTGTTCTATTTCTTTTTCTGAAATGGGACTATTTAAGCAATTTATCTCCTCCTCTGTTAATCTAGGGAGCCTATATTTTTGGAGAAAGTCATCCATTTCACTTAAGTTATCAAATTTATTGGCATAAAGTTGGGCAAAGTAACTTCTTATTATTTCTCTAATTTCCTCTTCATTGGTGGAAAGATCCCCCTTTTCATTTGTAAGACTATCAATTTGATTTTCCTCTTTCTTTTTTTTGATCAAATTTACCAAAGGTTTATCTATTTTATTGGCTTTTTCATAAAACCAACTCTTGGTTTTATTTATTAATTCAATAGTTTTTTTACTTTCAATTTTATTGATTTCTCCTTTTAATTTTTGTATTTCGAGTTTAATTTTTGGTTGGGGGTATAGTAAATCATCTAAGGCTAGATCTGACCTCAAGCTTTCCTGACACCAGATCCAGTGTTCTATCTTCTTCATCTTCTAGATGCCTATATAGGAGTGAAATAACGTATAAACAAATTAAATATGATGTAAGTGAGAATGTAAAGATGGCAATGACAAAATCTAAGACCAAATGTAATGAGATATATGAGGAAGGGAAGATTGTTTATAGCTGGGAGCAGAAGGGAAAGATTCACAGAGCATGAGGCACCTGAGTTAGAACCTGAAGAAGGGTTTTCCACAGAAGGAGATGTGAATGGAAGTTATTCGAGGCCAGGGAAAGTACATTACCTGAATGCATGGACGTGGGAAAGTGTAGATAAAGCGTGGGATTAGTGAACAGCTGAATGTCCAATTTGGCTGGAAGATAAACTATATGAAGGAGTAGTGTGAAATAGAGCCTGAAAGATAGGTTTAAGTTAGATGGTGAAGGGACTCAAACATGAAATCAAGGAGTTTGTATTTGACACTTTAGGCAATGAAAGTAAGTGTAAGTAAGTTACTCTTTGGAGTAAGAACATGACAACTGTGAATTAAGACAATTAATTTAGCAGCTGTATAAAGGATGGATTGGAGGAAAGAGAGACTAAAAGCAAAAAACCCCCCAAAAACAGTTAGGATGTTATGAACAGAGTTTAGATAACAAATAATGAGGGCTGAAATACAGTGTAACCATGGGAGTAGAATAGAAAAGATGGGTATGGGAAATATCATTGGTGGCAAATCTGATAGGACTTGGAAAATGATTAGAAATGGAGGTACAAGGGAAAGGAGCCAAAGTTTGGGGAAGAAGATGAACTCAGTTTTCAATTCTGAATGGTACAGAATTGCATGAATTATTGATTTTAAGGGGCTAGTGGGAGCTATCAACAAAGGAACTGTAAATTTTGCAGTGCAGCTCAGAGAGAGATGGGCATATTATATTGGGGAGATTCTTTATGTGGTATGAGTTGTATTATATGGCCAATGAAATTTTTTTAGCTTTAAAGTCTATGAGTCTGAGAGAGAGATTAAAGTTAGATACATAGATTTGGGAGTCATCTATATAAATGGGATAATTGAAACCATGAAAGGGAAGAGGGTATTGAACTTGGAATCAGGAAGGCCAAGGCTCAAATCCCATTGTTAAACTATGCTACTTTAAAAAATAGAATTTTCTTTTCTATGTATTTATGTTTGTAGTAATTTTATTGACCCTCACCTGAGTGGTCTATTGAGTTACACATAGAGGTTATTAAATAGAGGTAGATGGTAGTAAAAATGAACAAGGAAATAATATTAGCTGGTATTTACACTTTTATATTCTGAAATAAATGTTGATTGATTGGTTAATTTTTGGCATGGAATTTACTTGCATTTTCATTTGCACCTCATTTGTTTTTATAAATGGCCTAAAACACAAACATTATGAGATATCCCGAACTTTTTCATAATAAAAATTTATTCTCTATTTATAGTGAAATGGACCTTCAGCAGTCATCAGCAGAGTTTTGTGTTACAAAACCCAGATTTGTACTGTCTTTTAAAAACAACTGCAACAGAGGAGAAAAAATTGAAGCAGTGAATCCAGTTAAGAGGCCATTGTGATAGTTGAGCCTAAAGTTCATGAGGACCTGGACTAGAGGGTTGGCAGGAAGAATGAAAAGTAAGGGACAAATACTATTGATTTTGGAAGAAAATTGATAACTGTGAATGAGGGAAAAAAGAAAGAAGGATAAGAGAAAGATGAGTGCAATTATAGATATATGGAGGATAAAAGGAAGTCATACTGATAATGAAGTTATCCAGATATCGATTTATTCTTTCTAAAGCTGAGGTTGTACCAAATCATTCCTGTCCCTCCCTTCTCTCTACTATTCAAATAAATTCCAGTGGTTCCCTCTCATTTCAAGTTTCAAATATAAAATCTTCTGTTTCCCATTCAAAGTCCTTAACAATCTGTTTCCTTCCTAAGTCTTCAGTCTTCTTAACCTTATTCAACCTCATATATACACTATAATCCAGTAACACTGACTTCCTTGAAATTCCTCATTCATAACACTCCATCTTCCTATTCCATGTGTTTTCATTGGCTGTCTTAGATTCCTGAAAATCTCTCCCTCTTCACTTCTGTCTTCTGGCTTTCATGACTTCCTTCAAGTTACAGCTAAAATCCTACTTTCTACAAGAAGCCCTTCTCCTTTCAATGCTATGATTGCTTTTCATCTATTGATTATTTCCATGGATTAATTATCTTTTTTTTCTTTTCTTTTTTATTTATTAAAGCTTTTTATTTACAAAACATATGCAAAGGTACTTTTTCAATATCGATCCTTGCAAAACCGTTTGTTCCAAATTTTCCCCTCCTTCTCCTCACCCCTTCCCCTAGATAGCAGGTAGTCCCATACATGTTAAATATGTTAAAATACATGTTAAATCCAATATATGTGTGTTCTCTCTTTGGGTATAGATGGTTCTCTTCATTACTGAATTAGTGGAACCGGTTTGAATCATCTCATTCATTGTTGAAAAAAGCCCCATCCATCAGAATTGATCATTGTATAGTCTTGCTGTTGCCATGTGCAATTATCTCCTGGTTCTGCTCATTTCACTTAGCATCAGTTCATATAAGTCTCTCTGAAATCAACCTGCTGATCATTTCTTATAGAACAATAATATTCCATAACATTCATATACTATAACTTATTCAGCCATTCTCCAATTGATGGGCATCCATCCAATTCTAGCCACTACAAAAAGGGCTCCAACAAATATTTTTGTACATGTGGGTCTCTTTCCCTCCTTTAAGATCTCCTTACGATATAATCCCAATAGAAACATTGCTGGGTCAAAGGGTATGCACAGTTAGATAACTTTTTGAGCATAGTTCCAAATTACTCTCCAGAATGGCTGGATCCATTCACATGTATCAGTGTCCCAGTTTTCCCACATCCCCTCCAACATTTGTCCTTGTCTTTTCCTGTCATCTTAGCCAATCTGACAGGTGTATATGTTATCTCAGAGTTGTCTTAATTTGCATTTCTCTGATCAACAGTGATTTGGAGCATCTATTCATTGTTGATTATCTTATGTAGATCTTTTTTTGTACATGCTTTTTTCATTTTATCTTCCCCATTAAACTCTGAGGATCAAAAGGGAGACACAGAGAGAAACAGAGACAGAGACAAAGAGAGAGTCAGAGAGACATAGAGAGAGACAAAGAGAGAGAGACAAGAGAGAAAAGGGGAGAGGGAGGAGAGAGGGAGAAAGTGATATAGAAAGAGATTCACAGAAAAACACACACACAGAGAAGGGGCAGGGACTAAATTATTTTATTTTATTTTATTTTTTGTTTATTTTTACCCTTTCCCTAAAACCTGTGTTTAGCAAAGAATTTGATACATATCTGGTACTTATTAAATATCTGTAGACTGTATGAATGAAGAATTATTATTGTGTGACCATGGGCAAGTAATTTGACTTTTCCATCCTTAATTTTCTCATCTGCAACATAAGGATAAGATTAATAATAATATCTGCCTCAGAGGATTATTGTGAAGATCTAACAAGAACATACATGATCAGTGCCTTGTAAATCCTAAAGTTCTATGTAAATGCTAACTATGATTAGCATCAATAATAAAAAACTTGCAAGTATAGAGTGCTTTACATTTACAAATAATTATATCTAAATAGTCATTTGATTTTCATGATAATTCTGTAAAATAAATATTATAAGTATTGTAGTTCCTATTTGACATTTGAGAAAACTGAGGCTCATAAAGCTTGTAAGTGATCTCACTTACTATCCAAGTCTTCTGACTGCAAGTTAGTTTTTTTCCCATTAAAGCCCATTACTTCTGTGCACATGGGAAATAATGGAGAGAAAAGTATTTATGTGTCTTTCTGTGAAAAATTAATCATTTAATAGCTTGCTCTCTACTACTTTTCAAATTTGTGATGCAGAGTGAAGTGGCTTGAATTTCTACCCTTTGAATAATTTGGATGATGGAATATTCCCCTTGGATCCTTTTAACACCACATTCTCATGTTCTCTTCCTGCCCCCAGAAAAATGAGACACAGTAGCTGAAAGTCAAACTTAGGTTTGCTCAGAGGAATGGAAAACATTGCCTTTAAACCACTGAAAGAGGTATTGGTTGACACAGTTGGTTCTGTATTTAATCAAGGATAGACAGGTTTCAGAACTGTTGACATGCTCTGCATGTTGAGCATTTGCCAACACAGAGAAAAGCAAAGACTCAGCTAATTACAGATATGTCTAAGCAAACAAATAAACTCTCTTATTTGCCATGACCAGGTAACAGGATGTTCTGTGTAATCAAATACATTGGTTAAATGAACATATTACTCCCTTTATTACACAAAATTCACAAATTCTCCAAGAAATGTGACAAGGACAATATTAAAATTCAGATTTATCAGGTCGAAGATTTAGAGCCAGTTAGTCCAATCGCTCTCAGATTGCAGAAAGGGATACTGAAACCCAGAGAGGTTAATTAACTTACCTAGAGTCCCAAATGTGGTAGATAAATGGGGTTAGAACTTAGGTGCTCTATAAAATGGGGACACTCCAAATTCAGAAATTTTTTTTCTTTATTGTATAGCTCTGTCTAAAATATAGTCATGTAGGGAAACATATATAGCTTTGTGCTCTCTATTTTAATCCAGTTGTTTCATCCAAAGGGAACTCACACAAGGATTCTTGATGACAGTGAAATCTCTCCCCTATTTATTTATTCATTCATCCATTCATTTATTTATACCAAGTCAACTCTTGCTTTGGGCCTTGCCATCACTTTGTTCCTTTTTACAAGATTTTCATTTGTGGTTTATGAATAGGTTTCTTCCTTTGCAGCGGGTATCCTGTGTTGGCAACCAGAACAGAGTTGTATTTGTTTTTGGAAGAAGTCAACATTATTCAGCCCAAAGCAAAAGAAGAATCTCATGTCTCATAATCTTCTAGTGAGCCCTTAGGCCAAAGATTCAATTTACTGATTTGTTATTTTAAGGTTTTCATTCAACAAAGACATTTTTGAGTTGTAGAGGAAAAGTTTATTTCTCTCAAACTTTAACCAATTTTTAAATCTAAAAGTGTAATTCATAACAATTTTTAAATCTCTCTTCCACTCCCTAGGCCTCAGTTTATTTGTACAAAAGAGAACTAAGTGGTCTTTAATGTTCCTTCTAGATTTAACAATCTGTAACTTATAAATAAAACATTTCTGTGACATTTGAGTGATAAGGAGGTAGAGGCCCTTTATTAATTCTGAAACTTGTATCTATTAACAACAACAAAAAATTTATTCATCAAAAAGCAAATAGATTGGATTTTCTTGGGCTAGAGAATTGACACTACTAGAGCTTCTCCAATTAATAATTATTCTTTTAGTTCTTGGGATTTTTCCTAAAATGAAAAGAATTATAAAGAACTAGGAAACCCCATGAAGGGCATCTAATCTAACTTTCTCATTTTACAATTGAGGAAATTGCATGTCAGGGGGCAGCTAGATGGTACAGTGGATAAAACACTGGCCCTGAAGTCAGAAGAACTTCAAATTTGGCCTCAGATACTTAACACTTATTAGCTGTATGACCTTGAACAAATCATTTAATCCCAATTGCCCTGAAATAAAAAAATAACTCCATCTCAGAGAAGTTACAAGACTTGGTCTCACAGGAACTAAATGGCAAAGTCAGGATCCAAATTTTCCAAATCATTTCAATTCTTACATTTGGAGATAAATGACCCCCTGGATGAATGATTCCATAATATATGTCTACACTTACAAAGAAAAAAGAAAAAGCTAAGCACAAAAACTTGCACAAAAAAGTAAATAATCTAAGAAGTTTTATTGAAGGATATTGAGAACAGCTAATAAAACTGCAAAGAAGCTACAAATCTCCAACTCTACATATATTGTCCATGAACTGGATAAGAAAGGGGAAGAACTATTACAATTCTGAAGATGACTTCTTCAGTTTCCTATTTTGTATAGGAAAAGTCCCATATCTGAAATGTTTTAAGAATTTTCCTTTGCTTCTTATGGGGTCTTTGGGATATGATTAGTGGAGAAAAAAGCTACTTTTTGTTACTTCTATCTCTAGTTTCGCCTTTGAAATCTTTGAACATTTTAATTATTTGAGAGAGCAAAGGAAGGAGAAAGAGAATGGAAGAAGAGGTGTAGAGAAAGAAATCTACTCCCCCATGGATGATTTTGGATTATTCTTAGAAAGAAAGGAGCCTGTTCTTATCTTGGCTTGAATCTGAGAAAATGTCACCTCTGCAGGTTCTTATGAGTTTATACAAAAAAGAAAGGTATCAAAGTTTGTTCATGATCTGAATTTATGACTTCTCTCTTAATTCTCTTGAGCTGTGTTATACAATGATAATCATAGTTGCCATTTATATAGTTCTTCAAGTTTGCAAAGTGCTTTACAAATATTGTCTCATCTGATCCTCACCATGAGGTAAGTACTATTATAATCATCCCTATTTTATTGATGAGGAAATTGAAGTAAGGCAGAGTTTAAGTGACAGAATTACACACAATCCATGTCTAAGGTAGGATTTGAATTCAGGTCTTAATATTCACTTAAATATTTTTATTCACTACTTCATGTTTTGGGGTATCTGGTCAGTAGTCAACTACTATGGAACAAAGAGCAAAATAGTCCTAATACAATTGGATAAATATGTCTATAGAATATATATGGCTTACTTAAGCATATATTAAAATAAACTATATATACATGAATATATGAATATAACATATGTGTATATATATATATGCATATATGTATGTATGTATGTATGTATGTATGTATGTATGTATGAAAAGAGAGAAAGAGAAAGAGAAAGGCAGAGGGGAATAATGGGTTCCTATATGGGCATATAAAGCAAGCATGTTACAGTGGTGGCTTGTCAAAAATCAGTTTTGGTGAGTTTTCTCTTTTACATGTTTCCCTTTAAAAGGAGCTTTAATTATACAGAGTTGATTGCTTCCTCTAATTCTCCTTTTAATGTACCAAGAAAGTACAAAATAGAAAGGGATCTTAATATAATGAATAGAAAAGTTGTAAATTCAGATACTACCCTTGACAAACTGTTCTTATCCTTTTAGGTAGTAATAGTTGTTGTTGTTGTTTGTCCTTTGTCCTTGAGATGATGATAGGGAGATGACGGCATGACCGTCAAGTCAATTGGATTTAAGTGAGAGAGGGCTGTACAAGGTCACCTGCCTCACCATACCCTCCAGAGCCATTTGGTTCCAGTGGTCACATATAGTTCAGGAGACTGATAATGGCCCTGGATGCAGAGAGAGACCTCGGCCTTTTTATTCCCCTTAAAACAGGAAGGGAATTAGTCTAGTCTGGAAAGAGAATGGTACAGAATAATTCAGCTCCAGAAATCCCAAGTGGATGCAGCAATGGGGGACGAAGGGATACCAAAATGTGAGGCTTCCTGCAAGTGCTGGGATAAACAGAAAATGGTGGGAAAACTGAGGAGGCAAGACTGTGCTCCTAATCTTTTCAATAACTCTTGAATTATAAGTTACAGAATAGATACGGATCTGTGGTAGGTGAAGGGATTCTTCCTTACTGGAGATTTCCCTATACTAATAAAATCATAGATCCAAAACCACATCCTTTCCAAAATAAGAAAAAGTAAAGGATTCTCTTATCTTTTTCTCTTCTTTTAAACATGATTAAGAGTAGTCCTCTAACTTTGAAACTTCTGTTATCTGACCATATATTAAGCTTTTCTTCTACTTTTGTTGGCTCAGTTATCCCCACTTCCCCATTGGAATATCTGAACTTATTCTGGTTCCATTCTTTGTACAGTTCTGTTCTGCCTAGTCCTTAGGTGGACCAATTTTGATCTTACTGTGATTATCATGGCCATTCATACTATGATATTTGTAGAATTACTTCAATTTTGATTTGTGTGATTTCAAAAGAAATGTGAGATGCATAGATTTAAGGAATCCACACCAAATGTTCACATGACCTATTTGTGCCCAACCTATAGAAGTAGATTCCGAACTCATGTTGGTCTAATCAGCCACAGTCAGACTGTGATGTCATTTTGGTCCTCTTTGAGTATGAAAGATAACAACAATAAATTTGAGTAATATGACCCAAAATTTAACATAGAACTTTAGGCTTTTAGTTGCTGGATTTGGAGTCATAAAAATTGGATTTAAATCTTTATAGCTAATATTGCCAATGCTTGATTATCAATATAATATTGAGAAGCATGAGTAAAATGAAAGGAAATTGGTGAACGTGTGGAAATTTTTTTCTCAGCACTATTGTTAGAACTTCTTGAGACTAGAAAAATGATTCCAAGGTTCTTTATTAGAGAAATAGAGAAACTGTTAGTATGGCATGTTAAATAGCCTATCGTGACTCAATTGAGGTATTGCATGATTTTTATGAACTTATAAAAGAAATCTTCATTACCTAAATTACATTATTAGGTATAGAAGGAGAAGAGGAAGGGCATATTTGGAAATTCATGCAACGTAAAAATATCAACATTTTAACAAATGAATTTAGTGATTATTAGTCCTTTAAATTTTTGTATTTTATACAATTTAAAGATTTATGGCAGTAGTGTGATCTAGTAGATAGAAAAATAATTTTAAAGGTAGGAAATCATGGATTGTCCTGTGATTTAACAGAATAAAACTCTATAATCCTAGTTCTTAACATCACTTCAGACACTATGCTTACCTTATTTTTCCTAATTTTTCTTATTTTTTCCTAACTCATACTTAATATTTTTGCTCTTATAATACCCTTAGTGCTTCTAAAGCACCTGATAATAAATTTCACAAGGCTTTGTTGGTGATTGTAGGCTATCTTTTGAGGTATGAAAAGCAGTGATTACTAGTTCACCTTTAGACCCTTAAACAGAATCCCATGAAGATAACGCACACCACAAATCTAACCTCCACTGCAAGCCAACTCTCTGAGCTGCTGCAGGAAAAGTAGAAGCTGACCAACTAACTACAGAAAGAATAATTTGACTTTGTTGTCTCCCTTTGAAGGTTCTTTAATATTGTTTTTTTATTTAATATTCCTTTTCAGAGTCCTAGTTGTAGAGCTCAATTTAGATACAATCTCCAGTGTCACCATTTCAGTATTTTTTTCCTAGAGGACACAGGGAAAGAGTGACTGAGAATCTCAACTTTGATTGGTAAGAGGATAATAAAGCCTCCTATTTCTTCCTGACTCCTGTTTATGCCTTGAAAATTCCTTGTGGGCATATCTTTGTCTCTGTCTTAGTCTCCCTTTCCATTAAATAGATCTCATTGTTTTTTCTTGTTTTTTGTTTTTTTGTTCTTTACAATCACATCTCATTTAATGGAAAATGAGTATTGTAGCAGAGCCACTTAAAGCCCCTCTCTACTAAATTAATCTTATGTGCCAATTTCTTTACATGAAAAAAATTGATATTTTTCACGAGTCAAAATGTAAACCAAACCAAAGTTAAAATTTTGCCAATGACACGGATAATTTATAATAAAGAACAGAAAAGGGAGATAGATGGACAAAAATGATCTTTCCTTTTTAGATTGCTTTTTAAAAAAACCTGCTTCATACTTAGGCTAGAGAGGATCTTGGGAATGTCAAATACTAAGTGAGATGATAGTTCAGAATTAAGGACCATGATTAACCCAGAACAAGACTTAATCTTATTTTGGGAATACTATATCTCGATTTTATTTGGTGAATGGAATATTATTATCCCGTCTATATCAGCAAGAGGTTACAGCTGATATCTCTTAGCAGACTGAGACAAGATGGTCAATAAGTGACTCAAAAGAGAAAATATCCAGAGACTAATAACAGGGAGTGATGGCCAGGAAAAAAATGTACTAAAGTTATTTCCACGAGACCATTTGAAATTAATGGAGAAATATCAGTAGAGACTAAATACCAAACACCCTGGTAGATAAACGGGCTGCTCCTCAATAGGAGTTTTTAAGCAAAGATTGAGTGGCTACTCATCTAGTATGTTGTAGGAGTTACTATTTTTTATTAATGAATTAGATTACATGGAGAGTGGAAACCTTTCTAATTCTGAAATTTCGTGATTCTATGGAGCCAAATTCCTGTTTTATGTTTGTTGTTAAGTCATTTCAGTTATGTCTAACTCTTTGTGATCCTATTTTGGGGGTTTTCTTAGCAAAGATACTGGAGTGGTTTGTCATTTTCTTCTCCAGCTCAGTTTAACAGATGAGACACTGAAGCAAACACGTTTTTGTGACTTGCCCAGGATGACATGACTAGTAAGTGTCTGAGACTGGATTTGAACTCAAAAAGATGAGTCTTTCTGACTCCAAGTTCAGTGATCTATCCACTGCTTCGTCTACCTGACCTTCTTTTACATGCCAGCCTTCAAATACTTGATCAAAGTTTACACATCATGGATTTTCTAAGGTTTCTTTTCTCCAAATAAAATAGCCAGTCTAATTCTTTCAAATGATCCTCACATGATATGGTCTCAAAGTCTTGAAAATCTTTGGTTTATCAATGTCTTTCCTAAAATTAAACACAATATTGCACATATGAGATAATAGGAACAGAGCAAATAGAACTCTCTCCTTCCCCATCTTCCTAGTTCTGGATACTATGCCTTTCTTAATACAGTCTAAAATTGCAACATATTGTTGACTCATCTTACTTTTCCTAAGCCTTTAAGAGATGAACTGCTTTCTAGCCACACATGCCCCGTTTTGTACTTGTATAAGTTGACTGTTTTGGACCCAAGTATAAGACTACATTTAATGCTATTAAACTTCCTTCTTCTAGATTGATCCTGATAATTAACTCAAGGATCAGTAAGCAATGTCCAAATAGGATTAGAGTCTTGTTTATGTATGGCCCTAGAACTAAGAATGATTTTTATGTTTATATTTAGACTATCTCTTATAGTCTGTCAATCCCTATTAGTTTATCAAAATCATAAGAACATAGATTTAAAACTGGAAGAAACCTGACATATTATCTAGTCTAATGACCTCATTTTACAGACAAAGAAACTGACACTCAAGAGAGGTTACTTGAAGAAGTCTCAGTTTCCCCGATTATTTATTGTAGTTCAGACGTGTTCAACTCTTCATGACCGCATTTGTGATTTTCTTGGTGAAGGTATTGGAATGGTTTACCATTTCCTTCTCCAGCTCATTTTACAGATAAGGAAACTGAGGCAAACAAAGTTAATTGACTTACCAGCACACAGCTAATATGTGTCTGAGGCAATATTGAACGCAGGACTTTATGACTCTATACCTTGTGCTCTATCCTAATAGCTGGTTCCTCAACTATAAAATAGGAATAATAACCACACCAAAATGAAAGAGGTGTTATAAGAATTAAATGAAATAATATTTGTAAAGCACTTAACATAGTTGTTGGTACATAGTAAGTATAAATAAATGCTCCTCTCCCCTCTCCTGAGCTCTCTTTCCTGCCCTTCCCCTCATTTTCCCTCTTCTTACAAGCCCTCCCCTCTCTTCCCTTCTCTTGCCCTGTCTTTTCCTGTCCTCTTCTATTTTTTTGCTCTTCTCTCTTCTCTTCTTCCTCTTTTCTTCATTTTCTCTTTTCTTCTCCTTTTCCTCTCCTTTCTTCTCCTTTATTTACCCCTCATCCAAAGAAGTCTCAGAGAGTGCATGTTAAAAAGGACCAAAAGCTCCATTGCAAAGATGGATAGGTCAACACTTTTTGGAAACATGCTAAAATAATACCTTAATTGGATAAGTGGAGAAGATATGGTAATAGGGATAAAATTAAAAAAAGAGGCTTAGAAAGAAAATAATAAAGATAAAATGGAAGAATCATGACTTATGTGAATGAAATGTTTATAGTGCCTCTTTATGTGGGGACAAAAATCTAGAAATTGCAAGATGGTATATAGTTGTAATTAAATATTGCTGTATTGAAGGGATAAGTTCAGTGATCTTAGAAAGGCAAGGAAAAACTTCATGATATGAGGAGAAAAGTGAGCAACAAAAGGAGAACATTGTATATAGTAACAACAATATTGTTTTAAGAATACTTGTCATTTTGACTATTATAAATACAAAAATTAAAAAGAAAGGATATATAAAGACACTATCTGAATCCAGGATAAAAACTTATAAATAGAAATATTAGATAATTTTATGCACACATACAAATATATCTATTTATTTATCTATCCATCCATCCATCAAATATGCACATACTTATTTATATCTAATGGTAGTCATTTCTAGGATATGGGAAGGGTAGGGAAAAAAAAGGAAAAAAATAAATTTATATGATAATTTTGTTGTATATTTGGAGAGAATAGCAAATTGTACATTGTAGATTTGTGTTTCATGTGCAATCATCTTTTTATTGTATTGTATAATGGAAATGCTTGTTTTGTTCCATGAATCGAAAATAAAATAAATTTTAAAAAATATATTGGACTTTTATGGGACTTTCTTCCATACGATGTTATTGTATATTTTATATGAAGTTATTTTGGGTGGATCTGGTGGTTCAGCATTGGAACAAAATGAGACATTTATTGACCAAATTAAGTTGTTTAGCCATAGCATGGAAAGTATATTCATTAATTACACAACATTGATCCATGGCCATGATGGCACAATAGTCAAGAATCATGGAGGAGCCTGTGGTTTCTTCCTGGTTGAATTTCAACCTTTGGTTACAAAGAAGATGTCAGTAGGATGGTCATTGTTCTCTTGAACCAATTAAGCCTTAAAGACAGTTACAAGAATCATTTTTTTGGGGAAAACTTGTTTATATGGCAGGTAACCTTAGTAGAATAACCCATGTTATTAAGTAAAAGAGCTAAGATTTAAGTCAAGTCCTTTTGATTCCTAGTCCAGTGATCTTTCCATTATACAAGGAAATTTAGAATTTCTCAGTTGAAAGGGTTGTAGTAGTAGGAGGAAAATAGAATTCAACAAAATAATTGAAAAGAACAGGATTTTATAATGTGAAATAATGAAAAATGCTGTCAGGGAGTTCCTTTTATCTTTTGAAAGACAAAGAGTTCAGTACACAAAATGAAAGCTCTAATTTATTTATAGAGATGGAAGAAGAAATAGAATGGGCAACTAAAATCTACTAATAATGAAGAGAATTCAAGCAAGTTCTCCTTATTATATGTAGTCAAATTTTCCTTCCCTTCAATCCTGACCCAATCCAAAATATAGATCCTTGAATCAGAATGACCTAGAAAGAAGCAACAGACTATTTTATATTTTCCATCAGCCTTATCACCTTTTCCAAAGTTTATTTTAGGGATACAGATTTCTAAGAAAAGAGTAGGACTACACTGTGTCATTTTCCATTTTTTGAATCTTCCTCTGCTATCACAGAGTTGGCTTATTAAAGCCATGCTTATGTAATGCCAAACATCTATATGAAAAGTGAACAATTTAGTTAACTAGCTAGTTGTTTGGTATTAGCTGGAAAAAACAGCTCTATTATAGAGATCATTGGTTTAAAGCTGAAAAGAAACCTGATGATCTTTTATACAAAATTTACTGTAACAGACTAAGAATGTGGAGCTCATAAAGGCTAAATAAACTTGGCTAAAGTCACTTAAATAGTAAAGCTAGGTCCTTTGACTCCAGAGTTTTTCTTTTTTCATCCAGATATTCAGAATCATATAAATAAAACTTATTTTTAATAGAAAATTTATTTTTCTCCCAAATCAAGACATATCTTTTGAAGGTCTATTATGTATTTTGTAACTCAGTACCATTCCAAACTACCATAATCTGTAGAAGACAGCATCATCCTTCCATTTCCCAGTGTTACAAATTCAGCATTACTTTTGAATTTCCACTGATATATCCCTAACCCCACATAATCATTCAATTCACAGATCTTATCAGCTCTTCCTCTACCATTTCTCTGAAATTAGAAAAGGGTCTTCTTTCAATTAAAAAGTATCTGTTATAGTTTAGGCCCTCCTGATGGACTATTGCTTTGTTTCAAATTTTTCCCTTCTCCAAAACATTCTCCATCCAACTGCTAAGATGGTTTTCCTAAAATACCAGTGTGATCATGACACTCATCCACTCAGTAAACTTCCAGGGGCTCCCTATTATCTTTAGGATAAAATATAAATTCCTTAACATGGCATTTAAAGTCTTTTGACACCTAATTCCAGCCTCTTTTATATTCTTATTGTACACGCCTCCCCTTCCTATTCTCTCTAGTCTAGCCAAACTGGCCGTATGTGCTGTTTCTCAATATTGCACTGGTTTTCCCTCTATACCTATAAATGCATTTAAAACACTATTCTGAGCAATAGTCCATAGGCTCCACTAGACTGAAGGATCCATAATACAAAAAAAAAAATAAGAACTACTCTCCTAGAAGGAGATAGGAGTCTAGAACAAATCCAAAGATTGAGTTTCTATGGAATAATATAAGAAAAAAAAATTTCCTTTTCATCAGCACTTCATAGAGTCCTTTGTCTCCAGGATTTAGCTCCTTTAACACAAAGTTGTTACTGATTTCCCCCAGCTGCTAGTGAACTTTCCCTCCAAATTTCTTTGTTTCATATTTATTCTGTATATATTTCTTTGTGTTTTTGTTGACTTCTTCAATAAAATGTAATGCTCTTGAGGACAGGGGCCATTTAATTTTTATTTGTGTCTACAACCCCTAGCACAATTTCTTTCTTTTCAATTTCTGCCACCAACATCTTTCAAATGTCTGATTCCAGGACACTTTGTACATGTCTTCTGCCTTATCTTCAGCATGGAATAGTAGATAGAGTACTAGACTTGGACTCAAGATAACCTGTGTTCAGACCCCATCTTAGAAACTTATTGGTTGTAAGATCCTAAACTGGCTCCTTGGCTTTTATGGGTCTCAGTTTCTGCGCCTATAAAAGGAGAATGTTGGATACAATGACTTTTATGTTCTAAATCTATGATCATTTGATTCAATCCATACTAATTCAAATTATCTTACATGGCCAAATTCTATTCCAAGATAATGATTAGAACATTTCTCCCTCTTTCTTTGTCCTATCCCATGAAATCCCTTTTCCAGCCTTCACATTTATTCCAGACTCCTATCTTCTTTTAAATCAGGGGTTCTTAATCTATTTTTGTATTATGGATCCCTTTGACAGTTTGGGGAAACCTTTGCCAGAATAACATTTTTTATTATAGCTTTTTATTTACAAGATATATGCATGGGTAATTTTACAGCATTGACAATTGTCAAGCCTTTTGTTCCAATTTTTCCCCTCCTTCCCCCCTGCCCCTTCCCCAGATGGCAGGTTGACCAATACATGTTAAATATATTAAAGTATATGTTAAATATAATATATGTATACATGTCCAAACAGTTATTTTGCTATACAAAAAGAATCGGACTTTGAAATAGTGCACATTTAGCCTGTGAAGGAAATACAAAATGCAGTCGGACAAAAATAGAGGGATTGGACATTCTATGTAGTGGTTCATAGTCATCTCCCAGAGTTCTTTCTCTGGGTGTAGCTGGTTCAGTTCATTACTGCTCTATTGGAACTGATTTGGTTCATCTCATTGTGGAAGATGGCCTCATCCATCAGAAATGATCATCATACAATATTCTTGTTGAAGTATATAATGGATTTCCTGGTCCTGCTCATTTCACTCAGCATCAGTTCATGTGAGTCTCTCCAGGCTTTTTTGAAATCATCCTGTTGGTCATTTCTTATAGAACAATAATATTCCATAACCTAGAATAACATTTTAAATGCATAAAATAAAATACATAGGATTACAGCTTTAAAAACATTTAAAAATCAAGTTTACAAACACAAACTAAGAAAGTTTTGGCCTAGCTGAAAATTTCTTAGGTGTAGTGAACCCAGAGAACTCAACTCCTCACTGATGTTTTATGGATTAGTGCTCTAGGCATTCTATGTTCTTTCTTTTACATATAGTAATTTCAAAATGATCTAGTTAGGACCCAGAAGTACTTCATTGATCAAGGCAAGTGATTATTAACTTTCATTAAACAGGAATTTCTTTCCCTCTTTCACCTTAGTCCAAGATGGTAATTCTTTTTTCTTTTGAAAAAAAAAACAAAAAAAAACTAACAAACCAAAAACCCAAACCCACTACTGATTATGCCAGTAGGTGTCAGCCATTCACATAAAAACAAAACAAAACAAAGCAAAAAACCTCAAGCAATATCAGATTTTACTGCTCACTCACTGAATATCATTTTTGAGTTAAATGCTATTTCTTTTAAAAACAGTTTTATTGATGCTCCGTCAGTTTTGGAAATATCATGCCAAGTCCCCCTCCAAATTGAATCCTCTCTAATTAAAAAAAATACTGTATTCCTTTTAAAAATGTCCATTTTCATTTTCATTGTGAACTTAAACAACAGATTGGAATATTTCAGTATATTGTTGGGCCTGATTAGTTGGAATAATGAATCTCCTGAGATGGTAGTATTATTCCAAACCATATTTCATATTTCCATTAGGCTGGACCCAATTATTATATATTACATAATTATGACTTGAAATTGTGTGAATTTTACAATCTAACCAGACCACTTGAGGGGACTAATTGTTCTCACTAATAGGAACCTAACTATAGCAAGAAGAATAAGACTGAGGAAAGTCTATAGAATTGTGAAAATACTATGAATGATTTTCAGGAATTATTTCATTTTTCATCTTTGTATTCTCAGTGTTTAATATAATAATTAGAACATAGTAGGTGAAAAACAAATGTTTGTTGATTTTAAAAGAAAGACTATATTAAATTTAACATGGTGGTAACAAAACCATCCTACTGCTGCTCCTTCCTAAGATGCCTTCTGCCTGCTCCTGTTTTTTTATGTTTTGTTGATATTTTCCTTTCATTTCTTCTTTTGTTTTGTCACTTTCACTACAAAAATCAATTATATTACATCTACTAAATTTTAGCCTTTCATTTTGAACCCCAAAGTGTAGCAGACAGAATTGGGTCCTAAAGATTTCAGAGAGAGCATGTTGCAATGGCTTATGGTATGGTTCTGAATTTGAAGTTAGCAAGACTCAACTTCCCTAGAGAGATATATGTATCAACCTAGGGACTGTGATTCCAATTTTTCTAAAGATTTTCTATAGGATTGTCCATAACATAACTCATGATATCTTAATCCTTTGAAAACCTATCTTTGTGGCTAATTTCCTAACCTTTTGCCCTAGGAATCAATCTGAATTAATTATTACTTTGTGTAAACATAACATAATTAAGCGAAGTATGATAACTTGGATTTGATGATTTTCATTTCAAGCATGGTAATGCTTACTTGCTTACTCCTGCTTCAGATAGCAGATATGTAATCTGGGGTAAATTACATTACGTGTGGCACTTTCAGTTTTCTCAACTATAAAATGATGTAGGCTGGAAGTCAATAACTTTTCTCTATGGGCTTTGGCAGCTCCAATTCTACAGTGTTATGTGTCCAATAGTCCTCAAGGAGCCTAATGGTGAAGGAAATGACTGATTTTACTGGCTATGGAATTGTCATCTTTTGATTCTAAAAATATACCAGTACATTAGTGAAGTGGTTGCTAAAAGCTAATGAATGCTTGATAAGTATTCAAAGAAGATCAAAGTCTCCCAATAGTTAGACATAGCAGAGGAGCATACCACCAAAAAAATTAGGGACCAGCAGAGCATGAAGGCCTCAGGTGACTAGGAATTGTGGTAACTATCCCTTCCATTAAATTTGTGTAGAACTTTCATACCCCAATAATTGTTGTCTTTCAAAACCTTATTTTATGTGTTTATTTCAACATTTTGGTGGAATAATAGCGATCAAAACAATTGCAGAATTGCTCTCTAATTTTTTTTTTAATGAATTAGGCAGGAAATGGTGTTTCTCAGTTTGACCACTTATTTTGTTCATTAGATGTGGATCCGAATGACTTTTAAATGGTTCCAAAAGTTTGATCTAGCCCCAAAAGACAAAGATTTGTCACCATTAAGTATTTTGAAAAATCTGAGCCATAAGTTCTAAAGATAATTCTAAATGATGTACTTCAGCAAAGGTCCTGAGCATTAGAACTTTGACACAACCTCCCATTGCAATTTCTTTGAAAGACAATGCTTGCTTGTATATATAAGTTCCTATATGTTTATTTTAAAATGAGTCACATTACTATACTTAGCATAGTGCCTGGCACTTAATAAAAGCTTAATAATTGCTTGTTAACTATTAACTGTTAATATTGCTACACCTTGCAGAGTAGATTTCCTACCTTCTTTAGAAAGAAATATAGCCTTGTCTGAAAAGGATATTGGAATTTTTAGCCAAAATTAATTATTTTGGGGATAAAAAAATACCAAACAACTTCAAAACATTTCAAGCTGATTTAAGATTCAATTTTCTTTTGGGTTACAACTAATGATGGAAAGAACAGATAAACCAAGAGTGAATTTGAGTTAATTGTTATTTCCACTAAATTCTTACACTGATTTCTCATCAGGATTTGATAGTGTTCTCAAAAATTCTGCTAAAATCACAACAAACTCTGGAAGGTCCTACTGAGCTAGATAGACCTTAAAGACAGTGACAAAATGCCACTCGAGAACTAGTTTAACTAAATTCCAAGAGTACATCTTAGGTGATTTGGCCATCAAGTGACATTCTTGTGACTATGATAACCCAAGAATCCATCTGCTTAAGTGGGAGGAATTGACTATCTGAGCCAGTGAAAGAAACGGCTCTTCCCTGGTAACACCATAAGTCATTGGAAGGGTTAAATAAATCCCTCTTATTCTGATGCTATATTGAAATAATCGCACTCCTTGCTAATTCTATGTCACAGTATAATCTAGAGAATAAAACCTTAGTAATCGTGCTCCTCTTCGGTATTTTTATGCAACTAGGATATAAGAACATGTGCGTAAATCATATAGTTTTACTGTTGCATGAAGCATCTAGATTTAATGTATGTGTGAATGTGTATGCATTCATGCAATGAATTTGGTTCAGTGAACTCCATTCCTAATTCCATCTTCAAAATTAGTAGCCTTTTGGCACATGGAAGGAAGTGTCACAATCAATACATTGCAATCAATAAATTAATAAATGTTAATTGAGTAATTACTATGTATCAGGAATTGTGTTACGTGATTGAGATGCAAAAAAAAAAAAAAAAAAAAAAAAAAAAAAAAAAAAAAAAAAAGTAAAACTGTCCCTGACATGAGGCAACTTACCTTTAATTGGGAGAGATAATATCAGGTTTTATGTAAAATGTGGTATTGGAGCTATTTTGAAGGAAACCAGGGATTCAAACTATGAAATAGCTATTCACCTGCAGAGTTTAGGAGAGCATTTGCTTTTGAACTTTAATGTCTGAAAGGCAAGAATTATTAAACATTCCACTCAATTCTCATCTTAGCAAAGTTTCCATCCCACGTACTTCCATCTCAGGCATCTGCATATACAAATCAAAACACATGTAAGTCACAGAATGAACAACAACCAAAAAAACCCAAAAAAAGCTTCCTGTGGGGTGAATGGAAATTTTTACTGGGTTAAAAAGTAACCTGAATTTTGGAAACTACAAGCAGTTTGATGATATTTGGAGATTTGAGAGGAATGAGAATGAATACATGCAAAAAAAGTTCAATACAAAATATAATTAAGGGTAAGAGTTATGGCTACTCAAAGATCATGTTTGGCCATGTGTATAGAATAAGGTACTTAGCCAAGAACTTATGAAGACTAAGAAACCAAACTGTTGTAAAGGGGCAAAGAGATTCAGATAAAATAAAATTCCACATCTTTCTTTACCCTCCCAACTTAATGTGTGTTCAACCTTAATGGAATCATAACTTCCATAGTCTGCTTTCCCCCTCAATGTGTTAACAAAAAGTTTGTGTAGACTTATGTTTTAGTCATTTCTTTGGAAATTTTTATATATCTAAACTTATATATCAAACTTCATCTACTTCCTCCCCAAAAGAAAAAAAAAAAGGAAGGAAGGAAGGAAGGAAGGAAGGAAGGAAGGAAGGAAGGAAGGAAGGAAGGAAGGAAGGAAGGAAGGAAGGAAGGAAGGAAGGAAGGAAGGAAAGAAGGAAGGAAGGAAAGAAGGAAGGAAGGAAGGAAGGAAGGAAGGAAGGAAGGAAGGAAGGAAGGAAGGAAGGAAGGAAGGAAGGAAGGAAGGAAGGAAGGAAGGAAGGAAGGAAGGAAAGAAGGAAGGAAGGAAAGAAGGAAGGAAGGAAGGAAGGAAGGAAGGAAGGAAGGAAGGAAGGAAGGAAGGAAGGAAGGAAGGAAGGAAGGAAGGAAGGAAGGAAGGAAGGAAGGAAGGAAGGAAGGAAGGAAGGAAGGAAGGAAGGAAGGAAGGAAGGAGGGAGGAAGGAAGGAAGGAGGGAGGAAGGAAGGAAGGAAGGGAGGAAGGGGGGAAAGAAGGAAGGAGACAGGAAGCCAATTCCAGTTTGTGGGCCAGCTTTACTCCCAGAGGTTGTTGTTTGTCTGGGGGAATAAAGTTAACAATGAAAGAAACACCTGTGTTCTTTATGCCAACAAGTCCAGTAAGTAACACGTGTTCTCATATGTAGAATCATCTCTGTTAATCTGCCAGTAATTCGTGGACAAATGTCTTTGGTTTTCACAAGCCACAATAAGACCAATATAGCCTTTGGGAGTTAAGTGAAAGCCTTTGACTTACTGCTTTTGCATTACTCTCAACTCAACCCCCACATAACACACTTCCTCCCCAGAGCTTAGAAAACAACTGAAGACGTGAATTCATCCGTCAGCTTTGAAAAATCCTGAGAGAGTGTGGTAGCATCTGTTTCAGGCAAATATGAAGAAGACAGACATCTTACTTTTTGTTCTCCTCTGCCTCCAGGCTAAAGTTTTAGCAGGTGAGTATCCCTACTGTGCTTTTCTTATTAGGTTATGACCCATAGAGAGATTAAAAACATTTTGGCAAGAGAAACCAATGACCAGAGGATGGGCTTGGGGACCTGAGAATTGTAAGAGAAGATTTATGTGTCCAACTTTGGGCCTGTCATTGAGGTCAGATTTAGTTTTCCATAATTTATTAACCCATGAAGCTGTTTTCTTTTGCTAAGGAAAATGGTGCAGGCTGTATCATAATATTCGTGTTAACTTCTTGGAGTTCTCTTTCGCTGTCAGAAAGTACGATTCTACTTTTTTATTTCCTAAAAATACAAATTAAAATGGCTCCTGTCAACAAGATTTAACTTACTAAGTTATTTAAAATAAATAGCACTCACATCTGGAATGGGGATTTTTATTGTCCAGGGAGACTAAATACATGGTCTTTTAGGAAGATCAATTTGATATTTTTATCTTTACTGTGATTTGAAGCTTACAATGTTCCATTAGACACAAAGATTTTCTTGACATTGAACTTTTAACTATATCAGGGATTAAGTGATGAATGAAACAGGCAAGAGGACATCTTTAAAAAAAATTTGGATCCTCCTTTATCCTTCTTTATCCTGGTTATTTTAGTCTTATTTAAAAAAAAACCCTGTACATTCAAGGCACTCACAAAAATATTTCCATATTTTGATTTAGGTGAGGATTTTTGGTGTATATTAATTATAAATCACAAAAGGCCCCAAAGTTATTCTCACATGATTCCTTAATAACAGAAGTGAGATTCAAATGTCCTTGTCTCTAACTCAGAAAACTCAGAAAACAGTAGATTATGCCTCATTTTGTGTTATTTTTATTTGCTCTTCAACTCTGTGCCATATTCTTGATGGCTGGGAAGGCATACAACTGAAGTGATACATGAGAAGGAAGTGCTGCTAACAGCAGAGTTGAAAGAAGACAATTTGACAGGCTTAATCACATCAGTAAATATATTTTGGAGTGGTATAGAGACAAACACTTTAACTTGCCTCCAAATTTTAAAATGACTCTTTCTTGACACAAATGTATGTGCCTGGCACTGTGGTGAGATAAGATGAATCAGTGGTACTGGAGGGGGGGACACCCTGATTAAATGAGGCTATGAAGTATTTAGGACACATAGACCTTGTGGTTGTTCCAGTCCAGGGCTTCTTAAACTTTTTCCACTTACAACCTCTTTTTGGTCAAGAAATCTTTACGTGACCCCAAGTATATAGGTAAATAGGTATACAAATCAAACATTTACTGGTAAGAAATCAAATTCTCATGCCCTTCACATTCAGTTATGAAAGTCCATATGTAATCATGACCCACAGTGTAAGAAGCTGAGTCCTAAGGGATGTCTAAAATCTACTTCCAGCTTATCATAGTTACACATTTGCCTGTGTTTTTCTTTTCTATAAACAAGGAAAATCCAAAACTAGTTAGAATGAATGAAACCTGGATATATTCTTTTATTTCAGGGATGTTTATTCAGGGCATGTTCTATCATGCTTGTGGTCAGGAAGATGCAAAAATGAATAAGATATGGCCTCAGAATGCTTATATTTGAACAGCATTATTGGTTTTTATTTTGTTCTTCTAAAGTGCATTATTTTGAGGAACTGTCAAATAACATCGAAGGATGCTACATCAACCTGAGTTTTGTCAGCTAGACTTCAAGTTAATTATGTTAATATTAGCTTTCTTTTCTAGTTTAGACCGAGTCTTAGATGAAGCACTTCAAGCCTCCAGAGTGATATTTTTAGTCTGGATAGTAATTTCATCTTTCTAGAGTACAATTAATTCTGCATCATTTTGACATTTATTCACTGATTTTCATAGTACAAATAGCACCAGGGACACATCTTATTTTCATTTGACAGCTAAAAAACTGAAGCACTAGTAACTAAGGATGCATAACAATAACAATAATGATAATGATGATAATATTTCTGCCAAATTCTATGGATTTGAACAATAGATGTGCAATAGAAGTAGAGTGCAAGCAGTCCTGTATCATTTAGGCTTCTAGAAGGAAGGGATCATTTTGGTTCGCCTTTGTGACCAAGTACCTGTTACAATGGCTGACAATGTTCAATAAATATTTGTTGAAGTGAGTGCAGAGAAGGAATGGAGGGAATGAGAGCTCAGGATTTGTAATTCTCATGTGACTGCCCAGGGTTCTGAACTTCATATGAAAATTGTAAATAGATCATGATAGATTGGCTAAATAGAGAGGTTGGTCAATTGAGAATTTTTAATTTATTCCAGTTTTTCAATAAAAAATTTTGGCTAAGCCTAAATCTTGTTAATTTATTGTTTATTGTGCATAGAAGATCAAGAGGTGATGCAGTGCTGAGCTCAAAATCTGGCTGACCTGATTTCAAATCACACCTCAGACTCACTTGTATGATCCTGGGCAAGTCACTTAATTTCAGTGTCCCTCAGTTTCCTCAAATGTAAAATGAGAATAATAACAGCATCTGATTTTCAGGTTTCAGGTTCAGGATCAAATGAGATATTTGGAAAGTGCTTAGCACAGCATCTGGTATATACATGGTAGATACATACTTAATGAATATTTTTTCTTCTTATATAAACCACTTTGACTAAAAGGTAACTTCTAACTACATTTAAAGGCTAGTAGGAAGCTAGTGTTTCCTAGCTTCACTCATTTGACAAACACTTAAACAGCAACTATTTTGTTTCTGTCATTGTATTCCTAGCATAATTGGCATATAGTAGGTACTTTATAAGAACTTATTGACAAATTGATGAAACTGATATATAAAACCTTATGCTATTCCTTCCTGTGCCATAAAACATCAAGAAGATTTTTTTTTTTGCTGAGGCAATTGGGGTTAAGTGACTTGACCAGGGTCACAAAGCCAGGAAGTGTTAAGTGTCTGGGTTCAAATTTGAACTCCTCCTGACTTCAGGCTGGTACTCTGTCCATTACACCAACTAGCTGCCCCAGGAAGATTTTTTTAAACAATGCAATTGTGATTATTTATTATAAAATAATAATAGGTTATATCTGTAGAGAACTTTATAAAAATTATATACACAAATACTTATATGTAGATATACATTTGTATGCATATCTATACAATCCCTATACATACATCTATATAATATATTGAGTGTGTAGGTATATACACATATACATACTAGATCTCCCTATCTCCCCATCTCTTTCTAGCTGGAAGCACACGGGCTACTCATAGACCCTATCCCACTATTGATTAACAGGAAAACTCATTTCTGAGCTGGTTCTATGAACTTTTGGCAACTTGATGTCCAATCTCCACCACCCATCAGGCATTAGTGCAAATATCCTATCAGTTTTTCCGTATTAAAGCCCAGAAATTCTTAAGTTTAGGAACTCCTTCTGTCCCAGCCTCCCCAGTAGCTAGGATTATGGGCACCCTCAGCAGATTTTACAATCTTTAAAGAGCCTTCATGTATATTATATCATTTAATCTTTACACCCTAGGCAAAGATTAAGAATGGTATGAATTTGTAAATCTGATTACCAATGATGAAAATTAAGTGATTGAAGTTGTGTGATGTGGACAAAGTGAAATATCCATGTGGTCTGTTAGTGGCAGTTTAAAGATAAGAATTCAGGTTTTGTGGCTGTTTATTCAGTTCCATTTCCACTCTATACACAGCCTCTCATACTTCAAGCTTTAGTTACCCATAAAGGGAAAAAATACTTTTTTTTTTCTGACACTGACTTAAAAACCCAGAAGTTATCCTATAAAAATAGCATCTTTCTATACCACAAGTGACTTGTATACTAAGTTTTCCCCATTCTCCTAAGTTCTAACTGCCGGTAACATATCTCAGCTCAGCATGTGTACAGCTCATCCAACTGTTCTACTTAATGTATCATCTGCCACGGCACGCTATCCCTTATAACAGCTTCTTGAGTCAGAAGCTGTCTGGCAGTTTTGTTAATGAGTGGAAGTACAGAGGACCTTTTGTTCTTTCTTGGGCTAGTTAGCACCCATGGGGCTGAAGTAAAAATGCATCTTTGTCTACCAATGAAATGGGATTTGAAGTGTGCAAGGATTTCCTACCCTCAAATCACAAGCCAAACGTGTCTATCTCATCTTGGGGAAAGTATACACACACAACACACACACACACACAAAGTTGGATGCTCTTTGTTCTTAAAACATGCTTCTAAAATAAAATATATTAATATACATGCTAGCATAATTTATATGGTTCAGTTTTTCAGTGAGTTCACATGGAAGCATTGCTTTGTACAAGATTTAACAACAATTACCATAATGATAATAACAACATTTATATAATGTTTCAAGATTTTCAAATGCTTCATAAATATTATCTCATTTTATTCCCATAACAACCCCATGATGTAAGTGTCATTATTACCCTCATTTTTTATAGAATACTAAATTAAGGCATACAGAGATTTATTGCTAGGGGTACATAGCTAATAAATAGTTGAGTTTGACCACAATTCTTTCTGACTCCAGCACTTCATCTGCAGTACCACTTAGTTGCCATTTTATAAGATTCTATATAAGTTTTTGTATACATGTATAAGGGGAAAACCCAAGATAATGATAACAACAACTCAAAGAGCTCAAAGTGTATGTAGTAATTTTTAAAAAAATAACCATATGATATAATTAGTGCACATTTTGTTTCCATTTAGTGCATGAAGAAACAGAGGCTTTGAAGAGTGGAGTCAGTTGTTCCTAGACACGTAGCCAGTTAACAATGCAATTAGTACTATAATTTAGATTTTCTGATAAATTCAATGTTCCATCTATTCTATCACACTTATTTTATAAATAAGTGAAGTTAATTAAGTGAGACATTTTTATTCATTCAGCAATTATTTATTGAATGACAACTATCAGTTTACATCATGCCAGGTGCAAGGAGAGATAGATAAGAAATGGGACACAGAATCACTAATTTCTAAGAGATTCATCTGACTGATCTTAAATCATTGGTTGAGATATTGACTTAAATATGATTGAAGAGAGATGACTCATATATATAGAATAGTTGAGCAATAATATAAATTTATAATTGACCAGATCAAATGCCATGGAAAACAATTGTCCTCAGGGAAAGCTTGGGACCAAAGCTGGATTTTGAAAGATAAGCAGAAGGGAAGAGCAGGGCATTGCAAGTTGAAGAAACAGAATGAGGTAAGACAGAAGGTTAGAAAGTGAATTCAGGGAACAATGAGAAGTCTAGTTTGGTTTGTCTAGGGTTTATGTTGAGAATATATATATATATATATATATATATATATATGTATATGTACATATATACATATATGTAAAATATATATATATATATATATATATATATATATATATATATATATATATATAGTTTAAATGTGTATTGTATTGTATGGGAAGTTTTCGAAGACTTAGTATTGTAGCAAATGGGAATATTTTGGATGCAAAATTGATAAGATGATTTGGTAATCTGCAAAATTCATTTAGCTATGAGGTGTTATTGGAACACATGAGGAAAAGTTGCACAGAATGGGAAAGAATGGATGGCGTTAACTGCATCATAGGAACAAATTTCCAAATAAAAAAATTCACTAACCTAATGAAGTATTTTGAGTGTGGTGTATGATAATTTTCCTGGATGTTTCCCTTATCAGACCATATGTGAAATATTTTGTTCAGTTTGGGGAAATACATTTTGGAAAGGGCATTGATAAGCTTAGAATATATCCTGTGGAGAGTTCTCAAGAAAGTGAAGGGCTTATGAAAGTATATAATCTAGAAAAGGGAATCCTTGGGATAGCAGGATATGGGAACTATCTTCAAGTATTTGTAAAGTTCCCACATAGAATAGGTATTCAATTTGTTTTACTTGGTACTGGGGACAAAATGGGAGCCAATAACAATATTAGCATTTATAATAATAATATGTATAACAATAATAGCATTTATATAGTTTAAGATTTGCAAAGCACATTATCTCATTTATCCTCACAGCAACCTTAGTGGGGAGATGCTATCATTATCTTCATTTTACAGGTTTCTTCATTTGTCAGATATATAGTAAAAGAGATGGATTCTTTTTTCAAGTATGCATTCATCTAGATCAGGACTTCTTAATCTTTTCCCACTCACAATCCCTTTTCATCTGGGAAATTTTTATGTGACTTTGGGTATGTGGATATACAAAATAGGTATGCCACTCAAACATTTACTGATAATAAATAAAAATTTTGTAACCCCAACTTTCAGTTAAGAGATCCTATATAGGCTCACAAATCACAATTTAAGAAGCTTCAGATGGCCTCTGAAGTCCTTTTTACACTCCTATGCTATGATTCTGAAATATAAATCAGAACAGATATATTGAAAAAGTAGAAAAAATCTCATTCAATTAATTCATTATTTGTACCTCAATTTTTTCACCTTTCTTGTTGTTTGTTTGCTTTTTATTTTTTTTTTCATTTTGTTTTCCTCTTTGAACTGATTTTTCTTGTGCAGCATGATAATTGTGGAAGTATGTATAGAAAAATTGCACATGTTTAACATATATCAGATTACTTGCTGACTAGGGAAGGGAGTGGGGGGAAGAGAAGGAGAAAAAATTTGGAACATGAAGTTTTTCAAGAGTGAATTCTAAAAACTATCTTTGCATATATTTTGAAAATAAAAAGCTATTATTTTAAAAAAGATGAAAAATGTATGTACACACATATATGTATATATATACACATATAAAATCTTATATATATGTATGCACAAATATCTTTTCTGGGTAGAATCAAAATACATATATAGTCAGGGAAAACTTAAATGTTTATCTTAGCTCTAACTGTGGAAATACTTTTGGCCTTGCTAGCCTTTCAAAGGTTATGACCAAGGTCCATATGTAATAGAACTAAGAAGATTTAGTTAAATTTATAAAATGATTGATTGGGCTTGGACAAAATGTCATTATTATTCCTAATGAACCATTCATAGCTTACATAGGCTTGCAAAGGCAAATAAAATCTCAAAAATTTTCATGTAAATGGGATTTTTGTGGGGCTCTTGTCCTAACCAAATCCATTCCTTTAAAAATGATAGTCAAAAGCATATTTTGCTGATTCCTTCATTTTTTTACATGAAATAATTCATGTATGGCACTTGAAAATGTATTGGAATTCAAAATTTTATTTTGGGAAATAAAGACTTCAGGCTTTCAAAGCTATTTCCAAACTATTGTTAGTTGAAAGTTATTTTTCTTTGCTTCAAATTTTAAAAAATAAAAATCAAGCTGACCAGTAAGTTTAAGCAATAAAATTTATAGAAATGTAAAGCCATTAGTATGTATAAACAAATAAATGGGAATTCTAGAGTCAAAAATCCTATGACATACATAGCAAATATCAACTTCTTTTGAATTGATTTTTTTTATTCAGAAGTAGGGATGATTAAATATTTTTTTAGTGACAATCATTACATTTAATTAATCAGTTTGTTGGATTTTTCATGGAATTAATAAATTATGATTAGCGTTAACTCACCATATTCCTAGATGTGTAACTTTGAACAAGTCAATTATGTTTCTGAGCCTTCATTTTCTCAGGTTAAAAAAAAAACACTAGAATTAATCATCTACATTAATTTAACTCATTAGGTTGTTGCAAGGTTTAAATGGAAAATGTTTATTGTTATTTACTAAAACTTGAGATTTCATATGCATTATAATCAAGATTAATTTTCAGTATCAAACATTATTCTCTTTTCTCCCTTTTCTTTCTTTTCTTTCTTCCTTTTTTTGTTCTTTTTTAAATTTTTTGATATTGGGCATTAGAAAGACTCAAGTATCTTTTATAAGATTTATCTACTGCAGTGACTAATATTTGTTGGAGTTTAAACTCTGTGAGAGCAGAGCAATGTCTTTCCTAATTTCTATAAATTCTTAAACACAAGTTCAGTCCTATTAACAAAGACAGCGATTAATAAATATTAGTGATACTGATAGTGAAGTCAACTTGCTAGGAGTAAAACAATACAATATTAGAATTGATTTTTAATGGCATTTTATATGTAATAGACTTTCAAGAAGAAATCTACTTGACTCCAATAGTAAGACTATTTAAAGCATTTTTGAACCGGGCGTGGTAATACATATTTGCAATTTTTGCTACTAGAGTTGGTGAATTGGGTTCTGAGCTAAAGTAGGGCTAAGCCAGTGGGATATTTTATTAATTCTGGTATGTCTATTGTGAGCCTCCTGGAATGGGGTACAGGGGCCTTAAGAAGTGGCAAACTGTCAGATCAAAAAGGAGTTAAAGCTTCTATAGTGGAGGAGGTGTGTGAGTAGCCCCTCCATTTGTAGCTTTGTAAATAATTATAACAAGAGCTAGAGCAACAAAAATAAAAATAATAATGGAATTAGACATTCTCTTTGCTCGTATCTTCATCTAATTGAACAATATGAGCATTCCATCAGTTTGCTATTTCATTCCTTTATATTTTTTGATGTTATTTTTATTTTAGAAATTTTGACAATTCTCTTCCTGTCTTCACCAACCTCCATTTCTCTTCTATCCTAAGCAGTTTGAAAACAAGTTGTTAGAAACCCATACTGAAAAGCTCTCTCTTTTATGAAACTAGATCAAAGGAACACACAGCACCTATAGAATTCTGTATTAAGAATTAAGGAAATGAAATTCATATATATATACGTATATATACACATGTTTCTGTGCATACATGTATGCAAATACATATACATGTATAAAATATTATTTAATTCATAGTTATTAACTACCTTATATGAAGAAGGGACTGTGCAAGAGACCCTGAGGCTACACAAATAATTTAAACAGTCCGTGACTTATGGAACTTAGAGTATAGAAGGGGAGATAAAACAAGTGTCTAATGAATTTTCACAGAAGATAAAACTTACTTCCATTGGGTTAGTATTATGTAACTAAAAACAAGATAAAAGATTTGAGGTAACTTAGTAGTTTTAGTTCTTGAGATTTCTCAACCCAAAAGATTGCTTCTCTCCCGTGACAAAGTCTCTCTGGTGCTTCTTATTAGGTATTCTAGTTTTGAAGACTCTCAAAAGGGTCTGAACTGTCTGTTCACTAAGTAACCCTTGAGAACAGAGCTTAAACAGATGCCTTTCTACCTATATTCTGCTGGAGTGTTCCTGTACCATATTTCGGGTAGTGAAAAAGTAGGGTCTGGTTTTACCCAACTTTCTGCTTAATTCACCAGCCAACGCTTTTCAAAATTACCATCTGCTTCTAGTAGGAATGACACCCCTCAAAATGACAGCCACTAATAGCTTGGATATTTTGGTAACTGCAGACTCTTTGGGGAATCAATTAACTATGTTTTCTCCTTAGTACTAGAGGACAAGTATTTATCATGTGTACAGGGGGAAAAAGGTTGTTTCCTTTACCACTTCATCATGGAATCACAGAATGTCAGAGCTCAAAAAAAGTCTTAAAGATCATTTAGATGATTCTTAAAATAAGGGTCCATAGGTAATTTTCAGGACATCTGTGAATATGGATAAAATAAAAACATTATAAGTTTATTTTCATTAACCTCTAACTGAAGTTTGATATTTTCTTCAACAACAACAACAAATTATTTTGGAAAGGGGTCCAAAAGACTTTGCCAGACTCCTAAAGCAGTCCACAACACATAGTCAAAAAGTTTAATCCCTCTAATCTAGAACAACTCTCTCATTTTCCTCAGCAAGAAACAAGAGTGGGAAAATAATCTATTAAGGAAATACAAATAGCAAAAGAGGTAGAATTTGAATCCACAGCCCCTGCCTCCAGATTCAGTATTCTATATACTCAAAGTCAAATTGCTAGTTTATAAATAGCTGAATCAGAGCTTGAATGTACATTTGTCTAGAAGACTAATGTTTTTCAGACTAAATTATTTGTTTAAAAGAATAATCATGAAGGAATTGAGTTGTTGAAGGAATTTACTACTACACTCCTTCCAGCTCTGTTCATGCACTAGGGCCTTTTTTGTGGGGGGAGTAGGGAATCTGGGTTGTTGAATGAGCAACCATCTTGCCTTGGATCTTCCTTAGACTTCTATCGGCACCCTCACTTTTATGATTAAAAATCCTAATACTCATGAAATTCTTGAATGCAATTGGTTGAATGTGATGAATGCAGTTCATATTCTCTTCATACTCCAGTCTTAACTCTGACTACTAGATAGAAAAGCAACTTTATTTAATCTCATGATATCTTCCTGGTAAAACAGTCATTCAAAGAAACCACAAAGTAGTGACTGACATCACAGCATAAGTCTGCAAATAATTTATTTTGATGCTCTGGCCACCTGAGTTGAACACCTGTGGGATTTTTTTTTCCATTACCGCAAAGCAAAACAGCTTTTATAGGAAGGTCTCTTTCATTTTTTTCCTCACAATACATATTTGTGAAGTTAAATAATTTCCCCCACCCACAGAAGTATTAAACACTTCCAGTCAAGTCCTAATTTGGTGCCTTATCATGGTAGGAAGATGACCTGGGATTTCTGAAGTATGTACTAATAACCAATAAGCTCCCTCTAAAATGTCCCCTCTTTTAACTTAATATTGGACTGGGTATATATGAAAATAATCCAAGCTAAATTCAGAAATGCCCAGGCCTGGAGCAACATCCAGAAAATCATAATCATATATCACTTATCGAGAATGGTTATTGAAAATGGAGATTGTGTCCATCTTTGTACTTGTATCCCTAGTACTAGCACAATGCCTAGCACACAATAAGCACTTAATATATATATATATATATATATATATATATATATATATATATATATATATATTTGTTATTGATGTTGAAGGCATGCAGATTCTGCATTCTTGAAGAAATATTTATGTCAATAAAATCAAGTGTTCTCAATGAACTTATCAATTGATAAGTTCTTGTTCTAATTAATTATCAGTTACTTGTTCTTTTTAATAATTTTACCCTGAATATGTGCTTCCCTGAAGGTCCCACCATCAGTGCAAAAATGTAGAATGCTTTTTCTTGCAAACAATTTTGTAAGTAGAAAGAAGTTAAGTCGGTATATCTTATTTTGGAGAATGCCCTTGCTCCATTTCATTATATAATATAGATATTTAAGGAGCATTCCCAAGCAAATACATTTTTCTTAAAGATTTTTTAAAAAAATCAATCAATTTTCCCCTTCTACTTTAATATCTTACTCTGTTTATGTTAAGCACTGGGGACACAAAGATAAAAGTTTCTACCTTCGTGGAGTTATTCTTTTACTGAATGCATACAATATAATCACAGAAGCAAATACAAGACGTATACAAAATAACATGGATGAAGCAGTGAGGAAATTCTCTGTAGGAAGAGATCTGAGAAATAGGCAATGGTTTAAAAATAAAAAATCATGAATAATCCTTGTTCAATTGAATTGTGTTGAATTCCCATTTTACAGATTCTAAAATCTTAGAATGTTCTTTGAGGCAGGGACTGTTATGTTTTTATCCTTTTATTTCCAATACTAGCACAATTCCAAGAATAGAATCTTAGAATCTTGTGATTAACTTTTGTGGAAACATAATTTAAAAAAGTGAATTTGAATCTATTTAACCATTTCAGGGGAATCTTTATTTACATTAATCAGGACCTAGATACATACCTTCTGTCAAATTTGGGCATCTCCCCTTATGCCTAAGATGCTCTCCCTCATCATCTCTGCCTCCTAGATTACCTGACTTCCTTCCATATCAACTAAAATCCCACTTTCAACCATAAGCCTTGCC
This sequence comes from Sminthopsis crassicaudata, assembly GCF_048593235.1. Classification (NCBI taxonomy): domain Eukaryota; kingdom Metazoa; phylum Chordata; class Mammalia; order Dasyuromorphia; family Dasyuridae; genus Sminthopsis; species Sminthopsis crassicaudata. The sequence goes on along the minus strand of NC_133619.1, from coordinate 80,052,419 downwards.
TAATGTCTTCCCTCTTATCAATTCAGTATATACCTGATTTGTAAATAGTTTCTGTCCCATTGTCATCCCCATTATATTGTGAGCTCCTTGAGAACAGGTACTATGTATTGCCTTTCTTTGTGTCTCCACAAAGCTATCCACAGCTTTGCACAGTGCTTGATACATAGTACTGTTAGGTACTAAATAAATGCTTATGGACCAATTGACTTGGGAATTGATTAGATATGACAAGAGAAATTGATAATCGCAGTAGTAATATTTTCAGAAATGAAAAATTGGAAGAGATATGAGTTTTGGGGAAAATCTAATGATTTCCATTTTGGACATATTTGAAATGCTTAGTAAGTAGATGCCCAAGTGGAGATATTCAGCACACTGTTGGCAATGCAGAACTGGAATTCAGGAAAGAAATTAGGACTGACTATATGGATTTGGAAGTCATCTGAATAGAAATGGCAATTGATGTCAGAGAAGTTGAGGAGATCACCAAGAGAAAGAATTAGGACAAGAAAAGAAAAGATGGAAGCAGGATGGCATGAAACATAGGACACTGGACTTGGAACTAAGAAGATCTGAGATTAAATCCTGTCTGAGATACAAGCTGTGTATGACTTTGGACAAATTACTTAATTTCTCTGTGCCTTATCTTTATAAGGAGGTTGGATTTACTGGTTGGGTTCTATAGTTTCTTCAGTTTGTAAATGAATTCCTTCCTAAAATGATATTCTTGGCTGAACACAACAGTCTAGATGTAATCTGGCTATGGCAAAAGACAGTGGGTCTATCACTTCCCATATTCTAAATGTCATGCCTTTATAAGTACATAAGGTTTTTTGTTTGCCATATGAAGCTTTGAATGCACTAAAAACATCACTATCACTTTTAACATATAGCCACATTTTCTCTAGATTTTACTCTTCAAATGGATTTTTGGAACTCATTTTGTTATTAAACTTCATCTTGTTAGAGTTGGTCTAGTGTACTAGTCTATCAGGATGTTTGGGGATCTTGACTTATTTATGTATTAACTACCTTTTCTGATTACCATTTCTATAAACCTGATAATTGTACCTTCATCCAAATAATTGTTTTTAACATTTTTTTATTTTTCCAAATACACATAAGATAGCTTTCAATACTCACTCCTGCAAAACTCTGTGCTCCAAATCTCTCTCCCTTCCTCTCCCTCCCAACCCTTCCCATAGATAGCAAGCAATCCAATATAGGTTAAACATATGCGACACTTCCAAATGTATTTCCATATCCATTATGCCACACAAGAAAAATCAGATTAAAAGGTGAAAAAAATAACCAGGAAAAAAACCAAGCAAGCAAGCAAACAAACAAACAACAACAACAAGTGAAAGTACTAGTCTTTGATCCACATTCAGTCTCCACAATTCTCTCCCTGGATGCATATTGCTCCCTCTATATAAGTCTATTGGAATTGCTCCAATAGATGTGATGGAGAGAACCATCTGCATCCAGAAAGAGAATTATGGGAACTGAAATTTGGAATACAACTTAGTATTTCACCTTTGTTGTTCTTTACTTACTTTTTTTTCTTTCTCATGTTTTTTATCTGATTTTTTTTGTGCATCATGATAAATGTGGGGATATGTTTAAAAGAATTACCCATGTTTAACCTATATTGGATTTCTTACTGTCTAGGGGAGGGGGTTACAGGGCAGGGAGGAAGAAAAAATTGGAACATAAGATTTTGTAAGAGTGAATGTTTAAAACTTTATTTGCATGCATTTTGAAAATAAAAAACTAGGAGCAGCTAGGTAGTGCAGTGGATAGAGCACCAGCCCTGAAGTGAGGAGGATCTGAGTTCAAATTTGACCTCAGACACTTAACACTTCCTAGCTATAAAACTGTGGGCAAGTCACTTAACCCCACTTGCCTCAGCAAAAAAAGCAAAAAAAAAGTTATTATAAAAAGTCTATTGGAATTGCCTTGAATCACTTCATTCTTGAAAAGTGTCAAGACCATTGCTGTTGTTTATTACACAATGTTGTTTCTGCTGTGTACCATGTTCTCTTGATTCTATTCACTTCATGTAACATCAGTTCATGCAAGTCTTTCCAGATTTTTCTGAAATCAGCCTATTTTTCATTTCTTGTAGAACAATATCATTCCATTAAATTACTATATCATAATTTCAAGTAATTATTCTAAAAAGTTAAATGGCATGGGACCAAACATAGATTCTTGGGACACTTCCCTCGACCTTGAATTCAACCTTATAATGACCATCCTTTATAAACAATAATTCAACCAGATCTAAATCCATTGAATTATACTATCATTTAGTCCACATCAGTTCATCATGTCCTCAAAGATAATGGAAGCACCTTCTTTAAATAGCTTGCTGAAATCTAGGCAACTCCATAACATTTCTCTAATTATCTAGTTAAGTAATTGTCCAAAAATAATTAGTATGGTATGATCTCTTGATGATAAAGCCATACTTACTTTTTGTGATCACCATTTCTTTTTCTCAATGTTTAGTAACCTTTCCTTTACTAAAGTAGTCAATCTATGACTACTTTGTTTTTGGCAGAAAAAGACATTGAGCAGTTTTATGGATAATTGAAATCCTCCCTTACTATTATATTGTGCCTCATTGCTGGATTGGTAATTTGTTCCTGAACTCTTCATTTATTTCTTCTTTTTGTCTAGGTAGTCTGAAGCACGCTCTAATTTAAACATCCTTCATTGATTCAAATGCTTTCCTCCATGCTTCTATACCCTATCTTATCTGTTTATTATATTTCTTCATTTGAATATTTGTTCTTAATATATAATGTTTTCCCCCTTCCTTCCCTCCCTTTGAGCCTGTTACTTATTCTGCTTCTTTGGAACAGGATTAAGCATGTAGAACCCTAACTCATACTCACACTTGTATAGTAGGTCTCCAAAAGGGAGACAACTATTACTTCTGTGTTTGCTGGGGCAACTCTAGTAAATAATAGCTTCTGAGACCCCATTGATGTGCTTCTAATTAACATTCAACCAGTAGACTTAACTTTTAAGGGAGATTTTTAAGTTAAATAGAATAAGAACAAATGTTATAAACCATTTCTCCCAAAGACTAGAAATGTACTCTCCTATTAGCACCTTTTCAGGGAGAGTGTTTATCAACTTAATCATTATCATGATAATGAGGAACACAGGTGGCAATAAACTTAGAGGCTTGGAACTACAGGACCTTGATGTCTTTTCTTTCTCTTGAACTGCCTTCATCAAGTTCACTGTTGGGCATGGTGTCTGTGATGGATGGATGATTCTGTAAAGTTGCCTTGCTCCTAGGATGGGTCTTTCTAATGTTAGGCTGGGTTTGCCTTTCACAGGGTCTAGCATCTTTGCTAATTGGGTTGCTTCACTGTTACTATGTGACTGCTTTATTCTTATGCTGGATTGTTCCCTTTTTTCAGCTGGGGTTGTTCCTAGACAGCAGGTGCCATGTGGAAAGATATGGCCTTTCTGGTTAATTTTCAAAACCTTCTTTCTGGGTCAAGAGAGAGGATAGTGTAGAATAACATTTCATTGGTGTGGTGATATGCTAGTGAGAAAGCTCTCTCTACTAATAAAGACCAACAACTGTACTTAAATTTATATCTTATAGAATTACCTGGACTACTAGGAAAATAAATAATGATCAGAGGTGGGATGATCACCCAGATTTTCTTAAGTCTAAGGACAGTACTCCAAACTACTTCTCATTTCAATTTTTTAAAAGAAAGAGATTAGGGCTTAATATATAAATTTTTGAATCATCTGCATTAAAATTTTCATTAACAACAAGAGCTGATAAAATCACCAAGAGATAGAATAATAATAAATAAACAATAACATTAAATAATAAATAAATAAGAGAAATAATGATAATAATAGTATTGATATAGTACTTTAAAGTTTACAAAGTGTTTTTACATATGGTATGTTATTTGATCCTCACAGCAACCCAGTGTAATAAGCACTATGATTATCCCGACTTTATAGATAAGGAAACCAATATTCATCAAAGTTAAATGTTATGCCCATAATCATATAGCTATTAAATATCTGAGGCAGAATTTGAATTTGGACCTTCCTGACTGCAAGTGCATGCTAGTTACATGCCAGCTAGTTACATTTATAATAGTAATGTATCTACTTACCTACCGACCTACCTATCTATCTATCCATCTATCCATCTAAAGAAAGAGAAGAGGAGAAAGGCAAGAGAGAGAAGAGAGACAGAGAGAGAAAGGAGAGAGTTGAGAGACACAGAGACAGAGAGAGATAGAGAGACACACACAGAGATATAGAGACACATACACAGAGATATAAAGAGAGATAGAAAAAAGGAAGAGGAGAAAGAGAGAGAGAGCAACAGAGAAATAGAGAGACACAGAGAGATAGAAAGAAGAAAAAGGAGGAGGAGAAGGAAGAGGAGGGGGAGAAAGAGAGAGAAAAAGGAAGAGAGAGAGAGAGAGAGAGAGAGAGAGAGAGAGAGAGAGAGAGAGAGAGAGAGAGAGAGAGAGAGAGAGACACACTGCAGGGATAGAAAGATACATATACAGAGACCGAGATGGAGAGACAGAGACAAATAGGACAAGACAGCCAAGGCCTTCAGAGAACATGTGTGTATAATGGTGCAGAAATGGTTCATGACATAGTAAAGTATGAGGAATGGCCAAGAATATAGGAAGAGAATCAGAAGAGAGTAGTGTCTTAGAAGCCAAGAAAGGAGAGAATATCTAGAAGGAGAGAATGATTGAGAGTGTCAAAAAGTATAGAGAAGGTAAGAAGAATGAATACTGAACAAATGTCATTGGCTTAGCAATTAGTTCATTGGTAATTTATTGAAAAAATAATTTCAGTAAAAAAGTAAGGTCACAAAAGAATTGTAGAGGATTGAAAAGTGAGTGTGAGGTAAGAGCCAACTAGTATAGATAACATTTCTAAGGAACTAGGCTATGAAAGTAAAAAGAGTAAAGGATTTTTTAAAAAATGCATAACTTATAAGTAACAAGAATGAAACCAATGTATGAGAAGTTTCAGATGAAAAAGAAAGCATGTGGGGCACCTAGATGGTGCAGTGAATAGAGTATCATCCCTGAAGTCAGGAGAACCTGGGTTCAAATCTAGCCTCAGGCACAATACTTTCCAACTGCTTGACTCTGGGCAAGTCACTTAATTCCAATTGCCTTAGCAAAAAAAAAAAAAGAAAGAAAGAAAGAAAAAAAAGCATGTTTAATGTGGGCAAGCTCCTAGAGAAAATAAGTGTGGGAAGAGATGGGTCATCCTTTCCCTAAGTTATTTAAACAAAAAGGAAGAAAAAAAAATGATAAATTATGTTGAGGATTTTAAAGTCTGAAGTAGGATTGAAGAGGAAGATCAAGATGGAAGACATAATTTCTTAATAAAATAGGAGCTGGGGTGCTCTTCTGAGAGGGAATCATTAAGGTAGACTATAGAACATACTTAGAGAGAGAGAAAGAGTATGATAATGAATCAATGGGGAAGAATAAAAGAATTTTCATACATCTGTGACAGCCAAGTTGAAATTAAATAACATAAAAATAAAAGATATATAAAATGATCATATCAGTTATCATAGTTATGTGACTTTCTCCAGCATAAATCAGCAATGCAAGACTAAGAACAAAGACGATGAAGAGTGGAGGCTAGGGTTTAGGAAGGCATAAGTTATGTTAGGAAATGAGTTTGAATTAGTCTATGTGAAAAGCAGTATCAAATGTTCAAGTATAATTGAAACATATTTAGGTTTTGGATATCATAGATTGCATATTAGTGAGGATAACTAAGATGGGATATTAAATAAGGATGTGTATATATTAACATAAGGGGAAAAACTATAGACTAAGGATAGAGGAAAACAAGAGATAAAGGAAAAGAAGAGGCAGGAGAGCATAAGAAAAGGCAAAAAGTAAGATTAAGAAAAAAATTTCATTTAAAGCTTTAAGGGCTAATAAATCCAGGTTTTTGTACATGCCAAAAATAGCTATGGAGAATAGGAGAATATAATTTATAAACTAAAGGCAGAACAAAGTCATATCTCGAATCTTCATTCTTACCAAAAAGAAATACTCAAATTCTAGAATGCAGAGTAATTTAATCTGGTTGATCAAGCTTTCCTTAGACTCATAGTTAAAAATAAACAAATCATTGGAAATCATTAAAGTCTGATGTTTATGAAAGAAGGGCTAAACTAGCTTTTAAAATAAAATGTGATGAAAATACAGAGAGGTAAAAAACGTACCATTGACCAATTATGAGCCCTTGACATTCCTTTAAGACACATAGAAAATGTTTTTGATTCTTTCTGTCAGAGAGGAACTGAGGAACAACTTCATGGAATTTATTTTAAAGCTATTATTGAATTAAATGTAAGTAAGAAAAGCCCAAAATGGAGTTCTTCCTTTTCATCTAGCCTAGTACTACAGATACTAGAATATGATACTTATGGTAAACTTGAGATTGAAGTGAGCATGCCAAAAACATCATGGGGGTAAGAAAGGAGCTGGAAAGACTTCTTAGGTATTTTTGGTCTAAAACAATGTATTAAAATCATAGACTTTGGAAAAGACCAGGTGAAACGATTATCTCCAGATCAATCTTGAGGCCATTCAGAGGTTTTTAGTGAACAAAAAAAATCAAAAGGAAGAAATATCTTTGCAACTGAAGAAAGGGAAAACAGTAGTCATAGACTGATTTTTACCCCTGGAACTGGAAAAATATTAACCGAAGTTGGAATTACTGAGCAGATTCCAAAAGGAACAACAGAAAAAGGATATTTTCAAAGAAAGTTATAAATATTTATGGATTAGAAAAGAAGTGAATCTGATTCTGGAGGAGGGTTCCTATCACCTCCATCTACTTACTACTTTACTGATACTTCACATGATAAAATTGTTCTTTATTTGAAACAGAATGGAGAATTTCCTTAATTCTCACCACTTGGTGAGAAAAATAGGGCATATTTTATAATAGCATCATATATTTACAACTGGAGAGGACCTTGTCCAATCTTCTAATTTCAAAATTGAGGAATTTAGATAGAATGACATGCCTCAAGTCACACAGGTTAAGTAATTGACAGACCAGCCTTAGATTTCAGGGCTTCTGAATCCAAATTCAAGTGTTTTCTTTCTTTCTTTTTTTTTAAACAAGTTAAACATTTTAATTTAATTATTTGATTTCAATTGATTAAAATGAGCAAAAATTAATTTTCTCAACTTTCCCTCACTACCAGTGTGTAACAGCATTAGCAACATCTTTCTCCTAGCCGTGACTTCAATCCCTTTATAAGTATTCATTTTTATGTGTGCTCCTCCATTTCAAATATCTCGAGAGGATTGAACCATGAGCACTCTCAAAGTTATCCTCATTTTACAATGAGGAAATCAAGGAAACCAACATAGAGACATAAGATATAAATGCCTTGTCTAAATTCACAGAGCACATTCCTGCAGAGGCAGCTTTGGATCCCAGGCTCAATAATTCCTGGTCCATTGGGATTTCCATAATGTTGTTATACCTTAAAGTTTTTCTGTCTCATACCAAAAAAGAAGGACAATATTGCAGATCAATGGATATTGAATTCCAGTAAGACCTAAGTTCAACTCTCAATTCTGACAGTAGCAACTTGGGGAAGTTTCGTTCTCATGTGAATCAGTTTCCTCATGTATTGGGATAAAAACATTTGTAATACCTTCATCAGAGGATGTAAGTCTCAAGTGACATAGAAATATACAACTACACATGTATAGACACATATACATATAAAACTTTATAAACTGAAAAGTATAGTAAAAATGTGAACTATTGTCAAGGACATGGTGGCAAATACTTAACAATGGCTCTCTGAAAGGGAAAAATTATATCAGAATACACTTAAGTTTAATATGTATTTTAAACATTTTGTCCATCAATTTTTAAAAATTCAGATAATCAGAAAAAAAAGAAAATGCTGATTTGTAATTTTTTTTTCAGATTCCCAAGGTATAAATGTTCATGCTGAAAATAAACCAATCTGAGAGAAGCAGTTTGAATTGGTTCCAGATTACCTATGGCATTATTTATATTATTATTACTGATAACACTTGAAATAGCCAAGAAATATATTTAGGACTTGCTGAGCTACATTATACTTTTGCACACATTTTTGATACAAGGCAACATATTCCAGGTTTTTTTTTCCTTTTCTTAATGGGAGTATGGGAGTAGCCTAGTAATTAAAAGACTACTGGGACAGGGAAAGAATTTTTTAATACAACTTTTTCTCTCCATGGGGTCACTTGAGAGTTCCTCTACTTTTGAGGGTTCAGTCTTGCATGTCATGACCTAACCCTCTTGGACTATATTCTAGCCCACTATGTGTGAGCCAAGTTCTGGAACATGGAGCAGAGGCTAGGCAGTTTATCACATACATAACAATCACAATCCACTGTTTGAGTGTAAACCAGAAGCTGAAAAAAAAACCAGCACAGTTTTTGTTTTGTTTTGTTTGTTTTTTCTTGGTTTTGTTTTGTTTTACCCAGTAAAGGGGGGAGGTTGCATCAGTGTCAAATTAGATTTCCATTGGTTTTAGGTCTTTCCAGAAGTCTGAGGCAAAAATAATTGATTACAAATGTAACTAGGTAGGAAGGGTTATGTTATATTTTTAAAGGCAAATTGTATCACAAATGTAGAACAGAGTTGTTGACATCTGTTTTAGACAAAGGTCAACTAAAATTGGCTCTCTGCGTGATCAATGTCTACTGTTCCTTGTCTTCTCAGGCCCCTTTGTAGTACTATAAAGTCACCAGGACATCCACAAGAACATTCTGAAAAAGACTGAGAGGTGATTCATTCAACCGTATCACTCACAGCATACACACAAACATAACAAAAGATCAAAATTTAAGGTTATTAGCCAAACTGTCTAAATTAATTCAATCTCAGTGGATACCTACTACATACTAAGCACAACATTAAGAGATAGTGATGAGGTAGCTAGGTGGTGCAGTGGATAGAGTGAATTCAGGAGGACCTGAGTTCATATGTGGCCTCAGACACTTAGCACTTCCTATCTGTGTGGCCCCTGGGTAAGTCACTTAACTCCAATTGCCTTAGCAAATTTTTTTTTTTAAAAGCTACAATTTTCCTGCCATCTGGGGGAGGGAGTGGGGGAAGGAAGGGAAAATTTGGAACAGAAGGTTTTGCAAGGGTCAGTGTTGAAAAAATTACACATGCATATGTTTTGTAAAAACATATAAAAGATATAAAAAGATATAAAAAAAAGCTAGTGATAAAAAAGAAACCCATTTATTCATCTCCCTCTTACACCTTACTGGGAGAAATGACACATTCATATACAAAGAAATACTAGGAGGATGAAGGGAGGCAGGAAAGAGCAAGGGGAAGAAGGAGAAAAGGAGGGAAAGGGAAAGAGAGGGAGAGATAGGGGAAGGCAAAGGGGATATAGAGGGGGGAATGGTGGGAAGAAGATAGAATGAAAGGGATGGAAAGAGAGAGAGGAAAGGGAGGAAAAGGAAAGGAGAAGAAGGAGGGAAGGAGACAGAAATATATGTGGAGACAGAGACAAAGAGGTGGTAGAGACAAATATTAGAAAAGACTTCAGAGGAGGTGGTAGATGAGTCTTAAAGGAAAATAAAGATTCTAAAGCATGGTGATAAAAAATGTTGTTATATTCATGTTATGGACTATAATGGATTGTCTCGGCTTTGGTTCACTTCCATAGCATGGAGAAGAAGAGTGTAAACATGAAGAATGATATGCAAAAATGCATGCAGGCAAGAGATGTGATGAGTTCAGGATCCACAGGAAATAAACCAGGAAGATCACAAAATTCTATCCCAGTCAGGATAGGCACATCCTATAATCTGTTTATCACAATTCTCCTTAACCACTTATAGGCCAACTGAACAACATCTACTTCTGTCATGAGTACCAGCATTAGGGGAAGATCCTGATACTTCTTTTAGAATCTTTGGATGAGTGTTTTAGGGGTCACAATCACCCCTAAAGGTACCTGTGTCTATTTTGCCTCTGCCCTAGCTACCAATCCCTGAATTCCAAGAATACATTTCACAGGGACATTATAAAGATCAAATGATATGATGTATGTAAAAGGCTTGAACACGTTAAGTGTAATAAAAATGTCAGTTGTATCATTAGCTGCTTTAGCTTCAGATTTGCATAGAACTAATTAATGTCTAGTAAGAGGGTTATACTTATATAGATATGCATAACCCTAATCATTTCTTTTTTCTTTGTAAATGCCTAAGACCATAAATTTTTAAACATTATTTCTCTTGGGTTTTTTTAAGCATCAAATTCTTAAATGAAAATCCATTTTCCAGTTTATATATGACTTTTCTTGTTTATAATTTTCTTCTGGATCTTTTTTTCAACAAGGAATTGCTCTTAAAAAAAAAGAAACGTCGGAAGCATTTGGTACTTTTGGTAAGACTCAAAGAATAAAAACTGTTCTAGGGATCAATTTGTATATGTTCTTGAGATTTCTACAGCTGAGTCAGGAAAACCACATCTTCCTCCTTTGGTTGCTCTTATACTCAGACCTGCCCAGATCTGCATATAACATGCAGTGAATTCACTAAAGTCCTATAATTCCTGACAAATAGTAAATATTTATTTGTTGACTGAATTGATGGAACTAATTATTCTTTCATTCTCAATTACATTTCCTCCTCCATTTTTTCAGTACATATATCCTGGTTCACAGACATTCATATTGGGAAAGGACCTTTTTTTGATCTTTTGGGTCTCTAGTGAGAGAGAATGAATGAATTTTGAAAAATAATAATCTCTACCCATATTTAGGTTGGAACATTTTGTTCTTCTAGAAGTTTATTTTTACTATGTACTATTTTCACAGCTTTCCTTTTTTGACTGGTCGGCTTATAATTGTTCAAATGTTTATTGATTTTTCTAAGTACCATGCTGCAAATAGACTGAGGGCACTTGATTTCCTCATCACTAGAGCAATAATTCAAAAATGTTCTTTTTTTGTTGTTGAGAAATTTTAGAACTTTAACAATTTACTTGCTCGACCTCCTGACGATAAGGGTTGGGACACAGAGACCTCCAAGATCTCCAGTGGTCCAAACATCTGACAGAGAGCTAGGAAGAGTCAGTGTTGTTGACTTCTTCCTATTAGGGATAGAAGAACAAAGTAGAGCACCAAATCAAAGATTTAGAGTTGGAAATTTAGTCATTTAGCCAATCACTCTCATTTTACAGATAAGGAAATAAGCCTAGAGAAATGGAATAATTTGTCAAAGGTTACACAGCTCAAAGTCTCAGAGTGACAGAATAGCTATGAGTAAGTTAATTCACTCTTTCTCTGTCCCTTTTTCTCTACCAGATTTAGAATGATTTTCTATGCCAAATAGGATGTTTAACAAACAGTTTCCTATTCAGATTTTCATGTATGTATCCTCTTTTGTCTTTACATTTTAGTTTTGAGAGAAACAGTTTAGGTCATTACTATATAAGACTTCTGGGGACATTGTATTATGGGCTTGACTATTCAGTGAGGTCTTCATGTAGAACATGATGACCACTTGTCCAAGTAAAGTTGATTCCTATCTAGATATATGTTGGACTAGATGACCAAAGGTCTTTCGTTAACTGAGATTTTATGACTCCAAGTTAGGGGGTGAAGTAGGAATAGAACTAAAAACATAAATATTTGTTGTTTACTGTTAGGAGTCATGCCATTTTTGTTGATTTCTACTAAGAAACCTCAAATAATGTAATTGACAGAAAATCCCCTGTTTTCAATAGCCACTTACTTTTGTTTTCTGAGATCTAACTTTCTGTTGTTATCAGGTTTATAAAGTTCTAACTTAAGCTAAGATGTGAAAAGTGATTATTCTTATATTCTTACACTATTACTCAGAAACATAATATGGTACTTGTTTTTTTTTTTTTTTAACACAAAATGATGCTTGTTTTTTTTTTTTCTCCCCCCAGAAAATTTTAATGAGTCTGTTCAGCTGAAGTTGATTGAATTCCATAATGGAGGATTAAAATTGACCTGCCACTATCCTGAAAATGTCCGGGACTTTAAAATGCAGTTGATGAGAAGGACTGGAAAGCAAATAGTCTGCGAATTCCAAAAGGATAAGCATGATATTCAAAAGACCAAGGAGTTGATATCTTGTCAACCCGAGCTTTCCAACACAAGTGTAATTTTCTTCTTGACTGAGTTGGCCAGCACTGATACTGGCTATTACTTCTGTAGCCTGCACATTACTTTTCCTCCTCCTTTCCAGAACAGTACTTCAAATGAAGCTTATTTACATGTCTATGGTGAGAGAACTTAAATTCTATTGTGCTTAAAAGGAGATTTCCTCTAATAGTAGTGGGCAAAAAAACATTTTGGTAGAGATATGCACATGCAGTTTACTAAATATTATAAAATAAATCAACAAGTCAAAAGCCTTTGGTGTTGGCATTCTTCTAGTTTCACTCTCAATTATTTTCTAATGGAAAAATTTAAGGTGGTAACTTTAAATTTTATTTTTATTAAAACATTACAGAAACTTTTTAAACTCATTGATAGTGAAAAATCCAAAAATAGCCAACATTTATTAGTTCTTTAAGGTTTGCAAAGCATTTCATTTTCCCCTCTCAACACAACTCTCCAGGATAGGTACTATTATCATACCCTTTTCAGAGATGATAAAACTAAGCCTGAGTGGGATTAAGTGACTTGTCCAGAGTCACATAGTTAGGGGTAAGGATTAAACTCAAATCTTCCTGATTCTAATGTTTTTTACATTATGCCATTTAGTTGCCTAATGTCATATTCCTTTTAAGGCATGTTCTTAAAAGCTAATGATCAATAATGATTCAAAATATATTTCTTTAGTTTCTCTTACGTGTAAAGTGCTATATTAGGTGCTGGGAGTTAAGAAATTTAAAACAGCAGCTTTTACCTTCAAGGAATTTAACATCTACTGAGTAAAATATTAAGAAAAAAAATCACTACACATGAAACGATGATAGCATAAACCTAAAGTTATAGACAGAAACTTCAAAAAATGTTTAGCTGAACTATCTGTGGTTTAGTAGAAAAAGGGCTGAATATGGAATTATGAAGCTTGGGTTCAGATTCAAGCTCTGATAACCTGCCTTTCTTGAATAATGATGATGATATAGATGATTATGATAATAATTCATAATAGTAATAATAACAATCCCCTACCTCTACCACATAGTCCATTATTACCATATCTCTTAAAATCCTTATTTCCCTTCCTGCTCAGTATAAGTACCATCTTCTAGGCAAAACATTTTCTCAGTAATTAATTCTCAACCCCTCCTCAAATTTCAGCATCTACTTATTCCTATAGATGTTATTTTCACCCAATAGAATTAAACTCCTTGGGGTCAGGACTTGCTTCACTTTTAACTTTGATTCCCTAGTTCCTTGCACACAGTCAGCTCTAAAGTTTAGTGCAATGGAGTTGACTCTGATTATCCACTGATACAAATCAGCAAATACTCCACAATATATATTCTTAGAGGGTGTTTGAGTTTAGATGGAAATTTTAAGGGATCTGTCCATGGCCAGGAGCCAGTATTTGTTGGAGCTTAAGACTTGAATTGAGGACTTCTTGACTGAAAGGTTCGCCCTCTACTCACATTGTCACACTGCCTTTCCTTAAGAGTTATTACTAATAAAGGGAATATAAGAATAGAACATGGCATGTGATATAAGACTAACAAAATAGAGTGGATAAAAATTACTTTGAACATATCCAATGCTTATTCCTTACACAGATATTTGTTGCTCTTGTTTCAGTCGTTTTAGTCACTTGACTTTTTCATCTTGTTGTTCTTCTGAGATTTCAGTGGTGTCTGACTCTTTGTGATCCCTTTTGGGGTTTTCTTGCAAAAGTATTAAGTGGTTTGCCATTTCCTTCTTCAGCTCATTTTACAGATGAGGACACTAAGGCAAACAGGGTTAAATAACTTGTCTGGGGTCACATACTAAATGTCTGAGGCTACATTTGAATACAAGTCCTCCTGACTCCAGGGCTCACACTATTCACTGCACTACTAGTTACCTCTTTTATATAGATGTAGAGAAGGCTAATCTATGAACCACAGGCCACATAATATATATATATATATATATATATATATATATATATATATATATATATGTATATATATATATATGTATATATATATGTATGTGTGTATGTATATAAATATGTATGTATATTTACAAATATATAATGCATATATATACACATATGTATGTGTGTAATTTTTGAGTTAACATAAGTTGATATTTATATTATTCTATATTTATTGAATGCCACAAGTGTTTAAAAACATATTCTGAGTCTCTTAAGGAACCCTCTTAATGACTTTCAAAATTACATTCCTAATACTAACATTTGTCTCATTTTTTCTCAATTTAGAATCAAAGTCTTGCTTCCATATGATCTTATGGCTATCTATTGGAATTGCATGTCTCCTCTGTTTTATTGGAATATTTGTTGGCACATTTTCTTACTGTGTAAGAAAAAAGGTGAGAAGATTCTGTCTTTTCCTGTAAAAATCATTCCTCTACAAGATAGATGATACATTTTGGACCTAACTGACTGAAAAACACCAGGGAAATTTGCTTATTAGGGGGAAGGATGAATTGTATTTTCCAAAATATTTCAATAAAATGAGAGCAACTTCTCTCCAGATGTAGCTCCTGGTTAATTTAATCATCTGGATCAGAAAGGAAGAAGAGTCCTTAATATAAATCAGCAAGGTACTCAGGAATAAAATCTGCCTATTGGCTTTTTCACAGTATGATAAGTGGAGTAGAGAAATGCAAGTAGACTGACTTCCTGCCAGTCTCTAGAACTTAAACCATGTAAGAGTGGCAAGGCCCAGGGAGAGGGTCTTGCTCTTCTTAGATTCACTGGGTTTGTTTTAGCCCATTATGACTCTGAATTCAATAGATAAAGTTTCAATAAATAAGATGTTCTGTTAAACACACAAATATTCCTGATACCAAGAAAAAGAAACAAATAAATCCATAATAGATAAAATTTTGAAGAAGAGAAAATGGAAAGGGAGGGAATATAACTTCAAGATAGGGTAATCTAGGCCAAAATGAGGAAAATTTCACTTAAAAATATATAGGGCATTATATTTATACAGAAAATTCTTCCTTTAAGGGCTACCATCACATATGTAGGACCATAAATATAAAACTGATTGGTTATTGTCCTTAATTCTCAAAGAGGACCAAAATGACATCACTATGTTAGAGTGATCAGAGTGATGAGTTTTGTATCCCCTCAATTCCCAATGGTGATGAGGTTAGTGGCAATAAGATACTTGTTAAAAATCCCCTTTTGGTTGGCCGCAGGTTTAAAGTGAAAGAATTCACTTATTCCCAAATTATTAATTGCAAAATGAAAGTTTATAGTTGGATAGAAACCAGTTTGCAAAGAGACTGATTTCTATAGTGGCAGAGTTCTATTAGGAAATGGAATTTGGTGCTGAGAGAATGCCTTCTCAGCATGCAGAGAGAGTCCCAGCAGCTGAGCAAGCTACTTTAAGCCTTCTGTGAGGAATTTACCTGAAGAAAGCTTGTTATATGGGTATCTTGGTGGGGGGCTGGGACAGCCTAAGCAGATCAGACCAGGGATTTCTCAATTGAATGAGAATTTATAATTTCAAAAAGATCTATGGGAGTTTATTTGCCCCTGAATAGTGCTGCTTCTCTCATTCTGGGAGGATGGGCCTCTCTCCAGACTCCTTGGAGCCTGGGAGATCCTGATCTCTGAGATCAAAAAGGGAACACAGCTTCAGTAAAGGGAACATTTTCCCTTGTCCTTTAAGAGCAGTATCTGCCACAGGTTGAACACAAATAGTCCCTATAAACATTTGGGGTAGTTTCTCTAATTTGGCATATCTCACATTTCCTTTGGGTTTACTTCACTTCCACCTTGCTCATAAAGCATAGCATCTTCTCTGATGAGGGCATGCTATGTTGTATCTCCCAATAAATAATCAATTCCAAAGTTCTTAAGAGATATATAAACCTTAATGATAATTCCATTCCATTTCTGTGTCATATATAAAATTCAAGAGAGTTGTCACTTTGTGGATGTTAAATAACTTACCCAAAGCCTCAGTCTATAACTCTTTCCATGTGCTCTTTACTCACTCCCTTTAGCGTCTGTTCTCTGACTTGATCCTAAAACTTTGGGACCCACTCTAAGGATCCATGATTTCATAAGCTGTGACTTTTTTTTTTTCCTACCGCAAATACCAATACAGAGCTATGATTTAGAAAAATTCAAAGGAGTTTCTTGGGACACGTAAAGGTTGAATTATTTGTCCAGAATCTGGCAAGGAATTACAACAAATAGGAAAAGAAAGGTAGAGAACGAAGCTAGAAAGCAGAAGTTAGGAAACAGAATAACTACTCATGTTGTTAATGGGATGCTCTTTCTTTTCAGATGAGCCAAAGTCAATCTCTTTTGCATGAAACTAATAGCGAATACATGCCTATGGCAGCAGTGACTGCAGCTAAAAACCCTGGATTCAAAGGTGGGTCTTAATTTAGGGATTTAATGATTGGAGCATTAGGATCTAAATATTTATGTTTTCTTTTAAGAGTAAAGTTCCCTTTCTGCTTGGATTGACTTTAGCAGGTTTGCTAAAAGCAAGAATTTCTACAATACAATTGAAGTTTGCTCTCATTTTAATGAGGGAAAGGAAAGGGGGAACCCCATTTCTCAGAGCATTGATAATCCCATGAGGCGCAGTGTCTCCTGTAAAATGAATTTACAGGCCCGAAAACTTAGATTGATAAATAAAAGGTTTACTGTAGGAATTTGGAAGTAAAGCTCAATTAGAAAGACGCCAGGGCCAGAGGTGGCCGCTGGGCGGGCAGGAACCCTTATATGGCTGGAAGGATACCATGTGTTGGCTGGGAGGGCTCCTGCAATGAGAGCGTTCCGGCTCACCTCTTTTATACCTAAAAGATGATGGGCGGTACCCCTAAGTTCTCGGCGGGCTTTTCAGTTAGCTCAGATCAGGTGAGGGCTGGGGGAAGCTGAGCTGAGAGTGGGGGGCTGGGCCCGGATATTCAAAAGGGTGCCTTTGACCAGGATTTGTGAATCAAGGTCAGCCATGGGTTGGGCAATTAGAAAGGAATCTTAAAGGGACTTCAACCCCCATCAATTTTATTACCTTGAGGAAAAAAAAAAAAAACACTCAGAAATTGTGTCTATGCTAGTTCTTTGCACTGAATTCTTGATTGTTGGCTTAAAAGCTCAGAAATCTCCAGGATTAGAGTGAGGAGGGAGAGCAAATATGAGGGAGGTAGGGGTGATCTAGTGATAGAGCAGCATATTTTAATAGTTTTGCAATTATTCTACTGACTTTGGGAAAGGAACAATGACATGAAACCATACACCAAGAAAAGGGCTTAGAGATAATAGGATAATAGTCCAAGAGCTGGAAGGGATAACCATTTAATTTAATAAGTGTTTTCCCCCAACCATGGGTATCCTAAACTCAGCTCTATTTAGATACTACTCATAATCATTGATTGGCACTGAGTTCTCTGGGTTCTAAAGAAAAAAATTTGGAATGTAGATTCAGATAACAATTCATTTTTAATAAACTCAATATTTACCGAGCAACTACTATGTATCAGGTACTATGCTATATGAAGAAGGGACCCCGAAACTTTAAAACTCCTTGAAGGAGAAATTCTCCTTGGACTCTGCCTCAGAGAGGGACCCTGCCAGAGGGAAATAAGATAAACAGCTTCATTCTGTTATCTAGGCGGGGTTGGTAAAGTCCTGAGCAAAAGAATTCCAACCTTATTTAATTAAAGAAACTCATTCAATTCTGTTCAAATTCAGCTCAAGCTGAAACCCAGCTTGCAGCCAAAGACCTTCTTATAAAAATGGCAATTAAAAACTCATTTCTTTGCAGAGGTTCTAAATATGCCATGCTGTGCCATGCTTGCTATGCCAAGGAAGCCTCTGCCCACTGGAGAACATACTTTTCCAGTGCTATCCTCTCTTTATCTTCACCTATTTCTCTAATGAGACTTTATGCCTCTCTGTTGGGATTTCTATCCTTCCTTCCTAATCCCTGTATATAATAAACCTCTTTTATCAATCTAGGTTTTCTGGTCTGTAAATTCCTTTACAGAGAATCTCTGCGCTGCCAGAAAAGAATCCCCAAAACTCCCTACCCTTGTGCTGAATCCCAAGGGGGTGCAGGGGAGCCAAACCTCTCCCTTTGGTTCCCTGAACCCCGAACCTGCCACTAGAACTTATCATTTAACTCCCTGACCACCAGAAACCCTAATCTCATTTTGGTTCCCTAAATCTAGACCGTATCATTTGGCTCCCTATAAAAGGGAACCCCCAAACCTAAACCTCATCATATTTTTGGTTCCCATACCGGGAGCCCTGAAAACTAGACTTCACCTCATCATTAAACATTGAGGATATAAGTACAGGAATAAAAAATAATTCTTGAAAGAAGGTAACGGAATGTAAGCTTAATAAGAAATATATTTTTTCTTAATCCAGAAGAGCTTCTAGGACAGTGCCTTTCAGGCCCAGAAGACTTCCAGATAGTAATAAGTTATTTAATATGTAATAAATAAATATTTATTAAGATTTTGTGATAAGTATTTATCATAATAATCAATAAGCATTTGTGATTTGTTAATATATTAGCACTTATTAAGAGACTACTATGTGTTAGTATGCTGCTAAGTGATTGGGCTATGAAGACAAAAATGAAATAGTTCCTCCACTCAAGGAATTTACATTTCCTTTTGGACAGTATATCATTAAATGCCAAATGAAGGGCACAGATATATGCAGTTCCAAAAACTGAAAGTCAAAGAAATGTGGGACAAGGTGGTTGGGGAAGGCTTTTTGAAGATCTTAGTCTCCTCATTTGTAATATACAGTTGGTTGAACAAGATTAACTCTAAGGTCCCTTCTAGCTCCTAGAATTAATAAGGAGGTCAGATTTGAGATAGCTCTTGAAAGATGGGCAAGATTTGGATAGTTGAAAGGATAGAGAAGAGAATTCCATTAGGTATCTCATTAAATGACAGTCTGGCAAATGGTGGTCTCTTTATGACTAATTCTATATTTGCATTACAGGTATGAGCACATAATCTGAAACTCAGGTGTCCTGCAAAGAAGCACAAGTCAACTCTGCCTACTTGAAATTCTGTATTCTTCTGATTCAACTCGGGGTTTTGAATTCATTTGGTTTACTATATACATGGATTCTAGCAACTATATATGTCAATCATTTTTCAACAGGTTGGGACAATAGAGCCCAGTTCAGAGTAGACATGTTTTGCTCGTGGGATTTTTGGCCTCAGACAAAAATAAACACATCCACCTTAAAAGGAGACAAAATAAGAATGAATCCAATGCTATGGACTCTTCTAAGGAAAACATTTAGCATTTATCTTCATATCACTGGCAAACTACCTCTTCTTTCCAGTGGAATCCAATTTATTGTATTTAGCAAACACCCTAGAAGCTTGAAATATACCCATAGGAAAATAAGGGGAAACACTTGAACTATACCTAAGAACTTTGAAAATACTAGGTAGAAATGCTTTGACTTCAAATATCTTAGCAATGCCAGGATGTAACTTAGGAAGGGCTTAAGTATCTTTTATTTTCTACTAGCGCTATCTTATTTACTCATTTCCTTCTGTGTATCTAGTTGTCTATCAAGCAGAATCAAGGGGATATTTCTATATTATTTCTCTGAAGCTCAAAAAGACTAAATGGTACTTCGAGACCTTGATAAATATAATCTGTTTCCCTAAAACAATTGATCTGTCACAGAAACTTAACTTATTCCTTCAAATTTATCTACCCATATCTGCTACTTCAGTATCATCTTCATAGGAAATAATACTCAGAATTGTTACAGCTTCACCCAATATTATCAGCCCTCTGTTGTAGTATTTGGTGGCTTCCAGGCAATGACATTTTCATAGATAGAATTTAAACAGAGGATTTTCTGCGACAATCTGGCGTCCTTCTAGAGGAATAATTGATAATTTGCTTGAAAAGTTCTAATCTGGTTAAATGGCCAATAATCTTAACAATAGTACTCTTTGAACCTTATATCCTTATGTTGTGCAGGGGTTCTCAAACTACGGCCCACGGGCCAGATACGGCCCACTGAGGACGTTTATGCGGCCTGCTGGGATATGGCAAATGGGCTGAGGGGCAGAGACAGAGTGTGAGTTTTTGTTTTTATTATAGTCCAGCCTCCCACAGTCTGAGGGACAGTGAACTGGCCCCTTATTTAAAAAGTTTGAGGACCACTGTAAGGATCTCTCAGAATTTCTAGACCCAAGAATTTAAGATGGAAAGGTTTGTTAAAGCCCACATGCTACCTAGAATAAGCACTAGAGGTCTGTCTTTGCCTTAAAGGTTGAATGACTTAAATCCAAGTCCTTTTGCCTTAATTTTGAAAACAATGAGGTATAGGAACCTCATGCTAAACCAATTTACTTAAAACTCACTAGCAAGGGGGCAGCTAGGGGGTAAAGTGGACAGAGCACCAGCCTTCAATTCAGTAGGACCTGAGTTCTCAGACTCTTAACACTTCCTAGTTGTGAGACCCTGGGCAAGTCACTTAACCCCAATTGCCTTAAGGGGAAAAAAAAAACCTCACTAGCAAGGTCTGAATTTCTGATAGAACTATTAAGAATAAGTTTACATTCATGGTGGAACTCTGGCTACCTAGAATAGAACAAGATAGATTTCTTTTGAGGTCTCTTTTGGCTAGAATACATATAAAATGGCATCCTTGGTTCTAATATCCCCTCTGATTCATTTTTTAAAATACAAAATCACAGCTTCCAAGTTAAATAATGTATATAAGTTCTACTTTTGGCTTTTATATTAAATGAATCTTATAAATAAGCAAAATGAAAGCTAGAATCCTTAATGTTTTAGTTGTCAATAATAATATTATGTATTTTTGTTCTTTAAGTATCCATAGTGCTGAGTTTGTACAATACTGAACTTGTAATTTGAATCATGTTGATGTTTACTGCCTTAAATTCACCTGGGCCAACAAAATCACAGTTAAAAAATGTATTTAAGTTCTACTTTTGTCTCTTATGTTAAATGAGTTTCTATTAGTAAGCAAAATGAAAGTCTAGAATCCTTAATGTTTTAGTTGTCAATAATATCATTATGTATACCTATGTGTTTTAAGTATGCATAGTGTTGAGTTTGTACAGTACAATACTGAACTTGTAATTTGAATCAAGTGTTGATGTTTACTGCTTTAAATTCACCTGGATCAACTCTATTCAGAAGAGATTTTTCCACAAGTCTTTTTTGAGTGAGGGTGTCAAGAGTAGACAGATAGACTGAACTTTAGTATATTGGTATTTTGGCCAACAGCACATAAATACAATGTTCCTTCTGTCAAGAGTACTGAACATTTCAAAGTTGAATTTATTAAAGAACAAAATTTCTGTGAAATGAATTTGGTTTAATAGTATTAGATTTTCAAATGGATTGCAAAAGTAATAAAGATAATTTTTTGTTTGTTTTGTTTTACAGACTTAGTGGTTTACTAATTTTCTTGGAGGTAGAATACTTTACTCAAAGTGTCTTTCTGAACTGGATTGGGGTGACAGGGAAGGAATCTTTATTTCACTTGAGACCTATCTGCCACCATTTTATTTCAGGACCAGAGGCAATCACAGACAAGTGACCTGTGTGAACGTAGTAACTTCTGTCCCTGACTTTTCAAACTCAGATTGCTCTTGCTGCCTTCTCAGTACCTGATTCAGAATCATACAATGTTAAAAATGAAAGGGGATTTAGAGATCATTTGATGTACTCTTTCATTTTTCCTTTGAGAATACTGGGACTCAGAGAGGTGAAATTACTTGTCCAATGTCACACAGACAATTAGGAGCAGAGCAAGTTTCCAAGTTTTTTTGCCCTTACATTTGCCAAACTAATCAAATTCAATACTGAAGGAATTCAACAAACATTTATTAAGTACTTATTATATGAGAGTCACTGTGCTAAGTCCTGGGGACATAAAGGGAAGAAAGATGAAGGGAAGAATCATTTATTAACAAATTATTATGTGTTAGATATTCTACTAAGCACTTTGTTTTGATTCTTCAATGAGATAGATGCTATAATTACCCCCATTTTATAGTTGAGGAAACTTGTGTGGATAAGACTTGACCAGACATCACATAATTAGTAAGTGTTGGAGTTAAATTCAGGTTTTTCTGACTCCAGACTCAGCTCTCTATTTCTTATGATAATGAATAAGTGTTTATTTATCGACTGATTGATCTGCTTTTGAGTGGACATCCATTTGATGATATGCATACTTTGGCTCTAGTAAGTCAGTCACAAAATCTCTTAATTGTACCATCATTCAGCTCCCATTTCTTAATATTGATGTAATATAGCTTATAGGGGAAACCACAATAATTCTAAGGTCCCCTGACCTTAGGGGGCTTCTGTTCTAATAATCTATCTGATTCCAAAGTCTTCTGGCCTCAGGATAGTCCCACAAATCAAACTCCTGAGATAATAGTGAATAGACCACTCCTCAGGTCATTGCTGCCTGTCAGAAGGAATAATTTGTTGGTCAGTGATAACCAAATTCTTGAGCCCACTCCTTGGTTCTACTCTTTAGACCATACAATTAATATATCTATAACATGAGGAACTAGATAAATGTGTCTCCTTGCTTCTGTTTCTTTGTTAGATTCTCTTGGAATTTAGACTGCTTCAATGGCGTTACAATTACAATAAACTGCCCCTTGATTGGAAATGGATTCAATCCTGCAAATTTTTTTGAGACACCTCATGACACCCATCCGTGACCCTCAATTTGGGGTACTTTCCCGACCTCCACAATATTAGGCCCCCAAAGACATGTGAAGTAATTTTTCACATGCCTTATGAAATCAAGGTATACTATGTTTAAAACATTCCATAGATCTATCTTGTAATTTACATTTTGATAGCTAAAATTTATATACTTATAGAAATGCATACATATGTAGACTTAAATACTTTATATACTTGTCAACAAATCAATTAGGTTTATTAAGCACTTAGCATGTGGTAGGTCCTGTGCAAAGCACTGAAAATATAAATATAAATAGAGAAAGAAATTGTCCTTACCCTCAAGGAACTCATCTTTTACTAGAGGAAGAAAACACATAAAAGACAGTTGAAAACTCTGTGTGTGTGTGTGTGTGTGTGTGTGTAAAATGAAGGGGTCATTGTAGAGAAAGTTCAGAGATCTAAAAGTGTGGCCAGCAGAGGAAGGAAGACAAGATCATCCTGGCCATTCTTTATAGAACAGAGATTCTAGGACAAACCAGCCATTTATAGGAATAGGCCAAGGGGATGGCATCTATTTCCTATGGCATTCATGGCATTCCAGATGGAGTTTCCAGAGAGAAGAGGATTATGTGGATTAGAACTTTAAAGTTACTAAAGGAAAATGTGTCATCTTATAAAAAGTGTTTAATATTTACCAATAATTGAACAAATCAAGAAGAAAAAGAGGAAACAAGAGAGGAATAAGCAAGAAATTGGGTTTAGCTAAGAATGAGAGTTTCTCAGGAATGCTTAAATGTAGAAGATTAGTTCAGATATTACAAGTTTAATAATCTACATGATATAGACTCCACTAGGCCTATGAGGGGTTTTGGAGATACATGTCAAATACATTTGGGAAACTGGATAAGAATGTGTGTTTACTGAGAAGTTAAATCCTGATGTTACTCAAAAGGAATATAAAGATTAAAATATATATGAGTTGATTCATTGGAGACTCTTTGAAAAGTTACTTGATCATGATACTCTCATGATAGTTGATTTTGACCAGGGGCTACATGAATCTGAGAAGACTAGGCCAAAGAAGGGATTGTGTGTGTTCCCAGCAGGAAGAACTACTAATGTTATACGGCTCCTTATGAAGGGGGAGGAAAACTGTTCCCTTTAGTGAAATTGTATTCCCTTTAAGATTATCACTCTGAAACTGTGTTTCTTTTTGATCTGTGATCCCTTTTGGAGTCTCAGCCCCCCCCGGGGAAGACATATCTCCCCAGATAAGTTATCTTTGGGGGATACCAGACCTTTCATTCAATTAGAAATTCTGGTCAAAAAGCACCCCTTTGAAGTTTTGTTAATTCCAATAGTAGATCTGGGCTGGATACTGATAAGCATCTAGGATGCACAAGACCTACCACATGCTAGGTGCTTAATAAGCCTAATTGATTTGTTGATAAGTATATAAAGTATTTAAGTCTACATATGTATGCACTTCTATAAGTATATACATTTTAGCTATCAAAAGATAATTAAAAGATAGATCAATGGAATATTCTAAACATAGCATACCTGAAGCCTCAAGACTCCTTTTGTTTGATGCTGAGACAGATATTCCCAACGTCTATAGCATTTATTTTAGACTGGGGTTAAGTGACTTGCCCAGGGTCACACAACTAGGAAGTGTTAAGTGTCTGAGACCAGGTTTGAACTTGGGTCCTCCTGAATTCAGGACTAGTGCTCTATCCACTGTGCCACCTAGCTGCCCCGCAAGACTCCTTTTAAAGGGCAGTTTCTAAACTTACTCTTCAGAGGCCCAAAGTATCTTGCTCAGCTGCTAGGACCCTGCCCACTGAGAAGGCTTTTTCTTCTTAGTGCCAAACTCCATTTCCCTAATAGGACTTTGCCACTATACAAGTCAGTCTCTTAGCAAGACTGGCTTTCTGTCCAACAATAAACTTTCATTTTTGACAATTAATAATTTGGGGTTTCATAAATTCTTTAATGGAAAACCTGTGCTGATCATAAGGGGATTTTAACAACTCTCTCACTGTCACTAATCTCATCACTTACAACCATTAAAAACTGAATTTCATAGTAATGAATAAAGCCATACCAAAGGATTATATCATAAAATATAAAAATTACTCTGATGTCCTAGGGGAACAGGAGGCAAGGCAGGAGATAACACATGATATAAGGAGGTTCATATCATCAAAGTTGTCACCCAAAGGAAAATGTATTTAATGTAATCATCCTTTTATTGAAGCAAGGCTTTCCCTCATCTAAACTTTCTTTGTCAGTGTAGTCATGGACCAACAGATATATCACATCCACTTGTGAACATATATTAGAAGTTGTCAAACATCTTTTCTCCCCATAGAACATGTCTGTGGATATTGTAATGCTGGAGAAACTGAGGCAAGACAGAGATCAGAGGTTTTTAATATTTTAATAGTGGAGAAGTTGGATTAGGGAAGCCATCGCCAGCCAGGTTGGATGGGACTCTTGTCTCAAAACATCCAGCAACAAGCAAGCAATTCCAGAGACTCTTATAGGGCTCCAGAAATCAGGGAAACAAAGGCAAGGGTGGGGCAGAGCACTGGTTGAGTTGAAGTTCCAGGAAGGACCATAACTTTTTAATTCTGACAGGTTGGGAGTAAAGAAGGAAGAATCATAAATTCTGTTAAGTTGGGAGTGAAGAAGCTAGTCAAGCAGGAGACAGGAAATCTGGGCCACAAAGATAGAGAATTCCATCTAGGTATTTGAGATAAGCCATCTGGAGTTTTATGACTCTTTGGAATGCTAGAGTGACCAGAACTCTGCAGCCCTAATTTGTAGTGTTCTTGGTGATTTGCTGGAGGTCTTAGAGCCAGGTGTTAAAGTCCAAATCCTTTATTATCTCCTTCACAATCTAATTTTCTTGCCTGGGGCCTGGGCTAGCTTTCTTAGAGACCTTCCAGACTGGCCTTAGTCTCAGTGGGATAAGTGCAGGAGGTTAGCCACCATGGTGCTGTGAGATGAAGTGAATGAATCTGGCTCTGAGTCCTTTCTGAGTCTGTCTCTGGCTCTGACTCTGGCTGAGTTAGTCACAGCTTTATATGTTCTATTTTGAGTATAAACCAATCCTTATATCACTAGAAACCATTATTTGTTGTAAGATTAAATTAATCATACTGAACTTAGAGAACTACTAATCATCATGCTAAACTAGATAACCATTGTCTCATCAATTCCACTGACTTAGCACCTTGTAAGAATCCTTGTTTCAAATACAGAGTTCTGGCCCATAACACTAATTATCTCAGTCCTAATGGCCAGGAAGGGGGGTTACCACCAAGGAAATTGAGGCAGAATAATTCAGGGAAACTGAGGCATAACAATATTAAATATAGGGTTTGGTAGGAGACCATGGAAGACCATGGAGGCCTCTGCCAACTTCAAGGCACAAACTCATTTGTCCTTTATTTTGTGCTATACATCTGTCAGTCAACTAGATATTAGACATAGTATTGTTATTTTTAATGAGCCAACCACCACCTAGACATGAAATTTCTTGCTTTTTCATAATTAACTGTATTCACTACAGATCCATGGGTAGAGTTTTGGTTCAAAGTCAACCTTCTAATAAGGATCAATAGAACATATGATAGATGTACAGTGAAAGTAATAATTTTAGCCTTTAACCTCAAAGACCTGAGTGGAAGGAAGCAGACCTATTTTCCTATATTCAGGTTTCTGGCAAAATATACTGGTATGGTTGTGATACACAGTCTTCTGTGTCCAAAGGATCTATGCTGACTCAGTCATATCTCATGTCTCTGCCACGGGTTCTCCAAATGCAGCTTGTGTAGCTTGGAAAAAAACCACTTTTTCTATGACAGAGACAGAAACAAAAAGAGAATTGGATAGATTTTTCTATCTTGAAGTCAGGCAGAAAAAGCTTTGCAAGGTTTAGGACAAAGTTTAGGAGTAAGAATATGGGTAAGAACACAAACTATGAGGTCAGGGGACAATTAGTCAAAGGACACCAGACCAAGAGTTCCTAGGACATTGGGCAACATGATGAATAGGAGATTATTTGGAAAATAGAACAATGGACTTTTGTCCTCACAGTTCTAGATTTTTTCCTTCATGAAACTCTCTGGATATTAATTGGGCAATGCCTAGTTTGGACAAGATTTGTACCTATATAAATTGGGGTTCGTCTTCATTTACCCTCAAACCATCAGTTTCAGTACTGACTGACTTGACTTAGAGTTTGGCAGGGGATCTAATCTTACCAGAAAGTTCTGTGAGATCATATCATGAGGGTCTTAGTATACCACAAAGGAGAATATATATTTAGATAAACAGGAAGAGCTACCCAACTACCTAGATTTTCCTAGAACTTCCCTGATGTCACATACAGATCTCACCTTGTCATCTGCTATAGTCAATTTAGCAGCATAAAAGTTGTCCCGGAAACTTGGGCTAGTTTTGCTTTCATAACATGGCCACAGGTTGCTTCTGCAGGGGCCAGGGAACAGATTGATGTCCTCATCATGGTTATTGGCAATTCTTGTTGCCTTCCTGCCCTCCAGGTCAAGAAACAGGACAAGAAGACAACCTATCCTTGATTCTTGGAAGGAACTGATATAAAGAAGAAAGACCCCAGCAATGGAATTATTTGCCATAATGCTGTGTGGCTAGCTTAGATTAAGAAACAGGGGCAACTAGATGATGCAGTGGATAGAGCACCAGCCCTGAAGTCAGGAGAATCTGACTTCAAATCCAGCCTCATACACTTAACACTTATTAGCTGTGTGAACCTGAGCAAGTAATTTAACTCCAATTGTCTCAACCCCACCCCCCAAAACACAAACAAAAACAAAAACAAAAACAACTTAGCAGTTGGACAATAGTTTGCCAAAAGGTCCCATAGAATAAGAAATAAAACACCATGCATCTCTGAAGGATCCAGGATCTGAGACTTAGTATTGAGGCATAGAATACACAGAATATTCCTAATGCTATATCAGATAAATCCATTTGGGATTAGGTTTTAGTTACCTCAGGAATAGAAATCTTTCCTCCATAGATTCACTGGCAATTTTGTTTTCTTCTACTTCCTCCTATTTACTAGTAAAATTCTTGAAATACTCAGTATTGTTTCATTTGAATCAAGAGGAGTAGAGGTTATTAGCCTGTATTCTAAGAGAACACATTGATTCCAGGTGTGGTGGGAGCAACCGTTGTCTCTCCATTTCACAGAATTATAGATGTAGAACTGAAAGGAAATAAGATACCAGCAAATGGAACATACTCATTTTACAGATGAGGAAACTGAGGTATAGAGAAGTTAAGTTGTTTGCCTGGGATCACACAGCTACCAAGACAGCATTTTACCTATTCAGCCACCTAACTGCCAAATTCCTAGTGGTCCTTCCCACATTTTTACCTGATTTTTTTTCAAGGCAATTAGGATTAAGTGATTTGCTCAGGTTTTTACAACTACTACAAAGTTTTAAGAGTCTGAGGTAGGATTTCAACTTGGGTCCACAGTGCTCTATTTACCGTGGCATCTAGCTGCTTCTCTTCCCCTTCTTACATTTTCACTTGGCCTTTTAAATTATTAAAAATTTGACATAACACCAATCCAAGCAAACAAATTTGCTTAGTAATTATTTTTAAATGAATTATTTTTAACTCACAAAGTTGAAATATTTTAGTCACTCCTTAAATCTCCGTCAGGATTCTTTGTCCATTCATTCTTATATACTTTTTCTTTTATGATTGTAGTTATTATGCACTTCATTGTTCTAGTTTTGATTGTATATGTATTTTTATATGTGTGCATGCACACATGCTATTTTATATGTGCTTTACTTTATTTGAAAGAATCGGAAGTGGGCATTCTACCCATTGTACTCATGTTTGACCAAGAATCACTTCTGCTCTGCTTGAAGACCAATAATGAAAGGGAATCCAAATAGTCACTGAAGCAGTCCTTTCCACTTTTGGATAAGCACTCATTAAGATTAGTTTTCCCTTCCATTGAGCCTAAATCTATCTGCCTACAATTTCCACAGTTAACTTCTAGATTTTTCCCTAGGTTAATTCCTTTTCAAAATATCAAACTTTCTAACACTTGAACAGACTAAGATTTTGTTTTCCAGGTTAAAAACACCCCTCCTTCTATAGGTCTATGTTCAGCATAACCTTAAAATTTTCACCCTTCCAATCACCCTTTTCTAGATATGCTACAGAAAGATATTTTTTTTTTAGTGAGGGACCTAGACATGAACAGAGAACTACTGATATGCCTTGATTATAGTACAGAATAGGGGAGCAATTATCTCCTTTGTTTTGGACACTATGCCTTCCTTACTGAAGCCCAGTATAGACTTAGCTTTTTGTGGCTACCATGTCTCACAGTTGGCTCACAGTGTCTGGAATCTATCAAAATCCCTAGATTTAATTATTTTATTAATAGTATCTCATTTCCTCCCCTTTATATGTCAACACAATTTTTAACATTTTTTTTTACAAGATTTTGAGTTTCAAGTTTTTCTTCCACCATCACTCCTCTCCCTTCTTCCAAGAATGGTAAGCAATTTGATATACATATGCTATAAAGCAAAACATATTTCCATATCAGTCACAGTTGTGAAAGAAGCAACAGTATCAGTTAGTTTTGATGATTATTGCTTTATATTATTGTTTGAGATCTGGTATTGCTAGACTACTTTTTTTTAATATTTTGATTTTCCTGTCCTTTTGTTCTAACAGGTTTTGTTGTTACTTTTTTTCTAATTCTATCAACTATTTTTGATAGTTTGATTGATATGGCACTGAATAAGTAAAATAGGCAAATTTTTCATTTTTATTATATTAGCTCAGCCTAACCAAGAGAAAATTATGTTTTTCCAGTTTTCCTATATAATCTTAATGGTGGCTCCCCAATATTTGAATTATTTCTTTCTGGTTACTTGCAATATTTTTTCTTTTGACTCATGGTTCTAAATTGGCAGATTCTTTTAATGCCTGCCTACCTTCTGGCTCCAGGATATCAGGACAGTTTGTCTTAATAATTTTTTGAAAGCTCCTTCTTTTGGTTATGGCTTTCAGGTAGTCCAATGATTCTGACATTGTCTGTTCTGGATCTATTTTCCAGATCAATTGTTTTCCTACATTTTCTTCTATCTTTTCATTTTTTTGAATGTAATTGATTGATTCTTGTTGTCTCATTGAGTTATTAACTTCCACTTGCCCAATTTTAACTTTTAAGGGTTGTTTTCTTCAATTAGTTTTTGTACTTCCTTTTCCATTTTACCAATTGTAATTTTCAAATAATTTTATTCTCAAGACTAAATGTTCTTAAAAGACTTTTTGCCTTTTTATCTTTTATAAAAATACAACTCTTTGTCTTTTATAAGAACACAACTCAAGAACAAGATGGAAGCTTGGTGTGGCAATTTAGTAACACCATTTCTTAAAATATCTTAAAATCCTGACCTCTGTCTTTGAGCTATAGATTCATAGGAGGGATCTGAGAAATTCCTTAGTCCAACTTAGCCATTTTACAGATAGAGATATTGAAGCCTATTAAGTTATATGATAGAGATTTCCTGATCCAAAGTCTAGTGTTTTTACTCCCTTTCTGTGCCTGAAACATAATAGGGTCTTAATAAATATTTGTTGAATTTAATTGATATTTTATTTATGCATTAATTTGATAAGGATTTATTAATCAACTACTATGTACCAAGTACTCTATCAGATGTTAGAGAGACAAGGACAAAAATGAAATAATTATCCCTTTCACATTATTGTAGGGAATAGGGTCATGGTAATTCCTTGATCTGGAAAATATGCATAAAACTTTTTGGCCTTCCCTTCACACCAGAGAAGGTCTGATTTTTTTTCTTTCTTTTATGGAGTATTTACAATACTTATTATAAATTATAAAACAAATTTACATATGTGTGTATGTGTTTTCTTTTGCAATATGGCTAATGTAGAAATAAGTTTTCATGACTTCACATGTATAATCACTATCTTATTGCTTACCTTCTCAGTACGTGAGGGAAGAATACATGAAGGAGGAAGAGAATTTGGAACTCAAAAGTTTTAAAAGGTTGAATATTTTAAAAGTTTGCATGTAATTGGTAAATACAATGAAATACAATTTTTATAAATTTGGTCATAGGCTCTGTGTCATCTACTGGCCTTTGCATGTTGTCTATGGCTTCTGTAAACTCCTTGCAAATCCCCATTTAATTTCTTATATTGTCCTGTGATGTATCAAAACTATAATGGGGAAAGTCATGATGTGTAAGGGAGATCAAGGAGCTCTTAGTCTTTTGGGGAGGTGGCAGTGTGTGTGTGTGTGTGTGTGTGTGTGTGTGTGTGTGTGTGTGTGTTTATTTAGGAGACTGAGAATAGGGTAGAGAGAAAGAAGACAGAGACAGACAGACAAAGAAAAAAACCGAGAGGGAGAGAAAGAAAGGGAAATAGGGAAGGGGGAGAGGGAGGAGAAGAGTGGAAAGAACACAATGATTAAGTGGATAAAGTGCCATTGGAATCAAGAGGACTTATCTTCCTGAGTTCTTTCAAGATTCTGTTCCCAGACACTTACTAGCTGTATGACCCTGAATAAATCATTCAATCATTTTTACCTCAGTTGTCTCATTTGCAAAATGAGTTATAGAAGGAAATGACAACCATTTCAGTATTTTGCCAAGAAAATGCCAAAAAAGAAGTCACAAAGAGCTGGACATGACTGAAAAACAAATTGGAAAAAAAAATATGTGTATGTAGATAAATAGTAATTTTGGTGAATGGAGATAGCTACCAAGCAACTAAGGAGATAGGACTTGAGTTGATCCTGGAAGGATACTAAAGAGGGACAAGCACAGAAAGAATACATTCTAACACGCCTTACTGGGAATTATTGTGCTCAGTGAATTGTTTCTCTCCCATCAGGGTCTGGTCATTCTTCTGAGACCACACCTTTCTTCTCTTATTAGGAATCCCCACTACTTAGCCCTCTCTTTCTTCACATCTGCATCCTATTCCTTGATTACATTCTTGATTTTATCCTCCCTGAGGCATATCGGCTCTAATCACTGAATCTAGTGAATAAATGCCTGGTATATAGTAGGTATTTAATAAATGCTTGTTAACTGACATTTTCCAAGATTCAGAGAGGAAGTCATTCTAAACTCTATCCAATTACATGGTCATGAGAGGATAGTCTGGTTTGTAATGTGCAGTGCTATAAAAAGCTAAAGAAAGAAAGAAATACAGAAAAGGAGAATATCATATATTAAACCTGCAAAGGTAAGCTGGAGCCAGATCAAGCAGGGCTTAAAGTTTTATTTGAAAGAAATTTGAATGGAGGGGCCAGTCTAATGACTAATAAGTAAATTTTTGTTGAGTGCTTTCTATATGTAGGACATTATGCTGCATACTGTGGTGGTAACAAAGACTGTAAGACATGACAATATAAAGAAATGACACATACTCTTAAGCATCTTCAATCTAGATGAATAGAGGCAAGGCATAAAAACACAAAATATTGAAAAACAAGCTAGAGTACTGGGGCTATCTACTTCTAACTTCCTTCCGAATCTTCAAAGTGTAGAATTGGTTGTGTGATCTTGTTTAGCTTTTACCTCCCTCTAATTATCACTATTTTAATCACTTTTTATGTGCACTGCTTTTTTGAAGTTGTTTTAAGCAGGAGAAATCTATTAGAGTTCAAACTCACATTCTCCTAACCAGCTTGAGAAATCCAGGGCCATCCTTTTGCTTCACCTCTAGCCTCAGCATATGGGCAGTTCAAACAACCTTGACTAGCTGCATATCTGAGAGAAAAATCCACTTTCAGGACAAACATAATGAAACTATGTTCTGATACTTGCCATTTAGAAACTGTGCCACTCCCACAAAGCAGAAATTTTTGCTAAGAAATTTTTTCCACAGAACAATTTGACTTTATGCAGAAGTGATGTCTGTTTTTGCTACTAAGCCCCTTCCTGGTTTTCTTTGACAGACTAAGAAAATTGGACAGGATAGCTAATTATTTCCACCATTTTGTCTCTAGTATCCTAGAATCATTTTTCCTATTGATCTTCCATAAAACAAATTTTGTCAGTCTCTTGCCCTGAATAACAGCCAATGCTTTTTTTTTTTTTTCTCTCCTTGTAGGCTGCTAAGCATTCTTGGGAAAAATCTTGTTAACCACACTGATGAAATCCACTATACATGTAGCTCTAAAGTCTTACTGAAGCTTTAAGTTATTAAAGCTTAAAATTGAACTAAATCTTTTGGGATACCGTATAAATTCAAAATTCTGTGCCCAATATCTTCTGGGTCTTCAGTATTAATGGGCAAACCTTGGATCCTTCTCTGGTTAACTCACTTGTGAAATTTCACAGTAGCTATTCCAAACCTTTTCAGCTCCCCCATCTCCTAACCTCCCCCTAACCCTCCCCCTTTATTCTCAAGAGATGATCTTAGCACTACTTAACTACTTAAGATCAAGGCCATCTGAAGTGAGTTTCCTCAACTTCCTTCCTTTTTCTTGTCAACATTACTCCCTATCTTTGCACACCCTATCATCTTCCTCTGTCAGAGAAAGAAGTGTCCTTCTTCTTTGTCAAAACAAAATACTGCACCTGTGACCTATAAAATTTTATTTCATTAAATATTTACCAATTACATGCAAACTTTTTAAACATTCAACTTTTTAAAACTTTGAGTTCCAAATTCTCTTCCTCCCTCATGTATTCTTCCCTTACGCACTGAGAAGGCAAGCAATAAGATAGTGCTTATACATATGAAGTCATGAAAACTTATTTCTATATTAGCCTTATTACAAAAGAAAACACATACACACATATGCAAAACAAGAAAAACATAGTTTTAAAAATCATTCTTCATCTGCACTCAGAGTTCATCGGCTCTCTCTCTAGAGATGAATAACATTTTGTTGTCTTGTATCATCGTGTTAGAGTAGCTAAGTCTTTCTCAGTAGATTATGCTTACAACATTTCTGTTAATGTAACATGCTTCCATAGTTCTCTCACTTCACTCTGCATCATTTTATACACATCTCTCCAGGTTTTTCAGAAAGTAGCTTACTTGACCAACTTTCTTGAAATCTTTAATTGAAATTTGGATGATTCTTGTTGAGTAAGTTGTAGAATTGATTCTATTTTTTAAAGTTTAATTTTTTTTTGAATATTAATTTAAAATGCTACTGAGTCCCAAATTTTCTTCCTCAGTCCTCTTCCTTAAGATAGTAACACATTTGATATAAGTTTTATCTATACAATCATGAAAAGCTTATTTGCATCTTACTCTTATTGTGAAAGAAGAAAACAGACCAAAGTAAAACAAGAACATGAAAAAAGTGAAAATATTGCATTTTGATATGCACCCAGACTTCATCAGTTCTTTCTCTGGATATGAATGGCATTTTCCATTATGAGTCCTTTGGAATTGTCTTGGATCATTTTATTGTTGAGAAGAGCTAAGTAATTCAAGAGAAATCATTGAATAAAGTTGTTGCTATTTTTAAATGTTTTCAAAGCTTTTTATTTTCAAAACATATGCATAGTTTTCAATATTCACCCTTGCAAAAGCTTGTGTTCTAATTTTTTTCTCCCTAACTTCTCTCCAATCCCTCCCTTAGAAGGCAAGTAATCCAGCAAATGTTAAATATGTACAATTCTTCTAGACTTATTTCCACATTTATCATGCTGCACAAGAAAAATCAGATCAAAAAAGGAAACCTTGAGAAAGAAAACAAAAAGCAAACAACAGCATAAATGTGAAAATACTATGTTGTGATCCACAATTAGTCCCCACATTCTTCTTTCTGGATTCAGATGGCTCTCTGCATCACAAGTCTAGCGGAACTGGCCTGAATAACTTTGCTGTTGAAAAGAGCCACATCCATCAGAATTGATCATCATATAATCTTGTTGCTGTGTACAACAATCTTCTGCTTCTATTCACTTCACTTAGCATCAGTTCACATAAGTCTCTCCAGGTCTTCCTAAAATCATCCAGTTGAGCATTTCTTAAGAGAACAATAATATTTCATTACATTCACTTACCGTAACTTATTTAGCCATTCTCCTACTGATAGGCATCCATTCAGTTTCCAGTTCCTGACCACTACAAAAAGGGCTGCTACAAACATTTTTGCACAGATGAGTCCTTTTCCTTTTTTATGATCTCTTTGGGATACAGGCCAAGTAGAGACACTGCTGGATCAAAGGGTATGCATAATTTCTTAACCCTTTGGGCAAAGTTCCATATTGTTCTACAGAATGGTTGGATCCATTCACAACTCTGCCAACAATGTATTAGTATCCCAGTTTTCCCACATCCCATCCAAAATTCATCATAATTTTTTCCTTTCATCTTAGCCAATCTAAGAAGTATGGTGATAACTCAGAGTTGTCTTAATTTGCATTTCTCTAATCAATAATGATTTAGAGCATTTTTTTCATATGACTAGAAATTATTAAAATTTCTTCATCTGACAACAATCTATTCATATTTTTATCATTTATCAATTGGAGAATGACTTATCTTCTTGTAAATTTGAATCAATTCTCTATATATTTTAGAAATGAGTCCTTGGGTGTAAATTTTCTTCTTAGTTTTCTGCTTCTCTTCTATCTAATCTTGTCTGCGTTGGTTTTGTTTATACAAAATCTTTTTAACTTAATATAATAAAAATTATCCATTTTGCACTATATAATGTACTCTAGTTTTTCTTTGACCACAAATTCTTTCCTTCTCCATAGATCTGAGAGGTAGCATATCCTTTGTTCTTCTAATATGATTATAGGATGACTCTTTATGTCTAAGTCATGAACCCATTTTAACCTTATCTGGTATGGGATTTCAGGTATGGGCCAATGCCTAGTTTCTGCCATACTAATTTCCAACTTCCCCAGCAATTTTTATCAAATAGTGAGTTTTTATCCCAGAAGTTGGGATCTATGTGTTTATCAAACTTAGATTACTATATTGTGAACCTAAAATAGTGTGTTGTGACCCTAACCTATGCTACTGATTGACCACTTTATTTTTTAGTCAGTACCAAATGATTTTAATTATAGCTGCTGTAGAATATAGTTTTAGACCTCATACAGCTAGGTCATTTCATTTGCATTTTCCCATTATTACCCTTGAAATTCTTAACCTTTTGTAATTATGTTTTCTAGCTTTGTTTTTATATTTGTTCTTATATTTTCTAGCTTTGCTATTATATTTGATGAACTTTGTTAGATTTTCTAGCTCTGTAAAATAATTTCTTAGGAATTTGATATGGCACTGAATAATAGATTAGTTTAGGTAGAATTTTCATTTTTACTATATTAACTCAATCTACCCAGGAGCACTTGATATTATTCCAAATGATTAGATCTGATTTCATTTGTTTGCAAAGTATTTTGTAATTGTGTTTACATAGTTCCTGATTTTGTGTTGGCAGGTAGACTCCCAAATATTTTATGTTATCTACAGTTGTTTTAAATGGAATTTCACTTTGTATCTCTTGTTGCTGGATTTTATTGGTAATATATAAAAATGATAATGACTTTTGTGGATTTATTTTGCATCCTGCAACTTTGCTAAAATTGTGAATTGTTTTTATTAGTTTTGAGTTAATTCTCTAGGATTCTCTAAGTATACCATTATATCATCTGCAAAGTATATAATTTGGTTTCCTTATCACCTCCTCTAATTTTTTCTTATCTTATTGATAAAGCTAAAATTTCTAATACAATATTGAATAGTAATGGTAATAGTGGGTAACTTTGTTTCACCCTTTATCTTATTGAGACTATTTCTAATTTATCCCCATTACATATACTTGCTGATGGTTTTAAATAGATGCTACTGATAATTTTAAGGAAAACTCCATTTATTCCTATGCTCTATAGTGTTTTTAATAGGAATGAATGTTGGATTTTGTCAAATGCTTTTTCTGCATCTATTTAGGTAATCAGATGATTTCTGTTAGTTTGGTTATTGATATAGTCAATTATGCTAATAGTTTTCCTAACATTGAACCAGCCCTGAGAATTCCTGGTATAAATCCTACTTGGTCATGGTATATGATGGTGATAAGTTGCTGTAATCTCTTTGCTAATATTTTGTTTAAGATTTTTGCATCAATATTCATTAAGGAAATTTGGCCATAATTTTTTCCATTGTTTTGACCCTACCTGGTTTAGGTATCAACACTATATCAGTGTCATAAAGGAATTTGGTAGAATACTTTATTTCCCTATTTTTCCAAATAGTTTGTATAGTATTGTTCTTTAAATGTTTGGTAGAAATCACTTGTAAATCCATCTGGCCTTAGAGATTTTTTTTCTTAGGGAGTTGATTAATAGTTTGTTCAATTTCTTTTTCTAAAATGAAACTGTTTAAGTGGTTTATTTCCTCCTCTATCAATCTGAGCAATCTATATTTTTTAAATTATTCATCCATTTCACTTAGATTATCTGATTAGCATACAATTAGGCAAAACAGCTCCTAATTAATGCTTTACTTTCCTCTTCATTGTGGAATGTTCACCCTTTTCATTTTTGATACTAGCAATTTGATTTTCTTTCCTTTTTCTAAATAAATTAATTAAAGGTTTATCTGTTTTGATGTTTTAATAAAACTAAGTCTTAGTTTTGTTTATTAGTTCAATAGTTTTCTTACTTTCAATTTCATTAATCATCTTTCATTTTCAGAACTCCAGATTTGATATTTGTTTTTTTTTAATTTTTTCTAGCTTTTTAAATTGCATTCCCAATAAATTGATCTTCTCTTTATTTTATGCAAGTAAACATCTGGAGATATAAAACTTCCCCTAAGAACTACTTTGCCTGCATCCCATAAATTTTGGTATGATGTTTCATTATTTTTATTCTCTTGGATGAAATTATCAATTGTGTCTATAATTTGTTGTTTCACCCACTCATTCTTTAGGATTAGGTTATTTAATTTCCAATCAATTTTGGCACATTTTCCCTGGCCCTTTATTACATATAATTTTTATTGCATTATGATCTGAAAAAAGATGCATTTACTATTTCTGCTTTTCTGTACTTGATTTTGAGGTGTTTATGTGCTCGAAGATAGTCAGTTTTTGTGCAGGTTCCATGTACTGCTGAGAAAAAGTAAATTCCTTTCTTTTCCCCATTCAATTTTCAGCAAAGGTCTATTATATTTAACTTTTCTAAACTTCTATTTACCTCCTTAATTTCTTTCTTATTTTTGGTTCAATTTATCTAGTTCTGAGAGAATAAGGTTGAGATCTCTCACTAGTTATAGTTTTACTGTTCATTTCTTCTTGCAGCTCTCAACTTCTCCTCTAGCAATATGAATGCTATACCATTTGGTACATATATATTTAATAGTAATATTATGTCATTATCTATGGTACCCTTTAGCAAAATGTAGTTTCCTTTTCTATCTCTTTTAATTAATTCTATTTTTTTTGTTGTTGTTCTTGCTTGATTTGAGAGCAGGATCATTATCTCTGTTTTTTTGTTTTGTTTTGTTTTGTTTTTTTCCTTCAGCTGAAGCATAAACTACTCTGATGTCCTAGAAGCAGAGGATAAAATAGCCATTGAAAGAATCCAATGATCACCTCCTAAAATAGTAGATTTCTTGAAAGATGCTGTTTAGGCTTTTTTTTTTTTCCATCATGACTTTCAGGTAGTCCAATAATTCTTAGACTGCCTCTCCTGGTTCCATTTTCCAGGTTAGTTCTTGTGGTGATTACTGAAATGAAGACTGCCCCAGAGACCCCCAAAAAACTGAACCAGAGAACATTACGTTCTTTTTCAATTCAAGGAAAATGTGTAGAGAGCATTGTTAGACTTATCAAAAACCAAGGTTTGATTGTAACTTGGGAACAGATCGTTGAACTTTTAGAAACAGTACAATACACATCCCCTTGGTTCTCTAAGGAAAAAGAATTAGATACAGAGGAGTGGAAATTAATAGGAGAGCAACTACAATGATAATGGACCTGACTCAATTTCTAAAGAAACACTTTATGCATATGACTTAATACAACTGGCTTTAGGAAATTATATGTTATAGAAATTATAGAATAAGTTATAGAATAAGGAAAGTAAGTTATATATAAGTTATAGAATAAGGGAAAAAGAAGAAAGTGCAAGAGAGAGAGAGGATACAGACAAACTAGGTGAAAAGCATGAAGAATTAGACAAGAAAGGAGTCAAGTACAATTCCGATGAAATTAAGGAATGTGGTAGTTCCGGCTCAGCCCATTGCTACGCAAGCCGGGGCTCCTCTGCGGCAGTTAGCTCTGGTTTCCGCTCCATCACCAGCTCCAGCTCTAGGCGAAGGCTAGGAATCGGGCCGGCTTCGAGCCGGAGGAGGGGATGTCCAGCTCCCCGCTGTCCAAGAAGCGTCGCGTGTCCGGGCCTGAGCCAAAACCAGGTTCTAACTGCTCTCCTACTCATCCTGTTCCCTCTGAAGTGCCCACTACACCTGCCAACGGAATGGCCGGGAACGAGGCTGACATCGACGAGGGCCTCTACTCCAGGCAGCTTTATGTGCTAGGCCACGATGCCATGAAGCGACTTCAGACTTCCAGTGTCCTAGTGTCTGGCCTCCGGGGCCTAGGAGTTGAGATCGCCAAGAACATTATCCTGGGTGGCGTCAAAGCTGTTACCCTCCATGATCAGGGGGCTGCCCAGTGGGCTGATCTTTCTTCTCAGTTCTACCTTCGAGAAGAAGACGTGGGCAAGAACCGGGCAGAGGTTTCCCAACCCCGTCTGGCTGAGCTCAACTCCTACGTTCCGGTCTGTTCCTACACAGGGCCTCTCACGGAGGACTTCCTTAGCAACTTCCAAGTGGTTGTCCTCACCAACTCTCCTCTGGAGGAGCAGCTGCACATAGGCGAGTTCTGCCACGGTCATGGCATCAAGCTGGTGGTGGCCGACACTCGGGGTCTCTTCGGGCAGCTGTTCTGCGACTTCAGTGAAGAAATGGTCCTGACAGACGCAAATGGGGAGCAGCCGCTCAGCGCCATGGTTTCTTTGGTCACTAAGGACAGCCCGGGTGTAGTGACCTGCCTAGATGAGGCCCGGCACGGCTTTGAGACTGGCGACTTTGTCACCTTCACCGAGGTGAAGGGCATGAGTGAGCTTAACGGCATATCCCCAGTGGAGATCAAAGTCCTAGGCCCGTACACCTTCAGCATTTGCGACACAGCCAGATTCTCTGACTACGTCCGAGGTGGGATCGTGACCCAGGTCAAAGTGCCCAAGAAGATCAGTTTTAAGTCACTTTCCCTGTCCCTGGCCGAGCCCGAATTTGTGATGACTGATTTTGCCAAGTTTTCTCGCCCCGCCCACCTCCACCTGGCCTTCCGGGCGCTCCACCAGTTCTACAGCCAGCGAGGGCGGCTGCCTCATCCTCAGAACCAGGCGGATGCCGCGGAGATGGTGAGCCAGGCGCAGGCCATTAAAGCGGCGGCCTCTCCCCGGCTGCTGCAGGAGGATTTGAATGAGGAGCTGGTGCGGCAGTTAGCCTACATGGCAGCTGGAGACCTGGCCCCCATAAACGC
Source organism: Sminthopsis crassicaudata (assembly GCF_048593235.1). Lineage (NCBI taxonomy): Eukaryota > Metazoa > Chordata > Mammalia > Dasyuromorphia > Dasyuridae > Sminthopsis > Sminthopsis crassicaudata. The sequence continues at coordinate 80,011,892 of NC_133619.1, read as the reverse complement.
TTTCATCGGGGGCCTGGCCGCCCAGGAAGTTATGAAGGCCTGCTCGGGAAAGTTCATGCCCATCATGCAGTGGCTGTACTTCGATGCTCTCGAGTGTCTGCCCGAAGACAAGCAGGTGTTGACGGAGGACAATTGCCGCCCACGCCAGACCCGCTACGATGGCCAAGTGGCCGTGTTTGGCTCTTACCTGCAGGAGAAGCTTGGCAAGCAGAAGTACTTCCTGGTTGGGGCGGGGGCCATCGGCTGTGAGCTGCTCAAGAACTTTGCTATGATTGGCCTGGGCTGTGGGGATGGCGGAGAGGTCATCGTCACTGATATGGACACCATCGAGAAGTCCAACCTCAACCGGCAGTTCCTCTTCCGGCCCTGGGATGTCACGAAGCTGAAGTCCGATACCGCCGCTGCTGCCGTCCGGCAGATGAACCCGCAGATGCACGTGACCAGTCACCAGAACCGGGTGGGGCCCGACACTGAGCGCATTTACGACGACGACTTCTTCCAGGCCCTGGATGGGGTGACCAATGCGTTGGATAATGTCGATGCTCGCATGTACATGGACCATCATTGCGTGTACTATCGGAAGCCCCTGCTGGAGTCGGGTACCCTGGGCACCAAGGGCAATGTCCAGGTGGTGATCCCTTTCCTCACCGAGTCCTACAGCTCCAGCCAAGACCCCCCAGAGAAATCCATCCCCATCTGCACTCTCAAGAACTTCCCCAACGCCATTGAGCACACACTGCAGTGGGCCCGAGATGAGTTCGAAGGCCTCTTCAAGCAGCCAGCAGAGAGCGTCAATCAGTACCTCACAGACCCAAAGTTTATGGAGCGTGCCCTGCGGCTGGCAGGGACTCAGCCCCTGGAGGTGCTGGAGGTGGTCCAGCGGAGCTTGGTGCTGCAGCGCCCCCGCACGTGGGCTGACTGTGTGGCCTGGGCCTGCCTTCACTGGCACGCCCAGTATGTCAACAACATCCGACAGCTGCTGCACAATTTCCCTCCGGAGCAGTTGACCAGTTCTGGCGCCCCTTTTTGGTCGGGACCCAAGCGATGTCCTCATCCTCTCACTTTTGACATCCAAAATCCTTTGCATCTGGATTATGTCATGGCAGCGGCTAACCTGTTTGCGCAAACCTACGGGCTGGCGGGCTCTCGGGACAAGACAGCCGTGGCCACGCTCATCCAGACCGTGCACGTCCCCGAATTCACTCCCAAGTCTGGCGTTAAGATCCACATCTCTGACCAGGAGTTCCAGAGCGCCAACACGTCTGTCAATGACAGCCAGCTGGAGGAGCTGAAGGCCATGCTCCCCAGCCCGGAGAAGCTGGCTGGCTTCAAGATGTACCCCATCGATTTTGAGAAGGATGACGACAGCAACTTCCACATGGATTTCATTGTGGCAGCCTCCAACCTTCGCGCTGAGAACTATGACATCCCTCCCGCCGACCGGCACAAGAGCAAGCTGATCGCGGGGAAGATCATCCCGGCCATCGCCACGACTACGGCGGCCATGGTGGGCCTGGTGTGCCTGGAGCTGTACAAGGTGGTGCAGGGTCACCAGCGCCTCGAGGCCTACAAGAACGGCTTTCTCAACCTCGCCCTGCCCTTCTTCGGCTTCTCGGAGCCCATTGCGGCGCCCCGCCATAAGTACTATGACCACGAGTGGACACTCTGGGATCGCTTCGAGGTCAAGGGGCTCCAGCCTGGAGGCGAGGAGATGACGCTCAAGCAATTCCTGGACTACTTCAAGACAGAGCACAAGCTGGAGATCACGATGCTGTCCCAGGGTGTGTCCATGCTCTACTCCTTCTTCATGCCGGCCGCCAAGCTCAAGGAGCGGCTGGACAAGCCCATAACCGAGATCGTGAGCCGGGTGTCCAAGCGCAAGCTGGGCCGCCACGTGCAAGCACTGGTGCTAGAGCTCTGCTGCAATGATGACAGTGGTGAGGATGTGGAGGTGCCCTACGTGCGCTACACCATCCGCTGAGCAGGCGGCAGGCCGGCCCCTTCGTCTCCCCGTCCCCATCCCGCCTTCTCCCAGGCCCGCTCCCCTGGGGGGGCTGGGTGTCCCTGTCTCCCCCCACCTTTGCCCAGGGCACTGGAGGGCATAACTTTGTACTGGACCCATAATAAAGTTATTGATGGAAACAAAAAAAAAGAAATTAAGGAATGTGGTGCTTCACAGCAGGAGCCATTAGGGCATTATCCAGCCCCTGACCCTCTCCCCTCAATGAACCCTTCAAGGGTGGAGGAAGAAGGAGGAGGGGGAGGGGCAGTGACCCAATCAGCACCACCTATGAAGCAGTGAATGACAAGATTACAAAAGGCACTGGTTAAAGCTAAAAAGGAAAGACAGGATGTATCTGATTTAAAAATAAATGTGTATCCTGTGATTGAAGAGTTTGACTTTTCAGGTCAACAAAGGAGAAAATACACTCCTTTTGATCTGGAAAAAATTAAGGACTTGAAAAGGGTTGCACTCTTTATGGGGCTACATCATCTTATGTTAAGATGTTACTAGAGAGTTTGGTTTATGAAATCTTAACCCCCAGTGATTGGAAATCTATAGCAAGGGCATGTTTAGAACCAGGACAAAACTTGTTGTGGCTTTCAGAGTATCATGAATTATGTAGGATTCAAGTCCAAGGAAATAGGCAAACTGGAGTTAATGTACAAATCACCTTTGACCAGCTAGCAGGTGAAGGTCAGTACGCAGACAATTCAGCACAGATTAATTACCCCATAGCAGCATATGAGCAAATTGCTACTGCGGCAATCAAAGCATGGGGCTCACTTCCAGGAAAAGATGGAGGGGAAGCCTTCACAAAAATAGGGCAAGGTCCCATTGAACTCTTTGCAGATTTTGTGGGATGTCTGCAAACAGCTGTCATAAGAACAAATGGAGAAAATGCAGCTACAAGAATTATGATAAGACAACTGGCTAAGGAAAATGCTAATGAGGTTTGCAGAAGAATTATATGGGGACTAGACAAAGATGCTCTTTTAGAGGAGATCATAAGATGCTGTGCCACAGTGGGCACAAATGCTTATTATACCCAGACTATGATGCAAAACATGAGAAGACAGTTCCCTCTTGGCAAGGGAATTCCAGAGAAAATTATCGATGCTTTCAGTGTGGAAAAATAGGACATCTGAAAGCCCAATAGAGTAAGAGGATAGGGTGAGAGAAGACCTAAAACCCTATGTCCAAAATGGAACTGAGGTTTCCACTGGGCCTCAGAATGTAGATTGACCCAGGGAAATGAGAGTCAGGTCCCAGCTCCAAAATCTCAAACAAAAAACAGGTGGGGCATGATGGCAGCTGAGTTTACACCCAGAGAATCTTTAGAAGTTTCTTTTGGCAGAGAAGCAATCAGATGAGAGAAAGGGATTACAATTGGGATATATATAGAATTTTTAATCCAACAGAAGGGCAGCGTCCAGTGCAAACAGCTCCAATGTAATTGCCATATGATGAGGAGAGATCTAGAAAGTGGTAAAATAGAAGGGACTATCTAGGCTAACTGCTTGGGAGAAAGGGTTTGTTTGCATTTCTACAGATGAAGAAGGAATCAGATGGGTGCCAACAAACACCGTGAGCGAGACAGAAAAAGAGGAAAATTTCAAAACAAAGGAGAAGACCTAAGAAATATCTGACACTGAAAGAGCATGGTTAATAATGAGACTGTTACAGAACTTTAAAACCAGCAGGAATCATTGGATTCTTTGAGATATGATAAGACTGTTGCAGGACTTTAAAATCTTTAGGAATTGTTGGATTCTCTAACACATGATGAGACTATTGCAGGACTTCAACATCAGGAATTATTGATTCTCTACACACATGAAGTAATGTTCAATAGATTCCTTTTGGACTATTTCTAAGACTTATGGACATGTATAATTCATGTTGATTCATGTTATTTGTCACATCACTACTAGCCTGTGTTACTATGTGCTTATGTAATTTATGTAATTATGTGTAATATATTCCATGTTGATGGATTTAAGTATACCTGTTTCAAGTGAGACCCTTCAGAAACTCACTAATCTGATTTGATTCCCCATTTTCCTTTGGTGTTTTCATCTCCCTTCCTGAGACATCAGGGAGGGCGTGATCACCTCCTTTTTGGTGTTTTCACCCCTTTTTTGAGCAGTCAGGGAAGGCATGATCACCTCCTCTTTGGGGTTTTCCTTGAGAAGTCAGGGAGGGCATGACCACCTATGTTCTAAAACAAAAGAAAACAGGAGATGTTATGGGCCAGAACTCTGAACTTGAAACAAGGATTCTTATAAGGTGCTAAGTCAGTGGAATTCATAAAGACAATGGTTGTCTAGTTTAGCATGGTGCTTAATATTGTTCTTTAGTTCAGTACATGTACTGAGTACTTAATATAGTTCCATAAGATTCACACCTATGATAATGGAGAATATAACAGCCCTCAAAGGCTGAGACGGATTTATTCCATTGTACAACTTTTCATTCCATTGTGGTGGCTGGAGGCTGAAGCACAAACCTTTGGATTCATGAGAGATTCATTCACTTCATCTCACACCACCTTGGTGGCAGGCTTTCCTTCTTCACTTCTCCACTGAAACCAAGACTCCGGAAGGCCTCCAGAAAACTGGCTGAGCCCCAAGTGAAGGAGATAGGACTTTGAAGGAGACAATAAAGGATTTGGACTTTAACACCTGGCTGTTCTTGTGGTGATTAGTGAACTGAAAAGAAGGCCCAGAGACCCCCAAGAAAACCGAACCAGAGAACATTACAGTTAGTTGTTTTTCCTATTTTACATCTGTGTGGCCATCCTGGTTGAGAGCTCAAGGTATAAGAGTCCTTTGTTCTCAGAAGTGATTTTAATGAGACAGGAGACTCATAGAATATGAAAAAGAGCTCAAGTTTATTATGCAGCACAGCCTTATTGATGTATATTTTTGCAAGCATGAACAGCATATAAACAAGAGGCAATCTCCAATCACCAGTCAGAGAAACAGCTAATGGGTTTTGTGTGTGCATGGTATCTACCAATTGGAGGAGAGTCAACCCAGCCACTTCAGCAACTTGCTCACAGGCGAGAGGCCCCATCAACACATTACTGTTTATGAGAAACTGTACTGTGACTGTCAGGCCATTCACTTTCCCAGTCATACACCACTGCTCCTTGCTTAACGAGGGCTACAAAAGCATTTCTGCAATATGGCAGAAAACTTATTGTGCACCAAAGGTCAAGGTGGCCTCTGTTACTTCCTTTCGGTAGAGTCCTATATCCTAGCAATTCCTTCTTTTTTTCTTTTAGATAAAAAGCCCTTTCTTAGCAGTAACCACATATTCTGACATCAACTCAACTTGACATACTTGTGAACCTACTCTGTCACATCTCTGACCTCTTCTAAGTCCAAGCATTGCTCTACAACAATATGCGTTCCAATTTTCCCATAACAAAACGTTTAAAATCCTATCTACCCTTCATACATTTCCCATGGCCTTAGTGACAGCATACAGTAATCGAGTAACAAAATCAGTGAAAGGCTCCCCAGTTTTTTTGTCTTATTTGTGTAAAGGTTTCCTTTTCACCTTTTTCTACTGGAATCCTACTTCATGCTGTTTGGGCACATTGGGATATTCGGAGATATGACTCTTGAGTAAAATGAATTTGTTCTCTGGTGTTGGCATGAGCCCCAGTGCCACTAAGTTGCTCAAAATATAAGTTCACATTTGTCCCTGGAGCAGCCTGGACAGCAGTCAACCGAATCTGTTCTAAAAATTCTTGTTATCCAGAACACTGCCTGTACTGGGGTAATCCCAATCATTGGGACACAAAATTGCCCATGACATTGTTCAAGTTGTAATATATAGCAAAAAATGTTATGGCTTATATTTGTGAACTGAATCCTTAAGCTGAGCTACAGCTTTAAAGGAAAGTGGTTCATGTCCTCGTCTTCTCTGTCCTGGGTTAAAAGGTCATCTTCCTCTATTTTAGGATATAATCCTTTCCACCCATTCATGGTTGTCTCCTTGATTTCCTTTGCCTGTTGCAAAACTTTTTGGAGGGAAAACATAGGATATAATTGATTGCCTTTTGCTTTTTGTCTACGAGGAGACTCTGTGGTCTTTGTTTTATATTTCTGATCCTGTTTTTCCTCAGTTCTTATTTCATTTTTTGGCTTTGGGTTAGGAGAGCCTTTGAAAAGCTGTAGATCTGAATAAACATAAGAATAGGGCAGGGATGAGGGTGGTGGAAGAGGAGGCCATTCAATATCATCCTCAGGCTGAGGAGAGGGACACCTACTAAAAATCAGATCTCTCTGTGCTCCAACTACAAATTTCCTGACCTGTTTTTCTGGTTCTGATTTCAGACTTTGTTTAATGAGATTATATATGGTAAAATGACTTTTTAAAATTTCTCCTGAGCATTGCTTGTTATAAGCAGTGAGCTGTTCACCAAAAACAACTCATCTCTCACAATTATAACACCCTTCCTCAGGCAGCCATGGAGAAACTTTATAAGCAAATTGGAATTTCGTAATGTCTCCTAATTGAACTGTGCACCTCTGTTCCTTTATACATTTGTATATAGTCTTCACATATGCTTCTCTGTTTGAAGGGAATAGAGTGCCTATTTTCTGCCCCATTAGTTACTGTCTCCACTGTTCTCAACCTAGTCAGGAAACAGTATAGCTCAGCAGGCTCTCTCTCTGGAGTCCTCTTGGAGGTTGTCTTGACCATACAGAAGTGCTTGACCATTGAGTGATTGCTCTGGCTCCTTTCTTTTCAAATCCCTGCTCAGGCGCTAGTTGTTGTGGCCATCCTGGTTGAGAGCTCAGAGTATAAGAGCCCTTTGTTTTCAGAAATGAGAGGAATGAGGCAGGGAGCCTCATAGAATATGAAAAGTGCTCCGGTTTATTATGCAGCATAGCCTTATTGATAATACATTTTTACAAGCATGATCAGTACATGAACAAGAAGCAATATGCAATCACCAGAGAAGCAGCTCGTGGGTTTTGCAAGTGCATGGTATCTACCAATGGGAGGAGAGCAAACCCAGCCACTTCAGCAACTCACTCACAGGTGAGAGGCCCTTTCAAGGCATCCCTGTTTACCAGCAATTGTACTGTGACCCTCAGGCTATTCTCTTTCCTAGCCGCACAATACTGCTCCTTGCTCAACAAGGACATTTCTGCAACATGGCAGAAAACTTATTGTGCACCAAAAGTCAAGGTGGGCTCTGTACTACCTTTTGGCAGAGTCCTATACCCTAGCATATATCTTCTATTTTTTTTTTTTTTTGACTGATAATTGGTGTCTCATGGAGTCATTCACTTCCATTTCTTCAGTTCTAATTTTTGGTAAATTATTTTCTTCAATTAGTTTTTTTTTTTAATTTCTTTTTGCATTTGACCAAAAGAACTTTTAAATGAGTTTTGTTCATTGAATTTTATTTTCCATTTCAGAAATTCTGTTTTTCAAAGAGTTGATTTTGTTTTCCATAGCAACAAAACTATTCTTTAAGGAGTGATTTTCTTCAGATAATTTCCGTGTTTCCTTTGCCTGACTCTTATTTTTGTCCCCATTTTCCTCTCTCTTTTTTTTTATTTTTTTATTCATTTTTCCAAATTATCCCCTCCCTCCCTCCACTCCCTCCCCCCGATAGCAGGTAATCCCATACATTTTACATGATCTAACTCTCTTTTAAGATTCTTTTTGAATTCTTACAAGAGAACCTTGTGGGATAGAAATCAATTTATAGCACTCTTTGAGGCTTCATCTGGAGATGTTTTGCCTTTAGTGTCCTCAGGGTTTGAGAGTTATTCTTCCCTACATCCATAAAAGTTGTCTATGCCTTTTTGCTCATTTTTAATGGTTGAGTTCTTTTCTTAGGGCAAAGAAGAGATTGTATCAAGCTTGCTCTATAGGCCACTGTGGCTTCATGTTGCCTGGAGCCTGGAACTGCTGGATTCCTTCCCATACTGGGTAGGCATGGCCAAGTCCTGTGTTATGCTGGACTCCAGGGGCTCACTGTTTGCCTTCTGTAGTTGTGTTGGAGGCCTCACAACTAGTCTGTTGACAGGACTGAAACCATGACAAAGTACCCAATGCTGCTGAATTTTGGCAAAGAGCCTCCCAGTAGATTCCCCTACTATGCAGAGGGCACTCCTGTGCCTGCACTGGGCTGCCTTATTCCCCTTGCCTGATTGAGACAAACTTTTCCTGAAGTTCTTCCAAAATATTTTCTGTTGAAAATTTGTTATGCTCTAAATATTTGTGGGTTCTGTCACTCCAAAATCATTTCAGAGGCTTGATCTGGTGTTGATCTGAGGGAAGCCAGAAAAAGTTCAAAGACCTGTCTACTCTCTACCATCTTGGCTCCACCCTGTTGCTGTAATTGTTACAATGTTCTCCTAGTTCAGCTCATTCCATCTGCATCAGTTCCTATATACTTTTTCCAACTTTTTCTGAAACCATCTATTTGTCATTACTTTTTATTTGTTCTTTTAAAAATTATTTAGCATTTTATTTTCCCCCAGTTATATGCAAAACTATTTTAACATTCCTTTTTAAACCGTTGAATTCCAGATTCTCTCCCTTCCTTCCTCCCTACACATTCACTTTTCCCTATTAAGCATGCAAGCAATTCAAATATAGGTTGTACATGTGTAGCTATGCAATGCATTTCCATAATAGTCATGTTGTGAAAGAAAACAGGCCAAAAAACCCCCAAAACCAAAACCAAAATCAAACCAAACAAATCTCAAGAAAATAAAGCAAAATAAAGTATGCTTCAATCTGTATTCAGACACCATCAGTTCTTTCTCTGACTATGGAGAGTATTTTTCACCATAAGTCCTTCAGGGTTGCCTTGGATCATTGTATTGCTTAGGAAAGTTATGTCATTCACAGCTGATCATCTTTAAAAATTGTTGTTTCTTTCTACACAGTACGTTTCACTTTGCATCATCTCATGGAAGTCTTTCCAGGTTTTTCTGAGAGCATCCTGCTCATAATTTCTTATAGTTCAATAATATTCTATCATAATCACAAACCACAACTGAGTCATTTCTCAAATAATGGATATTCTCAATTTTCACTTCTTTTCCCTCAGAAAAGAGATTCTCTCTTTCTTTCTCTCTCTCTCTCTCTCTCTGTATATATATATATACATATATATATATATATACATATATATATTTACCTCAGAAAAGAGATTCTATCTCTCTCTTTATATATATGGAGAGAGAGAGAGAGAGAGAGAGAGAGAGAGAGAGAGAGAGAGAGAGAGAGAGAGAGAGAGAGAGAGAGAGAGAGAGTTCTTAATTTTTTTCTTTGGGGATAAAGATTTAGTAGTGGTATTACTAGGTCAAACAGTATGTATGGTTTTATAGCCCTTTGGGCATAGTTCCAAAATCCTATATAGAATGGCTGGATCAGTTTACAACTCCACCAACAGTCATTAATGTCTTTTCCCTCATCTTCTCCCAACACTTGCAATTTTCCTTTTCTGTCCTATTAGCCAATCTGATACACATATGGTAATACTTCAGAAATGTTTTAATTTGCATTTCTCTAATCAACGGTGAGAGCATTTTGTTTCCCACATGACTATAGATAGCTATGATTACTTCATTTGAAAATTGATTATCTTTTGATCATTTATCAATTGAAGAATTAGTCTACTTTTATTTATTTTTATAAATTTGATTCATTTCTGAGAAATAAGGCCTTTAACAGAAAAATTTGCTTCAAATGTTTTCTTCACAATTACTCTAATTATAGTTCCATCTTATTAAATCCTTCTCTTTTCTTTTATCTTGTCCCTTCTCAAAAAATATTTTGCTTGTGACTCCCTCCTCTTCTAATTACCTCCTTTCTATTATCCCTTCCCACATCTCCTTTTACTCCTACTATCTTGTAGAATAAGATAGATTCTTATATCCAACTGAGTATTTATATGATTCCCTCTTTGAGGCAGTTCGATGAGAGTAAAGTTTATTCATTCTCTGTTCTTCCTTCCATTGTAAAAACTTTTTATTGCCTCTTTTATACATGATAAATTATCCCATTCTATATCTCTCTTATGAGTATGATCTTTTCTTTCCATGTAGGAATGTAAACACTTTAACCTTATTAAAATACCCTTATGATTTCCTTTTCCCAACATTTTATGCTTCCTTTGAGTCTTTTATTTGAAAGTCAAATATTCTATTCAGTATTGGTCTTTTTTTAAAATCAAGAATGCTTGAAAGTTCTGCTAAATATTGAGTTATCCTGGCTGTGGCTCCATGATATTTTAATTCTTTTTGGATCCCTGAAAAATTTTCTTTTTGGCCTGGAAGCTCTGGAATTTAGTTATAATCTTCCTGGGAATTTTCATTTTGGGATCTCTTTCAGGAGGTGATTGGTGGATTCTTTCAATTTCTATTTCATCCTCTGGTAGTAGAATATTAGGGAAATTTTCTTTGACTATTTCTTGAAAGATGAAGTTTAGGCTTTTTTTTAAATCACGGCTTTTAGGTAGTCCCATAATTTTAGAATTATCTCTCCTGGATCTATTTTCCAGGTCACTTGTTTTTCCAATGAAAAATTTCACATTTTATCTTATTTTTTCCATTTGTTCAATTGCAATTTTTTAAAATTATTATAGCTTTTTATTTACCAGATATATGCATGGGTAATTTTACAGCACTGACAATTGCCAAGCCTTTTGTTTTAATTTTTCCCCTCCTTTCCCTCACTCCCCTCCCTCAGATGGCAGGTTGACCAATACATGTTACATATGTTAAAGTATAAATTAAATATGATATATGTATATATATCCAAATAGTTATTTTGCTGTATAAAAAGAATTGGACTTTGAAATAGTGTACTGAAGGAAATAAAAAATGCAGGTGGACAAAAATAGGGGTATTGGGAATTCTATGTAGTGGTTCATAGTCATCTCCCAGAGTTCTTTCGCTGGGCGTAGCTGGTTCAGTTCATTGCTGCTCTATTGGAACTGATTTGGTTCATCTCATTGTTGAAGAGGGCCACGTCCATCAGAATTGATCATTATATAGTATTGTTGTGATGTATATAATGATCTCCTGGTCCTGCTCATTTCACTCAGCATCAGTTCATGTAAGTCTCTCCAGGCCTCTCTGAAATCATCCTGTTGGTCATTTCTTACAGAACAATAATATTCCATAACATTCATATACCATAATTTATTCAGCCATTCTCCAATTGATGGACATCCACTCAGTTTCCAGTTTCTGGCCACCACAAAGAGGGCTTCCACAAACATTCTTGCACATACAGGCCCTTTGCCTTTCTTTAAGATCTCTTTGGGATTTAATAAGCCCAGTAGTAACACTGATGGATCAAAGGGTATGCACAGTTTGATAACTTTTTGAGCATAGTTCCAAATCATTCTCCAGAATGGCTGGATGTATTCACAATTCCACCAACAATTCATCAGTGTCCCTGTTTTCCCACATCCCCTCCAACATTCTGCATTATCTTTCCCTATCATTCTAGCCAATCTGACAGGTGTGTAGTGGTATCTCAGAATTGTCTTAATTTTCATTTCTCTGATTAATAATGACTTGGAGCATCTTTTCCTATGGCTAGAAATAGTTTCAATTTCTTCACCTGAGAATTGTCTGTACATAACCTTTCACCATTTATCAATTGGAGAATGGCTTGATTTCTTATAAATTAGAGTCAATTCTCTACATATTTTGGAAATGAGGCTTTTATCAGAATCTTTGACACTAAAAATGTTTTCCCAGTTTTCAATTCCATTTTTTGTCTTCTTCCATGAACTTTTGTATATCCTTTTTCATTTATCCAATTCTTTTAAAGAAAGTTGTTTTTTTCCATGAATTTTTCCCTGATTTGGTCAATTCTACTTTTAAAGGTTTTTTCTTCAGGGAATTTTTGTATCTCTCTTTCCATTTGACCAATTCTGCTTTTTAAGGCACATTTCTCTTCATTCATTTTCTTCATTTTTGTACTTCCTTTATTGTTTGGTATAGTATGTTTTTAAAGTGTTATTTTTTTCTTCTTCAGTATTTTTTTATTTCTACTTTACCAAGCTGATGACATATTTTTCATGATTTTCTTACATTGCTCTCATTTTTCTTCCTAATTTTCTCTCATCTCTCTTACTTTATTTTCAAAGTAATTTTTGAGCTCTTTCATGGCCTGAGACCAATTCATATTTTTCTTGGAGATTTTGGCTAGAGCTTTGACTTTGTTATATTCAAATGTGTATTTGGATCTTCCCTGTCAATATATAACTTCCTATGTTCTGAACTTTTTTCTATTGTTTGTTCATTTTTTCCAGGCAATACTTGATTTTTAACTTTTTGTTAAAGTAGGAGTCTACTTGCAGGGTGGAGGGTATATTGTCCCTTCAGGGGTTTGTGCAGGTGTTTTCAGAGATACTTCTATTGCCTTTAAGTTTTCTGATATTCCAAGTTCAATTCTCTCTAAGGTATAGTGTGTTTACTACTTTCCGGTCTGTGCTCTGGTCTATAAGTGACCATAAGCACTCTTTTCTGCCCTGGAACTGTAAGGAGGGTCCTGCTCTACTGTGGCTTCAAACTTTCTTTTGCTAATGCTCCTCCTCACCCTCCTCATTCTGGAAGGATTGCCTTCCAGGACTGTGACCCAGATCTAAATATGGGCAGAGCAATAGAATCCTTCCTCAGTGCTGACAAAGGGACTTCTCCACAATCTCTTTCTGACCAGCCACTTGATCCCTATACCCAAGAACTCCAGATGTTGCTGCTTTTGCGGATTCAGTGTCTCCCAATATTTGCTCCAGATTTGTTGATGCTGAGTGCTATGCTGGACTATACCTTCCAAGCTGTTTTTAGTGTATGTGGGCTGAGATGTCTAGGAACCACCTCAACTGCCACTGATTCAGTTACCCCATAACTGCTCCTGGTTTGCTGGTCCAGGACTGTGCTGGTATGGCCTATTCTGTTCTGTGTTGTACTGCCATTCTGGGGCAAAAGATCTGCCCTCCTTGAGCTGGAAAATTGCTTTACTCTGCCTTTTGTGGGTTCTGCTTTAGAATTTTTTATAGTCATTACTTAAAAGTATTTGAAGGGATTTAGGAGAGAACTCAGGCAAATTAATCCCTTTATTCCACCATTTTGCTTTCTCTAGGTTACTAATCTATTCCACTGATTCATCATTCTATCTTAGCTAGTAGTAGCTATTTTTGATAATTGCCACAAATTGGTACGGCACTAAATATATTCATTTGGATAGATTTGTCACTTTTATTAAATTGACTCAGCTTGCCCAAACATCTTTTTTATGGTAGTGGTTGCTTTAGAATTCCTGGGTTCTAACTCTTAATGTCTAAGAATGTCTAAAATATTTTGATAACTATATTTCAATCTGTCTTCCTTTGTAATGCAATATATCTTATTTTATGCCTTAAAAAAACTTTATTCTGAGAAGAGATCCATAAGCGTCACCAGACTGCCAAGGGAATCAATGACACATAAAAGGTTACTCCTGAATTAGATGGTACCTTTCAATTCTGAGATTCTGTGTTTCTGTCAGCTTTTTTTCTCTGAACTAGTAGCAATTATTGCTTGAATCATTCATTTGCCACTTCCTTGTGAAATCTTTTTTTTTTTTTTTAGCTCACTACTCAACTTTTTTCATGCCTTCCCTCCCAACTAGCATGTATGCTTCTTGAGGATATGGAGTGTTTCTTAAAACTTATGGACTTTCCTTCTGTTTCTTTCCTCTCTCCTCCAACTCAGACTCTATCATAGTGCCTTGTATGTAAAAGGAGCTCAAGAAATTATTGCTAAATCATTGTCAGAAGAATGGCCCTGACTTCTTTCTACAAATAGTACCAAAAAGGGTGTTGACCAGATTTGGCTATAATCATCAAGAATGGACATTAGAGTAAGAGTCAGGAAATCTTGGTTCTAATCTTGATTGACTACTTTGCCTTAGATAAGTCATTTAACTTTTATGAACCTCAGTTTTTTCATTTACAAAATTAGAAAGTTTTAGGATGATCTCTAAGGTCCCTTTTGTGATTGATCCCATGGTTTGATGATATGGCATTCTGAAACACTGGTATCAGAGTCCTATTAGGTTCTGTAGAGTCATGACAGCCATCAGCTCTATTTCTCCAGGACTTGTCCTTGCTTTGTAATGAATACTCTACCAATTCCATAGGTATTGAAGTTGTTGCTCTTTTCAATAGCTGAGGACAAGACTAATTTTTCAATTGATTTGTCAAGTGTCATTGTTTCACATTTTAAGGTTGAGTGAATAGTGGGAAGACGGATATTAAGAATTCAAAGAATTAGAATGGGACGAGGCACTAAAATTGAGAACGGCAAGGTAGATTACCAGTGCAGAGAGAAGAATCTTCAAAAGCCTTAAATAAATTAAAATGACTTCCAATTTAAATATCATGATTTTCTTAGAGCCTGACTTTGAATTCAGATTGTTGTCTGTCTAGCTAAACAAACTTTCTTCCTGGTAAAACCACAATAAATAAGGGTATTTGTTGCCATTAGCCTTCAATGTAGGGATATATAATTTTTTTTTCTAAGCCAAGTCTAGAACTCAAACCAGACCAGTAATTAAGATTAGAATGAAATGAAAATAGTCATATAATCACCATCACTGTTGCTGTTGTTTTTCCTTCATTTTTGAAACACTCTAGCAGCATCATTGGATGATGTACTAACTTGAGTATGAATTGGATTCAAATGAGGCAAAGTTGCACAAAGTTGTCAGCCTCATTTTCTCTTCCTGAGTCATCAAATTCCAGTGGCAGAGCAAAAGTCAAGATGACTGCCAACAGCCCAGGATGCAGCGTTTGCCCAAACTCTTAAGTACTCCACAGTGCCTACTTCAGCCAGCATCATAGCCATTGAAACAAATTAATTTCACTGAGGAAAATCTTCACATGCTTGGGGTAAACATCATCCTAATGCACCAATAGGCTACTTTCAACTGATTTAGCAGTCGACTACCAGGGTGTGGCTGCTGCACATACTATAGCTTCTTGTAGCCACAGATGTGAGTTGGGTGAATAAGGTAGACAACAAAGGTGGATGAGCAGCCTAAAAAGGGCTCAGCAAAGCTTCATAATAGAGGTGCTAGTCATCCTGAATATCACATACATCCCACAGAATGACTAATATTTAACCAAAGAAGTTCACTGAATAGTAGCATGAAAAAGATATTCAGCAAGGATATAATATTTATTTAGCTGGCTAAACCATCCTTGGTTCCACATTTGCCAAGCTAGCATGTGTCAAGTCTCAAAGACGCGTCACTTTTCAAGAACTGGATTTTTATATTTAGGTAGCCAGAAGCTATATCAATAATTTGAGTCTTTGTAACTTGGACTAATTAAGTCTCAAGATTGATTTCATTGACTATTGGGGAAAGGAAACTAGCCAAACTTACATGGTAGAAATATTAGCGAATGTTGTTTCTTCCACTATTTTTTAAGTCTTCTAGCTCCCTGAGACAAATCAGAAGCTGCATCCTGCTTTCTTTCTTAAGAATAAAATCATCACTGATGGGACTGAGAATGCTCTTTTATAGGGGTCCAGGTGAAAATCATTATTTCTAAGGAAAAATTCTAACTCCAGAATTAAGAGAAAAGATAACAAACCCATGGGGTGGAGACCACAATGACTAACCCAGTTCGGAATTTATTTTCCCTTTTCAAGTCAATGCTGTGTCTGAAAAGTTTAATTTTTCTAAAGCATCTCTTTTCAGGGGGCAAAAATGACCATACTCACCACACATAAAAGCAGACAGACAAAGAGAATGCTTCTCTGAATTAGAGTTGGAATTGAAAGGAAACAGGGGGTCTCCATTTACCAGTTGGTATTTTTGCTTTTCTTTTATTAAAAGCAAGTGGTCTTTATTGGAAATTATTGGAACAAGCTTGGCCAACATGTCCTGCTCTGCGTGCCCAGACTTCTGAGGTCCCATCCAGAATTTATGGTCAGCAAAAGTACTTAGCCTGGTCAGCAAATAACAAAAGAGTTGTGCCATTTATCTGCAAATTTATGTTGTTTTGCTTAAAAGACTTCCTGTTATTCACCACATGGTTTCTGACTTAGTCAAATTGAAGTTTTTTAATCACTTAGGAACTCCCAATGCAGGCAGACAGAATTAATCATACATAGTCTGGCCTCCCTGAACTACTCATTTCTGCCACTCCTTGCCCCAAGAAATCCCCCAAAGTTTATTCACATATGCCTCTGTCCTCAATTTTATATTATGTATACTTCCAACTTCATCAGAGCAATCTACTAAGGACATTATCACCTGGAAAAGTGATTGGTCAAAAAGCTGATTGTTCAGTTTGGGAACCAACAAGTTGCCTTGATTTATTCAATTAACTTGCAAGATGTTTACTAGATACTTTGGTCTTTGGCATTGTATTGCATGTATGAATCTCATTTTATGGAGTTTATATCAGGCAAATAGGTGACATGAGTATTATGGAATCATAGATTTAAAGCTAGAAGGGACCTTAAAGGACATTCAAGTTAGCTCTTTTTACAGATGAGGAAACTGAGGTCCAGAGAGTGAACCTCTTGGCCACAGAATTAACACATTTAAATATAAAAATATATCTGTATGTATGTATATATATGCATGTATATATGCATAATATATGTGATAAAATCTGTGATCTTATAAATTTATAAGTTCCTTCCAATAATGCAGATCACAATCTATTCATGCCTGTACATTATGTTAGACTATTGTCCATGTTTTCTCATGACTGAGGTAGCAATCTATTTAAGTAGAAGAAATGCCTAAAGAATAATGATGATTAAAGTCTACATAATACTTGTTTATAGCAATCTGGTGAGGTAAGTAGTACAAATGTTAATTTTTTTTCAGGTGAGGAAATAGACTCAGCAAAGTTAAGTGACTCTTACTGCGTATCTATATCTTCTGATTCTATGTCTAATGCTTCACATTACATCTGCTATCTACAATATCACAATGGTTTCCTAACTGATCTCTTTACCTTTAAGCACTCTCTACTATAATTCTTTTTCCTCATACTCTGTTATCATTCTTGCTCAAGAAGCTACATGGTCTACCAAATTAAGGCTAAACTCCTTAGCCTGACTTTCATGAATGTACAGGCTTTTTCATCTGTAAATAAACCCAGAACTACAGATAATCTAATTTACTCCCTGGATTCTGGTCATATTATCTATTTTTCCATTTTTATGACATTTCTTCTACTGAAGAGCTATGTCCTATATACTCCTTTACCCTCCTCTTTCTGAGCCCCAAACATCCTTCCAATCTCACCTCAAATCCATCTAACTCTGATCAAACCAGCTTCAAGTGATCTCTCTCCTTCCTTTGAACTCTCATGAAATTTACTGCATTTCACTTTTTGTGCTTGTAACATTTCCTGTCTTGGAGAGAAGGGGATGGGAACTGGTTCTGCTTCTTCTATTTTAAAAGCAAATACATCTTTATCTTTCCTTTCCTTTTTTCCCCCTGGTCTGTCAGATGAAGCAAATTGCAAAACTGGACTTTACAAGTCAGGTTTTTTCAATTTTTTCCATTTTTTTTTTTTTTTTACTGAATTTTACTTTGATTTTAGTGGGCTATGAAAAAGGGTGATGATGGTGATGTCACTAAAGTTCCCCGCAGGCCACATGTTAACTTAGTTTTAAAATGCAATGCTATTTATATTTTTAAATATTTTTATTTATTTTGTTTATTATCTTCCAATTACATTTCCATCTGGTTCTGCCATCTTGGGTCTAAAACCAGCCACCTGCAACTATATTTGGCACCTCTGGCTCTGTTAAATAACTTGCCCAGCGTTACAAAACAATTATGTATCAGAAGCCAGATTAGATGTAAGATGTTCCTGGTTTTAAGGCCATTTAAGTGATAGAGTGGATAAAGTACAGAGCCTGGAATTAGATCTTTTCAATAATGTTTCTTTGCTAATATTCAATCTAATTGGTCTTCTTGCTGTCACAATACTTTACCTCCCATTTGTGCCTACTCACTCATAATCCCTCAAGAATTTTTCTCATTTCTTTATCTTGTAATCCCTTATGTTTTTCTTAATTCTGTTCAAGTGACAGCTTCTACCATCAGATGCTCATATTCTTCCTTTCCCAAATATACCTTTTGAATATACTTAATGTACATGTATTTTTTAACAGAATGTCATCACTTTGAGGTCTTCCATTTTTGTCTTTGTAAGCCACTGGCATACAGGAAGTACTTAATAAATACTTGTGGATTGGTTGGTTAATAAACTGATAATAATAGTAAAAGTTTAGGAGACTAATTAAAAGCAGACTAGGAATGGTTTTCAAAGGAAGAGGACTGGAGACAAGAATATAAGTTTACTGGGCTTGCTAATTTGCCTAAATTCACCAAAATCTTTCCAGATGTTTTGACTCCCTATATATAAACTTTTGTTCTCTTCCTTTTCAATAATGAATACTTTTCCATATCTACAAGTATGAGCCTCGAGTTTCAATGAAGTTTAATTTGACTTCTCGTCTTCACTCTCTTTATCATCCATACTTTTGTACATTTGTATTTTCTATATGAGATTGTACATTTTATTGTTGACTTCATGCTTTGTTATTTTTTTTTTGTTCCCTATGAATTTCTGGGACTTGTTGCTGCTATTCTTATGTGACACTTGCTACTCTGAACTGTTTCTGTCTTGACTGATACACACACACACACACACACACACACACACACGATAGATTTCCCCCTCTTAATTTTTGATCAAAAGTGTTCCTGTTCAGATTTGCAAAACTTCAGTCAAATGTTCCTAGATTTTTTGTTTTGTTTTGTTTTGTTTTTGTTTTTTTCTACTCTCAGGGCATTTTCTTCCTGGCCAAGCATTCACTAAGGTATAAGAATTGAAATTCCATCTCAGGCACTGTCCTCTTGTTAAATTTCCCAAACCTTATCTTATCTTCTTAAATCCTTGCCTTTAGCATAATGGATTCTGTGAAAACATTAATTTATGGCCCCAATGGTAGGGGTTCTTCTTAATTAGGTGTCCATGAATCTAGAAAGGTATCAATGAGTAGATTCAGGGAGTCCATGTGATAAGAGTTAGGAAGAGGAACCCCCTCTTGGGTCGGCGCAAGGATAGTCTCGTGATGGCGCAGAGACCCCTGTAAAAGGAATTTACAGGCCTGAAAACCTAGATTGATAAAAAGGTTTATTGTAGAGACTTGGAAGTAAAGTTAAAAGTAGACGCCAGGGCCAGAGGTGGTCGCTGGGTGGGCAGGAACCCTTACATGGCCGGAAGGATACCATGTTTGGGGGGAAGGGCTCCTGCAAAGAGAGAGCTCCAGTTTGGCTCTTTTATACCTAAAGGGGCTTGTGGGTAGTGTCCCAAGTTGGCTCAGATCTGGTGGGGGATGGGGAAAGCCCACTGACCAGGATTTGTAAATCAAAAGTCAGCCATGGAGGTTGGGAAAACCCAAGTTAGTTCAGATTCTATAGAGGATGGGGAAAGCCCACTGACCAGGATTTGTAAATCAAAGGTCAGTCGGGGGGGGGGGGTTCTTAAAGGGACCTCAACCCCCATCACATGAACTTGAACTCAAGGAAAAAAAATCTTTATATTCATTAACCTCTAACTGAAATGCAGAATTTCATATAATTTTCAATTAAAAAAACTCATTTTTCTGAAAAGTGGTCCACAGGTTTCATGCAATAGCTAAAGGGCTCCATGATCAATAAAAGATTAAGAACTTTGTCCTAATGTTTCTTGCTTAAGATGTTACTATCCCTAATAATAGTTTTTTAGGTTCCCTATGTCATCATTTGCCCCCATATGAATCATCAGAAGTAGACTGTGGTTGCCATGTCTGTCAGGTAATCATATACCCCACTAGGATACTAGCTCTATGATTTATATCAAGCTGACAAGGAGTTCCTTGAGAGAGGACGACATTGTCATCACTCCCCAAGTCTTCTTCCTTTCCCCTTTAGATTCAAATCCCAAATCCTTTTACCTTTAAGTGTTCATTATTTTCCTTTTCTTCTTCTTAATTCAATTTCCCTTCTTTGATGTGTGCATGTGTATGTATATGCATGTATATGCTGGGACCAACATAAATTGGGTAAGGAGAGCTGATTATTAAATTTTGGAATATTTATACCTAGAAAATCTGTAAAACTACAAATCAGGGCTTAATTTATTGTTTCATTGACTGGCTATACTGAAGAAAGTGATGAGGATTAATAAGGTAGATTAAATTTGAAAGGGGATCTTGCCCACATATTTCATTCCAACCTGAATCAGGTAGCTAGATATATTAGTAAAACAGAATTGATTGAAACACACACACACACACACACACACACACACACACACACACACACTATGCAAACATAATATATAAATTACATATAGATATAGTGGATATTTTTATACATGAGAAATAGCATGTCATAAGGGATGCAGTTATTCTTGGAGTCAGAATCAGGAAGACAAGTTAAAATAATGCATCAGACTTATATTATGTATTATGAGCAAATCTTATAGAACTCTGAGAATCAAATCATATATATATGATATGTAAAGTGCTTTTATAAGACTTAAAGGGCTATATAAATGCTAGTCGTCATCATCACCATCATTATCATCATCATATTGATTGTGTGACCAGGAGAAAATCACTTAAGTCTTAAGTACTCTAGGCAATTCTCTATGACTATGTCCATTTCAAAGAAGGTGCCAAATTCCATGAGTAGGAGTTTTCTCATCAAAAATTCCCTATGCCAAATAAGCAAACATAGCAAACATTAAAGTTTATTTGTAATATTTTAAGTATCTTCTATATGTCCACAAAAGTTTTTTTGTTATTATTCTCATTGTATTAAACTTCTCAGTCTGCTCTTAAAGAACTCAAGAACTATAGAAAAATAAGGCTAGTGAAATTATGAGAGAACAAATTTACGTTTATGTTCTTTATGAAGGAAGAAGCAACATGGAAGTGAGGATTTGCATTAAGAAACAACAAATCTAGGGTCAACTGCTCAATTTGTCATCAGTTATCCTGGCCATTCTCAGGTCCATGAAGCTCAGTCTTCTCCTTCATAAATTGAGGATGCTGACTTAGATGTTCTCAAAGATTGAATCCAGTCATAAAGTTCTATGATTCTATGATAGATTTATAAAATGAAATACAAGTATAAACATGATTTCTGGGAGTTTGGAGACCTTTGTTTTAGTCATGGCTCTACTTCTTAGGGGCAAGTATGATATAGTGAGAAAAAAATGCTGGATTTGGAGTTGAGATTTGGCCATGTGAATTTGGATTTGGAGTTAAAAGACATGAGTTTGAATCTTGCCTCTAGCATGTAGAACTTGTGTGCTTATTTAACTTCTCTGATATATAATTTTCTTATTTATAAAGCAAAGAGATGAACTAGATCAAAGCTTTGTAACTTGTGGGTCTGGATCCCATATGGGATCAAACAATTTAATGTAGGTGTCATGAAAAATTTGACAATAGTAAAAGATATCAAATATTCCACTGTTTTAATTCTTTATGTAAAAATAAACAAGTACATCCATCTCTTTGGTACATAAATCTGTTTTCATCTTTAATAAATGTTAAAGTTATATATATATATATATACATATATATATATATGTATATATATACCAAAGAATTGCTTTAAATTGCTTATTAGTAAATGTTTTATTTGCCTACCTATTTTATATTATATGTGGAATTTTATAAAAATTTCTTAGGCAAAAATGGGTCACAGATGGAAAAAAATTTAAGAATCTCTATACTAGATGACCCCTGAGATTGCTTCAGCTCAAAATATATGAATTTATTTGCTTTAAATTTTGAGCAAGATATATCTCTTCTTTGGACCTAAATTTCTGAATCTATATTAGCAGGGTTGACTAAATTAAAGGTATTAAACATGTAGCTTGCAATACTCCCAAGTACAGCCTGACAACATTAAAATATAATTAAGAAATAACATACAAAATAAATAAAATACATATTAGAATATAATTAATGTTAACATATGGTTTTCTTAATCAATATGCAGCCCACAGACATTCTTATATACAATGGATTTTTGTGCATAATAGTGATACCTTTTAAAAATGAGTTTGATTTCTCTGGACTAGATGAACTTTAAGATTTCTTCCAATGTTGATGTTTCCATGTTTCCAGAGTATAAAATTTTAAAGGAATAGTTTCAGTGATATCCAAAGTCTTTTTTAGCACTCTCAAGCATTTTGTTTTTTTTTTAATATTTTTTCCAATTGCATTTAAAAATAATTTTAACATTCATTTTTTAAAAATTTGAATTCCAAATTTTCTCCTTCCTTCTTTTTCCTCCATTAGGAAGACAAGCAATTTGATATAGATCATCCATATGTAGTCATGCAAAATATATTTCCTGTAAGTAATATTGTGAAAAAATATAGACTAAAAAAAAGAAAAAATAAAGTAAAAAAGAAAAAGTATGTTTTAATTTGTATTGACTTCAGTTTTTTCTCGTTAAGAATTTTTTTCATCACAAGAATTTTGGAATTATCTTGTACCATTGTATTGCTTGTAAAATCATGTTGTTACCGTTTATAATGTTTTTCTGGTTCTTCTCACTTCATTTTACATCAGTTTGTTTAAGACTTTCCATGTTTTTTTAAAAGCATTCTGCTATTTTTTTATAGGACAATAGTTATTCCTCACAATCTCTTGTCATAGCTTGTTCAGTCCATTCCCAATTGATGGGCATATTCTCAATTTCTATTTCATTGTTATCACAAAAAAAGCTGTTATAAATATTTTGTACATATACATTATTTTTTTTTACTATAAAGATTTGTTATGTAGAATATTTTATTTTTTTCTAGAACACTTAAATTTTTGTGTGATAGTACCTTCTAATTTAATATAATTTTTCAGTTAAACATTAAATAAATTTTAAAATATTTAAAATTTTTTTGAGTTCCAAATTCTTCCCTTGCCCCTTTCTGAGATGATAAACAATCAGATACAAGCTATACATATGAAATCATGTAAAACATTTCCATATTAGCCATTTTGTACAAGAAGACTCAAAAAGAATGAAAAAAAAAAAAGCAGAAAATTGCACGCTTCAGTCTGTATTCAAAACAATATCAAAAATATTTCTTTGGGCTATAGACTTAGGAGAATTGTTGGATTGCTGGATCAATGGATAAAAACAGTTTGGTTGCCCTTTGGGCATGGTTCCAAATTGCTCTCCTGACTCAGTTCATAACTCCACCAACAGTGCATTAGTGTCCCAAATTTTCCATATCCCCTTTAATATTTGTCATTTTCATTTTCTGTCATAGTAGATCTTTAAGCATTGTGAAACAAGACTTTTACTTTCAAACAATGGATAGACCAAGGATATCACTCATCTATTAAGTTATCTAATCTCTCTTGAGATAGTCTATTTAGTCCAAATTACTAGACTTCAATACCTCAAAGCAATTAAATTACATTAAAAAAACTAATTCAGAATTTTACTGAATCCAAACTCATCTTTCCCTAAATTCTTTCAATCTTTTTTAGTAGCTAAAAGGTCCAGTATTGAGTAAAAGTTCATAACAGATAATTTTCAGATGAAATTGAAACCATTTCTAGTCATATAAAAGGTGCTCTAAATCACTACTGATCAGAGAAATGTAAATTAAGACAACTCTGAGTTACCACTACACACCTCTCAGATTGGCTAAGTTGACAGGAAAAGATAATGATGAATGTTGGAAAGGATGTGGGAAAATTGGGACACTGATACATTGTTGGTGAATTTGGGAAGTGATCCAATTATTCTGGAGAATAATTTGGAACTATGTTTAAAGGGCTATCAAACTGTGCATATCCTTTGATCAAGCAGAGTTTCTACTGGAATTATATCCCAAAGAGATCTTGAAGGCGGGAAAGGGACCCACATGTGCAAAAATGTTTGTAGCAGTCCTTTTTGTAATGGCAGGAAACTGGAAACTGAATGTATGCTCATCAATTAGAGAATGGCTGAGGAAGTTATAGTAGATGGATATTATGGAATATTATTATTCTCTAAGAAACTATCAGCAGAATGATTTCAGAGAGGCTTGGAGAGACATGAACTGATGCTAAGTGAAATGAGCAGAACCAGGAGATCATTGTACACAGCAACAAGAAGATTATATGATGATCAGTTCTGATGAACATTACTCTTTTCAACTCTTTTCAGTGGAGACCATTGAGGCCAATTCCAGTGATATTGTGATGAAGAGAGAACTATATATTATTATATAATAAAAAGAAAAATAATGTATATGTATAAAATATTTATAGCAGAGACAGAACTGTGGGAACTCAGTGTGAATCACAACATAGTATTTTTACCCTGTTTGTTATTTGCTTGCATTTTGTTTTCTTTCTCATTTTTTCTCTTTGATCAGATTTTTCTTTTGCAGTATGATAATTGTATAAAAATGTATACATATATTAGATTTAATATATATTTTAACATGTTATAACGTATATTGGATTACTTGCATCTAGGGGAAAGGTGGGGAAAGGGAGGGTAAAATTTGCAACACAAGGTTTTGCAAGGATCAATATTGAAAATTATCCATGCATATGTTTTGAAAATAAAAAGCTGTAATAAAAAAATAAAACTGCCCTCAAAATGGTTCATATCTAAAGAAATGCTTGAACAGTTTCAGAGATCTTGTTCAACTCAATTTAGGGCATAGCTGATAGAATTGCCAACTTCATCAAAAATGAGCTCATATGACCCAGACATCTCACAGAAATACTTCCTTTCCACTAAACAAACCACATTCTATAATGTTTATAAGACAGGAAAATGTGGTGTCAAGATCATTGTCAAAAGATATGAAATGCTACATTTTAATAATATATGACAAAATAAAAATACCAAATAGAACTTATCCACAAGAAAAAAAAAAAACACCACAGAGAAGAGGGACAGGCCCTTACTTAAAATGTCATTAGGTGTAAATATGATCATGTGCCTGACATGATAGGACTGAAATGTGATATCCCAACTAGAAGAATATTAAATGCCATAACAATATTTTACAGATATCCACTTTTCCTCTGAGGGAGAGGAAGTAACTTTAGTCTTTATCACTTTACACACTTGATCCTATGGTCTTATAAGTGATTGAAATGGGAACTATGTCCTCAGCTGAAGCATTTGATTTATACCTCTTTCATATAAATGTGATTAGGCCCTTGTTAAGGTATTAAATAGAATTCACTTTGAAAAATGAGAAAAAGGACTCCTCCCTAAAAAAAAATCCGTGACACCCAGAATATTTTAGTTATGCTGTTTCAGTGACATATAATCAAAATGGCTGTACTTGATCAAACATGAAAAGGGATATTCTTTCCACCACAAAATGCTATAGTTTAAGTTGACCTGTTTTTGTTGAGCACAATGCTAGGCACTGGGTATATGGGATAACCCAAAATAGTCCTTGCCCTCAAGGAACTTCGGCTCCATTGGTGGGATACAACATTCACAGAGAAGCCAGTCCAAGAGAACTTGAGGAAGGAGAGAACAGCAACAACTGGAGAAATTAGGAAAATATTTTAGCTCCATATTTCTTCATACTCTGGAAAGGAAGCATCTTACATAGAGCTAAGAAGAGACTGTGGTAGCAGTCTTTGAGTGTGTACTTTGTGTTATGGAAATGTCACTTAACTAGGAGTCAGAGCTATCACTTGCTAGCTTTATCCCTTGAAGAAGCTCATCTGTAAAGTAGGGATAAATGTTATTTTCATTCTCTAGCTATGTAGGACTGTTGGTGAATAAAATGATACGATCTGCATAAAGCATTTTGTAAACCATAAAGAAACAGGTCAATCTGAACTCGTTAATGATTTGTGTAACCATAAAAGCAGTGTTAAGACATCAGGTGGCACAAGGCAGAACATTCTAATCATCTGATATCATCAGATTCCATCTACTGCTTACTTTGCCTAGACTTTTTACCCTTGCTTATTTCCCCAAATCCAATAATACTTAATCCCTTCCTGCCAAGTTCCAAAGCACCTTTTTGCCAAGTCCCAAAGCCACTTCTCTCACCTCTACCCACCTCAATGTTACCCCATCCAACTTACCTCTTCAGCTTTATTCCCCTTCTTCCATTGCCCTCTGGAATTATTTTCCTATAATGAACAAATTTCCCTTTATTTTAGACTTTTTGCTCTTTCCACCTATTGGAACTCAGGGACCCCGATGCCCCCTAGTGACACTATATCTCACATGCCCCTACACACTGGCCCCAGAAGAGGAATTAGAATACTCTTTGCTTTCCATTATCATTTGCAAATTCTTCTGCCATCATTATGCAGCAACCTCTTTCCCTTTGAAAGTCATTCTTTAACAACATTATCCAATCCAGACTCTCACTGTACTCATCTAATGTTTCCTAAGGCATTCTCCTTCCTATAGGAAAGACAACAACGATGATATCAGCCTTTACATAAGTTTACAAAGCCTTTTAGAAATATTTTCTCATTTTATCCTTACTACACAAGTCTGGGAGATTACAATTAAACAAATTGAGAGGACTTGCTCAGGGTCACACAGCTACTAAATGTTTAAGGCAAGATGTGAATTCAGCTCTTCCTGATTACAGGTCCAATGTTCTATCCACTTCTATACAAAGACTTCAATATCTTCCTCAGCTTTCTTGTCTTCCCTAAATCATGCCCTTATGCTAAAGGATTTAAATATACTGTGGGATGTTTCCTCAAATAATTCCATGTTTAATAACTGACATTCCCCTCTCTGATCATATTCTGTCATTCCATATTTTTCTATGTTGTCCTCTTCATCAACCAATTCTTAGTCCTCACTTCATCATGAGCTTAATCACTCAATCATTTTGTAGGCCATTATACCTATTCTGCTCTTACTTTCCTTTCTTTCCAGCCTTGATGCTTTAAGGAATCATTTCAACTCCACTCAATCTTTTACTCTTGATTTTTTGCTCTACTATCTTGCCATGATTCATGATCATACCTTATCAAATCCTAACCCCAAATTATTCTCATCACTCATCTCTTTTCCTCCAACTCATAAATCCTTTTCTCATCTATTTTCTAACCTTGTGACTCAACTTAACTGCTCTCTCCAAAATAAAAGTGATCTTTTTGTCACTAAATCAGGTTGTCTTTTTTCTCAATCCTCATCCTTCTTAAGCTCTCTGCAGCATTTGATAGTTCTGTCTACCTTCTCTTTCTGTATTATTTTCTCTGTTTTAAGACAATACTCTCTTGTTTTCTCTACTGATATATTTGTCCATACTAAGTGTCATTTAATGGTCATATAATTTATATCATAAATGTGTCCTCAAATATTTGCTTTGGCAACTCTCTTTTTTTTCCACAATCTTTCTTATGGTTACATTAAGAAGCTCATGTAGATTTAATTTCCTTCTCCATATTGAGGACCACTTAGCTCTGTAGATGTAGCCCAAGTGTTTCTCCTGAGTTCTAATGCTACCCATCAGGAACTGCCATTGAATATTTCAAACAATGTCACACAGGCATGTCACATGTAATATGCCCAAAATAAGCTACTAACTTCCCTCCAAAACTTTTCCTTAAATAAATGACTATCCTCCAATTATTCAGGTTTGTAATCTTGATGTCATTTTTAACTCTTCATTTTCCTTTTCTCCATAGATGTGATCAGTTGCAAAATTTCATTGTGCCTACCTCCACAAAATCTCCTGTATCCACCCCTTCTTCACTCACACAAGCAGCACTCTAGGTTCACCTGTTTTCAATTCAATAGCTTCTTAATTGTTTCTCCATGCTTTGAGTCTCTTCTCACTTAAATTTATCTTTCATACAACTATCGAAATTATTTTCCTAAAGCTCAGTCCTGACCATATTCTTCTCCTACTCAATAAATATCAGTGACTTCTTATTACCTTATTATATGTGAACTGCTCTGTTTGGATTTAAAATCTGCCTCTTTCTATCATCTTTCTAGCCTTTTACATTATTCTCCTTTCTTCATTCAAAGCTCTAACTAAACTGGCCTTCTTGGTGTTCTTACTATACCTCTTATTTTTGTGCCTTTAACATTGACTACCCACCTATTCCTAGAATATATTCTATCTTGATCACCCTATTTTAAAACCTGAGTTTCCTTCCAGATTTATTTCAAGAATCATTTTTGTATGAAGTCTTACAGTTCCCTGAGTTGCAAGTGCCTTCTCCATAAAATTATATTTATCTCTTTTGAATATAATACTGCTACATGTTAAGTGTTGCTTATTTGGACTAGATTGTAAGCTCCTTGAGTGTTCCTTCTTTTTGTCTCAGTATCCCCACCTAGCACAGTGCTTGATATGTAATAATAAATATTTTCTGATTAATTGAAATATAAACTATTATTACTTAGTATATAAAATGGAACTGAACGATGTCAAAAAAGTTGACTGTATCCATTATAGACATCCCTAGAAGAACATAAGCTTCTTAAAGGTTGAGGCAATTTCATTTCAGTCTTTGTATCCCCTGCATCTAACCAAATAACTTATATATAGTTTCCTAGGATAGGAACTGTGCATTATAAGCATAGAATTATTTTGGCAGCATCTATTTGAGCACCCAAGTTACTGATAAAAGAAAGACTTTTAAAAGTAGTGTCAATTTAAAGTAATATACAGAAGCTTTTTTTCTTGCATTTGTGTCAGATTCTTCTTGTCGATGTCAGAGCACTTTCTCTTACTATATTGTCAGTTTGCAATTTATTAAAATACTGAACTCACTTCCAGAAAGCTTTACTCTATGATTTTCCATTAGGACAAATGGTAGGAGGTGAGCTTTATTTCAGTTTGCCTGTGAGCTAAAACAACATGCTTCACAAGTGAAAGAAGAAAGTCAAGTTAAAAAAAAAAAAACAAAAACAAACATGTGTGTGTGTGTGTGTCTGTGTTTGTGTTTGAAGTTAGTAGATCATTAGAACTGGGCATGTGTAAAATTTCTGAAAATTGACCTGAATCATTTCTACTTTTTGCTTCTAAAACACAAACACACACATATATTATATACATATATATGTATATATGTATATATATATATATATATATATATACACACACACACACACACATATATATATATATGTAGTAATCATGATGGCAATGATGATGATAACGATTGTGAAAAACCAAATATTCATATATTTTTCCTCTCAAAGTAAAATTCAAATGACTGTTGTATGATGTTGCTTTTAAAATTAAAAGGTGAAATCATATAATCTCCCTCTTTCAAAAGATAACTCTAGTTTGTTCCAAGTGTCATTTTTCTGTTTCAATATTGTTAACAAATGTATTCTATAATCCATTATCCTTGATTGACTATCATCCAAATCTGGGCTTCTTAAACTATTTCCACTCAAAACCCATCTTCACCAGTGAAATTTCATTTATTTATTTATTTATTTATTCATTCATTCATTCATTCATTTATTTATTTATTTATTTATTATTGCTTTTTATTGACAAAACATATGCATGGGTAATTTTTCAACCTTGACCCTTGCAAAAACTTTGTTCCAACTTTTCCTTTCCTTCCCTAGATAGCAGGCAGTCTCATACATGTTAAAGATGTTAAAGTATATCTTAAATACAATGTATGTGTACATATTTATATAGTTCTCTTGTTGCACAAGGAAAATCGGATTTAGAAAGGTAAAAACTTTGGAAGAAAAGCAAAATTCAAGCAAACAACAACAGAAAGAGTGTAAATGCTATATTGTGATCCACACTCATTTCCCAGTGTTCTTTCTCTGGAAATAGCTGATTCTGTTCATCACTGATCAATTGGATTTGAATTGGATTTTCTCATTGCCAAAGATAGCCACATCCATCAGAATTGATCCTCATATAGTATCGTTGTTGAAGTGTATAATGATCTCACCAAAGAAATTTTTATATGACCTTAGGTATACAGGTATACAAATCATATGTTGCTGATAATAAATTATCTTCATGACCTCTACATTCAGCCATGAGATCCCATATGGGGGTCACTAACTACAGTTTAAGAAGCTGGAATCTAAACTACTAAATTCTAATTTTCATTTGTAAGATCTACTTTGCCTGCCACTCAAAGTGACCTCTGATTGAGGTACTTTGCAATACATATATACTCAAAGCTATATTTTGTGAGTCCCCATCAACATGTTTCCTTTTTGCTAGTTATCCAGAGAGCATAATTAATTCAAAACAAAGGCGCTTAAAAAGGATAGTAAGAAAAGTAGAAGAAAAAAGAAAAGTAGAAGTAGAAGTTTCTACTCATAAACCTGGGCACACTTGCCCATAGAGCCAAAAAAAATCAGAAAGAAGAATCACAAAAGAGGTATGAAAATATGTAGAGAAGATATGGGATTGGCATATTCACTTGCCAGGACAACTCATGGCTCTGAGGCTACATAGTCCCTATCAGTCAACAGCAATCATGTATTAAATACCTATTGTGTACCAGACATTGTTCTAAGAGCTAAAAACAGTTTTTCCCTCACTAGTAGCTTATATTTCTCATCTGGATTTGTCTGAAGCATATCATTGCACTTGTCTTACCGATCTCTACTAGGTAATGCTGCCTACTACCAACTCTTGGGTCTCATCTTTTTGGAGAAAGCTGCTAGTTATTATAATTCAAATTAGCTAGGAAGTGATGATTGAAAACCCTTCCTTGAGCATGGATGCCCATCAATTGGAGGATGGCTGAACAAACTGTGGTATATGAAGGTAATGAAATATTATTCTTCTATAAAAAATGATGAACAAGAAAACTCCTTGATAAGGCAAGGTTAAAAACTCTTCATCCATACTACACCCAGCTAACAAAAGTCAAGCAGAATGTCCTTAGATGAAAATATTTTCTTTTTAATCCTCTGAGGCTGTGATTTGTTCTTTGTTCCAGGCAACTAAATGATTTAGAATGAAAAAGATCCCTAGATACTATTTGATTTGCCCTACAGATGAATTCTTCTAATAGATACTTCTTTGCTTTATAATCCTGCTGTGGAATAATATTAATAATTATAACAACAATAACTAATAATTTAATAATAATAATAAATTGAGTGTAATAGTAATAAATTGGCACAATGGATAGTATGCCAGGCTTGAAATCAGAAGATCTGAGTTTAAATCAGGCTTTGGACACTTCCTAGCTGAGTGACCCTGGGCAAATACCTGAAATCTGCTTGCTTCTATCTTCTTAGCTATAAAATAAACTGGAGAAGGAAATGGGAAACTATCCCAATATCTTTGCCAAGAAAATCCCAAATGGGGTTATTAAAAGTCAAATATAACCGAAAAGACTGAACAACACTTAAAAAGCATTTGTAGTAAGAAGACTTTAAGATTTGAAAAGTGTTTTACAAAAATCATATCATTTTACCCTCATTTACCAATGCAACAATGCTGGGTGATTGGTGATTTTATTATTCTGATTTTACAGCTGGAGTCAGTGAGACAATGTAGAGGGTAAAAGATGAAATGGCTGAGGAAACAAAGGTCTTAGCATCTGAGGATATAATTTTCTTAAGGAACAAATGTTAATTGTTTAACAAATTGGGACACAACCTTCTAAGCTTTGAATTTGAATCCAAATACAAGGGGAGACAGATTTTTATATATTAAAACTAATTCATCAAATAAGACCAATGAATTAATAGAAAACAGCCAATATACAAGATTAGGCAAACTGGTTTCTAATTGGAGGAAAGATTAGGGATTTTCCAAGTTGGGAAGGGGAGAAAAACAAAAACAAGTCCCTGAAATCAGAAAAAGAGGTGCCCTATTCTCCCTAAGCATCTGTAGTCAAAGGAACATTGGAAGGATAGCTGATTGAACAGTTTGAGTCAAGTTTTCAGATAAGACATATGGGTTGCTTGAAATGTATAATTGTGTGGAAACTCTTCACATCAAACTTTGGATCTGACCAGATTTGTGGTCAACCTAACCGTTAAGGGTTTCTAAGCAGTAGGTAGAGGTATTTCCCAATCAGAACTTGATTAAAACAAAGCAAAAAATTATAATTTTCATAACTTAATGAAAGACAGAAATTGCACTAAAACTTTAAAAAAAGAAAGGCTACTGAGCAAGCTCTAGAGTTGAGTCACAAGATGGAATATGAGTATTCTACTACTGCAGAATAGTAATACTTCCTATTCTAAAATCCTCAATTCTCTCAGCAGAAGTTAAGTGACTTGCTCAAGATCATACAGCTAGTTATTTTCTGAGTCTGAATTTGACTTTCAGGTCTTTCTAAATTTAGGACCACCACTCTATCGACCATATCATCTGTACTTGTAACCAATGATCTTTGATCTGGTGAGATTTGTGAGACATGACTCAGCTAAAATCCTTTCACATTAATGGTGTTGAATAATAATACAAAGTTCTAATCATAGTAAGTCAGGAGTGTTATCTTCATATATGGAAAACAAGACAATAATAAGGTGTTGTGAGGAAGGTAAGGAAGTCTGAGGAGAGTGATGGGTCCAAAACCTTTTTAAATTTCTTTAAGAGGCTGAACCTCAGTGTTAGTTGCACTCAAACAAAATGAACTGAAAAAGGGAATATTGGGAAATAGGGAATGGGTACAGGACTCCTTACCCTAAAAACTATAAAATACTAACATAAGCAAAGGGATCAAAAAAAGGAATATTTTAAAATGTTCATTTGTAATCTAATAAGTCACGCTTTATTAAGCACTTGTTGTTCATGTGTCAGGCACCATGCTAAGCATTTAAATACAAAGAAAGACAAAAACAAAAACAAAAAAACTTAATCATATAATAGAAGTGATCCCTAACCCATAAAAAGAAGTCAATTGCTGAAACTTTGTTTGCAGCAATTTTCCCAATCTACAGCTAGTAATTATCTCTTAGTTCTTTTCTTAAAAGGACAAAATACCTTGCCTTCATATGCTTACTCAACTTTTGTATCAGTTGTCAAATTTATAAGAAAATGTGCTTATGTATGGATTTCCTTTAGTAGATCTTCATTTCACAGTCCTATAAGCTCTTTTGCTTTATAAAGAATCCCAGTTCCAATCTTCATCTAAACCCTCTCTCATAACTTGTTGTTTAGTTTCCCAAAATTCATTATGGGATTTTAGACTGATGGACTTTTCCTGTATTTGTCTAAGATTTTAAAGCTATTTTTAAAAAAATCCACATAAGCATCTTCAATTGGAATTCTTAACATATCATAACCACAACTGATCTTCCTTCCCAGGTTTTATATCTACATGCATAGAGACAAATAGGCAAAAATAGAGGCTGAAAAAAAGTTGTGTGGATATATATATATATACTTCCCATTTTAGTGAGAACAAATGAAAAGACAGATGTAGGAGGGATGAATTGCAAAGGAAGGAAGTCAACTATTTATAAAACAATATTCATGTTTTTATGATCTAAAGCAGAAGAAGAAAACAACCAGTTTCATAGAAAATGATAATGATACTAAAAGGGGGAAACTTTATGGAGTAGAAACCAGAGAAGACCAGAGAGAGCTGAGAGTGAAGTTATCAACACCTGAGTTCAAACTCATAACTTTAATGAAACAATGGATAAATCAAAAAATCTCTCAGTGCCCCCAGCAGCCATATAACACTATAAATTGTAGAACAATTCTTCTTCTTCATTGACAGATAGAGTTTCCTCACTGGCAGTTCCATAGACTATTGAAATGGCAGGTAGATATCAAGAAAAAGAGCAAAACCTCAAACTGTAGAAAGCCAAAACGAGATGGAACTCTACTTTTGCTTTATTTAGAAATATTTCATTTTAGAGTTTTCTTTAAAATGATTAGTAACATCTAATTAAAACTATCAGCAAGCATTATATGCAAAGGGGATAAATTAGAACCATTCCTAATAAGATCAGGAGTGAAACAAGGCTGCTCACTATCACCATTACTATTCAATATTGTGTTCAAAATGTTAGCTTTGGCAATAAGAGAAAAAAAGAAAGTAAAGACATTAAAGTAGGTAATGAGGAAATCAAATTATCACTCTTTGCAGATGATATGATGTTATATTTAGAAAATGCTAGAGAATAAACTAAAAAAACTACTAGAAACAAGTTATAATTTTAGCTAAGTTGCAGAAAATCCACAGAAATTATCAGCATTTTTATATTTTACCAACAAAATCCAGTAGCCAAAGAGAAATTTCATTTTAAAATTATATATAATACAAAATATTTGGGAGTCCATCTG
The DNA here is from genome assembly GCF_048593235.1 of Sminthopsis crassicaudata. NCBI lineage: Eukaryota > Metazoa > Chordata > Mammalia > Dasyuromorphia > Dasyuridae > Sminthopsis > Sminthopsis crassicaudata. The sequence goes on along the minus strand of NC_133619.1, from coordinate 79,977,591 downwards.
CCAAGGCAAAGTCAGGAATTATATGAACATCATTACAAAACACTTTTTGAAGAAGTCAAAGGAGATAGTCCAAGACACAAATGATTAACAGAGAAATTCCTATCTTAGATGAAGAGGTCAAAGGAGATAGCCTAAGACACAAATGATTAATAGAATTTTATATCCTTAAGAGAAATTCCTGTCTTATACAAATTTCAAAGGATTTACAGCCTCCTGAGATATACAAAATTCTCTATATCCAAAGGAAGCAGAAAAGTCCTTTGCAAATGCAAACTCTGTTTTATGATCCTGTTTGTGTATAAAATGAACCTCCAAAATTCTATTCCTTGCAAATAGGCTTTCTACTTGGAAACCTTTTGCCCACTGAGTGGGCGTCCCTTCCTGGCAATTTGGCTTTTCTCCCTGGACGCCAATTGCCCCAACTCGGTGTCCCTTTCCTAATCAATAAAGATTTTGTTTTAACACAGCATTGAATAAGCCAATTCATTCACTAATGAATCCAGCCTTGGTACTTTGGAGGGAGGAGGAGAAGAGAGATAATCAGATAGCCAGGAAAGACCCACTGACCCATCTCTGCCCAGAGATTCTTCAATTTTCACACAAATAAAGTCAAATCTGATCAATTGGAAAAAATATCAATGCTCATGGATAGGTTGAGCTAATATAACCAAAATCACAATATTATCTAAATTAATCTACTAATTCAATGCCATACCAATCAAACTCCCAATAAATTATTTTATAGAAGTATAAAAAATAACAAAGTTCATCTGAAAGAACTAAAAATCAAAGATTTCAAGGGAATTAATGAAAAAATGAAAATGAAAGTGGCCTAGATAAACCAGGTCTAAAACTATATTCTAAAGCAACAGTCATCAAAATTGGCTAAGAAATAGAGTAGTCATTCAATGGAGTAGGTTGAATTCATGAGACACAATAATCAATTATTATAACAATGGAGTGTTTGACAAATCTAAAGACTCCAGCTTTTGGGATAAGAACTCACTATTTCACAAAAATTGTTGGGAAAATTTGAAATTAATATGGCAGAAACTAGGCATAGACTCACATCTAACCAAGATAACCTACCAAGATAAGGCCAAAATGGGCCATGATTTAGACATAGAGTAATATTATAAGCAAATTAGAAGAACAAAAGACAGTTCACCTCTCAGATTTATGGAGAAAGGAGGAATTTCTAGCCAAAGAAAAACTGGAGTACATTATTGAATATAAAATGGAAAATTTTGATTATATTAAGTCAAAAAGTTTGTGTACAAACAAAACCAAAGCAGACAAGATTAGAAGGGAAAATTTTTTAAAGTCAAAAGTTCCTTACCAAAGGAGAGTCAGGATACCAAAGGAGAGTCAGGAATTATATGAGCAAAATTACAAAACACTTGCCACAAAAATAAAGTCAGATTTAAATAATTGGAAAGACATTCAATGTTCTTGGATAGGCCGAGCAAATATAATAAAGATGACAATACTCCCCAAACTAATCTATTTATTTAGTGCTATACCAATCAGGCTCCCAAGAAACTATTTTAATGACCTAGAAAAAATAACAACAAAATTCATATGGAAGAATAAAAGGTCGAGAATTGCAAGGGAACTAATGAAAAAAAAGTCAGAGGAAGGTGGTCTAAGTGTACCTGATTTAAAGCTATATTATAAAGCAACAGTCACCAAAACCATTTGGTATTGGCTAAGAAATAGACTAGTTGATCAGTGGCATAGGTTAGGTTCACAGGACAAGATAGTGAATAAAAATAGCAATCTAATCTTTGACAAACCCAAAGATCCCAAATTTTGGGATAAGAATTCATTATTTGACAAAAACTGCTGGGAAAACTGGAAATTAGTATGGCAGAAACTAGGCATGGACCCACATTTAACACCACATACTAAGATACGATCAAAATGGGTCCAAGATTTAGGCATAAAGAACGAAATCATAAATAAATTGGAGGAACATGGGATGGTTTACCTCTCAGACTTGTGGAGGAGGAAGGAGTTTGTGTCCAAGGGAGAACTAGAGACCATTATTGATCACAAAATAGAACATTTTGATTACACCAAATTAAAAAGTTTCTGCACAAACAAAACTAATGCAAACAAGATTAAAAGGGAAGTAACAAATTGGGAAAAAATTTTTACAGTTAAAGGTTCTGATAAAGGCCTCATCTCCAAAATATACAGAGAATTGACTTTAATCTATAAGAAATCAAGCCATTCTCCAATTGATAAATGGTCAAAGGATATGAACAGACAATTTTCAGATGATGAAATTAAAACTATTTCCACTCATATGAAAGAGTGTTCCAAATCACTATTGATCAGAGAAATGCAAATTAAGACAACTCTGAGGTATCATTACACACCTGTCAGATTGGCTAAGATGACAGGAACAAATAACGATGAATGTTGGAGGGGCTGTGGGAAAACTGGGACACTGATGCATTGTTGGTGGAGTTGTGAAAGAATTCAACCATTCTGGAGAGCAATCTGGAATTATGCCCAAAAAGTTATCAAAATGTGCATACCCTTTGACCCAGCCATACTACTACTGGGCTTATACCCCAAGGAACTACTAGAGAAGGGAAAGGGTCCTGTATGTGCCAAAATGTTTGTGGCAGCCCTTTTCATAGTGGCTAGAAGCTGGAAGATGAATGGATGTCCATCAATTGGAGAATGGTTGGGTAAACTATGGTATATGAATGTTATGGAATATTATTGTTCTATAAGAAATGACCAACAGGAGAAATATAGAGAGGCTTGGAGAGACTTACATCAACTGATGCTGAGTGAAACGAGCAGAACCAGAAGATCATTATACACTTCAACAATGATACTGTACGAGGATGTATGCTGATGGAAGTGGATTTCTTCAACATAGAGAAGAACTAATCCAATTCCAATTGATTAATGATGGAAAGAACCAGCTACATCCAGAAAAGGAACAATGGGAAATGAATGTAAACTGTTATTTTTACCTTCTGAATCCAATTCTTCCTGTGCAACAAAAAATTCGGTTCTACACACATATATTGTATCTAAATTATACTGTAATATATTTAACATATATAAGACTGCTTGCCATCTGGGGGAGGGGTTTGGGGGAGGAAGGGAAAAAATCTGAATAGAAGTAAGTGCAAGGGATAATGTTGTAAAAAATTACCCATGCATATGTACTGTCAAAAAAATGTTATAATTATAAAATAAAATAAAAATTAAAAAAAAAAAAAAGTTCTTATAAAGGTCTTATTTCTAAAATATATAGAGAATTGACCCAAATTCGTAAGAATTCAAGCCATTCTCCAATTGATAAATGGTCAAAGAAAAAGAACAAACAATTTTCAGATGAAGAAATTGAAACCATTTCTTGTCTTATGAAAAAGTGCTCTAAATCACAAAGAAATGCAAATTAAAATAACTCTGAGGTACCACTACATAGCTCTCAGATTGACTAAGATGACAGGAAAAGTTAATGATGAATGTTGGAAGAAATGTGGGAAAACTGAGACACTAATACATTGTTGATGTAGTTGTAAATGGATTCAACCATTCTAGCAATCTGGAACTATGTCCAAAGGGTTATCAAGCTATGCATACCCTTTGAACCAGCAGTGTCTCCATTTGGTTTGTATCCAAAAAGATCATAAAGAAGGGAAAGGGACTCTTATGTGCAAAATGTTTGTGACAGACCTTTTTGTAGTGGTAAGATAATAGAAACTGAGTGGAAGCCCATCAGTTGGAGAATAGCTGAATAAATTATGATATATGAATATTATAGAATATTATTGTTATATTAGAAATGATCAGCAGGATGATTTCAAAGACTTGGAGAGATTTACATGAACTGATGCTAAGGGAAGTGAGCAGAACTAGGAGATCATTGTACATAGCAATAGAAATAATACACAATGATCAATTCTGATGTGTTCTTTTCAACAATGAGAGAATTCAGGCTAATTCCAATAATCTTGTAATGAAGAGAGCCATCTATACCTAGAGAGAGGACTGTGGAAACTGAGTATGGATCACTACATAATATTTTCACTGTTATTGTTATTGTTTGCTTGCATTTTCCTTTCTCTCTCATTTTTTCCTTTTTGATATGAGCTTTTTGTGTAGTATGACAATTAAGGATATATATATAAGAATTGCACATATTTAGCATATATTAGATAACTTGCCATCTAGGGGAAGAGGTTGTAGGAAGGGAGGGGAAATTTTGAAACACAAGATTTTGCAAGGGTGAATGTTGAAAATTATCTATGCATATATTTTGAAAATAAAAAGATTTAGTAAAAAATAAAAAATAAATATTTCTTTTCAGTTCATTTCAATAAATGCTTAATATGCATTTGCCAAAGCCAGATATTGTGCTGGACAGTAGAGCAAGTCTTAGTAAGCTGAGGTTTGTGAATTTATTTTAAAAAATATTTTGATAACTGCATTTCAATATGATTTGTTTTCTTAGTAATCCTATTTATTTCATACATTTGAAAACATTATTTTGAGGAGTCCGTAAGTTTCATAAGATTGCCAGAGGGGTCCACAGCACACAAAAATGTTAAGAATCCTTGCGAAATCAATCCAGTTAAGAAAAAATTAATCCCCAGTGAGCATTGTCTCTTTACTTGACCTTTTTTTTATTAACAGTAATACAGAAGCTAGCACATCCATCCTTATTATGAAAACTGCTCCAACCAACAACAGGCATTCTTAAGGGAAATGTTAGTCTCTTTATGATTCTCAGAAAGCTGCTCTCTCTTTGAACATAATATCTAGGCTTCTGTGAATGGAAGTTGTTCATCTTGTTAATCCAAGGATTCAATGGGTATTCATCCAATTAGAATCTTGAGTAAAGTTTTTATTCTCTAAGAAAGTTCTAACCTCCACACTGATCTTCTCTATTTCAAAGAACTGAAATTAAGTGAGCATGGCCTAATGGAGTCATTACATAAGCATGTCTTAAATTTATGTGGTCTTTTTCCCACTCAAAACAAAACAAAAATAAAGGAATGTAATCAAAACATAATGAAACATCAACAAGTACATGAGCTATTTGTCTACAGTCTCTTCCAGACCTAAATTTCCCACAAACCCAAGAAGGCATTTCTAGACACATTTCAGATATATACTCTCAGTCTCTCTGGCAGCGGTTCCCACCACAAGCTAGTCAACTTTCCTCTGCATTATTCTACTCATGGCTTCCAAGAGGGTGAATATCTATCTGGTTATGCTTGTGTTCTGATGGCTCTGTTATCTGAGTTCTATGTAAGGTTATCCAACAATTTGGATTTAGATAATGATTTCTCCTCACTTTTGTTTCCTCCTACCTGCCTGCTCTAGACCTCTTATTCAACAGTCGGACAGCAAGGGCTTATTAAGTATTTACTATGTTCTAGGCACTGAGCCAAACATTGGGGGTACAAAGAGAGGCTAGCTTCCAATACCACTACTTTTTAGCTCACACTCAGTTCTGCTGCAATTCCCCACAGGGAAAGAGATTGGTCTCGTAATTCTTGTCCAGCAGCCAGGACAAAAGCACAGCCAGGTACTCTGGTACCATTATCCCTTACTCCTCTCTTGCAGTCCTTGAACAACCCCAAGGATATAGTCATTTCTTTCTCTATCCCTTTTTTTCTCCTCACATATATCTCAGCAGCCAAAGTGCAGCCACCCTCTTCTATTCCCCTCTCACCCACCCTCCAAGTCATAGCAGGAAGAAGCAGAATCTTCCACTGGGGAATTGGGCAGTCACTGGTGGTGAGTGTGTGTGTGAGTGTTTGTGTATGTGTGTATATTTGTGTGTGTGTGTAGTGTGGTTTGGTGTAGTGTGATAGTATGATAAAATACATAAATTCAAATAAGTAAACACAAAGTGAAGAGAAGAGGGAGAAAACATTAACAATTAAAAGGAAAAGATAAAGTCTTTGTGGAAGTTTTCAAAGAATTATAAATGAGGTTAAAGGAGGTGGAGGATTTGGAAAGACAGAAACTGACCGAAGTAGCTTGTGTAAATGAATAGAAGAGTGAATTCAGGCTAACTTTTCTGCAAGAGTTTGTGAAAGAATATAATATGAAATTAGGTTGAAAGACAGGTTGGAGTCAAATAGCTTAAATGCCAGTCTGAAGAGGGTTTTTTTGTTTTGTTTTGTTTTATTTGGGAGGGCTTTTTTCTTCATAAAAACAATAGAGGTATACTGGTGGTCTTTGAGTAAGAGAAAAAAATAACTATATTGATAGAATATCAAATATATTCTATATATCAAAAATAACAAATTGATAGAAGATTGAAGAAGCAATCTTCAATTTATCCCTTTCCTCAGTGTACACTATGTTATAGAACACTTTCTTCTTTTTCCCTACCAGGGATGGAGCTTCATATATGTTCTGACCACCACAAGTTAGTTTAACATATCAGATAGAAATTGGAAGAAGCTGGGATACTGGTTGCAGATACTGGTTGCACATGACATTACCAGTCAGAGCCTGGCCACCATTATATAATGGGACTTCTAATTCTTCTCCTCCTTTTGTTTTTGGCCTGATATAATGATTTAGTAAGAAAATGTGGAGCAGCTAGGTGGCCCAGTAGATAGAGCACCAGCTCTGAAGTCAGGAAGACCTGAGTTCAAATTTGAATTTTGACACTTAACACTTCCTAGCTATGTGACCCTGAACAAGTCATTTGACCCCAATTGCCTTACAGAAAAAAAAAAGAAAATGTGAAGGGAAATATTTGTTCAATCTCCATTTCTAAGGGAATTTTCCTGGTTCACTAGCATATGTAACCTTGGTACTTTGTTTTATATATCTCAAATGAGATACTACATATAAAGCACATTGTAGATCTTCAAAGGCTATACGTGTTAGTTACAATTCTAGCAACTTTAAGATTGTTGAGGTAGCAAAATATCTCTTCCTCCCACCAATAGCCTGACCACAACTTTCACGCTTTATCTTAGTATCTCTTTCCCCCAGGATTTTAGCTTTCCATTTTAGAAAGCACCAGTTTTGTTACTCAGCACTCTGAACTAATTAGGTAGAAAGCTTGATTAGCATAAAAAGTCTTCAAAAATGTCCTTTAACAATTGTCAATTTATGTAATTTGTTAATGATCTAAGCATATTTTATAGGAGGTATAATTCTTATAGGAATTTATTCACTTCCTTTTGTTTCTTGCCCCCACCTCCACTTCCATTTGACTATGCCCTTCAATTTGGTATTTCAGGCCAAATTTAGTTGGCAGCAATGGTGTGGTAGAGAAGAGAGCTTTCTTAGGAGCCAAGAAAACTTAGGTCCAAGTACCACCTTCAATATATATTGAGTGTGTGAGCCTGGGCAAGTCATCTGACCTCTCCATGCTGTAAGTAACTTTTAAAGGTGGTTTTCTAAGTTGCAAAAAAGATACCAATCTGCCTTTGTAGAGAGTTTCTTCATCTTGGATTTTCCTACGTCACTAAAATGACATGTCCAGATCCTAATACTGTCTCTGTTTAGTTGATGGCAGGTGTTAAGTCACTAAAAGGAGGTAGCAACACCCATCAGAGAGCACACCAATCACCCGAGTCATTTAATCTGGTGACTTTAGGGGGTTGATCACCTAGAGTATTTAAAGAATGTATAATTTTCAGCAATGCTTGCTAAATGATATGAAATGTCAATCAAACTCAAGGATGTTTAGATTTTCACCCATGGAATGGTGATACAGGTGCCACTATTCATGGTGATCTCTTACTGCCTACCGGATGTGAAAGCAGAATATAAAAAATAATCTCTTCCTTCTGTGTGGATGAAAAAGGAAGGTGATTTCAAATTGCCGTTTTTCTGCAGATGAAATTTTGATTAGTGCCTACTAGCCCTTTATCTGCAGCGGCTTAATTGAAACTCTTTCAATGTACATGATTGAGGAAGGCTCCAACAGATGGGTAAAAATCTCATACATCCTTCAGAAGGTTTAAGATAAAGTACATAAATAATTTTCTTTAAATCTTTGAAGAGTTGCTATACAAATTGTGGCTAACAGGTTTACCAGTTTCCCCAAAGAACTCACAATTTAAAATCTGTGAGGGAAAAGAACAGAAAGCTCTTAAAGTACTAATGTATCTATTTTTAAAGTGCTGATTTTGCCCAGTGTGAAGGGATTCTTTTTAAAAATGGAAATGGAAGTCTGAAAAGCTAAATTATAGGAGATGGCTTCAAATTAATGAAATAGTATTTTAAATTATACATTTCACAGAAAGAAGAAATATACATCCGATTAAGTTCTTTGACTAAGAAATAATAATGATAGCGGTCATAATAATAGTAAAACAATAATCTATATAATACATAGCTTGCTAAGTACATGAGGTATAAATAAATCTTTAAAAGACTAGATGCACTTGTACTTTTGGATAGCCTGTGCAGTACAAATTCAATAGATAGGTTGCAATAGGAGCAGTGTCCTACTGTTAGCACAGTAGGGGTGGCAGTACAGCTGAGCAAGGGTAAAAGTGATGGGAAAGAAATAACTTCTATGATCATTCTCTTTCCCATATTTGGGCTGCAGTTAGCCAAGATATAAAAGGACAGAAAAAAGGAGAATGTTCAAAACTATTTCTAATGATACTAGATGTGGAGAATCTCACAGTATTGTTTCTCCAACAATGAAAGAAAAGGAAGAGGTAACATCACAGCAGAGCAGAACTACTGTAAGATTCCCTGAGCATACATCCTTGTGACTTTTCTTTATTATTTGTGTGTTTTACTTAATCTGTTTAAAAAATGAAAAAATTGTATCATACATGGCAATCTCATACATGGCAAACAGCAAAGGAATTGGAAGTAACAAATATATATGAAAAGGTCAACAGTAACCATATCCTTGCTGACCTTTTTTGAGCCATTACCTCTTCCTTAGGACTTGTCAGTGTCTAGGGTTGGTGTATCTTGACACTTATGATGATAACTTTACTGACAGGACTGATCATTACCAATAGCTATAATACCCACTCAATAGGTTTAAGCAACCATTACGACTCAAAATAAATTAGACTGGGAATAATAAATTAAGTGAGAAGAAGTCCGCTTAGTAATTTTATATCTTTCTAAGCCCAGAATCTGTCAGCTTTGCTAGAACTTTCTTTTCTGGTAGATTATCACTGGGTTTTATGCTGGTTTAAGGGAAAGTTTCAATACCTTCTCTCTTCAAATGTCAATACCTTTGATTTGTCAGCATTCCTGTATCACTGTCAATGTTGCTACTAGTGCTCTCATAAGATGTTTACATTCTTATTCTGATCGTCTCACACACCAGCTGCTGACTACTTCAAACAAGTCCTTCTGTAGTTGCATCTTAGGTAAGACAGCATTTCTTCAGTATTCTAAATTTCTGGACTTTTCAAGCTCTCCTGATGTCTATGACATGCACCAATGATCATTGGTATCTCTTTAGCATCTTAAAGTTCTCAATATGTTTCATATACAGATGAGGAAATCAAGACTTAAAATGCTAATTACTCATCCATGATCCCAGGAACTGGATAATAACAATGGAAGAATTTGGATACAGTCTTTCTGACTTCAAGTTTATCCAGTAGTCTATCCACCATGTGATACTTCTCTCAATAGCAAGTATAGCAGATCCACAGACCACATTCTACATTGTTTCCTTTAGCTACATTACTTATTAACCATATTCTATACAATCTTTTCAGTTCCCACAATTTAGCATGTTGAAAAAGTTTGCCTTTTAATAATTTCCCCAAGTTAGGGAACCATATTTATATCTTTATCCAGGAAAAGACATAAAAATGGGGCAGAATCATGCAGAGGTAAGTGCAGATTTTGACACTGATTTTGTCCTTTATATAAAAAGGAACCAGAAAGTGACTAGAGATAAGAAAGTTGGGGCAAAAACCCCAAATTTATTTCTGCCATAGAGAATAAAAGAAGTAGAACTCTGCTATTTGTCTACACAAAGAGCTCAAATGATAGGCCCATGCAAAGAAACTTCCATATCAGAGAAAACAACATTAGAAAGTTCTGTGGCTTTACATCTCACTTACTAATATGCAATTCTCTAAATAAACTAATTCCCAGAGGAAAATATGAAATGCAGAAGTTTTACTCCCCCTTCCTCTGCCATGCTGCTAATGGTAATGAAAATTCTATCAGCAAAAGCACGTTTGATTAATCATATACATGCATGAATTTTCTCTTATACCATCTGTTTAGAAGATGAAAAATGTATTCTGTTGGTACTTTGGTGTAAAGTATATTTATAGAGACATTTTATTTATAGTCTACTACTGTATTCCAAGCTTAACATGACATAGGTTTCAGAAGGAGGTATACTGAGTGTTCAGATATTAAGGCCAACAATATTTTTTATCACTGAAACAGGAAAGGTAAAATGTTTTCATTTCCAGTTCATATTTTGGACCTTTTCCTCCTGTGGCTGGGGACAACATCATCTATTTGGATCAAAGCTTAAAAAAAACACCGAGCTAGAACTCAATAGCTTTGGTTAGTCTCCATGACGGATGGTATATAAAAGCTCGCTCTGATTCCAGTTAAGCAATTTTCATCCCAAGATAGCCAGCACTAAGGAAAACAAGGCTTATAATAAAAAACATTTCAGCAGGATTGAACATATCTAATCACTGATTTTAGCTGTGAAGAGGCCATATTACAAGGACTTATTAAAAGACTCCAAAGTTATCAATCCAGCAGGGACAAACCATATATGTCAGGATACAGTTATTACTTTGGGAATGGCTTTGAGGCTGATATGCCATCTCTGAATAACGGAGGAGGCTGTAAAATAACATGCTTTATCTGGACCCATTTCTACATCCATGTTGCATAAGTAAAAGTTTAGATTCAATTGTGCTGTTAACCCTCAGGGAAACCAGCATAAGCTGCTCCTTCTTTTTCTTAACAGTAAAAATAACATCAGCTAGCATTTATATAGCACTTTAATGTTTACAAGGATCTATAGAAATGTTATTCCATTTAAATCTCCAAAAACCCTGAAGGAGGTTGAGTGCTATTACTTTTCCTTTTTTACAGTTGAGGAAACTGAGGCTAGAGATATAAAGTGATTTATTTGCCCAGGGTTATATGGTTGTCTAAGTATCTGAGACTAGATTTAAATTCAGATCTTCAAGCTCCAAATTCAGGGCTTTTAACCACCATGTTGCCAAGCTGTCCAAAATAGCTAAGAAAGAATTTTCTGAGTTTATGATTTAATACAAAAAATAGATCCTCTTGGAGGATATGTATAGGTAGGAGTTAGATTATTATCCTTGGACAGTCTTGTGATTAGATATATTGAAACCCAGTTACAAAATGGAATTGGTTTGGTGTGACAAGAAAGAAAACCAATCAGATTCTACCTCATCAACACTAATCTTATTTTCTGCTGCCACATGTGTTTTCCTTCATTTAGTACTTTTCCTGTAAATCATCTATGGGAAACTAGATGATGGATTTAAGCCAACTACTATTACAAAAAAGAGATGAATACAATTAATCAACACCTCTCAATTCTGAGAATAGTAAAACTCCAAAATCTATTCATCCCCCTCACAACTCAACTGAAACTCTTTCTTCTCCCCTCTCTACTTGGAAAGTCCCTAATTTTTCCTCCAATTAGAAATCAGGGTACCTAATTTTGTATCATGGTTAATTATTTTCTTATAATTATTTGGTTTATTTGGTTTTATTAATGTATTAAAAGAAACCCTCTTCATTCAAAGTCTTTGGCCTGACTTGGGAGTCGTTGACCCATTTATTATGCTTGTCAATAAATAAATAGTATAATTCAGGTTGTTTCCCTCATTTATTATTAATTAACCACAACACTTGTCAAAAATAGAGAAGTGGTCACCCTTCAGGATTTCTGTGGCCTCTTAATGAGTTGAAATGTTAGACCTCCATAGTCATTTAAAGAGATGATTCATATCTCTTGTATATAAAAGGCATAAAGTAGTAGGTGAACATGAAAAAGGAATTAAAATACAATAATTTGTAATCTTTTTAGGCCATATATCCAAATAGACAGGAATTTCTTTTATATTACAACAAAAACTACTGAGTGGTATAGTGAGAATGTTGGACCTGGAGTCAGGAAAAACTGAGTTCCAATCTTCCCTCAGATACTTACTGTCAGAGTGATCAGGAGCAAGTCCATTAACATATCTAAGCCTTAGTTTCCTTATCCATATACTGAGGATAAGGATAGTGTCTTCTGGAAAAGAGTCCATATGTGCAGAAATGTTTATAGCAGCCCTTTTTGTAGCAGCAAGAAACTGGAAATTGAATGGATGCCCACCAGTTGGGGAATGACTGAATAAGTTATGGTATGTGAATGTTATGGAATATTATTGTTGTATAAGAAATGATTAGCAGGATGATTTCGGAGACACCTGGAGAAACTTACATGAAGTGAGTAGAATCAGGAGAACATTGTACCTAGCAACAGCAAAATTATACAATGATCAGTTCTAATGGAAGTGTCTTTTTTCAAAAGCAATGTGATTCAGGCCAGTTATTGTGATGGTATTATGATGGAGAGAGTCATCTGCACTCAGAGAGAGGATTATGGGGACTGAGTGTGGATCACAACATAGTATTTTCAGGTTTTTGTTGTTCTTTGTTTTCTTTCTCATTTTTTCCTTTTAGATCTAATTTTTCTTGTGCAGTATGATAATTGTGGGAATATGTATAAAAGAATTGCACATGTTTAACATATATTGGCTTGCTTGCTGTGTAAGGAAGGGGTTGGGGGAAGGGAGGTTTTGCAAGAGTGAATGTTGGAAATTATTATATGTTTTGAAAATAAAAATCTTTAATAAAAATTGTTTTTAAAATGATAGTCTCTTCCTCACATAATTGTAGTGAGGACCAAATGAGATAATATATGTAAATCTCTTTTCAAATCTTAAAGTGCTATATAAACATTAGATATCCATCCAAAAAGTATGAGATTTTTTATATTTTAATTTGCAAAAGTCTGTTGTCTTTACTATCCATTATAACTCATTAGGGGAAAAATATGTGTCATCAAGAAAAATAAATTTCCATACTGGTTAACACAAAAAATATATGTGAGGTGGCTGTGTCATGTCTCATTTTGTACTAAGAATTCATCCTTTCTGATTGAGAGGGCATGTTCTCCATCATCTGTTCTCTGGAATCATGATTGGTCAAAGTATCCAGTTTTGTAGAGGTGAGTTCTCTAAGCTTAGGTTCATTCTTAGACTTTAAGACATTACAATTTAATGGGAAAGGGTCTACATTGCACTGAGATAGCCTTTAAAAGTCAAAGATAATTCCCACAATCAAGATGGAGCATGCAAGACTTGAATGTAGGATCAAAAATTATGTTTTCGTAATGGGATAAGCTTTATTAATACAAAAGGTTCTTCTGAAAAGAACTTCTTAGTCCTGTATAACATAATTATAGCAGTTCTATAGAGGTAGAAAGAACATCAATTGCTAGCTGCTCCAAATTCATATTGAAAAAACATACCTATCTTTGCTTAAACACCTACAATGAGAGAACTTACTGTTTCCTATAGCCCATTCCATTTTTAGATTGCTTCAATTTTTAGGAAGTATTTATTATTTTGGGCCCAAAATTATCTCTTAGCAATTTTCTACCCTTTCCCCCTAGATCTGTCCACCAAGGCTAAAACCAAAGAAATCCAACAGATAACCCTTCAAATCCTTGAATACAATTATTTTCATTTGCCAGACTTTTCTAACTTGATAAAATTTTTCTGAACTTACATTTTGCTGGAATACCCTTCACGAATACCAGGTTATTTTATTTTAAGCTCTGAGAGAATATTAGGGAAATAACTTAGAAGAATATAGGATCTTGGGAAAGTCTTGTTTGAAAAGTGCCCTTTAAAATGAAATTAATATATTCTTTTTCCAGATTCAAGAGAAAAATGGATAAAAGGGATGATAAAGATGTTAGTAATGGGTTTGGGGAAATGGGGTGCATTTTAAAAGCAATTACACTACACCAGTCACTGTGCTGAAAGCTTTACAGTATTATCTCACTTAATCCTCTGTGATATGTGCTGTTATTATCCCCATTTTATAGTTGTGGAAACTAGTATAGAGATAAAGTGATTTGCTCTGGATCATATAGCTAGTAAGTATCTGATACTGAATTTGAATTCATGACTTCATGACTTGAGGCCCATATCTTTATCCCCTAACAGTCTCACTAGTATTTATTTGTTTGTACCCCTTGGCTCCTGTATATCTAGGAAATGCAATTGGGAGCTAGTGTGTATATTCCTGTATTTTTCTTCATGTCTTACATGGCTCATAGTTGCATCCTATGCTGTTCTGGTGTCATGATATAGAAAGGACATCTAAGAGGGGACTTCAGCAAGGATGTTTCCCTGTGCATTTAGCTTAGGAGCTATGTAGCTAACATCCATGATTGAACTAGTCTCCCATTAATATGCCAATGACCCACCTTGTGTGCCATATATTATATTGTCTCCAAAGGGCTAGGCAGCAATCAAAAATTTTTATTCTGAATGTGTAAACCAGTCTATATCTATGAGAAAAACCTGGCTGATAACTTCTATAGAGTAAAATATCAGATAAAAGTGTTTTGATGGTCTACTTAAGCTTCTGGGTTAATTCATTAGTCCATAAATTCCCTTCATGGGTGAGCCTCCAGGAAATTCTTAAATGGATTTTTTTTTCATTTTCATTTTTTTTTTCCTGAAGGAAGGAAAAAAGAAGAGCAGCTAATGAAACATATTCTTTGCCATATACAGAAAACATTCTCTAAGCCTGTTCTTACTGGAACTAAAATTATATAGAAAAATTGGACAGAATTCAAAGAAGTGTATGATAAATGATTAGGAGATCAGAAGAGCTGAACATTGAGGAAAGAAAATAATTACAGGATGTATATAGTTTGATTAAGCAAGAATTGGTTAGGAAAGGAATGAAAAAGCTGTATATGCCATGTGCAGCTCTCTGAGAAGCAAAAAATCAGGCAGCATAAATATCATGCAAGAGTGATAAAATAGGTTTAGAAAGTTGAAAGTCTGTTACAGAGACTTCTTTCCAACTCAAAGGGCCTACTTATACTTTGAATTAATTGTCATTTGTCTGACTAGTCCTTGGTTCACTTTTAGCCTCCCACTGACCAAAGATTCTCTAGGAATTTTACTTACACTTGTCCCCACACTTTGGACATCAGTCTTCCTTATAAACCAATAGATACTGGTGCTCTACTCATCAGCTCCTCTGGATGTCTGCACAGCTTATACTCCTACAAGCTTTTATTCTATTGGCTGCTGCCTTCTCTTATGGTTCTTTCTTTCTATCTATCTATCTATCTATCTATCTATCTATCTATCTATCTATCTATCTATCTAATTTATCTGCCTGAAGTCTGCTCCTTCCATTTCTGTTTAGGTTCTTACAGATATCTCTAGTTTCTGCTATGTACTGAAGATTTTTTTTCTCTGTCAGTATTGTTTTTCAAGCATTCTGTGACTTCTAAAGCTTTCTTTAGTTTCTAGCATATGGTGGTCAATTAATGCTATCTGTCATAAGCTTCATTTACTATCCTCTAGTATAGCTTCTTTCCCTTTAGGTCTACTCACTTCCCAGCAGATGGTTCCATTTATTGTTGACTATAGTCTTTCCCCCATCCCCCAATTTTCCTTAGCCATAATGATTAATGATGATGACAATGAATCAAATGTTTATTAAGTACCTCCTGTATGCCAGGTAGCAAACATTGACTAGAGACAAGTTAGTTATTTTTCCTCAGGAACTTTGGTAGCCTAGGTTATAGCTTTAACCCAGCTATGTTCCTAGTATTTTCTGTTTTGGAAAACTTGGTGACTCCAGGCGTCACATACAAGAGATCTGCCATGGTCTAGAGGAACTATTTTCCCTGCTGTTCAGTCGTTTCAGTCATTTCTGACTCTTCAGGACCCCATATCAAGCTTTCTTGGCAAATATACTTGAATGCTTTGCCATTTTCTTTTCCAACTCATTTTACAGATAAAGAAACTGAGGCAAACAGGGTTAAGTGAGGCACTGAGCTAGTAAGTGTTTGAGTTCAGATTTGAAGTTGGCAAGATGAGTTTTCCTGACTCCAGGCATGGGTTTTAGCCATTATGTCACCAAGCTGCCAAATTGACCTCTCTTGCCAATTCCAATTTAGCTCTTGACAACATATTTCTGCCTACATGGCATGGAGGCGGTGTGCCTGTTACCCGAGTCAGCACTCCTTGTGGTTCTACACCCTGATTTTTCTCTAACTGTCCCAGTTTACCAGAATCCTCCCTGGACATCTTCATAGAGTTATTTAGGACTTGAAATTGCAAAGGGAAAAGGGGAAGTCATGGACTCCCCCAAACACTGTCACTCTGGGAGAGAAGGATTTTTTTTAGTCTCTAGTATAAAAAGAAAGAAAAGGAAAAAAGTAACTAAATAGTCTCCACTGGATTGTGAGAGCTGTGAAACTGTTTAGCAAGGGACTCTGACCTCCTTTCAAGTGAAAGTTATTATCCCTCTTTGGGCCCAATTTTTCTCTTCAGAAAAAAATAAGGTGTTGGATTAGATGATCTTTAAGCTTCCCTTGGTTTTAAAATTCTGCCATTCCCTAATTAGCTAGGAAAACCTTCTAAAGGAATCTGCTCTGACTCTCCAAAAGGGATTTAGCTCTCTCTATAAAAGAGGTCGAGCAAACTCTTAGGAAATCTGATGTCGAGTATTCACTGGAACAGGAAATGAGCACAGGTTATATTAAAGATAATTCTAGATTGCATCTGAGGTAGCACGAGCCAGTTCAAAGGACAAAACTATTTATTTGATTTTCATCTTATATATTCAGATGTTTCTTCCCCCAAGAGCAATTTTCTTTTTTTTTTTCTCATCTTTTTTTCCACCTCAAGATGGCACCAACGTCCCATGCCTGACAAACGTAATCCTGAGGGTTGGTTTCACAATGCTATTGGAAAGAATCTTGGTTGTAGACCAATAGACCAATAATGAAACTTCCTATTTTAGTTTCAAATATCTCTGACAACAAATTTCATTTTGTTTTTAAGCCCAGGCCAATCATTAAAAAATGTGAAAACTGAAAACTGTGAGACTAGACCATGTGAGCTCAAAATATGAAAGGCAACGTCCAGAACTTTTAACAATTTCACATGATCGTATATTCACATTTCAGTCTATTTTTCTTGGTGCACAAAAGTCCAGGGAGATTTTCTTTCCTGCATACTGGAGGACTACATGAACAGCAATCAAAAGTTAGCCAGAAACATTCACTGAGGAGACACATAAAAGACGGCCAAATAATAACTTGTTTCTCTGCAAGATGGTACAACATCCACATTTTGCAAAGAAATGGTATGTACTTAAGAATATGATTAATTTTTATGTCATAGACATCATTCTGTTACATCTTACTATCAAGTGTATGCTTTGTAGGGCCAAATATGCACAAATATGGACTGGATTTGAATAGCATATCATACTTAAATGTTTTTAAAAACACCAAAAACAATGTTCTTTCTGTTTTTTCCCCATAAGACTTGATATAACCAATATGTTATAGAAACAGAAGAAAATTATATGAACAAACATTGTTGAAGATTTTTCCTGTATTCATCAAGTAATATTTGTAAAAAGTTAATTTGGTACAAGATAACATGACATCAATAATAAGTAATTTACCTAAATCATTGTGATAAACTTTTCTTTTACCCAGATAACCAAAAGTTTTACTTTGTCTCTTTTCACATTTTCATTTCTCTAATATTCAATTCACAAAGGATTTCAATCTAATTTGAAAGATAAAATTTGATACAATAGAATTTGATCCAATTCAGCAAATATTGCTAGAATAAATGCAACATGCTGTGCTGATGAAACAAAAACAAAATATTAAATAGTCTGCCCTAAAGGAGCTTATATTCTAATAGAAAGATAGGCAGCAAGTTCAAAGATAATAGTGCATATACAGAGTAACACAATTAATTAGAAAAATAAAGAAAAATAAGAAGGGGTAGGGAGGTAGGGAAAGGATAAGGGAACTGTTTAATAAATCATCTATGATGTTCAAGGCATTGTGCTAAGTAATTTATCTCATTTGAGGCAATAAGAATGTCAGGAGAAATCTTATGGAGGTGATAAGGGCAAAGGAGTCACTTTCTCAAAAATATCTTTAGAAATATGGAGAATTCAAATTGCTTTCCACTAAGGGGATGTCAGGAAGCTGTCATGGTTGAGAGAACACTTGACCTGTGTCCTGAAGGAAAAGAATCTCAATAGAAAGAAATGTGGAATGAGTATATTTCACATTGAGGAGGGAATGGAGGAAGTCTCTATGCAGTTTTTTATTAGTAGCACATTCAATCAATATATGTCCAAAGAGCAAAGACCTTTCTCTGATTCTTCAACAGTTTAAACCCCCATTGCCTCGATCTCTTCCTTCTTCCCTTCCCAGAACTCTAATGACACATGGCTGAGATTTTGTTTTCTGGGTACCGTTGCTCCAGTTCTGTTAGAAATCTCCCATACTTTCCTGCTCCAACACATGCATACATACCTAAAGAATCTTGGAAGATCAGTTTGGATCAACTTCTCTCTCCCCTTTAGGTCCCAATTCCCTATCATAGGTACTGGAAGATTTGGTGCTTTGAGCAACTAGACCATGGATTGGCTGAAGGTGAGAAGGGGCAGAGGAAACAGCAGGTTTCCTACTCCAGGAGGAGTGAATGCACAGGACAGACTGAAATAGCACAGGAGAGAAGACAGCATCCATTGAGAATAGGTTCAAGATACTCTGCCCTTGGGAAACTTTTGGCTGAATAAGTGAAAAAAGAATGTTTTTTTTTTTTTTTTTTTTTTAAAAAAGCTTAACTGCATAAGAAATTAGAGATGATGGGATATTTAGGAACTTAGGAACAAATAAGAAGTAGGCCAAATGAACGGAATTCCAACATCTCTAGAGGACAATAGATTCATCAAGTAAGGTGGAAGCTAAGAAGTTGAGGTAGGGGGATGGAGTCTGGAAAACTCAGAAAACAAGTAGTTCAACCTATTCCTGAATTCTTTTTACAATCCAAGCAATAAAAACTCATCCAATTTCAAGAGACAATCTGTTCCATTTTTGAAGGCTAATTATTATTAAGGAAAAATTTCTTCCCCTTTATTTAAAATTAAATTTATCTTTACTTAAAGTTAAATCTATTTTTATTTAAGTTAAAGTTAAATATATCTTTATTTAAAGTTAAATCTATCTTTTCCCATTTTATTTCTATTCTTTGCTTCTATTTTTGCCTTATAGGGTTAAAAAAGACCAAATCTTATCCTTCTTCTATGTTACAGCTCTTCAGATAAAGACAGTTCCCTTTAAGTCTTATATTCTCCAGGTTAAACACCCTTTGTTCCTTTAATGGATAAAAAAATTTATTTTAACCAAAATATTGTTTTTGTCTTAATATTGCCTTGGCATATGGAAAGGAAGGGAGGTTTGACCTATTTTTATTTCCCCTTGTAGGTCTTGTTCCTCAAAATCTTAGCATTTATGGGAGGAGTAATCTCAGTGGGTGGGATGTGGGAAAAGCAGGCTTGCTGACATGGTTATCAGGAAGATTAGAGGAAGGCCTGAGATTGGAGGAAACCAATGGAATCCAGAACTGCTTATATCAAATATATGCTAAAGCTCTTTATCAGTATGTAGAAGCTTGTCTTCTATTATACCCATTCCACCTCCCCCACAATCCCTTCTGTAGATAAATTCATATTTGTCAAACAAGTAATTCTGTTTTTCTTTCCCTTATTTGCCATGTCTAACCCTGATTCAGCTCTTTAGCTTGCAGGGATGTCCTAAAATGAAACTATTATAAATAAAACTGCAACTTTACATGACCAGACTAATGTGTTATTAGTACAGTGCAATCGGATAAAACCATTTTTTTTCCCAGTATTACTTATATGCCTCACAGCTGCAAATTCTCCTAGTCACCAAACTTGAAATCTAGGAGATATCTTTTACTCCTCTCTTTTCTGCAATCCCTGTCACCAAGCCTTTTTGAATTTTCCTCTGAATAACCCTCTGACTTATGCCTTCCCTGTTATTCTTACTCTTCTTTATCCCATGTGGCTGTCATCACATCTTTTCTGGATTGCTATAATAGCCTCCTAACCAGTCTCTTTACCTCCAGTTCCTTACTCCTACCCCCAAACCACCCTGCACACAGCTGTCCCATTAATCTTTCTAAAACACTTGCTTTCACCAAGGTACTCTCTGTTCAAAGTCTACAATGACTTCCCACTGTCCATTGGAACAAGGCCAAACTTCTCATCCTAGTAACCATGGCCTATGTTACCTTGCCAATGCTTCTGTATTAGTACTCCCTTATAATGCATTTTCCACTACAGTTGAGTTGTAGTCTATAATTCCCATGTAAAAGCCATGACTGAGTACAAAAAAAAAAAAAAAAGAATTTATCTCATGCTTGCTATGTGCTAAACATTGTGTAAGACAATGAGTTATAGTTTTGGGGTAAAGAAATGAAAAGGAGTAGGGAGGAACTCATCCCTGAATTTATATATTTACTTAAACTTTTTCCTTCCAAGTTGCAACATTCTCCACAATTCTATCCTCTTAATCAAACCATTAAGATTTGATTCTTAATATATCAAAATGTATGGTTCCTTATAACCAAAATATATGGTTCCTTCTAACACATTGTTCTTTTCATCTCCTCCATATTATCTTCCTAAATAAATTCAATCACCATTAATCTTTTTGATTCTTAACTCCTCTAATACTATCTAGACCATGTACTTGATTACATTTGATCTAGCACTTTATTACATAGTCTCTCATCTTTCTCTAATGGTTTCATAACAGCAAATCAATGTTTCATGTGTATATGTCCAATCTGACTAAAAAATTACCAGCTCCTTAAGTTGTAGCTTCACAACAAATACTCAAAAACTTAGAGGAATAGAATTAATCAAGAAACTAAATGATTTGTTAAAATCATATGTATATGTATATATGCATATATAATACATATATATATATACCTATATATATTTATGTCTCACTTTAAGACATTTATCTTCAGTTTCCTTCTATCATTAGAAAAATTGACCAATTAACTAGGATCAGGTCAACAGATCACTAGGGCCATTATAGACTGTTATCCAGCTTTTAGTCTAAAACATTTGTATGTTTTTACTAGTGAATAATAATAATTTTCATACTTATGACCCTTATGTCAAGGTTGTGAAGTACTTAATATATATTATCTTATTAAATCTTCATATCAACTCTAGAAGGTAATTATTATGGGCATAATTATCCCCATTTTGCAGATGAGGTGACTGAAACTCAGAGAAGTGAAATGACTTGCCTGTGGTTATATTGTTAGTAAAGAAGTTGAAAAGTAGTAAATTTGAACAATCAGAAGCAGGATTTGAAACCACGTCTTCTTACTGTAAATCCAACATCCTATTCATTATGCCACTATGGCTTATCCTGTTTACTGTGGTTTATTAACTTGTGCGGTACATGGGGTGTTCTAGGACGACTAGCACGTCTGCTATGAGGGCTTGCTGAGCCCTTTTCAGGGCTTTTCATCCTTTCAGCCCTTTTCATCTCACTTTGGTGTCTATCTGGCACTCAGTTCTCACCTATGTCTCCAAAAAGCTATAGAATGAGTAATAGCTATACTTGTGTCAGCATTTGAGCTAAACCAAGTTGAGGGTAACTGATAAGACTCAAACCTATTGGTGATTAACAGGGTATCTGCCCCAATCATATGAAGACTTCCCATAGTAGAATGGGTGGATAAGAACAATGTTCCAGTGGTCATGAAGGTGAGTGAAGCAGGCACTACAGAGTACTTATAGCGTGGTCAGACACTGGAGCAGTCAATTTCATTCAATGAATCCCAGGCTATTGCCAGGCTTCTTATTTTTTGTCTTACCACTGGATTTTGATGACTCTGGTAGAAAAAGTGAAATTGATAAATTTGTACATTTTGTTTCACTTATGTCCAACTCATACACGAGTCAAGATATCACCTTGTGATATAATTGGTCCTCTTCTAAAAGAAAGGACAAAATAACATTAACTTGTATTATAAGAAAAAAAGAGTGGGTGGTCCATTTACCTCACCAAAATTGCAAGATTCTGCATGCCTTGACTCCCAGCTGTCAAGACCAGTGCTAAGAGTTGGTATGGTCAAGAATTATACACTTGCTCTGTTCCTCTTATATTATGCCAGCAATCAGAGGACTTGGCTACAGAAGACTCCAAGCTTCTAATTTCTTAAAGCTCTTGTCTGGATAGCTGCCCTTATGTAGGAGTGGTCAGTTTTTACATTTTCTTCCAAGATGGATTTTGTTCAGCAATTAAGTTCCTATCCCCAAAATTCCGCTCTAGTTTATTCTAATAGAGTTAAAACATTTGTCTCTGTCTAGTTTCCCAAGCATAGTTTATAGCTCTCAGCTGTTGGCCAATGTGCGCAATCACTCCCTTGAATAAGAACATTCTAAATCATATTTATTTTGGTTTAGTTATAGCTACCCTACTGAAAAACCTGTTTGAATAATATGTCCAGTGATAAGATCTCATACTTTACACAATTATCCTCAGCCATAGATAATCTAGCAACCCTCCTTAGTGTAGCAAGAATGATAATGTTCAAATTTCTTCAGTCTCAGAGGCCTCTGCAAAGTATTCCAGTCATCGAAATCTAAGACAACAAACTATCCATTTCAAATGGTCAGCAGTATTCCCAATGCCCCAGCAAATTAAATTAGAAAACTATCCAGTTGGTGAGTAAACATCCCACTCATTTACCTAGAGTCTGCTTCTTTTATTTGGTGTTTAGGAATTTAAACAATTTAAGGTTGTTTAGCTCTAAAGACAACCTTTCCTTTCTGGATATTTACTTGAGCCTTCCTGGTATTTATTTAAGCATATTAGAAGAGTTTGGGGGAAATATTTTTTCCTGTTCCAGAGACCTGGGAGATTGATTCTGCTGTTCTATGGGGCTTGTAATGATGAGAGAAAGAATGAAGCTCTGGACTTGGGGTTAGATATCTGGCTTCTACTCTCAGCTTTGGTATTTTCTAGCTGTGTGAATTTGGACAAGTACTTACCTTTCCTAAACCTCAATTACCTCATTTGTAAAAATGAGGTTAATGAAACTCACAATACTACATAAAGGCCTTTAAAAATATCTTAAAGTCCCAGCTAACATCCCAGCTTTCACAAGTTTTTCTTGATCCTCCTTAGGGCCTCCTAAGTATTTTTGGTTTATCCTATACATAATTTTGTTTGTACATAGCTGTTTGTGTCTCCCCTTTAGATCAGCAATTTGACGCAAAGGTCTTTTGCCATTCTTTATATCTCTAGCATTTAGCATCATGTTTAGCACAGAGTAGGCACTTAATAAATGTTTGATTAAGTTATATGATGATAGGTTTGCAAGAGTTTATCATAGGATAGTGACGAGATCCTGCAGAAATGGGTTGTTAGGTAGGAAATATAGGGGTCTATCTGACCACATAAATGAGAAAGGGGAAGTAGAAAGTAGGAAAATAAGAACAATCAAGAAAGGCCTGAGATAGGCATCCCTAAGGTAAAGATAGCACTCATTTTCTCTCAAGGACAAACCATATGGTCCTTGAAAATTGGTAATTTCATGATCAGTTGGCCTAGGTCAGTGTATTTATTATTTTGAACACTCCCCAAATACAAAGTGGGATATGATTTTTTTTTTACATTTCTTTGTAGAGAGAAATGTAAAGAACTTAAGGAGAGAAAAAGGAAAATAAAAAGTTTATTATTAATATTTTTTTAATTTGGTATGAGACTTAGCAGACCTTTCTCTTCTTGACACTGTTATTTGGGCATTGTTTTCATAATATAGAAACAAAGTGAAAAATAACAAATTCAGACAATCAAATGTTCTTCTGACTACACAATGACAGGTAACTACTTTGGCTGATTTTTCCATTGACTTATGGGATCTTCTGACTGAATTGACTGATAATTCTTAATTGGCTCAAATCTTGCTCTCTGATATATCATGGAACTGTGATCTCACTGAAGTTGAAATGTCTTCCAAAGATGTAGATTGCATCCAGTGTCTGCCTCTACATTTTTTGCATTGCTTCTACATGTTTTCCCATAAATCTGCTGGGGGGGGAGGTTCATCCAAAATTTTGAAAATTATCTTCTGATTCACTTCATATTATAATGTAGCACCTAACTCCCAAGATTCAAAGCATCAGGTTCTCAAGCCTTCAACAATAACTTTCTCTTTCTAACCAGCAATTTGACTAAAGGACAATTCATTTTTTAAAAATTAAGCAGCTTAGGAAATCAATTGATAAGAAAAGATCCTCTGATGTATATGCAGGGAACAATTCTGTAACTTAACCATATCACCAATGGGAAAAACAGAAAGAAAGGAAATGTGATAAGGACACATGTATAGAGCAAATGCACATAAAGAATACGTATTGCATATATTGTATTTAATTTATGCTTTAACATATTTAACATGAATTGGTCAACCTGCCATCTGGGGAAGGGGGGGAGGGGAAAATGGAACAAAAGGTTTGGCAATTGTCAATGCTGTAAAATTACCCATGCATATATCTTGTAAATAAAAAAGCTATAATAATAATAATAAAAAGAATAAGCATTGGTAGGGTACAAGGCTAGTGAAGTGATTCTGCAGGGTTGCTGATATTTTTTGTGGTTTCAATACATCAATATCTATTAGATGACTTCGCTCTACTGAGAGTTGTAACTGAACATTACTACTGGGTGAATGATATTTTTGGTCACCAAGCTCTTTACTAAAATATGATGGCTCAAAAGACTCTCTCTGTTAAGAGTTAACTAAT
Organism: Sminthopsis crassicaudata; assembly: GCF_048593235.1. NCBI lineage: Eukaryota > Metazoa > Chordata > Mammalia > Dasyuromorphia > Dasyuridae > Sminthopsis > Sminthopsis crassicaudata. The sequence continues at coordinate 79,952,643 of NC_133619.1, read as the reverse complement.
AGCTCATAGCCAACACTTAGGAACCATTATACATATCAAGAGAGAACTAGAAAAAATAAAATCAACAATAAGCTCAGAAACAAACAAAATACCTTCAGGAAACTTCCCAAACTAAGGATAAGTGTATTACTTTAACTGATAATGTTTGAGGTTCATAGTTCAGGTCAACTATTGGATTTAGGCTAAAAATTCCATAAAATTTCCACTTAACTCCAATTGTGAATTTGTATCTTAGATCTATTTGAAGGCTTTTATTTTTAAAAACATCTCTTTGGAACTGTGTGAAGGTTGAGACATCTCATTCCTAAGATCATTTTTTACTTGGCATGCAAATAAATTAAGATTTAAAAAGACAGAGAGAATCAACAAGAATATATTCCTTCCTTTATTATGGATATTTACAAGCAACTAAAATTCAGATCTTTTTTTGTTTATCTTTACCTAGCAAATAAATGCTGAGTCCCTTTCTATTGCCATCAGTTGTATACTCAGGCTTTCTATCCACTGCCTTGTCATACCTTGATCTCATCATGTGACTAGTCCCCTTTTCACCCCAGTTAGGTATTTATCTGACAACATTTTTTACATCATTTCTTCATAATAAAATAAAATACTTGCAAAATTAAAACAAAAATAAACAAAATACGATTTCTTTCCCAACAAAGGAATGGGTGTATTTAGGTTTTATCCTTTGTCAGAAGAACTTTAAGAATATAATTATTGATTTTTCTGCTGCTTTTGGTGACTATTTTTCGACTTGCTTACTTGGCTTTTATTAAGAATTTTTAATAAGAACTAGAGATAAGCTGAAGAGGCTCAGAAAACATGTTTCCTTCCAAACTGGCAGGTGTTGTGAGACCCTCTTGGATGGATATTTGAATTCAAATTATGTCACTTCCTAATGGCCCTGCTGTGGTTATCTTTCTGAGTACTGTTTCCCATCACCCCAAATAAGGCTTCTGGGAACTCCAATGAAGCCATGAAAATGTTCATTGGCTGCTTAACGTTGATGTCATTAACACAAGTTCCATCTTCTGAAGGTGGTTATTCTGGAAATATACTGAGTAAAATTAACAATCATGCTTAATTACTTGTGCTCATGTATAGCCTACCATCCAGCCCTGTCAGCCCGCCCTTTCCTTATTATAGAGTCATAACCTTAATCTGGCCATTTCCTCTGGTTCTGGCTTGATGCCCTCTTCTCTTTTCCTAACCAGGAAGCTCATAAGCTCATCAGTAAAATGTGAGAATCTAAATTTAAAGCAGCCTTCATGACCTGCTGATGAAAACTCAATCCCAGTGGGAGCATTTCTTCTTTTTTTTTCCTTTTCGATAGATTATTCCTATTTTTTAAAAAAGATTCCCCTTTCATCTCTCCTCCTTTATTTTCATGATATACCCAAACACCTTAAATTTAAATTTAAAATAAAGGGAAGAAAAATAATCAGTCTCTCAAGAGCAATGGCCATCTTCAATCTAATCCAGTCAGTAGAATTGAACCTAGATCTTAAAATCGAGGATGCCAATTAGCCCATGGGAAAACAGATTCTGCTTAACAAAGAAATATACATTTCCCCAACACTTCCTCCTTCTAAGAAGCTTTTTTTTGATATGTTGGCACTTACTTTATGTGTAACAGCAAAAATCTATCTTCAGGTTCATATAAAAGTGTCTATTCTCTCTGTTGAGGTTCACAGTTCATTTTTGAAGTGATGTGCTTGCCTCTGGTATGAAATTATAGACAGAGTTGGCATCAAGAACAAGTAGCAGGAGGCTGAAATGCTGCATATATTGTTAGATTTTTTTATGATATATTGATTGTTTTGTGGGTTTTTTTCTCTCCTTACTTCCCCTTTTTCTTTTTGAAAAAAAATCTTTACTATATAAGATGACTTTTTTGGAGGGTGAGGAATAGATATGGAAAGAATTAGAGCTATGTAAAAAAAACAATAGACATCAATAACATTTTTAAAGGAGCCAAGATCTTTCTTATCAAAGGCTCTAGTGTATTGAATACCTATGTTTCAGAAAATCCAAAATAAAAACTCATGTCACCTTTTGAAAAATAAAGAGGATGTCACTCCCATTGCTTCTAATTCTTCCATTTCCATTTGGCAACTGTTCAAATATCTTAATATAGCAATCATTAGCCTCCCAATTCTTCTGTGTTTTAGGTTAAACAGCTCCAAAACCCTTTAACCTTTTTTACACATGTCATGATATTGAGATCCATTATCATTACAGTTGTTATTGTTGGAATTCCTATGGGTATTTACCTGTGTGACCTTGCTCAACTCATGGCACCTCTATGAGTATCAATTTTCAAATGAGTAAATTGGAGTAGATTATCTCTTAGGTCCCTTCCTCTTTAATATATAATTATTCTGTGACCTTAGTTATCATGTGTCTGGTCTTGGCATATTTTATTCAGTAATGTACATGCATTTCCCCTTGAAAACAAGAGAGTAATATGTTTTGATTGCAATAAATATATCTTGATTAGTTCGGATAACTTAACTTAAGACAAATCTACAAATCTGTGTTCATCAAAATAACCACTTTGCATGAGGAATTTATTCTATGTCCTAACAGTCATTCTCAAAGAGAATGAAATGCAAGAATCTATAAGGGAGATTGATGTGGTTAGATTTGTGAGGAAAATAACAATATAGGATTTTAAATATCAGAGAAAGCTGTGGAGCCTGTAACTTACAATGAAAGTATCTCTGAGATTATAGGACAGAATCGTCAAATTATCTTTCAAGGATCATGATAGTCTGTTCTTGAAGAAAAATATTTTAGTTATGTAGAAATTTATGAAAGCACTCTAAATTTAAGTCCTGTAACCACTGACCTGCAAGAGTTCTATGATTACTAACATAACCACCAGAGAAAAAAGGGAAGGGTGCAGATAGGTGTTGTCAAGGATACAGTCATCACTGATCTTATAATACAGAATCATCAAATGCCCAGTCCTTTGACAACTTCTGCCTTGATTGTAGCCATTAATAACATTTTCTCTGTGACAATGCATTACAGAGAACATAAAATAGGAAAAAAATGTAGAAAAAGTCACCCAACTCACCATGCTCCCTAGAGACAAATGTCTATCACAAAATGATTTCAGTCTACCTTCTTCCAAAGCCCACAGTTCTATTGCCACAATGGTATTGTTTAAATTATAACAGAACAAAGGCTCCAGGTCTTCCAGATTTTATCTATTGTTTATAGACATCCACAGAGTAGGAGAAAGACTAGTGCTCTTAGCAATTATTAGCAATAGTTTCTACTTTCTTGAGCCCCAGATATGACTTCAGTAACAGCAGCCAACATACCCCAAGGGTAGCCAAAGGATTAGCTCCACTTTTTCTGTCTCTCTCTTTTCCTTCCCCTTCCCCCAGAGATTATATGTTTGATGATGTTACCTAAGGGGAAAGAAAAAGAAAGGAGGAAAAAATAGAAGAACTTGACTTTTCTCCCAGGGAGTTGTCCTAACCATATGAAAAATTGAGCCCCTCAAATAATTTATATTATAATTATATGTACATTATATATATATATGTATATATATGTATACATATTATCATCTAGGATCATAAAATTCAAGGGACTTGATGAATAAATGAATTACCCAAGGTCACACAGATAGAGATGAGATTTGTATCAGGGTCTCTGACTCAAGATACAGTCCTCCTTCCATTAAAATATGTTGTTTCCTTCATTTAAAACATATCTCCTTGTGTACTACAATAATTCATGGAATGCATCCAAATCACAAAATCTCAATTTAAAGGGATTTTGAACATTATCTAATTTACACTATACCCAAAGAATCTTATTACAAAATTCTCGAGAAGTAGTCATTAAGTTTTCCAGTAATACAGAATTCTCTATCACCAAAGGCAGCTTTACTTTGGGGTAATTCTAATTGTTAAAAGAGAAAAATCCTTTATCTATAAAATATATAAAACCAAATCTAACTTTTTGCTGCATTCGGTCATTGATCTAGTTCTGATCTCTGGGGCCAAATGGAACATTTTAATGCCTCTTCCATTTAACAGGCTTTCAAATACTTGATAGCAGATAGCACATCCTTCCTAAATAGTTTCTTCTTCAGACTAAATAATATCTCTTCCTTCAATCAGTCTTTACATGCCATGATTCCTAGTTTTCTCTCCATTCAATTTCTGTATACTATCTAGTTCTACCCTTAAATTATGTCCCAAACTTAGTATACAATTCTAAATGGCATATGTCCATGATAGAGTAGTATGCTACCATCATCTCCTTGGTTCTGGACATTATTAATACAACACAAGTTTTCATTAGCATTTGGCATTTTCATACCACACTATTGACTCATATTAAATCAAAATAGTTCCTTAAATCTCTGGATTTTTTTTCCATACAAACTGCTGTCTAACCTCAGTCTCTTCATCTGTAAAATGAGTTGTCATGTTAAAACTAAATCTGTGATCCCTTGAATTTATATTTATTCCACTGGTTTTTTTGAACCTTAGTATAGGACTTTACATTAAGTTCTATTAAATTTCATTTAATTGGCTTCAACCTTGGCTGTTAAGGTCTTTTTGGATCAAGATTGTATCCTCCAATGTGTTATCTCTCTTAGCTTTGTGCCACCTTTAAATTTGGTAATCATGCCATCTATGCCTTCATCCCAGACATAGCTAAGTATTTTTAAAGACTGCACTCTTGGAACATGTCAACTAGTGATCTCACTCCAAATGAGCAATGATCTTTTTATGACTGCTCTATTGATCTTCTCATTTAACCAATTGAGAGTCTGCCCAAATATAGAGGTTAGGTCATCAACATTTTGTGTTAATCTAAGAATTTAAATGCTATGCTACTTCCCATTTAAAAAATATTGAAACTGAGTAGCTCTTAGGTCTTTTGCAGTAAGCAGATGGCCACTGCCATTTAGTCCTCAGGCATTCCTTACCACTGGAAAATAAGTGATTCTTCTATCCTGGCTGAGTTTCACTACCAAAACCTGTAGAGTTCAGCATAAAATTATTTAGATATATATATGAGGAATATTATTCAGTTTCCAGGTGTACAATTACATTTTTGCCTTAAATTTTCACATAAGCATACTTTTGGGGGCTCTTGACCTGTGGTGGCCATAAAAACTTCCAGTATAGGAGTCACTTCTACATTTCACAGGCAATTGCTCCAAAACTTATAGTTTGAAAGAATTGAGAAATTAAGTGACTTAATTATCACCTTGGCTTTCAGAGGCAACTCTTCTCAAATTTGCAGCTACTTTATAGTGAAGGAATTGAGAAATTAGTGTCTTACCCATGATCATAGAGATATTAAATGGCAGAGTCAGACTTTATACCCAAACCTTTCTGATTTCAAGATCATTCCTAGATCTATTCTACCATATTGCCTCTCACATTGAAAATCAAATAATTAAATCCAAGTCCTAGGCAAAAAAAAAAAAAAAAAGTTATCTAAACTCATAAATAACAAGATAATAAGCCATTTTAATTACACATAGATTAATCTATAATGAATTCAAGTTCTAGATAAGCATTACCTATTTCTGGCACCATCTCATTTTATAATTCTGCATATTCAACTCAGAATAAATAAAGACCTTTAGAAAAGATTCCTATATGGGCTCTAGTTGTAATAGATGGCTTCTGAGGTTCCTTCCAACTGTGAAATTCATAATTCTATGCTTCACTTCTTGACATCTTTACTCTGCTTATTTGTTAGTTTTCACATAAGGAAAGAGCTTGTGAATTCAGTCTTCTAGTCAACATTGTCTCTAGTAATGCATTATGGATAAAAGTTCAAGGGACTGCTCCCATACAAATATCCCTTCTTTCTATGATAATGGTGAAGCTATTTAGGAGATGTTGAATAAGTCATTAACGATAAGGAAGATGGTGCACAGGAATCAGGGTTGGAATAAAGCCATATACTTCCTTTATAGCCCCTAAAACAAACATATAGGGAGCATATGGGAAATGCTATTTTTCAAATTTCAATTCCAATGTCCAATTCAGTTTCTATTTGAAAGTAAATTTGTGTTCTTTGATCTTTTCTGTGTACAAATGTGTTCTCTCACTCCTTGAATAATCTTAAACCTTTGTCTGAATCTGTCATTATCACTATAATTTTCAACTCTGAATTACACTCCTATACATGTCATTTCTTCCCTCCAGAATATAATCATCTTGAAGGCAAGAGTTGGTTTTGTTTTGATCTTTAAACTTGTCATCCTTATCAGAATTCATTTTCCATGATAGTTATTTAAAAGTCATCAAACCAACAAGCATTTAAGAGCCTACTAAATGGTAAGTGATGATAAATGCATGCTAGATTACTCAAATTCTGTTAAATTGAATTAAGTGGAATGTCTTTTTAAAGTCTTAAAAGAAGAGAAACCTATGGAGAAAGGCTTACAGGAGAGAAAGCTATGGGAAAAATGTAACTCTTGCTAGACTTATTCTGCTTGATCCCAAAGATCTATGTCTAAAGTCATGTCTGAGAGCTTAATAGATGGGAAATTTTAGCAAAAACTAAACAAGTATTTGTTGAATTTGTTGTAGAGGAGATTGTGGTTTAAGAATGGGCCAAATGAAAGATCACTGAGGATTCTTCCAAATCTGAAGTTCTTTGGGATTTTGTAATCCATCAACACAGAAAAAAATAATCAAGATAATATAATATTAAAATGTGTGCCTCTGTTGTGTTATGTCATTTTATTTATGATAATATTGAGGTTCTGCTCCCATTTCTACACTTGTTATAAGGTTGAAAATATGACAGAAAGTTAATAAGAGATATGAATAAGAAATAATATGTTTTGGGGGAAGAGATGGCATACCTATGCTTTCATAAGTATAAGAAATTACTGGAAAGGTACTGATATCTATGCCAATGGAGATGAGCATCTTTTGTTCAAGTTATAACCTTAGCATGTTTTACTCAGGCTCATAGATCATATGTTTCTGAATCTAGGTCTTCTTCACTGAAATTCCAGTTCTTTATCCCTTGTGCAATGCTATCTCTAAAGAATTTAAAAATATTAATATCACTAAATTTTCATAAATTATATATATTACATTTTTTACTTCTAAGTAACAATATGCATAATTACAATAATCCTAAATAATGGAGTGACAAGAAATGACCTCCAAAAAAAATTCATATCTCTCAGTGCTAGTCATGTTATTTGCACAACTATAGAATTAATTAGCTACCAGAATATCAGCACTACCTCTTAATTTGCAGGTCACCTTTCAAGTGACCTTAATATAGTTCATTGTTTTTAAATTTCTTTTGTTTTCTTCATGAAGGAGTATTTAATGTTATGTATGAGACCTTTTCCATTTGGATTGGACTGGTTCCAAAATGGAGATTTAAGAGAAAGTGATCAACTACTCTTCTTCCACCAAGATCAGGAGGTCAAGCTACCCTTTTCCAAAAGCAATACAAATGTGTCTTCAAAAGGCAGCCAGCAAGAAAGTCTGACGCCAAGGTTAATACTTCCCCTTCCACTCACCAGTCACTTCAATAACTCCAGAATGCACTAGGGCAGGAGTCTTCAAAGTCAGGCCTAGGATTCTTAAGTTTCCAATGCCTAACTCCAATAGGTGTGAAACTAAGAGGGTGGGAAGAAGGGCTGCTACTGCCTCCTACCCTATGAGGTAGGAGCTATTATTATAATACTCATTTTGCAGATAAGGAAACTAAGGCTAAGTGTAGTTAAGTAACTTGCCCAGGATCAAAAAGCTACTGAATGCCTGAGATAAAATTAAGTCTTCACACCTTGAAATCTAGCATTCTTTCCATCAAATTGTGCTGTCTTTGCAGTCCACCTTTGGAAAAAAGTAAATATTAGGAAGAATTTTCCTATATTCAGCTCATATCTGTCTCTTGAGAACAGTACTCCACTGATCTCTAGGGTGAAGAAGAACAAAGTTAATTCCTTTACTAGAGGGCTGATTCTGGGTCAGGAGAAGAGATGTTCCATGCAAAAGTATCAATTAAACAAAAAACACCCAGAGACAGAAAGACTAGGGCATTGTGAGTTTTTCAATTGGTATTGAATGTAATAATAATAATAGCTTATATTTGCATGGAACAAGACTGAGGTTTGAGTACTGGCTCAGCTATTTACTCATTTCTCTGCATCTCAAATTCATCCTATGTCACTGAATGGAGTTGGATGAGATGATGTTTTATGTCACTTCCAGTTCCAAGTTTGTGATCATATAATACTAAGGGATAGAATAGAGGTAAGAAGACTAACTACAAAGTTGTGTCGATCATCTAGGTAGATGAAAATGAGGGCGTTAGTAGCAAGAGAGAGAAGATGATGAATGGAATGATATTGTAGGAGTAGGATCTCCATCTAAAATTAAGTCTCTAGTGCCTCATCTGTAAAATGGAATAATACCTATCCTACTTACTTTGCAGAATTGGTATGAGGACTGAGAATAATAATATATGTGAAAGTCCTTTCTAATTCTAAGACATTATATGAATATAAATTCTTAGTGAGTGAGCACTAACTTTCCCTTCATTTTGAATGTGACCATGTTTGGACTTGAGAGAGGAAAGCAAGGTAAAATGTGATGTTCCCACAAGGAAACAAGTAGGACTTAGTACAATAAAGTCTCATGACAGACTTTGAAAGAGAGTTGGACATCATATTTTATCTATCGGGCCAAAGTAAGCCAAATGAGAACAAGCTGTTACTGAGCTTTTAACTAGAATGTTTGATTTGATGTATCCCCTACCTCCTCCCTTGGAAGGTGGTATGCATTAAAAATAGCTCCTTTTGCCTTAAAGGAGGTGCATGTTTGACTTTCATATCCAATCTTCCATCCATCTTCACTTCTTCTCTGTGTCACTACTCTGAGAAATGTCTCCCTGCTTAGAAAAACCCATTCCCTCCTCTCTCCATCAGTTTCTCGTTCTCAGTCCCTTTGGCTTTGGATTAAGCTTCACTTGTTTGAGTTATGGGAAGCTATTGAAGCCTTTTAACTATCCTATTGGGTAAACTCCAATTTTAGTAATAAACTATGTGCTGGATTCACTCATTACATTCATGGAAAGTCATAAAAAATTGGTGTTTGGAATACTCTGCTGGCACTTCAGGCTCTGTTTCTGGTGCATTTCAAAAAAAAAAATCTATGTGGGGACACTACTTTTCCCACTTTCTCCATCCCTCCCCTTGACAAAGTTGGAGCTCCTGTAAGTTAAATTAATGCTTTATGTAATTTCCTGTAATACAAGAGCCAGACTACAGCATTAATGGCAATTTCATGGAAAAAAACATCTCATTGCTCATGGACATAGTGTTTCACCCTTGAATTATGGGTCTGGATCACTCAATGAGATCGGATAGGAACAGGGCTGAACATGTCACTTCTTAGCCAGAAGCATGATAGTGATAGAAGCTGAGGAAAACATGAAGAAAAAGGGCTTGCTGAGAGTGGGCACCAGAGGATTTTCAGAGGAGACATACAGAGAAGGGGTACTGAAGACATCGGACCTGACGTGAACACAGTGGAAGACAATAATTAAAGTTAATATGCATCAGCATTGCATTAATGTATTTTTAAAATGATATTGAGATTGGAGCAATTATATGTAGTAAGGAATAAAACAATGCTACAGACCACAGTCTGTGGGAACTCTTATGGTCCAGAAAACTGACAAAGCAAAATGATCCAATTTATTGGATGGGTTACAGACAATCCTTAAACATCTGTAGGTCTGGGTTTGGAGGTCTTTCTAAACTCATCCCTAATCTCTTTAGTCTGGAAAGTAAGTCTGCCCAACAAGCTTTTCTGTACTGATTTACCTGTTTGTTTATGCTGATTTGGGCCAGGCCAAAGAGCTGTACAAACAATACTTATCTAGTGGTGAATTATTGAAGCTTGTATCACTGCCTGTTTTAGCTTATACCTAGAAACAGATACATTCAATCATGTCATTGTGGTTGGGTCCATGAAACTTTCAGAGGATTGAAGTTTTGTTTGATACAAGGTTTGGACTTTGTTTTTAAAATCTTAGCACATCCAGGCTTAACCATCATTACTCAGTGTATGGCATAATTGCAATGGAATGCCTACTCAAATCATATGGAATAGACAATTAGACCACATGTATATAACTGAAGGAAAAATCCTAGGAGTAGGAGTAAGTCTGAAAAAGCATGATTTGCAAATTAAAATACTCTTGTGCTTCAGGTAAGAGAGTTTGGTTCTCATTGGTTTAGTGTCCTAATCTTTAAAACTAGGAGCTTCGGCTACATAACCTTGTTGTTTGTTTGTTGTTTAGTCATTTTTTCAGTTATGTCCATCTCTTTGTGACTTCATTTGAGGTTTTCTCAGCAGAGATGCTAGAATAGTTTGCATTTCTTTCTCCATCTTTCTCCATTCTACAGATGAGGAAACTGAGGCAGTAAAGTGACTTGCCCAGGATCATACAGCTCCTAATTGCCTGAGGTCATATTTGAATTCAAGAAGATGAGTCTTCTTGACTCCAGGTCCAGCACTCTATCCACTGTGCCACCTAATTGTCACCTAAGTGATCTAAAAAGAATAAAATTCTGTAATATTTTGATTTTTGATTTTCATATGATGGAAATAATCCCTAATAGTCTGTAAGGAGAGGAATTGGGAGTGATTGCCTCTATTATGCTATGTTTAGCTATGACTTTCATTGTTTCCCAAAAAGGATTCTCACAAAGGTAAGCAGAAGAGACACATCAAGAAGAGAGAATGAACTTTGTTCTCATCAGAATTGGCTCAAAGAAGAAATAATGCACATACTCAATAGGAATAGAGAAATCTATCTTACACTGCAGGAAAATGGGAGGGAAGAAAGGAGGGTGATAAAAGAAAGAGCATATTGAGAGAGAGAGTGGTCAACCAAAATACTTTTGAGGAGGGACAGGGTGAAAGGAGAGAGAGAACAAATTGGGGGGGGGGGAGAATCCAGTTGTATATAACTGAAGGAAAAATAATTTCAAAATAAGTTTCTCTGATAAAGCCTCATTTCACAAGCATAGTCACTGAGTCAAATTTATAAAAAATAAGAGCCATGCCCCAGTTAATAAATTATCAAAAGACATGATCTGAGCCCAAAGAGCCATAAATTCATGCATATCCTTTGACTAAACAACACTACTACTTGGCATGAATGCCAAAAAAAGACTCAAGAAAAAAGAGTAAAATGACCTTCATTCATTCATAGCAACTCTCTTCTCAGGGCAAAAAAATGAAATTGAGGAAGTACCCATCAAGGGGGGGAGGGTGTATGGCTCAACAAACTTCGGTGTGTTTATCATGGAATATTATTGTTATATAGGAAATCATAAGCGGGATGCTCTCAAGGAAAAAAAAAACCTCTGGAAAGTCCTCAATGAACTCAAGCAAAGTGAAATGTTCAGTATACAAAATAATAGCAATATTCTGGGTTAATCAGCTGTAAATGACTTTACTATTCTCAGTAGTACAATCATCTAGGACTACTCTGAAGGACTTATAATGAAAAGTTCTATTCATGCCCAGTGAAGGAACTGATTGTGTTTGAATACAAAATGAAGAATTCTCACTTTCTCTCTCTTTTGCTCTAAAGGCTTTTATTTTCATTAGGGTGGGAAAACTAAGTTTTTTTTTCTTCCACAATTTGACTTTTAAGGAAATGTTTTGCATAACTTCACAAGTGGTTTATTAATTATGGGTAGGTATAAGGGAGAGAATCTAAAACTCAAAAATTTTTTATAAATGTAAAAAAATTGTTTCAAATGTAACTGAGGGAAAATATTAAATAAATATTTTTAAAAAAAGAAGAAAGAAATTAATTTAAAAAGAAGTTACATCAAGAAGATCACAGGGCCTTGCCAATACAAAAATTAAAGGTAGCTAAAAGATACCATTTCATTATATTGGCCTAGAATTCAGAACCATCGTAATTTATAGCCAGAGGAGAACTATTGAAGAATTTATAGTCATCAAGGTCTTATGGCGTTTCTTACTATCAAAGGTGTCAGAAAATGGTCAGATAGCTTCTACAAGATTATTAAGGAAGTCAAGATAGTTTATTATTTACTTATAAGCTAGCTATTGTGGTAAGTATGATCTATACCTATTAACTTTTAAGTATACATTGAGAATTTCAAGTTGTACATGATAGATTTTCAATTTCATGTAAAATAATATTTTTATTATTCTATGTCATGGAAATGCTTGTTTTATTCCATAAATTAAAAATAAAATTAATTTTTAAAATTACCTTACTCTTTTATTTGAGACAACATGGCTGTGGAGTCAAAAGCCCTAAATTTGACTTCTGCTCCTATCACTAACTCTTCGAGTCATAAGCATGTCATCTTAACCTGTGGAAGCTTCAGTGTAGTTAATCTATATTCTTTATCCTGAATCTATACTCTGGGAGTAATATTGTTTGCATTATTTTTAAATCAAATAAGATAATATATAAAAACACATCATTACTGTAAATCACTATACAAAACAAGGCCTTATCAAACATAAAATGATTAGATCTCAAAACCCCTTCAAAATGTAGCTATATTTCCTGAAATTTGTCTTTATATATAGTAATGCTGATTGTTTCTCATGTTGAAAAAAAACACTTCATATTCATTCCCTCAGTTCAGTAGAAAGACGAAAACATGGTAGAAGCTCTGTTGATCAAGGGAAGAAAACAAGATATCAAAGGCAAAGAAAGAAGAAAATTTACATATTTTCAAAGATAAAAAAGTAAGAGCTTGAAGAAACCATCATTTTCTAGTGAACTCTGACTCATTCCATTTTTATAACAAACTCAGTATCATAAATACTGGTCTTTTTTCTCTTCCTATAAAAGTCAAGAGTCTTGATTCATTCTATGGCCCATTCTGAAGAACTGAAAATGTTCAAAGGCAAAAAAGAGAAAGCCTTCTGCAATTATATAGGAATGTGCAAACAAAGGGAACAGGAATAATATTTGGGAGGTCAGATTCTGTAAATGAATTGGCTTATGTCAAAACAATATAAATTAAATCTTTTGGGCTATACATGGAACTTCACTCTCTCTGAGATGGCCATAATTCCTTAGGGCAAAATATTTTTTCTCTAGAGTAACCTATTCATTCACATTTAGTCCTCCAAAAAGCTTTTTTTCTTTATTCTACTGTGAGGAAAAAAATCCCACATCAAAAACATCTTCCAAATTTCTCCATTGAGATATATGTATAAGGACACACACACACACACACACACACACACACACACACACACACACACACACACCCCTACAATTTAGCTGGCCAATGACCAAATATTATCCCTTTGAGATATAATCAATTCCATTTCTAGATATTAATACCTAATTATCTCCTATCTGCTATCTCTGTTCAGAAACATAAAATCTATTTGTGGGATATTTTGCATTTTCTTCCTCCCATATTCTCTTCCTTAAAGATCTATATTGTAGAACATCCTCTCTTAAAAAAATACCCTCTAGGTAAATATCTTTTTTAATTACATCATGTAGTCTCTTCAGTTACCAACCACTGAATCTCTTTATTGGAGGATGAAACCAAATTTCTGGATCCAGTTAACATTTTGGGAGAATTTATTGAGAAATTTGAGGAAGAATATGCTGAGTTTGAGATGCTGGTAGTAATTCAGGTAAAAATGTCCAAAAAGTACTTAGAAATGTGGATTTTGTATTCCAGGAAAAGATTGTGGCTGTATATGTAGATTTGAAACACATTGGCATAGAGGTGATAATTGACTATCTGAAAATATCTGAAAAATGCTAAGATAAAGATTGTAGATAGAGCTGAAGACAGAGTATTTAAGAGTGCTTCTACTTAGAATATGAGAAGAGTAAGATGAACCAGTGAAAGAACAATCAGAAAGGTAGGAAGAAATGTAAAAAAAAAAACATTTCACTGACATCAAAGGAAGACAGAATGAATAGTAAATAGTTTTTTAAAATGCTGCAAAAAAGTCAAGAAAAATGAAGATGAGGAAAAGTTATTAGATTCAGTAACTGAAGTCATAGAATAAAATAGATAATTTGATTACATAAGATTTAAATTTTTGCATGAAGAAAATCATTGCAACTTGAATAAAGGGAAAACTTGAAAGGGAAGAAAAGTTTATCAAATGTTTGAGAAAAGTCTGACATTTAAAAAATAAAGGAAATTGACATAAATATAAGACCAACAGCTCTTTTAAACAAGTGATGAAAGAATATGAACAAATCATATAAATCATTGCTATGTGAAAATCACTGTCCAAATCATTAATAATAAGATAAATATAAGTAGTGTAAACTCTGCTGCTACCTTCTTAAGTCTCTCTTGAGCTAGCAGATTAGGTGCCCAGAGTGAGAATATTCTTCAAAGGCAGAAGCAAAGGCTCTCTATATACTAAAATACTTATGTCAACACTTTTTTGGCATAGCAAGAAAGTTGAAGCAATTTTCTACAGGAAAGAAAATAGGAGATAAAGACATTAAAGATGAATGGAATCAACTTTTTAAGGGACAAGACAAAAATAGCACCAGCAACCTTCACAAATAAACGGTCCATTAGTTGGAGAATAGAAGATAAAAGAGTGGTATATGGCTGTAATGGCAGATTTTTGTACTAAAATAAATAGTAAAAATTTAGAATTTAGAGAAACATTGGGAAGAATTAAATAAATTTGTGTAGAGTAAAAAAAAAGATGAAATAAGAGTTCATGATGACTACCTTAAGTAAATCACCAAGGAATAAAGACTAAAGCAACTCAGTGAGTCATTTTCACTACAGCCAAGTATAACATTTCCAAACTAGAGCATCAATTGGCCTTCCTTTATCCCCTCCTGGGGGGGGGCAGTGGAGCAAGATTAATGATTCCAAATTAGGACTGGAAAGGGACAGAGAAACAATGTAACCAGAAATTTCAAAAGGAAACATCAAAGCAAAATCATCTTCAAGACATGGCAAAAACAAGGAATCTATGATACAACCATTATTGATCCTGGATCCATTAGGACTCTTGGGTCCATGTTTTAGGGCTAGTTAACAATTATGGGATTTAGGAAATTGGATTAGGACAGAATTCATAACTGCAGGCTCATTTGGAAGATTTTGTCTACTTCTGGAAGGTAACTTTTGGGGAGGGGAACACAGTAAAGGGACATAATCCTAACAGCTCCTAAAGTAGAGCTGCTCAAGCATATTATGAGATGAGGAGTCCTCTTTCAAGTGGATCTGATTAGTTCACAACCTTTATATCAAATAGAAAACTGTGAAGTTCTATCATTCAAATTTCCAGACACAGAATATCCAGAAAAGTTGTTCTATTTTTTTCTAGAAGAGAAGTAAACAAAAATAGAGTAAGGGGAAAAATAAAATAAAAGGGGGGATAGTGAAGGAATAGATAGACAATTGAACAGAAAAAAAGACTAGGCCAGAAAAACTAGAGGATTTTTTTCTTTTTATTAACTTCAAATATTTTTTTAAAAAGAAGCATTGAATATCTTGGAATAAACTGTTTTAAGAGAATAATGAGGGACCAAACCTAGATTATTCAGGGTTGAAGAATGTGTGAGTAGTCAAGCTTGGGAAGCAATGATTGTAGACTCATTTGAGTACTGAAGATAAAAGATTTGTCTGACAATATTAAATTATTTCCCCTCAAAATATGTTACCTGGACATGTGTATAGGCTGGAAGAAAGGAAATAATAGAGAGAACAATATTAAAGTTTAATAGAATCAACTTTTTAAGAGACAGGAGAAAAACTGGCACCAGAAACCTGAGCAAGAAAGAGAAGCAACACATATAATGAGACTTGAGGAAAAGAGAAAGGGGCGGATAAGGACACAGAACAGTTATGAAGTATGAAGAATAAATAAAGGAACGCCCCACTTGAAATTTTAATCTCAGCAAATAAGAGCCCAAGTTATTAGAGAGAAAAGGGGGTAAAGATGAAGTTAAGAGGTTGAGAAGAGCAGAGATCTGTAATAGTCATCATCAGAAGTGTGATAGAGAGCTAATCCCAAAATAAAATAAAAATGTGCCAGTAAGGACCTAGCATAAGTTAGCACCAATTTTCAGTGGCTCCAGTTGGCTGTTTTGTGACTTTCTCCAGCAACACTTGGCAGTTTAAGAGTAGGAGTAAAAAAGACAGATGGTAGGGGTTATACAGATTGAAGATCAGTAGGGTGGGAACAAATAAGGATAATGCAGGAGGTTCAGTGGAGGGGAACACTGTAGACCAGAAATTAAAGTCATTGAGGAAAATGGGAGAATATCTATGAATATGTCTATGGGTACATACCCAAGTGTATACACATGCATATATGCATGTGTCCATATATGTATGTATATATATATATATATATATATATGTATACACATATATGTGTGTATTTATGTATACACACATATTTTCATTGCCTTTAAAAACTGCTAAAAGTATATTGCCTAATATATGCTCTGCATAAAATAAGCACTCAATATTGACTATTCTATTTCTTGTGTTTTTAATCATGGCTTTAAAACAAGTGTTCTAACAACTCTTTCTACAGACATGCCCAGCCAGTCTTCCATAAGAAACAATGGCTTCAATCTTCAGCTCTTTCTCTCTTGGCATTCTTTTCTCTGGAAAATGGTGCTTCTGGGTAAAATTCACATTACTTAGATATATTAGCTTTATAATTTAATGAACTTTTAAAAAAAATTAAAAATTTTCATTGGTATTATTCTATATTATGTATAATTTAATACCTGTAATTGAATTAGGCAGAACTAATACTCTTTTCCTCATTTTACAAATCAACAGTTATTACTAAATGCATACTATGTGTCAGGCACTGAGGATCCAAAGATAAAAATGAATCAGCCCCTGCATTTTAGGAACTTCAATTTCATGAGATAAGGAAAATGAGTCACAAGAATCAAAGTTATTAAAGAGAAAGGGAATGACCAGGGAGTTGAATCTAGGTTTTCTAACTCCAAGAATTATGTTATTTCCATTACTCCACATTCTCCCATCTTTCAGAAGCTTAGAACTTCTGCTCTCACCATGTTGTGAAGATTGTCTTTTTAAATCTTTGTTGCATGTAGTCTATGATCTTGACTTGAGATTCTTATCCCTCAGTGCCTTAAACACTCTGTTTTTCTTCCCCAGATGACCAGCCCTTTATTAGAAATGTTATGAGAATCAATCCTATTTCAGTCCATCAAAAGTTTATGTTCTATAAGAGGGTTTGAGAGAGACTTCTCCATTATATATAATATGGAAAAATGTCAGTGGAAATAAAATAGCTCGTACATCTAAATGATTTAAATTAAGTAAAATAAAATTTTTGCCTTTTTGGAATTAGGTCATTAAAACGAAAGCTGAGTACAAGTACAGTATTAATGAGCAATATCATAAGAACAGTATTAATTTTGCATCTCCTGACATAAAAATTTAAAACATGCAATTTTAACTTAGCTTTAGGTAATATTTTGTATTCACTTGACTTTTATTTCTGAAGCTCTAAAATGAGGTTTCTTAAAAGTTGGAGACAAAAGCTGAGGCATTGTGACATCATATAAGTTTATTCTATTCTGTAATAGAACCCAAACTAGGCCTAAGATAGTTCCATTGAGTTTGATTCAATAAACATTTAATAAGTACCAATGTATGCAAAGGCACAAATTTGAAATGGTATAGTGCCTGGCTCCTTGCTTCTATGTTGTTATTCAGTTATTTCAGTCACATCCAACTCTTTTTTACCTCATTTGAGGTTTTCTTGGTAAAGATATTGAAGTGATTTGCCATTTTTCTTCTCTAGTTCATTTTTCAGATAAGGAAATTTAGTTAAACAGGATTAAGTAACTTGCAGAGTCACAAGCTAATCTGGCTCCTAGTAGGTACTTAATAAATGCTTGTTTATTTCATTTGGTATTTCACAATTTCAAGACAGGACAAAACATAAAACACATCTTGCCATTTTAATAAAAGTGATAATGTCACAATTAGAGAAAAAAATTGGAAGGAACTTAGGAGGTCAATAGAAACAAGTCTCTACCTGCTAGATAGCTCTAAATCGTTCCTGATGACGTGATATCCAAATTCACTACTTGGCCTTTTCCAATAACAGATAATTTATGACCTTCCAAGAAACACCATTTATTTTATTTTTCTAGAGCTCTGTTAGAAAGTTTTTCTTCCATTGAACAGAATTCTATTTCCCTCTAACTTCCGTTTTGTTTTCTCTAGAGTTTGGAGAAAAACACGATACTTATAATCTCTCCTCCTCATAACAGCCTTTCAAATGTTTGAATACAGTGATTATGCCTTCATTTCCAAGTAGTCATTTCTTTAGGCTTAATGTACTTGGTTCTTCTAATTGATCTGGATATGACAACTCTGTCATCAACCAATATCATCTCTTTGGACCTGCTCCAATTTGTCAATGTCTCTCCCAAACTGTAGCAACATAATATTCCAGGTTTTCTAACCAATGCAGAGCATAGTGGGACTATAATTTATGGAATAATGGTTAAGGTATATCACTTAGTGTAGCATAAGATTGAATGAGCTTTTTTGACTGATGTACCACTGAGAACTCAAGAGGAGCTTTGGACCAACTGAAACCCCTAAAGTGTTTTTGTCATATTAACTATTATTAATAAGGGAAATATGGCCTCATGGATAGAAAACTGGCCTTGGAGCCAACAAAACATATGCTGGCTGTGGGACAACAAAACCATGCCAAGCTGTCTTGGTAGAGGGTAGAGATGTCTTGATTTGGCAATTCCAAATCAATGAAATCCAGATCAATGAAACTACAGGTCTACTTCTTAACTCTATCAGCTAGTTATATTGCTCCCATCCTGCATTTAGACATATCCATCCATCCATCCATCCATCTATCTACCTATCTCTCTCTTCCTTCTTTTTCCTCTCATTCTTCCTCTCTCCCTTCCTTTCCTCTCTTTCCCTCTCCCCTCCCTTTCTCTTTCTCTCCCTCCTTCCCTTTTTCTCTCCCTCTCTCTCTCTCCCTCCCTCTTCCCCCCCTCTCTCTATCTCTTTCTCTGTCTCTGACTCTCTTGTTCTCATCTGCCTATTTTTTGTTTATTTCTCTACCTATCTATCCATCTCTCTGTGTCTCTCTCTATCTGTCTTTTTGTTTCTCACTCTCTGTCTGTCTCTGTCCTTTCCCTTTTTGTCTCTGTCCTTTTATTCTGTCTCTCTCTGTCTGTCTGTTTGTTTATCTCTCCCTCTCTCCTTTACCCTCTCTTCCTCCTTCTTACTTATCTATCTACCTAACACAATTCAATTAAACACTTATTAAATATTCACTCAGTGGAATCTTTTCCTAGGTGCTAGAAATACAAAGATAACAGATGTTACAGTCCTTGCCCACGAGAACCTAAACTATTATTGGACTTTACATCCATCATTACTGAATTTCACTTTGTTAGGTTTGGTCTTATCAAGAGCTTTGTGGAATCTCATTTTGTTATTATACCTTTATATCATCTACACATTTAGTCATATATATATATATATATATATTACTTTTTTCCAGCTTACTAATAAAATCATTAACCAGACCAGGGTCAAGGACATAGTATTGCAGTAGAAACTTCTTCGAATGTTAATTTTAATCAACATTGTTTAATTTTGATCCTCTAGGCATATCTCTATGGAAATGGTCCAAGAGAGAAATAAAGAATAATATCACTAGGGTTCCATAAGGATAAAGCATGCACATTCTTCCCAACATTATTTCAGAAAGGAGTTGGGGAGGGTTCTAATAAAGGCTTCATTTAAAAAAATATAGAGAGAATAGGCCATTTCCCCATTGATAAATGATTAAAGGATATGAACAGATAATTTTCAAATAAAGAAATTAAAACCATTTATAGTCATATGAAAACATGTTCTAAATCATTATAGATCAGAGAAATGTAAATTAAGACAACTCTGAGGTACCACCACATACCTCTCAAAATGGTTAAAATGACAAGAAAAGATAATGATGAATGTTGGAGGGGATGTGGGAAAACTGAGACACTATATACATTGTTAGAGTTGTGAACTGATCTAACCATTCTGGAGAGCAATTTGGAAGTATGCTCAAAGGACTATCAAATTGTGCATATCCTTTATCCAGCAGTGTCTTTGCTGAGCCTGTATCCCAAAAAGATCATAAAAAAGGGGAAAGGATCTATGTGTGCAAAAATATTTATAGAAACTGGAAGCTGAGTGATGGCCAATCATTTGGAAAATGGCTGAATAAGTTATGGTATAGAAATGTTATGGGGTATTATTTTTCTATAAAAAATGATCAGCAGGATGATTTTAGAAAGACCTGGAGAGACTTAAATGAACTGATGCTAAGTGAAGTGAGTAGGACCAGGAGATTATTGCACACAGCAACAGCAAGATTATGCAATGATCAATTCTGATGGATGTGGGTCTTCAACAGTGAGGTCTTTCAGGCCAAGTCCAG
This sequence comes from Sminthopsis crassicaudata, assembly GCF_048593235.1. NCBI lineage: Eukaryota > Metazoa > Chordata > Mammalia > Dasyuromorphia > Dasyuridae > Sminthopsis > Sminthopsis crassicaudata. The sequence continues at coordinate 79,932,130 of NC_133619.1, read as the reverse complement.
TGGTCTTGTGATGGAGAAAGCCATCTGCCCAGAGAGAGAACTGTGAAGGCTGAGTGTGGATCACAATAAAGTACATTTGCTTTTTAATTTTCATTTGCTTGCATTTTGTTTTCTTTCTCATTTTTTCCTTTTTCCTTTGATTTTTTGTGGCATGACAATTGTGGAAATATATATATATATGTATGTATATATATGTGTATATATATATATATATATATATATATATATATATATATATATATATATATATATATATATATATATATATATAAGAACTGCACGTGTTTAACATAGATTATTTGCCATCTAAAAGAGGGGGTGGGGGAAAGGGGGGAAATAATTTGAAACACAAGCTTTTGCAAGAAAGAGTGTTGAAAACCATCTTTGCATATATTTTGAAAATAAAAAGCTTTACTTAAAAAAGACAGGGGTTAGGGGTGATATTTTAGCTCTTTTCAAAATCAATATTTGTGAGAAGACTACTGGAATTCTTAATTCAACTCTTATAACTCTTGGTTACTCAGGGGAATTAAAATTCCATCTCTGCACTTCTGGGCTATAGAAAGTTTTGGGGATTGTGTGAAAATGGTGAAGCACTGAGGTTCCCCATTCGTTTCCTTGTGATTCCATGAACTGGTATTCTCCCCGAAGTCCTCTACCTGGAATTTGGAGATTTTGAATTCCGTTCTAGGTGTCTCCTTTTGCCACCAGGGAAATCTTGGTCAGAAAAATGTTCATCAGGGAACAGCAGCCATATCCTTTAATCATGCAATCAAATTACCCACCTGCAAACTGTGATCGTGAAGTATCTCAGTACAGTTTGTCCAGAAAACATTTGAAACCTCCCATATGACTTAGAAATTAAGGGAAGGCCATTTCTTTTTTTCCTTTTGTAACTGAAAGTTGGACATTAGACAAATATAAAATGAATGTTTAAAACTAAACATCTTTGAGCAAAGACAGAATCAGATGTCTCAGCCAGAATTTTGTTTAAGTTGTGTGAGAGAGAACACAGTAGGCAAGATTGGTGGTTTGATTGTATGGTGTTCCCCAACAAGAGAAGGCAAATATTGTATTTGATACTTTTAAAAGGATGTATTATTTTCATTGTCATCTAATCATTCAGTGAAAGATTGCTTGTCATAGCCTGCAGCACTGTCAGTCACAAAAGAGCAAAGTTAAGGTTTCTGTGCAAAACTAAATTCTCAATTTCTTGATCTTTGCAATACAGAACAAAAGAATAATGAGAAAGCTAATCTGGTGAATAGGTTAAATGACTGTAGTTTCCTCTGTACTTTATAGAATTCTTTACCATAAAAATTCAAAATTATAGAGGAGAGAAAGCAATGACAACCTTGTCAATTGACCATGTCTCTGTTTCTGATTCACAGGTAAGAGTTGTTAGAATGGACATAGAGATCTTGGGTGTATAGTCCATTGGGAATTTAAAGTATCAGACTTATTTGCAACCAATTAGGGAGGAGATAGGACTTGATATAATCAGATAACATCCCTAAGATCCTTGAGGAAAGTACTGTCTTTCTTTTGAGTAATAAAAATAATAGCTAACATTTTCTAACACAATCCTGTGCCAGATACAGTGCTAAGTACTTTACAATATCGTTCGTTTGATCCTCACAACAACCTCATAAAGTGGACACTATCATTATCACCATTTTACAGTTGAGGAAACTGAAGCAGACAGAGGTTATATAAGTGTAATGATGGTTCACATTAGAAAATTATTAACCAAACTATCTTAAGAACAACTAAAACAACATGAGTAAATCATGATATTTGCTTTTCATACTTTTCATAGCAAGATTTTCAGCTCTTTTTGATATTCTTAATAAGAGATTTTAACAGCTTTATTGATTCCTTTTATTTTCACATAAGTTCTTTCTAGATCTTGCCTCAATTTCAAACATGTGAAGATTTTCTTCTTTTTAGGGAGTAAATTATTATTAAGAGAAGTCAAAATATATTAACGGCTCTGCTTTTGACCTAGAAGATTCCATCTAATATCTGGGTATTTGCTTTTCATACTTTCTGAAAACAAGATCTTCAGCTCTTTTTGATGTTCTTACTAACAGATTTTTTAAAAGCTTTATTGATTCCTTTTATTTTCACATCAGTTCTTTCTGGATATAGTGCTCCCTCAACCATAAATGAATCTTCCCTTGTACCAAAGAAAAACAGTTAAGTAAAATCCACCTCTAATTTTATCCTTTTCATCTCATGAGCAACTCAATGGTAATCCCATCTAAACTTTAAAATTTCACAAATTTTGGTTTTATACCTTCTCAGACTTTATCTTTTTAGCCTGAAAAGTTACCATCTTTTAAGGTAAGTTTTCATATGGAAGCATCTTCACCACCTTAATCAACCTAATTGCCATGCTCTGGGCCTTCTCCACTTCTGTCATGCAATGAGAGAGGTGAAGAATTTCCAGAAGTGATTCAGAGAATCACTGCCTTAATTAGGTACAAAATCCAGGAATTTTTATTTCTACTTAATTTTTCCAAATAACAAATAAATTTGTTGCACCCTAAACTCTCAGTTACTAATTTTCTTCTAAATAAACATTACGATGACTCATTTGGCAATATTTTGTTCTTGTGAAATGCAAGTCAAAACTCAAAGCCTGGTATCCTAAACTTTTAAAACGAGGGAGAAATTTCATTTTTAACCATCTAGGCATAATTAAGAGGGAAAGAGTTTCTGTAGTTGAAAAAGAAAAGTAACCTTTGAGGGTTAGCTCTAAAGAACAAAATCATAAATAGATACATTTTCTTCCAAAATACATGATGTTCAGGATACTATGTTATCTAACAGGCAAAGGATTTCTAACTCTTAACTTTTCCCCAAATCTGGGCACAAGAAATTAGCCCCAAAGGAAAAGGGTACTGTCAGAAGCAGTCAAAGCAGCAGCAAGGAGAAGTAGAAGTTCCAGTTGATAGTAAAATCCTTGAATTTTCCCCTATTGCCATGGGAGGGAATAGAGGCAGGAAGCATTTATTAAGCATCTACTATGTGTCAGGTACTGTAGTAAGTGTTTTACTAATATTTCATTTTATCTTCACAAAAACTTGGGTAAGTAGGTATTATTATTATTATCCCCATTTTACAGTTGAGGAAACTGAGGCAAACAGAAATTGACTTGTCTAGAGTCACAGTTATAAAATATCTGAGGTTGGATTTTAACTGCTTCCTCCTATTGATTTGCCTAGCTGCCATATGGATTCCATTGTATTAAACCAAAGTGACTTGGGGTCAGTAGAAAAGGAGATTTAACAAGGAAGACTTTGAGATACACAGATGGGGAACCCCAGAAGTAGGTTTACATTGAACATCAAAATGATGAAATCCTATTAGATAAGCTACCTAATTTGAAACTGTAGCACACCCACACATTAACCATTTTCAATCACAGTTTCTAGAAATGCTTGTTTTCCTGTCATCCTCCACATCAACCCACTCTTTTTTTCTCTTAAAAGATGCAAAAATTTCTCTTTTCCTCATAATTATATTTTCCCCTCCCACCTCTGCCCCAAAATCTCCTACCTAGTTTTTGGTCAAATTGCCTACCTACATTTGATATGGTACAGTTTCAATAATATTTTTTTTTGCTTGACCCCTCCTTTTTTTTTTTTTTTGAATTCTGGAGAATTTTATATAGACAAAGACAGACAGTCTTAAAGATCTGATATACCTCCAAGTTAGCAGGTCTGAAAATGCTAATAAGCCTGTGAAACGAATAGCCAGTTAAAAGAAATAGGGAGCATTAAAGTTGGGGTGGGGGGAGTAGTGGAAGCAAATTTTGCAAAGATGAGAAAAGTGTTTCAAAAACTGGCTACAGTTTAATCTTGCATAGGGGAATTCCATGATGGAAGGGAGAGAAGTATTTAAAATGGAGCTGGGGAGGCCCAAGTCAACACTCTTTCCAATATGATCAAAAACCCTGTAAGTCTATTAAACTAAGCTCATAGAAAACTGTCATCAGACAGAAAAACAATAGGGATAACAAGTATGCGAAACATATTTTCTTTCTCTTTTATGAGGTGTTAACTTCAAAGACTAAGAAAGCATATTTAAATGTTATTAAACATGTCAGAGTGGGTTATGTTAACAAGTACTTTTTCCTTTTTTTTTTAGCAGCCATATTGTTATGTGTTGCCTTGAAGTTTGGCAACAAATTTCAACCTATTGTAGAATAGGAAGAATGGAAAGTGAGGTCTTGCCAGCTCTAGCCAGTATTTCAAGGGAGTTTTTCCCAGACATATTTGATGCTGCAGCCAGAATGATGATTCAATAATGAAAAAGAGGTAGTCACTTACAAAAGCAGCTTTCTTTAGGACAAGAAGAAGAGTTTCAATATTGACTATCTTGTCAAGGAACCACAAAAGAATCCTCCTATCTTGCTATTATTTCATTCATATTCACAAGTTTTTTGTGTCAGAAGTAAAGGATGGATAGTCTTAACCCTAGCAGACGAGCTGTGGGTCTGAGGTGAAAAGGATTCATCTTCCTGAGTTCAAATAGCCACAGATACTTACTAATAACTGTTAAGGGGCAGCAGGTGACACAGTGGATAGAGCACCAGCCCTAAAATCAGGAGAGCCTGAGTTCAAATCTGATCTCAGATACTTAACATTTCCTAGCTGTGTGACCCTAGGCAAGTCACAACCCCAATTGCCTCAGAAAAAAAACAAAAAACAAAAAACAAAACAAAAAAACAACAACAACAACAACAAATAACTGTGTGACTGGACAAGTTACTTAACCCTGTTTTTTTCAGTTTTCTCATCTGTACAATGAGCTGGAGAAGGAAATGACAAACCATTCCAGCATCTTTGCCAAGAAAAACCCCAAATGGAGTAATAAAGTCTTCGGCATGCCTGAAAAGTAACAATACAATAAAGTTGCTAAATTTATTTTTTTTCACCTAGGGCAAAATATTTGGAATGGATACTTGAAGAAAATCACATTCACTTATATTATGAAGCTAAACTCTTGCAACAAAGGCCATTTGATCAACTTTTTAACATATGGTTAAAATAATAGGATCATGCCTATGGTTTCATTGGTACATTGATTATGGCAACTGTGGAGACTTTTTTCACCAAGGCAGGTCAGCAACCCAACTGCAATTTATGCTATCAGAACACTACTAAATTCACTAGGATTTTGTTATTTATTAAGCTGGAAAAAAAATTAGGATTCATTTAGTCTAACTCCATGATTTTACAGATGAGGAAACTGAGTCCTACAGACATTAAATGTCCTAATCACGAGTCACACAGATAATAAACTTCAGAGATATGATTTAAATTCATATACTATGATTCCATCTTCAAAATTGTTTTCCCCCATTATACCATGTGAAAGATAGCATTTGAACTCAGATCCTCCTAACTTTAAGACACTATCTAGTGACTTCTATAACTTACAGATGACTGCTTAATACAGATCCAGAAATCATTTATTATTGTAATCTTTTCCCCAAACTGAAGATAGTACATGGGCACATAACTATGCTAAAGTCCTGTCCCCCTGAGTGTAGTGAAATAGACACTTTGCCTACCCTTCTCAGTTGTTCAAAAATCACAGCATGGATTGCTGGTCTATTTAGCTCTAACATTCTACAATTCTGTTATAGCAACACTGTTCGTGGGTTCGCTTTCAAAATCTATACAGGTTGGGACCCCAAATGAGCAAGTGAAGATGGTGACAGAAATTCTGAATTTGGATATAGATATTATTCAGGCAAAACTGACTGCCCTGTGAAGGAGCCTAAAGTATTAAAAAGAAACTGGGAATTGTGTCACTTCCTAGTTAGGGAATAGTTGAAACTATGGTGGGATTGGATCTGGAAGATAGAATTTTCCACTGTAACAATAGTTTTGAAATCTCTGTGGGGAACTAGGTGCAGAGAAGACTGGAGAGATTGAGCAGCAATAGCAGCAGCAGATGGAGATCACTTTCCAAAAGTCTAATTCTAGGACTTGTTTTAACTGGAGTCTTTCCCTTTCCTTGGCTCACTGAGGAAATCCAGTTCCAATTCATCATTTTATGTGTCTCTTTCCTAGTTTAGAAAGAATACAACTCCAGGGGTCTACAAAGCAAAGAGGTAGAACAAGTCTTACTTGAATGACAGTTGCACAAGGCTTAAGGTGTTGACTTCTAGATTTATTTTCCATCAAGCTCAAATAGAAAGGAAGACTACTAACTTGTATATAGAATCTCTGTGGGCTACATATTGACTTAGAAAAATCACATAAATTTGTATATACATGCATAAAATATTTCCCAATTATATTTTAATCTTAATTTAAATTACATGATTGGGAAATATATATATATATATATACATATATATATATATATATATATATAGAGAGAGAGAGAGAGAGAGAGAGAGAGAGAGAGAGAGATGTTTGTATAGTATATTTATAGATGCACATGTCTATATATGTGTGTTTATATATATGTATATGTGTGTTTATATATTGTAATATTCTCTCTAAAATGTAATATTCACTTTTGAGGTTTTCTTGGGGTCTCTGGAGCAGCCTTCATTTCAGTTCAGTAATCACCACAAGTGCAGCCAGAGGTTAAAGTCCAAATCCTTTATTGTCTCTTTCCAAGTCTTGTCTCCTTTCCTGCAGCCAGGTTAGCTTTCTTATAGTCCAGATCCTTTATTATCTCCTTCCTGGGGCTGGGCAGCTTTCTGGAGAGCTTTTCAGTCTGGCCTTGGTTCCAAGAGCTTGAGCTCCCACCTGCCTTCTCTGGCTTCTGAATCTCCCCGACTGAATCCTAGCTGAGGCTCTGAGAGCTTCTAATGCACTTGTCCTTTCTGGCCCTGAGAGATTCTAGCTTATAAGCCCCACGCTGAGTATACATCAGTCATTATATCAGGAGGAAACCATTATTTGCTGGTAGGATTAAATCAATGCTGAACTAGATTTAACCATTGTTTCCTCAATTCCACTTAGTATCTTGTTTCAAGTTCTGACCCATAACATCTCCTTGTAGGATTATACTGAACCATGCTAAATTAGAGAGCTATCATCTATCAATTCTACGGACTTAGTACCTTGTAAGAATCCTCTGTTTCAGAGAGGCCTGGAGAGACTTACATCAACTGATGCTGAGTGAAATGAATAGAACCAGAAGATCGCTGTACACTTCAGTGCTGTATGAAGAGGTATTCTGATGGAAGTGGATATCTTCAACATAAAGAAGATCCAACTCACTTCCAGTTGATCGATGATGGACAGAAATAACTACACCCAGAGAAGGAACACTGGGAAGCGAATGTAAATTGTTAGCACTACTGTCTATCTACCCAGGTTACTTACACCTTCGGAATCTAATAATTAACGTGCAACAAGAAAATTGGATTTACACACATACATTGTATCTAGGTTATACTGTAACACATGTAAAATGTATGGGATTGCCTGCCATCGGGGGGAGGGAGTAGAGGGAGGGAGGGGAAATTTTGGAAAAATGAATACAAGAGATAATGTTATAAAAAATTACTCATGCATATATACTGTGAAAAAAATTCTAAATAATAAAAAAAAGAATCCTCTGTTTCAAGTTCAGAGTTCTGGCCCATAACAATATGTGTGTGTGTGTGTGTGTGTGTGTGTGTGTGTGTGTGTGTGTGTGTTATTTTCCCAATTACATTTTAATCTTATTGACCACATGTGGCCTGTGGAGCATATGTTTGACATCTGTGCTCTACTATCTTTCACCTCCACATCTAATCAACTGGTTTCTTTTTTGAGGCAACTCTAAGATATTAAATTGTAAGCAAGAAGCTCCTATGTCTTAATGAAGGGATTTTCCACACCAGTACTTCCCCATACCAATGAAATCACAAGTGTCCTCATTCCCCCAATGAGGAGACTCAAATACTACCTACTTCAGAGTAGCTTTGAAGACAACAGTTCTTAAACCTTAAAAGGGTATAAAACTTGCTATCATGATCATGATCATGATTATCATCATCATCATGTATGTTGTGTGCATAAGCATATCAGTACAGATAGCCAGTCACATAGTATGAAAATAATTATTTCAGACATTCAGAGTTTTACCTTTTGCCTTACTTATATGTAGGTTTTTCTACTAGTTGTGATTTTCATCATTTTATCCTTTTAAGTAAAAAGTCCCAACTGATTTCCTTTATCCTTGAGTTTTTGACCTCTTGTCCTCGCACCACTCTTCCTTTTCCAATCCCATATCCTGGATCATTCCAACCATCTGCCTTCTCTGTTACTACATACATGCTGATGAACACAGATGGAGGAAGTCATAGGATTGTGCTGACTGGGTCCACTACAAAGTTATGTTATGATGCTTTGTCTCAATTCTTTTATACTTCAGTAATTAACTATAGTTCATATAACTGTATGACTTCCTTCAGCATCTGTTTCAAACCTTACCTTATACCTGAAGTCCTCTATACCGTCTCACTCTCTCCCTCTCAGAAGAAAATCTCATAAAATAATTCAATGGAAAAATTGAAACTATTTGTTAATATCTCTCATGCCTAGGATATACTTTTTTCCTTACTTCCATCTTTTAGAATCTCTATTCTCCTTCCTCAGCTCAGCTTAATCATCACATTGTCTTGGGTCCCACAGCTACTACTAATTCTTTCACTTCCATTAGCATACATATATAAATACTTCTCTCTCTTTCTCTCTCTCTCTCTTTCTCCTCTCTCTCTCTCTCTCTATATATATATATATATGTATGTATGTTTATATATGTATGTGTACACACCTATAAACATATATGTATATACAGGATATGAATATATATATATATATATATATATATATATGTGTGTGTGTGTGTGTGTGTGTGTGTGTGTGTGTATGTATACATACACACACAAATTCTTTTATTTGAGTTTTTGTTTTAGTCCCCATTCCATTTGCTACAGCAGCTTGGCTTTTTGATCTTCCCTTCTCTGTCCCTGATTTTCCATCTCTTCCTATCCTCTGGATCTTTTCCTACTGCTTAAAAACATATCTGAATCTCTCCTAGTCTTAAAAATACCTCCACTTCACTTCACCTATTAGCCCTTGAAACTATTATGTTGTTCTTTCTTTTCACAGCTGAATGCTTACAACTATCTCTATTCACTGCATCTTCTGTCTTCATTGTTTCCCTTGAAAAATATACTTCAGTTTCTTCCACGAAAAACAACGTGAGACAATAGGAACCATGCACTTGGGAATGAGAAAAACTATGTTCAAATGTTGCCTCCAACACTAACTCTTCATTCCATAAAGCAAAGCTTCTTAAATTGTGAGTTGCAACTACATATAAGTATCAAATAGCTAGTGATGGTGAATTTATGATTTATCATCAAAATATTTATGCACTTACCTATTTAATATATTTACACAGCTAAGGTCACATAAAATTTTCTTGAGTGAAAAGAGGTTATGAATGGAAAAAACTTTAAGGAGTCCTGCTTAAAGTCTCAGGTCAAATGTTCTTTCCTTCCCTAATTCCTAACAAAGCTCTCCCATAGCAGGCAGCAGTAAACTCTTCCTATCAGTCTTCACAGAATACTTAGTTAATTCTTCCTCTATACACTCATCTTTGTACCTTCTTCAGGAGAATATTCAACACACAGTATATACTCAATACACATTATATACTCAATATTCATAGACCTGGATTGTCAAATATAATCATATCTTATCATTTTTAACTTATATGAAAGCAGTCTTTCTCAGCCCCAAGCATAGTGCTTTCCATATAATGCCTCAGACACTTACTAGCTGTATGACCTAGAAAAATTACTAATTCTTTATGTGTCTCAGTTTCCTCATCTGCAAAACAGGGATAACCAAAGCATCTGTCTCCCAGAGTTATTGTGAAAATAAAATACAATATTACATGAAAAGCACTTGGAAAAGTTTAAAAGGTTATATAAATAATAGCTATTGTTATCCACAACTGTTCTACTTCTTTGTTCATGATCCCTGACATTCTTTTCTCTGATCATAATCTTTATTATTCTATCTTAGATTGTCTTTTACAATTTCTAGAGAATAAATAGCTCTTCTCTTTTCTGAAGCAAACATTTAGACGGAATTCCATCCTTTTGTGTCCCATCCAGGGACATCACAAGAGATAGAGGTCTGGGCTTATAGACAGGAGGAGTCACTTTTTGGAGATTCAAATCTGGCTTCAGACACTTCCTAGCTGTGTGACTCTGGGCAAGCCATTTAACCCAGTTTGCCTCAATTTTCTCATTTGTAAAGTGAGTCAGAGAAGGAAATGGCAAACCATTCTAGTATCTTTGCCAAGAAAGTCCCAAAGAGTTGGACACAACTGAAAAATGACAGAACAATAATGACAGAAGCAATGTTTTCTCCAATAGATTTCTCTCCTTTTTTCCCCCTAATTTTCAGATATTCTTTATCTGATTCCTCCCTCGCTGCTTATAGAAATATCTATATCAACTCCAACCAATAAAAAACCTTTACTTGGTCTGAACATTCTTGCTAGATAGTGCACTATCTTTCTTCTTATTCTTGGCCAACTTCTTTGATAGTTTTCTCTATATTCAATGTCTCGATTTCCAATATCTCACTTACTTTTAAACCCTCTGGAATTTGTTTTCTAACCTTATTTGACAACTGAAACTGCTCTCTCCAAATCAATAATGCTTTTAATGGCTATATCTCTTGGTCTTTTCCCAAACTTCACCATTTTTAAACCTCCATTTTAACAGCTTTTTTGATCAACTTTTCTTGAATACTCTCTCCTCTCTAGCTTTTTCCAATATTGTCCTTTCCTTACTCCTCTCCTATCTGTTTGACCACTGATTCTCAAGCTCCTTTACTGGATCTTTATCCAGGTCATGCCTACTAAACTGTAGTTATTTCCCCATTTCTCTTAATAGGCCTTCTTTTCTTCTCTCTCCATTATCTTTGCTGGTTATCTCCCCATCATCTCTTTACAGGTGATTCACAGATCTCTATATCCAGCCATAGTCTCTCTTGAAACACACTCTCTCTGTCTCTGTCTCTGTCTCTGTCTCTCTCTCTCTCTCTCTCTCTCTCTCTCTCTCTCTCTCTCTCTCTCTCACACACACACACACACACACACACACACACACACACGCCTCACAGATCCCTTCCACTGATCTCTTACTAGATGCCCATTAAATGTGTAAAACTGACCAATGTCCCTAATAGACTGCATCTATTTCCTCTCCTCCCTTCAGGTTTCTCCACCTCCAACTTTCCCATTATTATTGACCACCATTTCCCCATCACCTTTCATCTGAATTATTATAATATTTTTTCCTAATTTTTCTTCCTGCCTCAAACCTCACACAAATCTTTTCTCAAAGTGATTTTCCTAAAGTTCAAACCTGACCATGTCACCTGTCTATTCCTTTCAGAATATCCCAGAAGTACTGTTTTTCAGAGATATTGGGGCCCAAGGCCAAAACTTAGCAGCATGCTGGGCAAATCATGTTACCTGCATTCACTCACTGACACTTTTATAGGAAATCAAGTTAAAATTAATGTTAGGGGCAACCTTAAGGGGAACAGAATTTATTTTTTTTAAATACAAGGCATCACAGAATCCGAGGAGTGTATTTTTAATCTGCTTTGTTTTCATTGACAATATGACCAATACAGGGCTTCAACTGGGAATTTATGCATTTGAAACAAGTATTACAAACTCTAACTGGGCCAAAAAATCCTTCAAAACTCAGCTTTGGGTCTTTGTCCCAATGATTCTATAAAATGGAGCACTAGAATGTCAACTGTCACTGGCTTGTTTAACCAATTGTGGTGGAAATGGGGGGGGGAGGTGGAAAGAACAGGGAAAAGGAGATTCTTATTTTAACTAAAAGTTGTCCTCACTAAATAAGTTGCTAAAGAGCTATATTCAATATAATCAGGGTCCCCATATTTAGTTTTCTAGGACAAAGACCTAGGCATTCCACCTTATTTATAATTGTCTAGAACTCTCAGATACTTCTAGTCTTCTCCTTCCATCTGTGCCAGCTAAAGAAATATTCAAATGTTCACATTTGCCCTCACTCTTGGGCATGGGGGATTTTATATCATCTACTAAGTTTCAGTTCTTAATACAGTGCCTGGAATATAGTAGGCACTTAATAAATGCTTGTGACTTGACTCTGTTATCATCCTTTCTCATTTTAGGTATAAGTCTAAGTATCAGTATGATTTTTTTTTCATTTCATAAGTTTTTGCAGTTTTTTCCCCCCACTGGTCCATATAAAACTATCTCTTAATTCCTTAAGCATTACAGAAACCAGGTCCTGGCAATACATGCAAAAATCAAGTAGGAGAGAATGAATGGCTTTCTAAGCTAGTTTCCCGGCAAAGGTAATTTTCAGAATAAACAGGCCTCCTGCCTCCTGAGATGTGAGACAATTATTCTCTGAAACACATTTTTTGTTATCTCATGGTGTAAACACACCATTTAGAGCAGAGCTTATCTGAGCTTTCCTCGTCATGCTTGGAGAACTTCAAATGTGCACTTCATTCAAGAGAGTATGGCTTTTCTAATATTTCATATCTTCTTAGCGCAACTCAGAAATGATTTTTGATATTTAATGATGAGAACTCTCCAGAATCTCATTCATTTCCTCCCCATTCTCCTAGTGTGACTTGTTAGAAGATTTATCTAGACTTTGAGGCAATGATAAGTATTTTTATGCTTAAGAAGAAACAAAACCAAACACAACAGAACCAGGTGGTATTGTGGACATTTGGGAGCACTTAAAAAAGTGATTTTTAAAAATTGCAATTCTTGCTGATTTTTTCTTTTGAAGAGAGTCCAGTGTCATAAAGGGCAAAAATTGAAGATATTATATGTTAATGCAAATTTTCTCATTCATGACTAATTTTCTCTTTCCCTCTGTCTCCCTCTCTGTCTTCCTCCCCTCTTTCTCTCTCTGTCTCATGTCTCTGTGTCTGTCTTTCTCTTTCTCTGTCTCTCTCTCTCTCTCTCTCTCTCTCTCTGTCTCTCTGTCTCTGTCTCTCTCTCTGTCTCTGTCTCTCTCTCTCTGTCTCTATCTCTCTCTCTCTGTCTCTCTCTGTCTCTCTGTCTCTGTCTCTGTCTCTCTCTGTCTCTGTCTCTGTCTCTGTCTCTGTCTCTGTCTCTGTCTCTCTCTCTCTCTCTCTCTCTCTCTCTCTCTCTCTCTGTCTCTCTGTCTCTCTGTCTCTCTGTCTCTCTGTCTCTCTGTCTCTCTCTCTCTCTCTCTCTCTCTCTCTCTCTCTCTCTCCCCTCTTTCCTTCTTTCTGTCTCTCTCTTTCTCTGTTTCTGTCTTTTTCTGACTCTTCCCCCTCATCTCTCTGATTCTGTTTCTCCTCTTTCCTGTCATCTTTTCCTCTCTCTTTTCCCCATCTCTGTATTTATATGTCTGTCTATCTCTCTTTCTCTGTCTCTTTCTCCCCACTTTGCTCTCTCTTTTTCCCTCCCTCCCTCCTCTGTATTTCTTTCTGTCTCAGATTCGGTCTCTCATCCCCCATGTGTCTGTCTGTCTGCCTGTCTGTCTGTCTGTCTCGCTCTCTCTCTCTCTTTTGTGTCTATTTGTCTGTTTGTATGTCTGTGTGTATGTATCTGTCTATGACTCTGTCTCTTTAATCTCTCTCTCTCTTTTTCTCTGTTTCTATCTCTCGATCTTTGTTTCTCTTTGTCTCTGTGTCTCTCTGTCTGTCTGTACCTCTCTGTCTCTCTCTATCTCTTTATATCTGTCTCTGTCTCTGTCTCTCTGTCTCTCTCACACACACAAACACTTCTCTCCTTCTCTCTGTCTCTCAGTCTCCCCCCTCATCTTTCTCTCTTTCTGTCTCTCCTCTTTCCCTCCATCTTCCCCTCTTCTTTCCCCATCTCTGTTTCTGTATCTTTCTGTCCATCTCTCTTTCTGATTATCTCTGTCTCTATCTGTCTCTCACTCTTCCCACCTCTCTTCACTCCTTTCCCTTCCTCCCTGCTCTGTCTCTCTCTTTCTGTCTTGGACACGACACTGTCTGTCTCTCATTCCTATGTCTCTCTTGTGTCTATCTGCCTGCCTGCCTGTCTGTCTGTCTGTGTATGCATCTATCTGACTGTCACTGTCTCTCTGTACTCTCTCTTTTTGTCTCTGTCTCTCTCTGTCTCTCTTTATCTCTATTTCTGTGTGATTGTCTGTCTCTGTACATCTGTCTCTATCTCTCTGTCTCTTTGTGTCTCTTGTCTCTCTCTGTCTTTGTCTCTGGATCTCTCCCCACCCCCTCTAATACGGTTAAAACTCAATATTCCTATGGGACTACACTGAGGCAACACATTTTTTTTTCAAATAACCTTCCTAACGTCTAAGACTTGATTATCAGTGATCCAGTTATTCATTTTAAGTGTTGTTGGCTGAAAGTTAAAAACAGATGTAAATGTACCATCCATAAAGTAAAGGGAGGGGGGAAGTAACAGGACTAATGACTATAGTAATTAATTCTATAAATATTTATTATCTACTATGTACATGATATCTCCTATAGGAACTCTGCGAGATATGCATATGAATAAGACATACTCCTTATCCTTCAGACATTTATAAATTAGTGTTTTTTGAATGTATGCATATTTTTGATTTTGAAAAATATACTGTTGCAGAGATACTAGTATACAAAATGTTCAGATAAATGTTTAACAAATATTTCTCTGAAAAGAAAATACAAACAACACACTTTTAAGTTTAATCTGCATTATTAACATTAACTTTCTTAACAATAACAATAATCATTAACAATTCTGTAGTGCTTACTAAGTGACAAGTCCAATGCTGTGTTTTAAAAATTATTATTTATTTCATTTGACCCTCACAACAAACTTGGAAGGTAGATGCCATTACTCCTCCCATTTAACAGATGAGAAAAGTGAGATAAACAGAGGTTAAAGGATTACTTCAGGGTCAATAGTCACCATCTAGCTTGATTTTTTAGAATTTAAGAAATCTAAACAATCAACAAGAAAATAAATCAAGCCCTGATTTATTTCCTGATTCACAAGGGGGTAAATTCTCATACTGAAACTATGACAATTGTCTTTCCTGAGAGAGATTTGGATTGGTTCCAGCACCTTTTAGTACACTAAGACTTTTGGGACACTATATCTCTCAAGTCTCTGTGTGTGTGTGTTTGTGTATATATATATATGTGTGTGTGTGTGTGTGTGTGTGTGTGTGTGTGTGTGTGTGTGTATGTATATGTGTATTTATCCATAAATCCATGAAAAGACAAAACTAGCTAATGTTTACATAGCATTAAATGTGCCACACACTGTGCCAAGCACTTTTACAATTATTATCTTATTTGATCCCCATAACAACCCTAGGGTATAGGAGCTATTTTTATCTCCATTATACAGATGAGGAAACTGAGGCAAACAAGGTAAATGACTTGCCCAGAGTCATACAGTTGGAGTCTGAGGATAGATTTGAACTCAGATCCTCATTACCCAAGATCCAACAAAGCTCTCTCACAGAAGAAACTTAGAACATTCTATGAAGACTATTCTAAGAAAAAAAGTAATATGTAATCATTCTTTAAATTTCAAATGGTCCTTTTCATTATTCTTGGGTTGGAATTTTATTTTACTAAAAGACAAATTAAAAACCATCCTCTTAAAATGGCAACCCAATTTGAAAATCAACTAGAAACTAGACTCAGGGGTGAAGGGGGTCTGCCAATTCAGCTCATTGTGTAGCAAAGCAGGCATACCACCTGACTATTTGGCTCAGTTAAGATTAGGCAATTAGTCCTTCATTATGTGAGTACCCAATTTGCTTGCACATTTTAAAGTTGTAAAGTATAAAATGATTTTTTTTCATTTCCCAATTACAAGTAATAAAAATTTAAGGGAATATAAAGCTTAAGTTGTCCGTTAATTGAGGGGAAAGAGCCATGCTAAATCAGTCAAAAAGATAGCGGTCAGTGAAAAAACTTTGATAGGAGAACTACCAGGGGAGAGTGGGCATGCTATTTTAATTAGTATCTGTCAATGGGAAGAGAATGACAGAAAAAAAAATAATCCTGATTAATGAAATCATCAGCATAACTTGAAAGGAAAGGTGAAAATGAACATGTCTCAGCTGACACCACCTTGCCAATCTCTTACTTTGTATTTCTGGAATTCTCTTTCAGACCCCATCAGACCAAACTGTTCATCTGGCTCCTCAATTAACTTCAGGCATAATTAAATGCTTTCAAGGACCTGCTTCTATAAGGACTGAAGCTCTCAGTCAGCAAGAATAGGATCTGCCTGCTTGCTTGCAGGCTGTGGACATAACTCTGCAGCATGAATACAGGTTGAAGGGGAGAGGGGAGAGAGATGGCCAACAATTTTCCAACCAAAATTCTCAAACTCTATATCTGTGGATCAGATCTGCTCTATGAGTTACCTCATATAGCCTGAATGGAATCTGGAACAATGCAAATTTGCACTGTAACAGCCTAGTTTTAGGGACTAAATTAGATGCTAAAATGATCTAAATTATGGAAGGAAGTTTTTTTTTAAAGTAGTAGTAGTTCCTGATGAACATCAAGGAACATATCCCAGACACTGACTAGACAGTACTCTGTAATTCTGAGCAAAGCATTGGGCCATTCAATCTTCTTATCTGTAAAATGGGTGTAATAAAAGGCATCTAGAGGGTTACTATGAGGATCAAATAAAATAACATGTAACAGACTTTTAAAAACCTTCAAGTATATAGAAATTTGATCATCAACATGATTAGATGGGTCATTAAGCTTTATTATAAGAGTCTCAATCCTAAATCCACCTATGAAGACCAAATGTCACATACATGTATATTATAGTTTTTAAATTTATGTAGTTATTATTACAATAAAATTCACCTAAAATCTAAAATCATAATAAATTTTAGGCACCATATTTTCAATGATTTTTCAAGATAATAAATATCTATTTTATGTATATAAATATATATTATATATTTTTATTATAGATATTTATTATCTATCCATCCATCAATCAATAAGTATTTATTAAATACTTATTATATGCCAGGCAATGAAGATTCATACATAGAAAAATCCCTGCTCTCAAATTGCTTAGTAATCATACCTTATTATGTCTGCATTTGTTTATGTTTTAGAGGCCTCATATGCAAAAGATTGAAAACAACTTAATAATTTTTTTATTCCTAAAAAGTCAAGAATTTTCAACAAGTGACTTTTCTTTAAAATAAGTTTAGCATCTCTCTCTAGTATTATTAAATATTCTAGATATGCAAGAAAATATATTTACTTTCTTTAATGTCATATTCATGTCACACAATGATGTTACCACCTCTGACACTCCATTTTCTCCAAAGGTTAAATAAAAGTTAACCTTTATGTAAACACCAAAGTTAAAAAACTAAAGACACCAAAATACTTTGCTGCTAGCAAGTGATTCTCTGATAGATATGTTTCTATCAATATGAAACTACCACCCTTCTTTTAACTTTCCATAGAAGATATATTAGATCAGGAGTCTTACCAGGCTGCAAAAGACATTTTTAGTTTTAAATGTATGGGGATATCATGATAATTATATATTTCAGATCATAGGTGTAATTTAATTGAATAAACAAATATGTTTTGTGTTTAAAGTGCTAGATATGGTGTTGAAATGAAAGGATCCCTTCTTTCTTATAAAAGCCATTTGATCATGAGATCATGGATTTAAAGGTAGAAGAATAATTATTTTTACAATTCAGAAAATTGAAGTTAGGGTGTTAAATTACTTGCCCCAATATCAGAGGAAGGATTTGAAACAAGATCCTCTGACTATGGAGATAGATCATGACACTATAGTATATAATATTTGAAAAAAATTAAAGTTCTATGCAAATGTAAGGCATTAGTATGCTTCTTATTATTACTACTGTTATGTTGGACATTGAGTAGATATGATTAAAATCTCTTTGGGGAAAATGATATTGAATCCCCTAAAATGAGGCTACCCTATTTATCATTTTAATACTATCACTACAATTGAATTTAAGAGCACCCCATTAAAATGCAGACCCATCTATGGAGAGAATCTGAACTTAAAAAAAAAAAGATGAAATGAATACTTAAAGGTAGAGTAGGAAAAAAAATCCCTGTTGAAAATGCAAGAATATGACTTGTTCAAATGGCAACTGACAGAGTGATGTGAAATCTCACAATTATCAGATTGGTTTAAGATTCAGAAGTGAGAGCCAGTCAAGAAAGTCTGAAGGGAGAATAGCTAGAAGTGAGGTTTGAAATCCAGCAAAGAAAAATAATCACTTCTACGGTTTCCTTCCCATCAGAACCTATTAACTCGTGGAACTGGAGCAAAAAGTGGCAAAACCCTTGCTGCTTGGGGAAATTCCACCTGGAGAAGAACGGAGCCTCGTAAAATTCAAAGCCTAACAATGAAGCCAGAAGGACCAGTGAGATGTCAGCCCTTTTCTCACTAAAAATATTCCCCCTAAACAAGTGTGACACAAGTATGACTGAAGTTAAAACTTATTGAATATGGTTTCCTAATAAAATCAGATGATTTTCCTAATTCACTTCTTAACATTTTAACCCTTAACATTTCCTTCTGCAATTGGAGACACTAGAGATGAGAAAAATCAAAATTCACCCAAACCTCTCTCTCCTAATGTTAGAGTAAATAGCTTCCTTGTCTAGACAAGGATTCATGTTAAAGGAGAATTGAAAAGCTCATTGAGTCAGATTTGTTCACTCTGACACATCTTTATAACATCTCAGAAGATATGGGGAGAGTTAGGAATATTGATGGAGTTTGGTAGCAGGGGTAGGGGAAAGGGAGGATAGAAAAAGAGAAAGAAATTTATTTTTAAGTCAAAAATCATCTAAGCCATGGTTGAAGGTTTTAAAAGTAAATGAAGGGTCAGTTCATTGAAAGCAAGAGAAAGTCTTTTTATGGGTAAAATAAATTATCTCTTCAAGATGATGGTAGCAAAATGTTAATGGAGGCACAAAATAAATGTGGGCAACAGGATACACAGATTATGTTTCCTGAATGCTAAGCATGGAATTCATAGAATAAAAGAAGTTGCAAGGTGATTCATAGACTTATCTGACTAAAAGAAGTTGCAAACACCTTGCTTTCTTTTAGGTCCTAACTGGAAAGTGTAACCAGCTTACTTTCTTCTCTAGCCATTATGGTCCCTGAATAAACTCAAAACATTTCTTTCTTAACCACCCAGCATGCATAGTATTGCCCTGTAAAGCACATCTCTTGCCCTATGTTCGGTTGGACCTTGTCATGCCTCATTCTAGAGTAACTTTGGGAAAGCTTAGCCAGCCTAGTGACCCATTTTGTATGGACAGTCTTCTCTCCTTTATAATTTAAAACAGGTAATTTTCTTTTCCAATTAGAATAATGTCAAGAAAATGCTTGTTTGTTGGCAGTAGCTATGGTAACCAGCAGCAATTTACTTCTCTTTTATAGAAGACACCACCAAGTCCTAAGATTTAATTTTATATATTTGCATTTATTTATAATATTCATATATACAGATAAACATATGTACATACACACACATATATGTATATATATATACATACCTGGAATTATGTGAAATATTAATGATAATCTAGTCACAACTCATTTATGAAATGCAAAAAATTATTTCATTTTAGATATCTACAGAATTCAATTGAAATGCAAAAGAAAATCAAGAGTTACTTTAAGACTCTCCCTATACGATACGGTATGTGAATGTAATGGAATATTATTGTTCTATAAGAAACCATCAGCAGGATGATTTCAGAAAGACCTAGAAAGACTTATATAAACTGATGCTAAGTGAAGTGAGTAGAACCAGGAGAACATTGTACATGGCAACAGCAAGATTATGTGATGATCAGCTGTGATGGACTTGGCTCTTTTCAAAAATGAGATGATTCAGGCCAATTCCAGTAGACACGTGATGAAGAGAGCCATCTACATCCAGAGAGAGGACTATAGGAAGTAAATATGGATCACCACATAGTATTTTCACATTTTTTGTTGTTTGCTTACTTTTTTCTTTCTCATTTTTTCCCTTTTTTGCTTTTTCTTGTGCAGCATGATAAATGTGGAAATATGTTTAGAAGAATTGCACATGTTTAACCTATATTGGATTACTTGCTGTCTAGGGGAGGGAGATGAGGAAAGGAAGCAAGAAAAAATTTGGAGCACAAGGTTTTGCAAGGGTGAATGCTGAAAACTATTTTTGCATGTGTTTTGAAAATAAAAAGCTATTACTTAAAAATGATTCTACCTCCTTTTAATGTACTAGAACAGAATTTGAGAACAATAACAAAATATAAGCTTCCTAGGGCAGGGACTGTTAAATGTTTTTTCTATGTATGCCAAATACCTAACACAGTGCCTGCACATGATAAATAATTAATACATGATTGATTTAATAGGATTATAATTGGTTAAAAGTAAATTACTTTGCTTTTTTTTTAAAAGCCAAAACTTCTTGATGAATTTGAGATATGCAAATATATTTATTTCAGAAAAACAGCACTGATTGACTGGAATTATGTAGAAAAATTATGAACTGTATGTACTATTTTCAGTGACAGCACTACTAGGCATATATGCCAAGGATATGAAAAACAGAGAAAAAGGTACCAAATATACCAAAAATATTTATAGTGGTAGTTTTGTTTTTGTTTTTGGCAGCAAAGAAGCAGACACAAAGTGAGTATTCATCAATTAGGAAATAATTGAGCAAATTCGTGGTATACATATGTAACAGAATGTTATTGTGTTATAACAAAGAATGAATGTGAAGAATTCAGAATAAATAGGAAGACTTGTCCAAAATGGTACACAATGAAGTGAATAGAACCAGGAGAATAATTCATACAATGGCCTCAATAATATAAATAAAAACAGTGGCAAAAGACGTCAGAACTCTGATCAATTAAATTGGCAGCTGACTACAGAAGACTGATGGTAGAGTTGCCTCTTCTTGGCACATAGGTTTTGTGGGAAGTTAAACTCAGTAAGGGTGATAGGATTTAAACTTAGGTTCTGAGACTGCTGAATCAGAACTCTTCCATTGTATCATGGCATATAAAGAGGCATTTAGTTGCATAGATGGGCAAGGCGTTTTACTTTGTTTCACTTAGTTATACTTCTTTGTTACAAGGGAGGGTTCAATAGGAGTGAAAGAGATCATTGAAAAGAAAGTTTAAGAAAGCATCAACAAAACATTTATAGAAAAATAATCACAAAAGTACCTCTAAATTAATTCTAGAGATCAAGCAGATTGCTCATCTAGGAAACATTTACATTTTTTTCTAATGAACTTTCTAATGGTGAGTGAAGCACCAATGGTTGAATAATATTAGAGAGCTTATAGGAAGGTAAGAAGATGATTGGGGTGGATGTGGATAGGGAGAGGA
Source organism: Sminthopsis crassicaudata (assembly GCF_048593235.1). Classification (NCBI taxonomy): domain Eukaryota; kingdom Metazoa; phylum Chordata; class Mammalia; order Dasyuromorphia; family Dasyuridae; genus Sminthopsis; species Sminthopsis crassicaudata. The sequence goes on along the minus strand of NC_133619.1, from coordinate 79,910,654 downwards.
GGGCATGGCAAGCTTACCAAGATTATGTCAAACAAAATAAGCTCTAAAAAACAATTTACAATGTTAAATCAACCAAGTAGCCAAGAATTTGAAATAAAAATCTCTTGGATGAATAGGTTGAGTTTGTGAAAGTTCTTTTTGAGCTTTTGGAAAATGTGCTAAAATTGTGCAGATTGGAAACAAGATAATTGGAGATCTTTGACATTCCAGTCCTATTCATAAAAAGATTCCTACTCAGATTTATCACAGTATTTTAAGGAATGCTGACTCTATAAATTTAGACTTTTATCAACAGTGTTTCAATAATGTTCAGAAAATAAACTTCACAGGAAAACCTCGGGTGTTCAATTAGTTTTAAATGTTTTAGGGCAGAAACTGAGATAATGAAATTATGAGGACCATGGCAGCTTAACGTTTTGCAGCTCACATGAGGTTTATGTGTTCCAATATAACCCCAAGCTATGCATATGGCATAATAAAAAAGAATGGATTCCTGGCTGGAACAGGATAGGGAATCTGACTGTATTAGTCTCAATGTTGGGCTTTTGTTTGGATAGGACCAGACATTGTTAAGTCATTTTGCTCTCCTCCTGGACAATGGACTCCTAGGACAGCATCAGTCCATCTTTCCTGCCCCTTCCTATCCCCAAATCATGTACAGTATTCACAAGAAAATGTGAAGTAGAATATAGCTTTTTTTCATGAGAAGAATTTCCTCTCTGTTTAAATCGCATTAGGCTCACAAGGGATCCTGTGGGAATTGCTGATCTAAAAAAGCCAGAGAAGAAATGTCTGGCTCCTTCCCAAGCACTGCAAGATAAAAGAAGGAAGAGCCTTGATTATAAGAGCTTTCCAGAGTTTCGGTGGGAGGTGAAAGCTAAAGCCCTGATGCTGATCTTAATGCCAATGACCTCTTGTCTCCTCCCTGTCCTGTTTGTTGGTTTGGGTACACTCTCCTCAGATGGGAGAGGCCCTTCTTGGAGAAGCTCATCCAGCCCTAAGTTTCCTTGAGGGCCATTAGTTTACAAGATGGCTCAAGAAAAATGGAAAACTAATAGGAAAACTTGCAGTCACTGACTGTCAAGGTTATCTCTCACAGCATTAATGAATTAAAGGAATTAATGAAAAGAGGTTCTGGAAGCAGATGTGGATTACATGATTTAGACATAAAAGGTGATACCATAAGCAAATTAGGGAAGCATGGAATAGTTTACCCATCATTTATATGGAGAAAGCAAAAATAGATGACTAAGTAACGATGGAGAACATTCCTAGATGTAAAATGGAAAATTTTGATTACATTAAATTAAAAGGATTTTCCACAGACAAAAAAAAAAGCTGCCAAGATTAGAAGGAAAATAGAAAATTGGGGGGAAATTTTACAGCAAATTTTCTTGGAAAAATATAAACTGTAAAAAGTTGTTTATATATAATTTTTAAAAATTAAACATTAAAAAGAATTTCAAAATCATTTCTCAAATATATAAAGAACTAAGTCAAAGTTGTAAGAATACAAGCCATTCCTCAATTGACAAATAGCTAAAAGCTATGAACAGATTTCAGAAGAATTCAAAGCTTTCTATAGTCATATTATAAAATGCTATGAATCACTATTAATTAGAGAAATGTGAATTAAGCAAATTCTGAGATACTACCTCATGCTAATTATAGTAACTACTATGATGAAAAAGGAAAATTACAAATATTGGAGGAGATGTGAGAAAATCGGGATACTAATGCACTGCTGGTGGAGTTGTCAACTGATCCAACCAATTTGGAGAACAATATGGAATTATGCCTAAAGGGCTATAAAACTATACATATCCTTTCACCCAAGAATTCCACTACCAGATCTGTTTTCCAGAGAAAATAATTAAAAAAGGAAAAGTATTTATACATACAAAAATATTTATAGCAGCTCTTTTGGTGATGGCAAAAAAAAAAACTGAAAACAGATGATGCACATCAATTGAGGAATAATGTTGTGGTATATAATTATAATGGAATATTATATTGTGCTATAAAAATGACAAGCAGAATTCTTAAAGAGAAACCTAGAAAGTCTTATATGAACTAATGCATTGTGAAATAAGCAGAGCCAGGAGAATATTGTACATACTAACAGCACAATTCTATGATTATCAGCTGTGAATTACTAGCTACTCTCAGCAATATAATAATCTAAGACAATTCAGAAGAATCTGTCATGGGAAAAATTCTATTCATCTCCACAGAAAGAACTGAGGAAATCTTAATACAGAATAAAACATATTTTAAGAAACATTTTTCTTATGGGGTTTTTTTTTTTGGTCTTTTTTCACAATATGACTAATATGGAAATGTTTTACATTATTGTACATACTGCTTGGTCTTAATTCTTAAAGAATACAAATAACATAAGGAAGATAACGACATGACTTGCAAGTAAATTGGCTTTAAGTAGTCAGGCATGTGAAAAATCACTAGTCTAACTTTCTCCTCTGGAACCATCTGGATCCAGTGGCAAGACATAGACCAGGATGACTGAAGATGATCCTAGATGCAGTAAGATACCTCTCCTTTTTGAGTTGAGGTTTTTCTCAGATCTCAGTTTGTTCAAGGCAATACCTATTTAGTGATTAAGGATAAGTAAGAAATGAAACAAAGAAAAGGCTTCTTTACTCAGTAAAAAAAAATCATTCTGGGAGAAGCAAACCCTCATGGTTTCTGTCCAGAACAGAAACAATTGCTCTTTACTCTCACTCTGAACCACCAAAATCCAAATAATGACCAAATGAGGCATGCTTTGACCAATCAATGAGTCAGAGTTATTGTAGCCCATAAATCCCATCTATATTAAATAATTTGTCTTACTTATGAAGAGAAAGAGGAGGGAAAGAAGGAGAGAGAAAATTTGGACTACAAAATTAAAAAACAAAACAATTCAAAAATTATAAGAAGTTAAAAAAATCAATATTAAAAAGAATATAAAAATACCATAAAACAAAAGTACAGAATAAAAAGATGTTTCTGATGGATCATAGAATTATATGATTTACAGTTTGAGGATACTTAGTCTACTCCCTTCATCTTCCTAGACAAGGAAAGAAACAGAAGCTCTGAGAAGTTCAGAAACTTGCCCAGCATGACACAAGTTTTATGTCAAAGCAATAAATTTGCAAAAGATTACTTGGAGAAAAATAGCATGGCTCTTTCTGAAAGCATTCTTCTTTCCAAATTACATTACTAACTTGATCTTAAGATAACACCCATTCTTCTTTCCAAGGTAACACCCATTTTTGTAGAGTGAAATTTTCCCTTTCAGCATAAGGAAAATCTGCAAATTTCAATCATTATTCACATACAAAAAGGCAAGCTACTGTGTCAAATGATATCCCATCATATTAATTAAAGTTATCCCATTAGAATGGTAACTAAAACATGATTGTAGAAATGGTTCCTGAAAATGTTTTTAATTTCTTCCTTTGAGAAATTATTAGAAAAGCCACAATCTCCTACAGAATCAGTCAAGGATAAAGACAATCTAGGCAGCTGCTTTGGGCTATGCACTTAGCAGACAGAATCTTTGGTTCCCTTGGGGGTGGTTGTGTTGGCATATAAATGCCCCAGTACAACTTTATATATTCTTCTCCCTCTCTAGCAGTGTTGACAGTTCTATACCTCCAGGGTCAGAACCTGATTTTTCATTTAAAATTTAGCCATGAAGTAGATCTCCAAAGGTCATTTGCTTTATCTAACTGTTTCCAAAATACAGACTGCCTAACCAATCAAAACAAATATATCATGAATGTAAGGAGACCTGTTTTCAAGTCACAGATCTACCATTAGGTATCTTAGACAAGTCATTCCATTCTCTCTATCTCAATCTGAGTGTGAAAGAGTTGGATTAGAAGGTCCACAATTTTCTTTTCAACTCTAATATTGCATGAGGCTTATTTCTAAATCTCTCTAGACTTACTTATATTTTTAAAATATTATTTAAATGTATTTGCCTTACTGGCTTTTTTTGTGGTATGCACATATAGTCACTATGTCAACATGTATGTTTTATAATACTGTTCAATGAGGGATATAGTTTAATAAGAACTGATTATGGAGCAAAAATAAAAGAAATAATAAAGTTTTAATTATTTTTTCCAAGGTGGGACTAAAGTTAGTCATAGTGCCTTAGGATCTGGTTCATAGTAAAAATGATTACTTCTCTGTTTCATTTGTGTTGTATTTTTGTAAGTGTATGTCAATATCACATTTATGCTTTTGGTAGCATCTATGTTCTTTTTGTATGAAATAATCAGACAGAAGCTTTATTAGCCCATTCCAGTTTAACTGCCTTCCATTTTACTCTGCCACCACACAGACTGGTAAATAAGATAAAGAGGTCTTACATGAGATTTACCTTCTTTTTCTTCTATTGCTAAGTCAATTATCTTTGAATAAGACAGCTCCCACATTACCTTATCAGGATTATCTTACACTACTTAAAAATAAAAGTTGCCATATTATATAATATTCACACTTTTAAAAAAGATGAAACACCTCATTTTCTGTTAAATAATATTCCAAGACCAACTAGTCAGCTTATTCCCATATCAAATTTAATCAAAATTATTTTGAAAAGACTACATATATGCATCATTACTGCAAAATATTGCTATTATAAGCATGTGCAGAATCCTAGAATGGGGAGTTGGGAAATTGACAGAGTTCTGTCCCATGAGTTAAATGGTTACATGAGGCAAATTGCCCCAGGCTCCGATTGTGAGGGTCTGAAATCTTCTTCAAACCAGGAATGTATTTTTCTTTTCTTTGATAGAACACGGCTGTCAGAGCTGTTCACAAAGTGTTTTCTAATTTGAAAATAACAGCATGACCCTATAATTGTTAGTGGCCTTATCACTTAGCATCACATGGAGAAAATGCAGATGAAAACAGTACCCCTCAAGTACTTTCCCTGCCTAAGTGCAGAAAAGCAATCATTCCTTTGAGGCTCTATCCATTTGTAATAGATTGGGTCATATTCTCCTTTGCTTTTCCATGCAGCCCACTTTCATTGAACTGAACGGGAGCCACCAATGTGTCTCCTTGGGGTACCCCCTATGTGCATCCCTAGAATAACCAAATAGCCAATATCCACTAACACCTCTGTTGGATTGAATCCAGGATATTTGAGGTTGCAGAATGTTTCCAGAGTGTTAACTGTCATCATTAATTTTGTACAATGAACTCATAATCCAGTACTTGACTTGAATACTAAAAGAATTTCCTTTTCCCCTCCCTTACCAGATATTCATTTTGTACCCTCTGGTTTGCACATGTATCTATAGTCTTCATATTGTTCATCTGCCTACACATGTGTGTGTGCCTTTCAAAGCAATCTTAGTTCTATTATTTCCTCCAAGTGGGGAAATCAGAATAACCCCATGCTCTCATCACACAAGTTGCCAAAAATTATGCTCACTTATTGCACAATGTGGGGTCGCTTCCCTCCTCTCATTGTGCACATGTTCCTCCCACCGATGCTAATGAAAGTTATGCATGCATGTCATGGGAAGACAAGACCCCTGTGGATGCTATCTCCCGAGTATAGATTTAAAGGCTGGCCAGAAAAAAATGAAATATCCTTTTACTGTTTATTTTTATCACACTGGTTTTTATTAACCAGATCTTGCATGATGAGGCACAGGCATCTCACCAGCATGATTGTGTTGATGGAGAACATGTGACACTAATCTATGTATTCTCTGATGCGTAAGCAATGCTTGGGAAAGCTGAGTTAAGACAAAGAACATAGTGGAAATGCAGTTGTAAAAATCAGGTTTACATTATTTGGCCCAAATCTGGGACTGATCTATAACAGAAAAGAGTTACAAGGGACTGAAAGCCCTCTTGATGTCTGTGAAAATTCCTTAGCACTCTCACCATTTTGGAGTAAATCTGAGTCCATAAAGAAATTTTGTTTGTGAAACATACTACCCTTTCTTTTCTGCTTGGGTTTCTTGACCCTCTTCACTGTAAATTTTTTGTTTTACAGACCTTCCAAAGTTCAGAATTTCCCCACTGATAATTAGTCTAGGGGCTGTGTAATAACATGAAAAGAATGTTAAACTTGGCTTTAGAGAGGTCTGGGTTCTAGTCCTGGTTCTGGCATTTACCAGCTAGATGGTTTTGTCACAATCTCCCTGAATCTCATTTTTCTCAAAACTAAATGGAAATAATACTTGAACAGGATTATTGTCAACCAATTATAATGAATAAAAATGTTTTGTTAACATGAAGCAGTCTGTAAATATAAGCTACTAATATTAAATCAGATTTTATTTTGAACTCTGTTTATGGATGTCCAGACTGACTATATTATCCAATTCTATACTATATAGAATTACTACTACACCTCCTTATGGAAGGCAACATAGTTCCAAAGTGATGAGGCTATTGGAAAAACTAAGAAATCAAGGAAAAACAATGCCTTCCTTATAGACTACTATTATTTTTTTTTACTATTAAAGATACTTAGTATAATGTCTTTTATTCAAGAAATTTAATTGCTTTACATTCTTTGGTGAAATACTTCCTCTTCCTTTGTGGGAGTTATTTATCAATGTAAGTTGGAATGGAAGAATGAGTAAAACATTTATTAAACACTTTCTAAGTGTGAAACATGGTGCTAAGTGCTGGGAATACAAATAGAAAAGTAAGATAGTCCTTGTTTTCAAGGTGTTTCCATTCTATTGGGTAAGAAAAAAAGCTGGAAGTTTTCAGTTACACATCAGATGGATAGGTTCCATTGTTCAGTGGCGACAAAGCAGACAGTAATACCTGTTCTTTATTGTCATTTCTACTGATAAAATCCTGATGGTTGCTGGTATTGAACTATTTGATAGTGTCAAACTTCTGTATTGGATTGTGTCAAGGACTTTGATGACAAAAAACTTTCTTTCTGGGTCTCTGTTACTTGTAGATATAGAACCTGAAAAAAGAATCTGCCAGATTGCACCTCTACAGGAATTGCTTCCCAGGTTGAGGGCTGAGGGCATTGGACTGCTGCTATTACAAGTACCCCAGTATTTGGAGTTCTTTTAAAGATTGTAAAGATATGGTAATTAAGGTGATGGTGGTAGTTTGATTTATCTCACAAATGCTACTTCCTGTAGGGTGCCATATTGCTTCACCTGTTTCTCTATCTGTCCTGTATATGACAGCTGGGCAACAGCTGGAGAGGAATTGCCTCTCTGGGTAATATCAATGAAGGTTTGGGTGAAAGCGGAGCCAGTGTTCTGGTTCCTCCTTCATCTAGATGGTGATTGGCCAGAAATTACTACTAATGGTGATGAAGAGGTGGAGGTAATTTGAAGATATTGTAGTGTAACAATTATAGTTAAATGAACAGGACTTTGGAAATCATCTAATCTAATGCATTCATTTTATAAAACAATGATATTGAGACTAGAACAGTTAAATGACTTTTCCACACAAGTAGTACAGAGCAGACCTAGGATTTTAAGGCAGGGTTTCCAACTCTACATTGAATTCTTTATACTGCACCAGAGTATCTTAAATGTAGTTATGTATCTTTGGAATATTTCCCTTGATTACACATGGAACGGAAGAGATCAGGGTGGTTCATTAAGTGATTAACCTGGAGCCAAGAAGAATCATATTCCCTTATTCAGCTCAAGAGGGGTTAGGTAACTATTTCATTTGTAAGAGAGCCAGAAATTGTCAGAGGAGCTGCATCTCTATTGTGGCAGAGAAAATAGAGCCAGTTCACTGTAGAGAGTACCAGGTGGGTAAGTGAGATGACAATTTCAGAATGGGTAAGAGAATAATTTTTCTTCTGGTCAATAATGAAACCAGAAACTCCATGTAGGAGATCAAGGTAGAATCCATGGTGAAGGAAGAATAAAATGGCAGCCAATATATTGACTCTATTGGGTTTATATGGTTTGATATGGTTTAAAGATCTGTCATTCAACTCTGAAATACCATCACACACCTCTCAAATTGGTTAAAATGACAGGAAAAGATGATGATAATTGTCGGAGGAGATGTGGGAAAAGTGAGACACTAATACATTGTTGGTGGAATTGTTAACGGATCCAACCATTCTGGAGAGGAATTTGGAACTATGCTCAAAAAGTTATCAAACTGTGCATACCTTTTGATCCAGCAATGTTTCTACTGAGCTTATATCCCAAAGAAATCTTAAAGGAGGGCAAGGGACCCATATGGGCAAAAATGTTTGTGGCAATCCTTTTTGTAGTGGCAAGAAACTGGAAACTGAGTGGATGCCCATCAGTTGGAAAATGGCTGAATAAATTATGATATATGAATATTATGGAATATTATTGTTGTGGAAGAAACAACCAACAATCTCAGAGAGGTCTGGAGAGACTTTCATGAACTGATGCTGAGTGAAATGAGCAGAATCAGGAGATTATACGTGGCAACAACAAGACTATACAATGATCAATTCTGATGGACATGACTCTCTTCAACAATGAAAAAACCAGTTCCAACTGTTCAGTGATGAAGAGAACCATCTACACCCAGAGAGAGGCTTGTGGGAAGTGAGTGTGGTTCACAACATAGCATTTTCACTCTTTTTGTTGTTGTTTGTTTGCATTTTATTTTGCTTCTCTTTTTTTCTTGTGCAGCACAATAATTGTATAAATATATTGGACTTAACATATATTTCTACCATGTTTAACATATATTGGACTATTTGCCATCTAGGAGAGGGCATGGGGGAAAAGGGAGAAATTGGAACACAGGGATTTGCAAGGGCTAATGTTGAAGAATTTTCCATGCATGTGTTTTGAAAAATAAAAAGCTTTAACAATAATAAAAAAGAAATAAATATCTGTCATTTCCTTGATATGGGCCCTCACATCATTGGTGTAGAGGCTTTTATATGACTGAGGAACATGGTGTTCAAAAGCTGGTGTGACAGAGGATTTCATCCTCTTGGGTCAATATATGATCACAACCTACTCTAAACTTAGCTATGTTGGTCTTTCGGTCCCAAAAGTAAAGCTTTTTCAGCTCGGTAGAATCTGACAAAGCTGGCCCTGTAATAGCATAACTTCCAAAAACCCAGAGCCATTTTGACAAGGATTAATTAAGTATCTACTATTGTTCAGACATTGTTCTAAGCTCTAGAGATATAGAAAAAGGCAAAAAAAAAGTTCTTTCCTTTAAGGATTTCACAGTCTAACAGGAGAAACTTGAGCACCAAAATGAAACCTCTAAGAAGGATTTTAGTGGAGTGATTATTCTACCTTAGATAAATTGTCAAAAAAGAAAAACAGGACTGTATTTTACATAATTTGTTTTACCCAAGTAATCTAAGCCCTGAGAGATGTTAACAAAAAAACAATGAATGGATGGATAGATGGATGGAGGGACAGATGAATGGAGGGCGAGAGAGAAGGACAGATGGATGGATGAACAAGATAGATTGCCATTTGCTAAAAATAAGAATCAGATACAGAATTGTGTCTAGGAAGCATAACTAAAATATAGTCGAAGAATTAGACTTTTTAAGATCGTGAACCAGAAAGGACTGAAGTAAGCAATAGAAAAGGGAATCTGTTATGATGACAAGAAGACAGGAAGCCACTAGAATAGGCTTGGGGAAAGACATACAAGCACCTTTCTCCTCTAGAGTCTAAGAAAATAAAGATGGACTCCAAGAAACCTTGTTTTGTTGGTAGTAGTATTTTGAGTGAAAGTAGCATTGCTAAGAATCAAAAGAAAAACATCAAGGCTCAGGGAAAAAGGAATTTTGATAAAGAGATTTGAGGGGTGATGGGAGTTATCACTGTCCAAGAATAGAGAATGTAAGAGTGGGCCATTGACTGAATTTTAAATTCAGACAGGGTAGGTATGAGGAGTGTCTACTAACTACTAAACTAGGACCTTCCCCAGTTATGGGGGGCTGTTTTAGTTAGCAGTAGAACCCATCACTAGAATACCAGATCCAGCCAAAAATTGCAATCTAACTTCATTGTAAATACTCTACTGCTTGTCATCCTGCAACATTTTCTGTTGATCTCTTTGCCTTTAAATCCTTGGTATCAGATATCTATAAAACCCACACTAACTTCATATATCTCAGGAATAACTGAAAGCAAGAGAGGAAATTTTTAAGGGGAGAGGGTTGGAAATTAAAGAACTTCAGTATAATGGAATCAAGCAAGCACTTTAGACTCAGAAGTCATGAATTCAAATCTTGATTCTGCCACTCAATGGCTATGAGCTAGAGCTCCAACTTCTTGTCTGTAAAAATGCGGGGCTTGGGATAAATTATTTTTATGGTTCCTTCTAGTTCTAGACCTGATATTCTGTGAATCCATTGAGAGGTATAAAACTTAGCATATATGTAAAAGATAGGTCATTCTCAATTGGAAAACTTGAGAAAATGGCAAAAACTAGGAAGATAAGAATGTAAAGTTGATGAAGCTTTTGGTGTTCCCTTCCTTCCTCTGCCTATTGGACCCCAATTTTTTCACAAATTCTTCATTATTATTTGCATTCTTGTGGCAAAAGTGATTCTTACTATAAAGAGGAGCAGGGGATAAATAATATAGATAGAATTATGGAATTATGGTCCTGGAGTCCCAAAGACCTGAGTTCAATTCTAGCCTCAAACATTTACTGTGTGACCCTGGGCAAGTCATTTAACCCCGTTTGCCTCAGTTTCCTCATCTGTAAAATGATCTGGAGAAGGAAATATCAAACCACTCCAGTATCTTTGCCAAAAAAACCCCAATGGGGTCATGAAGAGTCAGACCCAACTGAACTATGAGAATAATCTACCCTTACAAGTGAACCCTAATGCTGAAAGGAAAAAATCCCAAGTTTGTCTTCTGAAATTAGCCTCTGGGGCCAATATATTAGATCCCTGATTCAAATTTTACCAGAGGATATTTGATGCTTAGCAAAAAAAAAAAATACACAAAATGACTTTTGTTCCCTCCTTTCTCTTTAGTTCAGAGATATTTTTCTTACATTTTCAAGATGTACAAATCCCTTATTGCCTCAAAATTGAATGATTTCCATGCTTGTTATCTAGGGCTCCCTTGATCATAGTCCTAGTAATAAAAACTACATCTGAATGGCTACATAATTGTGTTAGTCATATAAAGGTTTTTAGATCTGTTTTGAAGAGTGCACTTGTTGTTTCTTTTTTCCATGTGCAATTCTGTGCAATATCTTTGATCTGTAGACCCACTCTAGATCCTATTTCAGAGTCCATCTTTTCCCCTTGGTCTTACCACAAACATTGAGATAAGTGGGGGTGCATTTGCTGATATTAACAATTAAGGCCTTGAAAGCTTAAGGCAAGATTTACTTCCCAAAATGATAACTTAGAAGTCAGAACTGGAATCTCTTCTCTTATTTTCAGAAGTCCAAACCTTCTGCCCCTCATAGCACCAAGAGAATTTTTCTGATTCTATAGAATATAATCATATTATTGGAAGAGTTTACACTTATGACTGGGGATTTGCTTTTATAGATATGAAGAAACAAAAACAAGATGAAAAGATTATGGGCACTGACCAGATGACAAATTAGAGCCTGAAGACATCAATATCCTCAGAGCATTGAGATACCACTTAAGAGATAAAAGCAATGTTCCAGTGAATACAGTTCTCAAAATACCAATCAGGACCAAAAAGAACTTATTCAAAAAGCTGGGTCCCGATGTTTCAAATAACTTTGTATTTTTCTTTGGTTGATTATAATTAAGATCACCACCTTTATATTTCTACCATGCTTACTTTTTTAATAAATTTTTTCCTCAACAAAGTGGAGCAGGATGCATTACTTTCAATTTACAGATAAAGAGGCTAAAGGTTAAGTGACTTCCTCAGGGTCAAATAAATGGCCAATGATAGTGTGTCAGGGCTCTAAGTTCTTTACAAATGTAGGAACAAATGCAGGTCCAGTAGGTAGAGTTATATTCTGTAAGTATGTATGTATTTAAAAGTATAACTACATAATTCTTTCTGTATTTCTACCTTGGAACCTCTTTCCCTCCTATGTTTCTAGAAGGTAATACCTGTGTCCTCTATAATTCATTTAATAGAAAATCAAATATCTTATGTGTATGTGTTTGTGTGTGTGTGTGTGTGTATGTATATCGATTTTAGAAGTAATATCAGAGGCTATATAATTCAACTCTCCTATACAAAGCTTGAATCCACTCTATAAACAAATGTTCGAGTCCTGCCTGAATATCTTAAGGGATGGAGAACTTATAGCATAAGCCATTCTATTTTAAGGAAGTTCTTTATATTGAAGTGTCTCTCAATAGTTTTCTACTATGTAGACCTAGTTCTGTTCTCTAGAGTCACACGGAATAAATTGGATCTCCTTTCTACAGGATAGCTCTTCAAATTTTTGAAGTTAGCAATAACATTCATGCCAATTCTTCTCTTCTCCAACCTGAAATCCCCACCTATTTGAACTGTTTTTCATATTACTATTGAAAGTCACCTCAGTTGCCCTCACTGGATATACTTTAGCATGTCTTAAATTGCAGTAACTAGAATGGAACACAATGGTCCATATTTGGAATGACAAATACAGGGAATAATAAGACTATTATTCTCCTTGTTCTGGACAACATAATCCTATTAATGCAGACTAAGAACACATTACCTTTTTTGGCAAATGCATTGTATAGTAGACATACTGAAATTAAAGTAAACAAAGGTTCTTAACTCTTCTTGACATCAAGATAAAAGTCATTATCCCCAATTTTGTACTTGTATAGCTGATTTTTTTTGGACTTCAGTACAAGACTTTACACTTATCTTTATTAAATTGCATCTTGTTAGATTTAGATCATCTATTACACCCAGACTCTCAAAGACACCCCTAGTGTTATGAGGAGCAATGAAATGTAAACATGATCATTTCTGAAAGGCTTTCTCATCAACTTTACCAGAACACTGACCTTCTTTGCAAGAGGAGTCATAAGACATTAAACACCTAGTGAAAATGCCTGTAGATATATACACTCTCCTTCCCTCATTTCATTCCCATATTCTGCTTTCTTGCCAATAAGTATACCATAAAAAGACATAAAGGTTAACTCTTGATAAAGAAATTTCTCATCAGAACAACCAGATAGTGAAGGATTGCCCTTTTTGTGCCCTTGAAGTTCTTATTCCCACTCGGTGGGGAATCTAAAAATGCCTAATGGCACAAAAGCTGGCCAATCTAATTAACTGTATTGATCAACATCTCTCCTTCACTTTAAATATTCTTGGTAACTTGGTCCCTAAAAGAAACCACTATGGAAGCAACGTATTTCAGCATCTGGGACTCACTGCTGTTAAGGCATGACCTTAAGGTAAAACCACTTAGTCCTTAGCTTTGCCATAACTGCTGGCCATGGTGCTGATCACCATTTCAACAATACTAATACCATTATTCTAGTCTTTCAAGAATTTTTTTGGGTGTTGATTATATAGTTGAATTTATTAGTCTTCCTCATCTTCAAGACAATTAGAGATTTGATAAGATTTTTATTGAAACAAATAATTAAAAAAGAACACTGAACAGAATAGGGCAAAAGACAGACATCAGTAATAGTTTCTATCTTTTTGGGTTGACCCTGATTCAATAAATAATATTATTTTGTGCTTTAATTGAGATCAGATTTCCTCCATAGCAGAAGAAGAAGAAGAAGAAGAAGAAGAAGAAGAAGAAGAAGAAGAAGAAGAAGAGGAGGAGGAGGAGGAGGAGGAGGAGGAGAAAATTAGATTAATATGGCATGGCTTATTCTTATTTAATGTATATTGATTTCTAATAATTGAATCTTTCAAAAGTGTTCAGAAACCATTTATTTAGTAACATATTAAAACAATCATTTTTGCAAATATATGAGGGGAAAAAACATTGTTTTACAGCATTTTGTCTGAAAAAATATTTGTGAGTTTTCATGGACCTAAGCTTAATATATATAGCATTTTATATATAAAATTATATATATATATAAGTTTTATATAGCAAATTAGACCTTATGCTACATGAAGTTAGATAGAGCATCTAGGTTCAGAAAAATGATAATCCTTCTATACTCTGCTATAATCCAACTACATTTGGAGTTTTGTATTTAATTCTGGCTAATATATTTTAGGAAGATATTGATGGACTGAAAATGTCCAGAGGAAGGTGGCCAGGATATTTAAAAGCCTCAAACCTATATCATTATTTGTTTTTACCCATTAGAATGGGTGCATTTGAGAGGAGGGGCTGTTTTTCTATTTGTAGCTGTATTTTGGTGCAGGGCATAAAGCATTAGACCTAGACACATAGTAGTGCTTAATAGATTCTTATTTTCTTCCTTCTTTCCTTCCTTTTTTCTTTGTTCCTTTCTTGCTCCTTTCCTACCTTTCTTCATCTCTCCTTTCTCCCTTCCCTGTTTTCCCCCCTCCCTCCCTTGTCTCCTAAATGCTTATTTACTTTACTTTGACAATGAGTCATCATTGCATCATTAGAGTATTTGGTTGAAAAAATTGGACATGTTTAGTCTTAAGATGAGAAGACTTAGGGGCTAGAGTGATTATGATAGTTGTATTCACGTATTTAGAGAGCTATCTTATGGAAAAGGAATCAGAATTGTCATTTTTGTCAAAGGATAGGACTATACAAAATGAATGAATGAAAACTGTAAAGAGGAATATTTTTATTTGCTATAAGGAAACCCTTTCCAACAATTAAAGCTCTCCAAAAGCTGAATGCCTGCCTTGGCATGTAGTAGGCTCTTCCTTGCTAGAGATTTTTGTGTAAAGACCACATGATTACTTATTAAGTATCTTTAAAGACATGTTTTTGTTCATGTATCAATTGGAAGGCATACATCTGGGTTCATTTCAACTCTGAGATTCTATGATATTTTTTATTTTCTTGTTCTAGGAACATTGCTTAAAAAAAACAGGATCCTTCTATTGTTATTCACAATTTTTGTAAGTCTTGTTAATTGGGGACATTACTTTTATACATTAATTCTGTTCTTTTTTTCTTCATTTCACACCTCTGTATCCATCTTTTGTAAATATCCCCTCCTTAATCTGAGGTAATTGCAGAGCTTCTGTATAGCCACATTAATATTCTTAGATACCTCTCCCTTCTCTTGCTGTCTGAAATTATCAATTTATCAGAATTTCCTTCTGATTTTTGGGTTTTTGTATCTCTTAATGCCTATTCATTTTTTTAGAAGGTCAAATTGTGAGATCGAACTTCACTTTTCTATTGATCTTTGGAAATCTGGGTTAATAGATTGACATAAATTGTCTATTTTTGTTTTTGTTTTCCATAGGAAACTTCTAATGAGGAGTCTTCCTTTGTAAGGGCACGCGAACAACTTCTTGGCAATTTATAATCTCAGAGAGTTACCTCCAACAATGAGAAGTTAAGTGATTTTCCTAGTTACATAGCCAGGATGTTTGAGAAAAAGGACTTAATTGAGGTCTTCTCATTTCTAGAACCATTATGCTGCTCTGTCTTTTGGGTTTTAATATTATTATGCATAAACATACACCTCTTCTATTCAATATTCCTCAGCAATTACCTTTTCCATTTACTTTTTCAATGGGAATATTTCACCAGTCAAATTTGGAATCTTTACTTAATTGTTCTAATTTTCTAATAATAGCATATCTATGCAGCATATATATGATTATGTGTGTTCTCTGCATCGGTCCTGTCATGTAAATTCCACAACGATTATGATTTTTCTTATGTCACCAGTTGTAGAACTATTCTTGAGCATTTTTCTTCTTCTCCCAAAGGAAAGTGAGATGCTTACCAGAATCCTTGAATATTCAAGCAATAAGCAATTGTTTTTTGGTCTCTCTTCAATATTCTGTACCCATAGGCAACAACATAAAAAATCTCATCAATGGCTTCATTATTTGTAATAAAAATATAGGCATATGCATAATTAAAATATCCCCCTCATTTGTGGAGGCCAAAGACAAGTTCTATAGATTGTTAACTGTGGGAACTGATGAAAAAGATTCAGAAGCCCGAAATCTGTACTTCGGCATATGGAAGAAAATTCTCAACATGAAGATTCTAATCATAGAATTTCTGAGCTGGCAAGGACATCATGCCAAGAACAAAAGCTACATGATCATTAGTTGGCTTCTGAATGCATTAAGATGCAAAAGCAATCCAAGATTAGCTGACCCAAAGAGAAAATTGCACACTACTCACACTATTAAAATCATTTCACTAAGTGTGCACTATTTAAAAAGTACTCCTGTGACAGTCCACACCTGCAATTAGTAGAGTGAGGAATTCCTCAGGCTTAACTAGTGGCTCTCAATGTGGATCAGATCAAAGGTTGAGAAACCCTAGCAATACCCACATTCTACCAGCTTAACCTGGAGAAAACAGAAGCAACAGGATAATAGTGCCCTTCTGAGCAAAGTGGATTGGGAGCAGTCAGTAAAGACTGGTCATCATCAATATAGTGTTTTCCTCTAATACTTGGGGTTTTAGAGATGTCAGATGGTGGCACAGCAGGCTAATGTGGTGGCGTGTTTGAAGAATTAATTTAAGGTTTTCCATGGCTAAATAGGACCAAAAGTGAATTTTCATAATTAATAGGCACTTACCCCTCTTTCGTCATATTGTCAGCTTCAGTTAGTTTCTGACTCGCCATTAAAATGTCTAATGCATATGTCAAGCGGAAGCCTGACACACTCACGGCAAACAGTATTCTGTGAAGGCGGCAATGTGTTAAAACAATTGAGCAAGTGAGCACTAAAGTTTGCGGCTCTGGCCATATGTTGCAGTGTTTAATTTCCCGTAGTGGAGAAACATAGTTGTCAGAGAAAAAGATGATGAATACATTTACTTTGGGCAACTTATTACAATGAAGAATGACTTTCCAGAGGAAATGAACAGAAGAATTAGGCTTAGATGGGGAGCATATGGGAGGCATTCAGATACAAGCAAGAAGAGCAGGACTGTGTGCTTTAAAATGAAAGACATTTAATCAATGCATGTGCCTGGTGCTGACATATGGAAGTGAGAAATGGGATTTGATTTGGAAGACAGGAAGAAGGTTAACAGTAGTACAGGTGGTTACAGAGTGATTGATACATAGAGTAACTAACAGAGAAAGAGAATGCAACTCTTTCAGTGGGGCAACAGACTCCAGAGAACGAGGTAATTTAGGAAAATACAGAACATGAAATGATCCGAAGCAGGTCACTTGGCTACAAAGAGAGTTGACAGAGTGAACAAGCTGATGATCGAAGAGCAGCTAAGGGACAGTGCCAGAGGAAGGAGAAGCCAAGGGAGGCTAAGAGCTCCATACGGAAAAGATGGAAAGGCCTGAAGACAGGGAAGAATGGGGGCAGACTCAGAGAGAAAAGAAGCTAACAACTTGTCAGGATATTTTTAGTGTAAACATCTAAGAGAAAAATGCAGAAAGGAAATTTTTCTGAAGATGGAACTGAAGATACTGCATACTAGTGTGTGAAGATCTGTTCTTTAAATCTAGTCTCAAAATCAGGGGTTAATAATGGCTCAGTCATCCAGATCAATGCGTTTGTATTGTCCGTTTATCCAAAAAGCACGTCTGAAATAAGACATTCCACTAATTAAGGGAGAGTAATGGAGGACATTTAATTCCTACATGCTACCTCCCTTTAAAGTTTTCATTGATGTGTTTTTTTTATATCACTTTTACATCCAGCCATATCTTTCCCTTTTTTCCTCACCTAGAAAGAAATCCTTTGGATAAATACTTTTTTTTTTTTAAAAAAAGGGCTAACTTCTAAGAGGTCCTGTTTCTGGACCAACAGAGAAGATCCAGCAGACAAAATATTACAACAGCTTCCCTCCTTCACTTCTCAATCCTCCCTTCCCCCTACACTAATTCACATCTCCTCTTCTGGGTACAGAACTATATAGGAGAGAACTTTTCAATTACCTTTATCCAAGCTGTATTTAAAATCAGGCTTCAAGAGGTGAAAGGTTAGACCATGAACTCAGTGAAGCACCATATGATTTAGTATTTAATTTCTGCACTCTCCAATTGTTTTTGTTACTTGGTCAGGATGATGGCATTGGGAAGATAATGTTTCAGGAGAGATTTTGATCACTAATGAACATTCCACAATAAGGGACCATGGGCTAGCCAGATACTTCTGGTGGACAGCAGAAATACTTCCCCTATAGAAATACTGTGTACACAAAGAAATTACAACAAATCAGTCTCTCATAATGGATCATTTAAAGTGTAATTAGGATAATGGATTTAACAGTCAAAGACAACCTATCTCATTCTTTTAAAGGGAAAGACATTTGCTTGACCTTGACCCTTAAAACATTGAACTAGCTAATAAAAAAACTTGTTTTCTTACATGTTAAAATTAGGTGATTCCCTTTGGGAATCTCCCCCCACCCTGATTGAATTTTAAGTTTCAAAAAAAGGGTATTCAAATAAAGGGTTATTAAGCAAAAGTTAGGGGTAGTGTATTGTGATATAGTTGTGTGTATTTTTTAAAGGCTGTACTTGTAATAAGTGGAGGGCCTAGGTTACAGTTCTTCCTCTGACACATTCTACATATGTGATGAAGCTGCCTCATCTTTTGAGGACTCACATAAATAACCTTTGGAGTCTCTTTAAGTATAAATCTATGAAGGAAGAGCAAAAGCATTGAGAATAAAAATATAACATTATATTTTGCTGAACTATCAAATACAGAAAGGCACATTTGGATTGAGCCCATATTTACAATATGCTGTCTATAATATTCATTTCCTGTATTTGCTGGAGATTAACCCAGAGAGAAGGAAGGAGCCTCAGCTTGCCCTACTAGCTGCTGATGTTATTGATTAAATGCAGAAAGTCAGTCTGAATTGATCCAACATAAATTATCCTTGAAATCAAATTGTTAGAATGAGTGATTCCAGCAAAGGACCAGAAATAAAGCTAATGAAGTTCCCCTCTCAATTCTTCCCTTGATTTTCAGAGTCATTTTCACCCAGAAATGTATCCTACCTCAGTTTCCTCATGAAATAATGAAGAAAACACTACCCTCCCCATTCTCTATCTCAACTGCCAGGAAAGGCAATTATCACCTGAAAACTACTTGGATATCATTTGAGGAAAGGTGCTACAAATGTCTAAGAAAATGTTCATTTTTAATATCACACAGATATCAGCTGCTTTATCCTTCCCTTAGTGTCTACCACTTCTATTTTTCACAAGCATCTCTTGCCCCGTCACCTTAGGCACCCTTGATAATGCTATAGCATCTAACAATTGCACTTCAGGATAAAATGATTATGGACACTGAGCTGCCATCACACCCCTTTGAAAGGAAAGAAAAAAAATCACATTTTCACCTAAACATGTTATCCTCCTGTGACTTGAAATCAGCATGGTGGTCCATCCAGAAAATAGAACAGAAAACCAAACTATGACTAGCCAGTCTGATTATCCTTCATCTTAAACATAGACACTATGTGTTTCATTTATTACACAAGGGTAGTAATTATTATTGATACAACAAAGATAGATACCACAAAGATAGATTATTTGTAAAACATGAGAGAAGGAAAGAAGGGATGACTTTTAAAAATGCAGTGTCTCACTGAACATACTATTTATTTTTTAAAACATATTGTATATTTTACCTTCTAGAGCAAAAGCAATCAATCAAGAAAATTTTTAAATCCTTACTATATATCATGTACTAGGATATGTGCTAGAAATGTGAAAAAAGGCAAAAACAATCCCTGTCTTCAAGTTTACATTTTAATAGAAAGGTAACATGTACATAAATAGATATAAAGTGCTTACAAAAGAAATACCCTTTGAACCAGAAGACTTGGGATCTAAGTCTCAACTTTAAATTAGAGAAGTCATTTAACTTCTCTGGATCTCAGTTTCTTTACCTGCAGAGATAGTACAGAGGCACTACCCATATCATAGAAATGTTGTGATGCAAGCACTTTGTAAATTATAAATTATAAGATAATTAAAAGTAATTGTTATTACCTAAATATCATTTTCCATATTATACTGTTCTTAATAACAAACTATTCACCTTCAAAAAGTTAAGGAGCATATAGATGTTATAAATTTCAAGTCTCAAATTAGAAGATTTATCTCCGTTGTTCTTTTAAAAATATGTAAGGACACAAAATGATACAGCATTCATTTTTGTTTAATATTTTTAGTTTCCCCAGTTACATGGAAAACTATTTTTTCATTTGTTTTTACAACTTGGGTTCCAGATTCTCACTTTTCCCTCCTCTACATTGGGAAGGCACATGTGAAATTATGTAAAACATTTCCATAAAAGCCATGTTGCAGGGAAAAAAACATTATTCTCCTCTCCCCCCAAAAAAAAAAACTCTCAAAAATAAAATTTAAAAATAGTTGCTTCCATTCAGGCAGAAGCAGTTCTTTCTCTGGGTATGGATAACATTTTTCGTCATAAATTCTTCAGAATAATCTTAGATCATTGTATTGCTGAAAATAGCAAAGTCAACCACAGCTGATCATCCAACAACATTGCTATTACTTTGTACACAGTACATTTCATTTTGCTTAGGCTCATAAAGGAATTCCCAGATTTTTTCTGAAAGCACACTGTTCATCATGTTTTATAGAGCAATAATATTCCATCATCATCACACACTACAATTTATTCAGCCATTCCTCCAATTGATGGGCATTTTCTTTGTTCTGAGAAAAGAACTGTTATAAATGTTTTTGAACATATAGATTCTTTTCCTCTTTTTAAAAAAATCCCTTTGGGGATTCATGACTAATAGTGGTATAGTTAGATCAAAAGATATGCATAGTTTTGTAGCCCTTTGGGAATAGTTCATATTCTTCAATCACTTATCACTTGAAGATTGGCTCTAATTTTTTTTAATAAAATTGACTCAGTTTCTATATATTTCTATATATTTGAGAAATATATATTTGAGTATATATATATATATTCTATATATTGAGATCTTCATCATAGAAACTTGCTTCAAAATTATTTTCCCTATTATTATTGCTAAATCTATTTCCCCCTTGTTAATTCTATTTTCTCTTTCCCTTCACCCTATCTTTCCTCAAAAGTATTCAACATTCATTTCAAAATGGAACTGAATTCTTCTCTCAAGGGTAAGCTTACTGATTGTTGATAGATAATTTGGCTAGACACAATTTCATGCCTTTAGGAGATTGCATTATATAGATTTTGATGGCTAAGAATAAATATGAATAGCCATTGTTTTCAGTTCTGGCTAGAAATAAGGATCTCCTTCTAGACTGGTATTTTTGTAATTAGTAAATTAGTTCATCTTTTGCCTCAATTCATATCTACCCTTTAGTCATGAGTCATTGTTACCTCAGACAAATTAAGACCTGGGAAAGACCTTTATTTGGAAAGGCAGAGGTCATCCTCTGCATCCTGGGCCATTGCCAATCTTCTTGATTTTTGTATTACTGCTGAATTTTGATGCTCTGGAAGACAGAGTGAGGCTGATGACTTTGCAGGTCTGCCTCACTTAATTCCAATTCACACACAAATCAAGACATCACTCTCATGATATCTTTGGTCTTCTTTGAGAATAAAGGGCAAATGAACAACAATTGTTTTAAGAGTAAAGATTTAATTCTCTTTTAAATTCTAATTCTCTTAATTACCCAATTTAATTATCTGAACCTTATGAATGGGAAAGTTAATTTGTTTGAAGGTTCTAGAAAGTAGCCCTCATGCAGCCATGCCATTTTATCTCTTCTCAAGTCTATTGACTGATAGAAGAAGTGGATTCTCTTTAAGTCTTATGATCTTTGGCAATAACAGATATCATCAAATATGTGTGGAAGGATTTCATATGTTGGGCATATATTGGATTACTTGCTGTTTAGGAGAGGGGGTGGGGGGAAGGAAAAGAAAAAAATTGGAACATGAAGTTATGAATGGTGAAAATTATCTATGCATGTATTTTGACAATCAAAAGCTTTAATTAAAAAATAATAATAAAGGTGAGGTATCTTTTTCCAAATAAGATCTGAATCTGTGATATAAAGATCATTCTAACATAATTTAGATATAGTTTCTGAAAAGGGTTTGTCCCACCACCTTTATCTCATTTTCTCTAAAAGGAATTTGTGTAGCTCCCAAAAGGTGTGTAATGGCAAGTGAAGAATCTTGCTCAAAATGCTTAGAATAATAGTCACAGAATGTTAAGGGGTCTTAGAGGTCATCAATTCTCCTTTACAGATAAAACTGAAGCTTAGAAATAAATGGTATATGGACAAAGATAAAATTTGATGTGAAATACAGAAAAACAAAGTGATAAGCTAACCTGTGTAGGACGGGTGTTAGACCCCCTTCTCAAATTAACTAATCAGAGACATCTTCAGGTACAAAGAAAAAGCATTTATTTAATCTCTGTAGGGAGAGGTCCAGACCTGGGAGTCATCCCAGCTCCTGCCATGTGCTTGTGAACCTGTGTTGCCCCTAGTTGCATTTTAAGAAAAGGGAGCAGTCCAAACAAAAGTCTACAGACACAATATGGAATGTCATGTGTGAAGAATTTAAGTCATTAACCTCATGACAAAAAGTTATATTTAATAAGTCTGGAATGGTAAAGTATAGCTAGAAAGGAAAATCAAAGGAGTTTGTAGTATACCCTACATGCAAGAAGGGCCATGGGAATTTTTGAATAGAGAAATGATGAGGCGATGTCGTAGATAGAATAATGGAAACAAATAAATAAAATCAGGAAGATCTGAATTCAAATTCCGCTTCAGACACTTACGAGTTAGAAAAGTCACTTAATCCTGTTTGCCTCAGTTTCTTCATTTGTAAAATGAGCTGGAGAAGGAAATGGCAAACCATTCCAGTACCCCCAAACAGAGTCAAATGGAGTTGAATACTATTGAAAGAGTTGAACAATAATCAATAATCCTATGATCACAAATTTAAAGCTAAAGGACCATCTATGTCCTTTTACAGGTAAATAAATTGGTTCAGAGAATCGTTGCCAATTTCTTAAAGGTTTCTTACAGATGATTAATCAACAACAGAGTTGGATTTGAACCCAGGCAGGTCCTCTGTTTTTAAATCTAGTGTTCTCTGAACTGCTCTGTGCTGCCTTTATTTTGCAGTGACAAATTTTTTAGACTCTGGCCAAAATTTCTTTTAATCCTCTCATTTTCATCAAGAACTATAAAATCACAGAATGCAATAGTTGGAATGGATATAAAGAGATTAAAGTTCAACTCCTTCTCTTTACAGATGAAGAACTGAGGTCCAGAGAGGGTGTCTCCACAATGTGCTTTATGCACATTGCTCTTTCCTTAACCCTTTATTTAGCTCATGCCTTCCTTCCCCTTCTTGTTCTAATCAAGTCATTTTCATCCTTCAAGGCCAAATAAAATCATATCACCTCTGGGAAGCCTTCCTTGGTCACTGGAACTAGAAATCTTGTTTCTTTCAAGTGTATGCATTCATATACCATATACAAATACAGAAAGACTCAAGTTCAAATATGCCTTCAGACACAGACTAGTTGTATGATATTGGTCAAGTCACGTAATGTCTTTTAGCCTTCCCTATGAGAAAAAAACAATAATTTTAGTGTAGTTGTAAGGATACATTTAGATGATATTTGAAAAGGGTTTTGCAAAACTTTGTTATGTAAATTCTGATCCCCTTCTAATCTTCACTTGACAAATATGATTGTTATTGCATCAAACATGCAGCAATTCTTAAATAAGGACCCATCATTTTCCTACCATTTCGTGTATATAAAAGTATACTTCATTGGTACTTATTTATTCTTCCCCCTTCTAATCATTTCTCTTCTATCTTTCCTTTAGTGCATATGTATGATATAAAATATGCTCATTCTATTCCTGGGAATTTCCAATATTCCAAGAATTCAATGAATGTACAATCTCTTAATGTAGGTATTTCATTCAATAATGTAGATCTTAAACTATCTACAACTTCCCATCCTCTGTAGTTCTTAAGTATGAACCACAAGGAGATCTTTGTAAGGACCTTCTTTACTTTCTTTCCACATTGCATGGATACCAGTGGAACATGTAGGCTGTCCAATGATCATCCTTTGCACTTAGTTTCTCCAGTAAAATTGTTCCTCTGCAAAAGAGTTTCCATTATACTTTTGACTGATCTTAAAACTCTTTTCTTGGAAACTCACATTTTCCATCAACTACAATCATAAAGTATCACCAGAAGATATTTCTAGACCCAGAATAAGACTAAGACCTAAAATTGAATTTGGTTTCTTTTTTCTTCATCACTATCATCATCATCATCATCAAGCATCATCATCATCATCATGCATCGATCATCGACCATCATGCATTATCCTTGGCATCCTCATAGTTTTTTGCCTTCAACATTTGGGGACAAAATTGCAGATCTCCAAATGTTCTACTCTGGAGAGCATGGTCTCTCTCTCGGCTCGTCGGGAGCTCACGCGCTCGGCGCTCGAGTCTCGTCCTCTCTCTCTCGTCTCGTCTCTCTCTCTCTTTTCTTCTTTTTTAGAATGAGAAAAATTCAGTCAGGAATAGGAGAACTATATTGTCACTATTCCTTATTTGTCACCCCAAATATCTGTCATCACAGCCTTGCTTTATGACCAACAGTTTCACAAACCATGCTCTAGCTAAATTAAATTTGTTCCAGTTTAGCTTCCTGTCAAGATTTCAGGGTGTCACCTTAATCTCAGTGGTAACACATTTTAAAATCATTTGGGGAATATTTAAAATCATTTGTTTCAAACAGCCAGGCCATGTGATAGTGGGAAGAACTACCCAGATACATAAAATAGCTTTCTTTCTTTGTCACTTTGGGAAACTTACTAAATCTCTTCCAGCTTCAGTCTCCTCAGGTAAATGTCTATCATATTCAGGAAGACCCAATTTCAAATTCAACCTGAGATATTTAGGTGGGTGTCCCCAGGCAAATCATTTAACCCCATCTCCTCTAGTTTCATCATCTATAAAATAGCAATGCTTATAGTTCCTATCTCCTAGGGTTGTTATTAGGTAAAATGAAATAACATTCATTATGCAAAGCTCTTTGCATTAACTTAAAGTGATTTATAAATAATAGTTATTTTTAATATCCATAAATGAAGGGGATTTATGATTTTGCTATCCTCCATTGAGATCCTGACTGCTTTACTGTTACCTTTACCCTTTGCTCAATTATGAATGATGATACATATTCCTATGTCACTTTCAAAATTTCTAAGATGTTCTCCTCATAAATCCCTTATGAAATAGATATTACAAGTATTGTTATCCCTTTTTATGGATGAGAAAACTGAGGCATATAAAGGTCAAATTGCTTTCTTAGGGTCACATACCTACTAAGTATTAGTGCTCAGAGTTGAACCAATGCCTCTTGCCTTCCTCCATGTCAACCTCTCCCTCCATTACATTATAGTTACATATTAGCATTAGACAAAGAGGTATGTTGTCAAAGAGGAAAACAAAGAATCTCTGTTTTTTTTCTCAATTCCCAGCCTGCCTTGTCTCCCTCTCTCTTTCTCTCTCACTTTTTATGTCATTATGTTATTAAGACCCTAAGTCATTGTTATGTATGTCCATCTACCATTAGACTCTAAGTTCCTTGAAGGGAGAGACCCCCATTTAATTTTGCTTTGTGTTTCATAATTATGACTTAATACAGTGCCTCACATGTAGTAGGTACCATCAAAATTCTACTGATCAAATGAATAAGCCTATGAGACATTTAAATTGTGTTAGTTTAATTAACTTGGCAATGAAAAGTCAATTTAAATGTATGGATATCATTAATGACAGCTCATCAATTACTTACTTCCTTATGAGATTGTTCATTTATTCATGTATACATAGACATATGCATATATCCACATAATGGTAATCAATGTGTATTTAGTTCTCCTAGTTCTACTATTTTCCCCTTTGCATTATTTCACATAAATCTTTGCATATTTTTCTTTCTTTATGGTGATGTAGAACCATTGCACTAATATACCAATTTCATTGGCTATTCCCCAACTGCTGCACATTTATGTTTCTAGTTTTTCCCCATTACACACAGCGGAGCCATAAAACATCTTTGCACAGATAGATCTTTTTTTCTTTTTAATTATAACCTTGGGATATGTTCCCACTACTGGGATTATTGGGTCAAAGGGTAGGACCAGTTTTATGGTTCTGTTATGTCTTGCCAGATTAAAGCATCAGAGGTTTTTGTTTTGTTTTGTTTTGTTTTGTTTTTTTGAAAAGTAGTTTTTTTATGGATTCTGTGATCTTGGACAAGTAATTTCAACTCCTTGGATCTTAATTTCTTATATACATAATAAATAGGTGTTTTCATTTAGTTGGTAAGTAGGTATTAAGAATTTTTATTAGAGGTTTTTTGCTGTTCTAAGTCCTGAAAAAAACAAAGGCAAAAGAAAAGGGTAAAAGGGGGAAATAATTGCTCCCCTCAAAAAGCTTACATTCTATTGATTGGACTAGATTTCCAAAATCTCTTTTAATCTTTGATATGTATGATTCTACCAATATCTGAGACTTAATTTGATTTTTTTCTTTTAATTTACTTTTTTCTTTCTCTCTTTCCCTTCCTTTCTTCCTTCCCTCCTTCTTTCCTTTTTCCATTCTTCCCTTTTAAAATTTTGAGTTCCAGATTCTTTTCTTCTCTCCCATCCTTCCCTACCCACTGAAATGGTAAACCATATAATATCAATATACACATGAAATCATGGAAAACATACTTCCATATCAGCCTTATCACAAACTTGTTGTTTTTGTATAATAAAAGTATAATAGCAGTTTTTTAATAATAACATATAATAAAACTTATACTTCAATATGCACTCAGAATTCTTCACTTCTCTCTCTGAAGGTAGATAGTATTTTTTCCATCATGAGTCTTTTGGAATTGTCCTGACTCTTTGTATAATCAGACTAGCCGAGTCTTCCATAGTTTATGATCATAACAATATTGCTGTTATTGTGCATGGTTATCTCAAAATTGTCATTTCATTTTGCAACAGTTAATATAGTGCTTGCCAGATTTTCCCCTCAAATCATCTGTCTGTCATTTCTAATAATACTCCATCATAATCACAGGTCACAACTTATTTAGACACAACTTATTTAGACATTTTTCAACTAATGAGCATCTCTTGAATTTCCAATTCTTTGCCATTAAAAAGGAACTTCTATAGGCCTATAGTAGTTTTACACCTATAGGCCCTTTTTCTTCTTCTTTAGTCTCTTTGGGAAATAGATCTAGTAGTGGTATTGCTGAATCGAAGGGTATGCATAGTTTTACATCCTTTGAGCATAATTCCAGATTGTTGTCCAGGATGATTGGACAAGCTCACTACTTCACTAATAGTTCATTAATATACCTATTTTTCCTTATCTGCTCCAGTATTTGTCATTTCCAATAGTTGTGAAGTGGTATCTCTGAGTTGTTTTAATTTGACTTTCTTTAATCAATAGTGATTTAGATAATTTTATTTAAAATTTTAGGTAAAATTCAATTTATGGATATATTTGGGGAAAGTCCCAGCAAATTAAATTTAAAAATTTTAAAATGGTTAATATCAATAATTCAGAGACATAAAGGGATATATATATATATAAATATACTGACACAAAGGGAAGTACATAACAAGAAAACAATATTTACAACTACAACAATGTGAATGGAAGAAAAATTACAAAATTAAAGAAGAGCTATAATTATGTTTTCTTCTTCCTTCTTGGTAGAAGTGGGGAACCATGGATATGGAATCCCATATATGCTAGATATCTTCACTGATGTGTTGGTTTTGCCAAGACTGTTATACCCCCTTTTCTTTCTTGTTTATTCATTGTTATAAGGCATTTGAGGAAGATATAGGGGAGGGGTATATTGAGAAATGAACTGATATAAAATAAAATAAATCAATAAAATTATTCTTTAAAAATTCAGTGCTTGGTGGGAAATTCTGTTATGTAAACAAGTCATCTAAACTCTGTGGGCTGTGGGGTTTTTACCTTTAAAAAGAGGTGGTTCTCCTAGGTACCCTCTAAACAATCCTCTAAGGTCATTTCCAGTTTTAAAATCTGTGATTCTCTTGTGGTGCACACCTTCCCCTGCTGTGGTGCATGCTTTTTTGGTCTTGGTGACCACACTGAAACTTTAGAAGGAAGGTATATAATTTCTACCATGTATAAGATTCATTCCTGAATTGAATACCCTAATTGGCCAACAAGCTTGCAAGTCCATTAAAAGCATGACCCACCTCTTGGTTTACCTTTATCCTTCCAACTCTAACCATGAGTTTGGCTTGCTGAGTTATCCCAAGGACAGGCGAGAGATATCCTCCTAACCTTATTGGGCCACAAGTCACGAGCATATGTTATGCCTAGAAAATTTGGGTACTGAGACAAAGCCAAACTTTTTATATTTTGTTGTTAACACAAGGCCTTGTAAGAACTCAAAAGACCTGAAGTCCTATGGTTGCAGCAGAAGCATCTCCCATAAGCAGGGCAGAAGGGTCCTCTTGCGTGTCAGTGGATGGCAGCAAAGAGAATCCCCAGAATTCATCATTCTGACCATCTTCATGACACAACATCTAAGAAGCAGAAGGAATAATAGCTTGGAGGCAAAGGAATAATAGTATTTAAGAGAAAGGGATCACTAGAGAAAAGAATCAGATTGGTGCTTGATTGGATTGTGCTTAGTAGAAGTAAAATGTGAAATGACTATTTAGCAACCTTGCAAAAACTATTTCAGGTCCTCAAAATCCTTGAATATTAGCCTTCTATTTCATTGTATTAGTATTAAAAATTGCCAAGTTGTGTTCTAGTCATTTTAATGCACACTAAGATTCTTGTATGTTTAGTATTGTCATGTATACATGGGAATAAAGAATCTCTTCCCTACCTAATTCATATTTATACATTGGGTATCTTTTTTCTACTTTTCCTTTTTGGGAAGGTCATTCTTAGTCTAGAGCCAGAAGTCAAATGGGATTGAAGGTGACAAGTCAATAGAGGTGAGAAGTGGGGAATTAATTTCTCCATTAGAGAAAGTAGGATTTCCCAAAAAGAACCTAGTAACTGTTTACTGCTTAGCTGGGTACAGAGCAGGAAGGGAAGATAAGCACCCTGAATCACTATGAGATCCAGTAGCACTTGTTTTTAGACTCTGTACAAGATAATGCTCTGTGGACCTTTATCAAAAAGCTTCCTGTGCTCAGATTGCTATTCAAAGATAAATTATGAAATGGCTCTAAATCTTCATAAACCAATACAGCTTGACCAACATCAGGCATCTGCCCAAAATGGGCCAGCAGTACAGAGAAAGGAAGAAAATGCCATTTAAAAGAGTCTGGTGTGACCAGCCAAGAGCAGATATTGGCTTGAATAATTCACCATAAGGGAATGTAAACTAATAAAGCTGAGAAGAAGAAAAAACCACCAGAAGGGAAAAGGAATGTAGTGATATACTATATAATCCTAGAGCATTAATAAAGAGGCATCATTATAAATCACAGGAAATTATTATTGCACTGAATAAGTAAAGCATGCCTAGAGTTGGGATACAGTGTACAATTTCAGGTCTTATTAATGTACACAATAAAGGATATTGTGGGAATATACCAAGAGGTGCCACTGAGGGAAACCAAAACTGTCTCCTGCACGAGAACATCTTTAATACTCATAAAAATCAGGGATATTGAATTTGCCAACTCTACACCAATGGAGCCTTTGCAGGCACCCTCTTAAGTATGTTAACATAATAAAATGAGATTTCTTAATGGACATTGCTTGCTAAATCAGCTCTGTCTGACATATGTGAGATAGTCTATTTTCTGAAGTGGAAATCATATCTTGGAGCAGGGATAGATTTTGGTCAGCCCCAACTTAAGCTGGGTAACCTTAGCCCTCAACTAGCATGGTGCCTTTAGTTAGAATGCAAGTGACAGAGATAGTGTAAAATCATAGGTAGGTGGTACAATGGGTAGATTGTCAGGCCTGGAGTCAGGAAGATTCATCTTCATGAGTTCAAACGTGACCTCAGATGCTTATTAGCAATGTGACCCTGGACAAGTCACTTAAATTAATTGCTTTAGTTCTTCATGTAAAAAATGAGCTGGAGAAGCAAATGGCAAACCACTCTAGGGTCTTTGTAAAAAAATACCTTAATGGGTCACAAGAAGTCACAATCACAACACAATAAATAATATATCACAATCACAATTAAAAAAAAATAACCTAGACGTGGAACGAACTACCGAGACCTTCTAATACAACCCTATTATTTTATATATGAGAAGACTGAGGCCTAAAGAAATTACTTACCCAAAGTCACCCAAAGTAAGCATCAGAGAAAAGATTTGAAATCAAATACTTTAATTTCTAAGTTAATGTTATTGGCTACTTCCCAGAAAATTCTCTACCTTATCTCTGTCTGTTAGAATTACATGGAACAGTTAACATGGGGGATGGGTCCCCAAACTCAGATCATTCCTACATGTGTTATTTACCTCTATGGGAATAGATTGGGGAGAAGAGGTAGAAAAGCAAGGATTGTCCCCACTCTTCACCTTTATTAGACTCAACCTTCCTTCAGAGATTTAGAATCTAGGGGAGAGTGGAAGCCATAATTCTGGATTTTGAGTCAAAAAGACTGAGTCTGAACACATGATCATATAATTAGCATCTCAAATCCTCAGTTTCTTCATCTGGGAAAAAAGGAGATAATAATACATAAATGACCTTAAATGGCTCTATTTTGCCTCAGTTTCCTCATTGGCAAAATGGGGATAATAACTGCAACTACCTCTAAAGGTTGTTATGAGGATCAAATGAGTTAACAGATGTAAAGTACTTTGCAAACCTTAAAAAAATTTTAAATGTTAGCTATATATTTACTAGGGCTATTGAATAGTGGTAATGAAAGGCAGAAAAGCCTAAAGAATAAGCATTAAGAAGACCACACTGGTTTTCATCATGTCCTCAGAGAAGGTCAATATTCAAGACAGAAATGGAATAATGCTGAAACAGTTATAGAGTGAGATGCTAAGGGAGAGAGATTTATGATATAGCAATAGATTTTCAAGACTACTAAGAGGAGAAAAGCGACATATATTGGTTGCCTCATTGTAATTTCTAACCTGCAATAATCTATCTATCTATAAACTTTTGAACCTGCCCTATTGCTCTCTCAGGGCTTATATACCTTGACATTCTTATATAGAGTACATGCTCTCCTCATGTGAGGGTGAAGTCAGTCCCTTGTTCACTTCAAGGGCAAATTTCAAGATGATGTGATCAAAGATGGTGGTGGGCTTCCACATTGGGAGTAGTTATTTACATCGCCCTGGATAAAGAGCCCCATGGGTACCATATCAAAAGCTCTGTTTGTGACATTCAAAAAGGAAAAAAAAAACATACACACATACAAAAAAACAACCACCATGGAGCCAACAAACAGCAGGAGGCGTTGGGTTGCCTGGCAAACATTCATTTTTTATGTAGATCCTAAAAGCATCGCAGATTTCGAACATAGATCAGAAGAACATAACTAAAAATGGCTGGAAGGCAAACATATTTGAGCTAGGCAACATGCGTTTAAAATACGAATAACCATCTTCCTGTATTAATCACTTCAAATGATTCTGTTTTTCTACAGTATGCAGATGTCTCTTGCTAAGCAAAGTAACACATTTCTATTTCAAGGCTATTAACTGTGGAGCAGCTGTAATGCTATCAGGGAATTTTTAGAAATCATAATGAAATTAAAAAGGCAGAGACAGGGAGAGGGAAAAAAAGCAAATAGCTTCTTCACAGCTATGAGGGTTGATGGCATTATCATATGAAATATATTTGCGAGTACAAGATATACTCCTCTAGTGTGATGTTAAGCTGGTATAATGTAACTAATTGGAACAGAGCCTGGAGGCTTAGAAAAATAAATCTTGACGTAAAGGGGACAAAATGCTTTCTTCAGAGGTACCTGGATGGCCTTTTTAACCATACTTGGAAGCTCTTCTGAGCATATAGGATTATTGTTTAGTCTTCAAAGCATTCACTGAGGCTCAAGAGAGCTCTCCCCAATTATAGTTTGAATCAGGCAGCCAATGGTTATTTGGTGTACACCTCCAATCAGCCAAATACTGCCTAATACTCTCCAGGCACTAAAAATTCAGAATGATGTCCAGGGTGTTTCTCTTTCATCACATGGTATGAACGAATTTGGATCATATTAGTTTTTAATTACAACAAAACTTACATTTGCATAATGATCAAAGATTTATAAGGTACTTTGAGAGACATCCTAGAGTAGAGTATAGAGAGAGCCAGACCAATCAGGAAGACCCGAATTTGAATAGCCACTCAGACACTTACTTGCTGTGTGTCTCTGGTAAAATGACTTTGCTTTGCCAAATCTTACTTTAGAAGAACATGGAGGAAAAAAAGAGGGGAGAGGAAGAGAAGGAAGAAGAGGAGAAGGAGAAGAATAACAAGAACTAGAAGGAAAAAGGAAGAAAAAGAAGAAAAGAAGAAAGATCTTTTCCATAGAATTTTATAAGGATTAAATTAGTTTATGTGTATCAAGTTTTTCAAACTTTAAGGTGTTATGTAATAATTATTCTTAACAATGCTTTGAGGTATCATTGTCAACACATAAGGAAATTATTGTTATTCTCATTTTATAGATCAAGAAACTGAAACTCAGAGAGGTGGTAATTGCCCTAGAATTATCATTATCTCCATTTTATAGCTGATGGAACTGAGACTCAAAGAAATAAAAAGTAACTTGCCAAGAGTTATAAAGCCAGGAAATGAGAGAGCCAGGATTTGAATCCAAGGTGTGCTGGTAAATGTTGAAAAACCATCTCTCCGTGAAAAAAATAAATATATAGACTGACATGCTTTTAAATTTAATCTGCATTATTAATACTTTCTTAAGACTAGTCAACAAAACAATAAATTAAGCCCTGACTTGTAGGGGTTTTTTGTGTATTTCCAAGTTGTAAATGTTCTTAATAAAAACTGAACAATCTTTGAACTTTTTCACTTCAAACTCTTTCATATTTAAAGATCAATTATTTGTTCCCTTTTTCTTTTCTTTCTTTCTTTTTTTTTGCTGAAGCAATTGGGACTAAGTGACTTGCCCAGGGTCACACAGCTAGGAAGTTTTAAATGTATGAGGCCAAATTTGAACTCAAGTCCTCCTGACTTCAGAGCCAGTGCTGTTCTCTTGCTTTTTCAAGTGAAAAGTCAGTTTTAAATTAAAAGAATCTTAACTTACTTATTACAGAAATCTATCCCTTCATATTATTAATTATTCATTCAGTTCCATTTTTCTGGTAGAAGCTGTGAAGGAAGGGCCAAGTGGCTCCAAGAAACTGTAATGTGTGCAATGGTTACACTGTGGTAAAACAATCTTACTAAATGGTCTAAACCTGACTGAAAGTAATCAACAGGCCTCAACCCATCAGTGACTTAGAAGGATGTCTACCCCAAGCATATGAAAATTTCCCATTGGTGGAAATGGCTACAAAGGCAGACATTGAAGACACATCAAAGTCATCCCATGCAACGAAGTCATCAATAGTCATCTTGCTTTTGTCCTGCCACTGGACTTTGATGACTCTGTAAGAGAGAGTGAAGCTGAAGACTTGATGCAACTCTATTTCACTAGAATCCAATTCATGAACAATTCAAGACATCATCTCATGATGTCATTTATCCTCTTTGAAAACTAAGGATGAACATTATCTTTCCCCAATTGCAAATTGAGAAATGAAATCGCATACCAGATATTAATTATAACAGTCAAGTATAGTTGAACAGGAAAGCTCCAATCAACACTTGATAAATGTTTATTGAACTTTAATTTATTAAATTGGAATAGTCAAAAAGAACAATCTCATTTGCATGTCATAGGAAAGTCAGGCATATTTTGAAGATAAAACTCAAGAAAGTAAATGAAATGAATGAAAAAAATGTTTTTCTTCAAGAAGAAAAAAGGCTACTTTAATCTTGACTTTAAAATACTCCCTAATAATGACAAATAAAGGTTACTAGCAAAAGAAACTCTCAACACTAGCATACTATTGCAAGAAAAATAATTTCTTCTCCTTTTCTTTAGTAGAGATATAAGCTGTCAAAAGCCCAAGATTTAGCCTGAATAAAAATAACAGCCAATCCTGCTCATAACATTTCCCCCCAATGGAAAAAGTACTATTTTGTGTGGAATAAATAATTTTTCTTATTATCCTATGCTAAAAATAGGCATTTAGAATTTCAAGCTGACCTACCGAAAAAAAAAAAAAAAAGAATCAGGGAGGCCTTTTTATCTAGCATATACATAATACCCAGGAGGAAGGGCATAAGGATCTCACAGTGAAAAAAAAGACATCGTTGCCCTGTAATTCCTGAGTGGTAAGTATCCTGGGCCATATGATGAAATGGAACTATAGCAATAGTGTGGTTAAAAGAGCTAAAATTCCTTCTGAGTTATTTTTTAAATACAGTATACATTACAGAGGTATTGAGTATATATCCATATGTCAATAATTTCCTACATGTGTGCCTCATTACCACTGTACTCCAAGTGTATGCTTACTCTTTCTATATTAGCCTGCATATTTGTGGGAGAATGAATCCTGGTATAATGGGGCAATACTTTGTAGCTACTATTCTTACTATGCTATCTTAGCAAATACCTTTGCTTTGAACTAATTACATCTACCAGTTGATTGTAAATGGGAAGCACAGTAGGGGAAGGTATCTTATGAGCTATAATTTTAGGAATGGGTATGCATAAGGTACCCCTTAAATCTTAGAGTGTCCCACTAAGGAAACAAATATTAACCTATGATTTCTAAGCTGTAGAGGTAGTCCCAGAGACAGTTACGCTGGAATCAAAGCAAAGATTGTTTGGTAGCCATTATGCTAAATATAGAGGACAGCTGGCTGTTGCAGAGGATAGAGCAGTGAATTTGGAGTCAAGCACATCTGAGTTCAAATCCTGCCTCAGACACTTATTAGCAGTGTGACCTTGAAAAAAGTTATTTAACTCATACTTGCCTAAGTTACTTATCTATTAAATAGGACATGCTTGAGAAGAAAATGGCAAATAAAGGGCTGTTAGATGGAGCAATGGGTAGAGCACCAGCCCTGCAGTCAGGACAACCTGAGTTCAAATCTGGTCTCAGACATTTAACACTTCCTAACTGTGTGGTCCTGGGCACAGAAAAAGAAAAGAAAATGGCAAATCACTCAAATATATTTGATAATGAAACTGTCACTACCACCACCACCATCATCATCATGCTGAGAAAAAAATACATATATACAATCAACACATATATTATGCATATATATGCATTTCTATATATATAGTGAATATTTTATTTATCATATCTAGGTATATAGAATTATGTACTACATATACATATATATGTATGTATACATTTATTTTCACTACTTTAAATCTTAAATAGAGGATAAGGCATAAATACAGATAGATACAAGTTAGGAAATTATCAAGTACAAAGGAGATAATGAAGTAGAACAAGAAATTTAAAGAGAGACAAACAATTTATAGCTAGGAAATCAGGGAATACTTCATAAAGGAATTGATACCTGAAGAAGGCCTTGAAAAAGGAAAAAAAGATTTCTTCTTTAAAAGAATAAGCAAAGAGGGAAATTAAAGAAGAGATGTCCTTTTTTTAAATCTTGGCTCTCCATACATATCTCTGTCTCTGTCTCTGTCTTTTTCTTTTTGTCTCTTTCTTCCTTGGTCCCTAGCTCTCTCCCTTCTTCTTTGTCTTTCACATGCATATATACACATACAAATCTATATCTATCTATGAATATATACAA
Source organism: Sminthopsis crassicaudata (assembly GCF_048593235.1). Lineage (NCBI taxonomy): Eukaryota > Metazoa > Chordata > Mammalia > Dasyuromorphia > Dasyuridae > Sminthopsis > Sminthopsis crassicaudata. The sequence continues at coordinate 79,874,731 of NC_133619.1, read as the reverse complement.
CACATACATATATGTATCTTCCCACATACATACATAGGTATATATTTCAAAGCTTCAATAAATACATAGTTTATCTTCTTCAATTAACCAAAGAAAGAATTTTAACTCTTTTAACCATACTGTTGCTATACTGCTGTTTCATCAAACTTTGAGCCAAATCATTTTCAAAGCATTTCTGTCTGTGACAGAATGATTTGTTATTGTTGGGTTGCTTGTGAAAGCTGAGCTCCTGGCATGGGTTTTATTTTAGGGAAAGATTAGTTTTAAAGGAAAAAGAAACCTGATGTGAATCACATGAACTTTATCGTTGAGAACACTCTCAATCCATGCTCAACAATTTTGACCTTTAAACACATCTTCTTTGTTTTAATTCCTTTATCTCTGAATTGGCATCATTTATTTGAAAAGATCTAGTTATTAAAACTGCAAATCAGAAATATCTCACCGAATTTATTAACCTCACTAGAAACAAAAGCTATTCCATGACAATGGGGTTGTTATAAAACCCCATTAACTCTACATTTTTCCCCTGAATAAATAGCATTGAAAGGTCTAAATATAGAAGAAGCCAAGAAAAATTAGGGCTGTATCTATCTTTGTAATTTATGGTCTAATGGTAACAGAGCTGCATTTGAAGAATCCAAGTTCAAATCCAGCTTGGTTAAGATTTGTGTCTTTATTATGCGACATTGACCAGGTCATTCTGGATCTCAGTCCTTTCATTTATGAAAACAAGGAGATTGGGCAAAATGACCTTCAATATTGCCTTCTATCTCTAGAGTTTATGTTCCCAATGCCCTGAGTATAGAATATGCACTTAATAAATGTATATTTGGGTCTTATTGTTTAAGAAACCTGTGATTTTATCAGATTAAGAAGCTTCTGGTAAGAACCTCCCTTTACCAATGGAGATCAGTCACAAGTTTAGAGAAGTTATCTAGGAGTCTGAAGGTCCTTATATCATCATCATAAAGCATTTGAAGATTTGCAAAGTGCTTTACAAATGTTCTCATATAATTCTCAAAAAGACCAACTGAAGTAAATGCTGAAACTAATTCCATCTTACACATGAGGAAATTAAGGGTGAAAAAGTTAAATGAGTTATGTGGGGTCCTACTAGTAAGTGTCTGAGGCCTGATTTGTCTTTTTTTTTTTTTATTATATATATATATATATATATATATATATTTTATAATATTATCCCTTGTATTCATTTTTCCAATTTACCCCCCCTCCCTCTATTCCCTCCCCCCGACGACAGGCAATACCATACGTTTTACATGTGTTACAATATAGTCTAGGTACAATACATGTGTGCGAATATCACTTTCTTGTTGCACAATAAACATTAGAATCCGAAGGTACATGCAACCTGGGCAGACAGATATTAGTGCTAACAATTTTCATTCCCCTCCCAGTGTTTCTTCTCTGGGTGCAGCTACCTCTGTCCATCATTGATCAACTGGAAGTGAGTTGGATCTTCTTTATGTTGAAGATTTCCACTTCCATCAGAATACATCCCCATACAGTATTGTTGTTGAAGTGTACAGTGATCTTCTGGTTCTGCTCATTTCACTCAGCATCAGTTGATTTAAGTCTCTCCAGGCTGAGGCCTGATTTGGAGCTAGGTTTTTATTACTCTTTAGTCTAGTGCTCTATTCAGTGTGCATCTAAGTGTCTGTAAAGGATTTGCTCAGGGTGACATAGCTACTACTTATTAGGGACATGTCTTGAAGGTTCTTCCTTGACTCTGAGGTCAAATCTCTATTGGCTATACTATGCTGTCTCAAACTGGAGCACCAATGAGTTCATTTCCTTATGATTTCTTCATTTCAGGGCTGTGGGGAATAGAGAGAAGCCATCTTTTCAAATAGAGGTCGTGCCTAGAAATGAGCCCTCTGTGGAAATCGAAATAGGACAACCCAATTCAAAACAACAATCTTCAAAGGGGGATTCTATACTTCTAAAAAGCTTCTGATTCACACAGGACAAAAAGATGAAGAAAGCCTAAAATTTGTATTTAACTTAAAAAATAATCTATGTCTATCTCATGAGAACTTCTAAGGGAGTAAATCCAAAAGTAGGCTTTAATTATCGCCAGAATGCTCAGAGAGCCTTTTTTTAAGGGCAAAACATTGTTTGTTCTACTGGTTAAAGTACCTCTAACATATGGTTCTCCAAGGGACCTTTGATCATGTCTCTCTCTTTTTAGTCTATTAGGAATATTTTCTCTACTTCCTTTACTGAAGAGTCAACACACAATATTAAACCTCCTGTCAGTAGAGTCTAATTAACAAACTGACTTTAGAAGATCACTTACAACATGAAATATTAACTCACTCCAAAAACTAATATTCTCTTCACCTCATAAATTAAAATAAGCAAGAGATTTAAATGAAATGAAAATTTGACACATATCATCCTTTGCCTCTCCTCCCCTCCAAGAGACAGAATACTCCCAGCAGTATTTAACAATTACAAAAATGGGACACAGTGACCAGACACTCCTTGGACAATTCTTAAAAAGAACTTCAGTCTCTCTTGCCCTTGATCTCAGACAGTCTTCATAAGTCATTCTAAGTTCACATGCAAAGCCCATCAGTTATACATGTTTTTCTTCCTAGATGCAGGGCTGTGGTAGGGCTCTGTTCTGTTTCCATTGGGCTAAATGGTTGTCATTTATCTACTTGGTGTGTTTCGGATATAATCGGACAGAAACACTAATCTGTTTGAAGAACGCAAAGGGCTGTTTGATATTAATGCAAGGAATGATTAATCAAAGGGAACTTGTTCTTCTAGTAGGAAGTTAGAGTTGAGGTCATTAGCAGGGCAAAAGCAGGAAACAAGTTTTGCCTACAAAAATATCTCATAGATTTTTAAAAGCAAAAACAACTCTATCTCCTTTTATTTTCAGGATTTTCATCTTAAAGAAATACTGTATCAACTGAGCTGAAGAAACATTATCTTATTTCTAAAGATGTTATTCATTTTCCCTTTTATTTCCATAAGCCTGAAACTGCCAATTTGGGATGGTGACGACAGGAAAGACTCAGGAAGCATCAAAGATTTCATACTGGAAGGGACCTGAGAGGGCATCTAAGTCATTCCATCTTTCATTTTACAAATGCAAAAGCAAAGTCTTAAGAAAGGTTAAATGACTTGCTGAAAGCCACATAGGAAAGCTGGGATTTGGACCCTGACATCAAAGCACATCAGACTCCAAATCCAGTACCTCATTGCCACACACTGTGGGGCAGCTAGGATAAAGAGTGCATAGAATGGATAGAAAGTCTGGAAAATCTGAGTTCAAATCTGGCTTCAAACACTTGCTAGCTAGCAAGTCACTTCCCTCTTATTTTCCTCATTTTCTCCATCTGTAAAATGAACTGAAAAAGGAAAAGGCAAATATCCCAGTATCTTTGTCAAGAAAACTCCAAATGGCATCATGAAGAGTTGGACATAACTGAAATGACAGAACAACATAGGGAAGAGTTGTGGAAGTGATGGTTGGGAAATATGGGGAAGACTTGGGGATCCTTCCCTTCCCCACTCTCACCAACTCTCTAACCCCAACCTATAATATCTTTGATAATGATCAAGTTTGGTTCAATTCAGTTGACAATCACAAGGAGTGGTACAGGTCACTGTCTTGGATTGAGGGGCTGTAGGGTAGGTATTGGGAGAACTAAACCAGACAAAAATATGGATTCCCTGTATTTAGATTGTATGGGCAGAAAATGCATGACATCTTTATAGATATCAGAAATACATTAAATGACAAATAACAATGTGAGCTATAAAGCAAGCACTGAGGTGGCAATGTGCAATGTAATAGAAGCAGAGAGCTAATCTAAGACTTCCTGTAGAGTGTGATGGTTGAGCAGGATTTTGAAGGAAGAGAAGAAAGCAGAAGGGGAAGCAGAAGGGGAAAATGTCCTTAGTGCCAGGAGTAGCAATTGTTTAACTGTTTCCAACAGAGTCTGTGGTAAGAAACGATGAAAAACAGGGTTTATGTGATCATCATTGGTTGAGGACATTGGACATCATTTTGAGGGATTCAATTTGTATCCTCCAAATTAGTATGTAACTAACTACACACTCTAATTAATTATTTTCTTTAATTATGTGTATTAATCCTATCTCTCCACAGGAAGTTTCTGGCTTTGAAGACCTTTACAACCTGGCCCATTTTAACCTTTCCAATCTTCTTATACTTTACTCCTTTCCACAGATGTCATGATCCAGCAATACCAGCCTTCTTGTTGTTACTGCACATATAGCACTCCATGATGTGATTTTTGTGCCTTTTTACTGGCTTCCCACCATTCTTGGAACATAATTTCCACTAGTTATCCCTTGTACCTGGAATACTCTCCCCTTCTCCCCTCAATCACCTGGCTTCCCAAGCTTTCTTTTAGATTTAGTTTAAATCTCATCCTTTGTGAGAGGTCTTTCCAAGTTCCTCTCATTACTCATGCCTTCACTCTAAGGTTACCTTCCCTTTATACTATATACCAGGGATTCTCAAACTATGCCCTGCAGGCCAGATGTGGCCCGCTGAGGACATTTATGTGGCCCGCCGGGTTATGGAAAATGGGCTGAAGGGCAGAGACAGAGTGTGAGTTTTTGTTTTTACTATAGTCCAACCCTCCAACACTCTGAGGGAAAGTGAACTGGCCCCCTATTTTAAAAGTCTGAGGAGCACTGCTATATATATATTGGCAAGTAGGTGGCACAGTGGATGGAATGCCAGGAATGGAGTCAAGCAGATCTAAACTCAGATACTAATTAGTAATCACTATGAGTATGGTGACTTGTATACTCCTTGTGATTGTCAACTGAATTGAACCAAACTTGGTTCAACCGCTACCATGGTAGCACTTGGGGTTTTCTTGACAAAGATATTGGAATAGCAAGTCCCTTAACTCTGTTTGCCTCAGTTTCCTCATATATAAAATGGGCCAGAGAAGTAAATGATCAACCACTCTAGGATCTTTGCAAAGAAAACCTTAGATGGGGTCACAGAGAATGAGACATGATTGAAACCACTGAACGAAAGCAACTTCTTGCCTCCAAGTCTGATGTTTTTTTTTTTTCTCACTAAGCCATGCTGCCTGTCAAATGACCACAGGAGAGAAAGATGGTTTCTTAGCAATGAACCATTCCAAAGTATATAATACCAGGGAGCTGGTACTGTTTCAGAGTAATCACTTTCCACTTTAGTTTGTCACAATACATCTCATACTGACTTCATTTTAAACAGTGTGTATCCCATTTTGGCGTGTTCTTTTACTGTCCATATAGAGCATAAAAATTGCCTTTCCCTTCTCTCTCCCTGCTTTGGTTCTGTCCTTTCTTTGACAGTTGGCAGTTCTATAGTCAGGCCTAGTGGCAGACTGTGTCACAGTATAACTCTCTCTGACTCCAGCGGTTTTAAGGCCGAGGGCCAATGATACCACTTAATTTTCCCCTAGCTTCCAATGGAAGTGGCAAATAACAAGCAAGAAGTCAGGAAATATAAACCATGGGGCCCAAGGCCAACTTGAATGGATTTTATTCTGGAAGCTCTCAGAAAGGTCCATAGCCTAAAGGTTTTCAGGAGGAATGTATAAGGCTCCAGTTTGTTGGTAAATAGTCAGCCAGGTTGCTACTGCCAGGATGAAGTGGAGAATTAAAGTGATTAGGAATAATGGCTGGATAATTGCATCAATTTTCTGTGCCTCTTTGGCAAAGGGGTTCTTACCTTTGAGTGCCAGGCTGGTATCACTAAGGGCCTCAGTTCCAGCTTCATCCATTGTAGCTCCTGGAGGATAGCTGGCTTTTGCTGGGTGTTTCTCCTCCGTCTATCTTTTTTTTTTTTCCTCAGAAGAAAAATGCTCTTGCATAGGAACAGCCGATTTTCAAGTTATCACTGTTGTTGAGGTGATTGATCTGCTCAATCACCCTAGCACACAGATAACTTCATCTTTGAATACCCATTCATTCACCTGATAAAGAGTTGTTGAGCATGTGGATACAAAGAATGAAACATGCTCTCTATTTAACAAACCTTATGCTACAGTTGCTTTTGTTCAGTTATTTCAATTGTGTCTGACTCTATGACCACATTTGAGATTTTCATGGTAAAGGTACTAGAGTGATTTGCCATTTCCTTATCCAGCTCATTTTACAAATGAGGAAACTAAGGCAGAGTTAAAGGACTTGCTCCAGGTAAGATTTTGATCACAACTCCTTTGTTTTGATTTGAACTCAGTTCTTTCTGACTGCAAGTCTGACATTATCCATTGAGCTACCCAGCTACTGAAGTCAAGAAGCTTTAGGAACAAATCCTGTTTTAGATGCTCACTAGCCACAAGATTCCAGTCAACTAATTTAATTTTGCTGAATCTGTTTCCTCATCCGTAAAATGAGGGGATTGGACTTGATGGTCTATCTCTAGGTTGCCTTTTAGATCTATAATCATGGGTCATTTCAGTGAATTCAAACAGTCATGGGATAATAGAAAACAATAATAGCACCTCTCTCCCTATCAAAGATTAAAAAAAAGTTGACTTCCATTTTCTTTTAAACAAAATTAAAACTCATTTATTTCAATGCTATGACAAGAAATATGGGGAGCTAAATCAACTATTTCAGAATGAACCTTGCTAGTAAACTAAATAAAACTCCAACCTATGTAAGCATAGGAGTAATTCTAGGGGCATTTGCCATCAAGGACAATGGCAGAAAAAGAAGCCATTGACAGGATCTGTGAAGAAGTAAGAGACTGGATAGGGAAAGAGCTTTGGAATGGAAAGGCCCAACTTTATGCTTCTCTTTGAGCTTCATATTTTGTTAAAGAAGAAAAAAAGACCAAAAGCGATACTGAGAAAATCACAACTTGGAACTACACTGGGAAGCATTTCAAGTCACATGCTTTCCCATCTTTCTAGAAACAAACACCTGTTCTTTGATCTGTGGAAGAATCTAGGACACAGCATGGCATGCTAGGGAAAGGGTGAAAGTGTGAAAGAAGAACTTGATTCAAGCCCTACTCTTCCACCTATTATGAGATGTAGGGCAAATCACTTAAGGTGTCCCATCTGTAAGAGAGACCCCTTCATTTCCTCAAATATTATGTGGAAAATGTAATATAGTGCATAAATCTTTTCAGTTGTATCTGACTTTTTGTGAGGCCATTTGGGATTTTCTTAGCAAAGGCCCTGGAGTGGTTTGCCAATTCCTTCTCCAGCTCATTTTACAGATGAGGAAACTGAGGCAAACAGGAAACTTGTCAAAGATCACACAATTAGTAAGTGCCAAAGTCCAAATTTGAACTCAGGAAAATGAGTGTTCCTGACTCCATGCTGGCATACTTTCCACTGAAATTTCTTAGTGGCTATTATTAGCAATGAGATTTGAATATTCTTAAACTAAGGGGAAATTTGTCAAGGTCCAACTTCCTTTCTTCCTACAGGTCCAATGCTTCAGGATCCCCTGGGGTCCAAAGAGACCTCAGCTCACAAATATCTGCACAAATATGGAACATGGTTTCCTTTCGGACAATGTGCAGGACTGTGGGATCTACCTATGTGGCATTCTCTGTGGAGTTGAGGCCATGGAGATCCCTGGTGGGAGCCACTATGAACTAATTTCATCATGAAATGTGAAGTAGGCTTTTCCCTAGAAGGAAGGAAAGGGAAGAGAACACTTAGTAAGAAGACAAAAAAGTTATGAAAAGAGAAATGAGGCATAAAAAGGCAGTAAAAGACGAAGAAAGCTGTTTTTAGAGGAAAAAATGAATTGAAATCCAAAAATTAAAAAAAAAAGATGAATTAAGGCACAGAAGGCCACTAGATAGAAATACAAGGAGCAAATCTGAATCTAGAGATAAGTGAGATCCACTCCCCTTAAATGAAAGATTCTTCATAGGATCATCACATGATTGGGCTATGACAGAGATGTGGAGCAAATTCATGAAGGAGATCATTAAACACATATTTGAAGGTATTGATATTGTTTCTAAAAGGCACACATCCCTTGGGCTCATTTATTACTTGGAGGGCTAATCACTTTGTGAGGAAGAAGTGAACCATAGTTACAAAGGAAGATAGAGAAAAGTAGATCTGGTTCATTTCTAATTCACCAGTTTTTGTGATTACAGGCAAATCACTGTGCCTGAATTTCCTCATTTATAAAATGTGTAGTACCTAACCATTTTCTATTTTTACAAAATTTACTAAATACTTATTATTTGATAATGCATGTAAAGTACTTTGTGAACATTAAAGCACTAAGTAAAGGTGAGATCTTTTTTTATGAGAAGTGGGCAGGAAAACCAATATTCTTATCATTTGAACTAATTTTAAAATGAGAGACAAATCAGTATTTCTATGATAGAGGCAGAAAAAAAAAGAAAAAATGTGTATGAAGGAAAGGGAGGACCACTTAAGTGGCATATGAGCAGAAAGACTGAGGGAGGTCACAGAAGTCAACTTTTCCTTCTTCCCTTAAAGTCAGTTTTTCTTGGGCCATGGTGACTCAATAATCCCAAAAAGCAGCAGAGCTATGCATTATATATAACAGGTCCTTAGGAAATGATTTCAAGATGAATGAATGAAAGAAAAAATATAACTGAACTGATGGGAGAAATAAGTTTGCATGGAATCACCTTCTACCTCTGTTTTCTTTCTTGAGAGTTATATCCCCTCACCACTTGTCTTGATCAGTATCTGGCCACTGGACCCAGATGGCTCTGGAGGAGAAAGTGAGGCTGGTGATTTTGCACAGCCTCCCTCCCTTAAATCTAATTCACCTGTAATTTATGGCATCACCTACCTGATGTCCTGGTCCTCTTTGAGAAAGTCAAACACAACAATCATGCCTTCAGTAGACTTCTTTCCATTCAGAGTTCCTCAACATTGGAGATATTTTTTTCTATTTTTCTAATTCTTCCAAATGTCTGGTACTAGGCAGTTAAGTGGCACTGTGGATACAGTTTCAGGCATGGGGTTGGAAAGACTCACTTCCCTTAATTCAAATACAGTCTCAAATACCTACAGCTTTAATTTCTTCATCTGTAAAATGAATTAAAGAAGAAAAATAGCACTCATGAGTATTTGCCAAGAAAACCCCAAAAGGGATCATGAAGAATCAGAGACAGTCAAAATGATTGATTAATAACAAAAATGTCTGATATTATAAATACAATTTATTTTATTTTATTACTGATAAATATCAATTTATTGAATAGATACCTTATAAATAATCATTGATTGACTAGAATTCTGTTGATTTTTATTTAGTCTGTGCCAAAAAGCTGTGTGGTACAGTAGTATGTAGAACACTGGGTTTAATCAAGAAGACTTGGGTGGCCCTTACCTCCATGACTCTGGATGACTATTAAAACTTTATGTTTCAAGCAATTCCTTGAGATTTGTCTACTAAGTCCTTGATGGGTGGTGTTCTGTTGGAGAGGAGTTTCCACACTGAGAATTCTCCAAATCACAATGACAGAATCTTAGAGTTGTAATCTGTCAATTAACAAGCATTTATTAATCACCTACTAGCTGCCAAACACTGTGCTAGCTCCCCAGGGTATAAATATAAAGAATTCAACAACCTACTTCAACAACCTACTTTAAAGAAATGTATATTTTCTCTAGTCCAACCCATATAGATATTTTTGCTATGGCATCATATTACATAATACTCAGAATATATTAGGGAAGGGAAAAAGTATCTTGTTATGGTTTAACTGAGATTTAAAGCAGAATCAAGGTGGAAAGTCTCAAATCTTGGCACTTTTACAGGTATATGTTTGAAAGGCAGTAAACTTGTATTAAGATGGAAATTCTCTTCTTAAAGTAATTTATTAATAAAAGCTAATATTTATATAGTGTCTCAAAGTTTGTAAACCACTTTTGTCATTCAGTCATTTCAGTCTTGTATCTGACTCTTTGTAAATGGATTTGCTTGGTAAAGATACTGGAGTGGTTTGCCATTTCAATGACATTGAATTAACACAATGTGTGTTTTCTTTCTATAAACTTTTTTTTCCTAAAAAGAGGCTGGGGGCTATGAATTCAAGATAGTTCTGGTCTTACTGGTTCCAGTTACATCTCAGAGTTGCATCGCACTGATGCCATGAGCCTCTTCAATACTTGGGATAGTTTAAAGGTGAGCCAAATAAAAAGGAACAGCTTGGACAATTGATCAGAATCATTGAAAGGATGCGATGTTATTCTGTGGGATTTTATTTTATGAGCTGGAAGAGACTTCAAGACCAGCTAGTCCAACTTCTCATTATACACATGAGGCACCATGGTTTATAGAAGTGATTTGTCCCAAGTCAAACAGCAAATAACTGAATAGTCAAGATTAGAATTCACTAGTCTTTGCTTTCAAATTACTTAGCATAAGTATTTCTACAGTCAATATTCATCTCTTTTTTGACCAAAAATTTATCATCCTTTTGGAGAATATATAACTATCTTTTTTTCCTATATTTCTTAGGTTTCAAAGTTGCTTCCCTTTCAGAATATCAGGCCCACCTGGGAAAAATAAAACTTCTTCAGCAGATTCCCTTTTGGTCTCTAACCCTTCATCAGTTAACAACATTCCAATCCATGAACCTTAACCCCTTCCCTACCAGCATCATAATCAGCATTTGACTTTTACATGAGCCAGGCAGATCGAGCTCTAGCCACCTGGCTACCCCTGGGGAAACAGTATTAGCATGGCCCTCAAAAGATTGTAAGATTCAAGAAAACTTCATCTGGCCATGACTTTAACAGTCTACACAAAACCACACACCCAAATCTTGGTTTTCTCCTGCTACTGATTAACCCATTTTTGCCAACCCAGCCACCTCTGCACCAGGGTAGCACAACCACCCCTTATGAAAAAATTCTTGAATTCTGGAAGATTTAGCTATTTCCCTAGATTTACTTTATCATGATACTTTTTAAAAGATGGAGAAATGGTTCAGCACTATTTTCCCTCAAAGTTTTTGTTTGTTTGTTTGTTTTCCCTCCTAGGAAACCCATCACTGTTTTCCATCTTTGAGCAATCCAAAAACCCCATGCACCAAGGGTGGGGGTGGGAGGGGGAGAAGGGAAAACCCCTGAGAATTCCCAGAATCCTCCTCCAGGTGTCAGTACAAGCTCACACATATCATCCCTCTCTTCCAAACCCCCCCTCCCCCCAGTCTGTCCATTCATAAAGTGGAGGTTGATTTGTGATCTTGCCTCGATTTGATTGTGCAGGGTAACAAGCATTTTTGCTTGTCTGGATACTAGATTTGTTTTTCTAATTTCTTTTTACTTGGAGGTTTACCAGCTGCTTTATTACCAGAGTGAGCCTTCCTCGCAGTCTCTTTTCTCTTTTCCACCCCCCCACCCCCCTCCTTTGTGCTCTTAGAGACAATCACTGTCTCTGGTCCCAGCTGCCACTGCTGATTTTTCATTACAGTTTAATTTAAAACTGGGATTGGAATGGAAATGTCTTTTTGCCATTTGGGGTTTGTGAGGCCTGTGGTTTTATTGCCAAAGGCACAAATGTTAGTTACTACTGTTTTTCCAGAATGGGGGACAGGGGGGGAGATAGTATTTGAGGGGAGGGGGAGAAAAGACTGGGTATAGGGGTAAGATCGTGAAGAGAGGAGAGGAGGGTGTAAAATGCCTCAGAGAAGACAACATTACTCCACATTTCATGTGATGTTTATGAACAGTATTTTTCTTCAGGGAATGGCTGTGATGTTTCCCAACTAGTAATTCTATGCGGGACACCCATTTGTAAAAAGTGGGGGATATGAGACTTAGGGAGGAATGAACATATGCAATTCTATATGTATTCCATCTTCTGAAAAGATAATTTTATTTTTAAGTAGCAAATGCTTAATAAATGTAATGAATGTTCTCTGAACTGAATTGAATTAACATAAGAGTCTCATCATTAATTCCTTAACCATAGCTTCTCCAGAACAGAAGAGTTGGAATCCTAGTGGCTGTCCCTTTGTTTAATCAATAACCAAATGAGAACACTCAGAATTGGGCCATAGACTGTCACAACATTTCATAGAAAATACACATATATGTATATCTATGAAATAGTTTTAAGAATCCTTATTTTGTTGTAGTTTTAGAGTTTGATGGGACTTTAGAGTCAGGCCAGCTTGTCTAACCCCTTCTAATTTTACAAATGAAGACAATAAACCCCAGATGGGACATGACTTGTTCAGTGTCTCAGTGCTAAACTAGCATCTCACAATATTAGCCAGATACAGAATTCAAACTCAGATCCTAGGACTGCAAAGTTAATGTTTTTCTTTACTGCACCCTACTATTTAAAATCAAACAAATAGTTTCATGAGTTGCTCTGACCAAAGGAAAAAAATCTTAACCTGATGGCCAACTTCCCAGTGAATGGTCCCTGAGTATTTAATTAGGCTGGCTTCTGGCTTATAGACTCAGAATCTATACTTGAAACCCATACTTGAAAACTTTTCAGATTGGTAGGATCTACTACATCTTATGTACCATTGTTATGGCCTCAGAGGACCTAGGATTATCTCCACTCTAAAACATGTCCATATTTGCATCTTATACACCTAGATTATGTATTCATTTCTGTATGCATGCATGTATGTATATATGTATTGTGGCAGCTGGGCTTGGAATAATGAACACTTGAGCTCAAATCCAGTCACCTAAACTTACTGTTTGCATGACCCTGGATAAGTCATTTAACATTATTTATCTGAACTAGAGAAGAAAATGGCAAACCACTTTCAGTGGTTGTCTTTGCCAAGAAAACCCCAGTTGGGTTCTCAAATTGTTGAACACAATTGAAAAATAACAGTATAACAAACAAAAACAAACATATGTTTATCTCTATGTACATATGCATATATATATAATGTATGTAATGTACATAGATGTGTACCTATATATCATATATAGTCTAAAAAGTCATAGTGCAGTTTTAAGATTTGATGATTACAGCAACATAAATGCTGCAAATCATTAATAACAATATTGGAATTTTCTGAAATATTAATGCTTACTATTGAAATTCAATATAACCATAGTCTTGTGATACACACACACACACACACACACACACACACACACACACACACATGAAACTGTTTTTTACAAAAACTTTCAATCAGCTTTTGGTTACTGACTGAAAGGAAGGACTACATTTGTAATCCTAGCCTTAAGAGTTTCTCCAAAAAATAAGGTTTTGATGCATAGATGACAGTTTTGATGTGACCTTACAAGAAAAAGTCTATTGGACATAGATCGGGTAATGAAAGTGGTTAATTGAGATGACTTCCACTACCCATTCACCAGTTTGAGAATGTGTTATCCAGAAACTCTCACATATGTATTTCATAAAGTCTTAAGCCACATCTTGTTAGAATTAAAAGCATGATTTTCAAAATTCATAAAATTCAATAAGTATAAAAGAAAGTTAAGTAATTAAACTTTCAAATAATATTTTTGTAGGTTAGTAGCATTTGTACTTCTTGAAGCTATTAAAGCTTAAAATTACACCAAGATTTTTGGAACATCCTGTACGTGTACATATATATATATATATATATATATATATATATATATATATATATATATATATATATATATATATATATATATATATATATATACACATACACATATATGTACACACACATTTTTCTATTCCCCTCTTGGCTGTGTTTTGAACTTTCTGGACTTCAGTACCATAATTTAACTACAGTCTTTCCTTAGCACCTTCCTCACTAGAACCTCCTCACTGTAGAACATGCATCTGTTTCCATTTGTGAGTTCCTCAAAGGATCTCCATTTTGGAAAAATCCTAGGGTAGTAACCTTTATTCCTTTCTGGACTTCAACTCCATGACCACTTGTAGCTACCTGCAGCCCACTCCTCCCATCCCTACTTTTCCACTCACATACATATTTTCTTTCCTCATCTGAATGTAGATTCTCTTGGGAATTTTCTTGTTGCTTATACACTATTCATATCTCCAGCACTTAGCATGGTGCCTGACAGAGAAAACACATTATATTTGTTGTTTTGCCTTTGGTATGTTTCAATACTTTAAAGATCTGTTTATGGCTCCACACTTCACCAATATAAACTGCAACCCTCCCATAACTTAGAGATAGTTTGTGAGAATCACAGTGGCCAAAAACAGTCATCACCCCATAGTCAACCTGGTAAAAAGCCTCTCCAAATTTAGTGAGGCTGGTTTTCGTACATTAGACAGACAATTCATCACTGGGCTTGTTTTCAAAGTCTTTCCAACTTAGTCGGCCCTGCCAGAGTCAGTCTGCTGGCATAGCCTTTGAGAACCCAGGGTATAATTTATTATACAGTATTTAAAATACTTTCCATTTAGAGAATACACCAGTAATCCCTTTCCCCAGCTTCTGTATTCCTCTTCTTACCTTTGGGTATGTAAAAAAGAAGCATTAAGGCTAGACTTGGAACTTGGACTGTCTCCCCTGTTCCTATCTATAGAATATGTACCTTAATTATTTTAAATTCTTGATCCATTTAAAAACAAAAAAAAAATCTGTGAAAATGATTGATTTTTCACTATCTTGGACTAAAATGCAACAGGAAGGAAATTCAGATCTCCAAGTAATGTGTATAGGAAAGAAAAGAGAGGGTAGAGGCTGCCTCTTTGACTTAAATATTTAGCATTTGCACTGGAAACAGTGGTTTCCTGGCTCTCCACCACACACATTAGAAGCTCTAATCTCTTATCTATCATGCTAAAAAAACAATTGTTGTCTCTCCTCCCAGCAAGAGACTCTGCCTTTCCTGGATACGCCAGTTTCTAATGTCAAATTGAACCCCTAATCAACTCTACTCATCCTGCTGATTCTCCAAAGATGGGGAATTCTATCTCCTTCTCACATGCCTGCTGAACTGGTCTGGTGTGGACCTGTCTCACCATTCCTGTAAGACCCAAGAGGGTCCAATCTCTCTTCTTGGTGCCATGATACAGTCTGCATTTCCTGAGCACCCTTGAAGTCTATCTTCATGAAACATGATGAAATTATATCCTGGCCACAATTTAAGGATTCTGGAAATTTACCCTGACTTTCTGTCTCAATCTGATTTCTTCTCTCACTTTTCCTCTCCCCCAGCTCCATTTGCATTCTATTTGTTTTTCTGGTGGTGGCCAGTCAATCAGTCAATAAAAGAATTGCGTCAGGCACTGTGCCAAGCACTGGAGAGGGGGGCTGGTGGTCTATTTTGTTCCTGTGGGTGCAGAGGGCCAAGCAAGACAACAGGTTATCCATGGCTATGAGCAGAGTAACTCCATAAACAAATCCCCGAGGCTCATTGTGGGGTTTTGCATAATGTGGAGGACATTCTCGCGGTTTGAACTGCCTCACAGAAGCCATTCCAACTCCCCAAATGAAAATAGTTTTCATTCCTACTCTTCTGGAGGCACAAAGGAGGAAGGAAAACAATTGCAATGGAAAAAAAAATGGGGAGGGGAGCCCAGGAAGCTATCCAAATGTTTTCTCCACCCTTTATACTGTGGTTAACTCCAATGTACCCACAATGCCAAGGGCCCTTTGGAATGCTAGACTGCCTTATGGGCTAAGAGAAGCATTGAATTACTTGAAGAGAATGTACTGAGAACTGCATTTAGTCAGAGGACTTGGCTTCTGATCCTATCCATTTCTCCTCAGTTTCTCCATCTGTAAAATTAGAAGTTTTGGACTAAATAACTTCTGAGCTTCCAATATGGGGTTCCCCAAAATTAGTTGAAGGAAGCTAAAATGGGACTTAACTTAGTGGAAGTTGCTTTTGAAGTAAGATCACATCATAGACCTAGGGGAGAAAGGACCAGAGAAAATATCTTGTCCAAAGTGGCAGTTGGTGACTGAGTCATTGACTAGATCAAGATTTCTTAAACTTTTCCCACTCATGATCCCATGTCCCTATGGAAATTTTTATGTGACCTTGGGTATATAAAATAGGTAAACAAATCAAACATATACTGATAACAAATCATCATTTCTTGACCTCCTACATTCAGTTTTGAGACCCTCTATAAGAGTTCACAAATCATAGTTTAAGAAGCTGGAGGCTAGAGCAGCTGGCCTGGAGTTGAGAAGAAGAGTTCGAATTTGTTCTTAGATCCTTAATAAATTGTATAATTTTGGACAAGTGACAACCTCTTTCTACCTCTGTTTTTTCAGCTGTAAAATGGAGGTTACAAAAGCACTTATTTCCCAGATTGCTATGAGACTAATTAGGTATTTGTGAAGCATTTAGCATATAGTAGGCATTTAATAAATGCTTGTTTCCTTCCATGTCCTGCATTTCATAGATAAAGAAACTGAGGAAGACATTGTGACTTATTTAAAAGGTAGTATGCAGAATTTGAAACCACATCTCCTGACTCCAGGACCAGGCTCTTTTTTGTTTCTCTCTCTCTCTCTCTCTCTCTCTCTCTCTCTCTCTCTCTCTCTCTCTCTCTCTCTCTCTCTCTCTCTCTCTCTCTCTCTCTCCCACCCCCCACCCCCCACAGGGCTTCACCAAGATCATTGGTTTAGGACTAGAAAAAATACATTCATCTTATAAGTAATTATATTCACCTCCTTCATTTCACAGCTAAGGAAACTGAGGACCAAAGCAGTTATGCCTCTTTGACTGGGGTCCTCCAAGCCAGTGACAGATTTGGGATAATTTGACAGCATTTCTACCTCTAGACTCAGTTCTCCTGCTTAAAATAATTTTTTTGGCTAGAGAAAAATTTCTAAATGAGTTTTCATCTGAATGTCCCACAAAATACACTTAATTTTAAGTAGTAGGATCTAAAACACAGTTCCCACTTGCTGGGAGGAAGCAGCTTAAATCTTTAAATATTTCACTGCTCCAGGACACTAAATTGTTGTGGTCAGCTCCTTGTAAAGCGGATATTGCAGCCAAGTTTTCTTTCAGTGTTTACAGAAGTAAATGTGGAGGGAAATGTGGGCTGAGCATAGTTGTCCTCCCTGACAGGAAAATGGGGGTTTGATCTTGTTTTGTGGTACAGGATTCTTTTTAGAAATCTCTTGGAAAATCTCGTAAACCTGGGTTAGTGGCCACATATGGGATCTATTACCTCCTTTCTGCTTGTTCTTAGCAAATTTTTGTCTGGTGACAACACATGGACTTTTGTGTGTTTTGATTTTTGCTTCACACCACAGAGAGGTTTGTTGACTTGTTTTTGTTTTAAAAAAACACTTAACATGAAGCGTACTGGGGACATAAGTTAAGCAATCAGTTTTGGAAAGATGTGGAGGACATTCAATTTGCCAAGATGCAGGGGACTTTTCTTGAGCTTTATTTGAATCTCCAAAGTTGGAATTCTTTATTCTTTAAAATTTCTTTTAAAAATTCTCTCTTCTTTAAAAACTCTTATTCTTTATTCTTTAAAATATTCTTTGAAAATGTATATTCTTTATTAATTATATATTTTAAATGAGCTAGAGGAATAGATTACAAACTAGAAAGACCTGAACTTTGCTCCTCTCATCCACTATGATTCTCTGTGTGACTCTGGGCAATTGATTTAACTTCTCTCATTTTCTGTTTTTCTGTTTGCTAACTGGGGATCTAAATATCAATTTACTCATATATAAAGCATTCAAAGAGGCTCAAGTTAAAAGATATTATAAGGATAATTGCGGTGTATTCTTCTCTTCTGAACCATTGTCTCTGGTTTATGAAAGGAAGTGGGTTTTATTGCACAAACAAGAAAGAACAGAAGGAGGGAAGGAGGAAAAAAGGGAGAGAAAAGAAAAAGAAGAAGAAAATGAAAAGAAATGGAGGAAAGGAGAAATAAAAGGGAGGGAGGGAAGGAAAGGGGAAGGAAAAGAGAAAAAGAAAAATGGAGGAGAGAAAGAAGGGAAGAAAAGGGGGAGAAAGGAAGGAAGGAAGAGAAAGGAAAAAAGAGAAGGAAGGAGAAAGGAAGGGAATAAAGGAAGGAGAGAAGGAAGGGAGGAGAGAAGAAAAGAAAGTGAGGAAAGAAGAAAGATAAGGAGGGAGGGAGAAAAGAAGGGAAGGAAAAAGAAAGGAAGAGACAAGAAAGGATGAAGATTGAAAGAAAATAAGTTATCAATTTTAAAGAAGAATGTAATCAACAAACAACAACAACAAACAATAAATACTTCCATCTACTTTCAGCATCAGGGCACTTAAAATATTGCCTTTGAAGTGGATCCTTTAGGGAGGACCCCACTGTTCTGCCTCCTTTAAAGTGGTAATATACTGTTTAGAAAAAACAGATGCCAAGAAATTATACAGATTGCATTTGAGCGCATTATAAACCCTAAAACTTCAGGGGGGCTAACAAAGGTCTCAGACTTTTGATTTTCCCCTATTTAATAATAAAGAAAAAGAATATAAGAAGAGAGAGAGAAAGAGACAGAGAGAGAGAGAAAGAGACAAAGAGAGAGAGAGAGAGAGAGAGAGAGAGAGAGAGAGAGAGAGAGAGAGAGACAGACAGACAGACAGAGAGACAGAGAGACAGAGAGAGACAGAGAGAGAGACAGACAGAGAGAGAGAGAGACAGAGAGAGAGACAGAGACAGAGACAGAGAGACAGAGAGAGAGACAGAGAGAGAGACACACACACAGAGAGAGAAAGAGGCAGACAGAGAGACAGACAGAGAGAGACAGAGAGAGACAGAGAGACAGAGAGAGAGACAGAGAGAGAGACAGAGAGAGAGAGAGACAGAGAGAGAGACAGAGAGAGAGACGAGGAGAGAGAGAGAGAGAGAGAGAGAGAGAGAGAGAGAGAGAGAGAGAGAGAGAGAGAGAGAGAGAGAAAGTATTAAATTGAAACATGCACTTTATATCTTTTCCTCTGGTTTTTCCTTTTTCCTCCAGAGAGTTGAGTTTAAAATTCTACTTAGAGCACAACTAGACACATGTCTGATGGCTTCAAACAAGATTTTCCTGGATGTTGATCCATGTACAACACTAATAGATAAATTGTACACATGTGATGATCTGACACCAGTGGCCATCTCTGTACAAAAGAAACACTAAAGACCAAAACTCCTACCCTTCGGTTGAACTGACAGCCCACTTTAAGAAATTTCTGGGTTTAACAAAGAAATATGATTGTGAGCCAATAGAGGACAATGTTGACTTAGACCTGGGCCATTGACACATAGCAGAAGAGGTCACTTTATAAGTGGCAAAGAGATCAAATGTTGTTCTTTAAAAATAACTTAATAGAGAAGAAACTATTTTTGTAGTTTGGCTACAAGGAACAGACTCCACTCTTAAACAATAACTATATCCAAACATGAACTTGGAGGGGATGTGTGTATAAAGTTTTGGCTTCCAAGTTTGAGAGAGAAAATGAAGGGTGCCAACTCTACTTCAAGTTCCTAAAGAAAGAATAAAACCAAGGAAAGAAACCAACCTGAGAAAAACTGGCAATCGATGTATGTCCCTAGTCCTTGCTTGTTCTACTTTGAGACATTGGGAAGATCCCCATGGGGATTCCTTTGCTTGGTTGAGAGCTCTTGCTCTCAATGGGTGAGTTTTTGCTATTTGAACAAATGGGTTTTCTTTGATTAAAAATATGTATTTATTTATCTATATCCTAATCAGGCAAATTGTAACTGTGAAAAAACCAAAGTAAGGGCAAGGCTAGAGACTAGACCTGTCATTTCACTGATATAGGAAACTTCTAGGTAAGGTGACTTTCTCTAATAATGAAAATACTGAGTAAAAGAAAAACGCTCTCTCTCTCTCTCTCTCTCTCTCTCTCTCTCTCTCTCTCTCTCTCTCTCTCTCTGTATATATATATATATATATATATATATATATATATATATATCTTACATATTGATATTTTTATTTTAATATATAGCTATATACAAATAAAATAAAGAAAAAAGAAAGCTGGAAAGGGAGAAAGACAGAGAGAGAACATTTTAAGTTTTTCACAGCTCTTTATAAATATTATCTCATTTGATTCTTACAACAACTCTGGCAGATAAGTGTTTTTATTAATCTACATCTTACAAATAAGGAAACTGAGGCAGGTAAAAATCTGCTATTAAGTGTCGAGGCTAGATATGAGCCCAGGACTTATAACATGCCATCCATTCCACCACCATCTAGCTGAGCTCAGCCCCCTCCTCCCTACTTGTTCTCTTCTTACAGAGCAGCGGTATTCATCTCAAATTGAAATAGGGGCCAGTAAACTAAACACTAAAACTGAAATTACATAAGGATCTCTGACTTAGTTTTTAAATGTAATATTACTTAGGTTTATTGTATTTTTATTTATTTTGTTAATGATTTCCCAATTCCATTTTCATCTGGTTTGGATCATCACTGGGACAATTGGGCTGTTTTTATATTTAACACCTCTGGTCTAGAACACTAAGTAGTTATTTGTCCAGAGTCACTTAGCCAATAGGTGTCAGGCAGAAATTGAATCCAGCTTATCCTGGCATTGAGACTAGATCTCTAAGATGCTGTGAATACCTCAATTGAAAAGCAAAACCAATGTCAAAGATTGGTTTCTTCCCTTAAATTCTCAAGAATATTTTGAGTTACTTATGTAAAAAGCGAGTAGATAGATAATACAGTAGAGTGGGACATGACTTAACAAATCACACAACAATACACACACACATACACACATAATTATTAACTGGGCCTAGGATCCAGGAGGACTCATCTTCCTGAATTCAAATCTGACCTCAGACACGCACTAGTTGTGTGACCCTGGGCAAGTCACTTAATCCTGTTTCTCTCAGTTTCCTCAACTGTAAAATGAGCTGGAGAAGGAAATGACAAACCATTCTTATATCTTTGCCAAGAAAACCCCAAATAGGGTCACAAAGAGTCAGATACAACTGAGTTGTTTGAAGAACAGTGAGATGAAGAAGTGAAGCCATCTATTTCCAGAGTAGAATTTTCATTAATAATTCCTCATAGGATACACCCTGGGTATCTGACAACCTGACAAGCTGGAGCAAACAAAAGGTACTCTAAGAATGGAAAAGATGTCATCAGAAAACTTCTGCAAATTCTGTAGTTTCACAGTTAAAGGGGAAAGGTAAAACTTTCCCTCTTTAAAGACTGGGCAGCAGGTAAGTGGAATAGGATCCTGAAGCAGGGAGCATAAAGCTTATGACAGGAGAGAGGGCTCATAGATATATTTGAAAGCGAGCATGTTCTCCGCTCCCTTGTCTGCTACTCATACAATTAAGAGGCTTTGTTGGCCCTGTAGCAAAGCATCTACATTAGTGTTGGGTTTTGTAACAGAAAATGGAAGACATTTGATTCAAACAATCTATTCTCTGAACACCAGGAGGAATACATGTAAGAACAACCACTTAAATTATCATTGCTTCATTTTATTGGCTTGTTCTCAAGACTCTGATCTTGCACGTGAGAAAAGCCTTGAGCTCAGTATGGAAAGAGGGCTGGATGTGAGTTCAGAGTTACCCGGATCTGGATGAGTATGGGGCCCCCCACCCCAGTCGTGTCCTTTCTGGAGTTTGAAGTCTTCATTTGCAAAAATCAGAGGATTAGGCTGGATGATTCCAACCTTCTTTCCAGCTTGAAATCTGGGATTCTTGAGGATCTTATCTGCTCTTCATGGTTATCTTGGCTTATTAATACGCTGGGCAGAGGAGAGGAAAGAGAGTCACAGAGGTTAAATACTAGCCCAGGGAGACAGCCTTTACAGTAGAGGATCTGAGGGAGAAGCCAGGTCAGCTGATTATCAGTTCATTGATTCTCACCCACAACTTCAGCCGCAGCAACAACCACCCCTCCAAAAAAAAAAAATAATAATAACCTGCAAATAAAACAAAGCAAGCAAGATGTAAATAAAACAAAGCAAGCAAGATGTAGCTGGGCAATATGGAACATTTGCCTCAAATAAATACTTGTCTAAGCTCTGTCTCTGTTGCTTTCTCTCTCTTTATTCCTGTCTCTCTGTCTCTTTTTCTGTCTTTGTCTCTGTCTCTGAATCTCTGTCTCTCTCTGTCTTACTCTCTCATCTGTCTCTATCTGTTTGTCTGTCTCTCTTCCTCTCTCCCTCTCCCCTCCTTTCCCCTCTCTCTTTCTCTCTCTCTGCTTCTTTGTCTTTCTGTTTCTGTCTCTCTCTCTTCCCCCTTTCTCTGTCTCTGTCTTTGTCAGTCCATCTCTCTGTCTCTCTCGTTTTCCTTCCCCCCCCCCCGAATGTTCCTTGTCATGTGCACCTTGGGTTAATAACCCCTCTAGTGCTCCCAGAGCAAAGGTTGGCCAGCAGCTTTCTCCTCTTCCTGCCGCCTGTCAGGAGAGGAAATCACAACTTTCAGTAAAGCCTGACACAGAGGGAACTGGATAGCATACGAGGTCACTGGGAAGAATGCATGAAGCAGTGAGAAATAGCAGATACCGTCCAGCTGGTGCTGGACCGGAAAGGCCCCGCCACGTGTGCTCCTGCCTGTTTGCTATCTTTGGTGACTCCAGGAAAAGAAAAAAAAGCACTGCTTTTACCTTAGCATTACAAAGCAAGCAACCACCCAAATTGCTGATTTCATGTACAGACTTACAATTCTGGCTTATGAATCTCCAGGACAAAAAAGCATCAGAATGTTTGATTTAAATTATGAAATTACAAATGTATATATGTATACATATATGCCCATATGTGATTGGTGTTATGCATTTACATAAATATTCCACTTATTTCTCACAATAGCCCTTATGAAGCAGATAATATTATTTCCATTTTACAGATGGGAACATTAGGAGAGGTTAATCACTATTAACTGGGGGCAAGGTTTTTTTACATGGGATTTCATAACTATGAGGACCTCTTAAGCAGGGTAATTCCTTCCAGCAATTCAGAGCAGCAATTCATCTGTAATTTACAGACCTAGTGATTTTGCTCCTCATTTTGCAGATTTTTCTGCCTCCTCTCTCTAGTAGACTTCTCACACCATCTCTCTGCCATGCTTCTCTCTCTTTAGTCCCTGGCCCAAATCATCATTTTATGAGTTACTCAAAAGTATGACTCCTTCAGTCCTGACTCCATTCCTCATCATCCAGACTATTCTGCCTTATTGCCAATAGCCTTTATCCTTCTTGCACCCCCTATTCTTTATTTTTGCCTATATTTATATTTCTGGCATTTATCATAGAACCTGGAACATGGTATTTAAGTGCTTAAGTAATTTTTGTCTTCTCTCATAGATGTCTCTCTTTTTCCTTTCTCTCTGTCTCTCTGTCTCTCTCTGTCTCTCTGTCTCTCTGTCTCTGTCTCTGTCTCTGTCTCTCTCTGTCTCTCTGTCTCTGTCTCTGTCTCTCTGTCTCTCTGTCCTCTCTCTGTCTCTCTCTCTGTCTCTCTCTCTGTCTCTCTCTCTGTCTCTCTCTCTCTCTCTCTCTCTCTCTCTCTCTCTCTCTCTCTCTCTCTCTCTCTCTCTCTCTCTCTCTCTCTCTCTCTCGTCTCTCTCTCTCTCTCTCTCTTTCTGTCTCTCTCTGTGTGTCCCTCTATCTGTCTCTCTGTGTCTCTGTCTCTTTCCCTCATTGCTTCAGGGCAATGAGAGATTAATTGCCCTACCTGTGTTCACACAGCTGATATGAGTCAGAGGCAGCACTGAATCTCTCAGCTCCCTGACTCCAAAGTTGACTACTCTATTGCGCTTTCCCCAGATACTTAGGGAATTCCAATTAATGTGGAATTCATGGCAAGTCCCTCCTGATATAATAATCTAAATGGCAGATCATCTTATGTATAAAATAATGAAGTGTAGAGAAGAACAAGCTATTAACCCTTCCCATAAATTCATCCTCCAGCCTTTCTCTCCCACATCTGGGTCATAGAGGGGAATGCTGACACTTACTGATGGGATGCCTGGCTCCTCCTTCTTCATCTAAACAACTATTTCTGTTCCTGTTTTATAGCTTGGCTTTGATGAGAATATGCCTTCCCTGGAAAGGTCAGTGTGCTCTGAAGACCATCTCCTTCCCATCAGCTAAGTTTTCCTGGGGTTTAAGTCTCCTCCCTTATGAAAAGAACCAAATATAGTCAGCAAAAGTGACAAGCCATAAATGAGCTGGTTCAAAGGTGTCAGCACTGATTGTCCCTGCAAGTGATATTTCCAACTCCCATTAACTTCACCAGGAATGATGTCTAGGAGCCCAAGGAGAATGACCTCATTAATTTTTGTCTTGGTCTATTTGCAGAGGCTACTGGACACTGTGTGTCAATAAGGTTGTATCTTCTAAAGGTGGATAATTATAAGAATTGTAACATTTTATTACCATGGAAGAGACCCGAGAGATCACTGTGACCCTTCATTTTATAACTGAATGGTTTAGTTTAAAGAATGCTACAGTTAGATTCAAATCCTGAATTCAAATCCAGACTGTATAAGAGCATGGGCAGGGCTCTTCACATCAAAAATGAAAGGGTTGAATGAAATGATTTCTAAGTTTTCTTCCAGTTCTGAATCTATGGTCCTATCAAACTTAGGCCTAGAA
This sequence comes from Sminthopsis crassicaudata, assembly GCF_048593235.1. NCBI lineage: Eukaryota > Metazoa > Chordata > Mammalia > Dasyuromorphia > Dasyuridae > Sminthopsis > Sminthopsis crassicaudata. The sequence goes on along the minus strand of NC_133619.1, from coordinate 79,850,220 downwards.
GAATAAAAAAGCCTTGTCCGAAGCTGTCAAATTAAAGGGTATTCACTATCTTGTAACAATCAAGGGTCAGGCTCAATCTATAAGAAGAGAAATGCCTTTGAGGATATTGAGCAGGCAGGAATTTACTTTGCTTGACTATAAATATTATGTTGCTTTCAGTGGAGGTAGAGATGGAAGGACAGGGATGGGGATAGAAAAATGAAAAAAGAGAAATAAGGAGAGGAGAAGAAGGGATGAGAGGGGAGAGGAGAAGAGAGGAGAGAAAAGGGCAGGATAAGACAAGGGGAGACAGAGTTTTGTGGTTTTAGAAACAATTCTCTTTTCCTGTCCTACAATGCATGTGGAAATATCCACTTTATTTGATGATTGTTAAGAATAAAAATAAACCTTGCAACATGTCTTTTATGGAAATGTTTTGTATAACTTCACATATGCCTTCTCAATAGAAGGGGGTAAAGGGGCTAAAACTCAAAGTTTTAAAAATAAGTGCAAAAAATTATTCTATGTGTAACTGGGGAAGATAAAAATATTAAATAAAGAACAAAAAATAAAAATAAACAAGTGAATAGATGGATAGTTAGAAAAATAAACAATAGAATGAATATGAACAGAAAAAAACATGGAGATAGATAAATAGATACAACATTAGCTCTATAATCGTATATCCTATCTCCTTGTCTGTAAGCAAACTCTGGATTCCATAGCCAAGGTCAGTGGGCAGATTTAATTTCAAAAATGCATTTTGCCACCTACTAGATTCTCTACATGTATCAATATGATAGTAATGATTGTTGTGTATAAGGGAGATGGAGTTAACCCAGATGGTACTAATAAACTGGTGTTGATGAGCCCAAGGTTACAAACCCAATTCCTAATCAGTTACTAATTAGGCTAATTAGTTCCACTCATGGGGAAATCTCTATTCTGCAGACATAGGTTGCATATTTAACCTAGGAGGGAGTGGGTAAAAAGTGGGAAGGGAACAAACATTTATTAAGCACCCACTCTGTTTCAGGCACCATAATAAGTTCGTTACAAATATTTTATTTTGAATTGTACATTGTAAAGTACACCAGGGGAGCAAGTTTTATGATTCAGTCATCCAGTAGCGTCCAACTCTTTATGATCTTGTCCATGGGGTTTTCTTGGGAGATATTGGAGTGATTTGTCATTTCCTTCTCCAGGTCATTTTACAGATGAAGACATTGAGGCAACAGGATTAAGTCTTCCTCTATTTTATTCCATTTGCAGTTTTATTAATATTATAAAATATTATTTTATGTATTTATTTTATTGCATCTCTATACTAATTTTAGAGATACTGCTGTGATTTGCCATTTCCTTATACAGGCGATTTTACAGATGAGGAAACTAAGGCAAACAAAGTTAAATGATTTGCCTAGGGTCACACACAGCTAATGAGAGCCTGGGGATGGGTTTGACTTCAAATCTCCCTGATTCCATCCTAACTATCTATCCACTCTGCCACCTAGTTTCTCCACAAGAAAGGGTAATGCAGCACAAACCTATCCTTTAGATTTTAGTTATCCAAAGATTATAATTTTTGTATCAGGTAATTAGGCTTTAGAAGGTTTGTGACTTGTCCAAGGTCATCTGGCTAGTGCATGACACAAATCAGCTTTAAAATCTAGGTTTTGTTTATGACATACAGACAATGTGATCATGGACAAGTGGATAGGTGGAGCAATAGATAATTTACTATTCCTGAAAGACCCGAGTTTAAATCCATCTTAGATACTTATGAAGTGGTGAATCACTTATTTTCTATCTGCTGAGTTTCCTCATCCATAAAATGAGAATAACAGCAGCCATTTGACAAGGTTATCATGAGAATCTAATCAGATAATTAATATATATCAAATGTTTTGTAATCCTAAAACTCTGTATAATTTCTGGCTCTTATTTTTTTAGCCTAATTTGTAAGTCTCCTAGGCACTTCCATAAAAAGCTCAATTACCATCAACTTTCTGAGAAGCCTCAGTGGAGGGAATTTTCATGCTGCATTGATAAATCACCAAAAAATTATCCCCATCTTAAAGATTGGAAAATTGAAGGGAGGAAACATCATCTTAATCAAGGGTATACAATAAAGTCCTGTCCAAGTCAAGACTAAAGTCTCAGCTCTTGGTTTAGTGGAAAGAACATGATTTTAGATCAAAGGACCCGGTTCTGCTATAGATGTCAGGTAAGTTACTTTGTCAGGGCTCTGTGCCCTTCTATGTCAAATGAGGGGGTTGGATGTGATGACTTCTCAGGTACCACATGCAGCTCTATGATCTTCTTCTTCCAGGAGAATGACAGTTATTGTTCTGCTGACCCAGAGAGAAAGGATGTACTTTTTACAGCACCAGTGTATGAGGTATCATCCAATCCCAGGGTCAGCATCTTTCCATGGCTAAGCTAAATATTAAATCTGGGGACACAGCTCACTTAGGATTCTCTGTGGCAAAAAGGGCAGGGCCACAAAAGGTGCGTTCTGAGCAGTCTGGTCTTGCCTGAAATGCTACAGGCTGACCAGCCGGGCCAGCGTCTGCAGCCAGCATGCTGCACAGATGGGAGTGCTTAGCGACAGTAATACAGTAGCCGTCACTGAGATAAGGAATTTGAAAATAAACAAGGGAGGGCACGTGTGATAGGGCCGTCATGGCTCTGACACATTTTTTTCTGAGTTATTTTTTCTGAGTTATTTGCTTCCTTGCTTCAGTTAATGATGATTTGGGGAATGTGGACCCACTTAACCAGACTGATTTTTTTGTCTTGACTAGATAGGTAAGTCTGTATGACTGACGATACATGAGACAGTGATGAAGAGGATGGGTGCCTGCAAAAGTTAAATGGAGCTGAACAACTCAATATAGCAGAGTGAATACTAGACTCCCAAAGTATGATTCCCAGCACCATTACTGCAGGTAGGTGGTGCAGTAGATATGTATGGCCCCAGCAAATCTCTCTAAAACTCATTTTCCTCATCTGTAAAAAGAACTAATAATGGCACTGATCAGAATATGTGGAGACCAAATTATATGCATTTATACATACATGAATGTGTGTATCTATAAGTAGATATGCATACTACATGGATACATAATATGCATATATAAGATGATATTATATATGTGTGTATCTATGTGTTTGTGTGTTTATGTGTATATATATACTGCACTATATAAATCTTAGATTTCTCTTTCTGTGTCTTTCCCCCATTTCCTTCTCCAATTGAAACTGAGGAAACTGAGAAAAGCAGGATTAAGTGACTTGCCTAGGGTCACACAGCTAGTAGTGTCTGAGGATAGATTTGAGTCTTCCTGATTCTGGGTCTAATTCCTATCTACTGCACCACCTACCTGCACACATTTACACATACACACAACACATACACATACACTCCTATATAATTGTTGTTGAGTTGAGTTGTTCAGTCATGTCCAACTCTACATGACCCATATGCTTTATCCATGACATTTTCTTGGCAAAGATACTGGCGTGATTTGCCATTTCTTTCTCCAGAGTATGCCCATTTTACAGAGGAGGAACTGAAGCAAATAGGGGTTAAATAACTTGTCCAAGAGCACGCAACTAGTAAGCATCTAAGGTCAGATTTGAACTCAGATCTTCCTTATTCCAGTCTGGTGCTCTATCTACTGAGCCACCTAGATGCCATATGTTTGCATGTGTATATGTGTGTGCTATATACACATATGTTGTATATACATATTATATATAATGCTACACTATATAATAATACACAATATGTATAATACAATAATTTTAATATATCACATGTATTTATAAATGTGCATATATATATGTGCATGTGTGTGCACATACACATAAATATACATATACACATGTATATCTATACATCAAGATGCCTATGTGTATGCATGGTGTATATACATATATAATATGCATATATGAGGTAATGCATAATATATTGCACTATGCAAATTATATCTCCATTTATATATTTATCCCATCTATTAATTACCTCATAGTGTTGTGGTAAGGATCAAATTATCTATGGCACATTAAAAGCAAAAAAAACAAGAGCTCTAGAAAACTGGGCTAATAATGATAATCTAGTTCTCAGATCTTTAGATGCATCTAGGTGATAACATCAATAGAGCAATGGATCTAGAGTCTGGAAGACTGGAATTTAAATCCATCTTCAGACCCCAATAATCCATATGACTCTGAGACAGTCATTTTACCTCTTTGTCTCAGTTTTCTCATCTATAAAATGGGGAAATAACAGTACCCATCTTCTAGGTTGTTGTGAAGACCAAATGAGATAATAATTGTAAAGTGTTTGGCACATAGTAGGTACAGATAAATTCCTATTCTTCCTCTTCTAAATGTTTTGTATTGTCATGGACCTCTATGGCAATCTGAGGAAGCCTTTGCATTCTTTCTCAGAAAGACATTTTAAAATAAATTACATAGGATTACTAAGAAAACCAATTATGTTGAAATAGTTTTATATATATGCATACACATTTGTGTGTATTGCATACATAAATGTGTGAAACATTTAAAAAGTTTGAGAGACACAGTTTCTGGGCAATTTACTCATTTTTATTAATAATGCCAGCATGTTTATTAATTAAAAGAGGTCAGTAGCCCTCTTGAATGCTAAAGACCTTCGTGGCTCACAGTTTATATACCCTTGGAAAAGCAGGTGTTCCTGAGGGTGGTAATCAACTCTGACTGGTTAACAATTAATGAGAAAATGAATATTACAATGAGAGGCAGGGTTATATTCCAGTGAAGTGGTTGGGGTATGTGACTCGGAGCACTCAAGTCTTGGTCAAAGAGATTTACCAATTTCCTTATCATCAATCCACATATTCCCAGACCTGTCTGAGCAAACACAAAGAGTAGAAATGCACCCATTAGTCTAAAGTTAAGAATTTCTTTTACAGGATTTGATTAGCTTTCCACTATCCAGATGGGCAAGTCTTTGAGAGAGATTTCCCTCACTGGCTATTTCTAAAGAGGAAATAGAAAAGGAAAAAAAAAAACCAACTTGGTCCTAATTCAAGTATTAATTAGTTATTAGTACAATAGAGAAATAATCATTTTTGTCTCTCTGTCTCTGTTTATGTATCTCTGTGCCTTTCTGTCTCTGTCTCTGAGTCTCTGTGTCTTTGTCTCTCTGTCTTAGTCTCTTTGTCTCTCTGTATCTCTCTATCTCTGTCTCAGTCTCTCTGTCTCTCTCTGAGTGTCTCTCTGTCTCTGTCTCTCTCTTCCTGTCTGTCTCTGTTTCTGTATCTCTGTGCCTGTCTGTCTCGTCTCTGAGTCTCTGTGTCTTTGCCTCTCTGTATCTCTTTGTCTCTGTCTCAGTCTCTCTGTTTCTCTGTCTTTCTGTCTCTGTCTCAGTCTCTCTGTCTCTCTCTCTCTTTCTCTGTCTCTCTTTGTCTCTGTCTGTCTGTCTCTCTCTGGTTAAGAACACTAAGTTAAGAACTCCTGAGGGATTCTAGGTGAAACAAACTCATAGCATACCATAGCCTTCCCTAGGAAAGGTATTTTGCAAACTTAATAAGAGATGTCACACATATTTTAACAAGCTGTTGGCAACTTGAACAAATTAGCTGTTGTTTAAAATACTCCTCACACACTATTACTCAATTATGCTAAAACTTTGATGCAAGAATTCCTGGCCAACTCAAAGGGGTTTGGCTGCTTCTTTTCTACTCCGATTTAAGGTACCTTATTAAGTAGTTACAGTTTTCTGGAGATAAAGATTGTAACTTCACATCAAGTAAGCAGAGACGGGTAGTAACAGATTATCGACAGGCAGGATGAGTCAACCTCCCCCTCATTTTCCTGGAGACTGACATCATTTCAGAGGTGTTCCACTCAGGTAAGCTAACGAGATTCCTTCTTTTTGCCAGTTCCCTGTGTGGGCTAAGGGGCTGATATCATCCAGAGCTAAATGTCGCCTTAATCCAAGGTTGATATGGTTGCAAATGGCAACCACTGTAAGTAGTTTCTACATGTCCATTGACTTTTCGGCCTGTGCTAGAACCCTTAATAATCATAAAAGAATTCAATATAGATGAACCACTCCCAGTTCCCTACCTAACTTGAGAATATAACCATATTCCTCCCAACCCCCTCAAGTGCCATACACAAGGCAGATGTGTAAATAGGGAGTACGTATGGAACAATTTAGAGATGAGAAGGACTGCATCTGTGATTTTAATGATTAAAAAAATAAGAAAAACTCCTCTAACAATACAATTCAGCACCCTCTTTGCAACTTTCAATTTTATTTTTCTTTATTAAAGCTTTTCATTTTTCAAAACATATGCATGGATAATTCTTCAACATTAACCCTTGCAGAACCTTGTATTCCAATTTCCCCCCCTTCACCCTCTCCCCCAGATGGTAAATAGCTCAATATATGTTAAACATGGTAGAAATACATATTAAATCCAATATATGCATACATATTTATACAGTTTTCTTGCTGCAAGAAAAGTCAAATCAAACTAGAAAAAATGAGAAAGAAAATAAAATGCAAGCAGACATCAACAAAAAGAGTGAAAATGCTATGTTATGAACCATACTCAGTTCCCCCAGTCCTCTCTCTGAATGTAGATGGCTCTCTTCATCACAAGACCATTGGAAGTGGTCTGAATCATCTCATTGTTGAAGAGAGCCATGTCCATCAGAATTGATCATCACATAATTTTGTTGTTACCGTGTATAATGATCTGGTTCCATTCACTTCACTTAGCAACAGTTCATGTAAGTTTCTGGAGGCCTTTCTGAAATTATCCTGCTGTTTGTTTCTTATAGAACAATAATATTCCATAACGTTCATATACCATAACTTATTCAGCCATTCTCCAACTGATGGGCAGCCACTCAGTTTCTACAGCTTTCAGTCTTAAAGAGTTATCTTGAGAACTGAGAAATTAAGATTCTTTCCCAAAGTCATTTGTGACCAATTTAAGGACCAGTATGGAGAAAGTTATTCAGATCAAGCACATCAAGAGGAGTGGCAGCTACTCCCACATTGGGTTTTTTCTGGATTAGGCAATCAGAAGATATGTAAATAGTATGGGTCTTAATTATTTAGACCAATTAAATCTCTTTTTAAAAAATCATATTTATTTCATTAAACACTTCCCAATTATAAAAATTAACATTAATATGCATTTTAAACTATTTGGATTCAAAATCTTTCCCTTTCTTTCCCACCTTTTTTAAATTTTGATTTCAATTATACATGTGAAGTCATACCAAAAAAATTTCCATGTTAGCCACGTTGCAAAAGAAAAATTGTTCTCTAAATTGTTCCCCAAAATGACAAGATCAATTAAATATCAAGGAGAGTTTCATCACTTTTCTCAGCAACAACCAGAATAACCTACATACTATGGGCTTCTTTAAGAGAACCATAATATCAGGAAGGTGATGCCATGACACTCAAGTGAATTGGATTTAATTGAAAGAGGTGCTAGGTCACCTGCCTCACTTTCCCCTCCAGAGACATCTGGATTCCGTGGCAAGATATAGATCATGATGATTAGAGATGGCCCTGGATGCAATGGGAGACTGTGGTCTTTTTCAGCTGAGGTCTTCAATAGGTCTCAGTGTGACCGAGGCTACACTCATTCAGTGATTAAGATTAGGTGACATTTGAAGCAAAGAATCTCTTTCACCTAGTCCAAAAAAAATCTAAATCAATCAATCTGGGAGGGGAAGACCCTCTGGGTTTCTGGCCAAAACGGAAATAATTGCATTCATTCTGAATCAATCAAGACCCAAAGAGCAGGTCTATCCTGACTCCTTTCTCTTGAGCTAGTATATGGAAAAAGAAGTCAACTTCTTCCCCTTGATGACCGGGAATGGAAGACTTCAAAGAGTTTAGGTTATCTAACAGTGCTTCTGCCATGGCTTGTTTGAACACCTAAGTCACAAGAAATTCTGGGAGTTGTTTCTTCTCTACACAGGAAAAAAAGAAGTTATTGGACTGGTGAACAAGAATTTTCCCTTACAGGGGGATTTTTAAAAGGATTTCTTGAAAGAGAGATGGGAGAGAACAGGTGAAAATGAGCAAGGAGTGGAGCTTTCGACATATAGAAACATGATGGAGCAGCAGCCTTGTCAACATAACCCATAGTAGAGGTGGTCTGGGTCACCCTCTCCTTTCCATCTTCTCCTGAGGTGACCAGAAAAGCAAAAGCTAAAGTAGATCATAAAAACTGGGTTGGTGGGTTTTTGTTTATTTATTTTTGCTAAGCACATTTATTCTGGAGATTTGGAATGCTGAGAGAAAACAAAAATCCTCAAGCACTGGCCTCCCTTACTCTCCTGTCCTACTTTACTTAAAGATGGATGCAACCCTATTACTTCTATATTCTACAGAGATCATAAAAAATGGAAAAGGCCCAAATGTACAAAAATGTTTATAGAAACTCTCTTTGTGGCAAAGAATTAGAAATGAGGGGATACCTATCAATTGGGGAGTGGCTGAACAAATTGTGGTTTATGAATTTATGAAATACTATTGTCCTATAAAAAATGATGAGCACGTAGATTTCCAAAAACCTTGGAAAGACTTATGTGAACTGATGGGTGAATGAAATAAACAGAACCAGGAGAACATTGTACCCAGAAACATTAAGCAGATGATCAACTTTGGTAGACTTTGCTCTTCTCAGAAATACAATAATCTAAGATAATTGCAAAACAACTCATGATGAATGGGCACCTAGGAACTGTAGTGGTTAGAACACCAGTGCTGAAGTTGGGAGGACCTGAGTTCAAATTTGACCTCAAGCCTCAGACACAACACCTCCTAGCTGTATGATGCTGGGCAAGTCCCTTAATCCCTATTGCCTCAGCAAAACAAAACAAAAACAAACAAACAAACAAACTAAAACTCATGATGGAAAATGCTATTCACATCCAGAGAAAGCACCATGAAGTCTGAATACAGATTGAAGCATAGTATTTTCTTTTTTTGTTGTTTTTTTTTTCTTTCTTTTGTTCTGATTCTTTTTTCACGACATAACTAATGTAGAAATGTGTTTTATATGATTGTACATGTGTTAGTTATATCAGATTGCTATCTTGGGGAGAAATGAAGGGAGGGAGAGTGAGAGAAAAAATTAAAATTAAAATCTTACAAAAGCAAATCTTGAAAACTAATAAATATTTTTAAAAACAATCAAAAGATGGATGACTGGCACCCCTTTTGGGCATGTTCCTTTATTGTATCAAAGACTGCAGACCTAATTGCATTTCTCATAAACACCTAGGTTTGACCTTATCTTTTGTACTTCCTTGTATCCCTTTCTTGGCAGGTAAAGGACAACCCTGGGAGCCCCAGGAGAAAATGATCTTTCAGAGCTGGGATTCCAAACTCCAGCAGATATTGTTGGGTAGTTTTCTCAGTTTTACTGGGAGCATCATCATGAGCCAACCACATCTTTGCAAACTATACTTCCAAGGGCAAAATTCCTACAAATATTGGAACTTTTAAATCATCAAGCCACAAACCTAACATAGAGACCCCTTTGGTTACATCAAGAACTAAGAGTCAACAATACAAGCAGCAAAAATATTCCAAGCAGGAGCTACGGAATTCAGCTTTCAGAATTGGCCTGGATTTTGACTTTGGTAAGCCAATGGATCTGTGATTTCATCCATGTGGGTGCCTACTCCACTAGCTCACATTGCAGCCTTCTCTTTCTTTACAAAGATCCATAAATCCTATCTACGAGATCTGCCAAGTGCACTGGAGAATGTCCTCTAGGTCTTTTAATATTTTGAGGATTCCAGTACACCCCTCAGACTGTCCATCTGTTATCCCTCCCTCTGTCCATCTGTTCTTGCTCTTACTACACAACCATCCCATCTCCTTTTCTGGTAGTATAGGTCCCTGATGATTTCTTTTACATAAATAAGTCAGCCTTAGTAAAATACTACAGCCTCCTGACACCTATCACACCCCTTTTTACTGTCCTTTGGATCTCATAAGCGCCAAACAAAGACAATCTAAATTGTAGACAGCAATGAGATAGCAATGGACTAGAATAAAAAAATTATTCAGGAACAAATGGTACAGTGGAAAAGGGTACTGAATTTGGAGTCAGATGACCTAGCTCTGTCACATACTATGAAGGTAACTCTGGGCCCCTGTAAAATGGGGATCATTGGACTAAATGACCTTTAAGGTGCCTTTCAGTTCCAAGTTTGTGAACATAAGCAAAATGAAGAAGTTACTAGATTTTTATTTTTGTCCTTCCTTGAATCCACTTACCTCCTTTAGTGATATTTTGGGGTCTTCTTTAATATCTTTTCCCCAAAAAACTCCATTCCACCAAAGACACACTATACACAAACACACACACATTTACATACACACACACATATTGGAACCAGTGTTGAGCCCATCACTGACTCCTATAGAAAACCTAAACTCCCCACTGGCAATTCAAAGCTTAGAGAATAGAGAATAAAAAACTGGAAGTTACCTTAGAGATCATGTTGTCATTTATAGATTAGGAAACTGAAGCAGAAAGAAGTGATGTGGTTTGCCCAAGGCCACACAACTCAGCACAGCCAGTCCTTCTCTTCTGTACCTCAGTCTGCTAAAAGGCAACCAAACTAATCTGAAATTCTGATTCTTTTTGTGTCGCTGGGAGAAAACTGGGGGATAACTTCAGTACAAGAAATGCTCCCAGGGCACCCAGCTTGTAGGTGGAAGACAAGTTTCAAAAAGATTTTTTGTCATTTAATCCAATGTTCTTTATATTAAACCAGACTGTGTATTTTGACTATACCTTCACTGCCTTCAGTTAAATGCATTTAATTTGAATCTCATATCTCTCAGTCCTAGAGTCTATGCCTCAATTATCCAAGATAAAATCACAATAATGACGATAACCACAGGTGCCTGGTACTTTAGAGGCTATTAACCACCTTCAGATGGGCTTTCTCTTTTGATTCCTACCCAAATTTTAGATTGTAAGCTCTTTGAGGGCAGGAATTGCCTTTTGCCTCTTTTTGTGTCCCCAGAACTTAGCAAAGTGCGTGCTACATGGTGGATGCTTATCTAATATTTATTGACTAACTGAAAAAAAAAGTGATGGAGAAAACATTAATAATTTAGATTAAGTTTAAAAGTATGTCATGCATATATTTTGGAGTACTGCCTTGTTAAATATTCACCAGCACCCTACTGACCCCTAAGAAGGGAAGATACATAGCAGACATTTGGGGGGAAATAAGGCCTTTAATTCAGGAAAAAAAGCCCAAAGTCTAGATATATTTGAGGAGGTGTTAGGCAACAAGAGAAGCTAGTGGGAAAAATCCCTTTCCCCCATAGAAAATGTGGTCACAGAGAAGACATCAGTGTAGGAACCAAAATAGATTTTTTACAAGCACTTAACTTGGACTAAAGTGAATTCTTTGGCAATTCCGAAAGACTTGTCACAATTTCAGATCATACTGTTACAGTCACTGTTTCCTGTTAACTTTTTAGATGTTAGTGTGAGAGGTTTATTGAATGCCTGAAGAAGGTCTGGCATTTCTAGTTCTGTATCTAGAACACTAGAAAATGTCAAACATGCATTTTTAAAGGGGAAATGTGAGGGGGGTGGGGGCACCCTTGGGAAATGAGAACTAGAAAAGAACCATCTGAAAGCTACATTGGATGTGTGCTCTAAGAACCACGTGGAAGATTTTCCTTAGACATGGTGATGTCAGATTCACCTTGTCCCTCCAAGGGTGAGCTGTCCTTGCAACTTAAGAATGATTCCATTTCCAGGAAATTGGTACAAGCTGAGGAGGAGAGGAACAGGTGATATTCTTGGAAAGTAAAATCAGATGCAAAAAGGAATGGTTCAATCAGCCATGTGGTTTAGAAGTGATCATGGCAAAGTATGTGAAGGAAAAGGGAGATGGAATATAATAGAAAAGCTGAACCCAAAGAATCAATGAAGAAACACAGGAAAAAGAAAACCACTTTAATTAATGGGCAGCTCAATTTTTAAAGAAATCAGTCCTCTACTTTAATGTAAGGCAATCTTAGGAGAATCACTTCTTGGCAATTCAAAGGGGTCCTGAAATTACAGAGGTTCTAGGATATATGTGTGTGTATCTGCTAAAAGGGATATATATATATTTCCCTTTTAGCATTTAGCATTTTAGCATTTGGAGATCTTATGCTATGTCACTGAAGGCTCTGCATGTAAGGGATAGATTCTCATCTGGAAAACAGCATGGCCTTGGAGGGGAGAGTGTTGCATGTAATACAGTAAATAAGTATAGTTGGTAAGTAAGACATCTCCTCATTCCCTGACTCATTGCCCCCTGGCACATGTGGCTTGCTTAGCATTGCTCCCTTTTCCTGCCAAATAAAATGTTTACCTCCTCTCTGGAATAACACCAGGGCATTTGGGGGCCCCCTGAAAATGCTCACGGTATAAGCTGCCACCTATCCCGTCCTGACAAAAGGTCAGCCCTGCATAAATATGTACTCATATCTATGCATGCATGTGGGCTAGCGTCTTTCATTTTGAAAGGTGACCTTGCTGACAGTGTTAACTGCCGATGCAGAAGAATGTGACAGGAAAAAAAAAATGTGCATGCATTGGGAATGTATGAACCACATCTTACCAGTGGGTTTGCATTGAACAAGATGGCCAACGGGGATCCATTAGGAGATACTGAATGAACAGTTTTCACATATAAAGAAAAGGAAAATTAAAAATGTCAGAGATCAAGTCCTCTGAAGCAGGAATATTCTCAGAAGGAAGGGAAAGGCTCCATCTAGAAGCTTTAGAGATGAAGTATGTAGCAGAGTTTGGGGACACTCATCTTATCACTGGTCCATTCCCAAATTGAATGAGACACAGTCTTCATTTTCACATGTTTCATTTCATAACCCAAAACAGATAAAAGAAATGGCACTTTTATGGTTACTGTTCTTTCAACATATATACATTGATACACATCCATACCGACTGGATGTGATCTCTAAGCACAAGACACTGGAACAAGACAAAGAATTTACAAGATGCCAAAGATTATCATGAGTGTGAAGGTTTTCTGTCCCTGCAGAGCTGTCCCCTATTTTCCCTTACAATCACACCTCATATCTGTCTGCTACCATAGGAAGACATTGGCCAACTCTCCATCTGTTTTTTAGTCTCCACTTGATTTTCCTTGTTAGTGGGCCCCATGGCACAATCCCTGTCTATTCATGGGAAAGTGGAATAGACATGATCAAAAGTTTTTTTCAAATACAAAACAGAACATGTCCCAAATGTGAAAGACAACTTTTATAAAACATACTGGCTATTACTCTCATGATTCACACAAAATGCCTAAGAGCAACAGACCATTACTATGTCTGTTTCTCCTTCTGATCCCACTTCCCTTTCTCCAAGACTTGATCAATCTGGTAGACTAGTAAATCAGGAAAATCCCAAATTGTTTTTGGGAGTCATGTGATTTTTCCCCAATTTGATGAGATAGGGGATAGACTAATTGACCTATTTGATCCTCCTTTACTCTAATTCTCTGCTTCTGAGAGGATCCTGAGGTCATGGATTTAGAACTGGAAGAGAGCTTAGAGGCCATTGAGTTTGAAGTCACCATTTTTACAGATTAACAGAAAGGTTAAGTGATATTGCCATGAGCCCCATAGCTAGTAAATGATTGAAGTAGCTTGAACTCAAATTCTCTTGACACCAAGTTCAGTGTCCCATAAATTACAATATGATGCCTTTCTTTCTTTCTTTTTCTTTTTTTCTTTTTATCTTTTCTTCTTTCTTTTATCTTCGTTCCTTCCTTTCTCCTTCCATCCCTTCCTCTTTTCCTTCCTCCTTCCCTCCCTTCCTTCCCTCTTTCCTTCCTTCCTTTCTCCTTCTCTCTCCCTCCCTCCCTTCCTTTCTTCCTTCCTTCTTTCCTTCCTTCCTTCCTTCCTTCCTTCCTTCCTTCCTTCCTTCCTTCCTTCCTTCCTTCCTTCCTTCCTTCCTTCCTTCCTTCCTCCTTCCCTCTTTCCTTCCTTCCTTCCTTTCTCCTTCTCTCTCCCTCCCTTTCTTTCTTTCTTTCTTTCTTTCTTTCTTTCTTTCTTTCTTTCTTTCTTTCTTTCTTTCTTTCTTTCTTTCTTTCTTTCTTTCTTTCTTTCTTTCTTTCTTTCTTCCTTCCTTCCTTCCTTCCTTCCTTCCTTCCTTCCTTCCTCCTTCCCTCCCTTCCTTCCCTCTTTCCTTCCTTCCTTCCTTTCTCCTTCTCTTTCCCTCCCTCCCTCCCTCCCTCCCTCCCTCCCTTCCTTCCTTCCTTCCTTCCTTCCTTCCTTCCTTCCTTCCTTCCTTCCTTCCTTCCTTCCTTCCTTCCTTCCTTCCTTCCTTCCTTCCTTCCTTCCTTCCTTCCTTCCTTCCTTCCTTCTTCCTTTCTTCCTTCTCCCTTTCCCCAGTTTTACATAAATCATTTCCAAGATAGGGACTCTTAGATACTGTGATTGTGGAATGGAGCTAAACTTTTCAGTCAAATAATGTCTGTGACTGTCGGCCCATAAATATCAAGCTTCATTTGAATGTTAAGCCACTTATTTGTAATTATGATCCAATGGCTATGGCTGCTGTTTAAAAAATTTCATGGCATCAGTGGGCTGGTGGAGAGAATGGGCAAGGCAACCCCTTACATTATCACAGATACAAAAAGCATTCACTGCTATTCTGGGCAAGGTTTGTTTTATGCTGTTAAAAAAAATAGGATTCAATCTGTCTACAGGGAACCTATAATTAATCAGAAAAAATAGATAAATATCCATTTATTATACAAAATAAAAATCACACCTCTTCTTTGAAAGAAAATTCCATCTGATTAGGGTAATTGGGGGACTTGATTAGATGGACTTTTTGAAACAATCTTCTGATTTCTGAGGATCCAGTTCAAGTCTGAATCCTTGAAGCCAGGCAGCTTCATAGCTTATATCATAGCTTCCTTATAGAAGGATAACAAAAGTTTGAACTGTTACAGTACTAAGCACATTACAGATATTATTTCATTTGATCTTCATAAGGATCCTGTGAGGTAAATCTCATTACTATTCCCATTTTGCATCTAGGAAAAGTGAGACAAACACTTAAATGTTTTGCCCCAAATCACAGAGCTAGTAAATATCTGAGGCTGGATTTGAACACAGATATTTCTGACACCAGCCTAGCACTTTATCCATTGTGCCAGAGAGCTGTACAGGATAGTCATCCTCCACCAATTTCCCTGTCAAAAGTCCCTCTGTCTTGAGACTCTGATATATGTATCTTGTGTTCCCTGACACATTTTCCATTAGCATTTAAAGATATTTCATTATCTGGAACCTTGGGATATATCCTGATGTCTCCCATGTCATTTCTACCTCTGGCAATGGCGTTTCTAACAAAAAAGTCCTTCGAATCACAACCTCTCCATTTGTGGGGCTTTATTGTAGTCACAGCACTGTGACATAGCACACTACTGTGCTCTAAAGGCAATTTTAAAAGAGGAATTCTGAAAAGGTCTTGAGCAGCAGAATATATAGAATAAGAGTAAGGCTTCCCAGGGTGACAAGAGTCATTTCCAGATATAAGTTGCCTATGTTTATTAATAAACACAGTCACAGTGCACTTGAGAAGGGCTATTCATCACATCATCCAAGACAGATGAGATTGTATTGTACTAAGGACCTCTTGGGACAGAAAGCCCACAACCGCGTGTGCAGACCTCTCAAAAGTGTTAATAGATATTTACTTGGGATTTTTCCACAGCTTCAAAGACCGAAAGCCTCTGAGGTGAGAGAAGAAAACATTCAAAAAGTACAAACGAACACCAACAGATGGTGAACAGGACTTCCTACTGACCCAGGGGCAAGTGTGTGCTATATCTTGAGGTCTAATTCAATTTGAAATCATAAGGTGTGGACTGAAGCCTCCTGCTGTGAGTCATCTGCATTCCAGACACTTACATTGGCCACGTGCTTCTCCAAAAGACACCTTAAATACTGGAATTCAATCCAATGTATGCTTGTTAAATGCTTATTAAGTCCAAGGAACTCTGCTCAGTGCAGAGTGTATATAGTGTGCATGTAGACAGAGAGATAGATTATAGATATATACATACACATAATTACATATATACACATGTGCATATATATGTATATTTGCAGATACTATATATGTGTATATATACACACATCCACTATATATAGTATAGTATATATACGCTAATATACACTATACACATACATTAAATATACATGTCTAGTGTGTACATTTAAATTTAACTTTTAAAAATGATTTCTAATAAATTTTATATGTGTATGTGCATATATACACATATATGTGTGTATATATATACATATTGTATATTATAGGTATCATAGGATATTAAATTGGGAATGAAAGAGATTAGAAGGAAGGAGATTAGAAAGGAATAAAGAAATCCATGTGAAATGTGATGAGAACCTGAAGGTGGCCACATGTTTTCAAAGGAGAAAATATATGTAAGAAATGTTGTGGAAATAAAATGGACAAGACAAGGAAATTAATAAAATAAGGGGCCTTGGAGAAGGTGATAAAAAAGGAGAAAAATTCCAGATAATTTAGAGATTATAAGGTCAAGTACCTGGAAGGGTGGTAGATCCTTGGATGGAAATAAGGAAGAAGAGGTCCAGATATAGGAGGAAAATGATGAATTCTGTTTTGGGCACATTGAGTTTGATAGATTGATTGGAACTCTCAATGGAGCTGTCTAATAGGTAGTTGGCATTGTAGGTATGGATAAAGTAATAAAAACAAATCTCTCCCAAAGGCAGAGATGCTACAATAAGTATGGCTTACTGCCCATGGCAATAAGTACCAATGAAATACTTACTTCTTCTCAGGGAGTGATGTTGAACAATAGAAGATAACAAGATTTTAGGATGAAGAAATTCAGGATGAAGGCTATTAGGGATTCCAGAGGAAACAATGGAAGGATAGGGCTCAGGTACAAAGGGATGAAAAGACAGGAAGAATTAGACAGGTTAAGAATTTTCTGAAGTAATAGACTTTGAGATTCTATACACAATGGCACTAATTTCTTTATATTAAAAAGTAAACTCATAGGTAATAAACTATTTGCAACAACTACTATTTAGAGTTCCAGGTAAATGACAGGTGGGATGGTTTGAAGAAGCTTAAATAATATGTGCTATTTTATATTTAGCCAGAAGTGGAGGTGTTGCCTTATTCACTTGTCTTCTTATATGCCCTGAAAGCATGAATAAGCAAAATAATTATGTGTTGTGAGAATAATAGCAATGATGCAAAAATATCAATACCTGCCTTTAAATTTCTGGATGGCAGATTCTCTGTTCTTTTGTTTGCCGGAAGAAAAGGTACATTTTCACATCTAATTTGCCCACCAACTCTGTCCCCACTAACCCCTTGTTCCCAAATATTCACTTTCATTTTGAATACATGATTCAAGTAATGGATGACAAGGAGAGCATCTCAATTAGATTATGCCTTCCTTCTAAGCAAATATGCATTGATCATTTTTAATTGACAATATTTACATAACCATTATGAAGGACAAGCATTTATTATCAACAATGATCTATGTAGAAATTGTGCAGAATCCAGATTAAAAGAACCAAAGTAGTTTTTACGTAGTAGATAAATTATCTAGAAATTAAGGGAGAAATCAGTATACCCAAATTTAAAAAAAAAAAAAAACAGACCACAAAATCTTTCTTTTCTCTAAAGAAAAAAGTGAAAAATGCTTTAAAAGTGCATTAATAGAAAGGTTAGAAAGCCTCTGAACTTTTTTTTTCAATATGGAACCAATTTTAAAGAAAATAATCATTTAAGACCTCTTAGGAACACCAGGCTATATAATGCTTTCCAATTTCATAGATGCATAGAGCTAGAAGGCAGCTTAGAGGTTACCTACCCCAATTACCCTCATTTTGCAAATGAGAAAACCAAGATTTAGAGCAGTAAAATGACCTACCCAGTGTCACATATTTAGTGGGTATTAGAGCAAGAACTATTTGAAACTGAGGTCCTTAGAGTATTCTGATGCATTAAAGTACTTTGAAGGATATTGCAAAAATGTCTTTACCATTCTTATTGCAGGTAGAAAGTATTCTTTTCCTGAGTCCCCTTTATAATAAATTTCTAGTTTTGCCCTCTATGGAATTTTCACCCACCTGCAAATTATTATTTTGATGATTTTACGCTTAAAGTTCATAAGCCATATCAAGGTTCAGAGTCTAGAAAATCCAAAAATGTGTCAAAATCATTACCAAGTAGTATTTACTAACTGTGTCTACTGGAGGTTACTAAGTCAGCTATTTTGACCGTTCAATTGATCAGATGTTTTAGGAAAAAAATGAACACATTTGACTGAATGGACCTTATAATCCCAACATCTTGAAAGAAGTAAATTTAGAACAAATAGGAAGGAAAGAACAAAGGAATAAAGTCCTCTGTCTGGAGTCATGAAAGCTTATCTTCCTGAGTTCGAATGTGATCTCAGACATTTACTAGCTATGAGATCCTGTGAAAATCACTTAACCTTTGCCTCAGTTTCCTCATCTGTAAAATGAGCTGGAGAAGTAAATGGAAAACTACTTCAGTATCTTTTCTAAGAAAACCCTAAATGAGGTCACTAAGAGTAAGACATGACTGAAACAAACCAACCATAACAGGAAAGTTATGGAGAAATTATATGACATGTTAGAAAGAACCCTGGAAATTAAGAGATTTTATGCCCTAACCTGACAGAACATGTCAACATCACTCATATTTGAATTACCAGATTCTGGAAATTATTACACAAGAATGAGAATTGGGAAGATTAAATTGAAATCCAGTCTCAGTCACTTAGTAGCTGTGTGATCCTGGTCAAATCATTTAATTTCTGCCTCAGTTTCTTCATTTGTAAAATGAGATAATAATAGCACCTCTCTCCCAGTCTTGCGGTTGGGATAAAATGAAAATATTTGTAAAGTACTCTGCAAAATTTAAAGTGCTATATAAATGTTAACTATGAGAGTATGTAGGAAGGAATAACTAGAATTTAGCAGGGCTGAGGTTCCTGCCTATTAACCCTGAAATGTCAACCCTGTTTCATATAGCTAGCTGTGAGCCCATATAAGTTCCCAGATTTCTGAAAGGATTCTTTGGACTTTATTAATAGCAAATATATGGGGCAACAATTAGAATATTGTCCTATGTCAAACCAGGTAATCCCCTCATCTTTCTTCTTCCTTCACTGCCTCTGTGATCTCACAGAAGGAAGTCCAGAAAAATAGCATCAACTAGTCTGGGTCACTTGTTGCAATGGTGACTGATAAGGTTTCAAGAAACCCATATCTCAGTGGTTCTATAAGATATATTTCACATGTCTGTGAACTTAGATGGGAGCAATATTATACCTTTATTTCATTAACCTTCTGATTCCTTTTTAACACTATGCATTTTATTTTGTGCATTTAAAAACTTTTTTCTGAGCAGAAGTCCCTGTGCTTTATCAGACTGCCAAGGGAGTCCATGGCACAAAAATAATTAGAAACTGTGCTGAGCTTCCTATGGGTCAGTGAGAAGTTGGTTTCTTCCATTCTCTTAGTTTAAAACATAGTAATAGCAGCAAGATTTGCAATTATTAATTACTAGGATATGAACTGAATCTAAGAAAGTAAAATTGTATATTTCACCTTATTTTCATACCAAGCAGAAGTTCAATGACCATGGCATAATGGGATCGTTGTCACTGTTCAATCCTTTCAGTCATGTCTGATTCTTCATGGCTCCATTTGGGGTTTTCTTGGCAAAGATACTTGAATGGCTTGCCTTTTCCTTCTTCAATTCATTTTATAAATAGGAAACTGAGGCAAACATGGTTAAGTGACTTGCCCAGGGTCACACAGCTAGGAAGTGTCTGAGGCCAGATTTGAACTCACAAAATGGGTCTTCCTGATTTTAGACCCATAATTCTATTTATTGTTCCATCTAGTTGCCCTAATCACAGTAGGATGTAGATGCCAACTAATCTGACATGAGTCTGAATATTTTACTTCTCCCATTTAAAGTATAACCTTTTCAGGTATATCTAAGAAGAAGCAATAAAGTGTGGGATCAGGAAGCTAGGGGCAAATGATGTATGCATCTTTTTCTCATATTAAGATGAAGGGAGGAATTGGGAATAATAGTTCCTAGGAAATAGAAACCTAAACCTAAATGTAAAATTCAAACCAATAAATATATAACTATCAGAGTTAGTGAATAAATTTAATAACAATTGCTATCTTTCACATCTGGTTTCTGGCCCCATTTTGTCACTAACTTATTGTATAATTATGCAGATGACATTTAGTCTCTTGGTGCTTTCTCATTAGCAAAATGAGGTGATTGTATGAAATGATCTCTAACATCCCTTCCAGTTCTAATAATCTCTGTGTCTCTAAGAGTCACAAGGTAGACAGATTCTAATCCTTCACAGGGAGGAGGAATGAACTAGAATGCCATAGAATCCTTGGAATTAGAGTTTCATTTATCTCTTCAGCTAAATAATTATTGGTGATGTAAGAGGTAAGTCAGAACTTGGATTGGGAAAAATGGAGGAGTAAGAAAGCATTGTTCTCTCACCTCCAGGAAAGCCCAGAGCTGAAACAAGGGTAGGATTCATGATATCAAGAAAGGAAGAGCAAGACAAAATAGTCCATGGAGAGAGTTAATAGGTTGCCTTTGGTGGGGGTAGGGACATCCTACTTTGCTGCAGGTAGCAAGATAGGAGCAACCAGAGCAGAATAAAAGCCTGACACTGGTAGACTTCTTCCTTTTGGTTGTGAGGTCAAATATTCAAGGACATGTTCTTCCTTCTCCACCCACTAGTATCTTGTCAAGTGATACTGCAGTTGTGCAGTCATATCCCACTCTTTGTGACCCCGTGAACCACAGCATGTCAGGCCCTTCTATTCTCCACTATCTCTCAATATACATTGCTTCCATGACACTATCTATTCATCTTATCCTCTGCCATCTCCCTTTTCTTTTGCCTTCAATCTTTCCCAACATCAGGGTCTTTTCCAATGTGAGAAGAGGTACCAAAGACTAACCTTTGCTCCATTTTACCAGAAGACATGTAGAAGTTAAGAGGGATCAGAAGAGAAATTCCTACTTCAGAGACAGAGTGAAGACTTGGCTCTGTTCTTTTCTCTTTGGGAGAAGAGGATAAAGTGAACACAGATCATCTCTTGCTCCACAGGAATCTCTAGTGTGTTCTGTGATGCTAGTTTAAGGGATTTACAAACCCTTGGTTACCATTTCATTAGACTACTGAAATACTTTATACATTGAGTAAAGAATGGCCACTTCAACAAGAACTTTAACTCAACAGGTCTACGGGCTATTTGAGAAACGAATCAAAAGCAATATGGCAAACATCAGTGGGGCTCATACACACTTTCATAATATTAGTTACATATAAATAGGAATCATGGATATTTGTCAAGTTTTCTCCCCAAGAAGCATCGTTTGGGGTGTCAAGTATTATGCCAGGGATATCTGTGGACAGCTTGTAGAACACTGGGGATTTCCTTTCTCAATGAGAAACACAAATCTTAGCCACAGGAGCTAGTGTGACCTTGTCATACATACATGCTATTCCAGCCACTCAAGAACATGTCAGATTTTGTTCTTCTCTAAAGTAGTGAGTGACATCTTTGGTCAGATGAAGGGGAAAAGTGAGGGAAAACATGAATCATGTTGATTTCCAATACATTTTCCTCTAGTCTTGAGGGTGGGAGTGGGAAATTACATCATTATACTGGTTTCGTGATGTGCTCATCAACAGGAATGAACAACCATTTGTCATGTTTCGATGCAATGGAAAATCAGTGTTTAGGGAATGTAGTTCTGCTGTCAGTATTCCTCACTGTCAAATAGATCAATTGAAGTCAGCCAATAAACACACAGGCTCAGGGAGAGCAGTTTAGCTTTGATGCCAAAAGTTCCTGTAGAGACATTCATAAAGAGCTCTGGTTCTTGGGAATTTTCTGTCCAATTTACAGAGGATGTTTGTTGAATCCTCATACAGACAGGATGTAAATATGCCACTTAACTCTACAAATACAATAATGAAAACTGATACCTGTAATTGTATCTATGTGGTACCATAGACTCAAAACGAAATGGATTTCCAACCTAATATTGTTAAATGAATCCCTGGAAAATGTGATGTACATAGCAATAGAAGAAGGCATTACTTTCACCACTATGGACATGATGGGGACATCTCGGTTATCATGGATGATTGGAATATTTTGGATTTATTTCCTGCAATTGCTTTGCAAAGATTTTAACCCTCTCTTTCTCATGAGAATAGTATTCATGTCAGAAGTGACTTGTCCAAGGCCACTGATTTAGAATCATCAAATTGAATGCTACAGCTGGCAGTGATCTGAGAAGTAATGGGGTAAAAAAAAGCCTTTAATTTCCAAATAAAGAAACTTAAGCCCAACCATTATTAAGTAACTTGATATATGAGCTTGGATAAATCTGTTAACCTTGTCAGGTCTCATTTTCTTCATCTACAAAATGAAAGGACTTAAGTGGAAAATAGGTTTTTCTCAGTTCTGTACCATGGATTCAAAGTATTGTAATAACTCCTACATAAATGCATGGTGTCAGCTTATATCAATGAATATAATGTTGTTTTCTAATAACTTTTATTTGATAACAAAAAGCAGTTATTATTTGCCCATTTAATAGAATAGACAGAATTATAGAAGAATAACGGCTAAGACAGTGGCTTGTCTCATGATTACTTCTATCTGACATCATCATCATCATTGTCACCATTATAATAGTCACCATTTCTATAGTGCCTCCTATGTGGCAGATACTGTGCTAAGAATTTTACAAATATTATCTCATTTTATCCTTGCAACAACCCTGGGAGCAGGTGCTATTATTATCCTCATTGTACAGATGAGGAAACTTAGGCAGATATGAAATTATCACACAACTAATAAGGGTTTAAGGCCAGATTTCTTGACTTTAGTTCTAGAGTTCTATCCACTATTCCAATTAACTGCTTTGACCTCCATTAAATAAGATAAGAATGTGTGTGTGGGGCGGGGGGAGTTATATGTGAATAATAACACATTTATATAACTTTTTAATTTACAGAGCACTTTTTCTTTTAAGGCACCATGTAATGGGTAGAATCTAGGACCTAAATCCTTTCTCAGACACTAGCTGTGTGACCGTGGGCAAGTCATTTAACCATATATGCCTCCATTTCCTTATTAACAAAATGGGAACAATAATAATATCTATTTTACAATAGTTGTTGTGAGGTTTAAATGGCATGATACCAGCTCTTTGCAACTTTAAAACACTTTCTCTGCTGTTATTATTCCTTATAACAACTCTATAAATCATATATTTAACACAAAAGTAAGGAAATTGAGACCTTGAGAAGTTAATGACCTGGGGTCACAAAACTATCAAGGAAAGTAGAAATACACACACACACACATTTATATATATATATATACACACACACACATATATATATATGTATATACACACACACACACACACACACACACACACATATATATATATATATATATATATATATATATATATATATATACACATATATTCCTATATGGTAGGAAATAACTCTCTACCAATGCAAGAACATTATTACCTTGTCATAAACTTAGAGAATTGCCTAGAGTGCTGTCCAGGGTCCTATAGATAGTAGGTGGCTACAGACAAGTATTCTGCTAGAATTCAGGTCTTCTCTTATTGACTTCCTATCCCCAATAATAAAATATTCAATGTAAATAATTTAGGCAAAAGAAGTCAAGCAAACCACCTTAAGATAAGATTTGGACCATCACATTTGCTTATTCCAGTTTAACAGGGCAAATTTTTGTCATTATTTTCAATCACTAACTTAATCGTGTTTCCAAAAACCAAAGAAAAACCAACAAATCATCATCTCTTAGGAAGATACAAAAAATTCTTTTCTATTTTCCAAGCTTTTTAAGAACAATGCTAAGTTTTAGATTTGTCAGAAATTATTCCCTTTGGTTTTCCAAATCGGCAATGTATTTGTTTTATTACTTGTATAGGGTGTAGTTCCCTTGGGTGAAGTGTGTTAAATATAAGCTAATAAAAGCATTTTGAATTAATTTTTCTTGGTATGTTCTCCCTTTTTCTGCCATAGTACTATATCTCCTTGTTTCTATCAAAGTTTCCTCAAATAAAAATATTACACATCCACATAAACAAAGGAAGTGTAGATGTGAGAGAATTGGAATATTTTCCTCTCTGAACATTAGAGAAAACATTGCATAATACATGGATCTTACCATTTTTATATCATAGATTTTTTTTTTCAATTTGGGAAAGTCTATGAAGCCCTTCTCAGAATAATATTAGCAAATGCATAAAATAAAACACATAGAATTATAAAGGCAACAAATTATTCTGAAATATCAGCTATAAAAGGATAATTTTAATAATAACTTTTATTTTCAAAATACATGCAAAGATAGTTCTCAATATTTATCCTTGCAATACCCTATGTTCCAAGTTTTTCTCCCTCCCTTCCTCCCACCTCCTCCTCTAACAATCCATCATATATTAAAATGTGCAATTCTTCTATACATATTTGCACATTTATCACGCTGCACAAGAAAAATCAGATCAAAAGTGAAAAATTAAGAAAGAAAAAAAAAAAGCAAACACCAACAAAAATGGTGCAGATACTATGTTGGAATTTGCATTCACTCTCCACAATCCTCTTTTTGGATGTAGATGACTTTATCCATCACAAGTCTATTGGAATTAGCCTGAATCACCTCATTATTGAAAAGAGCCAAGTCCATCAGAGTTGTTCATCACATAATCTTGTTGCCACTGTGCACAATGTTCTCTTGGCTCTACTTACTTCAGTTAGCATCAGTTCATGTAAGTCTCTCCAGGCCTTTCTGAAATCATCCTGATGATCAAATCTTATAAAACAATAATATTCCATAACATTCATACATCATAACTTATTCAGCCATTCTCCAACTGATGGCATCCACTCAGTTTTCAGTTTCTTGCTACAACAAAAAGGGCTGCTACAAACATTTTTGCCCATGTGGGTCTTTTTCCCTTTATGATCTCTTTGGAGTACAGATCCAGTAGAGACACTGATAGATACTTTTCTTGGTATGTTCTCTCTATTTTGGACATAGTTCCAAATTGCTCTCCAGAATGTTTAGATCAGTTCACAATTTCACTAATTATATATTAGTGTCCCAGTTTCCCCACATCCCATCCAACATTATGATTATCTTTTCTTGTCATCTTAGCCAATCTGAGAGGAATGTAGTGGCACCTCAGAGTTGCCTTAATTTGCATTTCTCTGATCAATAGTGATTTAGAGCATTTTTCATATGACTAGAAATGGTTTTAATTTTTTCATCTGAAAATTGTCAAAAAGTTTTTTAAAAAACAAATTTGAAGACACTAGTTTAACTATCTTCCCTCAAGTTGATCCAGGAGCATTCATGTCTTGCTTCTATCATTTATTATAACATGACATATTGAAAAATACCAAATTTCTTGTTCCTTCTGATTCCTCTATAAAATGAAGGAGATTGGATGACATGATCTATGCAGCTGCTTTTATGTTAAAATCTATAATTCTGTAATCTTATTGTCTTTTTAAAATTTCTGTATATAGTAATTAGGTATATCTTCTAATAGAAGATAAGTTGTTTAAGGCCAGGAACTTCACTTTTTCTTTGTATCCCTAGTACCTATGAGAACATGAGGCAGCTAGATTGAGCAGAGGAGAGCACATTGAGTTTAGTTGGAGTTAGGAAGACCTGAGTTCAAATTTAGCCTCAATCACTTAGTAGCTGTATGACCCTGTGAAACTTATTTAACTTCCATTTGCCTCATCTGTAAAATGGAAATAATATCACTTAATTCTCATGGTTGTGAGGATTAAATGAAATATTTAATCAAGAATCAAAAAAATCAAGAATTCAATCAAACATGTCTCCAAAGCTCTCCGATCTAATACCTTTTGTAACACTGTGCCTTGCAAATAGTAGGCACTTAATGATTGCTTGTTTCAGTTGTGGTATATCATTGTAATGGAATACTATTGGGTTATATCAAATGATAAAAAAGCTGATTTTGGAAAAACCTAGAATGACTTATATGAACTGATTTGAAATGAAGTGAGCAGAACCAGCAGAACATTGCACACAACAACAGTGATGTTGTACAATGATCAACTGTAAATGGCTTTGCTATTCTCAGCAATACAATGACCCAGAGGACTCATAATGAAAAATATTATCCATATTCAGAAAAAGGATTGTTGGAGTCCAAATTAACCCTTACACAAATGCAGATTGAAGTCTATTTTTCTCTTACTTTTGTGGGTTTTTTTTAAAGTTGTGTCTTTTGCAACATGTTTAATATAGAAATGTATTTTCATGGTTGCACATGCAAAACATATCAAATTGCTTACCATTGGGTAGGAAGAAAATTTAAAACTCAGAATTTTTTTTTAAAAAATGAATGTTGAAAATTGCTTTTGCATGTAATTGGGAAAAATAAAATATTACTAAAATAAAAAATAAATGCGTGTTTCCCTCTTTCCTTTATTAAATTCTTATAAATTGTTTAGATGTGAAATGTTAACAAAGGGAGGGAATCAGAGCAGTCTTCATGGAGAAGGTGGCATTAGAATCAAACTGAAAAAGATGGTGAGGTATTTGACACTCCTTTCAATAAAACCAGCTGTCAGTCCTACTCACGCTTCCTTGTAATTATTTCTCCCAAAAAAGATCGTAGGTTCATTCAAATGGTAACTAATGTTATTTTAAAAATTTTAAATAACTATTTTAGTCAATGTAAATAACTTGTCTTCTTTTCCTTGCTGCTCCTCACTGAGATAAAGAAAGGCATTTTTTTATACACTGGATGCCAAGAAAGCTTTGAAACCTAGCTTCAGAGAATTTGTAATTTCAGAGCTTCTGACAGCCAGATTTTTGCATGGTCAAAGGAAAAAGAGGACAGGAGGTAGCAAAGGGTAGAGAAAAATGGATGAATATTCAGCTGTGCAGTTAGAGTTGAAGGAGGAGGGGGAGAATCTGCCTAATACAGTCAAGTCTTATTCAAAAGAGAGTAGTCGCCACATCACGGGCAGGATGCCAAGAAGCAATAATAAAGGAGATATGGAGGATTGCAACATGGTACTCTATAAAAACATTTTTTCCAATTAGCCAGAAGTGTTTATTCATCAAGCTATACCACAATGCTTTTGGTAACTGAGTTGTACAAGCAGCTGTAATTGGTGATTGAAAAACATCCACACAACAGTTTTGATGCCCAATCCTGTAATTGTCGATACTCCACGTTTCCTCTGAATGTGTTCTTCAGTGATGGAGTCAAAGTTCTTGGGACAACAGGTTTAGACCCTGGTGCATTATCAGGAATTCAGTAGAACATATCTCCAAAACTCTCAGATTCAATACCTTTTTCCTGTTCAAAGAAATAGACTAAAGATGTCTGTCCCTTTACCAGACACAAGGACTGGGCTGGTTGTTAAGGTGCCAGCTTCAAAGACATTTTTACTGAAGATGCATTGTGCTTATCACATTTAGAGTGGTAAAATGTGTGTTCTCACCTTGAATGTTCAGGTTCACGCAGATTGTCCATATGCACATTATTATTCAACTCTACTTTCCAAGAAGAGAAAAAAGCTAGTGTCTTACTTTCCCCAGAAGAGTGATTTGATTTTTACCCTAACAAAAGAATAAGATGGATTTATTGATAGAGCAAGGCAAATACATTTATTATATTCCACATAAGATATTTTATTTTAGTCCCCTAACTAGAACAAACATGTATATTCCAAGGACAACTAGGTAGTTTAGTGAAGAGATCACCAAACTTGGAGTCAAAAAACCGCAAATTATAATCCTGCTCTTCTACCCTGAACTACTTGATCCTGGACACATTATTTAATCTCTTTCTTTCAGACTCAGTTTCCCTATCTTGTAAAAAAAAAACCCAAAAAACAAAACAATAGCACCTACTTTACAGGGTTGTTAGAAGGTTCAAAAGCATTTTGTCAACTTAAAACTGAATATGCAACATTTTGTCAACCTTAAAGTTGAACACACTAACTATAATTGTTGTTGTCATTATTTTCTTGGCTTTAGTTTTAGGGTGTCCCTGTCTCGAGTGTCTCCTTTCTGCAATCCATCCACCACAGCAGCCAAAAGGATTTTTCTGAAGCACAGAGCTAACAGTTTCATTGCTCTGCTCAATAAACTATAGTTGTTCACTGTCACCTCTAGGAACAAAAACAAGCTCCTCTGTTTGGCATCTAAATTGTTTCATAGTCTGATTCCAACTATATTTGGAACTTTCTTTTACTTCTTGTAAAAGTTTATTTATTTTATTCTGAACTTAAGAAAAAATTTTGATAACATAGAGTAGAAAAAATGATTGTGCATGAAATGGCAAATCTATTATTTTTTGAAATTTATTTTATTTTTATTTTATGGAATAAAGCAAACATTTTCATAACATAGTATAATTAAAATATAATTGCATATGAAATTGCAAATCTGTTATTCCTTTTAAATATATAATAAAGCTATCACGTAAATTTCTGGTTTTCCTTTATTTTCTTACCTGCCTCACTCTAAAGATGGCTATTAGACACAAACGTGTGTATATGAGTATGTGTGCATGTGTGTGTGTGTGTGAAACCACTCTATACATTCTTCCATTTATCTCTGTAATTCAGATAGTATCTCCTTTCATAGGTTTTTGTAGTTAATTTGGTATTTTTAAAAGTCAAAATGACATTTTCTCAAGGTTGTTCTTAAAATAGCATTGCTGTTACTGTATAAAACGTTCTCTTGATTCTGCTCATTTCTCTCTTCATTACTTCATGCAAATCTATTGATGTTTTACTATACTTTTAACTCTCTTTATATACTCTACAATCTGGCTCAGCTTTCTTGCTGTTCCTCATATGTAATCCTTCATCTTCTATCTCTCAGTTTTTTTGCCCAGCTTGTCCCCCTTTCCTGCACTGCACTCCTGCCTCACCTCTACTTCTTAGAATTCCTAGTTACTTCAAGACTATACTCTAGTGCCACCTTCTACAATAACTTTCTTGATCCGTTCAACTTCTAGCACCCCTTCCTCAATTGAAAATGTGTAGTGTGGAAGTCTGTGTACTTTTATGTGCTGGTAGGTGAATATGCTGTCTCCCTTAATAGGATATATATTTCTGAAGGCAGGATTGTTTCATTTTTGTTTGTCTGTTCTCCTGATTTGTGACACATAGCAGGCACTAGTTTAATAAATAATGTTATTTAATTGATAAAAGTTGTTCCTGGTGTGTTAAATTCTGAGTTTGCTATAAATGACTCAATGAATATAGCACTGAGCCTAGAATAAGGAAGATCTGAGTTCAAATATGACCTCAGACACTTACTAGCTGTCATTTAATCCCCTTTTGCCTAAATTCACTAGAGGATGAAATGGCAAATCACTCTAGCATCTTTGCCAAGAAAATCCCATAGACAGTACTGTGTGCTACGGTCCATGGAGTCACAAAGAGACAGACATGACTGAATGAACAACAACAATCACAATATTAAATTCTGTCAGGGATAGCGATTTTCAGGTACCATTTCCACCCAGAAACTGCCACCTGCAACTATCACACCTTCATAGAAGCTTTACTTACTGCAAGAGTGGACAAAATATGTAAAGAAACCAAGAAGTCAATAACAAAGACTACTCCTTTCCCTCACTGACCCAAGTTCCCTGTTGGAGATAAGGTTAGGCATTGCACAGAAATGGAGGGCAGATTTCAATATCACCAGTCCTGAAGTTCTTAAAGGACCTATCAATAACTGAGTTATTGTGTGACAGCTAACACAACTTGCACATTACAAAGCAACTGAAGGAATTAAATAAAATCATTGTGGAAGAGGAAATCAGAAGCTAACTTTTAAGGAAGTAGGAATAAATAGATTGATAGATATATACATTCATACATGGATATATAAACACATATGTATGTATGTATATATACATATATATAACTATGCATAAGCATCCATATATGCTATATATACACAAGCATAGATTGTATCTATACATATACATATATGCAGATAGATACAAATATGACTATATATACATATAGATATAGATTGCACCTATACAGATAGATAGATACATACATACATGAATATATATACACATGCATACATAACATAATTATACATACAACTGCTATAGATTGTATCTATGCATACATATATACATATATATAGACAAATACATGCATGAATGTATTTGTGTATATAGATATTTTCACAATATATACATATATTATATCCATGTGCACACATGCATATATATATACATACACACAAATGATACATACTTGCATGAATTATATATGTATATGTATGTATATACACAAATGTACCATATATACATGCATGCATATACACATAGATTGTATCTATGCAAACAGATAAAGTGATAAATATTTTTTTAACTTTTAAATTAAAACAAATTTAGAGATGGGAAAGAAACTATCTTTACAAGAATATTCTCTTGGGATAAAGTGGACTTTTTTTAAAAAAAGGAAGGGGAGGAAGGAGAATATAGGAAAGAAGAGGAGTTTCCATCATGAAATGAAGACATTAAAATTTTCAATGATTTTGCAGAGATATTTTCTTTTTTTTCCAATCAATAAAAATTTATTAAATGCTTGACATGTGCTTAGAACTGGAGATACACAAATGAAATTGAAAAAAGGCTCCGAATTCAAGAAGCTTACATTTTAAAAATGAACAATCTTCAAATATAAGTATAAAAAGTATAAACAGAATACATGCAAAATGAATATTGCAAAATAAATCAATTTTGAGGGGATGGAATTAGCAGATGGGATGGGGATGATAAATTAGAAAAGACCTCATACAGAATGTGGAACTTAAGCTAAACCTTGAAACAAACCATATCCCAGAATCTCCTTCTTACTATTTTTTTTTTACTCTTGGTCCTTTTTATTGTAATTTCTCTGCCTAATATTCAGTTCTATGTAGTTTTTAAAGTTTTCCTTTTCCCCCCTGAGGCAACTGGGGTTAAGTGACTTGCCCAGGGTCACACAGCTAGGAAGTGTTAAGTGTCTGAGACCAGATTTGAACTCGGGTCCTCCTGAATTCAGGGCTGGTGCTCTATCCACTGAGCCATCTAGCTGCAGATATACTAAAAGAGAGCCTACAAAGGATCACTTAAGAGAGTGTCTGCTTTAGAAAATGTCAGTTTGACTTTTATAAATACCCAAATTAACTACAAAAAAAACCTGTGAAACAAGATACTATCTGCACCCAAAGTTAAATAGACATATGTATAGAATGGTTTTACACACACACACACACACACACACACACACACACACACACACGCAAGCATGCTCACATACACACATTTGTGTCTAATTGTCATCTTTAGAGTGGGGCAGTGAATAAAATAAAGGAAAAAAACCAAAAATTTGCATGATAGCTTTTATATATTTTTTCTGTACTTTTTTCATGTACTCAGCATGTATTAATGACAATTATATCAATTTTCATCTAAGTCCTCTGAGGTTTGGTAGCTGCCATTTTGCTCAGAGTAGATATATTAGACCAGTGGGTATCCAAAAATAGAGCTGTGAGCATTTGCAGAGTTGAACATGGCAAACCCCAGTGAAATTTCAGCTCAATGAGAAAATTTAAGAGAATTACCATTTCTTGACTAACTGAAAAAACAAGTATATAATAGAAACAAAGTGGCTTTTTTTCTGTCTTAGTGAAAGGAGTGCTGCTGCAATTAAGCTTTTGAAATGACTTTCAGCCAGACGTGATTTGACTCACGACAGGAATTTTCCTTTAAGAAAAACACCTCTGTTGCACCTTTCCCCCAAATTAAAAATTTACATTTAATTTCCAGACATAAAATAAAAATTTATCAAACTTGCTGCCGAGTCTCCCAATGCCAATACAGAAGCCTGAACATTTACTTTAAAATAACAGAAGCAAAAAATAAACTCACTATCCACTTAGCCTTTGCCTACATCTATCCCAGGTGGCTGATAACTGAAGCTGCTTTAGACCACAGACCACAATGCCTCAACCACAGCCTCTTCCTCTTCCCACATCTTCTTTTCTTTCTCCTTCTTCCCTCCCCACACTTACCTCAGCACCTTCATTATTCTCCCCAACCTCCTAGGGAGGATATGTCCTTTTTCAGTTAAGAATCATTCAATCCATTCCTTTTTTTTTTTTTTTTTTTTAACAAAACTGATCTCTTCCCAGAATCATGGAAACAGAGCTGGAAGGTGCCTTAGTGATTACCTAGTCTAACCATTGCATCATGCTGTCCTCACTATTCCTTTTCCTTTTTCTCTTCTTCATTCTCTTCCTCCTTTCTTTCTCTTATTTCTTTCCTTTTCGTCCCCATGGTACAACTAAAAGTTAATTAAATTCTGAAGTCTCTGTTTCCTCATGACACAGACACAGACACAGACACAGACACATACACAAACATCCCACTTTCCATAAGAGTCAACATCAAACTAAATTAGCTTTATTCTCCTATTTATGATACCTCCTCTCCCAATTAAAGGGCATCACATCCATTTTGTGTTCAGCAAACATTAATAAAGCACTTATTATGTGTTTAGACCTGAAGCAAATGCCTACCTGCATTCAGTCATTAAAAAATCCAAAAGATTAAAAAAATAAGGCAAATATATGTATTCATTTAATAGATCCATAGTAAGGTCCAAAATTAAGATGAAAAGGCAAAACCAGGAAAGCTTTGTAAAATCCAAAGTCCTTGCAAAGTCATAGCATTTGAATCTGGAAATGCTCTTATAGATGTTTTTTCAACTCCCACATTTTATTAATGAGGCCCAAAGAATTTAATTGATGTTCTCTGACTCTGAATGTAGAACAATTAATTTTCTACCACATGCATTTTCTCCCACGTAAGGTTTTTCTATTCAAGAAATATTAGTTAAGTGCCTACTATGTGTAAACATCACTATACCAGATATTCTCCTCTGAAAATATGAAAAAATACAAAAACATAAACAATACAAAATACAATGTCACCTCTATCTTATAGTTGAGTCTTAGAGGTGAAGGAACTTGTTCAGAATCACAGAAGCAATATCAAAGGCAGGATTTGAATCCTTCCCGATTTCAAGTACAGGAGTACTTGTAAAGGAGGACATTTTTGTGTGTAACACGGCATGCATTTATGAGAATACATGTGACCAGGAAAGATTCATGGAGAGAGCATATATGTTAGGAATACATGTGGTCAAGGTCTATATGCATGAAAATGCACACATAAGGAAGCCATGGAGCCAAGAAAGGAAGGGAGGGAAGGGAAAGGAAGAAAAAGAAAATAAAGTGGGAAAGGAAGAGAAGGAAAGTGGGAAGAGAAGGGAAGGAAAGTAGAAAGGGAAATGGGAAGGAAAGGAAAAAGAAGGGATGAAAGTGGGAAGGGAGAAGAGAAGTGAGAAAGGTAGGAAAAGGAAAGAAAGTGGGAAGGAAAGGAAATTGGGAAGAGAAGTAGGAAGGAAACTAGGATGGTAAAGAAAGGAAAGGAAGTGGGAAGTGAAGGGAAAGAAATTGGGAAGAGAAGTGGGAAGGGAAAGAAAGAGGGAAGGGAAGGGAATTGGGAAAGGAGCTGGGAAGAGAAGTAAGAAGGGAAGTGTAAAGGGAAGATAAGGGAAGTGGGAAGGGAGGGGAAGAGAAGTGGAAGGGAAGGGAAGAAAAGTGGGAAGGAAAAGGAATGGAAGTGGAAAGAGAAGTGGAAGAGAAAGGAAGGGAAGGGAAAGGAAAGGAAAGGAAGGGAAGGGAAGGGAAGGGAAGGGAAGGGAAGGGAAGGGAAGGGAAGGGAAGGGAAGGGAAGGGAAGGGAAGGGAAGGGAAGGGAAGGGAAGGGAAAGGCACTGAACTAGCATTTTACAAATATCCCATTTGATTCTTACAACAACTCTGGAAAGTAGATGCTGTTATTTTCCTCATTTTATTGTGGAGGATCTTGGGATTTGTGGGAGCTTCATGGCACCCACTATCCTCTTCAACTTCCATTCTTTTGAGAGTCTATTAAATAGATTTGGGGATTATAGACGCCTCTTCCCCAGAATGTCCATAGAATTAAGCCAAAGCTTAATAAAGAGAGCAAGGTCATTACCTTTTACTTTCTTGGTCCATATTGCTGCGTTTATACTGTATTTAGAGCTTGGGAAGTCTTTACCCCAATTCAATTCACATTGACAAATCAAGTCCCCCAAATAAGACACTGCTATATTTCTCCCTCGGGGCTCTAAAGGCTTCTTTGAGGAGCGGTGAGACTCTTCTAAGATGATTGGTTTGAATTCCTGTTCTGGTACCTTTTCCTTAATATCTATCACCAGTTAATAGTAAAAAACACTGTATCATTAATTGGCCCAATGATTAGTACCTTACCATCCATTTAACCATCTAACATTAGTTAACATATATACAAATACATACAAAAGTATATTTAACAAGAAGGCATAGCAGGAACAGAATTTACAAAGTATCCTCCTTACCAATACCTGAAGGCCACTTCTCTCCTCTAATACCTCAGTCCTTAGAGATCTCAGTTTCAAACTTACTATAAAAATTCAGCTCAAGCAAGTTCACTTCCAATATATTATTTTCTCCCTTGCTTCAGGACAGGGTATTCAGAGTGAACAATTTGTGGCTAGATGGACCCCACAGGTCATTTGTTCCTTGTGGCTTCCCTGATACCTCACTTGACTCACCTACCAGCAAATCTAGGGATAAATTTCCAGTTCCCAGCCTCTGAAAGTTCACTCTTCCAACCTTTCAAAGCTGTTGAGATTCTAACCATCCACAACATTCCTTCATCTAGGAGCAGAAAAACATACAAAACAAAAAACAGGATGCCATGTATTCATGGCCATTGTAGTTCAGTGTTATCTATATTATATGATCACTCACACATATCTTACATATGTATTTTTTACCAGCAGTAACCAAACCTGAGCTTTGGACTACAGCCAGCTAGCTATCTCCATGTATCTACTTAGAATGGGGCAGTAACAATCAATCCCATCCAATTGACTGTTCCTTAGAAGATTCCATGAAATAAGGATGCAGGTGTGCTGGTCCCATTCCAAAGTTAATCATATGTACATTTGGACCTTCCCAGAAGTCCCCAAACACCATGTCAGGGTCGTGTCCTTTGCCCTGAAGCCCACAGAGATATTCTTTGCTTGTTCATGTTGCTCCTCTCAGGAATACCTAAGTAATCACCTTAGCTGATTCCTTTCTAATCCCTTTTGCTTGCATTCCTCCAAAAGCGTGTTTAACATCATAGTTTTTCTTTATTGACCTAGTAGTTGACTCAACCTTTCTTGTGTGAAATCCACCAAACAGGCTGTTCTCTCTTTGGTGATGAGCAGTTCTTAAGATTTTCACGTACCCTATCTCAAGTAGATGAACTTTGTCAGGTCAGATGAGTTAGGACAAGGATTTTTCCTTTTGGGGGAAATCAACCTCAGTTGGTCACAGTCCACGGAAGGCTCATGGGCTTAAGAACACATCTGTGTTAATGGTCCATGGAATGATAACCATCTGGGATTCAGGGTGAATGAGATGATAAATATTGCAGAGGCTACTCAAAGTTATGTTTGCTCTGCTATGACAGCCTCTTTACTTTACTTATTGAAATTCCACTCGAATCTCGGGACCCTGATACTCTTAAAGAAAATAACAACAAACAAGCTACAGAGAGGGGAGATGTAAATTGGTTTGTTTGCTTGTTTGCACTCCAGGGCAGTGAAACCATAAGCAATTGTTATTCCGAGAGTCTCCCTGAATATATAAAATCTTTGTCTTTCAAGGGAGTTATTTTAAAGGTTAACCAGCTTAAGAAGAGCTGTTTTCCAGGAAATAAATGTTTGTCCCTTCCCATTCATTTAGGCACTTTCTGCCTCCTGCTTTAAGTTTTTTATCCCTTTATCCTGCATTTCCCCCGACTCCTCCCTCCTCTGCTGCAATGTCCATACCAACTTGGTTTCTCTCCTAGTCAAACTTTCCGATCATTATAAAACTGGAAGAAATAGATTCGCTTAAGGGTATCTGTTTGTTGTTGGTATTTGACATTTACAAAATGCTCACAGTGGCCTGGAAGCTGTGCACAGCTTCTCAAAGTTGAATTTTCCTGGAGGAGTTGGTGTTTTCAGAAGGGAAAAACTGGGGCTTTGAGGAGGAGGCAGGCTCCTTGGCTTTAAGCCCAAGTCCCTCGTGTACATGATGATGACTTAGAATCTTTGGGAAATCAGATCACATCTGAATTTGTGTCCATAATGGGAAAGTTCTGTCTGGACATCTCACCAATTTCCAAAGCACCAGACGCTTTTTGAATATTTCCCTCTAGTTCTAGCCTCTCATCACTGAGTTTTTTCTATGACAGTTTCTATTCTCTGCTTTTCTCCATTCAACATGTTAACTTTTTGACTATAGGTATATTTGCTCCATTCATAGGTTTTACTGATCTGTTGCCATAGAACTGTGTAATCTAGCTAATTCCCCAGAAGGATTGTTCTGAAGCTCAAATAAGATATAGTATATAAATTACA
The DNA here is from genome assembly GCF_048593235.1 of Sminthopsis crassicaudata. Classification (NCBI taxonomy): domain Eukaryota; kingdom Metazoa; phylum Chordata; class Mammalia; order Dasyuromorphia; family Dasyuridae; genus Sminthopsis; species Sminthopsis crassicaudata. Next base: position 79,813,441 of record NC_133619.1, on the reverse strand, counting down.
AAATTTAAAATACTATAAATATCTATTACTATATCAATCATTGATGTGGGTACTCCCTCCAAAGGTTCAGATCATAACCCATCCACCCCTGTTCTCATCCAGTGTGACTTGTATCCATGTATTTCCATATATTTGAAAAGATGGAGTTCATGCAATATGTTGAAGGCTTTCAATATTAATATGAGTACCCTAGTATATAAAGTAGGATTGGATTTATAGCAATTTACTCATAGTCAACTTTTCAGGAATGTATATCTACTGTGTAAAAAAAAAAAAAAAAAAGAAAATCACTTGTGCTGAAATATTTTTATGTACTTTATACCAGTCTCCTCCTGAAATCACTTCAAAGCTTAGATTGTCATGAGATTCGAAAAGTTAGTTCTAAGGAAAACCACTTCAGAAGTTCCCCTGTGCTCGGTAATCATTAACCAGGCCCCAAAAGAGAACCAGCCATGGTACATAAACCAGTGTTAGAGCTCATCTCTAGCCAGAAGCTACATAGCTTCAGTGTTCCTCACTGATTCAAAAGGAATTCTTTTCTTGGGCTGTGAATCTAAGAGAACTAAAAACCCTTTCACCTTAGCATTGTGTCCACACACACTCACGCACGCACACAAAATCATACTTTGTAAATCTATTTTTGCTCTAGTGATTTATTAATCATTTAAAGCGATCTGAATGTTTGAGGGTATATTGACTGTCTCACAATGGGGCTATACTTGATATATATCCCATTTGTAATTTTATCCTATAGAGGCTAGAGCTGTCCAACAAAGGAGAATTCATTGGGGTCACTGAAGAATTTGAAAGCCCTTATGTCAGTGTTGGTTGGCCTGGCACTGGCTTGGTAACTCAATGCTGTGCTAATTGGTAGTCACAGGTGTGGGCCCGGCACAAGAAGCAACTGGAGCTTGGGAGAAACACAAGCCAACATAATTAGCCAGAGCTGGTGAAGAAATGGTGACAGCTCAGGTGTTCAGCCAAGAAGCGTCACTAGTTCTGACTGGAGGGTAAATTACTCCCACTTCTTCAAAAGATGCACCCCCACTTTGGAGGCCTGCAGAGGGAAGTGAAAGAGAGAGAGAGAGAGAGAGAGAGAGAGAGAGAGAGAGAGAGAGAGAGAGAGAGAGAGAGAGAGAGAGAAGAGAGAGAGAGAGAGAGAGACAGAGACAGAGAGAGACAGAGAGAGAGAGAGAGAGAGAGAGAGAGAGAGAGAGAGAGAGAGAGAGAGAGAGAGAGAGAGAGAGAGAGAGAGAGAGAGAGAGAAACGAAGCCACCAAAGCAAAGAGAGATGAGTTATTTAAGGTTATAAAAGTAGTTATAATCAAGATATACAAGAGTTGCAATCTTTGTCAAGAGTTGCTGAATTAATCAATCATTGTGCATGTGCTATATTTCATATTGGTCTTATATAGATAAGTTTTCAAAGAACCTGATGTCCATTTTAATTGAGAAGTGTATTCCATATGTTGCCAAATTCTCTACTTTTGTATTTTTTGAACACTGGCTACTCAAGAGGCTACAGATACAATTATAACTGATTAGTTTTGGAAATAATTTTAGAAATGAATGCATTCAGTACTCTCATTTTATAGGTAAGGAAACTTTGGTTTCTCTCACCTCCCTTTACCTCCTTTCTTGCTCTTTTCTTTCTTCTTCTCTTTCCTTCATTTCCTTCCTCTTTCCTGTCACTTCTTTTCCCTTGACCCAAATGCCTTATTTTGACTTATCTCTTTTTACTCTACACTATCCTCTGCTCTTCAATCCCTTCCTCCATCTCCCTACTAACCCATGATGGATCTCATCTCTAGATTATTCCTGGGAAATATTCCTTCCCTTTTTTCTATTCACATGCAGCTAGACAAGAACTGGACCAAGTCATATGATTCTGATGATTAAGACTACTACAAATTTATATTAGCCAAATTTCAATTGAATCATCACTGCAGCATGGAAATCCTTTACTCTTCCTTAGTTAATTTTCCTCCCTACTCTCAACTATAATGGATCCAAAACTTGTTTCTCCAAGTCTCCCATAAAACTCTCTTGGCTCAGGTCCTCTATATTTTACCAAAAAAAAAAACAAACCCCAAAACAACAACAAAAACAAGACCATTTCCCCAAAGCTTATTTTCCTTTTCTCCTCATCTCACAATCCCTTCCATCATTCCCAATTATTTCAACTTTTGCTCCATACTCTGATTCAAATTCTTCTTCTATTTCTTGGAACTGATGACCTTAGTCAAATCACTCAACATCCCAGCCTCAGTTTCCTCCCCAATGTGTTGAGCTTGCCATCTTCTAAGGTTTTTTCATTCCTGATCTAAATTTAAGATCCTCAGAACAACCTTCTACCAATGCAGATCATTATGCCTGAGTCACTGAAAGATTAATTTTACTCACTGTCATACAGTTAGTGGATATCCAAAATAGAAACTGAACCCAAAATTTCCTGATTCTTGTTCAATGTTCTCTCCAATATATCCTGCTATCTATCACCGGATTCAATGATGGTGCATAAAGCAAATTATTACACACATTGTCTTTTGTTTTTAATAAGATATAAAACCTGCATCCCTGAATTTCTCTTCAGCCTGGTATGAGGAAGGGAAGGAGTAACATAGACAAGTAGCAAAATCCCAGGAAATTAGCTTAGACCATGCAGTCAACTGATCACAAATGACCTTCTGATGTAAAGGGGCTTTGGGATTTAATACTGAAAGAGACAGAAGAAGCCAGAGACTTTTCTCAAATGCAGCAATCCTAGTGTAAGCAGATAAGGTTAAGCACAAGGGTTGGCAGAATTCCTTTGGAGTCAGGAGCTGAACTAATGGATATTAATCAGTCACTTGAGCTGTCTCTATCTGCATGTCCTCTCTCCTCTGGGTGAAAGGGGTCTGATCCAACCAGTCTCCATCAGAGAGAAAAGGTGAAATTGGAGAAGGTTGTTCTGGGTCCTCTCACCAAATGCCTGCTGCATATCCTTGGACAGTTTGCAATTTATACAGGTCTTACTTATTCTTTTAAAAGTAAGAAGGGAAAGTATCATTTATCAAGTATTGACCCCATGACAGTGATGTGTGATGATTAAAAGGAGTCAAATTTAAAACGCGGAGTGCCAGGGATTAAAATACAAGGTATGACCATCATATGGGAGAGTGTAAAGGACATAGACCTGGACCCAGAAGACTTATTTTAAATCTTGACTCCAACAGTTACCAGCTACACAAATGGGACTAAGTTGTTTAATTTTTCTGAGCTCAGGATCCTTTATCTATAAAATGGGGTTACTAAGGTATTTGCTAGCTCTTCCTTCATTGGATTGTTGTGAAGAATTAATTTTGTAAGCCCTTAAATGCTATATAAGCACAAACTGACAAATTGTCAAGAGAAAAAATGGAAGTCCCCTTCCCCAAATGTTAGATAGATACCATCATTGTGAACTTAGGGGAGGGAATGGACAAGTACCACATAGCACAGAAAGTAATGGATGGGTTGGGATTTGCACTATTGATTTTTGGTAGTAGGTCATGTTTAAGCCTAGATTGTTATCCTATAAATTTATTTTATCCAAAGATTCGCTCACTGGTGATGTTATCACATTCCAATCTTTTTACTTTAAACAAATGCTCATTGCCATGGAATATAAACTCTTTGAGGGCAGACGTTACTTCATTTTTGTCTTTGTATCTCTAGTGTTTAGTACTAGTACCTGAAAAATAGTAGGCACTTAGTAAATCTTGTTGATTCTCTAATTGAAAACAGAGTGCAGGATAATTAATGATAGCATTATCATCCCGTGGTGCTGAGATAAAGTCACATAACAACCCACACTCTCTTTAATATTTTTTTTCCTAAGTATACTTCTAAGAAAAATCAGAATACTGAATTTCAACTTAAATCTGGCCTCTTCCACTTACTACCTATATGATGTGAGACAAATCATAATCTCTTGGGGGCCTCCATGTATAAAATGAGGAGGTGGGGCTAAAGGGTTCCTTTCAGATCTATATTTGTGATTCTATGATCTGTCACCCATAAAATGAGGAGGTTGAACCAAATTATCTCTAAGTTTTTCATTACAGCCCTTTAACTCATGAACCCAAATGGCACTCCTACACGAGTGTCTTAGGAACTTCCAATGTTTTAGTTCGTGCAGAAAGATGAAAGGGACTGTGCCAGTTCCAGTTTTTATTGAAATGTTCTCCCCACTCCTTTTATTTTCTGGTTAGAGCAACTTTCAAAATCTTTCATAAATAAATAGGTTTTTTCATTTGAATGTACACTGTAGCCAGTTAGTTCATTTCTAAATAACCCCTTGCATCGCTATTCAATGGAGACGAGTAATTACCATAGCAACTGCAGCATGTGGTATATATGCTGCTCCCTCCAAGAAACAAAGCATTTTCCTTTTTTTATTTTAGCAAAATTATACACACATGCATTAATTTGTGAGGTGAAATGTAGTATTTATAAAGGGAAAATATGCCTCCCAGGAAACAGCCAAATCTTCACAGGCTTAGGATCTCTGAAACTTGGTCCCTTCTACACTCACCTCTTCTCCTTTTACCCACATATTGATTCATTTTTTAAAAATGAATTTTTTTTTGTGAAATGGAAAAAATAGACAGGAAGGATTCAGTTTCAGTGGGAAGGTGCAGAGGTCAGAGAGAATGTGCAGGGCTCCGTGTGGCAGTTGTTCCTGTCTGAGTGATTATTATACTACCAGGGGGATTCATTAAAATGAACCCCATTGCTGTTACATTGAATGAGGCTGCCCATAAATTCTGCCATGAGCTTGTCAGTGGAGAAACCCATATGTAATGCTTAACTACTACAACTACATCTGCTGCCTGTGTCTGCAACCAACCCGTGCATGTCTCCCATGCACTATGCATGTGCATGAATGTCCCTTTGACAATAAATTTCTTTTAAAAAAACAACCTGAAAGCTGGCCAGGCCAGGAAACGAAGAAGGCTTTTTCAGACTTGCTCAGTGTGTGCATGCATGTGTGTGTATGCAATAGTTTAGGTATGACAGAATCTTGAGATAACTCCCAAGGGGCAGCGGGGCTGGGGTGGAGGGGGGAGGGATGGTTAAAGGGCTTATAGGCAGCATGGGACCACAAATTGCCCCTATTCTGCTGGAGAAACCAGAGGAAAGGGTCATGATCCAGTGACTCAAAGGGACTCCTCACACTAGGTAGCCTTAGTCACAATCAAATCTAATGGAAGCTTCCCATACCTCCTGGACAGAGGGAATCTGGCCAAAAAGCCTGGGAGCAAAATTTGAAGTGAACCATCATTTTCTTGTTTCAAGTCAGTCCATCATAAGCCTATTTTCATGGATTTTAATGAAACTGGGATTTGGAAACATTGCTTTAAGGAGAAAAGCAGTTCATTCAAGTGAAAGGCTTTGCTGGGCCCCAGAACAAGCAGAATCTTTCACATTGTTCCACAGGAATTAAATTTGACAGCATTCTTTACTCACATATAACCATTTTCCCTTAGAAAATGGAGCTCATAACACCCAAGAGGGGACATGGGGCATGGCTAGTGAGGAAAGGAGAGAAGGGGAAGAGGAAAGATGTGGACACTTCTCAGATTTTATGAAGTGTTTGACAAAACTGGAACCTGAGACCTGCTAAATTTACACTTTAAAATGGAAATTTTGGTTATTAATTCTTGTTGCCTTGAATGGAGGGAGTCAATATTTTCTGGGAGGTGAAATAACGCATACTGAAACATGCATTTTTACATTCTTCTATTAAACATGTTTAAAAGTCAAAACTGTAGCTCTCTGGAGAGAGGGGGGTTCCTCCTGCTCTGTGATTCTCTCTGTCCAGTCCATTTTTAGTGATTTCTCCTTTCACAACCTCACAGTTTAAAACCACTAGATGGAGCCTTTTGCACAGTGATAAATCCTAGATTATAAACCTGTTTGTCTCTGAGCACATTTTTTGAGAACGAGGAAGCTAGTGACATAGGGAATTATTATGCACAGTTCATTTCCTTGTAATTTAACTCTCACTGTAACAAAAGCATAATGTATAGCCTGTTTTGGGAGAACTGATTTACAATAGTTTAAACTAAAAGATGATCCCCCTCCTTCTCTCATCTCTTACTTGCTGATATAAGCAAATGAGAATTTCCCATCACTCTCTACAAGGCCCCCTCACCCCTCTCCATCACCTTACCTCAGGCAAGGCCCAGAATCCATGAAGACAAAAGTAAAACTGAATTCCTGCAAATACAGTTTTTTGCAAAACTTCACCTTTCACCTCTATTTTAATATAAATTTATTGGAGATTTATAGGAGGCTTCATTTCCCTATTACAGTTTGCAGCTTAGTTCATTATGCACTACTTCCTACCCATCCACTTCATCTTCTTATGTCCTCTTCCCCTGAAGAAAAAAAAAGAAATTTGTCAAAATAATTTCTATTCTTGAAATATTTGATAGCTACCATTTATATAGTACTTACTAAGTACCAGGCACTATGTAAAATGATTTACAAGTATTACCTGATTTTGATCCTCACAACTTTAGGGGGAAGAATTATTATTATGATCACCATTTTCTAGTTGAGGCAGACAGAGGTGCTATTATTTTCTTCATTTTACAGTTAAGGAAACAGGCAGACAGAAGTGCTATTGCTATTTCCATTTTACAATTTAAAAAAAAAAACTTAAGCAGATAGAAATTAAGTCATAAACCTAGTATCTAAGACTGCATTTGAACTCTGGCTTCCTGACTCCAGGCTCAGCACTCTCTCCACAGAAATACTTAGGTTCTGGTTTCAATTAAAATCTGAGCCACAGAAGCCTTTTCCTGTCCTCTTCACCTGTTCAAATCCTATTCCACTTAGGACTAGACTCTAACACAAACAAATACCACAGAATCTTCCTTAATGACTTATCTACACATTTTTCTCAATTTTTTGTACCTATAAGACAATTAATGTCTTATGATTATATGCTCTTTTCCTGAAATTGCCCATTCTGATATTCTACCTCATCATTTACCATTTTGGTCATTAATTATTTAATGATGTTCTTAAGTTTTTTCTCCCCCAAATAGATTGTAAAGTACTTATGGACAGGAACTGTCTTTTGTCTCTCCACCATTCCCCCCAAAAACCTAATATCCAAGGTAGAATTAATCATCCAGAATGTTAGAATTATATATAAATCTTAGAGCTAGAAGAAACTTAAAATATTATGTGCTCCAGTCCCTTGACTTCTGGTAGGCCAGAATACATTTACATTACACATTTGAGGCAAGGGACTGAGTCACAGAGTGACTAAATGACTTGTTCATTGCCATTTTAAATGGGTTAGTCAGTAGAAAGGTAGGGATAAGACTCTGCATACATTATAAGTCTAGTGAGCCTATAATGAACCTATCAATGATTGATTGATAAACTGGAGCTCCATTTTTTTGAATCTATTTTCTAGAACCTTCCACTTTCACCCAGGAAAAGAAATGTCATAAATTATATAATGCATGAATAGGTAAAACTCATCACCAAGCTATATTTGCCTGCTTCCAACTATTCATTCACCAGATATTTATTAAATACCAACCATAATCAATGAAATATTCTTAACACTGGTGAAGATATAAAACTAAGGAAAAGAAAACAGGCCCTACTCTTACATGCATATACAGGTTAATAGAATATAGATTAAAACATATTAATGATTTTATAAAAGAGAAATATAAAATGTTATGAGATAATATGAGGGAGAAATAATTTATACTTAGAAGGAATCACATAATAGATGCTATGTGAGCAAGGCATTGAAGGCTGGAAAAAATAAAAAGACTGAGATGGAAATGGGAAGGAAAGGGTGGCAGTTTAGGCACAGGAAATAGCAACAGCTAAGACAGAGAGGCAAGAGAACATGGGGAAAGTTGGTCATATAGCAAATAATCTAATTATCCCAACAAAGTAGTGGCAAAAAATCTAGTTAAAAAAGAGGTCAAAAAAAGAAAGTTTAAGAAATTATCAACTGCTTAGAGAGTAGAAGAAAATTATAGGAGTGAGTCACCTGAAGCCTGTAGTAGTTCAATATTAATATGAAAGGAAAACATATAGCAGCTATAAAACAAAAGTAATTTTATATATGTATATATGTGTGTGTATCTATATACATACACATACATATTTACAAACACATGTTCTATATATAAACATGCATGAATACATATACATATATTATCTCTGCTTCTCTCAGAGAACCAGATACAAAAATGTACAGGAAATCAAAACAGAAGATCCTAAAATAAAATCAACATACAAGAAAGACTACAAATAACAGTGGGCATAGCAGCACCTAAAAAATTAGGTTACAGTGCTCACTTATTATATAATTTATTATTCCTTGATCTACAGTTTTATATACATGGAAAGAATACTGAATATAGAAATAATGACCTAGATTCAAATTCGACTTATTTGTATTTATTTTAACTTTATTTTTCACATGTACTGCTTACACATTTAGCTACATGTAAAATGAGGAGACTGAACTGGATGTTCTAAAATCCTTTCCAGTTCTAAATTCTATGATTCATGGGAAATGAGGGGATGTAGGTCAGGTTCTACTCTTGAGTTGTAATATTATTAGTGTCTATTAGTGAGAGAGTTGTGGATTCCCAGGTGTGTATCTCAAGGAACTCAACATTCAACAGGTGTTTAAACCAATGGCACAAAATACATAGAACAATGTTGCCTATCTTTTGACAGAAACGTTATGGACGTGTGTGTGTGTGTGTGTGTGTGTGTATTTTTTAGCCATCATTTTATGAAATTTGTTTTGGCTAACTGCTTATATGACACAGGGGTTCTGTATTTCTTTTTTTTTTTTTAATGGCTGGAAGTAAGTAAGCAGGAAATAAAAATAAATCCTTGATAACTGTTGTTGGTTTTGTTCAGCATTGAAGATTTAGGAAATTGCATATTAGTTTTATCAAAATGCTGGCTAATTACCAATGAAACTTTAAACAATACTAATGATTTTTTTTCTGTCTCTGTCACTAATTAGCTGTGTAACTTTTTTTTCCCTCTGGGTCTTAATTTAGTCATCTGGAAAAACAAAAAGTTGGACTACAAAATGATCCCCATGGATCAAGCTCTTTCAACTCTTAACATCCTAGAATCTTAGGAATGTCCTGCAACCCAGAAGATAACAAGGTCTCCAGCTGTGTAATAAGTCATTATTTTATATCCTCCTTTTCTATACTACTTGTTCCTCTAGAAGACCAAAATTTGGGAAAGTTGTCCTAATTCATTCATGAGATACTAGGCAATTGATTATCCTATTGTTTGAATTCTAAAAAGTTTTATTAATGAGTAGTTTCAAGTATCTTACCCTAAAGACAACAGAACTATCCATTGTACTGAATAAAGGACCTGCATTGGAATCAGAAACCTAGGTTTCTGCTTCTGATAAGTACTAATTATATGATCATGGACAAGCTACTTAACATCTCAATGGCCTCAAGCAACTGTCTAAGTAATTAAAGGTTTGTCAGTCTGCATTTATGAAGGACCTTTTCACACCTGAAGTTCCTCACACTGATGAAATTACTGATCTGTTCACTCTTCCTCCAATCAAGAGAGGAAAAAATAATCACTGTCAATTTAAAATATGTATGATTTGTGGGAAGAGGAAAAAAAAGATTCATTCCTACCCCTCATCCATGTGATCTTGAAGCAGTCATTTTACTACTAACTGCTTTAATTTCCTCAACTATAAAATACATCTAATAATAGCACTTCCCAGGGTTGTTGTGCAACTGTAATAATATTTGTAAAGTGTTTAGCACAATGTCTGGCACAAGGTAGGTGATTAATAAACGCTTATCTTTTCCTGTGACTGTAGCACTAAACCAAAATTCAATGAATATTAGAAGGTCACATTTTTTAAAAAGTTGTTCCCAAATGAAGGACAAAGAGAACCTTTGGCTAAGGATTAAAAACTAGTGGTTATAGCAAAGAGGCAAACACCAAAAATTAAACACAGAATCTGGTCAGGAAGAAAGGGAAAGCAATTCAGCCAGGGACAGCTCCCAGTTTCAACCAAGAAATAATGTTATAATAATTGTGAGAAGCATGTGGTGAGCTTGCAGCACCTGCAGTTGTGTGCTTCCTTTTTGAGACATGTAATTAGTAGAATAGAGCTGTCATTCAAGGACATAGAAATCCTGTAACAGTCTTGGGGCAAGAGGTAGAGGAAATCATAAGAAAAGTGGCAGGAGGATCCATAATGTCAGGAAGGAGAACTAGGACAGAAAGAGGGGGAGGAGAAGAGGAAGAGGAAGGTTTGTAGCCTTGCTTCCCTATCTCTAATCAAATTCCTATCCCTTTGTAAAGTGTGCCTCTATTGGTATCCAACTCCTTCATTCTCACTGCAGTGAAAGAAGGACCAAATCTCTTCTCTCACAATATTTCAGATTTTTTTCAATTATTGTTTCTCCCCTGGCCTTTCTAGTCTTGGATCAAGGTGGCTGTTTCCAGCAATATTGCAGTTGCACAATACACCATATCATCATTTTAAATTTATGATTGATGACTTACTAAATTTACAAAGTTTGTGAATGCCACTGGATGCCAGTGTCATAGGAATCCAAAAACAAATAGAGGAAAAAATATATCAGGGTAGTTGGAAGACCAGTCCTTTGCTAATGGCAATTCTATTGAAAACATTATTAAGGATTTACTGTATACCCAGCTGCTATCCTAGAGGTTGGAAGGAAGGAAAGAGAGAGAGAGAGAGAGAGAGAGAGAGAGAGAGAGAGAGAGAGAGAGAGAGAGAGAGAGAGACAGAGAGAGACAGAGAGAGACAGAGAGAGACAGAGAGAGAGAGACAGAGAGAGAGAGACAGAGAGAGAGAGAGACAGAGAGAGAGAGACAGAGAGACAGAGACAGAGAGACAGAGAGACAGAGATGGGGAGGAAGGGAGAGAGGAAGAAAAGGAGAAAGAGAGACAAAGGGGAAGGGAGAGAAGGAAGAAGAAAAGGAGGGAGGGAGGAAGGAAGGAAGAAAAGAAGAGAGGGAGGAAGGAGGGAAGGAAGGGAGGGAGGGAGGGAGCAAAGAAGGAAGGAAGGATGGATGGATGGAAAGAAGGAAGGAAGGAAGGGAGGAAGGAAAGAAGGAAGGAAGGAAGGGAGGAAGGGAGGAAGGAAAGAAGGAAGGAAGGAAGGAAGGAAAGAAGGAAGGAAGGAAGGAAGGGAGGAAGGAAAGAAGGAAGGAAGGAAGGGAGGAAAGGAGGAAGGTAGAAAGGAAGAAAGGAAGGAAGGAAGGAAGGAAGGAAGGAAGGAAGGAAGGAAGGAAGGAAGGAAGGAAGGAAGGAAGGAAGGAAGGAAGGAAGGAAGGAAGGGAAAGAGGGAGGAAAGGAAGGAGAGAGGAGGGAAGGAAGAGAGCGAGGAGTGAAGGAAGGGAGGGAGGAGAGGAAGTGAGGGATGAGGAAGGGAGGTGAAGGAGGGAGAGAAGGAGGAAGGTGAGGAAGGAAGGTAGGGAGGTAAGAGAGAGGGGTGAGGAAGGGAGGGAGCAAAGGAGACAGAGAGGGAGGAAGAAAAGGAGGGGGGAAGGAAAGAGAAGAAGGGAGGGAGGTGAGAGAGGGAGGGGGCAAGAGAAGAAGGGAGGGAGGGATGAAAGGAAGGAGGAAGAGAGGGAGGAAAAAGAAACAAAGAAACCTTAACAAAGCAGTCAATTCCCCTTCCCTAGTGTTTCTTGGTATGATGCTTTACTCTTGCTGAACTAAACTCAAAAGGTTAGTTCCTCACTTCAGTCTCTGGAGACAAGATCAGAAAATAATAGAAGTTGGAGAAAGGAGGCTTAAAATTCATCCAGTCCAACTCGATCATTTTACAGAGATCCAGATGAAGTGATTTACTTAGGTATCCAGGCACTATGTAGAATAGGCAGAAATCAAATCTAAGTCCTCTGACTCAACATTTTTAAGAGCACATATCAGTACTATTATCATTTTACAAGTGGACAAACTGAGACAAAAAAAAAAAGAGATAGTAAAACAAAATTTATTTAGAATAATTTGGAAGCCAAATTACTTTTGGCAAGTGGTCTTACATGTAACATTTAATACAATTTAGAATCCAGTAGTTTTGAAATTTGAAGCTTTCTTTACTCTTCAGAGGTAAATTGTTCAGTTTTTCCAGGCTACTACAAACAAAATAAAACCATCTTTAAGCACCATTGATCTATTCCAGGCACTCTAGACTACTCCACTTTCTGATGAGTTGGTAACCATAAATTTTATACATTTTCTTCCTCTGGTTAGGACTCTCAAAGGAACAGGTCACATCCATGAGCCATAACCCAACACTTTTCAAAAGAGAGTTCCTTTCCATTTCATTATAGTTAGAGACAAAAAAAAAAGTAGAGCAAATCATTACCACCAATATTCACTCTAAGTCAGGCTCTATGTTACACCCAGAATCTGTCATGCCATTTTGAGAACTGAGATACCTCCTCAGGAGCAGAAAATTCTCCATCTCTTCTCACATGCCTTATTTGATGACAGCTTATTATTCAAAGTGAAGGGTGCTGTCAGCCTCGTTTAAATGTCTTGTGAACAAACATGACCATGTCCCAAGCCAAGAATAGCTTTGGACTTTAGCCTTGTTTTTGTACCAAGGTTCTTAATTTCTTGTGTAACTCGCTGGCCCTAGCAGCATCATTTGGTACTGGGATACAAACATCTCTTGGTTATACTAAAGAGAATTAAACAGTTTGTGGATTATCTTCATTTACCCCATGCTCTGCTTAAAAAAAAATAAAGTCCCCCTGTTTCCCCTGATCATTTTCACTTCCATTAGAAGGCAAAGGTTCCAAAAGCCATAACTCATTTGAAGCTCTTAGAGAGGTTTAGGTTTATAGATTTCACAGGTGATTTAGAATTGGAAGGGAATTTAGAGATTATCTAGACTAGGGCTTTTAAAACTTTTTCCACTCATGACCCCTTTTCGCCTGAGAAATTTTTATGTGACCTTGGATATATAGGTATAGAAAATAGATATATAAATCAAAACATTTACTTGTGATAAATCATAATTTCACAACCACCATATTCAGTTATGAAATCTCATATGGCACCTCGAACCACAGTTTAAGATGCTGGGATCTATACCAGCAAAAAAACAAAACTCAACAAATATTTCTATTAATAAAGCACTGTGCTAGGCACTTTTTTTACCAAGGTGAAAAAGAAAAAACAAAGACAATTTTAAAAAGCTTTGCATCCTTTCCAAGGACAGAAAACTTCAGACAAGAAAAGAGGTGAACATTGGGGCTAGAGATAATACTGACACCCTCGAAGGTGATAGCAGTTCAAGAAATTTTGTAATTGCAGAGAGAATCAAGGGTCATTTTCTGGTGGCAGCATCCTCAATCTTCTTAGTTGGCTTCTTAATATCTAATCTTAATAAGCAAAGAGTTCCTGTGTGAGGGCTTCTTCTGAGCTTTTTACCACTCAAGCCTTTCTCCCCTTAAAAATTTTATGTGACCTTGGATATATAGGTATAGAAAATAGATATATAAATCAGACATCATATGCATGGGTAATTTTTCAACACTGACCCTTGCAAAACTTTTTGTTCTAAATTTTCTCATTCTTCCCCCAAACATCCCCCCAGCTGGCAGGTAGTCCAGTACATGTTAAATATGTTAAAATATATGTTAAATCATTTATACACACAGACACAGACACACACACACACATATATATTTATCTTGCTGCATAAGAAAAATCAAATCAAGAAGGAAGAAAAAAATGAGAAAGAAAACAAAATGCAAGCAAACAACAACAGAAAGAGTAAGAATGCTGTCTTGTGGTCCACACTCAGTTCCCATGGTCCTCTCTCTAGGTATAGATGGCTCTTTTCATCACTGAACTAGTGGTACTAGTTTGAATTACCTCATTGTTGAAGAGAGCCAAGTCCATCAGAACTGATCATTGTATAGTCTTCTTGTTTCTGTATATAATGATCTCCTGTTTCTGCTTATTTCACTTAGTATCAGTTCGTGTAAGTCTCTCCAGGCCTCTCTGAAATTGTCCTGGTAGTTGTTTCTTACAGAACAATAATATTCCATAAGATCCATATATTATAATTTATTCAGCCACTCCCCAGTTGGGCATCCACTCAGTTTCCAATTTCTAGCCAATACAAAAGGGCTGCCACAAACATTTTTTGCATATCTGGGTCCCTTTCCCTCCTTTAAGATGTCTTTGGGATATAAGCCCAGTAGTAGCACTGCTGGATCAAAGGGTATGCACAGTTTGATAACTTTTTTAGCATAGTTCCACATTGTTCTCCAGAATAGTTGGGTCCATTCATAGTTCCACCAACAATGTATCAGTATCCCAGTTTTCTCACATCCTCCTCCGACATTGGTCATTATCATTCCCTGTCATCTTAGCAAATCTGACAGGTGTGTAGTGGTATCTCAGAGTTGCCTTAATTTGCATTTCTATGATCAATAGTGATTTGGAGCACCTTTTCATATGACTATATAATTTCAATTTCTTCATCTAAAAATTGCCTGTTCATTTCCTTTGACCATTTATCAATTGGAGAATGACTTGAACTATTAACAGTTTGAGTCAATTCTCTATATATTTTAGAAGCGAGGACTTTATCAGAACCTTTGAATGTAAAAAATGTTTTCCCAGTTTATTGTTTCCATTCTAATCTTGTCTGCATTGTTTGTTTGTACAAAACCTTTTAAACTTAATATAATCAAAATTATCCATTTTGCTTTCCATAATGTACTCTAGTTTTTCTTTAGCCACAAATTCCTTCCTTCTCCACAGATCTGAGAGTTAGACTATCCTTTGTCTTCTAATTTTCTTATAGTAACACTCTTTTTGTCTGAATCACAAACCTATCTATTGTGACTGTATTTTAGTATCAGGTATTAGGTGTGAGTCAGTGTCTACTTTCTGACATACTAATTTCCAGTTTCTTAAGGACCAAACTTTAAACCAAAACCAATCTGATTCTTTTTAATCAGCCACTAATAGGTCCTAATCATTGTTTGGGTCCTGATTGACCAAGAATGAATGTAATTGCAATCATTTCTGCTTTGACCAGAAGCCCTGAGAGGCTTTCCCATCCAGATTCATTTAATTATTTATTTAGGGTTTTTTTTTGTTTTTTTGTTTTTTTGATTAGGTGAAAGAGGAGATTATTTGCCTCAGTTGCTACCTAGCCTTAATCACAAAATGAGTGCAGCCTCAATCAAACTGAGACCTGTTAAAGACTTCTGCTTATGGGGACAGGTAGGTGGTGCAGTGGATAGAGTGCCAGCCCTGAATTCAGGAGGACCGGAGTTCAAATCTGGTTTCAGGCATTTAACACTTCCTAGCTGTGTGACCCTGGGCAAGTCACTTAACCCCAGCCTCAGAAAAAAGGAAAAAAAAAAAAAAAAAGGCTTCCGCTTAAAAAGTTCAAGGTCTTCCATTTCATCCAGGGTTATCTCAGTACTCCTAATCAGTCCTCTTCTTTGAGAACAAAGGACAAACAAAAACAACATATCTGACTCCTCATGACCCCTTTTTTTTTTTTCTGGCAAAGTTACTGAAGTTGTCATTTTCTTCTGCAGCTCATTTTATTGAGGAGGAAACTAAGGCAAACAGGATAAAATGACTTCCCCAGTTCCCAACAGCTAGTAAGAGACTGAGGCTGAATTTGAAGTGATATCTTCCTTACTTGAGTGCCAGCACTCTATCCGTACACACAAAGCAGGTACATGATAATTTTGGAGGGGAAGGGATGAGCCGCTAAGAATAAAGGCGAGAAGAGAGAAGGGGGACAGGAAAACACATTTTGTCAATGGTGGAAACCCTGAAGGATTTGAAGAAGTATAAATTAGGTGGGAGGGCTTTCCAGGCAAATGAGACATTCAGGTTCAAGGACTAAGATGAAGTTATGAGGAATATCAGAAATGTTAATGTGGCTAGAGTGTGTGAAAGGGAGTAATATGTAGAAAGGCCAAAATGGTAGAAGAGAAGCAGATTGTCAAGAACTTTAAATGCCAAACAAAATTCATAATTAATCTTTCTTTTCTTTCTCAACTCTGATTCTTGATATTATATAAGAGGGATATTTAGTATGAAAGATTTCCACAAAAATGTTATCACATGTGTCTAGATTCTATGACTACATCAACTATGTTGGGAGATGGGAGAGGAAAACAAATTCTACCTTGGTAATAATCACTTTCTATATGCTGAAATAGAATTATTTTCCTTTGGAGAATTTTATTCAAAGATAATTTTATCTGTCTCCATCATTTTGCAGACAAGGAAACTAAAGCCTAGCAAGAATAAGTAAGTAATTTGCCCAAAATAACAGAAATATAAGTAACACAATCAGAATATGGAGTTTGCCTTCAAATCCAGTTCTCTTTCCTCAAAAACAGTATTACTTGAATATTTATGAGTGCCATGGATGGGAAGAGTAAGGAAGACCAACCATCAGGAACCTATAATGAGTCACTAATGGGTGACTATGGAAGTAAGAAGAAAGGTACAATTGAGAGGCATAGAAGCATGTGGACTTAGTAATATATGGAATATTTGGAGAGCAGGAAAAAGAGAATGACATCACCATATTATAGTAGAGAAAAGATTACATTATATAAAATTGTTTGATGAAAACAAGATTTGTTGCCTTGTACTTATGACTTACTCCAAAGATTATCCCCATAAAATGGCACATTTGATAAGTCTGCAGGGTAAAATTTACACTATGTAAATCAGTAGACACTTAAGGTTTCCATGGTTTTTGAGATACAAAACTTTGATGCCTCTTTTATTCTGTTTGTCCTCCAACTATGAGATCAAGAAATTTAAGCTACACTGGGGAGCTATTTCTCTGGTAGTTCCTTGTTCCTCTGTTATTGTTCAGTTTCCTAGAACATAATTGATATTAATACTTTGCATATTTACCTTCTTTCTTTGGCTATCAAGGACAAACACACCAAAGAACTTTACGAGAATTAATTGTTAGCTTTATTTGAAGTGTCCTATTTCCTCATTGCAACCCCATCTTCACCCCTTGTAGACATACCATCCAGGGAAATAATTTGCTGCCTCTAAGCAAATGGCATGAAAATCTGCTGAAGTAGTAGTATATCTTTAAAAGGAATTAGAGGAAAATTGTTGGTTAATATCAGAAGTGAGGAGCTAAACCCAAGAATGCTGACATGAACCTCCTGTTCTGGTGATGAGATGCCATTCTTCCTTGATGATGTAACATTTGCAATATGGAGCTTTAACTGGTCCCCTAGAGGCCTAAAATCAAGAGGTATAGGAAATAGTTCACAAAAGAACAGGCATAGGGCAATAGGGTCGACATATATGTTAAAGAGACTGGTTAGAACAATTATTTGGTGGGTGAAATGTACTTATAGATAAAAGTCACAGTTTAAAAATGCAGAACAGATGGAGAAAAGGCAAGGGGGAGACTGGGAATTATTGCTTGGAAACCAGTGGAATTTGGACTGCGACATTTTAGATAAATCCCAAATGTTAATGGAAAGCTAGTCATCAAAATGAAAACAAGGATATGAAAAATCATGCACATTTTACAATCAGGTTCAGTCTGGATTTTAGAATCTAGGAATGTTATAGTATTAGAGGCTACATAATGAAATATAGGTAGAAATGGTAAATAATTCAATGCTTTAAGTTGGAGGGGAAAAGGGTTAGAAGTAATTAAACTTGGTTTATTTAAAATAATTCCTATAGTCCCAAATCTATGATTCTAGGATAATAATTTGAATACTTCTGTTAGCTTCTACTCCCTTCCACTATCCCAAATAATATATAATGATTTAAGAGAGAGGGAGAGAGAGAGAGAGAGAGAGAGAGAGAGAGAGAGAGAGAGAGAGAGAGAGAGAGAGAGAGAGAGAGAGAGAGAGAGAGAGAGAGGGAGAGAGGGGGGGGGGAGGGAGGGAGAAAGTGCAAGCCTTTACTAATTTATACATTTTTTCAGTCCACTTGAGTACTCTATGAAAAAGTTCTTGGTTAAAAAAATACATATAAGAATAGTAATGACTAGTTAAATGACTAGTTAAAAGACAACATATAAATTAGAAAAGATCACCTTCCCTGGATTCAGCATTAGATGTTTTTAACAGGTATTTTCAAAGCATTTATGAAATTTATGGAGAGTAAAACTAAACTAATCTCATTTGAATGATTGTGGATCTCATTGAGAAAACCCTAGTGTTTGGAGGATTAATACATTCAGCATTTGCAAATGTGTCATTTGCAAAAAAAGAAAAATAAAAAAGATCATCCATATATATATTCTACATCAATAGAAGATCCTTCTTCAATAACAATGAGCTGAGCACATATTCTCTTGTTTGATTTCTTTCTGACTGCTGATCCTCACACATATAGGATCCATATTGTAATTTCTAATGGTGGAAAAGACTTTATCTAATTCCACCTTCTTGATTTGCAGATAATGAAACAAAGGATCAGAAAGGTAAATAATTCATTTAAGGTCACACATATATGTAGTATCACAGACAATAATCAAGCCCAATCCTTACAAAAATAACATGTATGATCTCAACATTAACTCAATATTGCCGGCTATAATTTTATATGAAATTTGTAAATCTTTTACATATCTATGCTTTTCAGACAAATGTTGAATGGGAAGGATTTGTGAAATGACAAATAAAATGACACAGGATGAGATGGCAAGTAGAGAAAGAAGATTCCCCCATTCATCAATGAAATCATATTTTCTGAATTATGGAAATATTTCTAAACAATCTGTGGCCTGTTGCCTTTGGTAAATCAATTTCTTTTGGCCTTAGCCATTCTAGAATGAAGTGGTGATTGTTTTTCTCCTCAATAGGGTACTTGAATTCTGATCTTAGTAGGCTATGCACAAAGTGATAAAATTGTTCCTTTCCTTTTGATACAAGTATCATTTATCCCTTATTTTTTTTTCTAATTGACATCCTGATCATGACACAATAAAGTAAGGAAACAAAAAGTAGGTATTATATTCTTTGTTGATCTCTGGATAGATGGCATGATCAATATAATTAATAATTAATTTAAGAATTAAATAATTTAAATGACATTATCATTCAGCTTAGATCTCCTTTCCTATTTCTATTATTCTTTTTTTCTATGGTATTGTGTTTTGGGGATGATTTCTTTTAGACTTTTCTTATTTATTTTTGAAGTATGTGATTGAGAGTTAATTTTTTTTAATTGTACAATTTTTTTCTCTGTTACTTTTGAAAATTCCTATGTTATTAAACTGATTTTTAAAAATTATATCTTCTCAACGATTAGAGAATTTTCTCTTTGCCTTATAATATTTAGGTTATCTATTAATGCTTTGATGAATCATAGGTAGAATTTCTCTATTCTGAAATCTTAGACATCTTCTTTACTTATAGAATGTTGCCACAGTGGAGAATTTTCTCTGATTATGTTTTTACGTAAATCAACTGGCTTCTTAAAATTTTTGAGTTTCCTGGAATCCCAATTAATCAAATGTTTTTTTCCCTTTTGTTTTGTTTTCTAGATCTATTATTCTGTTTAGCAGACTGAATTTTTCAGCTCTTTAAAATCTTTAATTTATTCTTCAATTAATATCTTATTACCTGTAGATCTTTAATAAGTTCCATTTATTCCATTATTCACAAATTCCACTAATGTTTTCATTTTTGGGTGCCATCTCAAAATATACTTAATTCTAGACCTGAGAAACAAACAAGACAAAGATATGGATATGAGAAATAAATGCTTATATACATATAAGCATTTATTTCTCATATCTGTATATATGTATATACATGTATATATACATATTTATATATATGTATATGCATGTATATATACATATTTATACGCATGTATGTGTGTATGTATATATTTAAAAAAACAAAGAAGTTAAATGTCGGTGAGGGACAATAATGTGAAGTTAGTCTCAAAAAGTGATTAAAGCAAGATTTTGAAAGATTTTTATTGTTAGAATAGAATTTATCATTTAACACAGAAAATAGAGTTAAGCAAAGGGGGTGAGGAGGACAGGGGAAGCTAGGTATGCAGTGGATAGAATGCTGGGCTTGGAATAAGGAAGACTCATTTTCTTGAATTCAAATCTGGCCTCATACACTTCCTAGCTGTAAGCCATGATGACTTTCACTATGTTTGCTCCGGTTTTCTCATCTATAAAATGAGCTAGAGAAGGAAATGCCAATTCACTCTAGTATCTTTGCCAAGAAAATCCCAAATGGAATCATAGAGTCAGATAGAACTGAAATGACTGAACAACAACAATGAGGAGCCTAGATTTGCACCTTAGGAATCTCAATTTGGGAGCTGTGTGAGAAATGCAATGATGAAGCAAGAGGCTGAAAGCAGAAAGGAAAATAGAAGGCTATTGTAACAATTAAATTACTCCCAAAATTGATGACATACTAAGTTATAGAAAAGTCCTATGTACATTTTTAAAAGCTACAACTATATGTTTATATTGAGACTACTCTGTAATAAAATTAAAATTAAGGAAAAATTACAAAACTACATGCCAAATGGAATACAACAAATCAAATAATCATCGTGTTAAAGAAGAAATTATGAAAACCTGTAAAGAATATTTAAAAGATAATGAAAGTGCCACATATCAAAATCCACAGGATAAATTCAAAGTATTTCTTAGAGGCAAATGTATATAAAATGTTATCATTAAGAAGACAGAAAAGGAGTAGTAAAAGAATGATGCTTGCAACTAAAGGCACTGGAAACAGGAATAAAGTGGCAATCCAGAGGAAAAGAGAGCTCTCAAGGAAAGAACAACAAAGAATAGAATAGGAAATGAAAGAATAATTGATAAAACCAGAAAGTTTTTTCATATAAACCAACAAGATTTACACACTGTCAGAAAAAAAAATTTAAAGGAAAGGAAGGGTATTATCTCAAAAAAAGAATAAAAAAAGTAAAGAAAAAAGGATAAATCAAAATTACAATTGAAAAGGGAAAAAATACAATAATCACAAAAGAAATTTCAATTATCATTAGAGGCTAATTCTAATAAAATAGAAAGAGGATACTATGGCATAGTAGATAAAGAAGCAGACCTGAATTCAGCTTCTGCTTCAGATGAATATTATGTCATATAGATTTTGGATAAATTGTTTAATCTCCCAGTGATACTAAGCAATTCTCTAAAGCTATGAATTACAAAAGTTACTCTATTTCATTGGTAGATTTCTTCATCAGAAATTCTCTGTGAAAAAACAAATCTATAACCCTCCCCACCCCAAATTTTCTTTTAAAATGAAAAATAAAACAAACTCATATCAGGAAATTAATCATTTTAATAGACTAATATCAGAAGTAGGTAAATTTATTTTTTAAAATAGCCTATAAAAATACCTGATTCATGAATTTTAGATTAATTATATCAAATCTTCTAAAAACAAATAACTTCTAAATTAAATAAATTATTCCAAATGTAAAGAAAGATAAAATATTTTCAATAACCATTATGAGGAAAATATGATGCTGATATTAAAATTTGACAAAAAAGCAGTAAAAAAAGAAAACTGTAGTCCTATATCATTAATGAATATAAATACAAAAATGTTTAAAGTATACTATAACAATATAGGAATATATTAAAAATAATATTTATCATGACCAAACAAGGTAGATTCCAGGTACGCAAAACTGGCCTAACATTGCAAAACCATAAACAATAGACTATATGATATTCAGTGGAAATTTTTAGAAGCATCCTCGCTAAAAATATGTCTAAAAATTCTCATTTTAATTGTTTTCATCTAATTTAGTATGAAACATTCTAGAATAGCAGCTGCTAAGAGGTACACTATGTAAAGCACTAGGCTTGGAGGCAGGAAAACCCATGTTCAAATCCAGCATCAGACATTTATTAGCTATATGATCCTAGGCAAATCACTTACCTCTATTTACCTCAATTTCTTCAAATACAAGACAAAAATAATAATAGAATTCCATTGGGTTGTGAGGATCAAACTAGATGATATTTATAAAATATTTTGTAAAAGCACTAAGAAATGTTGTTATTACTGTAGAAATTGCAATTAAAACAAGAAAATGATATTAGAGGAACTGTCATTGAAAATGAAGAAATAAAAATACCACATTTGTCAATGATAGAATAGCATATCTTGAAAATCTGACTCTCTCAACTAAAACATTAATTGAACCAACAAATTAAATTCAACAGCAATAGATTGCAAAATTAACACAAAGAAAATCATTTACATTCTTGTTTATTGGAAATAAGCATAAAAAATCCACAAAAGAATATTATTTATAACAAATATCATTGACTCTTTGAAGTGGGGAATGTCACCTAGAAAATCATAATGGTTAAAATAAAGGAAAAATGGAATAATTGGTATTCTTTCAAAATTCTGTCCCTTCACTTTAATTTTGTGATCATCCTTTAAATTATTCTTCTTGTTCTGCCCACTTCACTCATACAAGTTTCCACCCACTTGTAAACACAGAGAGCAGAAGATAGAAAGGGTTTGGAAACTTGAAGAACATGAGCAAACAGATCTCTTTGGTAGTTATATAATCTAATATGTCTTTTGGTATTAGGCAAACAGGCACTACCCAATTTATAAACTTGTTATCAAAGATGAAAATGTGGGGAATTATTGAGCACACAGTCTAGAGTATGGTGATAATGTAGAGGCTTTATCCCAGAACTAGGAAGAAAAAGGAGTCCAAAGAAAAGATTAAGCATAAAAAAATTAATTAGCTGAGAATTAGCCTGGTCTTTGTCCTAAATAAGCTTGACACCTAGAATAGAGAAAGTTTTGAAAATTTTTATAGACAAAACTCTGTGGAAATCAGAGAGAGAGAAGCTTTCTGAAAACCCTAAGGAGGTTTTCTGCCCTTGCTAAAAGACAAAGAAGAAAAGAAAGAAAGAAAGAAATTTAACTACATGTTTTTTGTTTTATTTTGTTTTGTTTTTTAATGGCAGAACATCCATTCTTCCCTGGAAGAAAATTTCAAAATTGGAGATAGTGAAGATTCTGTTCATCAAAGAAACATCCTTTATTGATTAATTATCCAGAATAGCTGCATCCAGCAGAGACAATAAAACCAAGAACACACAATAGCACATAGGGAACAGGGAATTATTCCCCCACTTTAGTCATAAAGACCTCTGTTTGAACCTGATTAGCTGAAATCTCTACATTCAACACCTGCCCAGACATGGAATTGCCTCAAAACACTCTTACCTGTTAACAACTGCCTGGTGACTTACATGACTCTCTAGGCTACATACTTGAGGGTGGTCTAAATGAATGAGACTACCTTAATTAAGCTTGCTGAAGATACCATCCAGCTGGTTGGAGCCTATTCCAACCATAGATTGGCAGAATCTTTCCAGGGGCTTCCTCTATTACTATGAAAGTAAACTTATTTCTTTAAATAAGTTATTTTTGCTATCACTTTGTGGTTCTTGCTATCTTGGTGCTTTCACAATTTAAACCCAAGCTCTCTATGAACATTAGCTAAAAGACATCTATAGCCTTACCAAGTTGAAGGTATGGGCTGCAGCTCTATACTGAATCCTGAAATTCTTCTTCTGTACATTGATGCCCCTACATGCCTATGGCATCTTGGTCATACCCATGAGTATTTCTCTATATGTTCTCCCTACATCCATCCACATACTGTAGCAATTTTGTATTGCCATTTCCTTAGAGGGGAGTAGAAAAAAGGGCTATTTGTGAAGTCAGGAGACTCGCATTTATATTCTGGTTCAAAAACTTAATAGTTATGTGGATAATCACATAATTTCTCTGAATCTCAGTTACCTCTGTAAAATAGGGCTAATCACACTCAAAGTTATCTACATCAAAGAGTTATTTTAAAGATCAAATGAAAAGGCCTGTAAAAGTACTTTGAATTTTTAAAATTTTCATAAATGTATAATCTGTACCTCTTACTGCCCCCCACTGAATATGAAAAAAACTTATCATAAACATTCATATTCCAACAAAACAAATTTCCACATTTGTCATATCCCAAAATAGAACTCTCTGCTCTTAAATTTATCACCACTCTGGCAGGAGATGAGTAGTATGTATCATCTTTAGTTTTCTGGACATGTAGTTTATCATTGCACTGCATTGTATTTTGTAAACTTTAAGGAATTATACAAATATCAGCTGTTATTATTGGAGAATAGATTAAAGTTTCATTTGAAATGTAAATACAAAGGCCTGAGCAAATACACAACCACAGAAGCAACTAGTCCGTTAAAATGCATTAAATCATTATCAAGGCAATCTGATACCGAATGAAAAGAGAGAATAGATCAATGGAATAAAACAGAGATATAAGACATCAAAAAGTAGTTTAATGCTCAATAAGTCTAGAATTAAAAAATAAAAACTGGGTAAATGGTTCATGATTTAACCAACTGTATAAGGGGAAATTGGTTAACAATTTGGCAGGAAATGGATTTACACCCATATTTCATACCACATACCATGGTAAATTGCAGTGGGACAATGGAAAAACTTAAAAAAAAACCCTATAAAAATATTAAAGAAAACACCTTTTGCAAATATGAAGAGTAGCCTTTCTTTCCTATTTAATAAATATAAGGAACTACCAGGGTTAAGATGTGGGGCTTTAATAGTTTAAAAATGAACACTAAAGCTTTTGGGACACTCTGTGTGCCTCATTGTAGCATGATAAAAATTACTTTGTAATAACAACAAAAGCTATATAATCCAAATAATAATTTTTAAAATGACAGAATGGGAAAATATTTTGGTAACTGTGACAGAAATAAAATTTGATATCTAAAATATTTAAGCCATGGTTAAAAATTTACAATGTTAACCCAATCCACAATGCATAAATGTCCAAATAATATTACTTTTCAAAAGAGAAAACCCAAATTGTTAACCATCACTTGAAAAAAAACTTTTCAGTCTCTGGTAATAAAAGAGATGCAAAATAAAAGCAAAAGAAAACTTTAAAATACTACTGCATACCCATAAATATGGCAAAAATAATTAAAAACAATGAAACCCAATGTTGGCATAGTTATTGAAAAAAATAGATGTACCTACTCATTGCTGGTGAAGTAGAAATTTGGAGAATAATTTAGTAGTGTACAGTAAAAGTTTTTAAAATAATCCTGCCCTTTCTCCCAACATTTATATTGCTGAGAGATTATATTTGATGATGATGATGTAGTATGATGGTGATACTAATGACAGTACTAATATAAATAAAAATGACATCTAACATTTATATACCTCTTACTATGTGACTAACACTGTGCTATACAAGTGTATTATAATTATCATCTCATTTCATCATGACAACCCCCTTGGAAAATTATGATCCTCGTTGTACAGATAATAAAACTGAGGCAATGGAGATTAAGTGACATGCCCACAGCCATATCTGAGACTGGATTTGAACTCAGGCCTTCCTTTTTTTAGGTGCAATGCTTTATCCACTATATCACTTAATAAAAAAACAAACAAACAAAAAGATGTATTTTTAAAAATGTATATAGTAGCATTCCTAAAATGCCTAATAACAGGGGAATGAGCAAATACATTGTATTTCATTGAAGAAATAGAATGCAAATGATAAAATTGATACAATATGACTTAGATAAAAATATAGAACTGAGCTTTATGAAATACAATTTTTTCAAAAGCAGAACTAAAAAAGCAAAGTATACACTAAGACTATGAATGTGAATTAATAAACTAAAGAAAAATTCTTTATGGAGATTCAGAGTGACTTAAAAGTCCTAATATCGGTAGCAAGGAATTAGAAATTGAATAAATGCCCATCAATGGGAGAATGGTTGAATAAGTTATGGTAAATGAATGTAATGGAATATTGTTGATCACTAAGAAATGATGAGCAAGCTGATTTCAGAAAGTCTGGAAAAACTTACATGAGCTGATATTGAATGAAATGAGAAAAACCCAGAGAACGCTGTACACACTATGTATAGAGGTTCAGTACTGAATAAGTCCATTTACAGGAAGAGCCTGTCCCAGGTATTACTTGACACCTGCTCTCTGTAAGGGTGAACAGTTCAAAGCATTGGCTCATCACCTCCCTTAAAAATGAGTGAAATTCATGCTCAAAATAAATTTAGGATAATTTTGATGAAGAATGCATGTTACAGGAACAAGGCAACACAATTACACTATTTAAGACTCTGCTTTGACAAATACCTTGTTATTAATAGTTATTATTATTTACAACCCTGTTATGATAGATACCTTGTTTATCATCATTATTATTATGTTGTTATTATTATTATTAAGGTCAAACTGAAATGTCAAAATATGGTCTATATATTAACCCTGGAATATATATAGTGCCACCTGGAGTTAGCTGGTATTAATGCAAAACTAGTTTAAGGAGTATATAAACTCTGACTCTCAGATTAATAAATGAAAAATTGCCAAAACATTTTTCTGCCTGGCTCATGGAAATTCAATTCACCCTCACCCTCTCGATATTCACTGGAACTAGATTCCAATAATTGTGTGTGTGTGTGTGATGTGATTATGTGATTATAAACAATGACAGATTAAGCTCTTCTCAGCAATACAGTGATCCCAGACAATTCTATAGAATTGGGATGGGATGCATCCTAAGAAAGAACTATGGAGACTGAATTATTTTCATCTTTTTTGGTTTGCTTTTTCTTTCTCGTGATTTTTCCCTTTTGTTCTGATTTTTCTCTTACATCATAACCAATATGAAAAGGTTTAAAATGATTGCACATATATAACCTATATTATATTACTTGCTGTCTTAAGAAGAGGGAAGGTATTGGAGAGGAGAAAAAAATTGGAACTCAAAACTTTACAAAAAAATGAATGTTGAAAACTCTCTTTACATGTAATTGACAAAATAAAATACTACTGCAAATGAAAACATTTTATGCATTGATATTCAATTATTTAAGTGTAAATCAATACCAAATTCACATTTGCAGGTAATGATGGGTTAGTCACTTGGCAAGAGCTATCATGTTTAATAGGTAGCCTTCCAAAGTCAAGAAAAAGAGAGAAAGACTTCCACTATGTTGGGTGGTCCCTTTGTGGCAAATATTTGGGAGAATATTGACAGAAGTCACATCAGATGTGCAGGATTGAATGTCTGCATCCTTTAGAGAAACTCCTGATTTGATCACAGTTCTATTTGATTATCTGAGCAGTTGAGCTTCAAAGCAAGTTTAAATAGTTGCCTCAATATTTGATAGAAAATTTATAAAATAATTTTATAAAACCACCACTGGTTTATTGCATATATTAGCTGAAGACCAAATTGTTTTGTATCTTTCCTAACTAAGCTGATATATCTTTGTACTTAATTTATTCTAGATATGTATTAATCCTCTGGAATAAATGTGGAAAATGGGAGCCTGAATGCTCACTAGTATTAACAACAGTAAAATAACAATGACAACCACACGAATAATATCTTATTTGAATAAAACTCATCAATTAAAAGAAGAAATTAGACATTTCTGGTAAGACCAGGATCACTGAAGACTAATTCAAAATTGTTAATTGATATGGGTGTAAAATTTAAATGAAAAAGTGTAATTTTAAAGAAATAGAAGGCACATCCAAAAAATAGGGTGATTAAGCATCTGGGAAAGAAAAAATTGCCACCCAACACATTTATTTAATTTAAGTTATTTTCTTATTCATAAATACTAGA
The DNA here is from genome assembly GCF_048593235.1 of Sminthopsis crassicaudata. Taxonomy (NCBI): domain Eukaryota; kingdom Metazoa; phylum Chordata; class Mammalia; order Dasyuromorphia; family Dasyuridae; genus Sminthopsis; species Sminthopsis crassicaudata. Next base: position 79,785,639 of record NC_133619.1, on the reverse strand, counting down.
AAATATTTAAACCACTATTTCCTCCACATCATTTAGAACATAATTTCTTTATGGCTAATATATAGAGTTAATATGTTAAAGTGGTTAGAGACAGCTTTGATGTCAGGTTCATATTCTATCTCTAAGGCACATTGATTGAGTAATTTAAACTCTCAGTGCCTTGGATACTTCTTTAAGGCTGTAACTTACAGAGAAGATGCCAGTCAGCATTGGTTGAGAGAGAGCTTCTTCCTAAAGAGTTCTATATGACAGTGCAATCACAGATCTGATCCCTACCCCTAATTTATGATTATTTCATCACCAAACTCCAGGCTAATCAGAATTTTAAAGGATTCTGATATTTATTTAAGTGGAATGGCCTTATTTATTCAATTGAATGAGATATTCCAGTTACTATCACCTTAGTAATTAGTCTACTCTTGAATTTGGCAGAGCTGTAATTTTAACATTTGGTTTTTATTATTTGGTGAAAAAAGAAAAAATTAAGCAGTTTCCAGATAACAATAAGAAAAACAACTCTCTTAAATCTAATCTTGTAAAAGATAAGGGAGGGTGTACTAAAAATGTGCATTACTATTATGAATTCAAACTGCATTGGGAAGCTCAGCAGAGGAGTGCCCATACTCGTTGATAATTGGGAAAATACATGATTCATCTGGCACTTCACTAACTTCACTCAGACTTCAGGATTTCAGAGGATGTTACTTTGAACAATAGAATGGAAGAAGATGAAAAAATTTTAAAAAAATAGAAGAGGCTATTAAGCTGTTATTTTCTTCTCCAATTTTAGAGAGAGTGAAAATAATGCAATGAGTCTGGCAAACAGAGGGAATTCCAAACACCAAAATACATCTGGGACCCCAAAATATTCCTTACATTAACAAGATTTAATGGGAACTTTTACAATTCAATGACCAACCTTCACTTTCATCTTCCCTTCCCAAAGTAGTGAAGTCATACTATTGCAAGTGATATCTTAGATACTTCCTTGATAGGGCCAGGATGTTGCCTCCTGCTTTCTCTATGTTAAATGACTGTTTATGTATCCATGAAAACTAGGGAGGGTCTCACTTCTAAGGAGGCAATGATTCCCCTGAATGGTTGAGCCTAGACTGAATAAAGAGTCCTAAGGATAGGAGTCTCAAAAAAAGAGTGGGTAAGTTCTACAGTCTCTGATTATACTTCAAAAAGTGCTTTAGTGAGCGGTATTCACTTAGAAGCCAAACATTTCCAAATTTAACTAGTCTTCAGTCACTAGACATGCAGTCAAGTATCCATTTATTAAAGGCTGCTAGGGGTAAAAAGATATACACAAAATAGCCCCTGCTCTCAAGAGACTTAATTACATTCTATCAAGAGGGATGGCTTTGATACATATAAATCACATATACAGCAGACATAAAGTAACCTTGGATGGAAAGTCAGGAGCAGCTGAGAGGATGGGACAATGTTTTCTAAATGAGAGCTTTCCAGGTCCATTCTTACCAGCTTGGTCAGACTTCCCTGAATTTGCATACTAGTGGACAACCCAAGGTCATCTCTAGGCACAAACAAGGACAATAAGGGAAGAACAGAAAATTACTGGGAAATGAGAAAACAGTTGCGTCTCTTCAACCAGGAGAAGTTAAAAAAAAAAAGCTCAGTTAGGATTGAAGATTGATGTAAAGTGATTTTTAAACTGTGAGGTCTCATAACTGATTGTGGAGTCACAAAATTATGATTTATTGTCAATAAATGTTTGATTTTTATACCTATATACTTTAGGCTACATTAAAAACTTCTTAGGCAAAAAGGGGTTGCTTATGGAAAAAGTTATTGGGTTAAACTACAGTGGTTTTTAATTTGGGATCTGTGAACATTTTTCTTTTTTCCCCCTTTATTTACTTATTTAATATTTTCCCCAATTGTAATGTCCAGGCTAGCTTTCTCTGAAGTCTAGAGCCTGAGCTTCAGCTCAAGCACACACTCACTGGAGTCTCTCTAGAGTCTGCTTATTTCAAGTCCTCTCAGCCCTTATATACCTTAGTACAATTGCATCACTACAGCACACAGATCATGTGCCAACTGTAGAGCCATTACATCACCATACTAAATACTAAGTATATGTGAACTAGAGAACCACCATCTCATTTATCACACTGAGTTAACATCCTGCTATAAGTATCTTTGCTTCAAATATACTTTTCTCAGAATTCCCCAATATCTGCGTTCCTCTGCACCCAATTACATTCAAAACAAACAAACAAAAAATTACATCTGTTTCTAAAATTTTTGAGTTTGGGGTACTCTCTCTTATCTCCACTCACATTTAAGAAGCCACTTGTGAACTTATGCAAAACATGTCCATAAAAGTCAAGTTATGTGGAGGAAAAAAAACATAGATCTCCCATTCTAATGAAAATAAAAACCATCAAGAAAAAAAAAGTTTAAAAAAAGAAAGAGAGATGCTTCAATCTGTATTTGGATACAACCAGTTCCTTCTCTGGATGTGGATAGAATTTTTCATCATAAGTCTGAGTAGTTGAGAATAGCAAAGTCATTCACAGCTGGTCTTCATGGAACATTTCTGTGATTTTGTACACACTACATTTCACTTTGCTTGAGTTCTTGGAGAACTTTCCAGCTATTTTTTTTCTTCCTGAGAGCATCCTGCTCATCACTTCCCATGGAACAATAACATTTCATCATAAACACATACCATAAACACATATTATTGAGCCATTATTTGATGTGCATCCTCTCGATTTCTATTTTTTTTTTGCCCTGAGAAGAGAGCTGCTCTGAATATTTTTTGAATATATAGGTCATTTTCCTTCTTTTGAAATCTCTTTTGGTATTCATGTCAATTAGTAGTATTGTTAGGCCAAAGGATATGCATGAATTTATAACCCTTTGGGCACAGATCATATCTTTTGATCATTTATTAATTGGGTTATGACTCTTAGTTTTTATAAATTTGACTCATTTCTATCTGTTTGAAAAATAAGGCCTTATCAGAGAAACTTGCTTTGAAATTCTTTTTACAATTATTATTGCACTTCAACAACAATACTATATGATGATCAATTCTGATGGATGTGCCCCTCTTCAACAATGAGATGAACCAAATTAGTTCCAATAGAGCAGTAATGAACTGAACCAGCTACACCCAGCAAAAGAACTCTGGGAAATGAGTATGAACCACTACATAGAATTCCCAATCCCTCTATTTTTGTCCGCCTGCTTTTTTGATTTCCTTCGCAGGTTAATTGTACACTATTTCAAAGTCTGATACTTTTTGTACAGCAAAATAACTGTTTGGACATGTATACATATATTGTATTTAATTTATACTTCCATATATGTAACATGTATTGGTCAACCTGTCATCTTGGGGAGGAGGTGGGAGGAAGGAGGGGAAAAATTGGAACAAAAGGTTTTGCAGTTGTCAATGCTGAAAAATTACCCATGCATATATCTGTAAATAAAAAGCTATAATAAAAAAATTACTATTGCTACCCATTTATTCTCTCCTTTCACCCTGGTCCTCCTCAAAAGTGTTTTGGTACAACCACTCCCTCCCCCAATATGCCCTCTCTTTTATCAGCTTCCCTCCTTTCCATATCCCATTACCCTCCTATTTTCCTGCAAGGTAAGATAGAGTCTATACCTCTATTGAGTATGGATGCTATTTCCTCTTTGAGCCAATTCTGATGAAAGTAAGGTTCACTTTCTTACCATCTCCTTCCCCTCTTTCCCTCCATTACAAATTTTTTCTTGCTTCTTTTTTTATGACAAATACTTTGCACTGTTCTACTTCTTTCTTTCCCTTCCCCCCAGTACATTCTTCTCTCATCCCTTAACTTTATCATTTTTAAAAAAGTATTATCCTTTCATATTCAACTCACCTGTGAACTCTATATATACTCCTTCAAACTGCCATAACAATGAGAAAATTCTAATGAGTTACAAGTATCATCCTTCCAAGAAGGGATATAAAAAGATAAACCTTATTAAATTCTTTATTATATCACTTTTCTGATTACCTCCTTATGCTTCTCCAATGTCCTCTATTTGAAAATCAAAATTTCCATTAAGCTGTTTTTTTTTTCAATACAAATGTTTGAAAATCCTCTATTTCATTGAATAACCACCTTTTCCTCGGAAGGATTATACTCAGTTTTGCTAAGTAGGTGATTCTTGGTTGTAATCCTAGTTTCTTTGCTCTCCTGAGCCCTCTAGTCCTTTAGTATAGAAGCTACTAAATCTTGTGTTATCTTGACTTTTACTCCACTATACTTAAATTGTTTCTTTCTGGATGTTTGCAATATTTTCTATTTTATCTGGGAGTTCCAGAATTTGGCTATAATATTCCTGGGAGTTTACACTTTGGAATCTCTTTCAGGAGGTGATCAATAGATTCTTTCAATTTCTATTTTACCCTCTGGTTCTAGAATATCAGGACAGTTTTCTTTAATAATTTCTTGAAAGATGATGTTCAGCTCTTTTTTTTTTATCATGGCTTTCAGGTAGTCCAATAATCTTAAAATTATCTCTCTTGGATCTATTGGATCTATTTTCCAGGTCAGTTGTTTTCCCAATGAGATATTTCACATTTTTCCTAACTTTTCATTATGTTTCAGTTTTTCTTAATTATATCTTGATTTCTTATAAAGTCATTAGCTTCCATTTGTTCAATTCTAATTTCTTAAGGAATTATTTTCCTCAGTGAGCTTTTGTACTTCCTTTCCCAATTGACCAATTTTGCTTTTTAAGACATTCTTTTCTTCATTAGCTTTTTGCATTTCCTTTTGTACCACTCTCAATTCTTTTCCTAATTTTTCCTCCATCTCTCTTACTTGGTTATCTAAATCCTTTTTGAGCTCTTCCCTGGCCTGAGCCCAATCTTGATTTTTCTTGGAGGCTTTGGATATTGGAGCTTTGACTGTGCAATCATCTTCTGAATGTGTGTTTTGATCTTCCTTGTCACCATAATACTTTTCAATGGTCAGAAACTTTGTTTGTGTCTGCTCATTTTCCTAGCCTATAACTTGTCTTTTAACTCTTTATTAAAGTAGGGTTCTATTTCCAGGGTGGAAGATCTACTGTCTCAGCTTCAGGAGTTTCGCACAGCTGTTTTCAGAGATCCTTTGAGGAAACTGATCACAAACATTCTTTTATGCCCTGGAGTTGTTGGGAGTCCCTGCCCATTGTAGCTGTAAAATCTAGGGTGCTGAAACAGTTTTCCTTTGCTGATGCTGGGGAATTGGGATTGGGATAGGACTGTGCTGGTGTGGCCTGCACTGGGACTGTATTGGGACTACACACTGGACTTCCATCCTGTTGCCACAGATCCTCTCCATTGACCTTCTGAGTCCTCTCTGGTGCTTCTGGGCCAAAGAACTATTGCTGTTTCAGAGGTCCTGCCTGGCTGACACTGGGATCCAGCCAAGGCAGGAGCCAGACTGGGGTAGGTCAGGGTTGGAGTCAGTGCTGTTGCTGGTTCTTTGCTGGTGCAGACTGTGCTAGTACCCCAATACAGTTTCACAGACCTTTTCTGTTGACCTTCTAGATCTTCTTTGGTGTCTCTGAGCTGAGAGATCTGGAAGCCACCAGCACTGCTGCTGATTCAGAGATCTAGCAGGGACCAGGGCTGGGATTAGGGCTGGGGTTGAGTCTGAGGCTGTGCCAGTGCAGCCTACACCAGAATTGCATGCTGAACTCCCACCCTAGTGTCACAGAACTTTCCTATTGACCTTCTAAATTCTTTTCCTCTGATAAATGTTCTGGTCCCATTTGGAGGGTGTTCTACACTCTAAAATTTATTTAGATTCATTATTTAAAAGAATTTGGAACAGTTTTGGGGAAAGATCCTACCTTTACTCTAGCTTTTTGAGGATTTTTCTTAAAAAAAAAAACATTATCCCTAGAAATAGGACAAAGGATTCACTAGATTGCTAATTTTGCCTAAATAAGGTATATACAGGAAAGTTGGAAAGAATAAACAGTGGGAAAGCACTAAAATCAAGGGAGATAGGGATGTTTTCCTATAGAAAGTGTCGTTTTAGCTGGGACTTAATGAAAATGCTTGGAACTGGGAGGTGGGATATCTCCATCCTCCATACCCCAGGACTAGAAATGATTATAATAAAAAAATTGTTATAAATTAAAAAAAAAACAAGCAAACAAAAGAGAAAGAACCCATCCATAGACAGTTATTATGGAATAAAGAAGAACAGGGTTCATCTTCAGAAGAGGATACTGAAGCAAAAAAAAAAAAAGCCTCTCCTATCCCAAAGAGTAGGATCATCTGCCCAAAAGGAATTCAGGGAATTTGAAAAAAAGATTTAAAAAGCCAAATAAAAGAAACTGAAGAAAAAATTCAAAAATGACAATCAAAAACAAAACAAAACAAAAACAAGAGTATGAAAAGGTCAACCAACTGGAAAAAGAGATCCAAAATCCTAAGGGAGAAAATGACTCCAAAATTAGAATTGCACAAGACATTCCAGGGAAGTTATGAGGCTAAGACATAATGCAACAAAATGTAAAGAGAAAAATAGAAGACAATGTGAAACATCTCATAAGAAAAACAACTGATCTGGAGAACAGATCAAAAAGAGAAAAATAAGAATAATCAGATTACCTGAAAACCGTGATCAAAAAAAGAATTTGATACAATAATACAAGAAAAATTTTAAATGTCCTAAAGTTTAGAAGAATAGGGGAAAGTAGAAATAGAATAAAAAATAATTCACTGATTACCATCAGAAGGAGATCCTAAGAGGAAGGAAGATCTACTGAAATATCAGCCAAATTCTGAAAAACTCAGGTTAAAAAAAATAGTAGGAGGAACAAGGAAAAAAAATCAATTCAAATATGGTGGAGCCAAAATCAGAATTCTGTAAGAGCTAGCAGCAGCTTCACTAAAAGACTTTAGATCTTGGAAAACCATATATTGAAGAGCAAAAGAACTAGAGTTGCAGCCAAAAGTATCATGCTCACAGAGTTAATCATAACCCTGAACTCAAAAAGAAAAATGGATATTCAATGAATTTTCAGACTTTCAGGATTTTATTGCAAAAAGAACTGAACTTAATAGAAAATTTGACATACAAGATCCAAGAAAAATATAAGGTAATCATGGAAAACGAATTATAATGAATTCAATAAGGATAAATTATTTACTTTTTTATATTGGAAATAGAAACCACATGCCTAAGATTGTTTTTAAAAATTGTGTAGTTTGAAAGAAAGAATGGAGTAGAATTGAGCATGATATAATTCTAAAAAGTAATGCTATTTAAGAAAAGGTAATAACAATAATTATCTTATACAAATAAAATGTGAGAAAAAGAACTGATACAGTGCAATTAGATATGGAAGGAGGGTTGGTAGTTCTGGAATCCTTCACTCATCAGAAATAAGTTAAAGAGGGTACTACATACATACATACATACATATATACATATACATATATATATATATATATATATATATATATATATATATATATATATATATACAGAGAATTAAAAACTTGATTTTAACAATGTTGAAGAAAATAACACTTGAGAAAATCAGAATTGGCCCATTATAAGAAAGGCATAAAAATTCCCTGAAGAAAAGAACTCCTTAAAAAGCAGAATAACCCAATAGAAAAAGAAATACAAAAACTCACTAAAGATAATTCCTTAAAAATTAAAATTGTATAAGTGGAAGTTAATGCAACTCAATGAGACCTCAAGAAGCAATTCAACAAAGTCAAAAGAATGAACAAAATGGAAGAAAATGTGAAATCTCTCAAAGGGAAAACAACTGATCTGGAAAATGGATCAAGAATAGATCATTTAAGGACTATTGGACTACTTCAAAAAGATGATCAAAAAAAGATCCTGGACATCTTATTTCAATAAATTATCAAGGAAAGCTTCTTGATAGCTTAGATCCAGAGACTAAAATAGAAATGGAAATGGAAAAAATCCTGAAAGAAATCCTAAAATGAAACCTTTCAGGAATATTATATCCAAATTCCAAAACTTCCAGATCAAAAAGAAAATTACTCAAGCATTCAGAAAGAAACAATTCAAATTCAAAACAAATCAAAATCACATAAGATTTATCAGCTTCCATGTTAAAGAAGCAGAAAGCTTAGAATTTATATTCTGGAAGATAATGTATTGAAGGTTGTAACCAATAATAACTTACACAGCAAAAGTGAGTATAATCCTTAGGGGAGAAAAATGAATATTTCATAAAAAAGAAGACTTTCAAGAATTCATGATGAAAAGACCAGACCTGAATAGAAAACTTGACATTCAAATACAAATTTCAAGGGAAGTATTAAAAAAGTAAAAATGAAAAAGTAATTATAAGGGAATCAATAAAGTTAAACTATTTGCATTTTCATGTGGGTAGATGATACATATAACTCCTAAGAACTTTATTATTAATAGGTCAGTTAGAAGAAATATACCAGACAAAAAACATAGCTGTGAGTCAATTATGTTGGAATTGTCTCAAAAATTTAAATCTATCCAAAAATTTTCATTTTTGAATTTCAAGAACCTAGGGATTGACAGGCAACAGGAGAATGCTGTCTTCAAACCAACTGAGCCAATGGAAGAAAAAATACCCTTTAAAAAAAACCACATACAATTGTAAATAAATGTGTTATTTTTTCATGCCTTACTTTTTTCTGACCATTTAACAAACCTGGGATGTGAGTTACATGGACATGGCTAATCCCAAAACACTGCCAAGAAAAAAGATCACAGAGCAAACAAAGTTTAAAGCTAATGATTTGGAGAAAGAACTAAATAAATTATGTAAAAGGAGTACAGATGGTTCTAAGTCCCTCCTGTGAGATTCTTTAAAAAAAAAAAGGTTAATTCCTTGTCTAGCTTAAAATTAGGATAACAAGGAAAAGGTTTTTCTTTTGTCATTGATGAAGTTCCCCAGTTTAAGTATGAAGTTGCCTTGTACTGAATCTTACTGAATTAGTACTATGTCAGAAAAATCATTTACTCTCTTTGGGATATTTTTCCCCTCTTTTTTCAGGTTTTACATATATAATCACATTAAACATATTTCCACATGAGTCATATTATGAAAGAGGAATCAGAACAAAAGGGGAAAACCATGAGAAAGAAAATAACAAAACAAATAAGGTGAAAATAGCACTCTTATTCTGCATTCACATTCCATGCTTCTCTCTTTAGATGTGAACAGCATCTTCCATCATGATTCCCTTGAATTGCCCTAGATCATTGCACTGTTAAGAATTGAGTCTATCAGACTTGATCATTTTACAATGTTGCTTTTTCTGTGCACAATGTTCTGTTGGTTCTACTTGCTTCACTCAGCAACAGTTCATTAAGTCCAGGTTTTTCTGAAATATTTCTGCTCGTCAATTCTTATAGAACAATGGTATTCAATTATATTCATATACCACAAATTGTCCAGCCATTCCCCAATCAATGAATGTCCCCTCAATTTCCAATTCTTTTCTACCACAAATAGAGCTGCTATAAATATTTTTACATGCATGTCTTTTCCCATTTTTAAATAATCTCTTTGAGATACAGACCTAGTAATGTCATTGCTCTATCAAAAGATTTGCACACTTTTAAAGCCTGTGAGCATAGTTTCAAATTGCTCTCTAGAAGCTGGATCAGTTCACAACTCTGCCAATAATATATTGGTCTTGCAATTTTACCAAATCTTCTCCAACATTTATCATTTTTCTTATGTGTCATATTAGGCAATCTGATAGGGGTGAGGTGAAACCTCAGTGTTTTGTTTTAATTTTCATTTCTCTGATCAATAGTGATTTAGAACATTTTTCTCATGACTATTGCTTTAATTTCTTCATCTGAAAACTACCTATTCATATTCTTTGATCATTTATCAGTTATAAATTAGAATCAGTTTTCTATATATTTTAGAAATGATGCCTTTATCAGAAACACTGGTAGTAAAAATTGTTTCCCAGCTCCTGACTTTTCTTTTAAACTTCATTGCATTGGCTTTGCTTGTGCAAAAAAAAAAAAAGAAAGAAAGAAAAAAAGAAAAAAAAAAGAAAGAAAAAAAAGAAAAAAAAAATTCTTAATTCTTTTATAATTGAAGAAGTTAGGTGATGCAGTGGATAGAGCACTGGTCCTGGAATCAGGAAGACCTGAGTTCAAATTTGGTCTTAGACACTTGCTAACTGTGTGACCCTGAGCAAGTCACTTTACCTCAATTACCTCAAAAAAAAAAAAAAAAAAAAGATAATGAAACTGTCTTCAAAACTTAACTGATTTAGAGGACTAAGGCTCAAACTGTCAATATAGCTTCCTGGTCATGTAAGTATAAATGCATTACAATTTTCCAGATTTGACCATACACTGTTGCCCAGGGCTCTCTGTCAAGGTAAAAGAGGAAGCAAGGAAGCTTTGTTGAAATGAATCAATGATGGATATATTCTACTACTATAAATTAAGCTTCTTCTTTGTTGGATTTTAGATTCTTAGAATTTCATTTCATTCCAATCCTGTAACCAAAACACTGCATTAGTTTAAGTAAGACCGTGAACATCGAACCACTGATGAACTAACTTAATGAACATTTTTTAGCCTAATATTGGCTATTATTTCATTACCGATGAATTTAACGATTAAGCTACAGCCTTGAATGTGTTTTTAAAAGGAAGTCTAGAAGCCAGAGAAAAGAGAAGTGCTAGAGGTAAATGGACTAGAGAAAGAGTATGGACACTGAGAATTATTTGTGTTACTTTTGTGAAGAAGAAAACTGTACAATCATCCTTGGAAAACTTTTTACTCAGGATATAACAGGAGTAGCGCCACAGTGGCAGAGCAGTGAAGAATTCTTTTGAATTAGATGGGAGCTAGAATTAAAAAAAAAAAAAAAAAAAAAAAGCAGTAAAGGGAACAATGTAGAGGAATAAAACTTCCCTTAACTGGTATTGTGAATTGTAAGTTCCAGAGAAGAGAAAGGAATTTTATTGATTCTGAGTTCTTCCTCCCTACCTACCTTTTTCTTTTGTTTTTTTTTTTCTTTTCTTTTTCATTCTTTTTTCTTTCTTTTCTACATGATGAATGGGGATGAGTGGGTGGAATTATAGACCTGAAAAGGAAATAAGGGATGAGTGGCTTGATTCTTAAGAAACTCTGAGTGATTTTCCCTACAGGGGAGCCTTCCATTATGACAGTACAATAAATGTACGTGGATGTATGGGTACCTTGGAAAACATGGCTCATGAAGGTTGAGAGATCAGTTTCCCAGTGACCCTGAGTATTTCTTCCTCAAGCTTTAGGCAAATATTATTGTATAGGTAAAATTCCTGTATTGTGGAATACAGGAAAGAGAGTTATTTTGACTATTTTATAGTCTCAAGTGTTCACCTTTCTGTTTTGTTTTGTTTCTGGTAAGATTAAATAAAGCTTATCCTGTATTTGCTAAATTATTAGCCTGAGGACTTTTCATGGGAGTTAAGACACCTTTACTTTTTCAGGAGAGTCCTATATGAGCTGAATGTTGATGTATTCAGGGAAACCCTAAGGGGCAGGAGAGGGACATAACAAAAAGGCTGAAGTTTGCAAGAGGTCCCCAAAAATAAACCTGTCTCATGTAAACCTAGGACTTTCTTCTTAGGTCATGCATTTATAGGAGTACAATCCTTCCCTTTATTTATTTATTTGCTCCTTTCTCACCAGACTAGCAACATGATTGTGTGTCTTTACATACAAGTAACTATATGAAGCAGGAAGGGGCTGGGAGGAATGCACAATAAATAGAGGCTGTTACTATATTTTTGAGAAGCCTATTCATGACTGTTATATGTACTTAAAATAAACAAACAGCAACAACAATAAAACAGCTTATTCCTTAGAAGAATCTGTACTAGTCTACAATGTGTTACAGCACAGATGTTTTTTTTTCCTTCCCCCTACTAAAAGACTTGAAAAAGGAAAAGGTGGAAACCACAACCTGACAAGATAGCAAGGGGAAGAGAATTTGATGGACCCCACAGAAAATGCATTCTTCAGAAAATCTTCAGATTGGATTAGACTAATGATAACTGGAGGAGCAGTATTAGGGTCAGGGGATTCTCGATAACAGGATCTGAAAACCATCAAACAGTCGGCTTCTGTCATTTATGTTGGAACCCTTTGGGTCTCCTGTGACTGTAGGCTTTTTTTTTTTTTTTTCCAATCAGGCTTCACTGACAGGATAAAATGAAGCCGCTAAACAGGATAATCCCCACCAAACAGGATAATTCTCACATTCTGCCCGGTGACTCATTTCCCTCTTGCTTTTGAAAAGTTTGCAGGCTGAAGAGAGCCATGCTGACGAAGCAGAGGAAGTGCACTGCTTCAGATTTCACAGGGCACTGGGTTCCAACGTGTCACCCCGGTTACAGAGGACACCTGCAGCTGAGTTCAGCAGGCTGGAAATCACAGCCAACTGGCCCAGCTGGACCCCCGCAACAGCCCATTGCAGAGAGGAACTTCTAGCTGTCAAAAGGCGCCAATGAAGTCTTTGACATAGCTCCAAAGCCTTGAGTATTGTTTGGAGGAGGTGATGATAGAATTAACAAAGCTGTTCACTATAGAAAAAGGACCACATGGTTGAGGGAGTCCTATCACATCATATATGTCCAGAGCAGATCTATTTCCCAAACTGTCCACAACAGAGCAAAAGTACACGCCTCTGTTAAGTGGTACCTGGTAATGGCATGTTAATGAAGCCTTGCTTTTCAATGCCTGTCATTCACTCTTGCTGGGAGAGGTTTAAACAGAGGGAGCTTGATCTTAGTGGCTGGGGAGGATTCGCAGCCCTGTAATTATGAGTCTAATTCCAGAAAGGTCAGAACTACTTAATCAAATATTAATCAAATCATTTTGTAAATGATGATGATTGTATCCAGGGTAGGTAAGCAGAGGAGCCATTGGGGTAAGGGTGGTGGTCCTGGAAGTCCTCTTGAACTAAAATGAGTTGGGGAGGAGTGTAGAGGACAAAAGCCAACAATTTTACTCAGGAAAAGAGGGGGAATTTATTAAAGGAAAATAAAGAAGAGTAAAAGTACCAAAAATGTATTTCCTATGAATCTCTTTATTCTCTAAATTATGATGCGGTCAAGGGGTCTATTTTTGGGACAGAATGACTTTTAAAGCCTATAGATTGATGCTTCTTTCAGTGCCACGCCTTTTAAAGTTCCTTCTTTTATCATATAAATAGATCTTGAGTTCCCAACCTGCTTATGCTGACACAACACAGAACACCTACTTTTTAATGGTCAGAACTTTGACATCAACATGGCAAAGTAGAAAGATTGTTAAATTGGAAATCAGAGGATATGCTTTCAAATCTTGGTTCAAATCCATATACTGATTGGCTGTGTAATCTTAGGTAAGTAACTTTTCCAGGTCTTGATTCAATCCAGCACTTGTTTTTGTTTTTTTTTTTTCTTTTTTATTAAAAATTTTTATTTTCAAAACATATGCATAGGTAGTTTTCAACATTCACCCTTGCAAAATCTTGTCTTCCAAGATTTTTCTTCTCCCTTCCCCCCATCCCCTCCCCTAGAGGGCAAGTAATCCAATATATTTTAACCATGTGCAATTCTTCTTTATATATTTCCACAACTATCATGCTGCACATACACACACACACATACACACAAATCAGATCAAAAAGGTGGGGGGAATGAAAAGGAAAACAAAATGAAAGCAAACAACAAAAAAGTGAAAATATCATGTTGTGATCCACACTCAGTCTCCACAGTCCTCTCTTTTGGGTCAGGTGGCTCTCTATCAAAAACCATTGGAACTGGCCCAAATCACCTTACTGTTGAAAAGAGTCCATAAGAATTGATCATCATATAATCTTCTTGTTGTTCTGTTTTGCTCACTTTACTTAGCATCAGTTCATGTTTCTCCAGGCCTTTTAGAAACCATCCTGCTGTTTGTTTCTTATACAACAATAATATTCCATAACATTTATATACCATAACTTAGTTAGCCATTCTCCAACTGATGGGCATCCACTCAGATTCCTAGACTCACTGATGGATCAAAGGATATGCACAGTATGATATCCTTTTGGGCATAGTTCCATATTGCTCTCTAGAATGATTGAATCAGTTCACAACTCCACCAACAATGTATTAGTGTCCTCATTTTCCCATATCCCCTCTAACATTCATCATTATCGTTTCCTGTCTTCTTAGCCAATCTGAGACGTGTGTAGTGGTACCTCAGAGTTGTCTTAATTTACATTTCACTGATCAATAGTGATTTAGATAATTTTTATATGAATAGAAATGGTTTTAATTTCTTCATCTGAAAGTTGTCTCTTAATATCCTTTGACCATTTATCAATTGGAGAATGGCTTGTATTCTTATAAATTTGAGTCAGTTCTCTCACTATTTTTTTTTTAGAAATGAGGCCTTTGGGGCAGCTAGGTGGTGAAATGGATAGAGCACCACCCCTGAAGTCAGAAGGACCTGAGTTCAAATCTGATCTCAGATATTTAACACTTTCTCATTGTATGACCCTGAGCAAGTCACTTAACCCCAATTGCTTCAGCAAAAAAAAAAAAAAAAAAAGAAAAGAAAAGAAAAGAAATGAGGCCTTTACAACTCTTGGATTTTTCCCAGTTTACTGATTCCCTTCTAAACTTGTCTGCATTGGTTTGGTTTGCACAAAACCTCTTGAACGTAATATAATCAAAATTATCCATTTTGTATTCTATAAGGTACTCTAGTTCTTCTTTGGCCATAAATTCCTTCCTTCTCCATAGATCTGAGAAATAGACTCCTGTGGTCTTCTAATTTGCTTGTAGTATCACTCTTTATGTCTAAATCATGAACCTATTTTGACCTTATCTTGGTATAGAGTATTAGGTGTGGGTCAGTGCCTAGTTTCTGTCACACTAATTTTCAATTTTCCCAGAAATTTTTCTCAAATAGTGAGTTCTTATCCTATTAGTTGGGCTTTTTGGATTTATCAAACACTACATTACTATAGTCATCGATGAGCAAGTATTATTAAGTAACTGCTTTGTATAAAGTAATGGGGACACAAAGAAACAATTGAAAATTAAAAACAAATCAAACTGTGCATACCCTTTGATCCAGCAGCATTGCTACTGCATTTGTATCCCAAAGAGATCTTAAAGAAGGGAAAGGGATCTGTATGTGCAAGAAAGTTTGTGGCAGCCCTCTTTGTGGTGGCCAGAAACTGGAAACTGAGTGGATTCCCATCAATTGGAGAATGGCTGAATAAATTGTGGTATCTGAATATTATGGAATATTATTGTTCTGTAAGAAATGACCAGCAGGGTGAATTCAGAAAAGCCTGAAGAGACTTACATGAACTGATGCTGAGTGAAATGAACAGGACCAGGAGATCATTATATACTTCAACAACAATACTATATGAGGATCAATTCTGATGGACGTGACCCTTTCCAACAATGAGATGAACCAAATCAGTCCCAATAGAGCAATAATGAACTGAATCAGCTACACTCAGCAAAAGAACTCTAGGAGATGATTATGAACCACTACATAGAATTCCCAATCCCTCTAATTTTGTCTTCCTGCATTTTGGATTTCCTTCACAGGCTAAATGTACACTATTTCAAAGTCTGATTCTTTTTGTTCAGCAAAACAACTGTTTGGTCATGTATACATATGTTGTATTTAACTTATACTCTAACATATTTAACATGTATTGGTCGACCTGCCATCCAGGGAGGGGGGGAAGGAGAGGAAAAAATGGAACAAATGATCTGGCAATTGTCAGTGTTGTGAAATTACCCATGCAAATATCTGGTAAATAAAAATTATTATAAAAAATTTTAAAAATTAAAAACAAAACAAAAACAGTCCTTGGCAGCAATCTTATAGTCTCCTAGAGGATAAAACATATAAACAAATCAGTATATATGTGATACTTTTGGGAGGGAGAGAATACTAGTATCTTAAGAAATTAGAAAAGTCAGGAAAGGGCATATAAACTGAATCTGGAAGAATACTATAGATTTCCCAGGCTACTCCCCATGTCTGAAATATACTACTTCTTCACGTCTACCTTTTAGAATACTATAAAGGTAGACGTGAAGAAGTAGTATATTTCAGACATGGGGAGTAGCCTGGGAAAAGACATGAAGAAAGGAAATAAAAACTTGAATTTGGAATAAAGCAAATAAGCCAATTTGGAATGTCCTATGCATGAAGATGTGTAATAATGTGCAATATGCCTGAAAAAGTTAAAGAACTCCAAGTGACAATCTCATCCATATATTCTTTTAGATATTTTTATATATTAAATAATACATATAAATATACTACATGTTTAATATATACATGTAGCTTATTTATATGTATTATTTCAGTGCTGTATGACTCTTCATGACCCCATTTAAAGTTTTCTTGGCAAAAATACTTGAGTGGTTTGCTATTTCCTTCTCCAGTTCATTTCACAGATGAAGAAACTGAGGCAAACAGGGTTGAGTGACATGCTCAAGGTCACTCAGCTAGTAAATATTTGAGGTTGGATTTGAATTCACAAAGATGGATCTTCTTGATTCCAAATCAAGTTCTCTATTCATTGTACCATCTATAAATTTAGAAGTTTATAAACACATACATGGATTGAGATGAGATCACCAGCAGGGAGGATATTAAAAAAAAAAAAAAAAAAAAAAAAAAAGATAAGAGGCTCCAGCACAGAGTACAGGATAAGGATGCTTATAGTTAAAGGGAACATGAACAGTGATTCCAGCCATTTTCTAGCCTCCAAACTAGACTTTCAGAGATCCAGACAGGAAGAACTAAAACACTCAGTTCTGATTTCTTTAAGAATTTCCTCTTCCCCAACCCTGCCACTTTCTACCACACCCTCTAGTCCAAATTCCTTTTTCTTTTGTTCTAAAATGGTAATCAAACAAATACTCCTGTTGTTTGTGGAAAGTACATGTAATTGGATGGCCTAATTATTCCCCTCACCATCCCAGTGACTTTCCAGACCAAAACACCTTTCCCTAGCCACCTCTCTAAGGAATGCAACTTAATGAAATGTAATTCCTAGAAAGTAAAACTCTTGTTTTTCTATTTATTTGCATGCTTAAGGCTTAGAACCTTGCTTAGTAAATAGCAAACACTTAATTAATGTCTTTCATTTGTACATTATTCCACCAATCAATCCCCAGATAGATAAGAATAAAACCAAGAAAAAATCAGGAAAAACTGAGAAAAGGCCATCAAGTTTACCAATCAAGAGATTTACTTTTTGAGGATTGTAGGATATGCTTTGGAAATAGCAATTTCAATTGAGTGGCAGTTTCATTGATATACCTAATGCTAGCTTGCAAAAGGTTGAGAAGTAAGAAGGAAGTATCAACTTTTTTCCTGGAGTATTGCTGTGAATGGAAAGAGAGCTGCATACAATAATAGCTTGAGATGTTAGAGTCCAGAGAAGACTTTTTGTTTTTTAAAGGTGGGGATATCTTTTTATATTTGAATGCAGAAGAGAAGGTACCGATATATAGAGAATGATTGAAGTTTATAAAAGAGATGGTGAAGGAATGAATAAGACAAAAGAGATGGTTTTCTAGGCACAGGGACTGAAGAGGACTTTTGACCAGGAGAGAGGTCTTTCTGCATCAGCAATTGGAATAATAGAGGAGAAAACGGGGAAAGATGTCAAGATATTTTAAGGGGTGCTGGTGATGACTACAGATAATCTCTATTTGCTTAATTAAATAGGAGAATCCAAGGTCCTCTACTGAGAGGAAGGAGGAATGATTGCATAAGAGGTTTTAAGAGATGAGAAAACTCTTAGAATGTGGTAGTCAAAAAAGATTGCTACAGAGTAGTGAGGGACCAGTTGAGGTTAGAAAATATAAATATGTAAGGAGTAGTTAGGGTGAGTAACTTTATGCAGCAGTAAGTGAAGGAAAAAAGAGAAGGTAGGTGGTGAGGGCAGTCCAGGGTTAGGATTTGGCAAAGCATCCTTTAATTTCCTATAGTATAGCAAGCACTGGGATTACAAATCAAAGAATAATAATGAGTTGAAGGGACTGACTCTAGAGCTAAGATGGCAAAAGGAGAAAAAAAATACCAAAGTAAAGAGTAGGAGTAGAGGGAAAGAATGATATTAATGGAGGTCAAAACCAAGACAAAAAAAAAAAAAAAAAAAAAAAAAAAAAAATATATATATATATATATATATATATATATATATATATATATATATATATATATATATATATATAGGAAGATTGAGGCACAAGGAGAAATATTGTTATAGATTATGATCAGAGAAGAAATTTCAGAGTATTGGAAGTGAGATAATGATGGGATAATCATCTCTATATGTACCTGAAAAGAAGTAAAGGATTCAAGTCTTGAGAACCAGGGACATAATTGAGAGATAGCATGAACTACTAAATAGAAGTACAGTAAATAGACATCTGGTCTGGGGGTCCTGCCATCTAGCCTCCCTGGTCCTCCGTTTCCTTTTCTATAAAATTAAGAAATCAGATTAGATGGTCTGTGAGTTCCTTTGCTATTGTGACTGGAATTAACCCTAACCCACAAAGTTGTTTTTGGTTCTTTGTTTTAGAAGAGGACCAGTGATATCATCCATACAATTTATCCATGGTAATCAGCACCTCCCTGTCAACTGCTCCCCTTCTTTACCTCCAAAAAGGTCCAGAACATAGGCAGAGACAAGGAAGTGACTAAACAGGTCCCCATTTTTTCCTTTCAGGATCAGTGAGGCCATAAAAAGGACAATTCTGTTAGTACATGCTTTATTTTATGTAGATCATCAGAAGATCTGAGCCCTTTGGGATCATGCATTGCCCTCCTCCCTAACTCTGCCACTTTCTACCCCACTGCCTTATACATACATTCCTCCCAACCTCTTTGTCTTTTGTTCTAAAATGGTAATCAAACAAATGCTCCCATTTCTTATGGAAGGCTTATGTCAATGGATGGCCCATAAAATTAAGCCATCTGTATCAACAGACAATGGAAATGGAAGAGGGAAGGGGAGAAGTCTAATATGAAGGGTGGCTTGTTGACAATAGAAGGAGGGGTTAGAGGGCACAAAGGAAAGCAATAACAGAGAAAAAAGGATGCAATTCAGGAAAGATAGGGAGGAATGAATGGAAATGAGGGAGTATAGAATGGAAGTAGGGGAAGGGAGTTTGGAATGAGACATCTGGCATCATAATTTCTTTATTTATAAAATAAAGGGAACTGGACTAGATGATCCCTAAGATTTCTTCTTGTTCTAAATCAATTATGCAGAATTCAGAAGTTAATTTTTTAATCATTCATGATCTCCCTTTTGTAGTTTACTAATAAATGTTCCTTCTCCAGCTCTGTTAATAATAGCAAGAATCTCAATCGCCAAAATCTTCTCCTTATGGGCTAGACAATTTAAATTCAATAAAAATTTATTGTCTGTATACACATAAAAGACACTTTGTTAAGAGATGTATTGTACAACCTTACAAAAAAACACTGAGCATTTTTTCATGTAAAAAAAAAAAAAGCCTGTACATTGTGTATTTTAGGAGAAAACAATATGAAAAGAGACTCACTGATTTATTTTATTTAAAGGATCGAAGTCATATTTTGACCTTTAACAACAAAAATAAGAAGAACAAAAAGGTTATCTGAGCCCTAGTTGGTAATAGAGCTTTGAGAGAATTTATTGTGCTCTATTCTCAGGGAGGAGTCATCTCTATCCAAGGGTAAGGTAGGTTTGTTTCTTTGTGGTTCTGTATTGTCTGTCATCAGCAAGTATCCTGCAGACTCCAGAAGGAACACACTTCACTGTTACATCCCCCCCCCCCACTAACAGCTTCCTCTTCCAATCCTCAATCTTTTTCTCTTTCCCCTGTTGTTAGCCTCCCCCAAGTGTGATTAATCCATCTATTGATCTCCTACTGCCATAAAGAGAAGTGAGATATGCCCAAGAATCAGTGCCAGTGCTCCTGTGTGACTAGACTGTTAAGTTGATGGGAGGAGAGACTAGGGGGAAACCTGTACTTTGACTCAGAAAGCATAAAGATTGGGGTTGAAATGTCAATGTTCCCCACCAGCCACAGTAAAAGATGCCCTCCCCCTAATACAGATGCCGCAGATTCCCTTTCAAATGAACTAATATGTGCTCCCTGCTATCTGCAACTTGGTTTCACAAAGGTCTAATAAAAGTTTATGGGCAAAAGTGGGGGGGGAGGAGGAACCTTTTCAAAATTGAGTCAAATGAGAATGTGCTGCATTGATTAAAGCTTCCAGGGAAGATATAATGGATGACCAAAAGCATGCCAGCAAAAGGGATTAGGAGACTAAGAAGGCATTTATCTAATATACCAGAGGCATGATGGTGGGAAGGGAGGTGAGAAAATGATAACTCGGGATGTGGGGATGGAAAGACTGGATAGAAAATCCCCATCTTAAAAAAGGAGAGTGAAATGAAGTGTAGAGATGCTGAATTCACCCACAAAATGTAGTTTTGGCCCAAATAATAAGTGATGTAATTAGGGTAAGCCAGAAAATGACTACATACTTTTAAATAAAGTCATAAATACCTGTCTTCAGTCCCTACAATATTATTCACTCACCCTAAATTCAGGACCATATTCCATTCCATTTCCCCAATGTTTAAAATAACTTTTCAGTCACCAAAACACATGAAGCAATCAAGAAAATCTACAAATTCTTTTTCATATTTAGGAAACCAACTTAGATCCTATAGCAAATTCTATTTTGAATTTTAGTTCATTCAACTAGAAAACTAAACAAGTTGAAAATCTGTTTCTCAGTTTCAGAATCTTTGCTTCCATATAGCAGGTCAAGTAGATAGGTTCCTTTCAAGGTTCCTCTTCCCTTAGTGGATAGTATGCATGACCCCAACTCTTGGAAGGCAACATCAAAAAACAGGAAGAGTCTGACATTGAGAAGTCAGGAAAAATGGACTTAAATGAACTGAACACTAAATATAGAACAGCTAGCTAGTGAAGTGAATTCCAGTCGAATTTGGAATCAGGATGACCTGAGTTCAAAAACAGCCTGTCTGCTTCAATTTCCTCATCTGTGAAATATCAATAATAATGGCTGGTATCTGACTTTCAGAGCTGATATGAGGAATAAATGATATTTGTAAGCCACTTATTACAACAACTGGCATATAGTGGCTTGATCCCTTCCCTAAAGCACTTTGATAAACTTAACCAATTATATAAATGCTAGTAATTATTAGAGAAAAATATATGTAATCTTAAAGAACCCTATAAAAGCTAGTAACTATTATAATTATTAGAAAAACTATATATATATATATATGTATATACATATATATATGTATATACATATATATATACATAAGCTTAAGGAACCATATAAAAATTAGTTATTATTATAATTATTAGAGAAACTAAATATAGATAATATTTAAGAACCATATAAAAGCTAGTTACTATTGTAATTATTAGAAAAACAACATATATAAATAATTTTAAAGAACTATAAAAATGCTGGTTATTATAATTATTAGAGAAACTATATATAGATAATCTTTAAAAACATGTATGTTATTATTATAATTATTAGAGAAACCATCATGTATTATATATAGTCTTAAAATTATATAGGCACAAGTTATATTATTAGAGAAATTATATTTATAATCTTAAAGAATATATATAAATTCTATCTATTATATTATTAGATAAACTATATCTATAAAGTCTTAAAAACAAATAAATGCTCATTATAATTATGATTATTAAAGATTATATATAGGTTCTTAAAGAATTATGTAAATGCTAGTTATAATTATTAAAGAAATTATATATAAAATAATATTAAAGAACTACATAAATACCTGTTATTATTACAATTATTAGAGAAACTATATATAGGTAATCTTAAAGAGCCATATAAATGCTAGTTATTATTATAATTATTAGAGAAATTATATATATAAATAATCTTAGAGAATTGTAGAAATGGTAGTTATTAGAGAAACTGATTCTATTCTATTACTGGTCCCATAGAATAGTCACTAATGGATCAATGTCAAATTGGAAGGAACAGTGACTTCCAGAAATCCCAGGCCTGGTGTTGTTTAACTTTTTCATCAGTAACTAAGATGAAGGCACCAATAATGTGATCACCAAATTTGTGAAATCAAAAATTTAAATGGATGGATAGTATATTGGGTGACATAGTAATCTTTTATCATTCTCTTTTGCTATGTGTTGGAAACAACCTTGGGCTTTGAACCAGAATTAAAACTTTTTATCTCTGCTAGCCAAAAGATACAGGCTTTGTTTACTGAGGCAGTACCAGGGCTTTCTGATCCTTCACCTTGATGATTATTTTATATTGGTTAAATTTCTCTAAGAAATCATTATAATCAGATTAAATTGCTTTTAATTTTGTTCATTTTCAATTTTCCATAAGCAACAAAAACCTATTCATTTAAATAGATCACACTGGAACTGTTATACCAGCAGTATCTTTTCCTCTTCATCCTTTAAAAAACAATAATTTGATGTTAACATTGATCTTGCTAGATTGAGATGACAATAATCTGAATGTACAAAACAAAAACAAAAACTGTGTCAGTAATGAGTTATGTCCAGCCCATTAAAGAATAATCAGTCTCATTTTGAGAGAAATACTCATGATTTGTTAAGTTTTTGAAGCATTTATATACTATGTGGGTCTTTTATTTCTTAATCCTTAACTTTCTAAATTCCCAAATATCTCCCAAGATTCTGCTTTTCTCAGTGAAGTCACCAAGTATCAAGGTATATTTTAATCTAGTTTGGGAGGGGGTCTTATTAATTTCTTTGAAAAATTTCTGTGCTTTATCATTTTTGGTCAATGCTACCCATAGCCATCTAATTCTGGCAGTGCATTATTATGACATCGGCTCTCTCTTTCCCGTTTATCTCTGTTAGCACACACATCAGACCACAAATTATTTAGTTTAACAAATATCTCACAATAATTAATTATGTAAATTCAAAAACTTCTTGTTTCTATCCAGATAAAATAATACATACATGCAAAAGAAAATTAAAATTTTAAAATTTAGGTTTGGCACCCCAAAATGTGCAGTTTCAATAGTTCTTAAACTTTTAAGCCTAATCTATAACATTTCCTATCGTTTAGCTCAGCTAGAAGTCCAGTTGTCCAGTTCTGCCTCCTCCTGGGTCCTCTAAGATACTGACATCTACACTAGAATATAGTCATATTTATTTGAGGACTGCCAACCTTAATGCCATGATTTAAGTTGACACCCATACTTTACCATCTCAGTCTCAATTTTACTAATGATGAAGCCCCCTCTCGTTGCTATTTAATCATATTACTAAAGATCACTTAACTGTGCCCAGAGAGAGAAGAGAATAAAAACATACTATCATATGTCATTAATGTTTTTCCCATCCTTGATTTTCTCATCTACAAAATGATGTAGACAACATCATCCCAAAAGTTCCAGCCAGATCTAAATCTCAAGAATTCCATAAGCTTAAAAAACAAGAATGATTCATCCTGACACACTATCATCACCCATAATTCACAAAAAATCATGTTCTTTTTTTATAGTAAATTCTACCCATTGCTAGTTATCATTATGGTAATCCATCATAGATTGTTGAGGATTTCTTCAGAGCCTTGCTTCAGTTTGTTGAAAGTGATTGATTATGATATTTGATATTCTTAGAATCCAATCTTTGCAGTATATGTGGTCCAGATCCTGCTTCCTAGTACTGTGAATTATATATTCCAAGGAAAGTTGTTTCTGGCTTAGGACAGGCATTGATCACCCTCTTCCATTCTGGGAGTGAGTTTCTCTCATGAATCTTCATTGGTTCTCATGTTGTTGGAGCTCAAAGAGAATCAGAAGTTATTCCTGGTTTAGTTGAGCCATTGGAAAGCTAGTGGTTTGGGATTTTTTTTAAAAAATGGATCAGTACAGGACTATATAGAAATGGCAGGACACAGTCTTAAATTAATCTAACATTTTCCCATTATGTTTTTATGTCTAGAGAATAAACAAAATGATAAATCAAGCCCTAATTTGTAGCCTTTGTTAATTTTTGAGGTATGAAAGCTCCCACTTAAAACTTAGTAATTAGTTCTCCTAAGCAATGTAAGATGACCTAAGCACATCCATGATCAAAGTCAACTGAGTCTGTTCTATGCTCCTCTAGAGGGTTTCCTCCATTAGATTATAAGCTCCTTGAGTTCAGAACCTATCTTTTTTTTTTGCTCAGATTTATATCCTTAACACTTAGACAAATGCATGGTTAATAAATGCTTATTGCCTTCATACTGCCTAACTGGATAACATTGTTTATTCTCCAGCAGAGAATGCTAGCAGGGGGAAATACTAGTCTTCTGCAAATAGATGGTTTATTATATGTACAGTAGGTGTGATATTATCATGATATGATATGATTTATGATATATCATATCCCCTCAGCACATATGGCAAGAGGATAGATGTGGAATTATAAACACATTCCAGAGAGTTTGAATTCCATGGTTACTTAATAAATTTTAAAACATACAAAAATAATTTAAGGGAATTCTTAGATTAGTTAGCTGGTGTGAGGAAAGGCTTCAGAAGTAGATGCCAGTGGATGTAGTAAACAAATTCTATTCAGAGGTCTAGAATTTGAAAACCAGTGAATTCAATAAAAAAGTTAAGAAAATAATAGAGCTAAACAAGCAAATGAAGTCTCTCTCTCCCTCCCTGTGTGTGTGTGTGTGTGTGTGTGTGTGTGTGTGTGTGTGTGTGTTAAGGGGGAGGGGAATCTTATGCAACATGTAGCACACTTGAACCAATAATTCAACCTAATTCAAATCACATTTCTTTAATAAACTCACACTCCAAATAATCAGGAGATAAAGGGAATGATATAAAGGGTATATGTTTAGATTTGGGCATATGATCTCCCACAAAAGCAGAGCTTCCATATTTCACTTAGCTTTGAAATAAAATTGGATCAGAGAGGAACATGGATTGAAAACTGGCTGAAAATTGGCAAATAAAAGAGATCACAAGAAGTGCCAGTATTTCCAGGTCAGGGGCATATCCTTTAGTAGAATTATTCATTCCTAGCCTCTTTATCAATAAATCAAAAAGAGGACTTAGCTGGTTGATTAAGTCTACAGATGGTTCTAAATTAGGCAGTGCTGTCAACACCCAAAGGACAACAATGTCCCCAAGGATGTTAGAAATGAGGGGCAGGAAATAACAAAACAGGGTTAAATTGGGCTAGATGGAAACTACATCTGGGGAAAAATAATTCAAAAAGCAGATATCCATTGGGCCAATGAAATTTGGAACACAGTGGTGCCAAAAGAGACCCAGGTGCAACACCGGATGGCAAATTAGGTAAGATTTTGAAATATAATGGGACAGCCAAAAAAGCTCATACTATTGTGTGCTGACTTGTTTTTACAAAGACTCTTCATAACACAAAAGAAAAAATCTGTCTACCTTAATCGATCTAGCACTTTATTCTACTTATTGAAATTGTACAACAGAAATGTGATGGTAAATGTTTAACAACTAATTCTCTTTAAAAAGATGGGGAAGGGTTTTATGACACACTTGTAAAGTAAGTTCAATCTGCATCATTAACATTTTCTCCATTATTTTTTTTAAGTCTAGGCCATTCACAAAATAATAAAAATAAATCCTAATTTGTAATATATGTCAATTTCCAGAGTGTAAATGCTCACACTGAAACTTTAACAATACAAGTCAAAGGCTCAAAGTCGATTGCAGCACGGGATCAAACTTACTTACTATAAACATATCTATTTATACATATGGTTTTTATAGTTATTTAAATAATAATTATTTAATTATTAGTTAATTAATAATTATTCATAATTATATATAATATATAATATTGATATATAATAATATTATATATTAACATTAATAAAATATATTATATACTATATTATATATAATATAATATATACATATATCATTATATTTATATATATAATGATATATATATATATATATATATATAAAATAATAATGCCAGAATTCAGTAAATGGTCACATAGGGCAGCAAGGACTAACTTAGGGCACAAGATTCCATTGGAAGAGATTTTAATATACCTTGAGAATGGTGAGGAGGAAAAGTAGAACAGTATGGGGGAAAGTGAGGCTTGCACTGACCTGAGATTCACTGGGCCCACTGCTGGATAAAGAATTTTACCTGGTAGATTGCTAATTTCCCTGCTTATAATTGATAACTATATTCAAAGTTCAGTTGTTTCTTGCTGATGGTTTACAAGTATTTTTAGTGCTCTTGAAATTTCACACTTTATGCTTTGGATATATCAATTGTAAATAAACACACCATATATTTGCCTGTTTATATGCTGATTCTGATGGGTTTGGTTTATTTTTAGGTTGAGGGATGCAAGTTGACACACTTGAAACTAAAACAGAAATAACTAACCAAGAAAAAAGAGACCAAGAAACCTAGAAATGAAGTCAAATCCTTCCTTAGATTCAAAGCTTTCTGTTTCTATAAGTCTCACCTAAGAAGCAAGTACCCTTCTCAGACAAGAAAACAGACTATGAGGGTGTCTGGTCAGAAATAAATGAAGAATCCTATGGGTGGTGAACTGGCTTCCAGAGTTGAGGCAATTGAATTTGTCATACAATTATCCCTTTCTACATTGAGGCTTTTCCCATCACAGTTTTGATATGTTGTAAGAGATTAAGTGGGAATTTGGGGGGAATTTTGTGGAAGTTATAGCTGACACTCAAAGGTCAACAGATGACACAAAACTTCTGATAAAATACCCAAATTTTACAATAAGGTAATGTTAATACTCCATAAAAGAAGCAAAAAAAAATTCAAACTACTTCTGCAATATGAAGGAAGGGACAAAAAAATTTTACACAGATCTTCCAGATTGTTTGGGTGTCATGTCTCTAACAACCTTAGTGTGGAAGGGATAGCTGTACCTCTATCAATGCAACAAGAGTGCATGATTTCTCCTGGCTGCTGCTAGACTCCAATCCAGAGAACTCTAAAGAAATAACTCTTGAATGTCCCTGCTGATATCTCTAGCCTTCAGCAAAACCACCTCTGGTTCTCCTAACCTATAAATCCATTATTTCAATACATATTAAACTCCCTCTGATGCCATCTTTGTCTCCTTCTTTTATAACAGGACTCATCTCCTTTGTGACAAACTTCTGATGACCCAAATCATTGACTGAGACTAACTAAACCTGATGAGCACTCTCTCCTTCCCAGTTAAACAGTTAAGAAGATGGTTAGCAATGTCACTGGAGCAAACAAGTCCTGCTCCAAAAAGAAAGCACTTGATTTATGTAGAGTATTATTATTTAGTGCTCTATCTTCACAAATGATTAGAAGCAAATACAGAACCATCCCATCTTTTGTTCTGCAACTGATGGCCTTGTTTTCAGTGGCAATTATGTAATAATAGCAATGTATTGTTCCTTATATGGAAACGTGGTTTTAGAATCAAGGGATCCAGGTATGAATTTTGACTCAAGCCTTTACACTATGACACTATCTAATTTTTTTTTTTACTGGCAAAATATTGTTAGTCTCAACAATCTTTAAAGTCCCTCCCAGTTTTAAATTTCTGATTTCTCCTAAGTAAGTTATCAACTGCCAGGAAAGAACCAGCAACAGGGAGAAGAGAGATGGTCCTCTTCCTGGCTAGAGCAAAGGGGCAGAAGATGCATCGGAGCTGCCTGCTCAGCACAGCTGCATCTCATCAAGTAAAAGGCAGGGGGCTTGGCTAAGACATCTCCTCTGATGTAACTAGGTATCCTGGCCGCCAAAGCTAGAATCTGTCTAATTGTTTTGACATCTCTGCTCTCAGACACTGCCCCTCTTCCTATTCCTCACCTACCTCATCATACCTTTCCTATGGATCTGTCCTCTGCCCCAAATGTCTTGATCTACTCCCTCTCCTGGTTTAAGGTCTATGGATCAGCACTCATTGCTCAAACATCCTGGGCTTCATAATTTTTCCATTAGGACGAGGTAGGAATAAATGCTATCTTCTCCCATCCACTCCCAAATCTGCCCAATTTTGCTTAGTATCTTAGACTAGGAGAAACTGGTTAAATGTGACTATGTTTAGCCTGAATGAAGACAACAGGAGCCTGTTAACAGCTGTCCAAAGACGATGGTGGGAAAAAACCCAAAAATGTTTGTATCTTCCCCTTGTGGCAAGAAAAAAAAAGACTTTCTCCCTTGTGCCGATTAAGATTCTGGCCCATGCTTTCTACTCTAGCTCCAGTTGGCTGCTTGCAGGGACCCCCGGACAACTTCCTCAGTGGAATGGAATTATCTAAACCCTTCCCCTAAATAACTATTACAATGGTGCCTGATGATTTAATCAAATCTTCTTCAGACTGCCTGTGAGACAACTGGCTGGGTTAGGGATGCAATCTGTGATCATGGAACGAAGCCAAATTAATTGGGATTGAACCCATAACCCTTGTCTCATTAGCAGGATGCTCTAAACCAACTGTGCTAACTAACCAGCCACATATAGTAAGACTGGCAAAATGGCAGGATTATCTATTACAACAATTTTCCTCCCAATCGTGCTTTGTCTTAATAAAGATATTCCATAAGAATGACATAAACTGTATCACCATATGGGTAAAGCTTAATGTTTGAAAGAATCAAATGGGTGTTATAAAACCCTACAATAAGGCTATCAGAACTCAACATTTCAATACTATTTGGTCCATTTTGTTGTAAGCCCATCCTTATTGATAGACATACCTTTCTAACAAGAAGTAAGGTGAGGAAAGACAGACAAAGAGCAAATCATAAGGCTTCATTATAATAGTTATTAGAGGAAGATCGCAGAGAGAGGAAAGACAGACAGAAAGAGCGAGAGCAAGAGCGAGAGAGAGAGAAAGAGAGAGAGAGCGAGAGAGAGAGAAAGAGACAGAGAGAGACAGAGAGAGACAGAGAGAGACAGAGAGAGAGACAGAGAGAGAGAGAGAGAGAGAGAGAGAGAGACAGAGAGAGAGACAGAGAGAGAGACAGAGAGAGACAGAGAGAGACAGAGAGAGAGAGAGAGAGAGAGAGAGAGAGAGAGAGAGAGAGAGAGAAACAGAGAGAGAAACAGAGAGAGAAACAGAGAAAGGGACAAAGAGAAACAAAAGACAGTGACAAGAGATAGAAAAATATGTATGTGTATTGGGGGGAGGGAATGGCTTGGGCCCGTCCCTTATTGGTCTAGGGAACTTAAAGGTGAGTATAGCATCATCTCTGTAATTTATATTTTTATAGAGTTGCCTAGATCAAAGCTTCTTAAACTGTGAGTCATGATCCCATATGGGGTCTTGAAAATGAATGTGGGGATTGTGAAATTATGATTTATTATCAGTAAATGTTTGATTTATATATCTATTTTATATGCCCATATACCTGGGGGTCATGTAAAAATTTCTTGGGCAAAAAGAGCTCAACAGGTAGAAAAAGTTTAAGAAGCCTTGACCTAGAGCACAGGTAGATTTAATGGCTTTGCCCCAAATCCCACAAACAGGAAGTATCAGAGACTGAATTATAATCCAGGTTTTCCTGGCTTTGGATCCCATTCTCTATTGATTACACGAATTCTACTCTAGACAGAGAGAATATTCTCTCTGTCTCTTGTGGTAGATATAAGTATATTATGCACATGTAGATATACATAGTATCACTTGAAAACCGAATATCAAAGTAGAGATAGAACATTGAACAAAAGCCAAGATCCTGAAGCAAATGAAAACATTTAGAATCAGTCTCTTAGTAGAGAAATTAGGCTTTAGGAAAAGGGCCATCTCCTCTTGAGATTATATCAAAAGTCAAAATGTTGAGAACTTTTGAAGACTAGAGGAAGAGAGATGAAGGAGATCAAAATCAATGCCCATAGTCTTCTCATTAAAGTAGGAAACCCCTGAGGGAAGAGGGAAGATTTGGGGAAAAAAAATTGGGAATTAATTAGAAATGATTGGAAAGATTGCCATGTAGCCATGAGGACAGAAATTAATTACATGATTTTGAATTTGACTTCATAATTTTGATTTCCAAGATGACATGAATTTGTAGTGATCATGGTTTTGTGTTTGTGCACTGCTTTCTTGTTGCTGCTGGTGGGGAGAAAGATGTTTTATTAATGTCTCTTTCACTTTGTCTCACTCCCTAATAACTATGTGTAACATCCTCGCTTAAAAACAACAACAAAAAATATGGCCAAGCAAAAGTGATCAATGTATTGGCCATACCTGATAAAGTATGCTTCATCCAGATATATAGTTCACCACCTCTGCCAAGAGGCAAGAGCATGTTTCACCATCAGTCCTCTGGGGACATGATTAGTCAATGTATTAATCAGAGTTCTAAGCAGAAATAGATATAGAGATGACTAGTATTAGAAATAATCCAAAATTAAAGATAATCAAGGAAAAGGAAAGGAGCAGAAGGCTAAGGGATGAAGGACATTAGATTATTGGACAGGTCATTTTAGGTCCACAACACTGAAGAGAGGAAAGTAAGATCAGAACGAGTATAACAGACTAGATGAACATGCATAAATGGAGGAGAGAATGCCTAAGGATTTCCTTGTCAAGCTATTATCCATTATTTTCAACCCACATAAGGCCATCTTCTCTTCTTATCATATATTTTTTAAATTTAGTTACTAATGTGAATATTTAATTCAGCAATGATAATGGCAAAGAATGAAATGGCAGTGATACTCAATTCACTTGAAGCAGAGAGACTTGAATGTTGATAAATAACAAAAATGATCGAGACAGAGTAAGATAATCAGGAGATGTTAACTTCAAAGATGGAAAGTTAACTGAGGAATAGACATTCAGAGAGAGTGCAGTAGCAACAGGAATAGGAAGCAAAAAGGATATCAAATGTTTCTGATTTTGTAGAGATATAATAGGAAGAAAGAAAGTAGAAAGTATTAATAGAAAGAGATCTACAATTCTGATGGACGTGACCCTCTTCAACAATGAGATGAACCAAATCAGTTCTAATTGTTCAGTAATGAAGAGAATCAGCTACACCCAACGAAAGAACTATAGAAAATGAGTGTGGACCACAACATAGCATTTCCACTCCTTCTGTTATTTTCCGCTTGCATTTTTGTTTTCCTTCTCAGGTTATTTTTACCTTATTTTTTAAATCTGATTTTTCTTGTGCAACAAGATAACTGCATATATATATATATATATATATGTGTGTGTGTGTGTGTGTATACATATTTATATACACATATATATGTATATGTATATATTGCATTTAACATATACTGTAACATATTTAACATGTATAGCCATCAAGGGGAGGGGGTGGAGGGAAGAAGGGGAAAAGTTGGAATAGAAGGTTTCATTGCAAGTGTCAATCCTGAAAAATTACCCATGCATGTCTTGTAAATAAAAAGCTATAATAATAAAAAAAGATTTACAAAAAAAAAAAGAAAAGAAAAGAGATTTTGTGTGTCTGGAACATTTTAAATAGATAGGTAATGGTGGAACAGAAAAGTTAGAGTTTATCAGGTTAAAGATGAGAGAACAGTGGTAAACAGCAAAGAAAAGGGAATTTCACCCATGATGATAATAGCTAACATTCATATGCTTTTAAAATTTCAAACATATATATATATATATATATATATATATATATATATATATATATATATATATATGCATATCCTTTGGTCCAGAGCTCATGGGTATAGGAATTTTTCCTCATTAGTAGAGATCAATAGCCCCTACCTGCATTGGGTTGGAATACAGTTGCTATGAGTAAAGAAGAAGAGAAATCACCAGTTTTTCTTTGATTTCTCTTCATACTTTGAGTCAGTCTCATTTGAGCTTTCTTTGAGTCACTGAGTCTCCTCAGATATTGGAATTTTCTGGCTTCTAGATTTGAGGGGGAAGATGGAAGGTTCTAACACCACTTTAGGTTTTTGAAAGAAAAGACTAGGGAAAGCCAGCATGAAAAGATCTGGTAATCTCCATCAAGCCCCTGTCTCCAGATTATTACATTAGGTACTTTGAGGAACTTCCTGTAGGTTAGGTCTCTCTATTTTTTTCTGTCTCTGTCTCTCTGTATGTGTCTCTGTCTCTCTTTGTGTCTCTCTGTCTCTGTCTATCTATGCCTTTGTGTCTCTGTCTGTGTCTCTGTGTCTCTGTCTGTGTCTCTGTATGTGTGTGTGTGTGTGTGTCTCTCTCTCTTTCACTCTCTTTCTCTTCTACTTTTTCCCTATTCTAGTAAATCCATTTTCCATCTTGGATGTAAAGGAAAGGGTGGGGCGGGGATGAAGGAAGGAATATTTTCTCCCCTCCTATCCTGGATTGCCAAAATTCTATCTTGGGTAACAGGGGAACAGGTTTTTATCTTAGACATTTTCCCTTCCACCACTCCAGCTTGCTATACCCCAGATGGCTGGGCAGAGCATATACCCAGTACTCTCCTGCTAATACTCTTGCTTCCTCTCCAACTCCACTATTTTTTAATATTTGCCACCATCTTTGATAGATACTGAGCCTCCATCCCCAGTCCTATGCCCCTATAGGGAATAACCCAGAATTTATATTCCACTTAAGTCCTCAGATGCACTCCTCTCTTTCCATTGGTGTCAAGGGTGGGATAAGAGTAGGAGGACAGCTGTATCACCCCACTCCTTAAGGATATGACCATTCATTTTTATAAGAAGGGAGCTACAAACTATAATCCTATAGTAAACTGAGGCCTTCCCTTGTGCTCTGTCATTGAATCCTAAGATGCTATTTGCTGTTATATTCATTAAACCTCTGGTCATTATCATATATGTTCCTTTGTTCCTTTGGTAAGACTTCCAGGTCTTTCTACTCTGTTTGGAGTGACATTTACTATTTCTCTTCATTAGTGTAAACTCCTTAAGAGAAGGACTTTCTTCCATTTAAAATTTGTATTCCCAGCTCTTAATAATACAATTCAAAAATAACCACTCAATTAAGACTTTTTTTTTAGGACATTCATTTCACACACACAACTTGCAAGTCTGCATTGACCTCCATTTACATTTTCCAAGACCAGAGTAACAAGGCAAATGTTGGAAGCAAATAGCATATAATAAATGCCCACAATGGGTGAGGGGATATGCAACTTATTTAGAGAAGCATTTCATTTGGCACAAAGGGATGCACCTTCTAGAAGAAAGGCAAGGCATAAACAAGCGTGGCTCCATGTGCAACTAAGAGCTCTGTCGGAAAGGAGAGGAAATGTTGAAAACAAAAAACCTAACTCAGAAGGGAAATGGTCCGGAGGATTGTGTGTCATACTCCAATGTCAAGCTCATGAGTTTTGAATTCATTGGAGTGGAGCTGGAGAGGGTAGAATCCTTAGCAGGTCAATATGAACAGTCCTGCATTGTGACCAAGTCTTCCCATGATGAATGGTGAGGACATTGGCAAAGATTACCGAATCAGCAGCCCTTGAGGTAGGGGAACACCTTAGCCTCGCAATATTTTTAAGGTCATTATGGAAGCTGACTAATGAGATAGAACATGCTGAGCCAAAGAAATCTGGGCTACAAAGGCACATTTAGACCCTTTCTGGTCCCCTGACATATAATTTCAACCCCAAACAGCAAAAACCATCAAGTTTATGATCCCTCTCCTGAACCGAGGAGCTCAAGATGTAGATAAGATTGATGTTATGAAGACCTAAAGAAATAAGGCTTTGTGATTCTGAGGACAAGAATGTAGAAACTAATCAAATATTTCAAGATGGAAATGCTTTACTAAGGGAAAGACTGAATTTCCCATTTCTTGTTCAGTCATTTCAGTCATATCCAACTTTCATGATCCCATTTGGGGTTTTATTGGCAAAAATCCTGGTGTAGTTTGCTATTTTCATCTCCAGCTCATTTTATATGTAAGGAAACTGAGGAAACAAGTTAAGTGACTAGTCGAAAGTCCCAAAGCTGGTGTCTGAGACCAGAGTTAAATTCACGAAGATGAGTCTTTGTGACTCCAGGTCAGCATTCTATCCATTGCTCCACCTAATTGGCATGAGTTTCTCACTGATAATCTAGGGAAGCAGCATCATAGAGAGATCAGAACAAAGGATCATTGAGCTATGATGACCAAAGAGAAGACTCTTGTAAAGAGGGAAAACTAGAAGAAACATGGACTAGACTCAAGAACAAAGCAGGAGAGGAACCCATTTCTCTCACCACACATTTTCCTTTCATCCAATGATCTTGTGTCTCTGCTGAGTTGAAAAAAGCAAGCCTGAGAGCAGGTCTCATATTGCTAATATGAGATCTTATCTTAAGGTCATGAAAAGGGAGATAAATGATTCTTTCCCAAAATTAAGACAAAGAAGGCCATGAAGACATTTTCTCCTTCCAAGACTGATTAGTCAAGCCTTCACCTATAATCTTCCTTGACAGGCATTATTTAATAAATGAAAATATTTAATTTACATAGTACTGTGCTTTGGCAATGGGAGGAGGGAGAAAGCTTCTCAGAAAACATCCTGACTTTTTATATGTTATTTCTATTTTTCTAGCCAATCAAATGTTGTTGTTCCCTGGGGGTGTTAATCAATTATCAGTCTGTTTATTTTTTTTGCTATTTGAAGACTGTGCCCAGTAAAACCAAAAATATAATAAACTGAAGGGTTTTATAATTGAAATGAACATTCCTTCCTTTCTATCATGCCTGG
This sequence comes from Sminthopsis crassicaudata, assembly GCF_048593235.1. Lineage (NCBI taxonomy): Eukaryota > Metazoa > Chordata > Mammalia > Dasyuromorphia > Dasyuridae > Sminthopsis > Sminthopsis crassicaudata. The sequence goes on along the minus strand of NC_133619.1, from coordinate 79,750,856 downwards.
ATGTAGGAAATTAAATTTTGTATGTTAACTATATTGTCAATAATGCATTTCATAAAGGTCATAATGTCTGGACTTTAGCAAAATGACTTTTTATTTAACTATTAAGATTTTTCCCCCTTGTTATCAAAAGAAATGCCAGTGGAATTACTTTTTTATTTCATTCTATAACATTAGTCTATTTTATTGCATCTTATTCAACATCTTCTCAGGCTATGCTATGAAACCTCCAAATTTTATTGGTGATAGGGTCTGTCAGTCTAAAGTGTATTTTTCCTATCTCCTAGACAGAACCTATTTGTTAGTTTCAATTCAAAAGTCTCCCACATATTTGGTGTTCTTGCCATATCTTTTTCCCATATTAGAAACCAAAATCAGTATTACTACAAGTATGAAATTGTGAACACAAGATTTAGTCAAGAACACCTGATATAAATCCCAATTCTGAAAAATGATAATAAATAAAATAATAAAAATTAAAGTAAATAAGTAAACTATGAATAAGTAAATAATAATAATAATAATGATGATAATGGTGATAATAATATTTTTATTTTAATAGTATTTTATTTTTCCAATTATATGTAAAAGTATTTTTGACATTTATTTTCATAATTTCAAACTTTTCTTACTCTCTCTCTTACTCCCTCCCTCTAGCAGGGCAGCAAACAGTCAGATATAGGTTATCATGTACAATCATTTTTTTATTAATTATAGTTTTTATTTGCCAGGTATATGTATGGGTAATTTTACATCATTGACAATTGCCAAATCTTTTGTTCCAAATTTTCCCTTCCTTTTCCCCCTAGATGGCAGGTTGACTAATATCATGTACAATCATTTTAACAAATTTCCATAATTGATAATATTCTTTAGATAGCTAAGTGCCGTAGTAGACAGAGTAGTGGTCTTAGAGTAAGATGGCTTGAGTTCAAATTCTGCTTCCAACACTTACTATGGGCAAATCAATTAATTTCATTCCTCATTATTACCCAAACTAGACTAAAATGTAATTAGGAAATATTTAACATAATAAACCAAAGTACAATAGACCATAAGCAACATTACATTTCAAAACGGTTAATATATAGCTAAAGGAATCCTTGTGTACAAGTGGTCCCATCTCTATTTGAGTTTAAGATTTTAGATTGGATGATATGCAAGGTTCTGTACAAATCTGAGCTTAGATTTCCCATGTCTGAAGGTTTCTAAAAATAGAAATTAGGTACTCTTTGTAGGCTACTGCAGATGGGCTTCTAACATGGATATTGATTAGATCAATTGACCTTTGAGGTCCAAAATTTCATTTTTCTGATTCCATGAATCCTAGAGTAGAACTTTGAAGGCAGCTTATGCGTATGAAAAGTTTTCAGCTCCAGACATCACCAAAAATAGATTTTTATGGACTTTCTGAGCTGCATTAAAGACATCCTTGCCTGCCTTTGTATTTGATCAGAGAGGGAAATATAAGCATGCACAGGTGTGCATGTACACACACATACACACATACACACACACACACAATATTTTCATTTTTAGTAGTTATGTCAAAGGGCCTAGCTTAATTTTGAAGTAATTTTCTTTTGAGTCAAGCCCTTACTCAGAAATCTAGAAAAAGAAAAAAAAATATTTTAACTGAATAGTCCAGTATGCTGGCACCAATCCCATACCTGCAAGCATGTGAGCCATAATACATCAGCAGAAAGTTTGATTAATAGTGAAAGGAGAATCAAATAGTTTTGTACATTCTCCAAGTGAATTATAATGTCCTTGTTCCCATAAAGTCCCATACCAAGCATTTCCCGGTGTTGCTTGTTGGGTCCCCACCACAGCCGATCAACTGCTCTTGTCTCTCTGATGGCCAAAGCTCTAAGTCTTTGTTTTTCCAATCTAGTATGCTTTTTTTGGAGGTATTTTCAAGCATGTCTCTGGCATTCTTTAAGGATTTACTACTTTCTCTGATCTTTTTACCTTTGGTGATAACAAGGGTGAGCTTAGGCAGGAGTTATATCTGGACCCAGCATAATATATGACTTAGCAACAGAACTCTATGCCAGGGATCTCATCTTTACTGATCAAATGAGATAATATATGGAAAGAAGTACAATGAAAATATTAACTATTAACATTTTTACTGTTAAATGCAGGTTATTTATGTAATTAAATTACTGATTCAGGAAGTGAACAAAAACACTCCCTACTTGTATTGAAAAAAAGATGTCTGTGTCCCAACCCCTTATTCTTTGTCAATTTACTCCTCTTAAGTACATGGATAGAAATATTCTAATCATAGGAGCCTGTCAATTACCAGTCCCATGGAAGGCTATATGGTCAACTATTCTTAAGACATGATGCCCTCAGGTCATTATCAGTTTCTGAAGTTACTTTAGAGAGTTGGAGAATGGCAGATCCCTGCTATATATTCCTGTAAAGTCTTAGTTTTAGAACTGTGAGGGACCTTAGAGAACCATCGGTTCAAACTCTACATTTTATAAAGGAAGAAAATGAGAAACAAAGATGATTTGTCCAAAATAATGGCAGGATCAAGTTTTGATACAAAAGTCAATTTGGAACACTTTCTCTTAGAAAGGACATTGATAAGCTGGAAAAGGTCAAGAGAAGGATAATCCATATGGTAAATTGAAAGTCCTTGAATTTACACCACATACACATCATTTGAAGTTAATAGTACACATCATTTGCAATATCTGCAAATTGAATTGTCCTGTTTGACCACAGATGGCAAAATTAGGCACAATGGATAGAAATAAGAAAGACTCCAATTCAGGCAGGATGTCAGGAAGCACTTCTTGTCCAATCAAAGATACTTTCATTACCATCATCACAACTTTCCTGAAACCAGGCTCCTTAGGTTCTCCACATTAGTGTGTGCTATCAGAGAGGTTCTGTGCCTGAGCTAATCTTTATTATGCTTGTTATCACTAGCTAATTGTTTAGAAGGATAGTTATGATTTGACACTTTGCTGGAACAACAAATACCCAAAGTCCTGAGAATTAAAAATAGAGCTAAAAATTGGCTGGGCTGCATAATAAAGAAATATCACTATCAAGGGGAAGGCAGGGATGTTTAATGGCACATTTCTAACTTTTATGGAAGTTGATATCATATAAGACAAGCAAAGTTGTCCCATAAAATCTCCCATAGGGTTCGGGATTCTTACTAGCTCAATTAAAATAGCATTTCTTAAAGAGTTTTACTTTGATGCATGTGGTAAACATCATAAAATAAATACAAGTTAGGTTAAATGGAATTGAATTTTCTCTTCTAATCATAATTACAAGTTTCTCACTAATTGAATCAAACTCCTATCACAAGTGGACAGGCAAAGACATTGGGAATCAAGAGGCTATTGAATTCCTAAAGCTTTATATTGGACTACATTATTGCATTTATTGATCATTCTTTACCCATCATGAATAATATCCCCCAGGTGAACTACCATTTACATGAAATCTTCACTTCTTCTCAAGTAACATATAACTGATACAGAATACAAGGGGTGAGGATTATATGTTGGTGGTGATTTGTTTGCAAATTTAAATAAAGCTAGATTTACTTGCAAAAGCCATCTGTATGCAAAATCATCAGTCATTACTGTAAATAACTTTTTTCCCCATCAAATTAAATTACTGGAAGATTGGGAGGGAATATGGATTCAATCAGCAATTCTTAGCTATTTTTTTTCCTTCTGCTGGAGCTCTAAAAGCAGATGAGGTGTTTTAATTACTAGACTTTACATGTGGAAGAAATAAGTCTAAAGGAAATAGCACAGTATTCTTTCCAAGTTTGAATTACAAATTATTCTAGGACCCTGGAGAGAAACAACACAGAAAACAAAATTTTAGAAGATTCTTTGTCAAGTCAATCTTTCAATCAATCTCAAAAGCCACTTTAAGGACCCAATTTCTTCCTTATGTTCTATTTGCCAAATGGAAAGAAAATATTTAATCAGCGATAGGTGGTACCATTATTCCAGGCTACTCCTATAATAAGCTTAGGTATATATCTAAAAAGAATACATATTAATGCCAAATTTGCAAGAAAAAGAAGAGGAACATAGGAGATAGAATATCCCTAGAAATTTGTCTGAGAAATATTTGTACCAGGTAAGTGTAATGGGAGGCCTAGAATAAGAAGGTTTGCAAACCCTCAGGAATTCTGCTATATGGCCATAAATCATTAAAGATGTAATGTTTGCTTCAAAATCTTGCTCTTATTTTTTCCCTTCTCAGCCAAGGATCGGAAAATAAGATTTTTTTTTGGCTGTTGCAATTTTCCAATCATCTTCTGTTTGGAATTTTTTCCTTACTCTGATTCTGATTTCAATATAACTTCCTAACTTGGCACCTTGAGAAAGCCCCTGGGCATTTAAGTAGCATAGAAGAAGGTCTCCAACATTTCTGTATTCTTAGTCAGGAAGAAATCTGCCTGGAGGTAATTTGTCTTCCTAAAGAACCTAAAATCTCTCTCTTCTCTCCTCTCTCTCTCTCTCTCTCTCTCTCTCTCTCTCTCTCTCTCTCTCTCTCTCTCTCTCTCTCTCCCTCAAAGATCCCTCCTTTTGGCATATACAGAGAGAATTTTTTCCTCTGGTGCAATGCAGTTTCCATGTCAATGGATGCCAAGAGCATTCTGCAGAGAAGCAGCAGTAAAAAGAAACCAGTGGCCAAGTTCCTGTATCATTTTTTTTTACTAATTGACCTTGTCAAGTTAATTACTGCTGCAAGACACTGACTGTCTTTGGCAGGTTAGATGGAAAACTTACTGGTTCTGGTGAAAATGTATTAAGAATAGTTTTCCATATCCAGTAAGAAGATGCCTTGGGCAATTTTTTAAGGCAAATGCTTCTTATTCAAAAAGCTGGAATTTGAAGATACATGAGCTAGCTTTAAACTCCAAAGAGTAGTTTATACTTTGGAAATTCTTCCTTTTCTTTAAAAAACTCAAAATGCTTCCCTTCTTCCCAAATATTTTCACAAAATGGCCTGGGGAGAAAGATGCTTTTAATGGGGAGTCAAGAATTCAGGTTAATTTAACACATCTCTAAAATGCTTTATTTCAAAACCCTGGGCAAAAAAATGTTGCCAAATATATACCTCCCAACCCCTCCAAAAAAATGATCCAAAAACATGAATTACTCAGGCCCAATACAATTTTAAGGCTGTGGAGTTTTGTGTAATATGCAAGTAAGTAATGGCTGTGAAAGATAAACATCCACCTGAGTTTTTTGCACTCCATAATATTCAATTCAATTTGTTCATTCAAACGTGTATTATTAAGTATCTATTACTCTCCACTACTACATGCAAAGTAGATCCAGGAAGACCACTGATGTGTTCTTGCTGAATGACTTTGGGCTTTTAACTTCCCAGTGTCCCCAGGCAAATTTCAAAGACTAAATTAAGAAATATGAGCTGGTTTCCATTGGTGAAGAACTTTTCCTCTAAACCAATAAAATTATAGACCTGGTAAAAAAATTTTTTTAATGATCAAGAACAATGTGGACGTAATGCTTCGGGCTCCCAAAGTGCTTACTACATCCTATTGGATAAGCACAATAAACTATATTCATCAAATATTTATCAAATAACTACTATGTGTATGGCCAGTTCTCCCTTCCTCAAGAAGCTTACTGAGCAGATACCACACATTTGCAGATAAATAGATTTAAAGTAATTTCAAGATGGTAAGAGCAGAAAGTCTTCTATAAGATCTGAAAGATGTCTTGAAAGGAAGTAAAGACTACAAATGAGATCAAACTCCATAAATATTTCGGAAACCTTAATTAACAGGGTGATTTGTTCCAATGGACATATGCTTATAACTCTTCTCCCCAGTTACAAACAACATCAAAACTAAAATTTGAACCCTGTCTTAATTCTCATTTCTAGCACCAATGGTATAGAATGTAAAAACTCCCTCAAAAGAGCTATTTCACCTTTTGTCTTTGAATCCCTCAAATCTAGCACAATATTTTAAATATAGTAGATACTTAATGTTTGTTAAATTTTTATGCTCATAGAAGACTCACAATAATATATAGTGGTTTCAGGTCTAACATTATTTTGCTCACATAATTCCCTATGCTTGTGATATCACTCTCTGCCCTTCTGTAGGCATCTTGTTCATTCTTCAAAGCTCAACTCAAGTTCTACCTTTTCTTTGAAGACTTCTTTATTACAATTGGTAATGGACTTCCTCCTCCTTTGGGCTCCATATTTCCTTTTCTACCCCTCTCACAGATACTCATATCATATTATGTTTGTATTATACAATAATTTTTGCATATATATATATGTATATATATATATATATCACAGCTCCCTAGTAGTTTATAAGCTCTATGAAGATAGATACCACAGTTTGCTTTATCTTTAATCTTTGTATCTCTCTTTATCCCTAGCAAAGTCCTGTGCATATAAAAATGATGTTAATAATTTCCAAACATTTGAGTTAAATTGAAAGCTAAAAAGCCTAGCTCAAAATAATAAGAATGACAAAATGATGAAGCAATAAGGGCAAAACCACAACAGATAGGTCTTTGGTATTCTCAAAGAAACTGAACATGGTGCCCAATTCCTTACTACCCATTGTGTCCCTACCTTCTGATATCTAAAAATTATGTGCCTTTATCCTCACAATTACATCATTCCAATCTTCATATGGTACAGATGCCTTGGTCACGACACCATTTAATACTAACTGGATTGTAGAGTCAAAGAAATTTCCCTGGCCCTTCAATGCCAGGTTGTCATGAAAACAAACCAAGACTGATTGATCTGTATGCTTTATGTGAAGCTGGTCAAAGTCCAAAATAAAGAAATGGGTCTTTTGGGTGATCTCTGTGGGTTGTTTGTTAGCTTCATAAAAGGGCAGCCAGTACCCCTGTCACTGTGAATGAGCATTTTCATTTTTATCATGATATTACATAATATCTCTTTTAGTTTCCTCCAACTACAACACTGCCACTAATAAATCCTTTGAGAATGAGTTTCCTCTCTAACAAAATATGCTGTATTTTAATTTAGCATGTCCACATATACTGGCAATAACTTAATAAATCATGCAAAATAGTGTGGACTGGCGTGATAAGACCAGACAGGATTATCCTCACTAAGCAGAACTGGAATATCCAACAGGGTCATTAAGCGTATGCCTAGAACCACTTAAAATTAGTGGGAGCAAAGTGGGTCTCTCCCACTTGGTAACAGAGCTATAGCCCTTTCATGCCCTAACTGGGTCCTAAAATGGGAGAGTAGGCAGCTTTGAAGTCCACTCCTTTGTTCTCTGCCTTTGCTCTGAGCCTCCTTGGGTAGAGGAAGGGAGAGATTGACAGAGGATTGCTGATTACTGAAGACACATGATGTAGGGTTGGGATTCCAGCATGGGTCTTGTCATAGTAACAAAGAACTAGAAATTAAGGGGATACTCATGAATTGGGGAAGGCTATGCAAATTGTGGTGAGTGAACAGAAAATAATATTATTATATCATAAGAAAAGACAACACACATATATTGTATCTAAATTATACTGTAATATATTTAACATATATAAGACTGCTTGCCATCTGGGGGAGGGGGTTGGGGGAGGAAGGGAAAAAATCTGAATAGAAGTAAGTGCAAGGGATAATGTTGTAAAAAATTACCCATGCATATGTACTGTCAAAAAATGTTATAATTATAAAATAAAATAAAAAATTTTTAAAAAAGTACAATAAAAAAAAAAGAAAAGACAAAAAATGGTCTTAGAGAAACTTTGGAAGATTTTTATATAATAATAAAGACATTATAAAGAAAAACATGGGGTCTTTGATTCAATAAATGACCATGATTCTAGAGGACTGATAATGAAGCATGGTCCCACCTTTTGAAAGATGATGAACTAAAGATACAGAATGAAGCAACTACGTTTATATATGGCAAATGCAGGAATCTGTGCTTTCTTTAATTTATGCATATTTGCTACAAGAGCTTTCTTTCTTTTTTTCGATTGGGAAAGGAAGTGGTAGAAGGTTAAAAAAATGCTAATTAAAATTTTTTGAAGGAGTCAAGCATAGGCATTCTTCTCCCCAAGACAAATGCAAAATTCACAAAAGGATTACAAGGGGAAAATCTGCAAAGAATTTATTACAAAAAGCACACACCCAATTGTCTTTATTCCCCAAGAGATATTTCTGACCACTCTGAAATAACTAAAAAGGACTCCTCAGTTCACAGTTAATCAATATTCCATTCAACTAACATTGATTGATCACCTTCTATGTGCAAAACATCTGTGAGATATTGATATACAAAGGAAGAGTGGTCCTCAGAAAGGATCATCTACCTATCCAATGGTCAGCTGCTCCCAAGCCTAGCTGAACCAAAACTTAAACTGACTATCACTGTGTGTTTCTGGGGACCAAGAAGTAGAGGACCAATCATCTCATTATGTTATTGCCGACTTTTTATCTGCATGACCTTAGCATAGCTGGGCTGACAGGTATTTTCCTGAGAGACTTCCCTTCTTTCTTTTTCCCTTTCCATTAATCAGTAGTCCCACATTCAATCTTAACCCCTCACTGATTCCAGCTCTCATAGATGCATTTTTTTAGCACATTTGACAGTCATTCTAGTTAATGATATGTTCATACCGTAAGTCTCTTTTTCTGATTCCTGGAACATATTCCTATGTCTTCTATTGCATGTCTATCTATGATTCCTAAATTTCAGACAATGAAGTGTGTCCAAATGCATTGTCTTTGTTAAAGGTGGTGTTGCTATGCTAATATCAGTCCCATACTTGTAGTCCTTAAGACATAAAGCTGAGTTAAGATCAGCCCCTAAAACACCTTAAAAATACTCAGGAAAAGAAGTGATCTGCAAAAACTGTTGCAGGGCATTTCAGAAACTGCTTCTTGAAAATTTGAGGCATTAACAGAACAGCACACCTGATCTTAATAGCCATTGTCCATGCTCCCTGGTCTCCACACAGGAATGGCTGGTTTTAAGCAGCAATCTTTATTTCTAGGCACACTAATGTCCCAAAGCAGAAAAGTCCGTGCCCCATCTGATGGGGGTCGAGATTTAGAATGTTGCCTCATGATAAACATTGTTCCACATTGTCCTTGTACTCACTCTTTAAAAAGAAAAATATACATGATAAATCTGGATTCCCTATAATAATTCTCAATGCAGAATTTTTTGGAAGGTAGGAGGTAGGAGGTATGAGCTGAAATGGAAATATCCAAAGCAAAAATAATCTCTCCAATAATTCACAGCTAAACACTGGACTGGCAATGAATACTCACAGCCTGGATACTTGTACTTATTCAATAGATGGATATTTGGGGTTTAGCCTAGAAGGAAGGATAGGAAATGATATTGAGCTCTTTGCCACTGGAAATAAAGGGAAAGCAGGTGAATGCAAACGGATGCATCATTCAGGGTCCAACCAGGTGGTCCATAGATTGTACTGACTACTCTTTGATCATGATCCTTTGATGAATGCTTTTGGGGGCCTCAGCCACCTGTGAAGTCATTGACAGAGAACAAATAGCTAGAGGAGAGTAGAAGAAATTAATTGTTACTTTAAAAAAAAAAGGAAAAATGGAATCAAATTCAATAATCACCATGCTGAGTTCCCTCAGGGATTATGAATACTGGCTGGCCATATGGCTTCATTGAGATGCCACTAAGACCATGACAAAAACCCTTTCCTAACTGTATGAAGAAGGCAGCTGCTTCCTAGAATCTACTTTGAAACATAGCTAACAATATTCCAAAGAAAAGGGATGGCTTCATTGGGGTTTTGGGGGGATTTTTTTATGAAATCAAATTATCAGGCTTTGCCCTGAGGTTTTTCAATATCTAAAATATGGGGTTTACCAACTGCAGAGATTGTTGGCTCACTCATGAATTTTGTGTTTTGATTTTTCCACCTGACTGACAAAGCATGGGACCTACTGTAAAAAATTATTTATTTAAATTTTAAAAATCCATTATTCTCCATATGAATTTTCAAATGCAGAGGGATAGATAGTGTTGGAATGGAATCAGGAACATCTGGGTTAAAATTTTGCCTCAGATTCTTTACTAGCTGTGTGATACTGGGAAAATCATTTGAACTCTGTGTTTATTCATCTATGAAAGAGGAAGGTTAAACTAGATAGTTTTAAAGTCCCTTTCAGCTCCACATCTCTGATACTGTTATCTGCCCATTGTTACCTCCATCTGTATATGAGATTGGTACCCTCCTGGACCTCAGTGCTTTTATCTATATGGATTTTCTCCTATATCAGTGGAGACCAGTATCCATTCATGTTTTCTCCTCCTGTGTGATTCTTGTTGATATTCTTCCATAATTCTTCAGAAATTTTTGAATACTAGTACAGCATTTGTGGTCCCTCCAATACTAAACATGCTACATATTAACTTATCATATTTTCTGGTCATACACGTCCTTTATTTACTTTGAGATTGGGTCTCCCTATCTTACCCAGGCAAAAAGTGCACTGATTACACACAGCCTGATTCCCCTGCTGTTTGACAAAGAAGCTTTGACCTTCTCTATTTCCAACCTGAGCCAATCCACCTCTCCTTAAGCATTCTAATGTCCCTTCTCTTCCCAGGGGTTCATTATATTGATGTCAGGCTTAGTGCAGATAATGACTATATTTAGCCCTTTTTGTAGCTCAGAACTCCCCAGTCAAGAGACCCACCTGTCTCAGTGTCCCCAAGAATAGGGAATGCAGGTGTATGCAGCCACCACACCTGTGTGTATATCTGTCTTTTCCTTTGATGTCCTCTCCAAAATGTCACAAAATCATGGGATTGTGTTAGAAGTAACTTCAGAGGCCATCTAGTTTAACTCAGGTTATGATAACATGCTATAAAATCTACACACACTTTCTAATTGTATTTTCACTGCCTGTCACCTGAAATTTTTATTTGATGAAAGTTGTGATATTCCATGATTTGAAGAAATGCTTTTTTTGCACAGTGCCTGGAACATAGTAGGTGCTTAATAAATGCTCATTGAGTTGATGTTTGCAAGCATATGGGGATATCCAAGCAAAGATGTTTTCTATTGGGACTGAGAGTACTCTTTATAAACTCAATAAAAAGCTGAATTCTTTAGAGATGGCAAGGTTTTTCAGATACTCTTGTTTATAGGTGATATTATGCAGATAGCATCATACCCTTAACTGTTATAGGAGTGTTGCACAAGGGGAAAAATAATGATTTTAGAATCAAAAAAGCTGTATTCTAAGACTGCTTGGAATGTGTGACCTTGATCAAGCAAATTAACATCAGTTTTCTGATCTGTAAAATGAGGGGATTAGACTAGGTAATACCCAAGGTTCTTATAGATCAGAATCTATGATTCTCTGACTTCCTCTGTGAAATCCATGGCAATTTATAAGATAGCACTATAGTAATTCACATAGAGAAACCTAAGTGGATAAAATAATATTTGGTGTCCAGATTTTAACATGCAGATAGAATATTACCTTAACTCATCACTGAATGTATCATGGCACTGCAATTATATGAATAAAAAAGGAAAATGATCTGGAGAGGGGAAGGAGAATAGATTAGATGATATGGAAATTTGTATAGCATTTTCATGTGTTTTCTGTTACAAAAAATTATTCTTTTACTATAATGTCATCATACTTATATTAAAGTAGTTGGCCTGAAAGCATGAGTTATCACTGGAAAGAAGAACTAAGAAGAAACTAATGTATTCAAAGCTATAAGCATACAAAAGACTAAGATCCTCGAGTGTAGCAGGAAGCTCAAAATTCCAACAAAGGATATCCTTTCCATTTTCTCACCATGAACTAGCTATTTTCAAATATCTTCTTTAACTACCAGTGAATCAGAACCCTGTGACTAAGAAACTACACTTCAATGTTCATTGAATGTTAGAATTGGGAGGAAACTTAAAAATATCTTGCAGATTTTTAACCTAGTCTCTTAGAGATAAGGGAACTAATAAGGTTTATTTTGGTTAAATTATGTCCTGAGACACAGTAGTAAAATTCAGGTCTCTCAAACCCAATGGCATCATTTTCTCCATTATAATATAAATTTGGCTAAACTTTGATCATTCCATCCAGCATTTTGTGTGGAGGTATTATTGAAATTTTCCCTCTAGATGTTTCCATAAGATAGGTGCTAGCTACCTTTAGACTGAATGAGTGATTCTGCCTAATTTGTCTCAACAGTGCCCTGATTAGTGAGTGCATTACACAGCCACTATATCTAGACTTCTGTCATATATCCCTTGTTTTCTGCTAGGGTATTATAATCAAATCAATATTTCCAATTGTCTGTCAATCTATTTCTTCATGGTTCCATTCACTCCATTTCTGTGACTTTTAAAACCAAAATACTCCTCCCTGGCTCAAGTGAAATAGAAAAGTCTTGAAAAGTAATGGGTGTGTTGGGTTAATATGAGTTCCACTTTGGATATGGTGAGATTGAGATGCCATTACAACCTTTAAGTGCAGATATCTAGCAAGCAGTTGTTGATATGGGATTAAAATTTTGCAGCATGATTAAGGCTAGGAGTCATGTGCATAGAGATGATAATTGAACCCATGTAAATTGAGGAACTCAATAAAGGGGAGAGTACAGAAAGGAAAAAAAAAGCCTAGGTAGGACAGAAGGTGAATCTCCATTCAGTAGTCAGGAGAAAGATTATCATAGGAGCAGAAGAAGATAAATTGATACCTGGAAGACCAGATCTGGAAAGTCATGTTATTTAACCCCTTCATTTTACAGATAAGCAATTAGCCCAAGATCATACAACCAGTGTATTTCAGAGCCTGGATTGGGATATGGATTCTCTGACTCCAAATTTAGAAGACTTGCCACTGAGCCATGCTGTGTCTCAAGTAATGGATGATGAAGGAATTGAACAATAGAGACCACAAATGAATAGTCAAATAAAGAAGCAAGAATGAGTAATGTTACTGAAACCAAAGCAAGAGAATATGCATAAGGAGGTTGTGGTCAACATAATTCAAAGAGGGAAAGGAAAAGCCATAATAAATTATTAGGAAATTTGTAGGAAGAGAATGGTTTCAGTAGAGTTGTAGTGTTGGAAGCCATATTGCAAGGGATTGAAAATTATCTGAGAGGTGAAGAAATGGAAGCAATGAATGTACCTCTCTCTTTGGCAAGGTCAGGAAGGCTGACTATAGCAAATCTGACCCTACGTATATGGGTCCCATTCATTTCTGCTTGAGTCATGGAGAACCAGCCATAAATAGCTTATCCAATAGTCAGACTATTCCCTAGCACTTATCCTTTTGGCAATTTGTGACTGGAATTACTTAAAGATCATGTCTAATTATAGGAGCCATTATTCTAACCATCTAACTCTTGAGGAGGATGGGAGGGAAATAAGAAGCTCCTGGAACTACTTAGTAATAAGGGACACGCTCTCCATTGTAGTTCAATTGTCAAATTAAAAAACATGCAGGGAAATTTATACTTTTCACTGTTGATAGGTGTCCATTGTTTGAGAATATATCTTGCAATTATGGTTTCCCACATCAAATGAGCTTGGAAGAAATAGTGATTACCCATAGTGAAATTATAAGACATTTGATGGTTAAGGACCCATAATTAGTAGAAGAGAAAGAAAGGAAGCAATATTGTCAAAAAAGCATTAACAGACTTATATTTAGGGTTTGGTATCTCACATGATCTTTGATGTTTTATTTTGGTAATCTGCCACAACATTTAAAGACGGTTTTCTTCCCTAAGAGACTGTCAGGTTAAAGCTCCAAACTGGATAGTTGGATTTGGCTTTTCCTTGTCTTCCTCTTGGAAGGCAGCCAGAGATCCTCCTTTCTCAGGAAAGGGCAATCCCTCTGAATAGCTAAAAGCTGGAAACCTGCCACATATGACTGTCGCATTAATTTAATTTTACCGGCAACAATAAAGGGGGTCAATGCCCAGGATCCAGACACAATGATGGGCACACTAAAATGGATTATTTTTTCCTTTTTTTTTCTCCATTCCTCCTCCCTAGTCTAAAACATTAAATGATGAAGTCCAGGAGCCCTCCACACCAAGGCAGTAGCCACCTATTATACCAGAGATGCCAGTGACAAATACGTTTCTAAGTGGCTCATAAATGGTAGATATGCAGACTTCTCTAATAAGCCTGAGAAAGAATTATAAAAGCATAGACTCATAAATGTAGAGGTTGAAGGGAACTTTATAGGCCATCAGATCCAAACTTATCTGTTTGCATATGAAGAAACAGAGGCATAGAGAGATCAAGTCCCCAGAGTAAAAAATCTGTCAGATATGAACCCAAATTTTCCTGATTCCAAATCTTATAATCTCTTTACTGTGTTATATTCATGGTTGAACTTTTGTCACATATGGCAGGCAATCTCAGATTTTCCCATAACAAGCTTTCTTTTGAGACTTTAAAAATACTATTTTTTTTCTAATTACACACAAAGAGATAATTTTAACATTAATTTTTAAAAATAAGATTTGGGGTTCCAAATTTTTCTCCCTCCCTCCATCTTCCCTAAGACAATAAGCAATTTGATATAAGCAACATATGAGACTTTTTAAAAAAATATTCTTATGTGATGACCAACTGTGATGGACTTGTCTCTCTTCAAAAATGAGGTGATTTAAAGCAATTCCAATAGACTTGTGATGGAAAGTACCATCAACATCTAGAGAGGACTAAGGAGGCTGAATATAGATCAAAGCACAGTATTTTATCTTTTGTTACTGATGTTTGTTTGCTTTTTTCTTTCTCATTTTTTCCCTTTGGATCAGATTTTTCTTGTATGAGAAAAATTTAGAACACAAGGTTTTGCAAAGGTGAATGTTGAAAACTATCTTTGCATGCATTTGGAAAAATAACATACTGTTTTTTAAAAAATTCACTTCCCCTGCTTTCTATTTGGGGTTTAAGCAACACTCCTATTCTTCTGTGCCTGTAAGTATACTCTCTAATTTCTGAAGAGGCCCACACTTTTATAGAGTTCCCCCCCTCCTGCATTCCTTCCTCCTCCTTCTTCTTCTTCTTCTTCTTCTTCTTCTTCTTCTTCTTCTTCTTCTTCTTCTTCTTCTTCTTCTTCTTCTTCTTCTTCTTCTTCTTCTTCTTCTTCTTCTTCTTCTTCTTCTTCTTCTTCTTCTTCTTCTTCTTCTTCTTCTTCTTCTTCTTCTTCTTCTTCTTCTTCTTCTTCTTCTTCTTCTTCTTCTTCTTTTTTTCTGATTCTCATCTTTGTTCTCCAAAATCCAGGATGATTAAATGGTTATGAAAACAAGGGACTTATCAGGGTATGTTTGGGGGAGAAAGTGAAAATATCACATCTCATGCTACCTGCCCATCCCAATCCCACTTTTTATTTTATTTTTAATTTATGAAATAAAACAAGTATTTCCATAATACAACATAATAAAAAAGATTGTATGTGAAACTACAAATCTATTGTATACAGCTTGCTATTCCTTTTAAATATATAATAAAGTTGTCATGTACATTTCCTTTTTTTTTCTTTTTTTTTCTTCCCCCTACCGTAGAAATGGCTATCATCAGACACAAATATGTATATGTATGTGTGTGTGTGTCTGTATATGTGTGCATATATAGGTCTATATACATTTTGTATACACACTTCTACTTATCAATTCTTTCTCTGGATGCATATAACATCATCCTTCATGGGTCTTTTGTAGTTAAATGGAGTAGTTACGATAATCAAAATGACTAAGTCTTCCAAAGTTATTATTAAAACAATATTGCTGTTACTATATATAATATTCTCTTGATTCTGCTCATTTTGCTCTTTATTATTTCATGCAAATTCACATTTAATTTGTACCCACAAGAGATCATAATTGTCATTTGCCCTTATAATGACAAGTCAGAGAGGCACTGTAAGCAAGGGGACAGAGATAAATCATTCCATAATTTCTGGCTAGATATATACTGTAAGAAAGTCAGTGACAAAAAAGTAAAGTCTCATATACACCAACATATTTGTAGCAGCATTTCTTGTAGTGTCAAAGAATTGGAAACCATAGAGCTGTCTATCAGTTGGGGAATGGCTAAACAAACTGTATGAAATTGTGAAGGAATGTACTGATAAATGTTTAACAACTAGCTCTCTGGGGAGGAGGAAAATGTATACATGACACAGTTTAATGTTTAATCTGCATTATTAATTTTTCTCCATCATTTTCTTAAGTCTAGACAATCAATAAAACAATAAATCAAGTCCTGATTTTAGCATTTGCAAATTTCCAAGATGTAAATGCTTATACTAAAAATTTAACAATTGGCTCTCCTGGGCCAATATGAGTTGTCACCAGCATACTCCTGTCAATAAATGTGGATCGTGTCATTTAATGTGTTGGATAGTTATGCTGAACATTTTTTTGCCTCTTTTTTATTCTTTGTAATAAGGGATGTCTCTCTGTGAGGAGCAGGGTACATAGGAAAATATAAATGGTACAATAACAAACGATATAAAATTTTATTTCAAAAATATTTAAATTATAACTTTTCCTCATTTATGTATGGTGTTTCTTTTGAAGGTATACCCATCAAAAGTCACAGCCTAGTCATGGGTTTCATACTACCAAATCTCAGGGATAATTTTTTTCTTTGCATCAGTACTTCTAGTTTCCCTTAACTTTTGACTAAGCTTTAACAACCTGTCCAATGGCATTTAAGGACATGGATTTTACTTAATTATTCATCCTCATTATTCATATTCATTATTTGTCTTCATTATTGCATGTCTTCTGTAAAATTTGATTATCATTATGCTAATCTTCCTTCACTGTAGCTATTTTTATGGTATCTATCCTGGAGATATATAGGAAGTCTTCTCCTTCTCTCATCCTTTTTAGTCTAAAGCCATTTTGATTAGATTTCCAAGATACTTGGCAAATACACTCTTCCCAGCCTTTTATTAGGTATGCTCCATCTCTGGCCAGGAATCTGTCAACCTTATATTTTAAGCCATGGTTCAGAAGTCCAATCCCATTATCAGATACTACCTTCTTAGCCAGCTGTTCACTTTCCAGATTAACTTTTCTCTCTTGTATTCCTTGCCTTCAAAAGGCAATGGTGAGAATAATCTCTGCTCCTAAGTTTCCCAGCTTCTTGACCAAATGTTCATAACCATTGACAGTCCTTTTGTACATTGACAAAGCCTTCTAGCACTATCATTTGTGCCCACAAGAATAATAAGTGGGTAACTGTCAATTGTATTTGTAAGTCTTGGCTATAGCTCTAGGAAGACAAAAAAAAATTCTTTATTGTTGTTAGATTGAAAATTCTTATCTCAGTAGTCCTCAGTAGGGAGTCACCAACTACTAGTACTCTACAATTCTTCCTGACACCCTTCTTGTATTATATCTCCACAGAAAGTTACTATTTCTTTTTCTTCATTTTTATGAAAAAAAAATTTATTTTTAATTTCTGAAACAAAAGAAGCATTTCTATGATATGATAGAATAAAAAAGACAATTATAAAGAAAACTGCAAATCTATTATGAACAACTTGCTATTCTTTTAAAATATATCTTAATAGTTTCTCTTTTTTCCTTTCTCCCCTAAAGATGGCTACCATTAGAAACAAATGTGTATAATAATTCTATACATACTCCTATTTAACAATTCCTTTTCTAGAGGCAAATCTTATCTTTCTTCATAGGTCTTTTGTATTTATGATAGTCAAAATGACAGTTTCTGAAAATTGTTCTTAAAACAATATTACTCTTATCAGATACAAACTTCTTTTGGTCATTCTTTAAAGGACAAGCAGGAACCTTAATTCTATTTTTAAATTCTAATTATCCTTTTCCTGTCCTTTTTTCTCCGCACAATTTTTTTTATTTTTGAGGCAATTGGAGTTAAATAACTTGTTCAGGGTCATATAGCTAATAAGTTTTTAAGTGTCTTGAGTCTGGATTTGAATTCAGGTCCTCGCGATTCCAGAGTTGATGCTCTATCCACTATGCTATGTAGCTGCTCTACTTTCTTCTCTATGTAAACCATCTTCCACCCTCCAACAGCCTGCATGGGACAAGCCTTCCCTTCTCCATTTCAGATTCCTTTTTATCCCACATTGACTTACTCTACTCAATGTATCAAATAATCAACAAGCATGTAGTATGTATTTACTAAGTAGCAAACCTTGAGTTAAGTGGAGGTGATACAAAGGGAAAAAAATAGTATCTGCTAAGGAATTTATTTTCTAATGGGGGAATGATACACAGAAATAGGTGTACAGAAGTTCCATATAGTGTAAGTAGAAGTTAACTTTCAAAGGGAACCAGTAAGGGTTGAGAGAAACCAGGGAAAACCTCCTGTGGAAGGTGATTTCTGGACTGAGTATTGAGCAAAGCCAAAAATTATAAGAGTTGAAGGTAAGGAGGAAGAATATTGTAGTCACTGGATCAGTCAGTGCACAAGCATGGGAGAATGGAGTTGAAATGTCATGTGGGAAAAACACAAGTAAGCCAGAATGGCTGGACATATAAGAAGGAATAATATTTAAGAAAACTGGAAATACCATAAAGGCCCAGATTGTAAAGAGCTTTTAATGTCAAAGAAAGGAATTTACATTTGATGGCATGGTTGACAATGGTGATGATCCTTTGTTCTTGAAAAGTACCAATGATATCACAAGGATGATGTCTTGACTTATTCGTGAAAAGGTAATAGAGAGCTACTAGAATTCGAGGAGTGTGAGAAGTGTTTTTCAGGATTTATATTTATATATAAATTCATTTATTTAGATTTAAGTGTATTCGTTATGTTTATATTTGTGGATATATTAATATGTTTACATAAATGTAGATTATGTAATAAAAGTAGAACTAGGTTTGGCATGAGATGTAAGTTTAAAACTTGAATCCGCCACACATTGCTTGTGTAATCTTGGACCAATGCTTAGGATCCCAAGGTTCTCTGGGACCAAAATGAAGGGGATTAGTGTGGTACAACAGAAAGTGTGGAATCTAATTTCCAAAGACCTTGGTTCAAATATTGCCTTAACATATAGTCACCTATGTGATATTGGGCAAATCATATAATCTTCCCAGGCCTTCACATTCTCAACTGTAAAAATGAGGAGGTTGAACCAGAGGGTCTCTGAGGTTGCTTTCAGCTCTAAATGTATATTCTAAGAGACTTAATTCTGAATCTCAGTTCCTCATAAATAAAACGAGGGGGTTGGACGAGGTGGTCTCTTGGGTCCCTTCCAGCTTTAAATCAAAGAAGCTATGATCTATGATCCTTTGACTCTCTATGGTCCTTTCCAATTCCAAATTCTATGAGTCTATTATTTGGCCTAAAATTGTGTATAGGAGAATATATATTCCCCTATAGGGGAAAGGAAATGATGGATACCCTAGAGAGGCCAGAATTTAGTTCATGGTAGCAACTGAGTGATCCCCATTCTCTAAAGGAAAAAGGGGGATTGGGACTTCATTAAGTAAAGATTACCCCATTGAGGGAACAAGTCTGGAAACTCAGTTGGGAGGGTGGGGAGGGTGGTTTCCTTGCTGCAGCTCAGAGCATAATTCTTTCCAGGCTATCACCACTCCCCCTCAGCAAATTTAAGGAGCTTGCAAGCTCTAGTCTGTCATCCCAGAATAGCCATTCCAGAGTATTAGCTGCCATGAGCCCAGCACTGACCCCTAGAGAACACCATTTATTATCTGCCTCCATGGGTAGACACTGACCCATCAATAACCCCAAGCTATTACAAGCCTCCAGCCAGCTGAGCACCCACATCCCAGCCACGTGCAGCCCTGAGAACAGCCTGGATATTACTGATGTGGAAAGGAAGATTCCATTTGTATAAAATTTGATAAGGGGGAAAAAAAGGTTGCCAGAGTGTTATAAATAATTGAATATTCCTCTTTGCGATTGATTCTCACAGGGTGCCATGGGTCTCATTTTCACTTTCCTTCTTTTCTTCTTTAGGGTTGAAAATGAAAGGGTTAGCTTTTCAATGCTTCCCTGGAAACTGGACTCCCAGCTCTTCTCTTAAATCAATTCCCCAGACAGTCCCATCTCCTTTGCCAGGGCCTGTGCAACCGGAGCACAAGAAATTCATCAACCAAAACAGCTGCAACCATTCTCAGCAAAGGCCGAAGAGGGGAAACTGCCCGACCTGGCCTTGGTCCACATGTCCAACCAGGCAGGTTCAAAAGAAACCTGGACAGGGAAGCTGTTCTCCCATCCCAGACTCCTCAGGGCTGTCCATGATATATTAGGTACTAACATTTATTAAGTGCCTGGTACAGCCAACACTGCGTGTTATCTATTTTAAAAAAATAAAACAAAATTCCCTGAGCTCAGGGGAAATGAGTTCAACAAGGACAAAAGAGACACGGTCACAGATTGACTCAAACATTCAAATAGAAATCCATAATTCCATTTGGCATTTGTATCTCTTCTGACCTCCCCCGACTCTGCATGGAATCTTAGGGGCGGCTGGGACTGGTTTCATCTCTAATGGAAACTGATGCAGTGGGATCTAAAGCCCTTCCAATTTAGGCCATGGATGATATAATAGTGTGGTACTATGGAGAGAATTACAGATTGGAATAAAGAGGTAGAGGGTTCCAATTCCAGCTCTGATACTTACAGTCTGATTATTACTGACATGGAAATGAAGATTATATTTGTATAAAATCTGATAAAGGAAAAAAAAGGCTGTTGGAATGTTTATGACTACATAAAATTTAATTGACCTCTCAGAGCCTCAGTTTCTCTCTATATAAAGGGGATTCTGGATCAGGTGGTCTCTAAGATTCCTTTCAGGTTTCTACAATATAACCCTTATTATGTGGGTCAGTGAATAAAATTAGGAAGATCTGAGTTTAAATGTAGCCTCACATACTTACTAGTTATATGACTCTGGGCAAGGCACCTATTTGCCTCAGTTTCCTCATCTGTAAAATGAACTGGAAAAGGAAATGGCAAACACTTCATTATCTTTGCCAAGAAAACCCCAAAATAGAATCACAAAGTCAGACAGGATTGAACAACAACAATGGAGAACATTTCATTACAGCTAATAATGGCATATGCCTGGGATATACCTGGATTCAAATCTCCATACTGCTACTTGCTACTTGTGTTCTTTGACAACCCACAGAACTAAGATTCTTAATTTAAGATACATATCTTTCCCCCTTTCCATTGGACCCATGAGAGAGTTCAGGAGGTCCAAAAACTTGGAATTAGAAAAGAAAAATTCATATTTTAATTCTCATTAATATTTAGCTAGCTTTGTAAGTCTAAATATTTTATTTGTGCATTAATGATGTTATTTTGAAAAGCGTTCACAAGAATGCCAAGGGATCCATGACACCAAAGACCTTACTGATCATCAGCTAAAAACTTTTTTTTTTTAACAGATAAAGTAAGTAAAGCTCAGAGATTTGCCTGGTTAGAAAGAGGAATATCTTGCAAGGTTCCATATCATTAACAGCTGCCATGATATGGTCTTCTTTTATAGGATCACATCATATTAATCTGGAAGGGATCTTAGAGACTACTTCTGGGCATCCTTGGATTTGCCCCTTTGTGATCTATGCCCTACAAAATTCTGTTCCCGTCATTCATTTAACTGCTCAGAAGCTCAACTTCTTTATCTGTTAAAGGAGGTTAATAACATCTGGCCTGCTTATATCAAAGGTTTGTTATGAGAATCAAAGCAAATAAAAACATTTGAAAGTCTAAAGTGTCAGATAAATATGAGTTAGCAATAAGTACCTTTGGAATCAGAAGCAAAATATAAAATTTCACCATGTTTAATGAGGTAAAAAGAGTTACAGTGAAATAGTTGGAAAGTAGGGTTACTGATAAATAAATAAAGGTAATAAACTGAGTAAGCCATGTGACTACTAGAGTGGTTTTCTGTTTTGTTTTAACAGGAATTCCTATAACATTGAGAAAGTTGGGGGAGCATTGTACAATGAAACTGAAAGAATCTCAGTTCTAGATGGATCCTGATAGGAATAGTGTGACCAGTTCCAAGCAAAATAGCTAAAGAAAGACATGAAGACTTGGGAAAGGATGCAAAGGAGAACTACTAAGGGGAAAAAAAAGATTAAAGGGTTTAAATAAGACCTTAGAAGTAAGATTTAAGTATTTGAGTTTGTTCAATCTTCAAAATGGAGGACTAACGGGGCGGGCGAGTAATTTGAATAATATTAGAACACTCAAATCTTCAAAGGGCCTTTTCCAAAGGGTGTTAGCCACGTGGTCTTCAAGGTCCCCTAAATTTAGAACCAGAGGAAAGTGCTTAAATCTCCAAAAGGAGGGATTTAGAGTACTCAGGGAGATTATCCCTGAGAACAAAGGGCTTTTTGTGAGAAGATGTGGATTCCAGTCCTTACAATCTCTGACTGCCACGGGTAAGGCCATAGGCAAATCTTTCTATATCTTAAGGCAATTAGAGACAACTCATGCAGTGCCTTTATAAATCAATTAACAGCAAACATTTATGAAGATCAGTTATTGTGTTATGTGCTGTGCTAGGCACTTGGAATGAAAAAGACCAAATGTAAGTTGCCCCTGCACTCAAGGAGCTAAAAGTTCTAATGAAGAAATTTACTTTAACAACATGCAAGATAAGCGTGTGTGTGTGTGTGTGTGTGTGTGTGTGTGTGTGTGTGTGCTAGACAGAGAGACAGAGACAGAGGCAGAGAGACAGAGAGAGAGAGAGAGAGAGAGAGAGAGAGAGAGAGAGAGAGAGAGAGAGAGAGAGAGAGAGAATATTAAGGTTGAAGATAAATAAATACATATTTTTGTGTCAGCTTGTATTTTACATGCATCATGCCAAATCATTAAGCTTTTATTAAATGCCTACTATGTGCCAGACACTGTAGTAAGCAATGAAAATATAGAGAAATGAAAAACAAATTTCTCTTTTCAAGGAACTCACAATCTAATGGGGAAGACAATATGCAAAGAGCTATGTGCAAACAAGATGTATACAGATGGATTAGAGTTAATCTTACAGAGAACAGAGTAGCATTAAGTGAGAATCAAAAAAAAATGTCTTGCAGAAATATGTACCACATATTTCATAGGGTCATGACAATGTTTTGTAATTGGGGGTATGTGGTCCATTGGAAAGAGTACTAGTCCTGGAGTCAAGAGCACTTCAGTTCTAATCCTATCTCTGGCATTTAATGTCTATATAATCTTTGGTAAGTAAATTAACTTCCCTGGGCCTCAGTTTTCTTATTTGTGAAATAAAGATGCGAGAAAATGGACTTGAAGTTCTTTTCAACCTTGATCTATGATTTTTGTATGACCTATTATTCCATAAGGATAAACTTATGAACAGTAAGAGTTGCTGGGCAGTTAGGTGATTCAATGGATATGGAGTTAGGTCTGGAGTTAAAAAGACCTGAGTTCAAATTTGACCTTAAACACTTACTAGCTATGTAGTTCTAGCTCTTTTAACCCTGTGTGCCTCAGTTTCCTCATCTGTAAAATGTACTGAAGAAGAAAATGGGAAATCACTCCAGTATCTTTGTCAAGAAAATCCCAAATAGAGTCATGAGAATTAGTCACAAATGAAATGACTAAACAACAACAAAGAATTGTTGAAGGACACCATGGAGGATTTAGAAAGCAGCCTACCAAATTAATAGATATGTCCTATCAAAGAAGAAAACCTCTGAACCTAGCTATGAGGAAGATGAAACACACACACATATATGTATACATGCAAATGCATATACATGTATTGTGTCTATATACATATGTGCATGTAAATAGAGTTTTATATATAGCAACTATACATATAGTAAGTGTATATTTAAACATACTACACACACACATATACACAAATAGGTATATGTAACCTACATATATATGGGTTGTGTTATATATGTATGTGTTTACCTGTGTGTATATTGCATATGCATTCATATGTACATATATCCATACACATATTTATGTGAGGTAAATAAATATGTGTATATCATATATGCATGAGAGTATATTATATTGTATGTATATGCAGATATATCACATAAAGGAAGGAAAGGAACATTTCAGGTCCAAAGAATGATTCCTGCCAAGGTACAGAAACAAGAACAAATACATTTCTTCCGAGAGGGAGCAAGCAGATGGCTTGGCTTGAGTTGAGTCTAAAGAAAATGATCCAGAAATAAAGAGAATAATAATAGGGATAAAACTGTCAGAAAACTGAAGGCTAGTTAAGGCATGCAATTTTAAGACAAAAAGATATCACTAGGTGGCTGAGTAGAGAAATAACAATAAAAATAACAAAAGTTGTTTAGAAAGACTATTTTGGAAGCTGTGAATGGGACAGGTTGGAAAAGAAAGATCATATTGGAGTTTACATGTGAAATGACAAGCATCTATACTATGATAATGACTGGAAAAATAAAGATAGGGAGAATCCCAATACAAGGTGGAAACAAATCAGTAAGACGATGAGGATTTGGATGTAGCGGCAAGAAAAAAAAAAAAATGTTATCAATTGATTCATTCAATAGCCACTTGTAAAAAACTATTATTGCTTAAAATCTAGTGAAAAAGTAAACTAATTGGTCTCTCTGCTTCAGTCTTTCCCCTTTTCAATCTCTTCCCAAAGATGCCAAAATAATTATTCTAAGCCTCAGATCTGAATTATTACTCAATACTAAAAAACCTTCACCACTTTCTTTAGATTGATTGTAAGCTTTTTCAGAGCAAGGACTGTCTTTTTTTTTTTTTTAAATCCCTAGTGCTTAGTGTCTGGCATCTAGTAGGTGCTTAATAAATATTTATTGATTAATTGATTTACCTCTCAGATAAAACACTGAATTTCAGCCTAGCATTTAAAGCCCTTCCCAAGGTGACTTCAGTCTATCTTTCCAGAGTTATATCACCTTACTCCCTGTCACAGGCAAGTAGGTGGTACTGTGGACGGAAAGTAAGAGTTAAAGTTAGGAAAATCTGAGTTTGAATTTTGGCTCAGAAACTTAGTAGATATATGATCCTAAACAGATCGCTTAACATTTCTCAGTCTCCGTTTTCTCACCTTTAAAAAGAAGATAATAATTGATGTGAAGATTAAATGAGACAACTTTAAAGTGCTGTACAAATATATCACTAAATTCTTTGCACTTGACATTCCCTCTCTAAGATTCTCACAACTCCGTAATCATCCTTGGAATGAATTTCCCTGAAATTCTCTCCATCCCAATCTTCTTTGAACCTTTGATCTGGTACCACCTAGTATGGATCCTTCCCTTCCCCATTTATTAGTATTCTCTCTCTCTTCAAACTACCCAATATAATTTAAACTTTTGAAAACCAAGGATTATTTCATTTTCATCTGTGTGTCCCCAGTGTTTTAGTAACAGTGGCTTGAATATAGTAGATACTTCATAAACATTTTTCAGATTGAATTGGATATGCATAGTTTATAATACTATAATGAGCACTGGAGTGGAGAATGAAAAGATTGCTACTGCTGTTGATAGCGATGAAGAAATTTGGAGATCAGTCTAAATATATTTACTAAGCACAGGTTATATATCAGGCAATGTGCTAAGTTACAAGTACAAAAATAAAATGATATGTACTCATAACAAGGTTACAAAACAAGACTATTCTTGAGGAAGATGACTTCATTTTCAGAATGTAGTTTCAGCTGCCCATGATATGTACAAATGAAAACATGTTGTATATATTAGAAAACCAGATCTAGATAGTGACAGGGTAGAGCAGGAGATGGAAACTTTTGAATTTTTTTTTCTAGTCCTTCTATAGCTCTAGAGTTTCAAGCTAAATCAGGTATCCTGACACAGTACAGTTTCCCAGAATTTTCTTTTGAGATTTTCATTTCATTCAAAAGAACATTTATTTTGAGTACTACTAGTCCCTCATAGAAAGAGATCCTAAAGTACAAGAGGGAGAACCTCAGAAAGGAATAACAGAACAGTCCAAAGGAAACTAAGAGATCGCAAGCCCATTTCCATCATTTTATAAGTGAGGAACAGGCCCAGAGAAGTTAAAGGACTTGACAAAGGTCATAAAGTTAACCAATAAAAAGACCAGCACTAGAATGCAAATCTTTTGACTATTCTTAGTCCAATCCTCTTTCCATAATTAAGATAATGTATTCAATTATAATGTGTAAACCAGTCTGACTAGATCCAAGAGCTCCTGTAGAGGAGGAATAAGGTTTTAGTTTGAAAAGTAGATTTGAGTCAGATTTTATTAGGGCTTTGAATTCCGATGAAGACATTTGGTTTTTATTTTGTGGGCACTGGGAGAGTCGTTGAAAGTTCTTGAGCAGAGGAATAGCACAGTCAGCCAATTAACAGATATTTATTAAGCATTACCTATCTCACAGGATAACTGTGAAGAAAAAACTTCAGGAATCTCTTTATTTTTATTATTTTTCAGACCTATGATTTCATAGAGATAGAGAATTCCCAATAGAGGGTGCCAATTTTAAAAATTTCACTTGACTAAAGCAGATCAACATCTTCTTGCAGTTTAAGGTAAGAAAATAAGATAAGAAATGCCTGGGGCATTTTGAGACAAATGACTTGCCCATCCATGGTTAAGTTAGGATATTACAGATGTTACATAGAACTTGAACACAGATTTTCATGACTCCAAAGCTGATCTCTAAGTATTATACCATACTGCCTCTCTCTATATAAATATGAGTTATTGGAATCTGAATGTAATTTTCTAGAAATCTGGTGAAAAGATTGTTCTCAAAAGGTTATCCTGCTGGAAGCATACAGGATATATCAGATTAGGATCTATCTTAATAGAAGCTACACAAGTTTTGCTACCACTGCAATAGTGCATACTTGAGGCGTCAAGATCCTCCACTATAGTAATGGCAGAAGGAATGGAAAGTGTAATTATGTAGAAAAAAACTGGCTAAACTAGGGAACTGGATATGAGGTACAGGGAAAGAGAGAGGTCAAAGGCAATGCCTAGGTTCTGACCTAAGAGAAGGAATAAACAGGTATGAAATCATTGGCAGAAATAGTCAAATGAAGAAGGAAAGTTAAACTGATGAGGAAGATGTTGAGTTTGACCTAAACTTGAGTTTAGGTAAGTTTAGGTTGGATATCTAAGCAGAATGTCTAGAGGGACAGAAGAATTTGGGAAAGAGTTTAAGAGTGGAAAAAATAATGGAAAGAATACTGAAAAGGGATTGGATTTTTGTTGTTATAGTTCAGAAATGTCTTCCTCCTTTCTTCCTTCTTCCTCCCCTCTTCCTCCCCCCTCTCCTCTTCTCTACTCTCTTGCTCCCTCCCTCTTTCCCTTATTCCCTCTCTCCTTCCTCTCTTTGGGGTTTTCTTGGCAAAGAAATTAGAGTGGTTTGCTATTTCTCTATTCAGCTCATTTTACAGATGAGGAAACTGAAGCAAACAAGATTAAGTGACTTGCCCACCATCACAGAGCTAGTAAGTAACTGAGGCCATATTTGAACTCAAAGAAAAAGTCTTCCTGACTCCAGAGCAGGAACTCTATTCACTGTGCTGTGTAGCTATCCTAAGTTTGGGTTTTAGTTTTAGCTTTATTAATTTGGCCAAATCACACTTTTTTTCTGGGTTTCAATTCTTTCACTTGAATAGATGATCTCTAGGATTCCTTCCTGCTCTAAATGGAAATCACTCTATGATAGGCAGTGTAGTAGGAGGAGGCAGAGAGACAGAGAAAAGGAGTGAGAGAAAGAGACAGAGAGAGAGAGAGAGAGAGAGAGAGAGAGAGAGAGAGAGAGAGAGAGAGAGAGAGAGAGAGAGAGAGAGAGAGAGAGAGAGACAGAAGGAGCCAAGGAAGAGGTAGAGAAGAGGGAGAGAGAGGAAGAAGGGAAGGAAGGGAGGGAGGGAAAGAAGCAGGGAGGAATGGAAGAAGGGAGGGAGAGAAGGAAAAAGGAAGGGAAGGAGGGAGACAGGGATATGTGTGTAATATATACATATATGTATGATACATTGCATAATATATATTAAGCACAGATTATACCATTGGATTCTTGCAAGAACTTGATGAGGAAGGGAGGTACCATTATTATCCTTATTTTACAGATGAGGAAAGTGAGGCTGAATTTTGTTCATTAATGCAAGTTTACTGAAGTGCCTAATTCACATAGGTAGTAAAAACAAGGCAGAAGTAGTCTAGCCCTATTATTCACTACACCACCTAGTTGCATATGTGACCTTCCTCAGCCTCAGCTTCTTCATGCCCAAAAAGGAAGGGATTAGACTAAAGAAAATCTAGGGTCCCATCCAGTTTTAAATCTAGAAGTCTAAACTGAACATAAGGATGTTCTTCTGACCAGATAAGAGCTTGTCATTAATCGAGGAAGCAAGCTTTGTAGTTTCTCCCCATTTTGTTGAGTACTATACTGAGTATAGTAGTCTAAAGAAGTGTACCTGAGATGTACCTGAAGAGCCTGATGTGAGTAAACCAGTTTCTCGGTCATTTCTAGAGCTTCTCCCAGAATAACAGCTGTCAGTACTTTCTCCTTTCAGATTATTTCTCATTTACTCTGTACAGAGTCCCAAGTCTTGGTGAAGTTTTAGGGAACTAGTTTTAAGTTGCATTGGGACTATTTTGCATCTAGTTGTTTTCTCCTTTAGAACACGAGCTCCTTGAGGGCAGGGATAGGTTTGTCGTTGTTTTTTGTCTCCCTCCGCTCTCCGCCCAGCTTAGAGTAATACCTACAACATAATACAAAAGCTTAATTTTTCAGTTAAATTTAAATTAATTTAAATGTTTTGTTGATTAAATGTACTGGAGCAGCCTCAGTCTCCTCATCTGTAATATGAGACATTTTAATCAGATGGGTTCTAAAGTCCCCTCCAGGTCCAAATCTACGACTCAGTAAGATGACTGCCTGTTTCCCCAGACTGTCTTGAAGGTCCAGTAGTAAAAGCCCTTGTGCTACAATTACATCACTGGCAGCGACTTGATGCCCCCCCACCCCACTTCACTACCCACCTCCCTCCTCCAAGCGGGAGAGTCTCAATTTCTCTCTTTGGGGACTCAGCCTCTCCACGTCAGCCTGGCATCGTCTGATGCTCGAAGAGACCCGACCACTCGGTAAATTCGGGGGTGAGGTTTGGGGTGCCGGGCGCTTTGTAATTGTGATCATTAATAATGATAGCGCGTCGTGGTAAACCTGCATTGCGGTGATGAGAATTATAGCATGCGGAGAGGGCGTAGGGTGGGTAGTGCTGTAGAGGGAAGTTAGTGGGAGGGTGGAAAAAGGGGAGGGGGGCAGGATTTGGGGGGAAGGGCCAGATAAGACTTATTGATTTAAGGAAAGGGGCGGGGGAGGGAGCTCTTTGGAGGGGAGGGGTGGAGAGGGGAGGAGGATGTCTCCTAAGCAAAGCAGGCTCTTCCGAATCCCGGGGCTGCTCCGCAATCCTGAGGCACGAGTCCCGAAAAAAAGTCTGACGCCGACAAAATGTAGATTAACTGCGGGAATCGGGAGTGGGCCGGGGCCGCAGATCAAAGTGGGCCGCTGGGGGAGAGGGCTCAGCTAAACTCCCGGCTCTGCGGCGGCGGCGCATTACCATAATGAATTTTGTGAGTAAGCTGCGCGCCCGCCCGCCGCCTTGCCACCAGCCCTTTTGATCTATTAAGAAGGTGTTTACTGTAATCACGAAAGATGGGGGAGGAGGATGGGGGAGAGAGGGGATACTGTTCTGTTTTCTCTCTCGATTAGTGTTAACCCCTTTGGTGGGCTCTGGCACAGTATCTGCCCTGCGCTTTCTCACTCCCCGTACCCTCCCTTAAGGGTTTGAGCGAGAAAGCTTCGCTTCAACTGGGCATGCTGTTGGGGTCTGGGGGACGGAGGCGGGGGAGGGAAGGGTGAAAAAAAAGGAAGAGCTAAACTGAATCTCCTTTAAATTCTTCCTTTAAAAAAAGTCAACAAGCGCTGTAAAATATGGCCTCAAACTACACGAAACTACTGATGTCAACTTCAAATGAAATGTAAGAAAAAGAGTTTAAAGGTTTTAGGAAGAAGGGAGATTTGGGGCCTTTCTCTGGAGGCTCTCTGGGGGGTTCCCTCTCTTCTCTCTCCTTCTCCTTCCCTTTGCTTGTGTGTTTGCAGCAGATTGAGCTATTTCAGAAATACATTCCCCTTCCGCCCCCCCCCCCCCTCCGCCTGTGGTTAAGGAGCCTATCCTTTTTCCTTTTTTCCCCAATAATTGCAGGGAAGTGGATTTCTTCAGGCCTGGGTTTTAGACAAAAGAGAAGGACCCACAGTTAATTGAGAAGCTGCCTCTTACCCATTAGGGTGGAGCCTCCAGTGGTGATGCCCTGTTATGTTTGAGCAACTCATCCTGTTGTTCAGAATTGAGGTTGAGATCAAGGCAAGGTTTGTATTTTGTTTGGGGTGGTTGGGTTTTGGTGGTTTGTTAGTTTTCCTTTTGGTTGTGTCCCTTGGCTGGCTCTTAAATTTCTCGAAGATAAAAGGGTCAGTAAAAATGGGTTCCCCCCAGACTTTCAGTAGACCTTACTATGCTACACAAATTGGTTTCAGCCCTTATCTCAAAGAAGGCCAGTGCTGAACATTGAACCTCCCAAAAAACTGGGTGTCAGTCCTATCTCTGATACTGTGTTGACCAAGAACAAGTCTTCTCATCTGTGACTTGGAAATCATATTATCCACCTCAAAATGTAAAAGAGAGGATCAAAAGTATGCCATATGGGCAATACTATGTAAGCATAAGCTGTCATGACTAAGATTGGTGTTGCCTCTGCATCCCAGCAAACTACAAAACATGAAGAGTATGGGCAGCAGCAACTTTCTAGTTTCTAGAAGTAATGGAATAGGTCTGGGTTAGTGATAGAAGGGAGCAGGGAAGAGGGAATCTGGTGCTGAGCACCAGATGCTCAATTTATCATAATAGCTCAGGTGTCAATAATACTAGAATGACAAAAAGAAACTTTCCTCACAACAATCTTTGTGAGTTGGGCAGGGTTAGAATTTTTAACCTCAGGTGAATAAACAGTAAAATGCTCAGAAAAAAAAAAAAAAAAGTTAGCTTGCCCCAGGTCATCCAGCTGGAAAGAATTAGAATTTAGATTCCAGTCATCTGACTCCCAAATGTAGCCCTCCTTCCACTTCAACACCAATGGTGATATAAAAGACCACATTTCCTCTTCCTTTCTGTGCCTTTTCAGATATCGTTAGAATAAATTTAAAATGTTTTGTTTTGTTTTTTTAAATACTTTTGAAAACAACAATAATAGCATTGAATCCTCTTTCTAGCCTTACAGAACTATCATAAAGTAAATAGTCTAAAATATGTACAGATTTGTTGTGTGTTTGTGTATATATGGAGAATCTCCAAACCACATTGCCTCATAGATAAAATATAAATTCCTCACCCAAATCAGTTTTTAAATACTATCACAATCTGATTCCAGTCAAGATTTCCAGGCTTATTTCATATGATTCCCTGGAACAGATATTGCTTTCCAGCAGAGACTGTGAGATTCAGTGTTATTAGAACTCAACATTCTATCATAGAATCATAAATTTAGAGCTGGAAGAATCCTTGACAATCTTGTCCAATACCACGCCATCTCCATTTTTACCAATGAAAAAACTTTGTCCTAGAATGATTTGCTGGAGATCACATAGGTAGTAGGTAGCAGAGCTGGGATTTGAAACTAGTAACATGCAGCAATGAAAAGGGAACTAAATGTGATTTTAAGAGTCCTTTAAGACTCAACTTAGACCTCACCTTCTGCAAGATTTTTTTTTATCTTCATATTTGTGGTACTTTCGTGCTCTCCAAATTATCATGCATATGATCTATTTAATTCTAGTATCTCCTAGCAGAATCTAAATTCTTTAAAGGAAGGGACTTTTTTTTTTTTCTCTTGCCTTTATATCTTTGAGACCCAATACAATGATTTGCTCCTGGCAGTCACTCATAGAAACACAGAGTTCCTGAAATGGAAAAGCCACAATCTAGTCCAATCCATATATGACAATGAATTCTCACTACATCATCCTCCCAAGAAAGATCTTTCAGCCTCTGCTTGAAGATATTCAGTGTCATGAATCACATTCTCTTTCAAGGTAGTCTTTTCCACTTTGGGCCAGCTCTATAATGAAATTGTTGTGAGTTGTTTTCCTCTTACAAACCTAAATTTGCTTCATTGTTAGTTGCCTCTCCTCCTTGTTTCTAATTAGTCTTGTGGGTCCAAACAGAATGAGTCTGATCCCTCTTTCATAAGACAATCTTTCAAGTACTTAAAGATATTTCTTCTCTGCTTCTCTGGCCCACCCCCTACCTCAACCTCTAGTCTCACATGTCCTTACTTCTACTGGCTTAACAATGTTTTCTTTCAATCAATCTTTGAGCATCCTAACCATTCTCCTCTGAATTCTCTCCAGATTTTCAATGTCCTTCTTAATGTACCTAAGAACTCAAGACTGTACATTTGCATAAGACTCTCTTCAATATACCTCCAAGAGACATGACATTGCTAAAAACTTGGGAGAAGTGAGTTCCTTCTTTGGGATCTAGCTTTGAGAGCTTTCTTTGGCAAAAAAGTCAGAAATTTCACCACAATTCTCAATTGAGCTAAGGTATATCTTTCTCACGGAGAGAACCCATTTACTCTTTGTATTCCTTGGAATAGTCTATATAAAATTGTTCTATTTGCTATCAGCTGGGATAAATGGATTTATTGCCAATTTACTCTTTTGATGATCTATAATAAGTATTTTGTGGGAAGGAATCAGTTCTCCAGATATAGCTTGGGATACCCCTTCCCTGTTAAAAGACAGGAATCAGGAAAAGTAGCTTAAACCTAAAAATCATTTCTCTCTAGATTAGCAATATTTTTGGGAGGAAATGAAAATAATTCTAGCCTAATTTTACTTCTGTGAGTAGAGCAGAATGGTCAGCCCTATGACTCCAATCTCTTTACTCCCCTTGTAGAAAGAATCAGATTTCCTTGGAGAGGAATGGGAGAGATTCAGAGCTAACTTTTCATATTTCTCTGTATTCAGAGAGACCCATGTGAACATTAGATAGATAATAGACAGAAAGAAAGAGATTTAGATATATCTAGATATGTCTATACCTATATATTTACATATATAGTACCCAGAGTTGGATACCATATTCCACAAGAGGTCTATCCAGGCTGAACTACAATGAAATTATCACCTTTTTTTTCTCCTAGAAGCTACATAAGCTTAATAAATGCCTGTTGCATTGAATTGGGCTGTATTGGATCAAATTTTGGAGCATATCCAAGACCCCTAGCTAAGAAAATAAGAAAAGCCAGAAAAACATTTTTCATAAAAATCAAAGTCCTAATAATTCACTTTAATGAAATACTTCACAGGTTATGATGTGCTTTCTTCACATCCTCTTGAGGTAGTAAATATATGTAATACTGCACCCATCTTATAGATGAAGAAACTAAGGCTCTTGGAAGTAAAATTATTTGCCATAATTAGCAAGAGGAAGTTTGATCTCATATGCCCTAAAGTGAGTCCTCATGTACTTTCCCATGTTACATTTCTTGTCATGGTAACTCATTCCATGGCCTCTCCTTTTCAGGTGCAATATCAAAGAACAGAAAAGTAGGTTCAGAAAAAGAAAAGCAGCTACTTTGAAGATTCTAAATGATATTTAACCCCAACACATTAACCTGTTTCATGATTACTCTTCCATTCCTATATAAGCCCCAACAAAGTCTCTAGAACTCTCAATAAGAGTGTGGTCAAGTAAAAGGAAAAGTCATTTTTCTCTGCCCAAGAATTTGGAGAATTTTTCTTTTCTTAATAGAATCATATGAGGGTTTTTTTTTAAATTACAAACTCCTCCAAGATGATTTTTATCTCCCAAATTAAAACCACCATAGAAAGAGAGCCCACAAAGTGGGCACAGGGCCTGATTTGGAGGGGTGGCTTCTATATCATTGACTTCATATGCTTTTAATTTGAAAGCAAAGCCTACTTTTGAAAGGAAATAAGCAAGAACCCCCAAAATTCGACATATAAAATATGCATTCAGAGGTTTGCAGTTAATGCTTGGATGTTGCCTGATTATATTAGGCTGACCAGCTCAAATCTGGCAGTAGTCCATAGTGGGTGGAGGCAGTGGATTTGTAGTTCCTATGGAACTGTGATATCATACACACACACACACACACACACACACACACACACACACACACACACACACACACACACTTTCTCCAAAGATGCAAATCACAAGCAACCTGTACCTTTTCATACTATTTGACCTTCAATAAATCCTTTTCTACGGGGAGGGAGTCCACCCATGCCTAGATGGCCATCTTCTAGAGCTCGTAACTTTGAATTTCAATCACTGAAGTACATAAACTATATATAGATAGATACACATATTTGGCCTATTTATATGTGTGTGTAGATAGATAGGATAGGATAGATATGAGCATATCTTTATCTATAGATATACATATAAATATATGTATATTGATCTGGCCACATCTATTTCTATATGTATATCTATATATCTATATCTATCTATCTATCTATCTATCTATCTATCTATCTATCTATCTATTTCTATCTCTATCCATCTATCCATTTATCTGTCTATCTATCATATATGAGACACACTTGAAACAGAACCACATAGTTATAAATAAAAGACTGAAACAAAATCTATTATGCTTCAGCAGAAGTAAAAACGTCAGGGGGAACAATCATGATAGACAAAGCAACAGCAAAAATAGATCTAATTTTAAAAAAAGAATAAGGAAAGCATCTTGTTAAAAAATACCTTAGACAATGAAGTAACATCAAAAATTTTACATTAGGTTCCTTTAATAAAGACTTCTAAAATATATGGTACTGAGTCAAAATTGTTAAAATAGGATCTATTCCCCAATTGATAAACGGTCAAAAGATATGAACAGACAGTTTAAAAAAAGAAATAAAAGCTATAGTCATATATAATGTTCTAAATCATTATTAATTGGAGAAATGCAAATTAAAACAACTCTGAGATACCACCTCACACGTATCAGAAATGACAAATGCTGGAAGGAATGAACTGGAAA
Source organism: Sminthopsis crassicaudata (assembly GCF_048593235.1). Taxonomy (NCBI): domain Eukaryota; kingdom Metazoa; phylum Chordata; class Mammalia; order Dasyuromorphia; family Dasyuridae; genus Sminthopsis; species Sminthopsis crassicaudata. Next base: position 79,715,745 of record NC_133619.1, on the reverse strand, counting down.
GTGTTCCAATCATTCTAGAGGACAATTTAAAAGTATGGCCAAAGGGCTATAAAATTAAATATATCCTTTACATGTAATACCACAACTAGGTTGTACTCCAAAGTAAAAACAAAAGAAGACAAAAAAAGCAATTATAGCAGTTCTTTTTGTGGTAGCAAAGAATTGAAAATTGAGAGGGTATTGAATAAGTTGTAGCATATTGTAATGATGGAGTGGTATTGTGCTGTGGGAAATGACAACGGGGGTAGTTTCAGAAAAACAGTCAAAATCCCCAAAATGTGGTAAAACCTTCATGCACTGTTGCAAAGTGATGTGAGAAGAACTGGGAGGTCATTGTATATAATAAAATTAATGTTCTAATGATATAATGTGAAAGATTTGGCTTTATTGTCAATGTTTAATCATTCAGTTGTATGAAAGGCAGTAAATGGCAAACAGAAGAGTTTATTTTCTCTTAGAGATAATAGGGAGCCACAGAAGAGTTTATTTTAGCTCAGAGGGAATATAGAGCCTCTAAAGCTTCTAGTAACACAATGCAGCCTTAATTTCATCCACTATGCCCTTTTCTCAGCTTTGATTCTTTTGAGAATATAGTGTTCTCTCACTCTGATCATCATGGAAGGATATATTTGTTAATAAAAAAAAAAAAGAACCTTTTGTTTCTGGGAGAAGTTGAGGATCATTAAGAGCACTATACAAATTCCTGAAAGCAATTCACCTTGACTTTCTTCTTTGTTAATTTCTGGTCCAATTCACTGTCCATCTACGATGTCTGTCCAAGATCTATGAACTATCTGATGAGTTCTATCTGTAGGTTGTCCTTTCAAGTGTATATCAAAATCTGGACAGCAGGCATTCTTGATCTTGAGATTTTTCTTGTGCAAATTATTAGGGCAAACTCTTTTAAATGAAGATGGATTTCATTTAGGAGGCTATACAATGTCCTAGGGCTTGATGCGATCAGCACTATGTCATCCACAAACAGAAGCATCTGGAAGCCCTCAGCATCTCTGGAGAATCTCTCTTCAATTTGGATTCTGCACTGGACATCCTTTTTAACAGTAGGAAATAGCCCCAGGGAACATAATTTTCCTTGTTTCATGCCATATTTGGTATTAATAATCAGAGTGGCACCAAACACATTTCTTAGCACATCTTTGAGTAAATCTCTTAGGCTTTTGTCATGTGTATGAGAGATACTTTGTAGGAGGAGGGTCGTTGAGATGGCATTTTGTTCTGTAGAATCAAATACCTTTTATAAAAAGAATGAACAAAAACTGAAATCTTGTATTTTCATTCTATCAACGGTGTGATTATTAAGAGGTGTTCTTCTACAGAAAATCTGATTGTACCTTTCTCCTATCTTCCTTTAAAATGGCCCTCAATGTATTTTCATAATTTTTTTGTAAAGACAATAAGTAGGCACTATTACTCTTTTCTGTGTTACTTTTATTAAAAGCGAGGTCTATGACTTCTCCCAAAACCTTTGCTATCTTCCCCATTTTTTTCCTTTATCTTGAGAATTTATCCCACTTCACCTTCCTTCACAAGGATGTTTACTTCCTCTAACAAACCTCTTCTGCAGACACTTTGTCCAGTCCAGCTATTCTTGTGTCTTTGTATTCTTCATTGCCATTTTAATTTCCTCATACCCTGATATCAGCGACTCTGATATGAAAGTCCAGATGTAGCAGTTCTGCTATCATCTATGGAGAAAAAAGCTTATTATAGAAATTTTTATTGATATTTTCCATTGTCCATTTCTATGTTATTTTCAAATTTCATCTTAAAATGACTCCTTCAGGTGACTTTGTGTGGTTGGGGCTCTCACCAAATTTATTCAAATTTGTTTTCCCTTCTATTTCAATAGTTCTTAAACTCTATGCTGTTTTGAACTCTATGGATACATATCAGAAGGTACTTGAACTTGAATTGGAATATGTAGTATCTACAGGAATATATTAACATCTTCATTTCAATGGAATTTCCTTTGTAATTCTATGTATTTCATCTTATATGTATTATATAACTATATATAATTATATATATATAATATATATTATATAACTATTATTCTAAGAAAGCATCCATAAGATTTCAGCACACTGACTGCCAAAGGTTCCCATGGCACAAAATATGTGAAGGACCATTCTTCTACTGCCTTTTCCTTCTCCTGTATATGACCCTATAAATGAATTTGGATTCTAAACCAATATTATCCTTGGTTGTCATATCCTTCAACATGACAAGAAGATCATGTGTTTTGTGGTCAAATCAGTTTCTGTAGCAATTTTTTCTACTCATGTTAGTGGTTGAACTACATGGGTCTTTAGAAAATTATGACAGCCACCATGGCTAGGGGGAGAATTCATACTCAAACAATAGAGAGAGGTGATCATAGGTCATTTTAATGCCACTAAAGGTGAAAGTTTGTACAAAAACAAAATCAGTAATATAGGCAAAAAAGAATCACAGAATTTGAGAGTTTGGAAGGACATCTTGTCTAACCTAAACACAAAAGAAATCTCTTCCTAAACACATTTGATAAAGAAACTATAGAGTGCAAAAAATTTTCTGTACTAAATTTAATAAACGTTTGCTGCCTATGATATATAGGAAGTAAACACAAACATGCAAAACCAAGATATTTAGTAGTGTCAAAGCACAGTTTTCAAAAGAATCACAAACTCTAAATGATTTTGGGATAGATAACATGCTGTAAATCATCAAAAGAAATATACTAAGAAATGAAATTAAGAGAATTCTAAGGTTCTAACACATACCCTGAACTTTGGCAAAGACAGCAAAAAACTGAATTCAGTCATTGCTGGAGGAGCATTGAGAAAACAGCTGTTGTTAAATTGGTCCAACTCTGGAATCCCAATTTGGAATTATGCAATAAATATGGCTAAATTGTCATGCTCATTGCTAGAAAACTATCCCAGGAATATCAAAGACAGAAATAAAGATTAGGTGTATATGTCCATTTGTATGCATGCATATATATATGTATATATTTCAACATATTCTTAGCAATTTGTTTGTAGTAGAAAAGAATCAGAAACAAAGTGAGGGCTTGTCATTTTGAGAATAGATGAAAAAACTGTAGAATATAAATATAACTAGATATTCTGAAGCAAGAAATGATGAATATGAAGACTGAGATGTCTGGGATGACAATTTAACTGGAAAATTAACAGTAAGAAGAACTAGCAAAACAATATACACAATGATTACAACCATAATGGAAAAATAATATCAACAGACTAAAACAATCAAAGAGAATATTATAAAATTATAATCATCAAGTATGAACCTAGAGGAGATATAAGTGGGCACTTTCCTCCCTTCTTTGAAGAGATGAGGTATCATGTTTTTGATACACTGCATATAATGCCAGATCTTTTTAATGGAAGAGTTTTGCTGAACTTCCCCCCTTTTATCCTTTGTTATAAAGGAAAGGATAGTAAAGATTAGGAAATGGAAGTAATAAGAAAACAAATTATCAATAAAATTTAAAAGCAAAAATAATATACTACTTTCATTTTGGCAAAGAGGAAGGAGATAATGGATCAATAAACTGTCAGATCCTATTGAACAATTTTTGTTAAACCATCTTTTCAAGTGAGGGAGGAGAGAATGATAATGTAAAAAAAAAAGATTATTTTATGGAGCACTCACACAGGACAAGCATTCACAAGGTGTTCAGAAAAAGTGATATAAGGACACCCTCAAAGTCTCTCTTAAGAACTTGAGAATTAATTGTATGACACAGGAAACTCTGGCACAAATTTTCCCAGTACATTACAAGTATCACAAGAATTACAAAGTTAAAGAACTTTCCCCAAATGTTCATAGGGGCTACTTGTGTTCAATCTGAGGCAGAGCATTTCAAGCTCACATTGATCCGACACATACACATTGTAACTTAAGTCTAACATAGTGATGTCAGTTTGGTCTTCTATGAAAAAAAAAAGAACAACCAACTAACCAACCAATAATATAAAAATGAAAGCCTTTAATAAAACTATTTGAAAAGGAAAAAGGTGATAGTTTGTGGTAATATTTGTTCTTTTATCCATTTCCCATTTCTCAGCAATAATTGCCTTTTTAAATATGTCAAAGTAAATGCGTATCAAAGATAGAATCTATCTTTGTTCTAAATTGGTATTGGTTTTTATCTTTGTTGTAATAGGTCAGTGGCTGTAACACAGGACTGATTTGAAAATGATTTTCATGTCAGTGGTCATTTCATGGCTATTAAAATATAATCATTTTCCTTTTTGTGAACTCAATGCTTAAGCACTTCTCAACTCTTTTCTTTAAAAAGTATTTATGATACATATAGACATGAGGCTTCTGTATAATGACCTATGCACAATGCCTTTGACTTCTCTCATTTCTTTCTTCTGAACTATGTTTTCCAACATCAATTTCACAAGCTTTTCCTCTATCCACTTACACATTGAAGTCACATAGCATTAAAGCATATGTTGACTTAATTCAGAAGGTCTTACTGAGTTCCTTGTAGAATTTCTCTGCTTCATCCTCTGTAACAGATGTTGGCGCAGAAGATGCAATTATCTTCCTGGTGGTCCATTTGCAATTGTGAACACTGCAATATGAGATGACCAGGTGTTTCATGAAATGATGTATCTTGTTGCCTTTGGAAGTATGATAAAATCAACTCCAACAACTCTTTTATTTGCTTCCCTAGGGAGAACCTCTGAGTCATCCTTCCATTTAACAGCAAACTCTCCTGCTTGTCTGGTTTTATTTAAAGTGAGAATGTCAAGGTTGATGATTTAGTTCTTCCAGTAATATGTCCATTGGTTGGTCATTGGACAAGGCTCTTGCTTTTGGAATATCAAGTGCTAAGTTGATGTTTATTAACAGCCTAAAAGTCACAAGGAAATTGACACCCTGTACCCCTTTTTCTACTCCTGTGCCACCTATCACTGCAACATGAACAGGATGAAAAAAAGGGTTTTTTTTTTCATTTTTGTATCACAGTTTGCAATAACTTATAAATAGGGGGAAATATGTTAGTAATATATCCCATATAAAATGGTAGGAAACTTCTTTTCCCTTTGAGACTGTGCCAGGGCTCATTCCAGGCATAAATTTTATTGCAGAGGAGGATTTTCTAAAATGCCCTCTAAATAAGTGGTTCTACAACCTTGAGCAAACCACTCTCCTCATCTCTAAAAAGAAAAGTTAGATGACATATTGTCTAAGATCTCTCCCCAGTTCCCAATCTATGAATCTATGTACCTGACTTATGCCTTATAGTACAGTCCCTAACCAAGAATTGGATTGGACAAAAATCATTTATTATTTTCCATTTGTCTAGGATTTCAACATTCAACAGAGCTCTTTCACATGCATTATCTCATCAGTTCCTCATAACAACCTGTGTAAATTAGAATAGGCAATATCCTGTTTAATAATGAAGAAACTGAGCTTTCAAAAGATTAAGTGGTTTGTTTAGGTCACTCTTTGGGGCCAAAAAGGGCAACCTTAATCCCTCTGACACATGATATCCCTTCAAATGCTAGGGGACAGCTAGTCTGTCTCCCTAAGATTTTTCTTTTCTAAGCTAAACAACCCTTAATTCTTTCAATAAGCAAATTATGCCTCTTGATTTCTAGTCACCAATCTCATCAGCCTCTTTATAGACATGGTCCAGATTGTTCTTCTAGACATGATCCAGTTTGTTTAGTGACTTACCTAAAATATGGGGCCCAGAACTGAATGAAATAGTGTGAACAAAGAGAAGTATAGCAAGATGATCACATCTTTGCTTCTATTAATGCAGTTTGAGGCCCACCCAGGCTAGAGGAGACTAGTGTTAGGGGAAGGATTAGAATCAAAATCTTTTGACTTTCAATCCAAATCTCTTTCCAGGACACCTTTATTTATGAAAGAACCTTTTTATAACCTAAGATACTAAATGATCCCAGTTCTGCATAGAGTTCAGTTATGAAGTGACCAGCATTCCTCCCATTTTATTAGCAGCTTTTAGATATTCCCTGAGAGTTTGGGCCTCAAGTTTGTATTTTCCTTCCAGGTCCTGTTATACATATTAATATTTTCTATTTCAATATGCCACACCTGCTTGTGTATTGATATTTAATGTGATACAGTCTATTAAAATGAATGCAGTTGGGCAATAGCTGAACAAATCGTGGTATATGATTGTGATGTAATTCTACTGTGCTACAAGAAATGATGAGCTCAGTGATCTTACAAAAACATGGAATGGCTTGCAGGAAATAATGAAAAGTGAAATGAGCAGAATCAAGAGAATACTGTATACAGTAACAGTAATATTGTTTTAAGAATGACTGTGAATGAATAAATGATTTTGACTATTCTGTGTCCAAATTAACTATAAAGAACATAGGAAGAAAGATGCTACTTTCATTTAGAGAAAGAACTGATAAATAGAAGTATGCATAGAATAATTATGTTATGTGTTTCTATATCTATTTATGTCTAATGGTAGCCATCTCTAATGCAAGGGGCGAAGAAAAATAAAAGAACTTTGCATGATAATTTTTTCTGTACATTTGAAAGGAATAGCAAATGATGCATAGTAGATTTGCAGTTTCATATGCAATCAATTTTTTTTTGTACTGCTATGGAAATGCTTATTTTATTCCACAAATTAAAAATAAAATGAAATTTAAAAAAAGAAACAAGCAAGCAAAAAATGTATTTCAGTGAACATATTTCTAAGTTTTGGCTGGTGGCCTGTACCAATAGTATTTTGCTCATCTTGTTATCATGAAACTTATCACTAGAAATGATTATATATGATGAATGTGGTAGTTTTTTTTAAAACCAACATAGTGATTTGCTAGAATGAAGACATAAATAAAGCTTGATTTATAATATACTATAATCTGGAAAACAAATATTTTGTTTTTGTTTTGCCAACCCTTGTGCCTTGCTAAAATAGAAAAAAAACTAAAGTTTGCTCTTATGACATATTATAAACTGGCAGACAAACATAAAAACATCATCTAGTCTAAATGGTTCTGATAAGTAATGAAGAGTATTTGAAAAATAATAATTGGCAGAGGACTGGGTTCCTTGTCAATGTCCATCCTCAGAGCTAGTGTCTTAAATTGAATATAATTTATTTAGCAATTTATTCCATAAATTAAAAATAAGATAAAATTTTAAAATAAAAAAATAAGTGGAATATAGCATTCAAGACGGATCTGACCAATGCAAAAGTTAAAAGAAAAATCCTTTCCTTTATTTTGGACACTATATGTTAGTGGAAATCTAAGTATATTGAGACAGATGAAAGAAAAAGCTAGTCTGCTTCCCCAGGGCCCTCAAGTATTTGGTCTCCATTTTCAGACAATTTAAACAAACAGTTTCATCCTGAAGGTTTTTTTTTGTCTTGAATTCAGCCCTTGACACTAGGGTGATAGAAGGGTACATGTGTGATTTTTAACAAAGTTTATATCAATGGAATTACTGTGAAGTGAACAGCTTGTACACTCCTTGAAGAATTCTGTAAAGAAATAAAAATGTTTTGGCAAAGGGAAGGAAAATGACCTGTCTCCTTTGTGTGGAGAGTCAAATCAAGAGTTTAAGTCAGAAGCTTTCTCAAACTTTTAACTGATGGTAGCAATCTATCCCCTGCTACTATCACAGAGCAAAGGAAGACTCATGGAAGGAACACTTATTTTACCTCATCATATCAAAACACCAGGTCATTTCAGTGCTAAGTTACCTCCTGATAGGAAACAACTAAGGAGTTCATTATCTTTAGTGTTAAAATATTGAGTCACACATATATTTGTCTGAAAAGAGGTAAAGCACATGCTCTGTACCGTTTATATTACAAAAGTAACAAGCTATTTGAGTTTTCCCAGTGGCTTTTCTCTAAATCTAACTCCTTGTAGTCAAAATCTCTTATATTTTCTAATTCTTTAAGTCTCCTGAGGTAAGCCAAAGTATGTCCACTTAGGATTCCTAGAGTAGCTAAACTCTTAATGCTACCCATTGGTCTTTCACTTTTGAGCTAACTTTCTGTGTTCCAATTTAAAAGGCCTTACTTTGCTCTACCTGTTTCTACAACAGGTATACCTTAATAGATGCCTTATATAAAGCGCCTGCTCTCCTCCCATCAATTCACGAAGGATTTGTGATGGTATTAAAGGGATTTGTCCATGTGCTATAAATCCGGAGCAAATCAATTGAGATAGATGGTGGGACAAGTTCTAATGCCCCGACATAATATATGAAGTCAGAGATCTGCATGTTCATTGCTCCCATTCACCTACTTGGGTATTTAGAATGCCAAATTTGAATCCATATACTACTCCTATCAGAGGCTGACTCCTCTTCTTCTTTCCAGACTTGTAAATGTAATCCCTTTTCTTAGTTATTTTTTAATTTATGCTTTATTTTTAAATATTTTTTATTTATTTTTATTAAATATTTTCCTATTACATGTAAAAAGTTAACATTCATTTTTTAAAAATTCCTTCCAAATTCTTTTTTTCCACCCACACCTTCCCCATCCTTTGAGAAGGCAAGCAATATAATATCGATTATACATATTAAGCTATGCAAAACATATTTCCATATTAGCCACATTACCAAAAAAAGCACACAAATGCCAAATTAAATAATTAAAAAGAAGAAAAATGAAAAAGTATGTTTCAATATATGCTCAGAGCTCATTAGTTCTCTTCTTAAGGGTCATTCTCCTTCTTGTAATCTGCTCTCCAGTTCAATTGTATACCTGTTATTTCTGGTATCCCATATTTCACTTCCCATTTTGGTGTGTCCTTCCATGGGTTGTCCCACATGTCTAATGTGCATTTCTTCCTCATGTTCATCATCTAGAATGACTCATTCCCTTCAAAGCTTAAAGAGCCAACTTTTACAAAAGGCTTCCCTTCCACTTCCTTTTCTGCCCCACCCCTATTGTCAAAATATTTTGTATTTAATTTGTTCATATTTTTTTATTTACTTATCTGTCTTTACATTGTTTTTTCTTTTTTTTTTTTTTACATTGTTTTTTCTTAATAGAATATAAATTTCCCAGGGGCAAGGACCTTTTATTTTTTATTTTTGTTTCTCTAATGCCTTGCATGGTACTTTGCACATAGGTAGTATTTAATAAATGTTTGCTGGATTGAACTGTACTGAATTATCGTCACTCACTATCTGCTTTATTCTGATATTTCAGTATATCTGTCCTAATCCCAGCTCCAAATCTCTTCTCTACCCAACCCCATTCTCTGGGATTTCTAGAAACCACTTCTCCAACTTTGACTGTGATCTATTTTTCCTATAACCCACAGGTCTCCTGACAATCTCTCTTGGTTATTTTTTTGCCTACGGCCTCTGTGCTGTTCCACAAAGAGAAATGTCAGAGTAACTGAGAAGTATCAAAGCTATAAACAGAGGGTACAAATCCCACTCAGCCTAAAACTTCACTGAAGGAAAAAAATATGAATGAATGAGTTTTTTCAATAGTATGTGTGTGTGTGTGTGTGTGTGTGTGTGTGTGTGTGTGTGTGTGTGTGTGTGTGTGTGGTGTAGGGATAGGACTGAAAGCTCAAATCTTTCTATAATATAGCAGGAATTGAAATCAGGAAGTTCTAGATTTTAGTTCTGCCCCTGATACAATCTAACTGTATGACTGTGGACAAATCACTTCCTTCTGTCTTGGTTTCCTTATCTGTAAACTGAGGAGTGTAAAATCTCGAGTTCTTATAGCATGTGTTGTGGAGTTCAAATTCAAATAATGGATTTAAAAAGTGCTTTAAAAAAAGATTCCAGGAGAATGTAAGCTCCTGGAGGGGAAGGATTGTTTCATAATGGTCTTCAGATTTCCAATACCCAGGACAATCCACATCTTATAGTTAGTCCTTATAAATTGCTTATTGAAATGAACTGAACAATTTCGAGCCCCCAAACAATAAAAGAATCAAAGAGAAAACAAATTGAAATTAAGACAATAAAAACATCAAAATCAAAAAATACTAAAATGGACTCAAACCCAATTGAATTTTTTCACAAATTTAAATAAAACAGAAAAGCTAAAATTAGAGTATTTTTTTTCCTTTCTTTCTTCCTTCCTTTCTTTTTTTTACAAAAATAAATGAACTTTAAAAGGAAAATCACTGAAAACATGTAACTTTTTTTTAATGTTACTACACTTTCTTCTTTTACTTTTCCTTCCTCTGAAAAGATGCATTTAGTCACCCAAATTGCAATATTCTGTTTGTCCCTGGGTGATGGTTCCTTAATGCAGATTAAAAAAAATTGGCACAAGGGCAAGATATAACATAAACAGAATTCTTTCAAGTGGACAGACATCTACTGGAATTCTCATTTCCTTAAAAGCAGAATATCTGACAAGTTCTTTTTTGCCTGGATGGTAATTTCCTTCAAGACTTGGCAACTAATTGGATATAGGGAGGATGGGATAAAGGGAATGAAAGTGATGCAGAAGTTTTGAATTTATGTATCTGAAAGGATGCTGTTAAATTAACAGAAAAGGGGAACTTTGAAAGAGGGATGGGTTTGGAGTCATTCACAAGTACCTCCTAGTGTTTGTCAGGTACTGTGCTAAGAGCTAAAGATACAGAGAAGGAGTGGGGATTGCTTCTCTCAAGGAGATCACAGTCTAATAAAGGAAAATCTGAGTTCCATTTTGGATATTTGGTGGTTATTAGTCATCCTGGTGGAGATGTACAGAAAGCTGGTAATGAAAAGAGTTCAGATTGAGAGATAAAAGTTGAATACAAAGATATGGGAATCATTGCTGTTTGTGGGATAATTGATTGGAGTGACCAAATGTAGTCTCAAAGAAGAGATAAGATTAAGAAATTTTTCTCCCTTTGCAGAAATGGAAGACTATTGGTATAAAATATTATGTATATTTTGAGATATGGTTAATGTAGTAATTGCCTTTTATTCTTTGTTTCAAATGGCTCTTTAGATCAGGGTCAGAGAAGGATATACTTGGCAATGAAAGTGAAGTAAAAGCAAAAGATATCTAATACATTTAAAATACATAAAAAAAGAAAAGGGGCAGCTAGTTGGTGTAGTGCATAGAGCACCAACCCTGAAGTCAGGAGGACCTGAGTTCAAATGTGACCTCAGACACTTAACACTTCCTGGATGTGTGACCCTGGGCAAGGTAATCCCAATTACCTCAGCAAAAATAAATAAACAAATAAATAAATAAATAAATAAATAAAATAAGTAATTGAATCCATAGGAGCTGATGACATCAACAAGATATCAGAAGAATAGAGGACTGGATCTAACCAGTGCATTTAGAGATATTCATCCTTAGAGGGAGAGAAAAAAAAATGACGATCTAGCAAAGGAAACTAAGAAGCAAGAGTAAAAGTAATAGTCAAAACAGTCAAAGGTCAAAAAAGAACAAAGTGAGTGCAATACTATAGAATCAAGGGAGGAGAGGGAATACAGGTGGAAAAGAAAGTTGATAGGAAGGGATGTAGAGAGATCAGGCAGAATACGACCTTTTTATCATCTCCATTTTACAATTGGGGAACCAAGAATCAGAAAAATGAAGTGATTTGTTCCAGATCATGCAGCTGGAACTTGACCCAGACAATGAAATTGGCACTGGAACCTAGGATTTTTGTCTCCACAACCATAATGTGTGTAAATTTATTTTTGAAATGATCAGTGTAAGACAAAAAAGAAATAGATATGTATATGTGTATAGATATCATAAATTAGTAGATTGTTGAAAGACAATCTTTCTCTGGATGAAAGACAGTCTCTTCCTTTAGAATGAAGGGACTAAATTAAGTGATCTCTTAAAGTTCAAGTGTTCAATGATCTAGTCAGAGATCTCCTATCTTATTTTTTGCCTTCTATATTAAGGTGCTAGCTCTTCAAGCTAAAATTGACAGGATAAGTAGAAGCGTTGTGAAGTCCAAAGTAGATTAGGAAATATTATTTCCTATAGTTTGCAAACCATCTAAGGACAGGCTGATTCATTTTTTTTTTTTGCTTCCCTGGCATCTAATGTGCCTGGCACATAGTAGGTGTTTAATAAAGCTTATTGAATTGAATTGAATTTGACACCAGATTGATTTAAATGACTTCAGCTCTCTTGGCCAAAATATACATTTGAGGGCATTGAAAAACTTGCAGATGGGATGGATGAATCATGCCAATAGTCTTTGAGGAACCATGGAGAATGGGAGAAGTGCCAGAAGAAAGGAGACAATTTGTTCTGATTTTCAAAAATGGAGAGAAAGATGGATTCAGCATATTTGTCTGGCAAGCTTAGTGTCATTCCCTGGCCAAATTCTAGAATGGATTATGGATTAGTTAAATGATGTTTTGTGAGCACTGACATAGGGAAGCAATCTTCCATTTTTCCTAAATGTTTTAATAAGGTCAATCGAGGACCTATTTTAGACATTGTTAAATTGCATTGTAGTGGGATTGTACTGAGATACTTAAGTTTCTCATGATGTCTTTGTGGAATAAATGGATAAATATTGGATGGATGACAGCAGAGTTAAGATAATTCATAGCTGATTCAATGTCCAGAAGGCTGATTAATGAATTAATGTCCCTCTAGTCACCTCAGACCAAGTCAGCTAGCTGTCCACCTGGACCATCTGCTCTGTCACCTTTGCATGAACTATCTGATCCTTGATTTTCCATCTCCCACTCTGAGCATAGCAATCTAATCATTCTCTGAAAAGAGACTATCAGTTGACTCTCCTATGGATCAATTTACTATCCCAATGATTTTCAGATCAAAATTCCCTTCAATGGTACAAAAGTATGCTGTCTCCTTCTGTTGAAATATAAATTATTTAAGGGGAGGAACTATTTCACTTTTGCATTTGTGTAGGACACTGACATACTGGAGCATATTCAAAGGAGGATGAGGAGGAGGATGATATGAGGCTCAAAACAAAACAAAAATTGAAAGAACCAAAGAACAATTAACTTGGAAAAAAGGAAACTTAAAAGAGACATGATAGTCATCTTAAAATATTCTTCTCTGAAAAAAGATTGGGTTAATTCTAGCTCCAGAGCTATAACTAGTGAATAGGAAGTATATAAGATTTGGTATTAATCTAAGAATGCCCTTTTTAAAAGAACTCAGAGATGCCCCCAAATGGAATAAGCTGCCTCAGGGAGGTGAATACCCTCATAATAGAAAATAGGTGTTCAAGAAGAGGCTTGATAGTTCTTTGGAGAAGTTGTAAAAAATAAAAGAATTCCTGTTCACAATAGAAGGAAGAATTGAACAATTTCTAAAATCCATTCTAATCCTAAATTCAATGATTCAAATATTCAAACATTTAAGACAATAATGAAAATTATAATATCTGGCATTTATGTAGTATCTACTATGTGCCATGTATCATGCTATACACTTTATAAATATTTTTTCACCTGATAATCACATCCCTGGGAAGCAGGTGCTATTATTTCATTTTTACAGGTGTGGAAACTGGGGAAAATATGAGTGAAGTGATATGCCCAAGATCCCACAGATACTATCTGAAGCTGACTTTGACAACAGGTCAGTGCTGAGTTCAGGAACAGTCCTAGTCCTCCATTCACTGTGCCATCAAGCTGCTCTAAACATGATTCCTACTCAAAATGTATTTGATTAGAAAAGTATAGATAATTAAATGATATCTAAATATTGTATATTTAGTGCTGTAATGGATACTGAGAAATGTCATAAACCCTGTGATCATGAAGCTTGCAGTATTACTGAGAAGACAATAACCATAATAATAGAATTATAAAGCCAGAATTGTAGAATATTAGAGCTAAAAGTCACCTTTAAAGTCATCTAGGTGGCACATCTAAGTGGGAAACTGCTAGGATTATTACTATCGTTTATCTACTATTTCATTCTACCCAAAGTAGTTGCATTAACTAAGTAAGGTAATAATAGTTGCATTTTACATATGTTGAAATTGGATGAATAAATGAAAAAGCATTTATTAAGCACTTACTATATGCAAAGCACATATAATTATATGATCATATGGTCAATTAAAATATATTCCATCAAAGCATATATCCATTCATATTTGACACTCTTTTCCTGACACTGATTGCTCAGATTGTCTGCCAATAGAAATAACTAGAATGAATGATGAATCTATCAGGCACCAAAGGAATTAAACCAACATGGCCATATTCAGGATTACTTATGATCAGTTCATTTTTTTTTAATGTGAGAGAGGGTTAGAAGTGGGCCAATAATGGCCAATCTACAGTCAGGTGGTCATTTCCTGGACCTTATATGTGCCATAGATCATAGTATTGTCCATACAACAAGCTGAAACATTGGGTAGCTATGTTAAAGTAGAACAAATGTGTCTTTTATTTTAACATCATTCACTTGGAATTAAAGTTCCTTGATCATGAGACATGTCTCTTTCCTATGAATCTATAACCAAACCACATTAACTCATGTTTTCTTCTTCTCAAAATATAAAGCTTCCTCTGTTTCTCTATCTCCTCCCTCCTCTCCCCTTCTCTGTCTCTGTCTGTTTCTCTTCTTTCTGTTTCTATATTTGTCTCTGTCTTACTTGTTGCCTCTATATCTGTTTCTGAGTCTCTTTGTCTCTGTTCACCTTCTTCCTCCCCCTTTTTTCCTCCTTCCTTTTCCTGTCCTCCTTACCTTTCTTGACCTTTTCTTTTCCTTTCCATCTCCCTCCTTCTCCAGGAAAGTTCAATGTGCTATATTTTGTGCTACATTTTGTATCATATAATCTCTTTAATATATTAGGTTTTCTTAACATATAAATGTATTAAATAAAATTTAAAATACATGAAATATTTCATACAATCACCACATTGTTGAATATCATGGGAGAAGGGATATTAATGATCTAATATATTTTCACCCATTCATTTTACGAGTGAGAAAATTGAAGTGTACACAAGTTAAAAGACCTAAAGTCTCACAGACAGTGAGAGGACCTTCCCCTTCAATGATCTTTCCATTATGTTGAGCTGCCTCCATTTCATATCTGCATCCTGTAAAAGTTCTTGCAACACTTCCTTGGTCTTTAGCAGCTCTTACTTTGCCACTTCATGATGTTGTTAGGGATTTGGTGTTAGAACTGAGGAAATCAGGAAGATGTAGGTAGGGGACCATAGTGATGCAGTTCCTTAGTTTACTCCCTGCTCTGTAATGGTGAGAGAAGCCCAGAGATGTTTGGAATTTGCCAGCAACCAAGCAGCTGATACCTGGGTAAGCACCATCTTATAGGTTCCAAGTCACACCAAATCCCAAGCTCCACAACTGGGTTGAGTCAAGATTTTGATTGGAATTTCTGTAGCTCTTATGATTGGCTTCACTGGATGGCCGAGTCAAACCTCCTGTGTAAACTGTTATTTGCATACCCTTGGACACACACTGTCCATTTCCTAGAACTCAGAGATTTGGATCAGTCCTGTGTCTGGCAAATCTCTGGGGTCTAGAATAGTGGTAGGCTGGCATTCACTTGATAAATGTTTGATTATCATGCATTGGCTTTTTGTTATTGAATCCTAGTTATATTCTTAATGATTCTATGCCAAGAGTAAAAACAACCGTATGCAGTATCAAAACAAATTTATCTGTTTTTGTGGAAAGTGGACCTCATTATGTTAAAATCTCCTTATCAGAACTCATGGAAATATAGCATATTTTAAAAGGAGGAAGGTTCCAGCAGTTGCTAAGAGCTTGAGAGCTAGCTTTTTATTGGCTAAATCCACGAATGCACATATCCCTTGACTTTGTCTTTCCTGCCCCATAAAGAGTGATGAATAAAAGGGCAGGTTACTGACTGCCTACTGAACTACAGAGAACATAACACTTTCTCAGCACTTCTATCAGCATTTCATATAAAAGTGAACAGGTAAAACTCAGGGTTTTCCAGCACCCCAGAGCTTTAAAGCTAAGTAGAATCTGATGAGTGGCTATCAATACCACCTGCTGGTTAAATTCTTGTGCTTACCTGAATGTCTTTCAGCTAGCTTATTGTTTTTGTTGTTGTTTGTCCTTCTCCAAAAGGAAAGTGATGTCATGATTTGCAAGTGAGTTGGATTGAAGTGAAGGAAGGGCTGTGTAAAGTTACCACCCTCAATCTTTCCTCTTGAGCTATCTGGGTCCAAAGGCAAGATATAGATTAGAAGGATTGTAGGTGGTCCAGGATGCAGTGGAAGACCTTTGCCTTTTTAAACTAAGGCCTTTCCCAGGTCTCAATTTGTCTAGGGCAATAACCATTCAGTAATTAAGACCAGGTAAGAAATAAGGCAAAGAATGACCCATTTTATCTAGTCAGAAAAAGTCAGTCTGGAAGGGGAAGACTCTTCAGAGTTTCTGGCCCAAACAGAAACGATTGTTATTTATACTCACTCTGAACCATCAGAGTTCAAATAATGGCCAAATGAGGCTTGGACTGGGATCTATTGTTGGCCAATCAATGAAAGTCAGAGTGATTTGGATTTAAGGCACAGTTCTTAAAAAGAAATCTAACCTGTAAACCCAAGATATCTTACAGATTTCAGCAATCAAAATTTATATTCCTTTGGGCAGAGACCTGCTGATAAGGGTATGATTCCCTATGTGGCCAGAGGGAGAGGAAGGAGAGAGAAAGGGGTAGCTAGTTAATAATAATAAAAATATGATTATACTAGATGGGCTTTTGCTTACTCCTGGACAGGTTGAGGTGATTTGTACTAAACTTTGAAGCCTATGAAGATTCTACATTGGCAATGAGCTCTAAAACCTATAAAAGATTAATCACAGTGAGAACTATAACTCCTGCATGATCAAAGTAAAAATTCTATTTTTATGGTTGCCTGTGTTTTATCCTCTATAAATTTTATAATAATGATTAGATCCAAAGTATGAACATCATTTACATACATCAAAATGTCTCACGCCATCCTGGAGAACTTTTACAGTCAGTTAAACACATGCAGTAAGTACAAGAAAGCACATTAGGAAGCTCAAAGCTTCCAGACTCTCTGGGGCATTAATCAATACCATCTCTCCAGGCACAATAGTGTGTGTACATATGTTTGTATGTATGGTATGTTTGAACTTGTGTGAATATACAAAGAAGATAGAAGTCTTCTGCACCCAGAATTGTGCTCTCTTTTGTGTGTGCACACAGGAAGAAAGCTTTTTGCATTTGTCAGAAATTCACTTACTTCAGCTCTTTTCTTCTTGCCAAGGTAATCAGTCTCATTTCCCAGAAATTGCATTTCTCTAACATTGACCAGAAACACTTTAGAAATGGCAGCACAGGAAAAGGCTAGAAATAGTTGCTATTTAGCATTGTCCCTTTCTTCAAACTGTGCCCAGAATATGTTAAAGTTTATAGCTGCCACAAATGCTATAGGTATTCCCAAAACTGTCTCCCCAGCACCCATCTCCCTCTCACTTATTTCTGAATTGGATTGATTTTGCCTTCTAGCAAGGAGAGGGAAGCCTCCACCTTCAGAGGTTATCACGGAGGGATTTAAGTCTGGGCACGCTGGCAGACATGTACCAAGGCAATGGCAACTACAGATTGCGTATGGTACAAGCTTTCAGGGTAAACATCAATTTCTCCAATTTGCTATAGCCTGAGAACCTTATAAGCTTAGCGAATGAATTGTGAGTGTAGATTTTGTGCTGGATGGATGGATCAGGGCTTGCTTCTATAAAGCTCTGTTAATGTGCACTAGAGTCTTCAGTTTAAATATTGTGAAAGGGTAAAAAAGTCACATCTGGTTCTCTTGTTCTACTTACAGAGGATTCTTGCAATCTTTAGAGACAATTTCACAGAAAGTACACACTTTATCCAATATCTGGACCCACTCTCCTTTTCATAGAAAAATAAGCAATTTACCACCCGTGTGGCTTTGGGCAAGTCACTTAATAATAGCTTACAATTTATAAAGCACTTCAAGGCATCTGAAACACTTTACATATTTTAGCTTATTGGATCTTCACAACAACCTGAAATGGTAAATGCTACTATTATCCCCACTTTACAGATGAGGATAATGAGGCTCAAAGAGATATTGCCTAGGGGTCACATAGCTAATAAGTGTTTAAAGCAGGGCTAAAATCCAGGTCTTCCTGAACCCCCAAGTCCCAACTCTGTACCACCTCAATGCTTCTTGACCTTTATAAGCCTCAGTTTCCTTATCTGTAAAGAGAGGTAATTGGATTACTTGGACACTAAAAGTCATTCTAATTCTAAACTGGTGATCTATTAACTCTCCTTCCTGTGCTAGAACTCTCCCTTCCTCATTCCTTCTACATTTCCTTTAATGCCTACTCAAGCTCTATCCTCTCCACAGAACATATCTGATCAATCCAGTTTACAGAGCTCTCTCTCCAGCCTCCAAAGCTGTATATCATTTAACTGTGTCCTCCTTTGTTTAACTGTGGGTCAGGCATTGGACTGCCTTGTTACATGCCTTCTTCTGTCTGTTCTTTAGACTTTTAGTTGATATTTAACTCTCCATAAGTTTTGGATCTTGTCTTCCAGACTGAATTATGATATCCTCAGGGGAGATACCATGTCTCATATGTCCTCCTGTCCCTCAGAGGCACTTAGCATAGTACATTATGTTCAGTAGTTCATTTGTTGTTTGAATTTGTTGACAGAAAAGCCATTTAAGAATCAAACAATGCATAAAATCAATTAAATCCTACAACTTTATCTCTGAGAAAGATTAAATTGTTGTGTCACAGTTTCCTTTTATTGTTCTGCCTCAGTCCCCCTGGTTGCAACCCCACTTTCCTGTTCATTAGGGCTGAGATAATTAGGGCTGTGGAGATCTGGCCACTCTGGCATTCCAAAAGAGTCATGAAACTCCAGATGTCCTATTCTCAGATACCTAATTGGCATCTCTATTTCTCCCAACTTCCTGTCTCTAGCTAGCTATTTCCTTCACTCCCAATTTATCAGAATTTATGTTCTACCCCCAATCTGTGAGAACCAGATTAATGGTCCCTTCCTGGAAATTGTCACTCACCAATGTTCAGTCTCCACCCTTTGCCTTTGCTCCCCTGATCACTAGAACCCTATAAAAATCATTGGAATCTCACATTCAATGCTGAATTTTCTGAGACAAAAGTCCAATTTGGCCCTGGGGCAAATTGGATTGGGCTCTGCCCCCAGACAATCTCTCCCTCTCAGAAATTCAAATAAAATATTAAAAACTCTTTGATCCCTATCTTGCCTCAGTTTCTCTGGCATTACATTTGGAGGTCCCATCAAGATATGAGACTGGCATTACAAAATAACAGGGAGAATACCAGGAAGGTATCAAAAGATAGGAATTTGAATTCCAACTCTACCACTACTCTACATGTATGGCCTTGGAGAAGTCTATCATGATAGACAAAGGATAGAAAATTATACTGCACTTTCAGGTTTGCATAGTATTTTATATACAACCTCTAATTTGAATCTTGCCAAACCATAGAGAAAATTATTTATTTTTTAAAACCTCTGATTTATTCTTCCTTTGAAGAAGATCAACAATGCAAATGCAATTTAAAAGCAATTTTAGAATATTAACTGAAGAGCATAAAAAATTTACCTAAGACATTTAGGCTAAGTTTCAGAGAGAGAATTTGAGCACAAGTCTTCCTGATTTTAAGTTCAGCAGGCTGTTCACTACCCTGCCCTTTGTTTTATAGAATAATACTGTATTAAATATAAAGCACTATATAAATAAATCAAATGAGAAGAGTGGTTTCAGTAGTCACCACAAGTGATTTTTCCCATTTGACATGACAAAAGTTGGAATGTAATGGTTTTTGTGAATTAAAAAAAAAGTTTAATGACTAGAATGGGAATTCCTATAATCATGGCCCATAGATTGAATTTTAGAACAATCTTCATGCTTTGTTACTAATGTATCTGTTATATATTAAAAAAAATATTTTCCAAGACATCTCCATGGTTTAGCTTTTCTGGTCAAGGGTGCTCCCTAATGTAGAATGTGAGCCTATACAGCTCTTGTAATGGTAATATAATGGATTATGCATATTGTATCAGGTTAAAAATGAAACTCTATAATATTACAGTAATTTATATGCATACACACACATACGGGTTTGTTCAGCACCAGATATTTAAATTTTAAACCCATTTAAATATTCAGCTGAAACTAAAATAAATTTTGAAAAATGGAATTCAATAGAAAAGCTCTATTAAGGGTAAAAGTACTTCCCCAAACCAATTTGGTTCAGAAAAGAAACCGGGAAAGACCATGTTCACAGTTGCAGCACCTGCTAGGGGAACATTGTACATTTTTCTACATAGAAGATTAGTTGGATTTCTTTTGGCATGAACTTCATTAGCAAAGAAAAATGGAAGCTTAGGGCTCGGGCTCTGTCTTATATATAGCCAGCCACCTGTTTGCTAAGATCCTGAGCTCCATACCTAGATTGAGGTTGCTTTTTTCCAACTGCCCTATTCACTACAACCTCACTTCACCTTCCTCTCAATGTGTGATCAGGAATTGTCTTAAGCACTTTCTTCCTGAAAAATAAGGGATAACTGACCAATCTGCTTCCCTAATGCCAATCTCGATTCTCAGAATAGTATCTTGCAGGATGTTTTCATTGGATTACTTGAAATGATTGCTGACACTGAAATGTAAACCTATCCTCAAAGTATGTTTGAGAACCAGACCCTCAACCCCTTCCTCTCTGAGCTCTTCCAAAGAAGAATTCAGCCTGTTTTTTAAAATGCAGTTAAAACAATCAGCTAAAATTACCCAATTCAATGCTTGAAATCAAACATAAAACTCTGGAGAGGCAAATAGGGACATGCATGGGCAGATGAAAGGAAGGGTCCCAGAAACAGAGAAGGATAAATTATTGTAAAGAGAAATGAAAATAGGAAACATTACATAAAGAAATATGGAATAATATAGAGGCCCTAATCCAGCTGACTGTAAATCCCTTTTCCTTAATTGGTTTAGAAACTGTGGACTGTAACGGGAGACAGAGGGCTCTCAGCTGCTATTCTACTGAGCTGCCTGGAATCTCATTAAGTGGTAGACAATAGCAGAGCTGACAGCTCCCTTTCTGTAGGGGCACTTAGAGCTAATCTGCTATTGAGACTAATACAATTATGTGGGATTATAGGATTGCCATTGATATATAGATTTGGGAATTCCCAGTGGAGGGGAGAGTTGGGTTTTTGCATATGGGGGTTGGAGACAAGAGAGGGTCATAAAGACTACAAAATTCCTATTTATTCAAAGACCTAGAGAAATTATCATATTTTATGATTTGAGTCTGAGTCTCTCACCCACTGTCCTAAAACTAAGCAGTTGGGGTAGAATTTCTTAGATAGTTTCCCTCTCTCTAACCTTTTCTTTATACAAAACTTTAGAAAAAGCACTTAGAAATCTTCGTGCAGAGGAGCTCATTTCAAATTATTCTTTTTTTTTTTTTTTTCTTCTGGCTTACTTTCAATCCAGGGTTTTTGAGACCAAGAAGAACCCTATTTTTTATAGTGATACATGCATTTTATTATTGGTATTAGTATTGTTGTTGCTGTGGTTCAATGGAATGTATATAGTAGTTTAAGATTTGCATAGCCTTTTGTACATATTATCTCATTTCAACCTCATCTATTTGAAATAAGTGCTGTTATTATCCCTATTTTATAGATGAGCAAATTGAAAGCTAAGAGAGGTAAAAGGATGTCACACAATTAGTATTTCTAGACTTGAATTCAGCTCTTCTAGACTCCAACCTATTGTATAGATATATTCTATATCTATACCCATTCTACAGCTGGCCATGGAGACAGTCAGTTATAGAGTGCTAGATTTAGAAATCTGGGCTCTAATTCCCATCTCAGACACTTGTTGGCTTTCTAACCTTTTTTTAAGCCTCAGTTCCCTCATGTGTGAAATGAGGATAAAAATTGCATCTTCCTCAAGGTGATTTTGATGAGGCTCAAAACATGTTAAATGTTTTGCAAGTTTAAATCTACGCAGATAATTGCTACTACTTTTATAATTTCTCTAAACATTCGCTACTACTTTCATAATTTCTCTAAATATATTTTACAAACTCAGACCTTGGACATGTAGCAGGGTACTTCTGAGATCCCATCAGCATAGATGATACTGCCTAAACAAGAGAGCAAAGTCAAGTTCTTTCTTTGTATGCATTTCAGGATACATGAAATGCAAATTGAGCTAACTACAGAAAAAGGGATGCAGTATTTATCAGCCAACTCAGTTACAGGGACTCCTTATGGAAAACAGTGGCTGATTAATAACAGCGGCAACTTCCTTCCTTAATAAGCCTTAAAACCATCTTCACAAATTAGCTCATAACAAGTACCTAACACCTTACCTATCCATCATTAAAACTGCACGAGAGCAAAGTGTGGTATTTCTCATTCCTCGGTTGAATATGACCTTTCAAATCAGTTTCAGTCTTAATATTTTAAGAAGTAGTGACTACTGTAAGTGACACTTTACAATTCTCCTCTATCCTACAACAGTGCTTCACTAATTTCATTCCAAAGCCCTAAGTATTAACCTAAAGGTACCTAAGTCTCCAGGGACTCCATTTTATACATGTTCTGTCTAACACAGCTAGGAGATTTTGAGCTCTTAAATCATTTATTATAATATCAAAAAAAAAAAAAAAAGCTTAGGGGAAAAAAAGTTGATTTTAAATCTTCCTCTTATAGTCCAGCAGTGGCAATGAACCTCCCTGCCTCTAATATTACATTCAGAAGATTTACTCTTTCTTGCCATTGACAAGAGTTAATTGCTAATTAAAAGCTGGAGTTGAGACAGCTTTAGAATATAATCCACAGAGAAGGGAGTGATTAAGAGACACCCAGAGGGCCATGCTCTGGCCAAAGGCTGCATATCTCCAAATCCCTCTCCCACTAGTCTGCCACTGGCTTCAAACCTCACCTTACTCCTTTGGGTAAAGGCATTTTCTTTATGAGTCCACATTTCAATGTAAATTCTCAGGAAGGATAACCCATTATCACAGAGTTCATTTATCAGCTTTCTGGCAAAGATCTAAGACCCTAGGACAGGACAAGTAAACTTTGAAAGGAGAGGGCAGGGAGGGGAAATAGGTTTTAAAAAGGCAGCAAATAAGGGCAAACTTTTGCTAATTTCAGGGCAAAAGCTTAGTAGATGGTTTATTCCATTCTGAGGAAGGCAAGATATATTTAGAATGATTCCCTTCCTTATTCCTAACAGTCATTCCATTTTTTGATAGATGTGAAGCTTTCTTCAATGATCTTCCTTCCAATGATAAAGATTACAACCTGTCTAAATCTCTCATTTTATGAGATTTGTCCATGTTCTTCCTTAAATATCTTGGGGTGGAGTGGGGAAGTCCATCCAGGGTGATATTAATGGAGTCTGGCTATTAATAATCATAGACTTGAACAAAGTTATCTTTGTTACATTTTCAAGGACTCTTTTGTGATTTTGATTCATGAATAAGATGTCTTTAAAATGTCTCCACAAATTACCTTCTAGCAAGTATTTAACACCTTACCTTATCAATCATTAAAGTTACATGAGAGCAATGTGGTATTTTACATTTGCTGGTTAAATATGAATTTCCAAACCATTTTTGGTTTTGATTTTTAACTACAAATAATATTTTAAGTAAATTAGGCATTGATTAAAAGCAACCTTGTTTTTTTGCTCTATCAAGTCAGCAAGCATGGTTTATTGTGGGCTATGCCTTGTGCTAAATGTAAGGAATACAAAACAAATAAAAATAAAGACAATACTTGACCTCAGAGAGCTTACATTTTAAGAAGGAAGACAATATGTAAAAAGAAACTGAATAAAGTTGCCAGCGAGGGGAGGCAGTAGAGAAAGAAATCAGGAGAATCAGAAGAATCCAGAGAGGATTAAAAGTGTAAACCTGCATATTTTTCTTAAAATGGTAGTTCCTGGAGGAAGTGACCAATAAAAGGGAGAGGCTACAGAAGTAGATGATCTTCCAAAATAAGAACACTGCTGGATCAGTCTGGAGAGTCAGGAGTAGAGTTCAGAGAAGAACAAAGAAATGAAAAGCAAAAACTTTTAATGCTAAATAAATAAGAAGACATAATGGAATCTTGTCTTTTCTGTATCTTCTAGTCAATATTATGACTTCAAGGATGTGGTCTGTTATAGATTATTGCTTTCAAAAGCCTGCCTATTCCATTCTCATCTTTTTAATTCATGATTTCCTTGATATGCAAGTTGATTAATCTCAAAAAGATTTTTTTGAGTTGGCAAAGTGCGCATAGGGGTCAGTAGCGGTTCTCAAAATTTTGTTTTCAGTATCTTCATACTACTAAAAATTATTGAGGATCTGTTTAAAGAGTTTTTGTTTATGTATGTTTATTTTTATAGGTATTTACTATGCTATGTTGAACCCTGAATAAAAAAAAAACCATAGCCACCCTCCCCTCCCTTACCATTAGGACTGGAAATTGAGTTTAACAAAAGAGCCTAGAGAAACACCTTGAGGCTCTGACTGATGACATTTGTATCCCCTAGATTCCTGGTGGTGATGAAGTAGCATTAACAGAGTTGTTAAAATCCCCTTTTGGTCCTCTGGCAGGTTCAAAGTGAAAGAATTCACTTATCCTGAAATATTAATGGCAAAACTGAAAGTTTATTGTTGGATAGAAACCAGTTTGCTAAGAGACTGACTTCTATAGTGGCAAAATCC
The DNA here is from genome assembly GCF_048593235.1 of Sminthopsis crassicaudata. NCBI lineage: Eukaryota > Metazoa > Chordata > Mammalia > Dasyuromorphia > Dasyuridae > Sminthopsis > Sminthopsis crassicaudata. The sequence continues at coordinate 79,691,003 of NC_133619.1, read as the reverse complement.
TATTAGGGAAATAGAGTCCGGCACTGAAAAGAGAATGCCTTCTCATTGGGCAGGGTCCTAGCAGGCAGCTATGCCAAGGAAAGAAAGGTCCCTTGGCCTGGCATGATCCTTCCTTGGCCCTCTGCAAAGAGTAAGTTTAGAAACTGCCCTTTAAAAGGAGTCTTGAGGCTTCACAAAGCCAAAGTTCCCAGTCTAGATCCTTATAAGTATCCAGGCCAGATTTCCTATTGGAATGAACAACATTTCAAAGGTGTGATTTCTGACCAGGATTTCTAATTGAATCAAAGGCTCTGGCATCCCTGAAAGATAACTTACTTGGGGGAATATACCTTCCCCAGGAGGGGCTGACACTCCAAAAGGATCACAGATCAAAAGGAAACACAGTTTCAGAGTGATAATCTTAAAAGGAACACAGCTTCAGTAAAGGGAACAGTTTCCCTTCTCCTTCATCACCACCTTTACATACCATTGTGTCATAAACTCCAGGTGCATCATTTTGATCATTGCTAGAATATTTCCCCCTCCTTTTGAGTATTGCCCCTCACTTCAATGTCTCCTGCCCTCAACCTTCTTATCTTGACCTCTATCCTGTCAAGATTAAGTTATGATCCTTTCCTGAAATTATGGCTTGTCCATCCTTCCAGTATCCTCACCTCCTGCTCTTATCTGCCTTTGTTTCCCCTATAAGAATGTATACTTAGTTTATATATTCTATTTGCAAGCTGCCCTAGTTAGATAAAACCCTATATAAATTCCTTGCCTCATTTATCTGTCTTAAACACCTTATACAAAAAATCCCATTCATCAGCAAGCCTAAACTCTCCACATTAAAGATTAAAAATCAAACTCTGCCTCAGTTTTTCTGATATTACAATTAGAAATAAAAACTAATTTTGAATTTATAGACTCTCTGAAAGGGTTTCAGAGACCCCCCCTGATTCTCTGGACCACACTTTGAGAGCCCTTGATTTAAAAGATCTTAGAGGTTACCTATTCAGTATCTGATTTTACAAATGAAGAAACTGAGACTGAAGAGGGGTCATAGCTTGACTGAGGTCACCAAGGTTGGGACACAAGACCAGATCTTATGATCTCAAGATTAAACTATTAAAAATATTTAAATTGCCCCATTTCAAAAAGGAGTGGTTTGTAAAGTTTTTTTAAAGTTCTTTATGGTTCTCTCATCTTTCAGAAATTTTGAGACTCAGTCCCTAAAAACTCTCACTGTAAAAAAAAAAATCCACTGTAGTGGATTATATCCACTACAGATTTGTCCCATTAATACTAGGTCAAGTCCAGCTGCTTATTCCATCTTTGTTTTCTTTCATTTCCCTTTTCTTATTCTGCACATCAAGGACCATGATAAAGCAGCTAGGTTATATAGTGGATACTGTGTTACATGGATATAGTGTTGGATCTCAAGTCAGGAAAACCTAAGTCCAAATAGCTGCCTTGGAGCCTATCTAAGTGGTGGTGGGCAAATTGTTTAATTTTCTTATTTGTAAAATTGGAAAAATAATACCTCCCAGAAAAAAAATAAACCACCTCCCAGGGTTGTTATGAAGCTCAAATGAGGTAATACTGGAAAAGCATTTTCCAAGCTTTAAAGAACTTTTTCAGTGCTAGCCATTTTTATTATTAGCTATTATAATAGCAGAGTAGAAAGGTGATAGTGCCATTGTCATTGATGAAGAAAAGAGCTTGTTATACATATATTAATTTGTCTTTCTCATATTCCCTCCATATTGTCTTCTTTGGAGAAATGAAGGGACTTGTACCAGGTAACACTAATAGCCAGGATCAGGAGTAGAGTTTAAACCCAGGCTCTCAGATGGAGAGCCAATGTGCTTTCTACTTTCCTGAACTGCTTTTTAATGTTGCCAGGATAATCTGACTTAATTGGGACCCCTGCCAAGCTTTCTGTAAACTTGTTTTTCCCTTTATGCTTCTTGCTGTTTTATGGAATGATATTGCTCATAATCTTCTACTATCCTTCCCCTTAAGATTTTACAAATGAGTTTATGTTCTAAACTGGTATTGCCCTTGGCTGCCATATCTCTCCACTTGGCAAAGCAACAATTTTTTTTTGGCTGAGGGAATTTCTAAGCTCTTCTGGTCTACTCTTTGTGGTGATTGATTTACACTGGTTAAATTTTTTCACTCCCCCTGTAAAGGAGACTTCAGCTCTAGGGAGAGCAGTAGGTATTATTTCCCTTTACCTGGTCCACAACAGGTTGAAATATTTAAGTTGCTCATAAGAATAGAGGATTGTTACTAATTGTATTAAGTTTAACTACTCCCAAATAAGTACATTTACTTCCAAAATGTTAGCAAAGAGAACTGTGGCTCTATAAGCAATTGCTATAACTATTATTGTTAAATACTACTGCCACTCATGAAAGTGTAAGAAGGTGATTTCTAAATGTTTCACTTTGGGGATTTGGAATTTAACTTTTTGCTGCTGTAGTCATATTCCTTTTGGTGGGGAGAGAGAAACAGGGGTCTGAGAAAGAGACAGAGACAGAGTGACAGAAGAGAGACAGAGAAATATATAGGGAGAAAAAGATACAAAGAGAGAGAAAGATGGACAGAGACAGAAGTTCAGACACACACACAAAGAGAGAAAGAGAGAGACAGAGACAGAGATACTGAGAGACAGAGAGACAGAAAGAGACAGAGAAAAAGAGACATGAGAGACAGAGGAATAGATGAATAGTTGATAGATAGATAACTCACATATTTAAACAGCGCATTGATATTTTCAGAATTTTCCTCACAACAACCCTCTGAAGTAATCCACATTTTACAGATGAGGAACCTGACATTAAGAGACTAGAAGGGATTTGCTATGAGCTCACATAACTACTAACTGACAAAGACCAGATTTGAGCCAATCCACATTTCCAGACTTACTTCAAATTACTTTCTTTTGCTAACTCTACAATCCAAACAACCTGGTCCATTGACTGTTTCATCTCAGGTCTTTCATGAATTGTCATAAATCATAAGCCATCCACCATGCCTCAATTTTCAAATCCATAGTTTTCTTCAAGACTGAGCTTAAATGTCATTTCCAATTCATAACACTTCCTGACCCCCTTTCAGTTCTTCTTAGTGGCCTCTCTCTTCCCAAAATATTATTTATTTTTTCATATACATGGTATAGCCTTTTAAAAGAATATAAACTACTAGAGGACATGCTCTTTTTCATTTGTTACTATCCACTAACCTGAACCTCACATATAATACACACTTAAAAAAATTTGTGGAATGGAATTGAAGTAGTCTCTCTCTGCATTGTAGACATATAATAACATATTTATAGTATTCAACCTTACAACACACAATTGTATTTATACTATACATATATATATATATTTGATACATATGTATATGTATATGCTATACATTGTATACAATATAGTTGAACTCCCATGGGGATTGAAAACCAACAGAGAGGTTCATTTCCATGACAAAGGCTGTAGAACTAGGGTGTATGCTATCTCAGGAATTTCATAACTTTCTGAGGTCACCCTGAAAGTTTGGTCCTTAAGGATTATTAGTTTCTTTTTTTTCTTTCTTTCTTTTTTTACAAATGAGGCAATAGGACCCAAACAGTAGTACCTTATTAAAGCCACACAGAAAGATGAAGATTAGTTCCTCAGTTTCCAAAAACCAGAGCTCCCAAACTTTGGAACAAAGGAATTTAACACTAAGCATATGGGGTATAAAATATGCATATCCACTTGAGCATTGTTAGAATTAAGAAGGGAGTTTTATTTCATTTTAGAATGTGGTTTATAATTGTCCAGCTGCAAATGGCATTGTGTGTGGGCCTCTTTTACATATTCAGATATGGGAGAGTGTTAGCAGACTCCCAAAGGAATCTCATCCAGCCAAAACTCAAGTACAATCAAATGGGGAAAATACAACAATTGCCATTTGATTTATACATGCGGATATACCCTTCATTTTCAGTATGTATGGAATGTAGCCATTTATGATTCCATAACCAGAGGAATAAAATTTGAATATGTAGTAAAAGGAGAAATGTATTTTAAATGGCCTTTAGAAACAGAACCGAGGCAATAGTCAGAAGGCCAAAGTCACTAATAGAACAGGATATATTGTTAGCTATATATGCACAACATGGACTGCCAAACACACGATTAAAGGCAAGTAAGATCTAGCAGGAGTTTCTCGGAAAAGGCTAAGATACAGTCAAACACTCAAACATTCATTCCAGTTGAACATAAAGAGAACAATAAAACATAAACTAGAAAGGTTCTGCCTCATGGAATGCTCCCACTCCACATACCCACCAGCAAAATAAACCTGTTTTTACTTTTACAAAAATAATATAGGAAAAGAAAAGTAACCATTTTGTAATTTGGCATGTTTTCATCCCAAAGCTCCCAAGCTTTGTACTATATCATATTTTTCAAAAGACATAGGCTAACAGTCACACAGCAATTGCAAATGGATCAACTGCTTACCCATCCATACATACCATCTCTAATCTAATCACCACTGGCAGCTGTAATTAGTATGGGGCTAACTGGAAACATGTAGCAGGGGACTGAAATGGGGAAGGGGGGAGGGTACTTGATTTTCCCCTTCAGCTACTACTGTCTCTCTGCATTCCCTTGCTGTTCTCTGCTGATTGATACAATTGAGTCCAAGAAAACACTTCTGACCCATCATTTTGGTGGTCCTTTACTTTGTTGTTGAGATTGAATTGTTTCAGTGCCTGACACTTCATGACCCTATTTGGGGTTTTCTTGGAAAAGACACCAGAGTGGTTTGTCTTTTTCTTCCCCAGCTCATTTTACAAATGAGGGAACTGAGGCAGATTCTCATGATTTTTCCAGAATCACATAGCTTAGTAGGTCTCTGAGGAGAGATTTGAACTTAGGAAAATGAGTCTTCTTGACTTCAGGGCCAATTCTCTACCCACCTTCCATCTAGTTCTTTCACTAGAATGTGTCCTTTCCTGACATCCTGTTGTTATAGGAACATTGGGTGGTCAGTTTGAGGAAATAATAGGCTCATAGATGGAGGACTAAATAGAACCACCTAAAACAACCCTCTTATTTTTAAAATGTGGAAACCAAGGCCTAGATACTTTAAATGGCCATAAACATAGCAAATGAAAGTGCACTCAATTGTTTTACCTCATTTGGCATTGAGTTCACAAAATTGTGACTCATATTTTTTAAACTCTTCATCATAAAACCACACTTTTATCACATGAAATATTAAGGGTACCTTTCACAAACACTCTCTTTTCCAAGTCTGTCTTTGATTAGAGCCCATAGGTTTTCAATGGGGTTTAAAACAAGTGTATTCCCAGGCCAATCTAGCAAGATTATCTCTAACTCTTGAATACATTCTTAGCTTTCCATGATGTATGGTATAGTGTAGATCCATGTTTCTGTATTTCATCTACATTTGGGAGTTTCTGTAATTTCATGGCACGAAATCCAACATTCCACTAAGAACTAAATAAAAGCAGAAAAACCAGCTCCACATGGTTTCATCTATTTCAAAGTCAGACCTTGTGTGTCTGGGCTCTCAGTTCATATCCCAAGCTTGTTGCCAGAGTTCAGTGTTGTAGCCTCTTCCTTAAGAGAAGATAGTGAAGATCTGAGTTATTGAATTTGGCCATATTGGACACCTATGACCAAGACTATATTCATTATGACCATCAATGACCCTTTTATTGACCTTAACTAGAGAGTTTATATATTCCAATATGATTCTAACTATGGCAAACTGAAGGCTGATAATGGAAAGCTGAAGATCAATGGAAACATCATTACTAACTTCTTTTTTTTTTTTTTTTTTTTTTTTTTTATTATATATATATTTTATAATATTATCCCTTGTATTCATTTTTCCAAATTGCCCCCCCTCCCTCTATTCCCTCCCCCCGACGACAGGCAATACCAAACATTTTACATGTGTTACAATATAGTCTAAGTACAATACATGTGTGTGAATATCATTTTCTTGTTGCACAATAAACATTAGATTCCGAAGGTACATGCAACCTGGGCAGACAGATATTAGTGCTAACAATTTACATTCGCTTCCCAGTGTTCCTTCTCTGGGTATAGTTATTTCTGTCCATCATTGATCAACTGGAAGTGAGTTGGATCTTCTTTATGTTGAAGATTTCCACTTCCATCAGAATACATCCTCATACAGTATTGTTGTTGAAGTATACAGTGATCTTCTGGTTCTGCTCATTTCACTCAGCATCAGTTGACCTAAGTCTCTCCAGGCCTCTCTGTATTCCTCCTGCTGGTCATTTCTTACAGAGCAATAATATTCCATAATCTTCATATACCACAATTTACCCAACCATTCTCCAACTGATGGACATCCATTCATCTTCCAGTTTCTAGCTACAACAAAAAGAGCTGCCACAAACATTTTGGCACATATATGTCTCTTTCCACTCTTTAGTATTTCTTTGGGATATAATCCCAGTAGTAGCGCTGCTGGGTCAAAGGGTATGCACAGTTTGATAACTTTTTGGGCATAATTCCAGATTGCTCTCCAGAATGGCTGGATTCTTTCACAACTCCACCAGCAATGTATCAGTGTCCCAATTTCCCCACATCCCCTCCAACATTTGTCATTGTTTGTTCCTGTCATCTTAGCCAATCTGACAGGTGTGTAGTGGTATCTCAGAGTGGTCTTAATTTGCATTTCTCTGATCAGTAGCGATTTGGAACACTCTTTCATGTGAGTGGATATAGATTCAATTTCTTCCTCTGAGAATTGTCTGTTCATATCCTTTGACCATTTATCAATTGGAGAATGGTTCGGTTTCTTATAAATTATGGTCAGTTCTCTATATATTTTGGAAATGAGACCTTTGTCAGAACCTTTGTTTTTAAAAATATTTTCCCAATTTGTTACTTCCCTTCTAATCTTGTTTGCATTAGTATTATTTGTACAGAAACTTTTTAGTTTAATGTAATCAAAATCTTCTATTTTGTGATCAATAATGATCTCTAGTTCTCCTCTGGTCATAAATTCCTTCCTCCTCCACAAGTCTGAGAGGTAGATTATCCTCTGTTCCTCTAATCTATTTATTATCTCCCTCTTTATGCCTAAATCATGGACCCATTTTGATCTTATCTTGGTATATGGTGTTAAGTGTGGATCCATATCTAATTTCTGCCATACTAATTTCCAGTTTTCCCAACAGTTTTTTCCGAATAATGAATTTTTATCCCTAATGTTGGAATCTTTGGGTTTGTCAAAGATTAGATTGCTATAGATGTACCCTTTTTTGTCCTTTGTATCTAATCTGTTCCACTGATCTACCGGTCTATTTCTTAGCCAATACCAAATGGTTTTGGTGACTGCTGCTATATAATATAGCTTTAGATCAGGTACACTTAGACCACCTTCCTCTGAGTTTTTTTTCATTAGTTCCCTTGCAATTCTTGACCTTTTATTCTTCCATATGAATTTTGTTGTTATTTTTTCTAGGTCATTAAAATAGTTTCTTGGGAGTCTGATTGGTATAGCACTAAATAAATAGATTAGTTTGGGGAGTATTGTCATCTTTATTATATTCGCTCGGCCTATCCAAGAGCATTGAATGTCTTTCCAATTATTTAAATCTGATTTTATTTTTGTGGCAAGTGTTTTGTGATTTTTCTCATATAATTCCTGACTTTTCTTTGGTAGATGGATTCCCAAATATTTTATACTCTCAACATTTGTTTGGAATGGAATTTCTCTTTGTATCTCTTGCTGTTGCATTTTGTTAGTGATATATAAAAATGCCGAGGATTTATGTGGATTTATTTTGTATCCTGCCACTTTGCTGAAATTTTGAATTATTTCTAGTAGCTTTTTAGCAGAGTCTTTGGGGTTCTCTAAGTATACCATCATGTCATCTGCAAAAAGTGATAGTTTAATTTCCTCATTTCCTACTCTAATTCCTTGAATCTCTTTCTCGGCTCTTATTGCCGAGGCTAGCGTTTCTAGTACTATATTGAATAGTAATGGTGATAGTGGGCAACCTTGTTTCACTCCTGATCTTACTGGGAAAGGTTGCAGTTTATTTCTATTGCATATTATGCTTACTGACGGTCTTAAATATATACTCCTGATTATTCTAAGGAATAATCCATTTATTCCTATACTCTCAAGAGTTTTTAGTAGGAATGGATGTTGGATTTTGTCAAATGCTTTTTCTGCATCTATTGAGATGATCATATGGTTCTTATTAATTTGATTATTAATATGGTCAATTATATTAATAGTTTTCCTAATATTAAACCAGCCCTGCATTCCTGGAATAAATCCTACTTGATCATAGTGTATTATCCTGGAGATGATTTTCTGAAGTCTTTTTGCTAATATCTTATTTAAGATTTTAGCATCAATATTCATTAAGGAGATTGGTCTATAATTTTCTTTCTCAGTTTTCGATCTACCAGGTTTAGGTATCAGTACCATGTCTGTGTCATAAAAGGAGTTTGGTAGGACTCCTTCATCCCCTATTTTTTCAAATAATTTATATAACATTGGGGCTAATTGTTCTTTAAATGTTTGGTAGAATTCACATGTGAATCCATCTGGCCCTGGGGATTTTTTCCTGGGGAGTTGATTAATAGCTTGTTCTATTTCTTTTTCTGAAATGGGACTATTTAAGCAATTTATCTCCTCCTCTGTTAATCTAGGGAGCCTATATTTTTGGAGGAAGTCATCCATTTCACTTAAGTTATCAAATTTATTGGCATAAAGTTGGGCAAAGTAACTCCTTATTATTTCTCTAATTTCCTCTTCATTGGTGGAAAGATCCCCCTTTTCATTTGTAAGACTATCAATTTGATTTTCCTCTTTCTTTTTTTTGATCAAATTTACCAGAGGTTTATCTATTTTATTGGCTTTTTCATAAAACCAACTCTTGGTTTTATTTATTAATTCAATAGTTTTTTTACTTTCAATTTTATTGATTTCTCCTTTTAATTTTTGTATTTCGAGTTTAATTTTTGGTTGGGGGTTTACAATTTGGTCTTTTTCTAGCCTTTTAAGTTGTAAGCCCAATTCGTTAATCTTCTCTTTCTCAATTTTCTTCAAATAAGCCTCTAAAGATATAAAATTTCCCCTTATTACTGCTTTAGCTGCATCCCAAAGATTTTGATATGATGTCTCATCATTATCATTATCTTGGGTGAAATTGTTAATTGTTTCTATAATTTGCTCTTTCACCCAGTCATTCTTTAAGATGAGATTATTCAGTTTCCAATTACTTTTTGGTCTATTTACCCCTAACTTTTTACTGAATGTAGCTTTTATTGCATTGTGATCTGAGAAGAAGGCATTTATTATTTCTGCCTTCCTACATTTAATTTTGAGATCTTTATGTCCTAGTATATGGTCAATTTTTGTATAGGATCCATGAACTGCTGAGAAGAAAGTATATTCCTTCCTATTGCCATTCAGTTTTCTCCAAAGGTCTATCATACCTAGTTTTTCTAATGTTCTATTTACTTTTTTAATTTCTTTCTTGTTTGTTTTGTGGTTTGATTTGTCTAAATCTGAGAGTGCAAGGTTGAGATCTCCCACTATTATAGTTTTACTGTCTATTTCTTCTTGCAGTTCTCCTAACTTTTCCTTTAGAAAGTTAGATGCTATACCACTTGGTGCATATATGTTTATTATTGATATGGCTTCATTATTTATGCTACCTTTCAGCAGGATATAGTTTCCTTCCTTATCTTTTTTAACAAGATCTACTTCTGCTTTTGCTTGATCTGAGATAAGGATAGCTACCCCTGCTTTTTTGGCTTTACCTGAAGCATAATAGGCTCTGTTCCAACCTTTTACCTTTACTCTGTATGTATCTCCCTGCTTTAAGTGTGTTTCCTGTAGGCAACATATTGTAGGGTTCTGCTTTTTGATCCAATCTACTATCCGTCTCCGTTTGATGGGATCGTTCATCCCATTTACATTTACAGTTAAAATTACTAATTCTGTATTTCCTGCCATCGTATTATCCCCAGCTTATGCTTTTTTCCCTTGACCCCCCTGATCCCCCTCCCCGATATTTAATTTACAGACCCCCCTTGTGACGCGCAACCCTCCCTCTTTTTTTTTGGATCCCTCCCCCCTCCCTCCAAGTCCCTTCACTTATTCTCCTTTTCCTTTTCCCTTTTCCTCTCCCCCCTTTTAATGAGGTGAGAGAAAATTCTCTGAAAAACAAATATGTTAATTATTTACTCTTTGAGCCTCTTCTGATGAGAGTAAGATTCACACAATGATTCTCCCCCTCACTAAGTTCCCTCAGATATGGTGTATTTTCTATGTCTCTTCCTGGGATGTAGTTTCCCTCTTTTTATCACTCCTTCCCCTTTTTCTGAACCGACCTCCTTCCCTTTACCACACCCCCCTTTTTTTCTTTTATATCAGTAAAATCAAATTATCCTTGAGTATTTTTTATATACTCACAACAGAGTTACAGTTCTCAAGGGTTCTGTGTACCTTTTTCTGTTTCTCTTCAGTCTTGTGGATGTAGATCAAATTTTTTGTTTAAGTCTGGTTTTTTTCTTAGAAACATATAGAATTCCTCTGTTTCATTGAATGACCATCTTCTTCCATGGAAAAAGATGCTAAACTTAGCTGGGTAGTTCATTCTTGGTTGCAGTCCTTGATCTTTTGCCTTACGGAATATCAGGTTCCAGGCCCTTCTATCTTTTAATGTGGAGGCAGCCAGATCTTGGGTGACCCTTATTGTGGCACCTTGGTATTTAAATTGTTTTTTTCTAGCTGCTTGCAGGATTTTCTCCTTTGTGTGGTAATTCTGCAGCTTAGCCACAATATTCCGTGGTGTTCTTTTTTTAGGGTCTATTTCAGAAGGAGTTCGATGAATTCTTTCCACATCTACTTTCCCTTCTGTTTCTATTATCTCTGGACAGTTCTCTTTGATAATTTCCTGTAAAATAGAATCTAGGCTCTTTTTTTGGTCATAGTTTTCGGGAAGTCCAATAATCCGCAGATTATCTCTCCTAGATCTATTTTCCAGGTCTATAGATTTTCCCAGTAAGTATTTGACGTTGTTCTCCAGCTTCTCATTTTTTTTGTTTTGTTTGACTGATTCTTGGGTTCTCTGTGAATCATTCATTTCTATTTGTTCCATCCTGACTTTTAAGGAGTTATTTTCTTCTTTCACAGTTTTTAGTTCTTTTTGTAAATGCCCAATTTCGTTTTTAAATGAGTTATTTTGCTCTATTGAATTTTTTTCCATTTCCCTAATTTTTTTTTTTTGAGAATTATTTTCTTTTTCCAATTCAGAAATTCTATTTTCTTGAGACTTTTTTATCTTTTCCAATTCAGAAATCCTACTTTCCTGTGTTTTTTTAACCTTTTCTACTTCACTAATTTTGTTTCCCTGCATCTCCTGTGAATTCTTTATTTTTTCCAACTCCAATTTCAGGACATTGTTATTCTCTATCATAACTTCTCTTTCTTTTCCCCATTTTTCTTCGATCTCCCTCAATTTCTTAAGAGCTTCTTCTAGGAGAGAGTTATGTGATGGGGGGCAGGAATCGTTCCCCTTTAGGTTGTTATCTTCTGAATCTTTGCTGTTAACTTCCTCGGGGTTGGACACCCGCTCTTTCTCTGTATAGAAGGAATCTATAGTTTTTCTAGCTTTTTTGCTCATACTTAAAAAATTCTTTTGGGGTCTGTCCCTGGGGTAGGAAATTATTTACTTCTTTACCAGCTTCCTCCCAGACTGGATGGATGCAGCGGCCCCTGCGCCCGCGCTAAGATAGAGCTCTGGGAGAGAGTTCCCCACCCCCTCCCTGGAAGCGCCTCAGAGGTGATTAGCACTACTGTGCTTCGAGGGCGTAGAATAGTGAAGACTGCAGGAAGCCCAGGCTATGTGTCCGGGTGGGGAGTGGACGTCTGCAGCAGGTGACGTAAGAAGCCCCTGCGCTCAAACTGGAAGTGTCTGCCAGAAACCACGGTCCCTAGTTCAAAGGTTCCGCTTCTCTGGGACTTCCTGGAGCTGAGTTCCACTCCCTCCAGCTAAGCTAGGCAGTGTGTATTGCCTTGGGCCGTATCCACCCACTTGTCAGTCTCTTAACTATTCTCAGGAGGGAGCTGAGGCCACACCCCCTGGTGCCGATTCTCTGCTGAGTCACCCCCAGGGTGTGGGGGGGGGGAAATCTAATCTGAGTTTTAAAATATTTTGGCTTTCTCTTCTGAACTGCTAAATAATTAGCAGAGAAGAGCCAATAGCCTGTGCCAGATTCCTTTACCTCAGTGGCTTCTCTGATCCCAGAGCCCCTCCCAGCGCAATGGGCGCAGTGTGCCCCTACCCCACCGTCTGTGCTGGTCTCTTATTCCTCCCCTGAGAACTGACCTTTCCTGTTGAAACTCCAGATTCTCTTCAGCTGGTAAGTCGTGCTTCCAGTCCTTGTGGTATCTGTCAGTCCTGAGCTAATTTTGAGACTTAATTTATCTAATTGGTTGTGAGGGAGTGAGGACGTTCACTGAGTCGTGTGTTTCTTCTCCGCCATCTTGGCTCCGCCCCCCCATTACTAACTTCTAGGAACATAATTCTATCAATATTGAATAGAGGAATTTTAGAGCCAACTATGCTATTGATTCATTGGTGTTTTTACCAAAATGGATAAGGCCAGAGGTCACATGAAGATAAAGCTGTCATTGTCTTTTCCCTTTTTGCTGATGCTTCTTGTATCCATGATTAGAATAAACCATGAAAAATAAAATTATTACTTTAAGATTGTCAATACTTCTTCCTGAGATATATAGGGTCTTATATAAATATAAGGGATATGGAGGACTAGTATCTCTGGTATGAGGGCTGCTTATCCCACTCTTTTGAATACCTGCCACCCAACTCTCACCTGTGGCTCCAAGAAACTGTAGCAGGTACAGTGACTACACACCAGTAAATCATCTCAGCAGAGAGAATAAATCAGATTAAAGGCAATCAATAGGTCTCAAACCCATTAGTGAAGAGTGTATGTATGTGGGGGGCAATTCCCCAAGTATGTTAAGGCTTTCTTAGTAGAATAACCAGATATGAACATTTTGTTTCAATGGGTCATGAAGGTGGCAGAAGCAGATGCTGTGGAATATTTGTAGCTGCCAGACTTTGAAGATGGCAATATCAACTACTGCATCCAGAGCCATTGCCAGTCATCTTGACTTTTGCCTTGCCACTGGGCTCTGCAGACTCTGGGTAAGAAAGTGACTTCAAGCAATCCTACCTCACTAAACTCTAATTTACACATGAGACAAAAGGCATTATCCATATTGTTTTGCAATTTTACTATCTCTTTATTTTTTACTATTTAATAATTTTATTATTTTACTATTCAATAATTTTACTATTTTACTATCTTACTATTTTACCCATCCCAAAGTCCCATGATGACAGACTAGTGACAAAGTGGCAGATGCAGATACTAAGAGCTATAATCACAGTTCTGCACATGGAAAGTCCAGGCCATAAGAATATCATTCCACTAGACTGAAGCAACAGTGAAATCTGGCAGCCCCTGGAGTATCTGAATGTCCTTCTTAAAAATGAAACTGCCCATCTCTTTGGCATAAGGAGGGAACAAAAAAAGTGGCATAAAAATTACTTGTTTCATCTAATAATGGCCTGTTTACCATGACAGATAGGATCCCACCCTGTGGTTGAAAAACAAAAATATGTACAAAAGCTTTTGCAGAAATAATTCCACTCTTCATGTACTATTGGTACATGGAATACACTTATGGATAAGAAATCCAGTATGAATGAAAGATGAATGACTCTTGATATGAGTAAGCTTAGCACTCACTTTACTTAGCAGTAAAAATGCCTGACAAATAAAGTCCAGTTTAGTGAATTTGGAGTAAGTTGGAGTAAGATATTTCTGGAGTGATCACAGAGATCACAGGGAGCACCATGAACCTGGCATAGGATCTTTCATCAAAACTAATCTAGTCAGCAAGCTTGTATGCCTACCAAAAGGAATGAACAATAGGCTTATGACAACATAATTTCCTCTTGCTAGAAAGAGCCATGCTACCATAATCAGTGAATTTGCTTCCACCATGATGAACCCTGATGAAGCCAAAGAAAAAAATTATGAAAACTTGGAAACCTACATCATCAATATGTCAAAAGAGGACAAGTTTGTTATTCTGGGTAAATTCATTGCCAAAGGTACCGATTATCAGATGTGGTAGGGAGTTCCGGGGAGGAATGGAGTTAGAAACCTCATCAGTTTATTTTCTGTTGAAGATATATGCATATCATGATCTTCTCATCACCAATATTGTCTTCAAATTACCCAAACACAACAAACTTCATGGATGCACTCTTGCAGTAAACATTAGCATTTAGTAGACTATGTCATTGAAAGGAGAAGAGACAGAAGGTGTTAGTGAGGAAGGCAATCTGTAATATAGAGTGCTAGACTAATTATAGACTTATCCTCTCTAAGCTAAGTATTCACATTAAAAAAAATAAACAGCTCCCAGGCATGACAACTATGAGAAGACTCATCATCAACAGATTAGGGTGCTTCTCCATGTGTGAACAGTTTATTACTGAATTGAAGGGAAAGCTGAACCAACAAACTATTGGTAACAATGGAACAGAAAAGAAATCGGTAGCTTTCAGAGATTTGGTGTACAACACTACATTAACTCTTCTGATTCACTTGCAAACATCAGGATTGGTTTGATGCAAATGATATAGAAATTCAGAAGCTCCTAAATGAAAAACAAGAACTCCCCAGAATCTATCGACAGGATAGTTCATCTGTCTCTTTTAAAAAAGCAGCATTTAACTCCATCAAAAATAAAGTGCAAGTAAAGCAGGATTCTACTTTCAGTAAGAAAATAGATGAAATTCAGGTGCTCATATGATGGTCAGAAAAAAAGGATCCTTTCAAGATCTCTCTAAAGAATTTTGTTATTGATTGTGAGACATGGAAGACACTGACACAGTATTGTCCAACATGCTGTACCTGCAACAAAAAAGCTTTGTTTTGTGAGCAAAGTAGAATTCCAAAAGCTCAAAAGATATGTGAGACATACACATTTAGAGACATCCATCTCCCAAATGGTCATAGAAACTTCTGGGATCATATTGGTCTCATAATTTAGACCTGCCAGATGCATTAAACATTCATCTCAACATTGTGATATCATTTTGGTTCTTTTTGAATTAAAAAAGACAACAACAACAATAACAGTAGTAATTCCTTCTGCATTATCAATTATTTGGCTTTCCTAGCCAAGTTCAACCATAATAATTTGGCATTATGGAAAGACTCATGATGACAATCCATCCCATTATTGCTACAGAGATGGAAGATGGCCTCTCTGGCAAGTTGTGGAGTGATGGATGTGACACTGTCCAAAACATCATCTCTGCTTCCTTCTAAGGTTGTGGATAAGATCATCCCTAAGATGAAAGGGAAGTTCATAGGATAGCCTTCTGTGTTTCTACTCCCAGCATATCTGTTGTAGATTTGACCTGAACCTGGAGAAGACTTCCAAATACCATTATACCAACAAAATAGTGATGCAACTATGCCCTTGAAGGACATTTTAACTGTGAAATATACTCTTCTACCTTTGGTGCTGGTGCTGGCATTGCCCTCGATAACCATTCTGTCAAGTTCATTTTTTTAATTTAAAAAACAAATACTTTTATTGAAGCAAAAACAACATCCTAATATAAACTTTTAAAAAAACCATGTTTCTAAATGACAATAAATCCATTCAATTAAAAAAGTGTTATCATTGTCTTTAAAAGTATTATACTAAATAACTTAATCAGCTTTTGTATTTGCTTGTCTATCTTTGTTAAGCATGCCATGATCTATTCACTTTTTTGAGCATGGCTCCGCTCCTTAGCAGATGCTGTTTGCTAATGCAGTGACGCTAGTGTGCCCAAGTTCATTTTCTGATTCAACAATGAATATGGTTATAGCAACTATAAAGTATACCCTATAATTTACTCCATCTTCAAGAAATAAAGTGGTAAGCCATGACTCTTCATTCCTAGCCAAAAGAATTCTACCACTAAGGAGTCCACCTAATCTATTTTCCCCATCTGCCCCATTTATACTCCTTTTCTCAAAATACTCCTGTAGTAGGGAAGAGGAGCATAGAGAGCCAGGTATTATTGTTCCTGCCATACAGGACCAATAGGATCACAAATAAGATGATATCAAATTTTGTTGCTCTCAAATAATTCACACATTATTATAACATACTACTTCCTTATTGAGCCATTATTTTACCTGGCATAATCAGACCTAACATCACATTCTCCTCTGTGCTACTGTTGTCATCCAATCTCCACACCCCCCCCCAATTGCTCAACTGAACTTGTCCCACATAAAAGGATTGCTAGTTATGGCTCTGCCTAATAATACCAAATAGTAGCCAGAGAAAAGAGGAATGGCCTAAGATAACATTCCTTGCTATTTGTAAAAAATCAGAAAACATTCATTCTACTTAATCTGAATTTCTATTTCACCCTTCACAGTCAATAAATCTGCAGTATAAGAACAAAAACCTCTGAAGAACAATTTCTCAGGACTGCCCTCAAGACTCATTCCTTCATTCAACCAGCATTTATAATCACTTATTAAGTGCACTGGGAATTCAAAGACAAAAATCAAATAGTCCTCTCCTTAGGGAACTTATATTCTTTGGGAGCAAAATGTTATGAATACACATCACTAAAAACAATGCGTTTAAAAGTTGGTACAAAGGAATTTTGGGAGCAGAGCAGTAGCAAATTGGACATTCCTATAAGAAGGGATACGGGGGTGTGTCTTGAAGGAACTTAGGGATCCTAGAAGTTAGTGGTGAAGACACTATATATTCCAAACATAACATCATGAACAAGATCACACAGGACAGTTTGCCTAAAACATAAAGTGCCTGGATAATATACTATAAAAATAGAAAGGTAGTCTGGAACCAGACTGAGAAGAACTTTAAGTGCCAAACAAAAAGTTGGAATTTTATGCTGAAAGCAGGGAATGCCAATGAAGATTTATATCAGGAGGGTAACGTGGTTGGATTTGTTCTTTGGGAGGATTATTTTGGCAGCTATATGGAGAATTGACAAGAGAAGAGAAGTCAATTTAGGATGCTATTACAATAGTCTAGGAGAGATTTGATGAACTGGAGTGATGGCCTAATGAGTGGAGGGCAAGATAGGAAGATGAAGGATATGGAAGGAAAATCAATAATATGTGATGTGAAAATCAGTTGGATTTGATAGAGGTGAAAAGGAGGAGATATTCAAGAATAACTGAGATTTCAAATTTGGATGACTAGAATGTTGATGATTCTCTCAAAAGAAAAAGGTAAATAGGAAGAAGAGAGGACTTGGAAGAAAGAAAATGAGTTTTTCTTCAGATATGTTGAATTTGAGGTGACTATGGGCAATATGTGAAAGAAAACAAATAAGTAGTTGGCGGCATAAGAGTAGAACTTTGGAGAGAGACTAGATATGGTTATAAGCTCAAGTGAACCGATGAGGTTACCAATTAAGAAAGTATAGAGAGAAGTTAAGAGGGTCTACAAAAGGGTTATACCACCATATAAGGGCCAGGGTATCATCCAACAGTGGAAACTAAGGAGTGGCCAGACAGAGCAGGAGGAAAACCAGGACAGAATAGTTGAATAAAAAGAGTATTCAAGGGGGTATGGTTCAGATTTTTCAGAGGATTAAAGAAATATGAGGACTTAGAAGGGGCTTTGTGTTTCACAGTTAAGGAATGATACCTTGGAGGTATCTAAAGTTTTCTTTAGATGGCAGAGACTTGATCATGTTTATATTTAGAAGAGGTGTCAGTAGCTAGGAAGAAACTGATAATTAGGGACTCTCATCAATTATTCTCTTACCATATCTAGCAAACATAATTTCCACTTTATTTATGCCTCTGCTTCCTCATCCTTTCTTAACATTTGAACAAACTCATGGGCAAAAAGATATAAAGTTGGTGGGATTCCCAAAGTTCATCTCATTCATATTCAAGCTATGAACTCCATTTATTATATCAACATTAAGGGACACTAAGGTCTTCTCCCTGGACATCATCATACTTATTCTCACGCTCTAGACTAGATTCTACCTTCAATTTACTGACTTTAAGCCCTAAGCTTTTGGTTGACAAACCTTCAGGATTTTCAAGCCAACTCAGGCTCCACACCCTGCCCCCAATGTTATTCTTTAATTATTGTCACATAATGCTACTAAGTATCTACAATTCTCCCTCCCATTTTCCACTTTTTGCTCTTTTAGTCAACATTGACCATTCCTGGAAGGGACTTGTCAAACAATATTTCTATTGCTCTACTTACTAACCTTGTGACTTCCCTGACCAAAGCACCTCTCTGATCCCCATTCCCCATATGTGTATTCTCATCTCCTATTAGAATATAAGTTCCTTGAGGGCAAGAATATTTTTGCACCACCAGAATTTAGCACAGTTTCTGGCTTTTTCATTTATCCTTTCATTTTGTTGATTAAGTGCCTCAGATAATGAGGAACTCATTTTTCTTTTTTTTTTTTTTTTTATTTAGAATTTTTTTCCAGAGTATATATGCATGAGCAATTTTTTTATAACATTATCCCTTGTATTCATTTTTTCCAAATTATTCCCCCTTCCCTCTACTCCCTCCCCCCATGACAGGCAATCCCATACATTTTACATGTGTTACAATATAACCTAGATACAATATATGTGTGTAAATACCATTTTCTTGTTGCACATTAAGTATTAGATTCCAAAGGTATAAGTAACCTGGGTAGATAGACAGTAGTGCTAACAATTTACATTCACTTCCCAGTGAGGAACTCATTTTTCAAAGCTTAATATTTTGAGATCAGCAGTTCCTCTATGGTTCAAAGTATTGAAATGGTGACTTTGGAGTGTGGAGGTTCCTTTTCACATGTTTTTCCTTCACAAAAACACTTCTATGATTTGAAAGTAGAGCACCAAAGGAAAGAAACTCATATAAAGAGCTAAGTAATAAGTCAGAAGAGCTTTCCTTTTATACATGCCAGCTGTGTGAACTTACATTCTTAGTGTTTTAAGACTCTAAGTTAGAAATTAGAAAACAATGTCACAAAAAGTAGAGAGGGGAAGGCGTCAGGAGAAGGCAGGGATCAATAGCATCCAAGGATGCAACTGTCAAGAAGGATGATGGGTTAGAACAAGTAGTTCATTTTTTCCAATTCCAAATCTGAGATACTCAATGAACTTGGTCAAATCTCTCCTTTTGTACTCATGCTCCCCCTTACTCCTAGAAAGCCTTTCTTCTATCAAACCATTCTCCAATTGATAAATGGTCAAAAGATATGAACAGACAATTCTCAGATGATGAAATTGAAATTATATCCACTCATATGAAAGAGTGTTCCAAATCACTACTGATCAGAGAAATGCAAATTAAGACAACTCTGAGATACCACTACACATCTGTCAGATTGGCTAAGATGACAGGAACAAATAATGATGAATGTTGGAGGGGATGTGGGAAAACTGGGACACTAATGCATTGTGGGTGGAGTTGTGAAAGAATCCAACCATTCTGGAGCGCAATCTGGAATTATGCCCAAAAAGTTATCAAACTGTGCATACCCTTTGATCCAGCATTGCTGCTATTGGGCTTATGTCCCAAAGAAATACTGAGGAGGGGAAAGGGACCTGTATGTGCCAAAATGTTTGTGGCAGCTCTTTTCGTAGTGGCCAGAAACTAGAAGATGAATGGATGTCCATCAATTGGAGAATGGTTGGGTAAATTATGGTATATGAAGGTTATAGAATATTATTGCTCTGTAAGAAATGACCAGCAGGAGGAGTGCAGGGAGGCTTGGAGAGACTTGCATCAATTGATGCTGAGTGAAATGAATAGAACCAGAAGATCACTGTACACTTCAATGTTGTATGAAGATGTATCCTGATGGAGGTGGATATCTTCAATATTAAGAAGATCCAACTCACTTCCAGTTGATCAATGATGGACAGAAACAACTACACCCAGAGAAAGAACACTGGGAAGTGAATGTAAACTGTTAGAACTACTGTCTATCTATCCAGGTTACTTATACCTTTGGAATCAAATACTTAATGTGCAACAAGAAAATGTTATTTACACACATATATTGTATCTAGGTTATATTGTAACACATGTAAAATATATGGGATTGCCTGTCATCAAGGAGAGGGAGTAGAGGGAAGGAGGGGATAATTTGGAAAAATGAATACAAGGGATAATGTTATAAAAAATTACTCATGCATATATACTGTCAAAAAAAATTTATAAATAAAAATTATTAAAAAAAAGAAAGCCTTTCTTCTTCTTTTTCATTTATTCTATTCCTATCTCATTCTTCAAGGTTCAAATCAAGTCCAACCTTAAATTGCTATAAGCATAAACCAACTTAAAATGAAATTTAAAAGTAAAAAAAACATATTAATCAATTATTGTATTCTAAGAACTATATGGACATTGGGGATATAAAAATCTTAGATACAGAAGTTTATCTATTTTTAATACACATTGCTTTATGAATCTTCTTGGGAGAGAAAAATCAGAACAAAAGGGAAAAACCATGGGAAGAGATAAAAAGATTTTTTTTAAAGAAGTGATATAGCATGTGTTGATTTACATTCAGTATCCTTAGATCTTTTTCTGGATGCAGATGGCATTTTATGTCTAAAGTCTATTGGGATTGCTTTGGATCACTGAACTGCTGAGAAGAACTAAGCCTATCATAGTTGATCATCACACATCCTTGCTGTTATTGTGTACAACTGCTTGTTTTGCTCAGCATCAGTTCATGAAAATCTTTTCAGGTCTATAATCAGCTTGTTCATCATTTTTTATAGAACAATAATATCCCATTACCTTCATGTATCACAACTCATTCAGTCATTCCCCAATTGATGGGCATCCATTGCTTTTCTAGTTCTTTGCTACTACAAAAAGAGCTGCTACAAACATTTTTGCACATGTGGATCTTTTTCCTTTCTTTATGATTTTTTGGAATACAGACCCAATAATTGCACTGCTGGATCAAAGAATAATATATAGAAATAATAATATAGAAATGCTGATGATTTGTGTGGATTTATCTCTTACAACTTTGCTAAAGCTATGAATTATTTCCAGTAGATATTTGGATAATTTTCTAGGATTCTCTAAGTATATCATCATATCATTTGCAAAGAGTGATAGTTTTATTTTTTCATTGCCTATTATAATTCCTTTAACTTCTTTCTCTTTTATTATTGCTAAGCCCAACACTCCTAGTACAATGTTGAATAATAGTGATGATAATGGGTATCCCTGATCTTATTGGAAATGCATTCAGCTTCTCTCCATTACAAATAATACTTGCTGTAGGTTTTAGATAGATACTGTTTATTATTTTACAGAAAGCTTCCTTTAATCCTATGCTCGCTAGTGTTTTTAATAGAAATAGGTGCTGTATTTTGCAAAATGCCCTTTCTGCATCTATTGAGATTATGATTTCTGTTAGTTTTTATTGATATGGTTGATTATGGTAATAGTTTTCCTGTTGAATCAGCCTATCCTGGTATAAATCCTACTTGATCATAATGTATTATCCTGCTGATAAGTTGCTGTACTCTCTTTGCTAATATTTTATTTAAATTTTTTGCATCAATATTCATTAGGGAGGTTGGTCTTTAATTTTCTTTCTCTAGTTTGGCCCTGGTTTAGATATCAGTGCCATATTTGTATCATAGAAGGAATTTGACAGTACTCTTTATTTACCTATTTTTGCAGTTTACATAGTATTGGAATTAATTGTTTTTTACATTTTTCATAGAATTCATTTGTGGAGTGAATTCTGGCCATGGAGATTTTTTTCTTAGAGAGTTCATTAATGGCTTGTTCAATTTCTTTTTCTAAAATAGGACCATTTAACTATCTCCTGCAAAAATGGGCAATTTATATTTTTGCAAATATTTATCCATTTGGGTAGATTGCCAGACTTACTGCCATAGAGTTGGGCAAAATAGCTCCTAATTGTTGCCTTAATTTCTTTTTCATTGATGGTGAGTTCCCCCCTTCCATTTTTGATGCTGGTGAATTGGTTTTTTTCTTTCCTTTTTCTGATCAAATCTATTTTGTTAGTTTTTTTTTTTATAAAACCAATTCTTAGTCTTATTTATTAGTTCAATGGTTTTCTTAGTCTCTATTTTATTAATCTCTCCTTTGAGTTTCAATATTTCTAATTTGGTATTTATTGGGGGGGCTTTAATTTGTTCTTTTTCTAGCTTTTTTAGTTACATGCCTAATTCATTGATCTCCTCTTTCTCTATTTTATTCATGTATCTATTTAAAGGCATAAAATTTCCCCTCAGAACAGTTTTGGCTGCATCCATAGTTTTTGGTATGTTGTCTCATTATTGTCATTTTCTTGGAAGAAATTATAGATTGCTTGTGTTATTTGTTATTTGATGTACTCATGCTTTAGAATTAGATTATTTAACTTTCAATTGGTTTTTAGTCTATCTTTCCCTGGCCCTTTATTGAATATAATTTTATTGCATTTTGATCTGAAAAGAAATTGCTTACTATCTCTGCCTTTTTTGCATTTGATTGTGAGATTGTTATGCCCTAATGCGCGGTCAATTTTTGTGTAGGTGCCATATACTGCTGAGGAAAATGTATATTCCTTTCTGTCCCTATTCAATTTTCTCTAGAGATCTATCATATCTAGGTTTTCTAGAGTTCTATTAAGCTCCTTAGTTTCTTTCTTGTTTATTTTGTGGTTAGATTTGTCTGATTCTGAGAGGGGAAGGTTGAGGTCCCCCACTAGAATAGTTTTGTTGTCTATTTTTTTCCATAACTTTCTTAAAATCTTCTCTAGGAATTTACCTGCTCTACCCCTCGGTGCATACACATTTAGTGTCATAATTACTTCATTATTTGTTGTACCTTTTATCAAAATATAATTTCCCTCCTCATCTCTTTTAATAAGATCTATTTTTACTTTTGCTTTATCTGAGGTCAGAATTGCTACCCCTGCTTTTTTTACTTCAGCTGAAGCATAATAAATTCTTTTTTTAGTTTTTTTTTTTTGCATTTGCTCTGTATGTCTCTCTGTTTAGAATGTGTTTCTTGTAAACTACATTTTGTATGATTCTGTTTTTTAATCCACTCTGCTATTGGTTTCTTTTTCATGGGAGAATCCATCCCATTCACATTAACACTTGTGATTACCAGCTCTGTATTTCCCTCCATCCTATTTTCTCCCCTATATTTACTTTTGTTTTCTCTTTCCACCCTGTCCTTAGTCCTGTGCTTTTTTTTACCCACCCTATATTTTATCTCCTATCATTTCTACCCCTTCTCTTAGTAGTGTTTTTTTTTTAACTCACTCCATCCACTACCTTATCTTCTATCAACCTTTTCCCCCTTCTCTTACTTTTTTTCCTAGTGTTTCTGCCCTAGTTTCTATC
The DNA here is from genome assembly GCF_048593235.1 of Sminthopsis crassicaudata. Lineage (NCBI taxonomy): Eukaryota > Metazoa > Chordata > Mammalia > Dasyuromorphia > Dasyuridae > Sminthopsis > Sminthopsis crassicaudata. The sequence continues at coordinate 79,667,472 of NC_133619.1, read as the reverse complement.
CTGTCCCTCCCTTTTCTTTTCCTCTTTCTTCTTCTATTTCTTTATAGGATTAGATAACTTTCTATACCCAAATGAATGATTGTTATTCTCTCTTACTGCCCAAACTGATGAGATCAAGCTTCAGATAATACTTATCCTCCTCCCTTTGTAATAGTTGTAATTGTAATTATAATAAATTGTAATAGTTCTTTGGAGCCTCTTGGTGTGAATTAATTATCCCATTATATCTCCCTTTTCTCTTTTCCAGTATAGACCTTTTTCCATCCTTTAATATTTTCTTCTTTGATGTCATCACATCAGAGTCCATTTACACTATATCCTCAGTCCACATGATGTCTCCCTTTGTCTGCCCCAGTGCAGACTCAGTTGTCAAGAGTTACAGATATTGTTTTCCCCTCTAGTTATGTAAATAGTTTAACCTTTAAATATATATATATATGCATATATATATATATTTCCCTCTGTTTACATTTCTATAGTTCTCTTGAATCCTGTGTTTATAGATTAAATTTTCTGTTTAGTTGTGGTTTTTTCAATAGAAATATTTGAAAGACTCTTACTTTATTAAAGTTCCATCTCCTCCCCTGAAAGATGATGCTGAGTCTCCTTATGAAGTTAATTCTTGGTTGTAACCCTAGGTCCTTTGCCTTTCAGAATATGGTATTCCATGTTCTCTAATCCCTTCTTGTAAAAGCTGCCAGATCCTGGGTAATCCTAACTGTTGCTCCTTGATATTTGAATTGGCAATTCAATGCCAATGAATTGCTAGCTTGCAGTATTTTTCCTTGAGATTATGGAGTTTTGCAACAATATTCTTTAGGGTTTTCCTTATGGGATCTCTATGGATTCTTTTAATGAGTATTTCCCCCTCTGTTTCTAGAATACTGGGTCAGTTATCCTTAATGACCTCTTGTAGAATGCTATCCAGGCTCTTTTTTTTGGTCATAGCTTTCAAGTAGGCTAATAATTTTTAAATTGTCTTTTCTGAATCAATTTTCCAGGTCAGCCATTTTGCCAATAAGGTATTTCATTTTTTCTTCCATTTTTTCATTCTTTTTAGTTTATTTATTGTTTTGTCTCACAAAGTCATTAACCTCCATTTGCCCTGTTCTAGTTTTTAATGTGTGGTTTGTTTCAGTTATTTTTTGTATCTCTTTTTCCATTTGGTTTATTCTACTGCTTAAGTAGTTGTTTTCTTCAGTCAATTTTTTCCTTTCTTTTCCAAACTGTTCACTCTCTCATGTATACCTCTCATTTTTTTCTCATTTTTTCTCATACCTCTCTTATTTACTTTTTGAAGTCTTTTTTGAACATTTCCAAGAAGCCTCTTTGGGCTCAAGACCAATTTCTATCACTCTTTGAGATTTCTTTTGTGGACATTATGTCCTCATCTGAATTTTTTAGTCTTCCCTGTTGCCATGGTATCTTTCTATAGTCAAGGTTCTTTTCTCTTACTTGCTCATTTCCCCCCCTTTCTTTTGGTATTTTTTCTCTTTTTTTTTTTACTTTTAAAGTGGAGTTCTGTTCCTAGGATATAGAGGTCACTATCCCAAGCTTCCTGTGCAACTCTGAGCCTTGGCTTTGAGCACAGGGGACCCTTGTTTTTGTAGGAGGTAGCTTTGCCTGCTCTGTTCCCCAGAGTTTGCCATCCAAACTGGGACTGGAAGCTGCTCCATTGATTTGCTACTCTATTGAGCCAGGACTGAGGGTCTTAGTTGCTGATTTACTGTGATTAAGAACCTCTCACTGGTTTTTCCTGAGTCTGTCTGACCTGGGCTGAACACCTTTTTCTCCCCAGTGAGACTGACCTTTCTTGAGGTTTTTTTTTTTTCCTATCTTGAGCTGGAGAGTGATTTCACTCTGTCAGACTCTATTCAGAATTTTGGTTCATGTGCTTTTTTTCAGGGAGACTGGGAGAGTTTGTGCAGCTTCTTGACTACTCTGCCATCTTAGCTGCATCCCCATAACTTTAGATACAGAATTTAAAATCTAGTGGAGAGCTGTTATGGGCCAGAACTCTGAACTTGAAACAAGGATTCTTACAAAGTGTTAAGTCAGTGGAATTGATAAAGACAATGATTATCTAGTTTAGCATAGTGCTTAATAGTTCTCTAGTTCAGTACATATACTTAGTACTTAATATAGGTCTACAAGATTCACACCTATGATAAGAGAGCATATAAGCTTGGACAAACTCAGCCAGATAGAGAGCCAGAGAAGACAAGTAGACTGAAGGCTGGAGGCTGAAACACAAGCCCTTGGACTCAGATTCATCCCATCTCACACTACTTTGGTGGCAGGCTCTCTTCCTTAATTTTCTCCACTGAAACCAAGACTCTGGAAGGTCTCTCAGAAAGCTGCCCAGCCCAGACAAGGAAACAATAAAGGATTTGGACTTCAACACCTGGCTGTTCTTGTGATGATTACTCATATTGAAAAGAAGACTGCTCCAGAGATCCCCAGGAAAACTGAACAAAGAACATTACAGGGATCCTTGACACATGGGAAGATACTATAACAAATATATAATACATGATAAATAGATTACAGAGGTACAAAAGAGAATGGTTTTCTGAACTATTGTAATCCTAGTAATTGCTAATTGTTTTCTTTTCTGTACTATTAGATTTTAAAGGAGAAGTCATGTCTTAATTCTCTTGGTTAGTGAAAGTACAAGTATGGAGCACTACTCTTCCTCTAAAATATCCATTTTTTCTGTTTCATTTTTCTTCAGTGCTGAGACAAATTCCTTTGGTTCCCTTTGCTTATGGGATTGCTTTCTAATTTGCCTGACTGACTTCTGGTCAGCTAGTTTACTCCTTTCTGACTATCTCCCAGCGAAGCTTCTTCCATTTGAATCGAATGATTTTCTTTCTGAACCCCCTTTTGGTAAGTATCTGCCTTTTCATTACAATCATTCTGTTTCTTTCCCTCTATTTCCTCACTCTGGGGTTTAAAATGTCTTTCCCAGTATTTTCTTCTTATATCTTTAGCATTCTCATATTTACATATATATGAGATTATCTTTGAGGTCTACAGTAAGACAGGTTAGAGCACAATCCCAAATAAATTGAGGAGAGTGGAAAATTTTCTACTGGTCTCCCAACCTCTTTATGGCTCAATAATACCTTTATTTAATGAAAATGTCTCCTTCTACAAGTCTTCATTGCACATAGTTTTCCATGTATTTATATCAAAAATACATCTTGACCTAAAGAGCAGCATATAAAAAGAAGCAAGAGTTAGTCAATCTGTAACTTTCATCTAAAAAGGGAGAATCTCCACACCCCACCTCTGTAAGGAGGCAAGCTCTGTCAATTCAATTTAATAAACAAATTTACTATGCTAAGGAAAAATAACAAAGAAATATACAAGGTCCCCATTCTCAAGAAGCTTACTGCTTCATCTGTAAGAATTAGGATGCTACTGGGGGAGAATTATACACAATATCTTAAATATTTTTGAGCTCTAAATTTATAATCTGTGATCTGGTAGGAGGTATTAAGAAAGATATCTAGCATTCTTAAGGCCCTACCATGTGATTGGCACTGTGCTAAGATGCAACAAAAGCAACAATACAAAAAACAAACAAAAATCCCCCTAGCTCCTCCCCATAGCGATCTCACAAAATAATGGGGAAACAGCATACTATGTGGCTGTAATACCATATACAGAATACATTTAGGGTACTCTGAGGGGAAAAGCACTAAGCTTAAGAAGGACTAGAAAGGATTCTTTGCAAAAGACTAGACTTTAATTGAGATTTGAAGGAAACCAGGGAAGCTGTGAGATAAAGATGAAGAGGGAGATTGTCAGGTATGGAGACAGTGAAAATGTTGAGAATCAGGAGACAGAATGCTCATCTTAGCAACAATAAGGAAGTGACAATAATTGGAGGGAGAGTGGAATGAAGGGCAATAAGATATGAGTAGAAAGACCAAAATGGTCAAGTTTATGAAAGTAATAGCAAATAAAAGGTTTTATATTCAATTCTGGAAATAATAGGAAGTCACTGGAGTTTATTCAATGTATTATAAACTCCATGTGGATGGAGTTTGTTAAATATAGTGAGGTAATATGGTCAGACGTGTTTTAGGACATAAGATAGGTACAGAAATGATCACTGATACAAGTAGAATGTGCTAAGTACATAGAAGTACAATTAGAATGGAAGAAAGATTGAGTGATAGAAAGAAGGAGAGATCCATTTTGGTTTGAATGAACAGGGATAGCATCATGGAAACCTTGGCATCCATGCTAGTTCTTAAAATAAGAGAAGGCAGCCCATTTGAGAGGGAGGGAGAATTAAAATGGCATGGAATCAGGCAAAATTGCCCACTGCTTAGTCAACACTAGAGAAAAAAATTACAGCTAAAATTTTTATTTTCCCAATTGGAAATCTGGGAAAGATACCAGGACTAATCCTCTGAATTTCAGTGAAAGGATGCTAATGATCATGAACAGTCAGAGGATGCAGACACATGGGTAGGCATTCCCATTTAAATAATGCCATTGTGCTGAAGCCTAATGAGAATTCCTTATGGCCTCTCACTTAAACCAGTATTTATGAAGTGCTCATACTGCAGATCACAAGCCAAATATGGTTTTAGAAAAGTAAATCTTATTCAACTAGTGACTAAAATATCAGTTAAAATAACCAAAGAATTTAACTCGGCAGTCTCATTACACAAATTCACCTGCTGAGAAACTGTACTTCACAGGAAGATACTTTAGCCACAGACACACCCAATCTATGCTTGAAAAAAAATGAATTTTTGAGCCCACTTCACAGTTATAATTTTTAAAAAAGAAAATGACTCAGAGTTACATGCATCCTTACTATTTTGGTCATTATTCCACCTTCCAGGCTATAGTCAAGCAAGTTCTGTTCTTTAAAGCACAATCAAAAGCTTTTAGAAAGACTCAGAAATTTGAAAGGAATAAAGACTAAAGTTTTCAGTTACTAAAAATCTAAGTATACTAAGTAAACCATTTTAAAAAAGAATGATTTCTGCCCAGAAATCCCTATAAATTTTCATTAGAGATAGAAAGGAGGAAGATAGCCTAGCCATTTAGATATGGACATAAATGTTATTGCTATAAGAAATCTCAATTCAAATAAGCCTTGGAAGAACTGAATTCGAATTCTGGCTCTGGAAGTAACTATATGATTTTGGACAACATGTTTTTTATCTCTGGGACTCATAAAATAGCAAAGATCAGATATTGGAGTGGTTTGCAATTTCCTTCTCTGGCTTATTTTAACAGATGAAGAAACTGAGACAAATGGGGCTAAATCATTTTCCAGGGTCACACAACTAGTAAATACCTGAAGTTGTTTTTGAACTCAGGAAGATGAGTTTTCCTGATTCTAAATCCAGTGCTCTATCCCCTGTATGACCTGAGCTTGGGCAAATCTTTTAAACTTTGGGGGATTCAGTTTCCTTTCTAAAATTAGTAGGCCATTATAGATGATATTTGAGTTTTGTTCCAGCTTTAGAATCTGTAAATCTCTATCTCTTGCCTCCATATGCAATTCTTCCTATCTCCACCTACCCATCTACTATATACTAGACTATATTTACTGTACCAGAGTACCCTGACTTGACAATTTGCCTATTCTCCAAAATACCATTCACACTATATAAACCAGATTACTGTGCAAGGCCTCTTTTTAAAGAAAAACCCTATATTTACTTCACACATAATTCCTGTAATTCTATCATAAGACAAAAAAAGAAAGAAAGAAAGCACTCAAGCATTGGCAAGATACATTGTATGCTACTGTTTTAGTTGGAGCCATTTCAGTGATTCAATGTTAATGCTAAGGAGTCCAGATTTTAAGTAGTAAAAATATTATGTATGCTTCATCTGTTTGTTTAAAATGGTCTTCTAAACAAAGCCTACACTTTGCTGATAGTTATACACAGCAGTGAGTTTAAGTCTGTGTAGACAGACAAACAGACAGATAGACAGACTAATGCATACAGAGAGTCAGATAGTTATAGATAGATAGATAGATAGATAGATAGATAGATAGATAGATAGATAGATGAGATGGACATATAGATATATAGGTAGGCAAGTAGATAAATAGGATAGATAGGCAGATATACTAGACAGGTAGGTAGATAGATAGATAGACAGACAGGTAGATAGGTAGATAGATCGATAGATGAGACAGACATAGATATATTAAATAGGTAGGCAAGTAGATAGAAAGAAAGAAAGAAAGAAAGAAAGAAAGAAAGAAAGAAAGAAAGAAAGAAAGAAAGAAAGAAAGAAAGAAAGAAAGAAAGAAAGAAAGAAAGAAAGAAAGAAAGAAAGAAAGAAAGAAAGAAGGAAGGAAGGAAGGAAGGAAGGAAGGAAGGAAGGAAGGAAGGAAGGAAGGAAGGAAGGAAGGAAGGAAGGAAGGAAGGAAGGAAGGAAGGAAGGAAGGAAGAAAGGAAGAAAGAAAGAAGATACAGATATATCAGATGGATGGGTAAGTAAATAGACATATAGATAGACAGATATGAGTATATCCACATATTTAAGGAAGGAGAAGGGGCTGAGGCTATAATTTTCTTCCCTCTAGAGAGAAAATATAAGGCTATTCCACTGCATGATACCATGTAGGCCACTAGGAATTTTCAAAGGACAAGAACAACAAGAGCAAAGTCCTAAGGGGAAAAAAATTAAATCCTGCCTTGGTTTTCTAATGCTTATGGGTATGGTTGCCTGGTTCCTTTAAACCAGCAGCTGCTTTCTTTCCTCCACCCAGCTCAAGGAATTAATTCCATTGCTGGGCATCATCTCCCATTTATAAGCTCATTGGAAAGGAGAAGGAATTCTTGCATGACTTTCTCAGAAAAGCAAGCTTTACTCACCAGGCTATGTCTGCTAACGGCTAGTAGGGATGCAGAGAAATGGATCCCAGGTATAAGCAGACACTTGTAAAAGGCAGAGGCTGCATTTGCAAAGAGCTCATATCATGAAAACTTCACATTCTTTTTTATAACCTGAAAAAAAGGGATATTGTCATTTTGTTTTCATCTACTGCTAAACATTTAAAATCTATGATAAGGTATTTACCAGGTGCTTAGAATTGTTAGTTTTTTGCAGCATAGAAAAAAATAATAGAATAATAACAAATCAAGAGGCAGCATAGTAGAGTAGATAGATCTGGCTTCAAAGAGCTAAATTCAAGATATGCCCCTGATGCAATTTAACCTTGTGATCTTGGTCTATGTCCTTGAACTCTCAGGGTCCCAGAAAAATCTTTTAAAATTTGAAGTTGTAGAATAAGTATTGATCTGCATTAGTAGAAGGAGATGGCTCATAAAACTGAAGAAATCCCAAATAATAACAATAACAAATTCATATTGAACAGTTCTTACTGGTTACAAAGAGCTTTCATAAAAATCACCTCATTTGATTCTCACTACAGGTAGAAAGATAGATGTAATACCAGCTTTTACCTTTGCTTGGAGGAACTGGAAAAATGAATCTGTAAATATTATTTATTGTCTGTCCTCCACCTAACTAATTTAATTGTTAATCTGGATTTTCTCCTTTGAGGAAGGGAGAAGCATGAGTAGTGATACTCTTGGAGCACAGAAGGAGAGGGGGATGAAGCAAAAGAAAGCAAGTTGATTTTTCCTGGAGGGCAGTCCATCCAATAATCAGATTTCATGGAGAACCAGAAAATGTAATTTGATAGAAATAACTTGAGGCATCCACGTGTCCTTTATTCTTATCATATAGGCAAGGAATGAAGTGCTATATAAAAACTAGTCATTTTTATTATTATTATTTTTAAGAGGACCACATGGCAAAGTTTCAAATTGAAAGGAAAAATTGGCCTGAGAAGCAATGCCAGGCTATTGTAGTAGAATGAAGGAAGGCAAAGGAAAGGGAAATATCACAGCTACAAGGAATCCCAAAAGAAAGAGACTTAGATTCCAGACTAGGGCCATGTTGTCATTTAGTTGTTTAGTTGTCTCCAACTCTTCATGATATCAGTGCTGTCCATGGGGTTTTCTTGGCAAAAATACTGGAGTTGTTTATCATTTCTTTCTCCAGCGGATTAAAAGCAAACAAAAATTGTGACTTGCTTAGTCACACAGCTAGTAAGTTTCTGAAACTGAATTTGAATTCTGATCTTCCTAAGTCAAGGCCCAGCACTTTATTCATCTAGTAGTTATAGAGTAGGGGGAAAAAGAACATTAAAACAAACTCCTTACAAGCAGTGCAATGGCTAATAAAATCTCTTCATTACAAGTAGGAGACAAAGGACAGGTGAGATCATAAGAACTTAGAAAACTGATCTCTAGAAAAGTAATCAGATCAAGTCAGAGTAAATAACTCAAAGCCCAAAAAGGAAATTTTTTGGTTTTGGCAAAGAAAGGTCTTTATGAAATAATGCAATAATGAAGAGTCAGAAGTCCTTGGTTTACCAGCTCTAATCTAAACTAATTGCATGACTGTGGACAAATCACATCACCTTGGCAATAACTGTGGTTTGGTGGAAGAGAACTAGATGGAGGATCCAGTGAGAATTGGGTTAGAATTCTGCCTTGGGCATCTAAAGGTTGTATGGCCAAGCCCCTTAGGTTATCTTAGTGTCAATTTCTTGCCTGTACAATAAAGATAAAGGGCACCTGTATTATCTGCCTCCCTGGAATATTAGAGTTACAAAATGAAATAATGAAAGCAGAGCAGATAAGTTAATATTTCCTCCTTTCCTATTTATTTACTTGTGGGTAAACAAAACAATCAAAAAGTGTTTGTTAAACCAAGGGATCTTAATCTGAAATCTTCTTGGGATCCATGGATAGATTTCAAGGAGTCTGTTAACCTGTATGGGGGAAAAATTATATCCTTATTTTCCTTATCCTCCATTGAAATTTAGCATTTCCTTCAATTATGAATAATGGTGAAAAGCCATAATAATATTAATTGTATTTGGGATATATTCTAGGCCTGATTTCGGTCCTTTGATAGTTTATGTTCAATACTGGAAGGAAATGATATACTAATGGATCATTCAATAGTTAATAAGAAAGAAGCTTTTGTTAGCCACAGAAGGAGGATATCAAGGACAGATATTGAGGACACCTGGAGTGAGTTCAACAGAGCAAAGCTTCTTTGCTTGAGTTACACAATACAAATCTGAATGCCTTTGGAGCTGGCTTTTTTTTAAGGCTTTGTCCTCAGGCCATGAGGAAGTAATATCAACACCCCAAGCTAACTGATTCATAAGAATGTCCTCAATATCTTTTAAGGAAAAAAAATAACTTTCATTGGAACAAGAGTTAGGATATTGCTGCTGCCATAACCTGTGTCTTTTTCATCAACAAAAAGCAAAATTTTCCATATCACATTACAGTTGTTGCAGATATCTTGAAATATCACTTACACTCATCGCAACTTTGAAATCACTGTAGTTATTAGACCCACTCTGATTAGAGTCTTCCTGTCTAGAGATAATATTTCAAAATAATTACTTTCATTTGTAATCTTATGTACTTTATTTTATTTTACTCTGAAAAGGGGTCCCTAGGTTTTGCCAAATTGCCAAGAGGATCTATGACACAAAAGGTTAACAGCCTCTGTATAAAGCATATACCAGGTGTATACTATGTACCAGGTATTTTTCTGAGTGCTCCAAACAAAGAAAAAGTAGAAAAATGATCCCAACCTTGAAAGGGCTTATATTCCTCTTGGTGGTAGAGAGGAACAATATGTACATAGATAAATCACATAACTAGTAAGTATCTCAAGTGGGATTATAAATCTAGGATTTCCAATTCAAAGTCCTTGGCCTTTGCCACAACCTCTCTACTCTAGCCCTGATTCTCTGGATTTCCCTTGTTAGAGTCCCAAGCCTTTGATGGTTTTGAGATCCAAATTGCTCTGGGAGTGAGGAGAAAAAACTGCTTATATAGTAGGCAAGCTGTGATTATTATCTGGGATTTTTTAAATTCACTTTTGTTCTAAACAAATGTTTTACATTTCAAATCTAATTGTTTGCCTTTAGTGTGTTAGCAGATGAATCACTGAATAGACTAGAAATGAACTAATTTAGATATCTAGTTTAGAGATTTGCAAGAATGTGGCTTGACAGAATTAGTAGAATTCTATTCAGTACATAATCTGTTAGTAACCAAGCACTGTGTTTAAGGAGAGAGTAGCCATTGGAACTACTTTTTTTTATTGGAAAACTTCTATATATAGACTCTAAAAAAGAAGCTTCATGAATATCCAAATAATGATAGATTGCCTCATCTGGTACACAGAGGCCTCCCTAACCAGTGAGCAGATGATTTCTACAATAGCCAAGACGTTATTGGAGACTGTTTCTCTAAATGACTTTCCTGCTAGGATTCACTCCTGATCAGGAGATCCTCAGACTGGGAAAAAGCAAGGAGTCCAGAACCACATTGCATCTTCTTTAAGAAAGTCTATTACTAGATATCTTTAATCACACCATTTTCAACAAGTCAGTCTTAATCAGCAGACTCAGTAAAGCCATCCTGTGGCCTTTTGGCTACATTCACAAAATACCTCCATAATGGATTTGTTCCATACCTGTTAATGTTTCAGTAAGAGCAATGGTTTCCTTTCAACCTTGCTTTGAAGATTCCAAAACTGCAGAAGATGTGGACATACAGTATCACTTTGCTGCCCTATCAGTCTAAGGATATATATTGTCTAGATATGACCTGCATTCAAAAAGCTATGGAAAAGAAGAAACAAAAATGCAGCATTCAAGTTCACTGTCAGGAACTCTAGTCAAAAGATAGGCCCTATGACAAAATCTTGAAATCCTAGGAAAACACAATATGAAGCTATGGAGAACTACTCTAGATTGCAAACTATCAGTTTACCAAAAACAAACAAAGAAAAAAGACCCATTTTACTTTGCCACTATGCAATACTGCATCCCCTCCATCCACATCCCAAATTTTAATGATTGAGGAAGGAATAAAGGTAATGTCTGAGATTCTCTCTAACATTGCCTTTTGAAGTTTAAATGATTGTTGTTGGGTATTCTACTTCCAGAGTGTTTCTTGATGTGGTTCCATTGATGAATAAATTGGGTTTGTTGCCAGGGAGAAGTCTAGCAGTGAAGGGCTGAAGAGTAATGAAAGATTAGCTTAAAGAGCAAGTTGGCTAAATCTTAAAGACTCCTTTTAAGAAGAGAAGACCTTAGCAGGTTTGAAGCAGAAAATAAATGGGAGAACAAGATCCTTTCAGGAGCATGAAGGGATAGGAAGATGAAACACAGAGGGAAGACAAAATGAAAAATAATTCTTTGTAGAGAAAGATGTTGGATGAATAGAAGAATAGACATATAGACAAATGCACTAAACCAAATTAAAGAGTAGATTGGGCAGTCTGGATGTTATCAATCTCTCTGAGAGAGACTGAAAAGTCAAAGTCATCTGATCTGAGAAGGCAGATAGATGTAGAATTGGGAGTTCAAGAAGAGAAAAGAAGGTATGAAATTGATATAGGAAAAGCATAACAGAGGAAAACAAAAGGACTGCCTGATGGAGAAAAGGGCCAAGCTGAAGTTGGACAGCATGAATTTGCAATGAGCCAAATCTGCATGGTTGTATGTCACCCTCCAGCAGCACTTGGTGGCTCAGGAACAGAAGCAGAAGCAGAAGCAGAGAAATAAGTCAATGGAGGTGATGTAGGCAAGAGGATTTGCTCTGACAACTTAAGCAGAAGGTCATGGAGATGGGGAAACCCATTTCCCATTACAATATCCCAAGATGTCTTTTCCTGCTGTTTCTTCTCCTCCCTCCCACTTCTTATTCTTATATCCAAGCTACACAATATGGAAAGGTCTCTGCATCCAAAATAAATAGAGAAAAGACAATTCATGCCAAAATACAATAAAAGCTTTGACCAATTCTGAATCCAAATTGTATAAGACATCTCCAGATCCAAATTCTCTATGTTCATGAATGGAACCATTTCCAAAAATACAGTGGAAGCAGAATGGTTAATGAGAGACATTTAAGGTTCAAAAGGCAATGCTTGACAAAATTATTATAGCTCATTTAGGGAAGCAAAGCTGGCTGGCCACATTGTCAAAATGCTAGGCAGGGTAAAGTTTTAGCAAATGAGGCCATTGATGGCTATACTTTCTCTTCCATGGATGCCTGATGGCCCTGAGATAGATTTATTATAATCAATAGCTCACATTACATGAGACTTTAAAGTTTACAAAATATTTTACAAACACTATCCCATTTGATCCTCATAATGACCTGAAGAAGTCTTTTGCCTCTTTTTTGTATCCCTAGACATTAGCACAGTGCCTGGCATGTAGTAGGCACTGAAGAAATGTTGAATGATTGAACAAATATTATTATACTCTCTTTATAGAGTACACAAACTCAGAGATATGAAGTGACTTTATCCATACTTACATAGCCAATAAATTGCAGAACCAGGCTTCAATCCCAAGTCTTTTGACTTCCACCCAATTGTGAGTACCCTTTCCTCAATTTTTATTGTTGTTGTTTGGCAATCAGGGTTAATAGACTTGCCCAGGATCACACAGCTAGTGTCTGAGGTTGAGTCTTCCAGACTCTAGAGCTGATGCTCCATCTACTATGCTGCCCCTCTCTTGCATGTGCATAACTAATGATATATTTGTGGTATCCCTCCATTCCCCATACTCTTCCCAGAAGAATGTAAGGGCTTTGAAGGAAAAGACTATCTCATCTTAATTTGTGTATCCCCAGTGCCTAGTAAATTGTAGGTACTTAACATTTATTGAATTTAAATCAATTCACTCCAGGTTTGGGGCTCCTCTATCTGAATGAAAGTGACCATAGAAATGACATGGTTTTACACAGGAGGAAACGTAGGCCCAGAGTAGTAAAATTATTCTGAGAGTCAGTCTTAAATAATAATGCTTAGAATTAAACCATCTCATTTTAGAGATTGGGAAAGAGGGAGGGAGAGATCTATTTTTCGGTATTCCTGAGAATTTACTCATCATTAACTCATTCTAGGATGAGTGCTCTTTTTTTAAAGGAAAATCCTTAAAAAAAATAAGGACCAGACATAGACTTTATACAGTATAAAGTCACAGAACCATTAATTTGGAAGAGACCTTAAAGTCATTCTGATCCTCCTCATTTCTCTTCAGCTGTTTGTTCAGCCCTGTCTCTCCCCAAATTCTGGAAAATGAAGTTATATTTTATGTAAATTTTGTTGCTTTCCCTGCAACATGAAAGCCTTTTGAGGGGCTGTTTCATTTTTGTCCATCTCTGGGTGCCTAGCACACTGCCTGGCACTTAATAGAAACTTAACCAATGCTTGTTGATCTATCAGTTGGATCATCAGTGTAGACCTTTCATTTTAAAGATGAATAACCAGAGGCTGGGAAGATGTTAAGGAAATTTCCCTACCCCTGGCTTATCAGTATGTGGAGAGTTAACTCCTTGTTATTTCATCTGGAAGGGCACTAGAATATCATCAATGCTTACAGGCTCAATTAAGGCTTCTGATTGAAGAATAAGTGCCCAGGCTAGGCTCAGTTGGGTCTTAATAGCCCCTTCTCAATCAAGGCATTTTAAGTTTCTGGCTGCTAGTCAAGAAAGTTTGCTACTTTAACAGTTTTTTTTAACATGTTTACTGTTTTCCAGACTGTTGGATTTATTTTTTCTTTTCCTTCCTTCCTTCCTTTTTTTTTTTTGTTTTTTTTTTTTTGTTTTACCTAAACATCTCTTCTGTAGAAGTGTTTTCTTTAAGCCTATTTATTTCTGAGCCATCTGACATACCCAAGATAGCACAGCCCTCGCAAGATCTGTTTTTATGGCACTACAATTGGCGATTGTCCCTGACTGAATAAGCTCATGCACATTAAAAGTTTTAGGAGAGAACTGAGAATTGCAAATAGGTGCTTAACCGGGCAAGGCTCCAAAAATGAGCCAGATACAACGGTATTTGGCAAAACAAAAATAGAATATTAGCTTGCACCTCCTGGGTCTAGCCCTAAATGGCAGAATTTAGGAAAGAAGGCCTGCTAAGCACTACTGAGCTCAGAGCTAGCCCAGAGTGAGGAGTAAGAGAGGAGCTCAGAGGGGCCTGGTTGACCATTTGTTTGGCTCAAGATTCTGTAGCTTAAGGGTCAACATGCCAAAGAATTGTGAGTTCTTTGAGAACAGGGACTTCTTTATCCCCTCCCCTTTTATATATCCTGGGCTTGGCACATAGTAGGCATAGTCTCAACTCTGATGATATCACCTATCATCAAGACTCCTTCTATAGCCTTAAACAAATCACTTGTTCAGTAGGGATTCTTTGTTTTCTATTGAGGTCAAATTAGATGGTATCTAAAGTCACCTCAAACTTTTTCAAGAAAAAAGACCATAATCTACAAAATAATAAACAGTTTAAATTTTTGTTAAGTATCAAATTTTATTAACAGTCAGGGATTTTTCAGAAAGTAGCTTGATTGAGACAGGGCTAGTATTTGTCCATTCAAAAGTCACAAAAGTTTAGAATATGATTTTTTAAATTTGATTTGATTTGTGATTTATTATTGCTAGCCAGATTAAATTAATGAACAAATATGTTTAAAAACTACTACAAAATGTCAGGAATCATCAAAAAAAACATATTATTTTCATAATACCTACCATTCCCTGCTCATTGATCATTGTCCTGTAGATTACTCTATCCATTTCTTATAATGAATCATGGAACAAGGAACTTTTCTTAACATATTTCTATCCATGTCCTATTACCTATCAGGGACTTTGAACTTAAGTAAAATTCTTACTTTTTTCCCTTGGGAAAAAATCCTTGGCTATTCTATACCTTGGCCCTCAAAGGAATGGGGTAACCTAGAAAAATAGCTACAGAAAAAAGGGGAAAACCACAAAGAAAACAATAATAACAAAGTGAAAATATTATGCTTTGATCTTCATTCAGTTCCTTCTTTGGATTAGATAGAATTTTTTCCATCAAAAGTTTTCTGAAATTGTCTTGGATCATTGTATTACTGAGAAGAGCTAAATTCATCATAATTGAACATCATAA
Organism: Sminthopsis crassicaudata; assembly: GCF_048593235.1. NCBI lineage: Eukaryota > Metazoa > Chordata > Mammalia > Dasyuromorphia > Dasyuridae > Sminthopsis > Sminthopsis crassicaudata. The sequence goes on along the minus strand of NC_133619.1, from coordinate 79,652,418 downwards.
AATGTTACTGTAATTGTGTACAATGTCCTGGGAATGGCTCATGAGTCCTTTCCAAATTTTATTCAGGGAGATCCTGGTGGTCATCTCTTGCTAATAGGAGATCTAACTACAAGAAGTACTTCCAGCAAGCATCACCTATGGGCAATCAACTTGAATTTGAATTCATGGACTTCAAAGGTTTTTCTTCTTTTTTCTATCATAGATCTCTCATACTCTAGTGATATCTAAGGACCTCTTAAGAGTTTTTGTTGGATGTCCCTAGTGCTGGAACTCTCCCATTCCACACTCCCAGCTTCTGGAGTTTCCTTTGCCTAAGATAATGTCTCACTTTTCACAAAAAATCTTTCCCAGCCCAATTAGTATATCCTCTCTGAGACCACTCACAATTTATGTCAAATTTTCCTCTATAGATATTTGTACAAACTTGTTTGCATGCTGTTTGAGAGTATTAGATTGAGAATTCCTTGAGAGCAGAATTTAGCACTGAGTCTGGCACATAGTAGGTACTTAAGAAATGCTAGTTGACTGACTAACTTGATCTTTCCTGGGTTTCACTTTCCCTCTGTATAATATGGGAGGGAATTAGATCAGTGAGTTTTCGAGATCACTTTTTAAGATCACTGACATTCTATAGCTTTGTATCAAAAAACAAGGAATTTTAGTAGAAGAAAGGGAAGAGAAAAGGCATTTATAAAACCCCTACCATGTACTAGATACTGTGAAATATGTGAAACCGTTGTGATAGAAAGATTTTGACAATCCAAACTAATAATTTATCTGTGAGGAGGAAATCCCAGGATGGAAATTCCCTCCACCAAAGCACATTGATAACTACTTTATACTTTATAATCTTAGAGCTACTAATTGTTAATGGCCTTGTCCTTGGTCATATAACTAGTCCCCTGACAGATGCAGGACTGTATCCAAGATACAGAAAACTGAAACCAGCTCCTGGAGAGCCCATTATTAAATTTCAAGTGTGAGTAGTTATTCCTCTGAAATCAGCAATTGCTAAAAATCAGTTTGATTTGTTGTCTTGTTGATTGTACTTGAGAAGATATTAATAATGCACTTTTAAAAGAGTGTTATGGGTACATTTGGAGAGACTGGTTATAAAACATTTATCAGCACATCCTAAATGCCATCCACATCTTCCTGACTCTATGGGGTAGCCCTCTGGAGACAAATGCTATACTCTTGACACTCAGTTTAATAACTATAGGGTATAAAATTAAATAGCAAAATTTTGGGGAAAATGTAAGTTCTTTGAGAGAAGTGATTATTTTGCTCTTTTGATATCCTTATTTCTTCAATGAAAAAAATTCAGATCAAGTGGTCCATGGTCATGCAGATATGAAGTAGCAGACACCTGTTTCATTTTCTTTCCCCTGCATCAGATTATAAAACACATTAAGTTATAAGCATGTTTCCCCTTTAAAACAATTTACCTTCTCACTTGATTTTTTTCAATGGCTATGATGCCTTGACTAGACAACTTACTAGAGTTCCTTATTGATCTTAACCCTGAGAGATCACAACAAATTCAAAGCTTATCAAATAGGGGAAATAATTTAAATTGCTCCTTCTGCTAAGCTTTCCCTTACCCTTGTGCATGCCGTATTGATGAGAAGGCATGGATGGTTTACATTCTGCACCAGCAGAGGGAGTAACCATCATCATAAGATCACTGATCCAAGGAAGTATAAAAATGAAAAAAAAAAGTTCATTTATTTATTCTTTTCTTCTGGTTTATTCTTTTTAAAAATAGATTTTATTGCTGTCTTTTGTTTTTATTTCTCCCATATTTCCTCCTATATTCTTTATCTTCCCCTAATAGCCATGGCTAATTAGCCATCCCTAATAACAAACAAAAAAATTTTTTTAAGAAAAAGAAATCAAAAATTTTCAGGAAATTCATTAACACATTTTTAAAAATCTGATATGATATTCATTGTTACATACATAATAGATGATGATCTCTGCAAAAAAGAAAGAGTTGTCATCTCATATCTCATCCTCATGAGCAGCTAGGTAGCAGAGTGAAAAAAGTGCCATAGTTAGTAAAATCAGGAAACCTGAGTTTGAATCTTGACATATTTATTAACTGGGCAAATAAATCATTTAACCTTTCTGTAATGGTAGCACATTCTTTCTTGGATTGTTGTATGGATCAAATAAATTAACACATGCAAAATGCTCTGCACCCATTAAAGTAATTTATAAATGTTAATTATTGATGTTATGATTATTATCCCTTCTTTATGTACAACCAATATTTTTTTAACATTTTTCATCATTTAATTTAATTTTTATTTTGGGGTTGTTGTTTTTTATATTTATATTGTTGAAAGTTATTGTGCATATTGTTTTCCTGGCTCAGCTTACTTCACTTTGCATCAGTTCACATAAATCTTTCCATGGTTTTCTGAATACATCATGTTGTCTTTTCTTACAGCATAATTATATTCAATTTTGAATTATATTCAATGCATCCCAATTCATTTGGCCATTTCCCAATCAATGGGCATCTACTTTTTTTCCAGTTTTTTGCTCCCACAAAAAAGTTTCTATAAACATTTTTGGTATATATGGATCCTCTCTAATAAAGACCTTTTTGGGGTTTATGTCTAAAACTAGAAACTCTGGGTAAAGGCTATGGATATTTTAGTCTTAAGTTCATTCTTAATAGATTTTAAATAGCCATTGTATTACTTCTCCCCCTTTTTTCTGTTACCTCTTTAATCTTTTAGGGGATATGTGATCTCAGTGATCTAGGTACTCCTTCACCTGACACAGATCAAAATCAATCCGTTTTTTCTTTGTGCAAATCTTATCCATATCTTATCTTGTCCAAGGCAGAAGCTCTCAGTTTTATAACTATATCCTAGTAATTACACAGTGCCTGGCCCATAATAGGTTCTTAAAAAGTGCTTGTTGATTAGGGTTTACCCTTGGTTTGGGATAAAGGTTTAAATAGCAAGTCACAGATGATACAAAACTAGAGGAAGGAAATAGCTGATGTTCTGGACAATAGAGTGTGACCTTAATAGATCAGACTGTTAAAGTAGAAAGGTGTCATCAAACTTTTGCTCAGAGGTCAAATCTAGTCTGCCTGTTTCTATGCAATCTGGCCTAAGAGATATTATTTTTCACATTTTTAAATAATAACATAAAACTTTATTTTATTAAAATATTACTTGTTGGTCCAAAGCAAGGGTATACAAAAATAGTCAGTGGGTTAGATTTGACAGGTCCTAGTTTGCCAACCCAGGGCCAGAACATTGACCTGAATTTGATAACATGAAACTTATTGGGAATAAATGCAAAATCTTAAACTTAGGCACACACATGAAAAATCAATGTCATAAGTAAAATATTGGGAAATTGTGACCAGGTGGCAGCTATTATGAAAAAGGTATTAAGGACTTAGTGTTCTAAAATCTCAACATGAGTAAGCAATAGAATGTGGCAGACAGAAAAATTAATCTTGGATTTCATTAAAAGAAGCTTCACTTCCAGAAATAATGAGGGGGGGTCATTTTATCTACTATGCCCTTATCTGAAATATTGTGTTCAATTCTGTGTGCCACAATTTAGGAAAGGCATTGGTGATGTGTGACAGTACAGAAGAGAGCAACTAAGTTAGGGAAAAAACTTCAATACATGAATATCAGTGGGAGGGACCTGGAAAGTTTAGCCTGAAGAACAGAAGAATCAAGAAGATATGATTTTTTGTCCTTAAGATTTGTTTTGATTGCTGCCAGAGTGCAAAACCAAAGGTAGAAGTTGCAAAGAAACAAATTTAGGCTTAAATTCATGAAAAACTTCCTAACAAAGTTATCAAGATAGAATAAGCTGCTTTAAGAGAGGTGGGCTCCTCCTTTTTGGTGATCATGCATTATATATATCAAAGTAAGATTTTTCTCAGTATAGATTGAATTAGATGGATTTTGAGACCAATTCAAATCCTCAAAATTAGTTGACTTAATAGTATTTCCCCAAAAAGACTTCTTCTAGATATTTTATTTTTATTTTTTATTATTATCATTTATCCTCTTTTGATATATGACAAATCTATTTTTTCTAGACCTAAAAGCTCTTGATGTCATTTACATTATTTTACAAATATAAATCATAATTGGTAATATACCTATTTAAGTCCACTGTATGTTGGTCATAGTCTTTTCTTCTGAAATTATGGTATCCAATGACATCAAAACCATATAATTTTATCAGGAGAATATTGACATTTAAAAGAGAGGCTTTTTTGATGGAGAGTAGTTTGAGTTTATTGAAAACACTATATAAATTCTGAAATACAATACCTATGACTCTCCTCCACCTCCTCCTTTTCAATATGAGCCCAATTCATTTCCACCTTCCATACCTGTTTAAGGAATAACTATCAATGGGCTAATTCAATGGGCTGCCCATTTAAATTTATGTCATAACCTAGAATATACACTATTCATTCACTTATCCTTTCCTATGTAGATTACTAAATCAATAACTTGGATAGATATAGATTTCATCGAGGAGGCCTTAATAGTATTCTGGGTGACATAGTACACACAATGTAACCCATAACAGGAGAATATAAGAAATCACTTTAGGATTTTGCTCAGGACATACTCCAAATATGTGTCTCCCTGTTTTATAAAATCAAGTAATATTGTTACTCAAAAGATCCTTGGGAAAAGGATCTGTTGCCATAGCTGTCAAGGAATCTTGTGTGATATTAACATATTTGTAGAATATCCCTTATTGGAGGAAAACTGTTTTGTTCTATCAAATCAAAAGTATTTCTGCAATAAATAAGCAACAAACAAACCAAACATGGTGACTTACATTTATAAATGGGCAGACAAGGCCTGGCAAATTGTTTGAGATAAGGTGTTTTAAGTTTAGGGAGACCTATCAACAACAAACAATAAGAACTTGCTTTCTTGATAACTCTCAGGTCAATTATGGGATAATAAAGATATGATTTGTAGCAGAAAGGCATGTACCAAAGTCTGCCTCTTCTCTTTTATTTTCATCAAGGATGCTCATGATACAAGCATAAACCATACTCAAAAAGATTTTATAGAGTTAAGACAATAGGCATAGTGGGCTATTAGTTACTGATATCTTCTCAGTTGTTTTTTCTGGGATAATGGTATAATTTATGATGGTATTATTCATAAGTTGGGAAAATGACTTGTTTAAAGTCATATAGCTAATAACATGACCAGGACTAGAGAAGAGAGCCTAGACCTCAGGATTTTTTGCATCATCCTACTTTCAGAGTAATTAATTTGACCTTAGAATGGAACAGGTAAACAGAAACAAAAAATAGAGATACATGATGTTAAAGAGAATTTTTTTAAAGTAGAAGGATAACATCTTTGAGCACAAGAAGTGAAAGATCCCCAATTCTTAGAAAAGAGATTTAAACTCAGATATGTCTGTCTCTGGGTAACAGCATACACTGTGGGCCAGAATCCTATGCTCTGGGTTTGCATAAACTGTGCTCAATCTTAGTGGATCTCTCTTCAAATCACATTTCTCTATTTCAGCTTGCCCTATCCAAAGATTCTTCTGGGGAGTTTGTCTAATAGTTCATTTCTGAGTCCCCACTGATTTCCAAATCCAAAGATTCCTATTTCCCATGCAAGTACTTCAGTAGCAATGTATATCAGATGCAGGACAGCCATTATTTTAGAACTCATATAAAATTCAAAGCAATGTAGAGGATTCCTAGTAGAACATAATTAGTCAACAGAATTCTCTTCCTCTTTCCACTTCTTTCAAACTAAATAAAAATGTTTTGTTCATTTTTAATCTCCATGGTTCCCTTCATTTTTCATTCTTTTCTTCGTCAATCTCTCACTGAAAGCTGGATTATAGTCCAGAGTTAGGATTTTCCAGTTGAACCCAATAGCAATCCCTGACTCTTCTGAATTGTATGGAAGTTGTACACAATCCAGACAGGAAGTAAAAAAGACAGGAGAGTTGTTAATTAAAAAGAAAGCAAATGAGTGCCTAAGCTCAAAAGCTTTCTAATATCCATTACACCTTTGAACTGTTAATAAGAGGATTGGAGTTCCTGATATCATTTCCCCATTTACAGACCTACAGACATTTACAGATACTGCTTCTTGGCTGAAAGGTGAGAGAACAGCTTTAATGGAACAAAGGAAATGTTCATTCTCTCAATGCAAAGATGCTGTTTTAATCATCTGAGTCTTACTATACAGCCTTAACGAGAATCCCATTAATTCTGAGAATCCCTGGGCACTATCTACAATATGCTCCAATGTAAAAAGCAAAAACCTGCCACCCAGACACCAGAACTACTGCAGGCCATTATGGATTAGGCTTTTGGCACATGTAAAATTGTACAGACAGGGGAATAGTCTGTGTTTTTGCTCTAAGTGATATGACTTAAGGGGGAATAACCATCCTGAAGTGACAGAAATAATCACATAAGACTAGCTAGAACTGACAAAGAATAAATTTAATGGGCATGTAAAAAGTGAGAATGTGCCTCTCCAAACTGGCATTGACAATGACCCTGGGGCAAAAATCCAAAAGATCTTAGCATGACTTGTGGTGCCATCTTTATTATAGTACCCACTTCTTTCTTTTCCCTCCAAAGTATAGTCAAAAGAATTATCTGGCATTTCCTCTAAAACCCTGTCTGACTGTCCTAGAAATCATTGACTTGATTTTATTTGGTGTTCTCCTCCCCTACTCTCCTCCCCCACACATAGATTCCTAGACTCATTCTTGACCTCAAATCTATCCTAGAAGTGAAACTACAGAACTTAATCCACTAAAATCAGTCTGGCTTTGAGCCCCAGAGAAAATGAGATTTCTATAAAAATGTCTCCTTTAAAGAGAGATTTGCTCTTTTCATGGCTTCCCTTGGGAATCACTTACTATTAACTCCAAAATTGCTTGGTAATAGTCCAAGGAAGAGGTTTGGGCATAATTAGGAAAAAAGGAGGCAAACCCCTGAGTTTCTTGTGTCTCTTAATGAGGCTAAACCCCATGTTTATAGTAGTTTCCCTGCCTAGGTATCTTTACAGGAAGCATATCCTGTGTATTTCATTGCTTGGCTTCTGGAAGAATATGATCATTCTCCACAATGATCACGACAAGAATATTACAATAGATAATTCAATAATAGCTTTAACATGGCCCTGTTTCTCCATGTAGCAAAAGTGGAAAGAAAAAATGGTGAATTGACTTTAATGTTCCACAGACATCTCAATAGTTCCCAATTGCACATTGAATAAAATACAAATTACTTAATCTGTTTCCCAAGGCTTTTTGTACCCACCTTTTTAAGTATTCACTTCCTTTTAGATACCCCATACTACCAATAAGGTGGCACAATGGATAGATCACTAGGCCTGGAATCAGGAAAATCAGTCCAAATCTAGCCTCAGACACTTACTAGTTATGTCACTTAATCACTGTCTGCCTCATTTTCCTCAGAATTAAAATTAAAAACACCTACCTCACGGAATTGTTCTGAGGATCAAATGAGATAATATCTATAAAGCACTTTATATAAAGCAGCTCTTAAGAAACACTTGTTTTCTTCCTATTTACCCCTGTATCAGTCTGTCCTTTCTCAACTCTGTGGTACACATCTTCCTCTATGACTCCCTTATATTAATCTCCCCTTATATTTATGCCTATAGAAGTTTTAAAATTAAGATAATTTTACCTTCTGTGTTTCTAACTATATAAATAAAACCTGGTTTTGGTAATATCTTATATTCTGTGGTGATGTCTTAAATGGATAAGGAAGAGCTGATGATCTTTCTTGAGGGAGAACCATAAATTAAGGTATCCAATTCCTACTTGGATAAAGACAAAAGAACCAAATTAGTGAGATCAGTGATTTGAGGATAATCTTTGGAGCTATGGAGTGACAGATAACAATATTCTTGGCTGGACTAGGAGTATGAGAACCAGAGAAGTTTAGCAGCCCCCAAAATGTAGCCAATTTTTCTATAAAGAAGGCGCCTCTGACGCAAAGTTTGCATGCAAGTAAATGAACTGAAGTCCAGGGTGATGATATCATTTATCCAAAGTCATTCAGTGGGCTAATAAGATTGGGGAAGGCAACCCCAAGAGAAAGAGTTCAGACAAGGGTTCTTGTGTGTCTTTAAGAAACATAGCTAGTTGCTCCATAGTCTCCACAGCATCAGTTATACTGAAGCAATGGAGGGAAATAGTTTTTCCAAATGAATTTTTTCTTCCCCATTAGAAACTCATAAGCACTCAAGCCACATGCTTAACTCCCATCAATATCATTCTGACTGTCACACACAGATTCAGATCAGGATAGTCATCGGAGCAGCAGAGAACAAGTAGTTCTGATTTCTAATTGCAACCTCCTCAGAAGTGAGAAACTTCTGGGGCAGCACATCTTATAATCAGAAAATCAGGAAATGCAGGCATAGGATATTCTGCTGTGATGAAGATGAAAATGGAGGACTCAGTCAAACTAAAAAAATTACTATGGGGCATATTACCCTCTGGTCACAGTCAAACATTGATTTCAAATGTAACTATCAGCCATCTCCCTACTTTTTCCCCCTTCCTATTAGAAAGAATTAAGAGTCCTGAAGGTAGAAATGAGCAAGGTCAAGAGTAACAAAGAGACATGTTTTCTGACCCAGACTTCATTTCCTTTCCAGACCTACTCCAACTGACTGGATGAGAATAGCCACAAAAAAAATATGTGAGCTAAGAATTCAGCTTTAAGGATGATACAACTTATAATGGAGCAGAATGTCTCATATTCTCTCCTCCATCCCCCAATTAATAAAATTTTATTTTTTTCCAAATATATGTGAAAATAATTTTCAATATTCACTTGTATAAGACTTTGAGTTCCTAAATCTTTCTCCTTTCCTCTGCCCTTCCTGCTCCCCATAACAGCAAACTGATATAGTTTATATATATATATATATATATATATATATATATATATATATACATATATATATACATATATATATACATATATACATATATATATATAAATCATATTAATTATATAATCATATTAAATATATTTCAATATTAGTCATATTGTGATAAAAGAATCAGAACAAAAGGGAAAAGCCATGAGATAGAAAAAACAAACAAAAAAGTGAAAATAGTGTGCCTTGAACTGCATTCAGACTCCATAGTTCTTTCTCTGGATATTGTTAGCATTTTCCACCATAAATATTTGGAAATTTTCTTCAATCATTGTATCACCAAAAAGAGCTAAATTTATATAGTTGATTATTGCACAATGTTGCTGTTATTGTACACAATGTTCTCTTGGTTCTGCTCACTTGATTCAGCACCAGTTCATGTGAGTTTTTCTAGATTTTTCTGAAATTGAACTGTTCATCATTTCTTACAGGACAATAATATTCCATTATATTAATATACCACAACTTATTGATGGATATTCAACTCTTCAATTTCCAATTCTTTATCATCACACAAAAAAAGTTGCTATAAATATTTGGTACAGGTGGGTCCTTTCCCTTTTCCATGATCTCTTTGGGATAGAGACCTAGTAGTGATCTTGCTGAATTAAAGGATTTGCACAGTTTTATAGCCTATGGGTATGGTCCCAAATTGTTCTCTATAACAGTTGGATCAATTCACAATTCCACCAACAATGCATTAGTGTGTTAGGTTCTTATTAAGTGCTAATGAGATAATGAGATATTAGGTTCTTACTAAGTGCTAAGTCGGTACTTGACAATTCTCTAGTTGTGGCCTTTGCTGGGGAAGAGCTTGCATGCTTAGGAGGAGCAAGTTCATTGGTTGAAGCAATTCTTCCCAGAAGCCCTTGCATTATCCCACGCCCATTCTCTGGGAGGATAAAGAGGGCAGCTCTGGAGGAAAAAGGGAGTTGTTTTCTGGACCAGACTCGAGAATGCTCTCTGCAGGAAGGGAAGTCGGCTCTCTACAGGAAGAAGAATCTGTCCGAGAGATTTGAGTTGACACAGCAGATCTCCTCCCAGAGAGCGATCAATAGCTTCTGGAGACGACAGCACGTTACATTAGTGTTCCAATTTTACCACATCCTCATCAACATTTATAATTTTCCTGTTGTCATATTAGTCAATTTCATAGAGGTCAGGTGATATCTCAAAGTTCTTTTAAATTGTCTTTCTCTAATCTATAATGATTTATAACATTTTTTATATAACTTCTTTGATAGCTTTAATTTCTTCATCTAAAAATTGCTTGTCCATATCCTTTGACCATTTATAAATTGGGAAATTATATGTATTTTTATAAATTTAACTCAATTCTCCATATATTTTAGAAATGAGGCTTTTATCAGAGATAGTTGTTGTAAAGATTACTTCCTCATTTTCTGTTTTCCTTCTAAACTTGGTTGCTTTGGTTTTGTTTGTGCAAAACCTTTTTTTTTTTTTATTAAAGCTTTTTATTTACAAAGCATATGCATGGATAATTTTTCAACATTAATTATGCAAAAACCTTCTCTTCTAAATTTTCCCCTTATTCCCCCCACCCCCTCCTTTAGGTGGCAAGTAGTCTAATACATGTTTTTTTTTATGTTTTTTGGTTTTTGTTTTTTGGGATTTTTTTGCTGAGGAAGTTGGGATTAAATGACTTGCCCAGAGTCCCTACAGCTAGGAAGTGTTAAGATTTGAACTCAGGTCCTCCTGACTTCAGGGCTGATGTTCTATCCACTGTGCCACCTAGCACCCCAATACATGTTAAATATGTTAAAATATGTGTTAAATCCAATATATGTATACATAGTTATACAATTATCTTGCTGCAAAAGAAGAATCAGATCAAGAAGGAAGAAAAAACTGCAAAAGAAAACAAAATGCAAGCAAACAACAACAAAGAATGAAAATGCTATATTGTGATGCACATTCAGTTCCCATGGCCCTCTCTCTGTGTGTAGAAGACTCTCTTCATCAGTGAACAAGTGGAACTGATTTGAATCATCTTATTGTTGAAAAGAGCAACATCCATCAGAATTTATCACAGTATGTTGTTGCCAAGCATAGTGACCTCCTGGTTCTGCTCACTTCACGTAGCTTCAGTTCATGTAAGTCTCTCTAGGCTTCTCTAAAATCATACTATTGGTCATTTCTTACAGAACAATAATATTCCATTATATTCATATATCACAATTTATTCAGCCATTCTCCAATTGATGGGCATGCACTGAGTTTCCAGTTTCTTGCCACTACGAAAAGGATTACCACAAACATTTTTTGCACATGTGGGTCCCTTTCCCTTCTTTAAGATCTCTTTGGGATATAATCCCAGTAGAAACACTGCTGGGTCAAAGGGTATGCAAAGTTTGATAGCTTTTTGAGCATAGTTCCAATTTCTCTCCAGAATATTTTGATCCATTAACAGTTCCACCAACAATGAATCAGTCAGTGTCCCAGTTTCCCCATATCCCCTCCAGCATTCGTTATTATCTTTTCCTGTTATCTCAGCCAATCTGAGAGGTGTGAGATGGTACCTCAGAGTTGTTTTAATTTGCATTTTTCTGATTAATAGTGATTTTGAGCACCTTTTCATATGACTAGAAATGGTTTTAATTTCTTCAAGTGAAATTTGTATGTTCATATATTTTGACCATTTATCAATTGGAGAATGGCTTGAATTCTTATAAAGTTGCATCAGTTCTTTTTGTATTTTAGAAATGAGTTTTTTTTCACAACCTTTGAATATAAAAATGTTTTTTCCCAGTTTATTGCTTCCCTTCTAATCTTGTCTGCATTAATTTTGTTTGTACAAAAACATTTTAAGTTAATATAATCAAAATTATCTATTTTCTGATCAATAATGATCTCTGGTTCTTCTTTGGTCACAAATTCCTTCCTCCACAGATCTGAGAGGTAAACTATCCTATGTTCTTCTAATTTGTTTATAATATCATTCTTTATGTCTAGATCATGAATCCATTTTGACCTTATCTTGTTATACTGTGTTAGGTGTGGGTCAATTCCTCATTTCTGCCATACTAGTTTCTAATTTTCCAACAGTTTTTGTCAAATGGTGAATTTTTATCCCAAAAGCTGGGGTCTTTGGGTTTGTCAAACACTAGATTGCTATGGTCATTGACTATTTTTATTTTAATGTAATCGAAATTATACATTTTTCATTTCATAATGTTCTCTATTTCTTGTTTGATCATAAATTCTTTCCTTCTCCAAAGATCTGAAAAGTAAGCTGTTCCTTTCTCTCTTAATTTGTTTATGTTATTACCCTTTTTTTTTCGTAAATAACGTACCCATTTTTTTTACCTTATCTATGTATACAATCTGTTCTTAGTTTCCACCATTTTGTTTTCCAGTTTTCTCAGAAGTTTTTGTCAAGTAGTGAGTTCTTATCCTGGAATCTGCAGTCTTTCAGCATATTAAATAGTAAATTTCCATCATCAATTCTACTGTGTCTTATGTACCTAACTTATTCCACTGATCTACCACTCTGTTTTTTAGCCAGTACCAAATAGTTTTGATGATTGCTATTTTATAATACAGTTTTACATTTGGTATGGCTAAGCCACCTACCTTGGCAATTTTTTCATTATTTCCCTTGATATTCTTAACATTTTGTTGTTTCAAATGAATTTTGTTATTATTTTTCTGGCTCTATAAAATAATTTTTGGTAGTTTGATGTGCCACTGAAGAAGGAAATTAATTTAGGTAGAATTGTGGTTTTTATTACATTAACTTGACCTGCCTAGAGAAATTGATATTTTTCAAATTGTTTAGATCTTTTTTTTTTTTTTGTGAAGTGTTTTGTAATTGTGTTCATATAGTTCCTTGCTTTAGCTTAGCAGATAGGCTCCCAAATATTTTATATTGTCTACAGTTATTTTTAAATAAAATTTCTCTTTTTATCATTTATTAATGGGTTTTTTGGTAATATATAGAAATGTTGCTGATTTATATGGTTTTATTTTTATATCCTGAAACTTTGCTAAAGTTGTTGTTTCAAGTAGTTTTTTAGTTTATTCTCTAGGATTCTCAAACTATATCATGTCATCTGCAAAGAATGTTAGCTAAATTTCCTCATCACCTATTCCAATTCTTTCCATTTCCTTTCCTTCTCTTATTGCTAAAGTTAACATTTCTAGTACAAGATTAAATAATAGTGATGAAATGGGCATCATTGTTTCACCCCATTTTACTGGGAAAGCTTCTAGCTAATCCCCATTATATATATAATGCTTACCATCAGGTTTCAGATAGCTCCTACTTATCATTTTTAAGGAAAATTCCATTTGTTTCTGTGTACTCTAGCATTTTTAATAGGAATAGGTGCTGTGTTTTGTCAAAAGCTTTTGCTGTATCTTTTGAAATAATCATATGGTTTCTCTTAGTTTGATTGTTTATGTGTTAAGTTATGCTTATAGTTTCCCTAATATTGAACTAGCCCTGCATTCTTGGTATCAATCATACCTGGCATAGTCTATTATCCTTCTAATAAATTGCTGTAATCTCTTTGCTAATATTTTATCTAAATTTTTGCATCACTATTCATCAAGGAAATTAGTGTATAGCCTTCTTTTTCTGTTTTGGCTCTTTCTGGAGGCAAGTGTGTCAAAAGAGACTACTTAGCCCATTTTTCTATATAGTTCATAAAGTATTAGAATTAATTGTTCATTAAATATTTGTTAAAGATGGAACTGGAAAATATTCCAGAGAAAGAGTTCATAGGTCTTGACAACTGATTGAATGTAGGTGGCAATAGAGAGGGAGGAATAAAAGATGCTTCTTAGGTTTCAAGAATGAGTGACGGGAAGATGATATCATTCACTGAACTAGGCTGTTGTTAGGGAATAAATATGAAGAAGGTCAATAACGTCAAATTCTATACTGAGATCTAGGAGGATGAGGACTGAGGGAAAAAGATATCTACTTTGACAATTAGGAGATTCCATTGTTATATCATTAGAGAACTGAGTATGATGTCAAGTTATAAGGAGATAAAGAATGGGTGTGTTAGAAGAAAATAGAGGCAGTGAGAATAAACTGCTCCCTGTAAAAGTTGGTATCAAAAGAAAGGAAAGATATTAGTAAGGTGAGAGGGGGTTTAAAGAGAAATTTTTTTTATTAATTTTGTGGATGGGGATAACCTGTAGGTAGATTTGAAAGATTCAGTGGAGAGAGAAACTGGAAATGTGAGAGAAAATTATTAATGGATTTTTGAAAGAGATAGGAGATGATATGATTGAAAGTAATATTAGAAGGGTTGGTTTCAATTAAAAATGGATATTTCCATTGAGATGGAGTAGAAGCAGTGCCCAAGAGAATTTTGTATCTTTGTATATCTCTTTTCAATACTAACAATATTCTTCATTGTAACTTGCTTATATGGAAAAACTATTTAGTATTCTTTCTAATAAACATCCATTAACATTGTGAACACTGAACTTATATCTTTACCACTAATTTTGTAGAAGGTTGATGGAATTAAATAGCTAGTTCACTTTAAAATAAATAAATAAATATTTATTTATTAAAATTCACTTGTAAATCCATCTGACCTTGGAGATTTTTTTCCTTAGGTTATTCATTGATTGCTTATTCAATTTCTTTTTCTAAAATTAGATTATTTAAATTTTTTCCTCTTCTGTTAATCTGGGAAGTTTATATTGTTGTAAATATCTATTTATTTTACTTGATTGGATTTATTGGCATATAGTTGGGCAAAATAATTTCTAATTATTGCTTTAATTTCCTTTTCATTGATGGTAAATTCACCCTTTTCATTTTTATACTGGTAATTTGGCTTTCTTTTAAAAAAATCAGTTTAACTAAAGGTTTATTTATTTTATATTTTTTAAACAAAGTCAGACTTTAGTTTTATTTATTACTTCAATACTTTTCTTGCTTTCAATATTATTAATCTCTCCTTTGATTTTCAGAATTCCCTACATACTCTTATCTGGGCTTTCTCCTTTTTTTTCCTCCCTCAACCCTCTGAAAGCAAATCCAATAAAGCTATCAAATAATCAAGGGCTTACAAAGTAGACTGATGTAACTTCTCATTCAGCTCTTCTCATCTCTAACCCCAAATACATACACAAAACTAGTGATTCCTTTAAAAAAAATAATAAAATTTAAAAAAGATCCCCACCCTAAGAAACAGGTGAAATCCTTTGAAAACAAGGTCTATAATTTCCAAAGAGTAAACATTTACTCACATCCCTTTCTATCTTGTGCTTCTCATTTGACAAGTATTAAAAATTACAAGCCCACAGCCCTCCCCTCCAGTGATTAATGGGCTGTGGTCTTTCTGCAAGTATAAAGAGCTCTTCCTTCAGGCCACAACATTTGATAAAGAAATGAATCTTTGTGATTATTAATTCCATGGGCTGAGTTTTTGTTTAATAACTCTTCTGTCAGTGATAGATCTGAAGAGGTAGGGTGTGTATATATGTAGAAAATGGGTGGGGAGGACATCAAGGGGGAAAGGCAGTTGAGGAAGGAGCAGATAATTTGATTGTGGCCTCCAGATTTGGCAGTCTGGTGTTACAAAGCAGCTCTTTAGCAATGGCTGAAAAAAAAACAGTGTGACAAATCACTCCTTCCTTCCCTTTCTCCTACATCCATCCCCCCACAATACAGCTATCTGATTAGGCCCAAACCAGCCAATCAGAGTGCATGATTTGGGAAATATTTCCTCCTTGACATTCAGGAGAACAATTCTTTACTGGGGAAAAATTACATTTAAAAATAAATGGAAAAGCATCAATCAGGTAGGAAAATATATTCTAGGTTTTTTTTTTTTTTTTTGCATCTCTGGAGGCAAGTGATGTTTTTATTTAAATAGGACTGAAGGCTGAGGTTTGATTTTTACTCAGATATTAAAACAGAGCACAGTAGCATTTGCATAAAAACTGTTACCTTTTCTCCATCGATAGTAGTTTTCATTAAAGTAATATCCTGAATATTTATAGACATAGTGAGATGTACCAGAAAATACTCTTTAGGGAAAGATATACCACATGATAACAAAAAATTACAAGGCCAATTCTGATGTGATTTGGAGAAAAAATACAAAGTCAATTTTATTTTCTTCTTTTCTTTCTCCTTCTCTCCTTTCCTTCCTCTCTTACTTCCCTAATATATTCCCTCTTCCTTCCTTAATTAGAAGTTCAACCCAAAATAGAAAGAAATGGCCAAATCAGAAAAGTAGAAATGTCCCTCCTTTTTGGAATATATCACAGTCACTGGAGAGCTGGGGAGATCTAGTGGCAAGTTTTTCACTACAGAGATGTTGCAGGGATGGCTGGATTTCAAAATCCTTGCAGTGGAAACAGTCTAGTTTATAATGATGCAGAGTCAAGTATCCCAGATCCTACTGTGACCTAAGCCTATTAAATGAAGCTTTCAAACATTTATATCAGACCTTCTGTCCCATCTCTCAGGTCCACTTTCCTACCACCCCAAAAGACAAAGAAACAGACCGTTTCTATTACGCATAGGTCTGTGAACTCAATCCAGAGGGCAAATAACTCATTGGATGAATGAGATATGTCATTTCCAGGCTATAAAAATAATTCACTGCCTCACCTTTTCCTAACGGGACCTCGTGGCCTAGTGCTTTATTTCTGTACTATGCAGCTGCGAGCCCCATAATCTCAACTAGATCCCATCATTCACTTCACAGGGTAGAAATGCAGGCTTTGCCTATGTCATTATGCTGAAGATGGAGTGCTGGTGCTGCTCTGAATTACATTTGTATTCAGGCTTGTGGTGTTTGTGTGTGTGTGTGTGTGTGTGTGTGTGTGTGTGTGTGTGTGTGTGTGTGTAATGAAAATACTGTACTTTGGCTCTTCACTAGGAATACTACCAAAAAGACTTGGCTGAAGTTTTTCTTTTTCCATTTCCATAATTAATAAGATGCAATTCTTTTTTGTTCTTAGCTAATAGACTGTAATACTTCAATAACAAAATATTTAATCCATGTAATATACATTAACCAGGGTGGCTTTAGGCAACACTGTCAGTGCTGAGACTGGTAGTCAAGAGACTAGGCTACAAATATGTGATCCTCCATTTTCCAATACCCAAATGAAGATGGGAGAAAATTATTTTATTTTTCTGAAGGTCAGTGTCTTCATCTATGAAAAGAGGATTAAATATCACCAAGAACTGAGCTTCCATTTCTAACAGTCTGTGATTTTCTAAGAACCTTGAAGTTGATAGCAATTTTCTTCAGTTACTTCCCACTTCGATTCTATTTAACAAGTATTGATTAGGCTCTGAAGTAGGGGAGGGGATAATGGTCTCTTCCTACCCCTCAATCCCTACCCCCACTATGAAATAATTTCTTCCTTTAAGGAATTTACTTTCTATTAGGAGAAATGGAGGGATATGGATGAGGGAGGAGCAACAGGTACTTAACTAAATAAAAAAGTAATTTCCACAAAGGCACTCCTTAAAATTGGGAAAAATCAGGAAAGTCTTTTTTTAGGAGGGTACGTGAGATGAGCCTTAAAGGACTTAATCTCATTCCTCATCTCCTTCTAAAGTGACTGTTGTTGATGATGAAGATTAGGATTGTTGTGCCACAGTTTCCTTTTAATGTTCTGCCTCAGTTTTCTTAAATTGCTCTGCCTCAATTCCCCTGGTTGCAACTCCCCCCTTTCCTGTCTATTAGGACTGATATAATTTAGGGCTGGCTATTCTAGGGTCATAAACTGTAAATGTTTAATCTCAGATAAAGGGGGGGGAGATATTTTATTTCAGACATGCTGGCTCCTAAGTCCTCCTAAGTTATCAAGAATTTATGGTCCTCACTCCCCCCCCCAACCTGTCAGAATCAGATTTATGGTCCATTCCTGGAAATTCCTACTCACCAGTGTTTGGACTCCCCCCTTGCCTTTGTGTCCCCTGATCACAAGAGCCCTATAGAAATCATTGGAATCTCACATTCCATCCTGAATTCTTTAAGACTAAAGTCCAATTCAGTCCGGGGGGGGGGGGGGGAGGAAGAAATGGATTCTGCTCTGCCCCCAGACAATATCTCCCTCTCAGAAATTCAAGTAAAATATTAAAAACTCTCTAATCTCTATCTTGCCTCAGTTTCTCCAGCATTACAGGATGAGGATGATGATGATGAGGAGGATGATAAGGGTGAGGATGATGAGGAATATGATGATGAGGAGGAGGATGATAATATGACAATGAGGAGGATGATGATGAGGAGGAGGAGGATGGGAATGAGGAGGAGGAAGATGAAGCTTAGGAGGAGGAAGAGGATGGTGATGACAATGATGTTCAGTAGTTTTCAACCATATCTAACTCTTCAGGACCCCATTTGGGGTTTTCTTGGCAGAAGTACCGGGGTAATCAGTCTCCTATTTCCTTCTCTAGCTCATTTTACAAATGAGGAAACTGAGGCAAATAGAGTGAAGTGACTTGCTTAGCATCACACACCTAATAAGAGTCTGAATTCATATTTGAACTCAGGAAGAAGAGACTTCCTGACTCCGGATCCAGCACTTTATCCACTCTGCTAGTTTCCCAGCATTCCCTACTATGCTTCTCAACCAGGCCCATCTTTCAGATGCAGTAAAATGATCACTGACCTTTGAGGAAGCCCTTAATAAATATTATCCCATTTAGTTCCTATAATCATCCCCACAGGCTGGCTTATCATCTTCCTTCTACAGCCGAGAAAGCCTAGGCCCTGAGAAGTTAGGTAAATGGCCTATAATCACAAAGCTCTCCTGATAACAGCTACACAATTCTCATCAAAGACTAGTGACTACAGTAGCTGCTTTAAACTTTGCCAAGCAGCTGTTTTCTACATAAATACCAAGGTGTTTCCCAGCCTTCCCTAAAGCAAATTTAACCCTTTCTATGCTCTCTCATCTATCCCCTCCAGAATTCTGTACTCCTCAAGGTGGAAAAAAGCTAATCAGCTTAACCCATTGGCACCCATTAATGTGGATTAATTCCTGTCACCTCTCCCAGGTGAGCTCAGGTCTGCTTTAATAATGGCTTTCCATAGATAATTCCTTAACCCAAAAGGCAGATTCTAACAGGAAATATCAGGCATTAGAGAAGGCCAGTGGAGATCTTTGTGCGTAGGTAAACTTTCTGCACCCTCATATTTGTACCTTGTAGATTCTCCCATTCTCTTAAACTAGCCTTGCCAAACATTTAAGTGTCTCATAATTGAAGTTTTAGTCACATAGCTGCACTCCCTTTCTCCTTTCCTTACTTCCATTCTCACATTTTAAGCCTGATCATCTGATCTTATTCTTTTTCCTCTCTATTGCCTCCCTCCAGTTTCACCCCCCCCTTTTCAGTTTTGTTTTCGGACAGCAATCTCGCCCCAGCCTCCCAGTCTCCCATCCCCAGGGCACAGGTGGGTCGTGAAAGAGTTGAAATGCTTGGTTCATGACATTAATCGGAACGAGGTTGTCAGAAAGCTGTCGCTGAGGCTACTACTCTATTACATGCAATCGCCATTAAAACACCTGTGCTTGGTAACCATCTCCCTAGCAACATGGTTACCGATGGCCAATGAGTGGAGTCTCTGATGCTTGTTTCAAAAGCTCAGCTGGCTTCTCCTATTTGGATTAATAAACAACACCTCTCAGAGAACCCCACTGTTTGAAAGGAAACAATGGAACTACTGCTCAACTATGGTGGAGCCTCATGAAACCCAAAAAGGAAAAATAAAAATCCCTGAAGGCCTCGGTCAGTAGAACACATAGCCCTTTTCCCCACTTGGATAGATTCTATTCTTATAAAAGGGAGACTATTTCAGCTATTCTTTCCACTGAATGAAGGATGATTAGACAAATCATGATTGAAGCCAAAAAATGTGCTTTCTCCCACCTAGAATTTGGAATGGCCCTTCTTGCTCTGCTCCACCCCTACCCCCACCAAGAATGTCTAAAATCCACAGATATAAATCTAAATTCTGTCTATTAAGCCAAAAATACATGGGTTATACCTGCACACATCCATAAAATATATTTTTAAAAGAAATGTGGGTCTGGATACATCTTTCTTGCTGTTCCTTTTATTGCCAATAAAATATTAAAATTCGCAATGGCATTTTCCCCTCAAGTAAAGTTTCCATAACAGGTAAAGTTTTGAGCACCAACAATTACAAATACACAAAATATCCACGCTCCCATTTCATTTCCTTGGGTTTCAGCATCTAGGGATGTCTGTCACAATTCGATTTTTTTGCTGGTCTCAGAAATCTTGAATTTTCTAGTGTTCCTGTAGGGGGCACACGGTCCTCATAATTCTGATCTTCTCATTTGATTTTTTCCCCCTTCAAATATGAAAAGATCATATATTAGTTTCTTTCTGGCTTTTTACAATTAGATTCCTAAGAAAAATCCTAAATATTAAAAAATGGAACCCAGAATAGTTTAGTTGTTAATTAAAGCTCTATTGTTTATACTTACATGTATCCATGTCGTCTCCTCCAATAGAAAATAAGCTCTTTGAGGGCAAGAACAAATTCATCTTTTGTCTTTATAGTCCTACTATGTACCACCATGCCTAGAACATAGTAGGTGCATAATAGAAGTCCATTGATTGGTGATTCTTTACTTTGGAATCCAAGTGATTATTTACTTCTTTATAAAGAAGGAAAAACAAGGAAACTAATTTCGTTATGTCAAATAACAATATATTGACCACTTATACCTTCTGGCCTCCTTTGACTCAGAAATTTAGTTTCAAAGATCATGCTTGGATTAAACAGGGGGTGAATTTTAACCAAATTCAAGTTTGACCCAGTCAATCTTCATGGAGTGCCATAAACTACCAGGAGGTGGCAGGCCTGCACAACACTAAATAAGAATTCTCAGGTGGCTTGCTCAGAGACTCTTAAATGACATGACTTTTCTACTTACTAGCAAAAATAATAATAATACCAAAAATGACAATAACAACAACAATAATAATAATAATGCCATGGAAACTTTTGTTTTCTTCCTTGGTTGAGGGAGGAGGCAAAGGGAGTGGAAGCACAAAGCCTCCATCCATTGTGTGTTGCCCCATAACCACATCTGGACATCATAAATCATAAACTATTGGATTCTTGAAGTCTCTGATCCCTCTGACAGCATAAGTCTAAGTAAATGGGAACCAGCATGTTCTGTCTGGCTTCAGCACAGCAGCATGCACAAGTAAAAACAGGGAAATCATTTTAACAGAGGGGAAAATATCAATGGGTTTTATTTAGAAAGCCAGGGCTGGGCATGTAACTTTAGAGCTTAACATGCTGCTTGCCTGATCATCCAATTAGTGCTCAGTCCCTTACCTTGTTCTAATGCTCACTAGCGAGATGCAAAACTGCGTCAGAGTTACAGGATAACTCCCTTTTTACACAAATCCCCTTCTCCTGTCACTCCCCCTCCCTGAGTAATTAGCATTTCATTATCTGGGCAAATGCTTGTTATATCTAGAAGTCTTCTGGGGAGGGACTGAGTTATTCCCTTTCATCCTGGAATTACCTCTAGGTAGTTCAGAAGATCTACTCCAAGTCACCTGAGCTTATGTATCCAAGGCCTGGTGGAGTTCTGGACTGCTATGTCCATGGAGCTCCATGCAAAGTATCTCCAGACCATTCATACTGAAATCTGTCTAATCTCATTAGATTTCTCATTTTCAGTCTAATATTGTCACAGTGCTATGCACCAGTGCCACAGATTAGCGAGCTTGCCAGAACGGTGCCCCACTAATGAGCTAATCCAAATAATGCTCAAATCCCAAATCAGATTTAAGACCATTTTAGACAAGGGATCCATCAAGGCAAAGAAGGAGGCAGGGTCAAAACTGCTTTGTATAGAGCTGAATAGGGGAAGAAGGCCGACTGGCATGGAAGTAGACCAAACGTGGTCCTTCTTTGTTCTTCCTCATGAGATGTAGAGTGAAACCACAATTCAGACTTTTTTTTTTCTTTCTTTTTGCACATTAACTTTTATTATACAGTCAGGAATAATTAACAGAAAAGTGTACATTTGTATGGATTGGTATAAATTTTCCATAGAGAATTAATAACAAATTTGGACACATATTCAGATATAATATGTTCAGCATAACTGGTTGTTGGAGCCCCATAGGCTCCAATTTTCTTTCACTCATTTTCTGTGGACATTTGACCTTAAGACCTCAATGGCACTAAACTTAGCTCCTTTAGCAATGACCCTGATTTGTTTGTTTTGGTTTGGTTTTTTGACTTTTGGCTTCTGGTTGGTTGTTTATTTTTTTTCCCCACCGAAGAGCTCTATTTCAGAAAATTCTAACTGTATAAGAGCAGAGGTCAAGTCAAGACCCTAAGAAAAGGATTAGAAAAACAGAATCCAGTGGCCCACTTGGGTTTCAGATGTTCTCATCTATCGAAAGTGAGCCCCTGTCCCTCAAAAATGAAACCGTCCTTCATTTCTCTGCCTTCTGTGTGCAGGAAAAGCCATTTCTCCTAACCAACCAAGAACAAGTTCATTTTTTGTAGTTTGTTCCGGTTTGTTGTTCCCCCTCCCCCCCATGGAGGTGGTATTTTATTACCTCCCAACTGCAAAGGCAATATTCACAGCAGTAGGAGAATAAGTTATCTTTAATTCCATTTTTAGGGCTCACCAGTAAATACGCCATTGTGCTTTTAATTTCAAAATGGCTTACCATGCTGTCATACCAAGCAGAAAAAATACTGTTCATTTTTTTTTTAAGATGTTCTAGAAAAGCAAAAGTTTTTATAGTTATATTTGGACCTTATAAACCAAGTCAATTTGCTGCCTTTTTTTTTTTTTTTTTTTTGGCCTGTTTTATCCTGAATCACAGACTGCAAAATTAGGCTCTTTGAGGGCAGTTGGCTATCCCAGATTTTTATTTATCCCTAACTCTGACATAGTGCCTAGAACATAGTAGTCAATAAATATTTATTGACTGATTGACTGATTGAAACTATATCCAGCTATTCTGGAGAATGATTTGGAACTATGCTCAAAAAGTTATCAAACTGTGCATACCCTTTGATCCAACAGTGTTGCTACTGGGCTTATATCCCAAAGAGATCTTAAAAAAGGGAAAGGGACCTGTATGTACAAGAATGTTTGTGGCAGCCCTCTTTTTAGTGTCCAGAAATTGGAAACTAAGTGGATGCCCATCAATTGGAGAATGGCTGAATAAATTGTGGCATATGAATATTATGGAATATTATTGTTCTGTAAGAAATGACCAACAGGGTGATTTCAGAAAGGTCTGGAGAGACTTACATCAACTGATGCTGAGTGAAATGAGTAGGACCAGAAGATCATTATACGCTTCAACAACAATGCTATATGATGATCAATTCTGATGGATGTGGCCATTTTCAACAATGAGATGAACTAAATCAGTTCCAATAGAGCAGTAATGAACTGAACTAGTTATGCTCAGTAAAAGAACTCTGGGAGATGACTATGAAGCACTACATAGAATTCCCAATCCCTCTATTTTTGTCCACCAGCATTTTTGATTTCCTTCACAGGCTAATTGTACACTATTTCAAAGTCTAATTATTTTTTGTACAGCAAAATAACTGTTTGGAAATGTATACATATATTGTATTTAATTTATACTTTAACATATGTAACAAGTATTGGTCAACCTGCCATCTGGGAGAAGCAGGTGGTGGGAAGGAGGGGAAAAATTGAAACAAAAGGTTTGGCAATTGTCAGTGATTTAAAATTACCCATGCATATATCTTGTAAATAAAAAGCTATAAAAAGAAATAAGAAAGAAAGAAGGAAGGAAGGAAGGAAGGAAGGAAGGAAGGAAGGAAGGAAGGAAGGAAGGAAGGAAGGAAGGAAGGAAGGAAGGAAGGAAGGAAGGAAGGAAGGAAGGAAGGAAGGAAGGAAGGAAGGAAGGAAGGAAGGAAGGAAGGAAGGAAGGAAGGAAGGAACTAGGTTATGGCAGGACCCTCCCTGTTATCTTTAGAAATGTTTCCAAAAGTTACTTAAGAAAGTTGACCAATTTAGGAATAACTCATCTCTTTTTACTTATTCCCTTTTGTATTTTTGTCCAATTCTATATGTCTGATTTTACTTACTAGTTGGTTGACCATAGGCAGGTCACTCAAGCTCTCTGAGCCTCAGTTCTTCAACTATAAAAGACCACTGCAAAAAAAGTTATGAAAAAACCATTTATAAACTTTAAAGCAGAACCCAAACTAAGATATTGCTGTTATTATTGTGTATATTGTTTAATATTATCATTATTATCTAAACAAGGAAGTGAATTTCTTTTGGAGTGTAGTACACTGAACCATCTTATTTCCTACCTTGAGGTCTTACTTCTAACTTTGCCATTGTTAGGTAAGGTAACAAAGATGGGGATGACCTCAAGATTTCTAAATTTAAATTGAATGAGTAAGCCACCAGACAACTCTCAAGATCACCATTCCTATATCATTCACTGCTTTCTCCATTGGCATATTTTATGGTACACAACAAAAGTAATGGTTCACATATTTTTATAGATCTCAGGTTATTAACCTTTTCTTGTGTGATAGTCCTCTTTACAATCTTTTAAATCCATAAATCACTTCTCAGAGTAATGTTTTTACATGCATAAAATGAAATACATAGGATTGCAAAGAAATAAATCAAAACATTTATCAAAAATATTTTCAAAAATTCATAGCTTCAGAACAACATTGTGGCTTAGGGTTAGGCTATTTTATAAATAAGGAAACTGAGACTTACAAGTGGCCCACAATTTCACTGTTAGCAAAAGTCTTTTTTTGTTTTTGTTTTTTTCCTGAGGTAGTTGGGGTTAAGTGACTTGTCCAGGGTCACACAGCTAGGATGTATTAAGTGTCTGAAGCAGATTTGAACTCATCCTGACTTCAGGGATGGTGCTCTATCCACTATGCCATCTGGCAGCCTTTGGTTAGTAAAAGTCTTAAGTCAAATGTTAACCAAAAGTCTCCTGGCTCCTAGGCTAGCTCAAACCTATTAAATTATTCAAGAAGTAAACATATATTTCCACATTTAGCTAATAAAAAAATTCATCTCTTGGGTAATCCCTTAAGAGTAATGATTCCAGTTGTTTCATAGTTTAAATACTTCAAGGCAGACTGGTTTTATTCTACCATAAAAAGTAATATTGGAGAACTTTTTTTTTTTTAATTTTCAGTTTCAAATTCTCTCCCTTCCTCTATTCCTCTCATTGATAATGCAAGAAATGTACAACACCCATCATACTGATGAAGTCATACAAAATATATTTCCATATTTTCCATGTTGAAAAAAAAGGCCAAAAAAATGAGAAAAAAAGAAAACAACATTCTTCAATCTGCACTTAGAGGGCAACAATTCTCTATTTGGAGGTAGATAACTTTTTTCATTATGCAGCTTTTGGAGTGTGGTAGATCATTGGGTTGTTCCGAGTTACTAAATTTTTCAGAGTTCATTATTGTTATAATATTTTTGTTACTATGTAGATTGTTCTTCTGTCCTGCTACCTTCACTTTTGTATCAGTTCATACAAGCCTTTCCAGGTTTTTTTTTCTAAAATCATCCCCTTTATTAAATTGTACAGTATCTTAGTATTCTATAATAATCCAATTCATGCATAAGTCAAGATATCACTCCATGAAATATGTTTATGGCAGCCCTTTTTGTAGTGGCAAGAAACTGGAAACTGGGTGGATGCTCATCAGTTGGGGGAATGTCTGAATAAGTTATGGTATATGAATGTTATGGAACATTATTATTCTATAAGAAACGAACAGCAGGATGATTTCAGAGAGACCTGGAGAGACTTATATGAACCGTTGCTAAATGAAGTGAGCAGAACCAGGAGATTATTGTACTAGGCAACAGCAAGTACAGCAAATGATCAATTCTAATGGATGTGGCTCGTTTCAATGAGATGATTCAGGCCATTTCCAATGGTCTTGTGGTGAAGAGAGCCATTTGCATCCAGAGAGAGGACTATGGGGATTGAATGTGGATCACAACATAGTATTTTCATTCTTTTTGTTGTTTCCTTACATTTTATTTTCTTTATCATTTTTTCCCTTTTTAATCTGATTTTTCTTGTGCAGCATGATAATTGAGGAAATATGTATAGAAGAATTGCACATGTTTAACATATATTGGATTACTTGCCTCTAGGGAGAGGGTGGGGGGAAAGAAGGGAAAATTTTTGGAACACAAGGTTTTGTAAAGGTGAATTTTGAAAGTTATTCTTGCAAATATTTGGAAAATAAAAACCTTTAATAAAAATTTCTAAAAAGATATCACTTCATGATGTCATCAGTCCTCTGTGAAGATGAACAAACAACCAAAAAAGCATATACCATATTTTTCCCATCTGTTCCCCAATGAATGATCATCTCCTCAGTTTCCAATTCTTTCCCACCATAAAAGGAGTTGTGAATAGTTTTTTATATATAATCTTTTCTTTTTATTTCTGACCTTAGAGAATAGACATAGTAGCCATATTTCTGAGTCAAAGGGTATGCAATTTAAAAATTTTTTTCTTTTTCTTTTTTTTTTTTTTTAGGGTATGCAATTTTATAACCCTTTGGACACAGTTTCATACTGTTCTCCAGAATAGTTACAAAAAACTACACTGTACAACTCCACCAACAATGTATTAGTGTCCCTATTTTCTGCATGCCCTCCAGCATGTCATTTTCCTTTTTTAAGCATCTTGATCAATCTGATGAGTGGGAAGTAGTAATTCAGAGATGTTTTAGTTTCTCTATTAGTGACAGAGCATTTTTTTTTCCCATACTATCGATAGCTTTGATTTCTTTGAGAAGACATTTTTTTCTATATCATTGGAGACAACGTGACACAATGGAAAAAGTGATGCTTTTGAGTTAGCAGATCCGTAGTCATTCCCCATCTTTGATTTTTAATACCATGTGACTCTAGGTAAGTTATTTAACCTCTCTCACCATCAATATCCTCATCAAAAACCTCTTCTAGCTCTAAATCTATGATCCCACAATTTAAAAAGGCAGATTGTTACAGTGAAGAAAACCCTGGCTTGGGAATCAGTGGACTTAGTTTCAAATGCTGCCTCTGCCATTTTTATTATTCCTGCAATCTCAGTTTCCTCATCTGAAAAAGTGAGTTGGACTATGTGATTCCTGAGATCCCAGCTCAAATCATATGATCCATGATTTTATAATATTTTGAATTCTGTTAACACAAGGTGATTTGGGGATCTTTTGCTATCACAGAATGGATACACAAATCCATAGTTGGGCACTTCTCCACTGAAGGCTTCCTTCTCTTTATGGATGAACATCCAAAGCCAACCTCTCCTTCCTGACTAGTTAATAAAGTCCTATCTCAGTTAGCCTCCAGCCCTTCTGATGTTAACTCCCCCTCCTAGCTAAGAGAACTACCTCACACTCTCACCTTTTCTTAATAAGTTCTTAAAAACGAATGATCGGGGTCGGCCTCTGCCTCTACGGTTGGCCCAAGGAGCCGGGAAGCAAATGAATGATCATTGCTCATTGTGAGTTATGACACGGGCGCATCACCTCACCCTGGCAGAAAGCAGCACCTGCCAATCCCACTCGGAGAGCCAAGAGAGAAATGAAAGAGCCCTGCTGCAGCCGATCGGATTCCCTGCTGGCTCTAATTACCCAGTCGGGAATTTTACAATCCCTCTTTCCCCCCAACCCCCAGCCCTGAACCCTCATCCCCACCTCCCACCCCCGTTCTGTCTAACGACTACTATGCAGCCTGCAGACTTTGGCTGGTGCTTTCTTTTGTACGCCTACTGCTGTGGAGTGGATTGGGTTCCTAATGAGTCTTGACACTAATGGAACTGTGAGACAGTGTAATTATGGATTCTCCTCCCATTTGGAGCAGACCTGGCAGGAAATGACCTGAGACCCCACACCCTTCCATCTTGGCATCCCTCCCCTCCCCACCCTCCCGCCCCCCAAGAATTCCGTTAAAACCCTCTCCAGTGACCAGCTGGTGCACGCTGCCTCCTCCATTCCCTCCACCCTTGCTTTCTGCCTTCAGTTTTCTCTCCTCTTCCCTTAGCCATTCTCTAGGTGACTGGAAATCTTATTTTTATGACCTGATGCTTGGTGAGGTGGTTGACAACGCTTGATACCTTCTTTAATTCAGGGAAGCTGTGGAGCACAAAGGTGAGATTGGAAATGTGAATTGAGGTCTGTAATATATTTTTAAAGGAAAGAAACAAACAAACAAAGGATTTGTTGCTTTCACAAAG
The DNA here is from genome assembly GCF_048593235.1 of Sminthopsis crassicaudata. Taxonomy (NCBI): domain Eukaryota; kingdom Metazoa; phylum Chordata; class Mammalia; order Dasyuromorphia; family Dasyuridae; genus Sminthopsis; species Sminthopsis crassicaudata. The sequence goes on along the minus strand of NC_133619.1, from coordinate 79,624,164 downwards.
GATCCCAAAGAGGAAGGACCTGAGTGAGGGTACAGTTGTTTTATATTAGATGCTTAACAACGTGTGTAAGTGGAGCTGATTGAAGAAAAAACAACATGTGCTTCTGTAATTTCCATGTTGATTGTTGTACAGGTGTAAGAGACTGAAGCTAACTATTGAACTGTGAGCTAATTATAGTAAGAAACAGATGTTGTCCTCTAATGAGGAGACAGCATCCACAAGGCACATCTCCGCTAGCTAGGAAGGAATAAGGCTGTCACCGATGTTCCTTGAGATTGCTTCAACGGTACAAAATATTCCCTTCCATACATTGGTCACTGGCCAGTACCCACAGTCACTCCAGCAGATGATAAGTAATTTTCTCCTCCCTGTGTCTCGAGAGAAAGAGAGACAGATGATGTCCCAGTTTTATTAACCTCTTAAGTTTCTTTCATTTTTTGCTCCCCGGGAGTGAACAGTTCTTGCGCACCCAGCTGTTTATCATCAGGCAGACTGCTACTGCTCTACCCCTGTAGAGTATGTTCTGCTTACTCCCTTCCCTCTCCTGCTTTCTGGCTATTAAGAAATTCCCCTCAGCTGTTTATCAGGTGGAGGACGTGTGGTATCCATCTCTGAAATCAAATGACTCCACCCTCATTTTTTGTCTTCTCTCCACTGCCCATTCTCATCCTCATCCCTTCAAAGGCCCTTGAATTCGATTAAACAATTCCTTTCATATGTTTCTATTTAAGTAGAAAGAAGACTGGACATGGATAACCTGGGTTCATGTCTCATCGGGGACACATTGGGACCATTTGATCAGATAAGTCACTTGTCTCTTGGCAACTTTCTAAGACTATAAGTTACAGGGAAGGTGCTGGCCAATTTTGGTGAAGGGCATTTCCTCACAGGGAGTTCCCATATCAGTAAAATCACATTTATGGATTATACAGTGGGCCTATTCCCTTCTCTTCCTGCTTTCTGGCTAATAAGGAATTCCCTGTTGCTCTCAGCTGTTTATTAGGTAGAGGAGGTATGGTATCCATCTCTGAAAGCAAATGACCTCATTTTTTGTCTTCCCACTTCCCACTCTTAACCTCATCCTTTCAAAGGCCCTTGAATTCAACTAAACAGTTCTTTTCATATGTTCCTGTTTAAGTAGATAGAGGACTGGACATGAAGCAAGGATGACCTAGGTTCATGTCTTATCTGGGACACATTCAAACCATCTGTTCATTTGCCTCTTGGCAACTTTTTAAGACTTTATAAATTAAAGAGAAGATGCTGACCAGCTTTGGTGAAGGGCATTTCCTCACAGGGAGTTCCCATATCAGTAAAAATCACATTTATGGATTATATAGTGGAAGAAATCTGTTTGATGGATAGAAATGAGACTTTCCATTCAAGCAGAATTCCAGATATGGAGGTGTGTTTTTCTTAATTATTAGAGTTTTATTGATATTCAAGTAGACATAAGTGTTTATGACTCCATCATGTTGCATGAAACACCTGGGGGGGGGACACAAAAATGAAATCTATTTAAAAAAAAAAGCAAGGAGAACAAACAGGTGTTCTGCTCTATTCTTTAATGCACAAAATGTCCATTTTGACCAAGCTGAGAGGAGGCAATTTAAAGGGAGCATTTTTTTTCCACAGTGCATAAAGTATTATTTACTGTGCTATTGAATTAAAAACAAGAGCTCGCTATAGCAACCACCCTAACAAGAGCCACTATTCACAGGCTGCTTTGGAGGCCCAGGGTACAGAATCCTGTTAAGCACCTTCTTAAAAGCACTTGTCGGCAAACCTATGGCATATGCGTCTTTTATGGCGCTTACAAGGAGATTGAACAAGAATAGCATTCTCCCCAGACTGTGCTATTCTGCCAGGATGCCTGGGCATGAGTGCCAGTGCCAGCAACTACCTCTTTCTATAGTTTGGGATTAGTAGCCCTTTAATGGCAAATAAAATACAGAGCAACTGTGGTGGCTCCTGGGAGAAAGAACAAAGGGGCAAAAAAGGCTTGTTCCGTCTCATCTCAATGACCACCACATGGCACTGAAAAGTGACTGTTACTGGGGAGCCACTGTAGGGGCGGTGGGAGCCATACTACAACCCTGCTGGCTGGGTGCTACTGTCCTGATGCCAGCAATCTAGTGGCCAGGGCACTGCCTACACTCATTGCTTTGGCAGGCCTCCTTTCCCATGCTCTGTCTCTCAAAGGACAGCTAAGGACTCCCAGAACCAGAAGAGATTTCTTCTTAAAAAAAAAAAAATCAAAGGGAGGCTGTGTTTGGTTTGACATTTTGTATGAGATGAAATCTGTCTCACTTTGGGTCAACTTCCTGTTTCTTCCTCAGGATTCTTTCCCTGTGATCTTTTCTCTCTTTATATTTTAGAGCCCCTTTGTCCTATATAGTATTTCTCTCATCTTTGTTGGTTTGTTTTGTTTTTCAAAGAAAATTGGATTTTCCTCTTTCTTATTCTTTTTCTTCTTTAATTGGTACTTGACAGAATGTAGGCATTAATTATAATATGCTATAGGTCAAAATCAAGTGGGGAATAATGGGTTTAGAAAATTTCATCTACCTCAAGAGAGTGACCCATAGACTTTGATTAATCTGAGCTGTCCTCTCAAGACTTCTTACTATTACAGATGACTGAGTCCCCGTTGATTTTATCCTATTCCCTTCCTAAATGGCAAGCTCTGATAGAAAATGCTTTGCAAACCTACACACACACACACACACACACACACACACACACACACACTTTTAATAGTATCTTATACTATTAGCAAGTCGACTGGATAGAAATTCTCATACTGAATTTCAATGTTAAAGGGAGATACTTGTAACAATTGTTCCTCTCTTCTTCCCCTATTTTTCTATATCTGCAAAATGAGGAGATTTACTAGACCAAAAGTACTTTTCTGTGTCATGGATGACTTAGGCAGTCTAGCATAGTTTAGAGACCACTTCTTTATAAAAGAAGCCTATTATATTGAAATAATTATATATATATCGAGATAGATATGCATGTATACACATACATACACATATAAATATGTAATCTATATCAATAGCCATATAACTACATATCTTTTAAATTCATGGTCCGCAGGTTTAAATTTCTGAATTAGACCTTCTATAAGGTCCTTCAAATCCCTAGTATGCTATGATTCTGAAGCATCTTGTTTCATCTCTAGGCAGAAAAAAGCTGTTCAATAACTTAAAAGTGAGGAGTTCTTCCATCTTCTACTTGAGAAATACTAATAAAAACAAAAAGTTGTGATTTCTTCTGCCAAATGTATGAACAACCTTGATTGAAGATGAGTATGCCATAAAATTAATTATTAATCATCAGAAATGTCAAAAATAAGAAAAGGGGTGTGTGGGTGGACAGAAGATGCCAAGAATCACAGATATTTTAGACTGTAAAATTTAACTTGGCCATTCGTACTCTAAATGCAAGATTCTTCTTTATTGTGCAATGAATGGGCATGCTGATGGAATTCTATCCCTTTTACCTTTCTCATTATAAATGGACCAGATAAAGGAAGCTAAAGCTAAAGAAAAGAACAACTCCGATGTTCTCTTTGAAAAGAGAGAGATCACAAAATAGAAGATTTCTATTACATCAAATTAAAAAGCTTTTGTACAAACAAAACTAATGCAGACAAGATTAGAAGGGAAGTAGCAAATTGGGAAAATATTTTTACAGTTAAAGGTTCTGATAAAGGCTTCATTTCCAAAATATATAGAGAACTGACTCTAATTTATAAGAAATCAAACCATTCTCCAATTGATAAATGGTCAAAGAATATGAACAGACAATTTTCAGAGGATGAAATTAAAACTATTTCCACTCATATGAAAGTGTTCCAAATCACTATTGATCAGAGAAATGCAAATTAAGACAACTCTGAGATACCACTACACACCTGTCAGATTGGCTAAGATGAGATGAAAAAATAATGAGGAATGTTGGAGAGGATGTGCGAAAACTAGGACACTGATGCATTGTTGGTGGAGTTGTAAATGAATCCAACTATTCTGGAGAGCAATTTGGAACTATGCCCAAAAAGTTATCAAACTGTGCATACCCTTTGATCCAGCATTGCTGCTATTGGGCTTATATCCCAAAGAAATACTAAAGAAGGGAAAGGGACCTATCTGTGTCAAAATGTTTGTGGCAGCCCTTTTTGTAGTGGCTAGAAACTGGAAGTTGAATGGATGTCCATCAATTGGAGAATGGTTGGGTAAATTATGGTATAGGAATGTTATGGAATATTATTGCTCTGTAAGAAATGACCAGCAGGACAAATTCAGAGAGGTTTGGAAAGACTTATATGAACTGACGCTGAGTGAAATGAGCAGAACCAGGAGATCATTATACATTTCAACGATGATACTGTATGAGGATGTATTCTGATTGAAGTGGATATCTTCAACATAGAGAAGATCTAATTCAGTTCCAGTTGATCAATGATGGACAGAAATAGCTACACCCAGAGAAGGAACACTGGGAATTGAGTGTAAACTGTTTGCACTATTGTCTTTCTACCCAGGCTACTTTTACCTTTGGAATCCAATTCTTATCATGTAACAAGAAATTTGGTTTTACACACATATATTGTATCTAGGTTATACTGTAACACATTTAACATGCATGGTGTTGCCTGTCATCTAGAGGAGGTAGTAGAGAGAGGGAGGGGAAAATTTGGAAAAGAAGTGAATACAAGGGATAATGTTGTAAAAAAATTACCCATGCATGTGTACTGTCAAAAAATTATAATTATAAAATTAATTTTAAAAAGAAAAGAGAAAGAGAGAGAAAAAAGAAGAGAGAGAGAAAGAAAGAGAGAGAGAGGAAGACATAGAGATAGAAAGAAAGAAGAGAGAGAGAGAGAGAGAGAGAGAGAGAGAGAGAGAGAGAGAGAGAGAGAGAGAGAGAGAGAGAGAGAGAGAGAGAGAGAGAGAGAGAAAGGGAGGGAGGGAGGGAGCCAGAAAGAGAGGCAGAAAGGAAGGAAGGAATCAATCTTAAAACTAAATCCCTTACCAAAATGAAATTGAATCTATTTTAACAAATATGACATTATTCAATACTGATGTGAAAGTCAATCCTGAATTTGTTATCTGACTTTATACAGTAAAGATCAAAATAAGTACAAAACTAGGAGAATAAAAAAGGAAAGATATTCAGTATAATTAAAATGACTCCAACATGATCTGTGTTTAAAGTTAGTGATAATGAAAATGGGGAAGATGGCAGAGACATCAACTATATTGATTTCAAAAGTTAAACCAGTGGTGATCAAATGTCTTAACAAAGAGGCCAAAAAAAAAAAAAAAAAGCTCAAAAACACCTTAGTTAGCAGTTGTTTTTGCTCAGTCATTTTGGTTATGTCCAACTCTTCATGATCCTATTTGGGGTTTTATTGGCAAAGATATTAGATTGGTTGCCATTTCCTTCTCCTTTCACAGATTAGAACCTGAGGCAGCCAAGGTTAAGTGACTTGCCTTGGATTATATAGCTAGGGAGTATCTGAGGTCAATTTTGAACTCAAGATGAGTCTTCTTGACTCCAGGCTCAGAGGTGGATACATGCTGTCACATAACTGTCCCATAGCAAATATTTGACTAAGTAGCTAGCTGGAGAAATATCAACCAAAGGTAACAGCAGTTGCCTTTAATAAATAAATAAAAGAATTATTTTACAAATTTTATACAAAGGATAGTGAAAGATTATGTGCAATATTGCCTTATAAGATGGAGAGAAACAGTAGAGTGTAATACCAATTTTAAAAGAACTTGACCAGATGTTGAACTAAGCAACATTATCCTAAGAACACACAAAATTGAAAATGAAAGGGGGATAACAATGAAAAAGAAAATGGAAAAGATCATGTTTTTTATAATTTTTTTCAGCATCAGGATGGTTGAATCACCATGTTCAGAGTATGATAATTAACATTCCAATTCTAGACTTACTCATAGAGGAGGAAAAATACATTAAAGAGAACAAAGACTGAGAAAGCAGCTGAATGAAATTAATATAAATAGAGATCTATGTTGAGAGCAACAGAATTGTGAAGTGAACAGCCTAATACATAAGTATTATGTAACAAGATAACTGAAGGAAGGGAAGATTCTATATACATGAAAACAATTTCAGATTTTATTGATACAAAAAAAAATCCAAGAAAGAATCAACTCCCAACCCTATATGCCTATCTTCCAATTAATATAAATTTTTATGAGGATTATCTATATAAGCATTGGAGGATATCCTTGGTGAGCTTTCAAAAGTGATATTCAATAGTAGACTGCATATTTACTATCATACTAAAAAAAGGTGGAGAACATAAAAAATTCTACAGTTCTTAGTGTTTGTTGATTATTTTAAAAATATTCAGTGGACCAAAATGCTTCCATAAAAAATACATCACAACAAGATATCTCTAATCCATCCATCAAAATTTTTCAAGATTCTATGAAAGATACAATAATTTATAACAACAACAAAGGTAACATTTTGATGATGCTTTTACTATAAATATCAGGTAAATTATAAAACAAGAAGATATATACTCAGTAAAAGTGTTTACTACCAAGACAGAGAAGTTCTAATACTGAGTCTAAGTTGAAAAAAAGATTCACTGTAAATAGTGAAATATGCCCTGTTTGTAGATGACATGATGCTGGTTATATCATATCCTAGAACATTGCAAATATGGAAGAGATTTGTAACATTTTCAAAGAAATGGCCAAATTATTTCCAAAGACAAAAATCAAAAAGATTTTAAAAAATCCACGAATCAGATTATGACATACAGATACATGAATAATCTACAGAGTTTATCCACAAATATATCTCTATATAGGACATAAAGTAAAAATGACAAATAAGTTGATCCCATAATTGAAGAGGTGAAGAAAAGCAGACTTAATTGCCTTTAGAAATTTTAAAATTCTTTTATTGTCTCCACGTGGGGTTTAGCCTTTAGGGCAATTTTATGAGAAGACATTGAAAAGAACAATAAAAGAAGAGCAAGCATGGATGAGTTGTCAGATGCATTACTGGATTTAGATAAACACATTGAGATCATAAATCTATTTACATATGTAGTTGAGCATTCTGCTCTCTATTTTTTTTCAATGAATGTAGTATAGTAATTTTATTTACTATATTTTTTATTCTCTATGACACTGATGTTACCCATTGAAAATTGGTGTTTAACTGAAATGAAGTATTAAATGAAAGAGCTTATTAAAATGACTCTTTCCTGGAATAGCTTCAATATCAATCCCTCAATCAATGATAATTTATTGAGTACCTGCTCTATTCCTGGAACAGTGCCCCATGTATTCAAATGCATATAATGAAATAATCCCTACTTGCAGGATACTTATATTCTAATAGGAAAAACAAGAAGTATGTACAAAAATATAAAGCATCACTATACAGTTAATAAATAAAAATATATACAAAGAAATTAAATTTAAAGTAGCATTGGAGAGAGGGCACTGTAATTTGACAGGTTTTAGAAAAGGCTTTATATAGAACTCAGCTTCTTAAATTGCAATTCACAACCTCAGATAGAGTCTTATAACTAAATATGGGGGTTGTGAAATTATGATTTATTATTAGTAAAAATTTGATTTGTATATTTATTATATATATATACCTATATATCCCAGGGTCACATAACATTTTCTCAAGTAAAAAGGGGTTGCAAGTGGAAAAGGTTTAAGAAGCCCTGAATGTTGTAGAAGACAGTGCCTGATCTGCATCTTTAAAAAAAGATAGGGATTCTGTAGGGGTGTGCTAAAGCCAGCTCAACGGGCATTGCAAAGTTTTGGATGTTTGTTAGCACTAACTCCTCAGAATTTAGCAAATGCTGCAAATTAGAGCTTGATATATTATTTTGTACATTTTTAAATTTAAGAGATGAAGTAATTGCTAATAATATAAATCAAACCTAGAGGTGCGTAAGAAATATATTCCCCTTGTTCCAGTTGTTAAATATTTACCAGCACACTTCTGAGAAGAGTGGGAGAGAATGCATTGAAGGTAGGGGAATGGCCAGTGATTAGAGATATAAAGATCACTCAAATATGATACATTTTAAAAATCTAATTTTAATCTGGAAAGCAGAATATTTCTCATGTAGAGAGACAAAAGAGAGATTAGGTTGTGATTGTTTGAAGTGAAACATAAGTAGCCAACATTTTGGTATTACTCAACCTTCCCAGATCTTGTGATTTATGTAGATCAAAGGAGAATGATGGGGAAAAGCTGAAAACAGTCTCCTCACTACAGCTTCACTCAACTATAAAGCAGAGCTCTAGGAATGCTAGTCCCAACCATTAAAGAATAAGAATAACTAAAGTGGATTTTTGGCTCTCAGTCAGATTGGAAGTTGGATTGAGGGACTCCAAGAAGACAGTAGTAGAAAGACAAGTTCAAAGAGCAAATATCTTAACCTGTTTTCTTGTTATCTTCTAGTATAACCTGGCTGGGAGGAAATATATTGTAGTCATTGCTTGAAGGAACTTTAGACTCTCCCCTTCCAAGGAGATGCTTACTAATTGCAGTAGTAGACAGACATCTAGGCAACATTGAGGATAGCACTTTAATTAATGACTATGATTGAAATAAAGCAGGAAAATGAAAGCACCAAATAAAAAGAGCTATAACCGCTTTTCATGACATAGACTTACAACCATAGCCTTTTTAGTGGGTGGTGGACAGAGTATTAAGATAGTAATAGATCAGCTGGAGCAGAAAGGGACTCCCAGTAAAGCATGATGATATCACAAAAAGACATATGATGCTTTGAAACATTAAACACTTGAATTGATATTCCATACAGCTGTCCTGGCACACAGGTTCCCATGTTGGTGTCGGCCCTGTATGTGAATTTGTTAGACAATTCCAGGTTTATAGAGGAAACAATCTGTTATTACTTTTAAAATATGTTATTTTATTAAATGCCTTTGCTTTAGATTAAATGTATCTACTGGCTGAATAATAAAGTCAAACATATTGGTGGGAGCTCCTGAACTATTTGGAGAGAATTGTGACTCATAAAATACCTAAAAATTGGAATAGCTTTGGGGAAGAACTAATGAAGGGGTCTCTAGTTACTAAAAATTATAAATATAATCTTATTATTTCTAAATTCACATAGGAAATAGAATTAATTATTAAGAGGGTTTATCAAATGGTCTGCTCGACTCCCAATCCAATGTTTTCAGGAAGTCATAGGCTCTGACACAAGAAGAGCTCTTAGAATCCAGCTTAGTTGAATCTCTCATTTTATAGAGCCAAGAATATGAAGATCTCAAAAGTTACTTGCTTAAAGTCACATATTTGCAATTCTTGGATTTCCAGTCCAGTGTTCTTTCTCCTACATATCTGGGGCCACAGTAAATAGAGGGAGAAGAGGGAAGGGGAGGAACATTTATAAAGTCCCTACAGGTTACTAATTATATGATCCTTGGCAAGTCCCTTTACCCTGTTTGTCTTAGTTCCTCATCTGTAAAATGAGCTGGAATAGGAATGGCAAACTACTGCCTAGAAAACCCCAAATGAGGTTACAAAGAGGTGGACATGAAAAATGATTACCAAGAACTACAACAATAAACTATGAACCAAGCATTGTGCACCTTCTCGAAAAAGACCAAGTCATCAGGGAGGTGATGTCATGATACACAAGTGGATTGGATTTAAGTGAAGGAGAGCTGTACAAGATCATGAGCCTCATTCTCAGAGCCGTATAGGTCCAGTGGCCAGATGTAGATCAGAATGACTGGAGATGGCCCCCAATGCAATGGGGGACCTTGACTTAGGTCTTCAACAGGTCTCAGTTTGACTGAGACTGCACCATTCAGTGATTAAGACTAGGTAGCAATTGAGACAAAGTATTTCCTCTTTCACCTAGTCAAAAAAAAAATCTCAATAAATAAATGAATTTGGGAGGGGAAGACTCTCAGGATTTCTGGCCAAAGCAGAAACGACTGCTGTTTACATTCAATCTGAGTCAATCAGAACCCAAACAATGACCAAATGGGGCTTCATCTAGGACCTATTGGTGGCCAATTAGAATCAGATAAGTTTTGGTTTAAGGATTGGTCCTTAAGAAAGAAATCTAGCAGTAAACCAAGATATTTTGGGAGGGCTCAGAGGTACCAAAAAAAAAAAAAAAAGGAAAAATGGTTTTAAAAGCATCTATAAGTAAGGGTATGATACCCTATGTGGACAGAAAGAGGGAAGAAGGGAAGAAAAAAAGGAGGAAGAGAACAAGGGAGAAAGGGAAGGGAGGAAGGAGGAAAGGAAGAAGATGAGGAGGAAGGGAGAGAGGAAGGAAGAAAGAAAGGAAGGAGGGAGGGAAGGAGGGAAGGAAAAACCATGGGTGCTAGATGCTATTAACCCCATTTTACAGATGAGGAAGTTGAGGTAAACAGAAATTAAGTGATTTTACCCAGTATTTTATATAACTAGTAAATGTCTAAAGCTGGCTAGGCACTCAACTCTTCTTGATTTCAGGCCCACAGCTCTATCAACTTTGCCATCTGGATATAGTAAATGTGGTTTGAATCCCACCTCAGAAACCTTGCTGTATAGTCTTGGGTTTTATCTCTCAGAGTCTAAATGCCTCCTTAAAGTGGAAATAATAATACTTGCACCACTAGCCTCATCAGTTTGTTTTAAAGAAAGTGCTTTGCAAAACTAAAAGTGCTATATAAATGAATTAGTACTGAGTTCTGAACTAATGAGGTTTGTTTTTCTATATTATTCTTGTTCATTCTTTATTCTTGAATTCTTAGTCATTAGTCATTACTGTACTCTCACAATGAGAGAAATAATCATATGTGATAGAATGGACTTAGAAACAATATGTGGGAGGACCTCAAAACAATGATTTAATTTAGAGTTACCCCACTTTTGTTCCTTCTTGTTCTTTTAAGTCTTAAAACTAGGGGGAAAAATCATAGCCCATATTCCTGCCACCAACAAAAATGACTAGTGTTGGCCCCTGTCACACGGGATACTTTCTTCCACAAAGACTGACTCATGGCAGTCACTAAGTTCTATTAGGGTTTTCAGACAGGTCAGCAAGAAGGCTTTTAATCTGGCCTTTAAAAAAAAGAGGAGGCATTGATTCCACATCTGACCAATCAGGGACTTCAGTCATTGGTGTGAAGGCTTGGATCAAAGAAGCTTTGAAGTCACTTCTCCAGTCCAAATAACAGCTCTGGCAGGATGAATTTCTGCCTCTAAAAAGCCACAGTGACTCCTGTATGTTAAATGGATTTGAAAAATGCAACCACCAGCGTCCAATCCCAAGGCCAGGATTCCAAAGTGGAGGAGAAAACAAATGGGTGATTGGCTTTGCCAATTCCCTGAGCCCCGTGCCCAGCAAGCTCAGCACATTTTCTAGCCTGAGTCTTTGCTTCATTTGCTCAGGCCTTCAGTGCCCAACTTATTAATGATTCTGTTAATGCAAAAGCTACAAATTTCACTGTATCAATTCAAAAAGATGCTAAGCAAAGTACACGCCTTGGCAGGAGAACACCCCAAACTGCCGTGTGAGCCACATCAATTAGGATGAAATGTGGCATCCCATTGCTTCTGGATGTGCAGAGCGTCCAGATGAAGGTGACTCCTGTGCCTGTTTTCAAGTTTAAATTACAGAAGAGTGTGGTATGTGCTTAGAAGAGTTTGCCCAGTTTGTGAGGAAAAGCTGCTGGCAACAAATTTTTTTGCTGTGTCTTCTCATCTATTAAAAAAAAAAAAAAAAGCTAAGGAGACACTAAAAGGAACCCCCCTCCACCCCAGGTTCCAGAGCAGGCTGCAAAAAGCAAGTATCCATCCAGATCTTTCTTTCTCTCTTCTTCTCTCCCCCCCACCAACTTCCCCAATCATATTGATGCCTAATTAGCCAGGCTTTCATTTCAATATATTTGAATGAGGATGTTACAAGGTTGTTCATACACTCATGGAACCATTCTGTTACTGGGATGATATCACCCCTAGTCAACCTCCGGTGAATCTGTCATTGCTGGAGAATTTGGAAGGTATCACTCACAGCTACATGGAGAAAGGCAGCTAGCTCACAGAGGCAACCCTGCAAAGTATGAACGAGGCGCAGCCATTAGGATGATGACTTCCATGGGAAATGACCTGAAGAAACTAGGTAATGACATTCTGTGCTGGAGTCCTGGAGGGTGCTGAGCTACCCATCAATTCCAAGAAAACCGTTTGGAGCAGAACGTAGGGAGTTTTAGAAAAAGATCTTGAAATGGGCTTGAATAAAGGAAAGTAAGGTAGTAGCTCTGACTCTTATTCATTTATGTAGGCTCTTAACAGCCACACTGCATACTAATCTCCACTGTTTGTCCTGTCAACAGTATTGGATTTCTACAAGCCATTCCAGCAATAGTGCTTTTTCTTTGTCCTTGTCTGTGGTAGGGGCTGGCAGTGCTTCCTAACTCATGAGGTGCTACAGGAAAAGAAAGAAGCCCAGGACCCCATTTTTTAAAAGGAGGATGGTATCCTGGAATTCTACTGCAAAATAAATTTTGTGACCAGCAGCCACAACAAAATAACATTTCCACCCTCTGGTTTCCCACATTCTATTTTCTTAATGAGATGGGCGGGAGAGCAAATTTCCACATGGAGCAAGTAGGTGTGCAAACGCTATATAAATCCCATCCTCACAATCCCTGGCATGGATGTATGCTGCTATTATGCCTTCTAAATGTCAGATGTGGAGGCAACCAGCTCCAATTCTGCGAGGTGCCAGACACCTGCTCCCTCTACTCCCAGATTTGCCTTCTGCTGTTCCATCACCCACGCACAGACCTTTCTCTATTACAATTTGATCCTCAGGAGCCAGGAGCAATTTAGGGTTCTGAAAGTGGCTCAAATTCAAAATCCCCCCACAAATGTCCCCTATCAGCAATCTGTTCTTCCAAATAGAAAGATGAAGAGAGAGAACACCTGTTTTTCATTGGTGGAGAAGCTCTTAGAATATTTGAGTTATCCCTCCATACTGGCCCTAGATATTACCCATAGAAAGATTTGACCCTGAAGAGAATAAAATATATTTTAGTAAGCAGCCAACCAAAAATGTTCAGAATTCAAATCTCTCTTTTAAAAAAGTCATAGAACTAGAAGATGGAACCAGATTGGTACTCCATGGAAGGTACTCAATAGGAATACTTTTATTAATACTGTTGGTCTGAGTTATTTTCAGATCTATCTTTTTAATTCATTGCCATCTCAGAAGTGGTTCAGCCATTTTACACTGGACTTTGTCTTTTCAGTACAGCTGTCTCTAATGTTGAGCAAGTCCATGGATTCTTCAGAACTTTTGCAGAATAATAGCTTTGCTGTGGCCACTTGGGTCTACAGAATCCATTCACCTTGGTGCCCAAAGCAACTTTGAAGCCACATGTCTCTAAAGTCCTTTCCAGCTCTATAATTCTATGTCTGTCCTTTCCAGTACAAAGGAGAATCCTGGCCAACCCATTTGTACAACATAAGCCCAGCAGCAGGTGCTGAAAAATGTTTTGTGATGATGGCCTTGATGATAAACCACCCATATCCAGCCTCCTTCTTATAATTATAAAACATTATGGCCATTCCTTCTTTCTGAAGGTTTGTTCATTCAACACAAGCTTCAGGACCCAGGAAAAAAGGGGAAAAAATGGACAGCAACATCCCAACAGATATCGAGTCCAAAAATAATTAAGATTATAGGGATATATATTTGTAAAGTGCTTTACATACTTCTTTAAGACTTAAAATAGTCTCATAAAGAAAAGTATGATTATGCTCATTTTATATATAGCAACAATGACTTTACTTTCCTAGAGTAAGGCCCACCTCCGGGTATTAGGGATACCCCTGGAGGGTTAGGGAAGTCTAGCTTTATTCCACACTCCAGTATGTTTCTTATTAGCAATTGGTGATTAGTATCCCCGTTTAATTTAACCAATTAACATCAATTAGTTTTTACAAAGGGACATCTATTTTAAAGACATTTCTTTCCCAATGCTTGGGGCCTACTCTTCCCTCTACCTCCTTAGTCTCCCTAGAGAAGAGATGCAATTTCTACAAAGCTTTGGCCCCAAGTTCACTTCCAAAAGTAACAGGGCTAATAGGGGCACAAGTCCGCTTCTTTGCTCCTGCTAGCCTGACCTGGATATGTTATTCAGGACTTCTTTCTTCACCATTTAGCTTTGGGCAAATCCAAGAATGGACTTCTGGTGGTTTCTCTCCTGACTTTTTTAAAGTTCACATTGTTTTATTCTCTCCATCCTCCATCACTTAAAGGACACAACCATGACAAAATCAGCAATAGAGCCAAGAATCCTTAGCTTCACATTGACTCCAATAAGAGCCACCACAGCTCATTCTCCTTCTCCCGTGTCATGGAGTCTAGGAAAGGCATCTCCATCTGCTGACCCTGGTTTATGTATCCTAGTTTTGTGATAACCAAACATCACTCTGCCTCCTCATCATATGTTTAGAAGAACTAGAACCATCTGGAGAAGGTCTGCACATGGTCAAAATATGGGAGTAGGGCAGTTCCATTACATTTATCATACCTTTTTAAGAGTAGTTCATTGTAAGTCCTAGCTTCTTGAACTAGGATTATATCAACCTTACTCCAAGCAATTTCTTTCATAGAATTAAGGAAACCAAAGCTTAAGGAGGATCTGTGACTTGCTAGTGATCATACAGTTATTATCAAAGGCAGTTTTTGAACCCATAGACTCATGGACTCACTCCAAGCTCAGTACTCTATCCACTATACTACAAGTAGAAAAAAAAATCAAGGATTTTCTTCATCTCTAAAATGGGGGAAAGAGTACGCAACCTTCCCATTTCTTAGGCATATCACAAGAATGAGGGAATCTATGTGAAATTGTTTGAGGAAAATATAACATACAGAATTATTATTGTGAACGCCATGTCCTGGAAAAATGCCAGATTTATATTAGGCACAGGAAGTGTTGATGTAGCAAACTGTGCTGTAAACTCAAGAAACAAAACAAGAATCTTCCTGGATCTGATCTCAGAAATCTGAGACAGTTTAGGAGAAAGGAAAAAGAGTAGGTCTGCTTTGTAAAGCCTAAAAGGGGAAGTCCACTGAATAATAATTGTAGGAAAAGAGGCTGCTGCCTTGAATAACCGGGATGAGGTAAAACAGCCAAAAAGAAGAATCCAAACTTGGTTAATGTCAATCTGCTTCCTTCTCTCCAGCTGCAAACAAACCTACCCTTGGAAGACCAGAAGTCTACTGGATCAGTAGCAGAACTAAAACTTCATCCTAGCTCATCTCTCCTTCAACACCTCCCCCTCAAATCCCAACTTGGTATAAAAGAATCACTGTCCAAGAAGTGGTTGCCATAGCAAATGAGAAATAAATAATAGCAACAGAGAAGGGACCACATTCCAGATGACATGATATAACAACCAGAACCACCTTTAAGTGAACCATGGAATGTGTGACATCAAGGAAAGGATTAATAAGTCTTTCTAAAGGCACAGCACAAATGCAGAGTCAAAAGTTTCAAAAGGAATCCAGAGACCAAACAAGCTCAACTCAAAAGAGATATGTTGTGGAGATTCCGGATATTTACTGTTCTCTTTGAGTTATCACTGTAGGGGGAAGAAATGATTGTGATGACCCAGAAAAGATGAGATTCTCTAAATGTAAGTGAAGGAATATGGGATTTAGGGAAGAGAAGTACCAAAGCTGTGGGATTCTCTGTCAAGCTAGTCCATCATGAGGTGAGGATGCATATGCAGGGGAGGGAAATTCAGAATCTCTCCAATGATATCATTAACAAAAATATCATCATGGGCAAACTTTCAACCCTGGCTCAGGCTGAGTAGATGCATTCCATCAGTCAGAGCTCTGGGCCTTAGTGGATGGCCAAATAAGCTAATTTGATAAAATGGAAAATTGTGATTTGGCTTCCTTGGAATTAGCCAGATTAACAAATGAGAATGTTTTCTAATGATAAATGGTCTCATTTGGGCCTCAGTAGTCAAATGAGATGTGGCTTACTATTTACCAGTAGAGTTTGACAGGAGTTTCCAAAGAGGTCTCAAATATTTTCTTTGGGGGTATTCCTGCCAACACTTAAAAGATTGAAGGATACCAAATGATCAAATCCCTTGATAACCAAAGCTATCTTGGCACTCTGATGTTGGATTGATCTCATGGAATAAAACTCCATCTACTGCCTTACCCTACTTTCTGAAATCACTGCCTAGGCTGGGTGGAAAAGATCTGCCTATAAAATTGGCATCAATCTTACTAAATGTGCTATGCTTACATAAAAAAGGATAACGTAGTTCTGACCATATTCCATCTGTGAATTTAATTATAAATTACAGGTAAGTAGCCAATCTGCATCACTGGAAAGTTCTGTAAGCCAATGGCAAGACCTCACAGAGATGGACTAAGAAATTAGCAACATGAGGATGAGGATGATTATTTCCAATCAATGGATAAACAAAGTGGGACTTGAAGAAATAACGTTCAAGGATACACAACTACTAAATAGATACGTTCTCCTATAGCCTAGGTCTCAGAAAATGGAGCTTCAGTCCTTCCAATCCAATGTTCTTTCAACAGATGCTGTAAAGAACTACATCTCCATCATCCTCTCCATCCAGAACAATTAATGATGAATCCCACAGAAGTCTGTGCTTGCAGTGGTACCCCACAGATTTTGTACAGGTGTCAACCATTTTGTTAAGGTCACGGTAGAGAACATGTAGTAGCCATAGCTTAAAAACCAAACAGAAGGGACCAGCCCCCTCCTGGGATTTGCAGTAACAGCAGCAGCATCTGAGGCCTCGTGAACCTAATTAAAAGTAAATGTAATAAGATTCAGCTGTGTCTCTCTCACTCTATCCTAGTGGGCAAAGGCCTCTGTTTTCTTCTCACTAAAGACCAATCAAAATGGGACAAAGTGCCCTCATACACGGTCCTCATTTTCAGGAAGGTTTCCTTGCTATCTGCTCATGTGTTGATTTATAAGCCATTTCCTGTTTTGTTTTGAAGGGCTAAGTCTGGCAAAGGAGCTCAAGAATGCTGTAAGAATGTATTTGAGAGAAAATGAAATATTATTTTTTTAAAAATGCTGTAAGAAACCTGCCTGGTTTGCTGACTTCAAATTCTTACAGTTGCCAAAAAAAATATTAAATTCTTATGTTTTTAGGTCTGCCCATGAAAGGAAAAGGTGTTACGTTATTCTATATCAGTCTTTTTCCTCATATGCTTAAATAGTGAATGAGTGTTTGTACTGGGATATAGCACTTCTCTAATTAAAATGTAGATCTTACTCCTGCTATTTATTCACTGATCAGCAGGAATAGTGCTCCAGTTCTTTAGAAAGCAAAGATCCTGAAAGCTGGGTCAAACATGAAAATGTATGATTTGAAAATACAAGTGAGTGAGAAGGTGTATAGCATGGTAGTTAGTGAGTAGGAAGACCAGGATGAGTCTTTCCTTTGACCATATCAAATGGTTAACCTCAAGCAAAATCATTTGCTCTCCCAGTGCCCCAGGTAACTCAACTACAGAAAGTTCCAGAGAATTAGATTCTGATCTATATGGAGGAGGGAATTTCTACACAGAATTCTTTATAATAATGAAATCCCATTCTGGAACCCTTTCTTCCTCCCAAAAAGACAAAACCAAATAGTTAAATAGTAATTAAGATCCAATACTAATATATATATATGTGTGTGTGTGTGTGTGTGTGTGTGTGTGTGTGTGTGTGTGTGTGTGTGTATGTGTGTGTGTGTGTGTGTGTGTGTGTGTGTATATATATATATATAAAGTAATAAAGAAAAAATTTGGAAAACTTGTTCTTTGCCTTCTATAGTATGCTATAATTTTCAAAGTGAACAGGCCCCAATTTACTATATAAAGTGCTGTTTGATACCTGTGATGCAATGGGGGACCCCTGGTCCCCCTTATTTAGGTTTTTGAGTCTCTATCTTAGATTACACCTTACACTTTTGTGTATCAGAGTGGGAGATTTATCCTCCACACACTACGGATTATTCAGCCTTCTTTCCCTCCCCTTTCTTCAATGGTTTTGTTCTCAGTCATACCTACACACTCCATCCCATATAGGGTCCATTGGATTGGGCAACTCTTTCTCTAAATGGCTAGGGAAGCTGATGGTAAAAACTACAAAAATGAAAAGAATTCTGAATTTTCACACAATGTCACATTATTCAATTAGCACAGACTGAAACAATTAAACAGCCTCTTTTGGGCACTCTAATTTATCTCCCATCACTTTCCTGAAGATAGGCCTCCATTTTACTCCATATATTGGGTCAATATCCTTTCTTTCTAGACTATATGCTTAATCTTTCCAGCAATGATGTCCAGACAAAGCTCATTCTTATCTTCCTTATTCCATTGAGAAGCATGGCAGGGCTGCCATTTAACTTCAAATAAAAATTCATTTATTTTCTTTCTCTCTCTCTTTCTCTCTTTCCTTCTTTCTTTCTTTCAAAATATTTGTTATATGAGATGACTTTCTGGGAGGGGGAGAAAAATGGTTATGTAAAAAAAAAAAGAGATATCAATAAGAATTTTTTTTTAAATGAGCCCTACAAAACTAGATAGTATCTGAAATCTCCAGTCCTAGAACTCTGTGATTCTTTGAACTCCTAGACCCTTCCAACAGAAACTCCTCAACTAACCTAAGTTCTCAGTTAGTTTATTTCTGGATTTCTGTAAGTTTTCAATACTTCTGTTCCTTGATGAACATCCTCAGAATCTCTAAAAGTTCTTACTTAGTTGGTTCACAACTTAACTACCAAGCATTAGCAGACCACTCAAAGTACCTGTAATTCATGCCAACAAGACAAATTAGCACATCAAACCTTCAATCCATATAGCCTGCCTTAGGATGTACCAACATTTTTCTTTCCTTTCCAATATTTACTAAGATCAAATAACACAGGATGAAAAAAAGACATGTAGGGGCAGCTAGGTGGCGCAGTGGGTAGAGCACCAGCCTTGAATTCAGGAGGACCCAAGTTCAAATTTGGTCTCAGACACTTAACACTTCCTAGCTATGTGACCCTGGGCAAGTCACTTAACCCCAGCCTTAGGGGGAAAAAAAAAGAAAGAAAAAAAGACATGTAGGGGCTAATTTCTACAATATTAGTGGAGGGAGTAATTCTCCAAAAAAAACACAGATCTGCAAAGTTGTTTTATTTTTTATTGTTTTTTAATACATTTATATATGGAGAAAGTATGATCACAAGCAATTTCCATGAGGTCTGTTTCAGCATTGAAGGTGCCCCCCACTGCTAAGTGGAAATATCTTCTTCGGTGACATGGCATTTGAGAATGATGCTATGAGTCATGTCTAGTCATACACCTGAAGCGTACTGCCCTTGGTATTGACCTTTGAAAGAGAGAGCAGGGTTGGAGAGAACCAGAGTGGAGAGATATAGAAAGAAGAGAGTCTACAAACAGATATTTGGACTCAAATTCCCTAGAAAGAAAACTTGAGAATCCATGAAAGCCCCCCAGAGAAGGGCTCCAGGAGAAGAGGAACCTTGTAGTCACAGAGATGGCAATGATCAGTGGCAACCTCAGAACACAACAAGTTTTCTGATCCAAACCCCATTCTACAGGAGCAATGAGGAATCCTGACAAAGAAGAATTCTGATACTCATTTCTTCTCCAGTCCTTATAGAGAAAGGAGGAAGAGGAACTTGTGGATGATAACTGAATTCCTGGACCAAACAACAGGAGCTGCCATCAAAAATAGTCAAAGGATAAAACCAATGGATGGAAGAGTAAATCCAGACATTGTCCTTCACCAATCCTCTGAGGGACATATACTTCCAGGGAATATCACAAGTACTTTCCCCTTTCAAGTAACTCAGACTAGTTCTATCAGTCTCTAGATCTGTATAGATACCCAGTAGAGTATGACTCATCAGAAGTCTGACCCTCTAGAGTAGTT
The DNA here is from genome assembly GCF_048593235.1 of Sminthopsis crassicaudata. Taxonomy (NCBI): domain Eukaryota; kingdom Metazoa; phylum Chordata; class Mammalia; order Dasyuromorphia; family Dasyuridae; genus Sminthopsis; species Sminthopsis crassicaudata. Next base: position 79,604,146 of record NC_133619.1, on the reverse strand, counting down.
TCCCCTTTGGAAGAGGTCCGCAGCAAGACTAGTACTTTCAGTCTAATGATCACTATATGAATTCTTGGAAAGGGAGGACTCCCTGAAGGAAGAGAGGTTGAGCTTCTAGTAATCCCAAAGGTTTTTTCCTCAGTCTTGGGGTAATATTAACTGTTTGGAGACTGAAGGAAAGAGGAAGCACCTTACTTTGATCCAGTCGCTGTACTAAGCATTTTATAAATATTGTTTCATTTTTCCAAAGGAATGATATAAGTCCCAGGAAAAGACAGAAAGTCCGAAGGAAGATGATTCAAGTCAATTCCAATAGACTTGTGATGGAAAGAGCCATCTACATCCAGAGAGGCTGAATGTGGATCAAAACATAGTATTTTTACCTTGTTGTTTGCTTGTGTTTTTCCTTTCTCATGTTTTTCCCCTTGTGATCTGATTTTTTTTTTTTTTGCATAGCATGAAAAATACAAAAATATGTTTAGAAGAATTGCACATATTTAACCTATACTGGATTGCTTGCTATCTTGGGAGAGGGGAGGGAGGAAAAGAGGGAGAAAAAATTTTTACACAAGGTTTTTCAAAGGTTAAGGTTGAAAACTATCTTTGATATATCTGGAAAAATAAAATACTATTAATTTTTTTTAAAAAAGAATATAAGTTTCTTAAAGGCAAGGGTTCTTTTTTTTTCTTTTTGCTTATATTTGTATTTTTAGGACTTTGTATACTGCCTGGTATTTAGTAAGTGTTTAATAAATTTTAATTGGCTTATTGACCACTGAGTTTGTTTGTTTTAATCAGATTTAAAAAAAGCTTGTCTTGTAATATCTGAAACATTATTTTCCTGAATTCTTGTATGAGTGCTGGGGGTCCTGTTTAACCTTTGCATGAGGTAAATTGTGATATCTCTAGAGTAAATTTCAGGCAGGAGCAAACCTGGCCAATTTCTATTTTTACTAGGATAAACGTCATTGAGGTCAATGAACAAATAAAATTATTTTTGAGGCAGCTAGATGACACACTAGATAGAGCATCTATCTAAATTTGATCCTGTTTCAGTTACTTATTCCATGTGTGACCTGGGGTAAGGCACTCAGTCTCTTTCTGATTTGCTTTCCTCATCTGTAAAATGGGGATAATAATAAAATCTACTTAATATCTAAAATTTATTGTGATGATGGAATGAAATATTTGTAAAGCATTTTACAAACCTATATAAGTACTAGCTGTCATCATCATTAGTCCACCATCATCAATGACTAAATCTAGTTCATATATATCCAGACCTGTATTCTAGTTAATAATTTACATATGTTCAAAACCCTATATTAAAATTTTATCATCTATATTCCACTGGTCTAGTTTCCCCCATCAATTCATAATGATTTAATGAAGAAAGTTTTCTTTATACATCATATATGTGTGGATGACTGGATCTTGGGTGATAGTTGTTGGATGATAGTTGCTCATTACCAGAACTGTAGATTCTCCCATAATTTTCAGAAGTAGCATAGTGTAAGACTATAGCACTGTTGGGCCTGGGTTCAAATCCATTCTCTACCACTCATTAGTTTTGATAACTTGGGCAAGTCACTTAACTATAAAACTCAAATTTTTTACTTGTGTAATGAGAATAATAATATAGTTGTGATTATACAATGAAACAGTGGCAAGAGTGCTTTGCTAACTCTAAAGTGATCTGTAAAGGGAACATTTTAATGTGGAATTCAGATTTAAGATAAAGATGACTTGGGAAGTATTCACCATTTTTGGCACATTCTCTCAGCACAAAGTTGTTCAAAAGATATTAAGGGAACCTTAATCGTGGTTGCAGTAAATTTCACCTGGATCAAGAGAAACTCAAAATAAGATTTAAAACACAAAACAAAACATGGCATCTTCTGACTGAATCCAATTTCCCCAGTTTAAAAAAAAAAAACCTTTTATCTCCTAAAATAATGTGATCCTTACCATAGGAAAATGGACAAACCAAAAAAGATAGAGTTTTAGAGATACAATTTCCAAAGGGATGACCAGAACTTACTGAGCTCTGTATGAAATTTCTCTAAAGAAGGGAATTTTCATTTTTATGCAAGCAAAACCAATGCAGCCAAGATTATAAGAGAAGCAGAAAACTGGGGGAAGGGGGAATTTCACATCCAAGGGCTCTGATAAAGGCCTCGTTTCTAGAATACATAGAGAATTGACTCAAATTTTTAAGAATACAAACTATTCTCCAATTGATAAATGGTCAAAGAATATGAAGAGACAATTTTCAGATGAAGAAATTATTTTTTTATTAAAGCTTTTAATTTTCAAAAGATATTCATGGGTAATTTTTCAACATTTCCTCTTGTAAAACCTTGTTCCAATTTTCCTCATCTTCCCCTCCCCCCTCCCCTAGATAGCAAGTAATCCAATATATGTTAAACATGGTAAAACATATTAAATCTGGAGCAGTTGGGTGGTACAGTGGATAGAGCATCAGCCCTGAAGTCAGAAGAATTTGAGTTCAATTCTGGTTTCAGACACTTAACACTTCTAGCTGTATGACTCTGGGCAAGTCACTTAAACCCAATTGCCTCAGCAAAAAAGCAAAAAAAAAATATATTATATATATGCATATGTTAAATCCAATATATGCATATATATTTTATAATTATCTTGCTGCACAAGAAAAATCAAATCAAAAAGGAAAAAATGAGAAAGAAAATAAAATGCAAGGAAACAACAACAAAAAGAGTTAAAATGCTATGTTGTGATCCACATTCAGTTCCCACAGTCTTCTCTCTGGGTATAGATGGCTCTCTTCATCACAAGCAAATAAGGAAATTAAAGTCATTTTTTAGTCATAGCACTATTGATTTAAAAAATGCAAATTAAGACAACTCTGTGGTACTATTATACATCTCTCAGATTGGCTAAGATGACAAGAAAAAATAATAAATATTGAAGGAGATTTGGAAAACTGGGAGACTAATACATTGTTGGTAGAGTTGTGAACTGATCCAAACATCTTGGAACTATGCTCAAGATGCTATCAAACTATACAAACCCTTTGATCCAGCAGTGTGTCAACTAGATCTGTTTCCCAAAGAAATCATTAAAAATGCAAAAGGACCCACATGTGCAAAAATTTTTGCAGCAGCCTTTTTTGTAGTGCCAAGGAACTGGAAACTGAATGGATGCCCATCTTTTGGAGAATGATTAAATAAGTTATGGTATATGAATGTTATGGAATATTATTATTGTGTAAGAAACAATCAGCAGGATGACTTTAGAGAAACCTGGAGAGACTTACATGAACTGATGTTAAGTGAAGTGAGTAGAACCAAGAGAACATTGTACACAGCAACAAGATTATGTGATGATCAGGCTCTTTTCGACAATGAGGGACTTCAGGCCAATTCCAATAGACTTGTGATGGAGAGAACCATTTGCACCCAGAGAGAATACTATGGTGACTGAATGTGGATCACAACATAGTATTTTCCCCCTTTTTTGTTGCTTGCTTGCTTGTTTTCTTTCTCATTTTTCCCCCTTTTTGGTCTGAGTTTTCTTGTGCAACCTGACAAATGTGGAAATATCTTTAACAGATTTGCAGGTTTGTTTAACCTATATTTGATTACTTGCTGTCTAGGGAAAGGGTAAGAGGAAGGGAAAGACAAAAATTTGGAACACAAAGTTTTGCAAAGGTCAAGGTTGAAAACTATCTTTGCATATATTTCGAAAATAACAAGCTATTATTAAATATTTAAAAATAATAATAAGTAAAGAAGGGAATTTTCCTCCTTTAGTTTTAACAAAGAACTTTTAAGTTCTAATGCCTTATTAGAAAAGATTTAATCTCATCTAGTTAATGGTGACCATTTCAAATGCAATGGTATTGCTCAGTCATTTTTAATTGTGTCCAACTTTTCATGACCCCATTTGGGGTTTTCTTAACAAAAATACTGGAGGGTTTTGCCATTTCCTTCAACTCATTTTACAGATGAGGAAACTGAAACAAACAAAGATGAGTAACTTGCTATCCCACAGTTGTCCAAATACAATATAGTCTCACATCTAGTCCTAACTATTTTCAACATTTTGTTAAGCAGAAGTCTAGAACTCTCTTCCATTTAGTCGAGTTCCCAGCATAGTTCCTTGCACACATCAGCACTTTGTAAATATTTTTTGAATTGAATTAAATGTTGAACTAGGTAGCCCTTCTGTATAAAAAACCCCACAGGTTATGCAATTTTTCAGTAGCAATTCTGTAGAATTTTAAAATTTACAAATCACTATACACATGTAATCTCATTTGATCTTCTCACCAAAAAAAAAAAAAAAAAGCTTGAGAAATAAATGCTATTATTACCCCCATTTTACAGATAAAGAAACTGAGATAGAGAGTTAAGTGACTTGCCTAGAGTCACATAGCTAAAAAGTTTCTGAGGATCAAGTTTAACTCAGGTCTTCCTGACTCCAAGTCTTGAGTTCTAACCTATTGAAGCACATAGCAGCCTCTAAATTGCAAAATTTTCAAATATTCTTTCAAAAATTATCAATAAAATTATTATCAGAATTATTTCAATTACTATACTACATTTCAAGCTCTGAGAGCAAGAACAACGTGCCTTATATTTCTTTTGCTTTAAAATGTTCCTTTTATTCCTTTATAGTGTTAAACATAAATTCTTAAATATAAGATTGAGATACTCTTATGAAAATAAACCTTGAATAGAGAGAATAAATTTCTCCAAGAGTATTAAAAAGCCTAAACTAAGCTCCCTCATTGTAACAAAGGAGGTTTTGGTTTTTTTTGGATATTGGAGGAGTGGAAGAATGGAAAGGTGAAAATAGAGAAGAAAATGGTGAAATTTCTGAACTTGACAGTTTTGTGAGCAATTTTAAAACACTTAATGTTCATTTGTAGTTGAGATATATGTATATGTATGTATGTGTGTGCATGTGTGTGTGTGTGTGTGTGTGTGTGTGTATGGGATATATATCCCAGCTCTCATCCTAGAAAGGAGTAAAAGAAAACGAATTAAGAAGTTCCCTGAAATTCATGAGGTAAATCAATGGTTAACCCAGAGAGTCTAGAGTCACTAGTCTCTTTTTCTAATTCCATCACTGTTGAAGAAAGAAATCCCTAGGAATATAATGGAGGTGGGGTATGATCAGGAAGTACCAAGGACTTCAAGACAACATAAGAATGCTAGTCTACAAAAAAAAAAGGTTACATGAAAACATGCCATAGAGAGAAATATAAGTATTCTTCCAAATAAAATTGTTTTGTTGAATGCCCACACATGGTGACCACATATAATATATATACCAGGGCATTCATACCAGAGACAGCCTTTTGAATAGAAGAGAGTTTATAACATTTAATTAAAATAAAAATTTCAAAAATCTCCCTATTGTCTTTTGGAGATACATGTAAATCTAGTTCCTAATGAGAATCCATGGATATCTTGGGAGCTTTTGAAAGATGTTCATTGTACTCAATTAAATAGTGATATTTATAAGGCAGTCTTTTACATCCCATTCTTCTGCATCTCATTTCGAATAGGTGCCCATAAAGCACAAATTCTGCCATATTTAGGAGACATGTGTTGAGCTGTAGATTATGAAAACAATTCTTAGGGAAAAGGACTACATTTTCTGAATACTTTAAGTATTTTTAGGTATATTTACTTAATGTTGTTTGGGGAATTTTTATTTCAGACTCTTAGAAATTCTGGTTGCTTTCTATAAAACAATCCCTTGGAAAATATATTAGTGTAGGGAAACATTCCAAGAGTCAAGTGATAAGCTTTTATTTGGGTCATTCAGGCAATTTCTTTTTAAACTGCAATGATAAAGATACTGATGCAAATTTCAGTCAACAGGTATTTGGGCCTCCTGCTAAAGTAACTTTTCTTCTTTATGATTTTTTTCTCTTTCTATCTCTTTCTTTGTTTTCTCTCTGTCTTTCTCTGAGTGTCTCTGTGTGTGTCTTTCTGTCTCTTTCTTTCTCTACTCTGTCTCTCTGTGTGTATCCCTTTCTCTTTTTCTTTCTGTGTGTCTCTGTCTCTGTTTCTATCTGTTTCTCTCTCTCTCTCTCTCTCTCTCTCTCTCTCTCTCTCTCTCTCTCTCTCTCTCTCTCTCTCTCTCTCTCTCTCTCTCTCTCTCTCTCTTTCTCTCTTTCTCCTCCCCCATCTCTTCTTGCTTCTCCCTCTCCCTCCAATCTCCACCTCCCTCACCCCTCCATCTCTAGCAATAAGAATAGAAAGACAACTTGCTGAATTTCAAATGTCCTTCAGTAACTGGAACATTGCATTCTAATGCATTTTGATGAGTCAGATTAGTTATTTGTCACATATGTGGGTAATGCAAGGAAATGTATTCAGTCCAGAAAATTAATCCAGCCAGCCAGCCATGGACGGATGACTGAAAGTGACCAAAAGCTGATCTGAACAGAAAGCAAGGAGGGAAAGACCTTTTAAGGCTATTTAGTAACCAAATCCTTTTAATGTCAAGTAATAGGTTTAAGAGGATGGAATCTCCCCTCCCACTTTCTAAAAAGAAGGCAGTAATCCTTTGCTTGCTAAAAGGTGGTGATCCTGGAATGAGAGACCTCTCTATAATTTTCTCTTTATTTGTATCTATGACATATTCAGATACCACTGACCTGGGGGGAATGAAGTAGGAGGAGAAGAACTGAGGCTCCAGCAAGGTGTTAGGCAGAGATTGGAAGAGGATTCTGAGTTACTGACTTGGCTGGCTAGGGATGCCCTGCCTCAGGGATGAGAAGGGAGGCTATAAGTCTGGTACCGAATTTTGCTGAGTTGCTACTCAGACTTCTCTGGGTGCAGAAAATGACACTGCCCTGCCCAGCCTGCTGAAATGAGATAATGACACATCCAGAATGAGATCACCAGGTCATAATTGCCTTCTCAATGTGATTTTCCTGGCATGTGGGAGTATCACTGGACAAGAGAGAAAGGCTGAGCTGGGGCTGAACAATACCCCCGATTTAATTAAGCCCACAGCCGGGCCACCTTGTGCTCTGATCCCATCAGCTCTCCCAGGCTCAGCAAGGTCATGCTGGGGCAGAGCAGTGTGATGTGCCTTGCATATGCACGGTTCACAACTCTAGGCTCCCAGCCCAGAGGTGCGGTGTACCATGCTTCCCAGAGGAAGATTAATGAGCTAACAATGCTAATATTCTTTGAGTGGAGATATAACTAGGGATTGTTGCACCTGGGATGATTACCAAGTGATGGCAAAAATAAAACACAAAAAATCCATGTCCCTCACTTGGAAGAGAGAATGGGAAAGGAAGATGCTGAGATATGGACGGGAGGTTTCTTCTGGAAAAGCCTTTGGTGGTGGGATTGTTATTGTTCTCTGTCCTTTGTCCTCAAAGATGACCATGATGTCAGGGAGGAAATACCATCACTTGTAAGTGAATCAGATTTCAGTGACCGAGAACTGTGCAAGATCACCTGCCTCACCTTCCCCTCTAGAGCCATCTGGGTCCAGTGGTGAGATAGAGATCAAGACCACTGGACAGAACCCCGATACAGTGGAAGACCTTGGTTTGGTGATGGGATAGAGTAGAATATGAGCTACTATTTTCCTATTTTTACTTATTATTCTTGTTAACCAGATACTAACCAAACTGTCATCCAGATGTTCAAGAATCCTATCAAACATCAATGCTACCCTAGTTACATGATGGCACTGGATTTAAGTTGGGTTTTTTTTCCCCCAAATTATCAGTCATTTTTATGTACTTAGTACTATAATGAGCACTAGGCAGATTTAACATTTAAAAGATGGGGTGTTTATAGTCTGGTAGGAAGATAAGACACATCCAGACTTCCAAATATGTCTGCAGATTCCAACATTTCCATTTCCCTCCTGAAGAGTATCTGAGCTTTTATTTATTACTTTGTTTGTTTGATTTATTTGCTTTGACAGGGATTCTAGTTGGGGTTAAGTGACTTGCCCAGGCTCACACAGCTAGTTAGTGTAAGGTATTTGAGGCTATATTTGAACTCATCCTCCTGACTCCATGGCTGGTGTTCCATCCACTGCACCACCTAGCTGCCCCTCCTGAAGAATACCTGGAACCATGCTTACCTGTTCTACCAACTCCCCCCCTTGCACAGGTTTACAGTGGCTGCACCAATCAGGAGCTTCATATCCTTCCACAAATACCCCAAACTTCATTGGAAACTCAATTATGATAATAATAATGAGTATTATAAATGCCATAGCCAGACTATATTAGAAATAAGACTTGTATTCAAGTCTAAAAAGACTTTTTTGTTTTGTTTTGTTTTGTTTATCTTCCCAGATTATTTTTAGCTTCCGAATACTTCTTCCTTTGCAACAACAATAACAAAATTCGGTTCTGCACATATATATTGTACCTAGGATATACTATAAAAAATTTAATATGTATGGGAATGCCTGCCATCTAGGGGAGGGGGTGGAGGGAAGGAGGGGAAAAAATTGGAACAGAAGGGAGTACAACAGATAATGTTGTAAAAAAAAAATTACCTATGAATATGTACTGTCAAAGAAAATGTTATAATTATAAAAATTAATAAAAAAATTTAAAAAAAATAAAAAGACTTTTTGAAGCCATTTCCCCATCCACTATCTATACCATCTTGAGCAATGTTTTATTACAAATACAAGATGTCTCAATTCAGTAACCTCTGGGAGCAAAGTTTGTTCAATGACAGCCTGAGAGTGATGGAGCTTAAAGTTCAGGCTATGAGTTTTGTTTGTGACTGTAAAGGGAAGATAGTGACATCCTCTCTGATATTTGCCTCTTGAAAGAGAATAAGGGAAAGAGAGTAGCCAATCCCATTTCCAGACCTGAGATTCTCTCAGAGGATTGTCTTGTTCAGTGTCATAAAAATCTCCAATTCACTATGCAGCAGTCTAAGAAATTGTCCCTTTTATGGGTTAAAAAGAGGAAGGAAAAGAAATACCCGGATCAATATCAAAGCAAAAGGAAGAGGGAATCCCAATCCTGTGATGTGGTACAGCAGAGAGAATTTGGGGGTCAGAGTTCAAATCCTGACTTTGTCATTTACTATCTTTGTGACCCTGGGCAAGTCAGGTAACCTTTCTCAACCTGAGTTTTCTTATCTATTACATGAAGGAATTGAGATAAATGGTCTCTGAGATCCCTTTATGTTCCCTTTATGTCCCATATCATTCCTACTTCAGTTAACCAGCTTTTTAGCAATAAAACCATGTCATTGGAATGGATTCTATTGGCAGGGATAGTCTAATATACTTTTCCATACTGTGATGGAAAGTTCATCACAATTCTAGGAAATTTAGACAAAAAGCAAATAGACAAATAATTTAGAATATTGGTATATTAATTCGTGAGGTTTTATGAGATTGATAAAATGAATCCTTTTTTTTAATCATGTAGGTATTTTTAGATAGCTTTGAATCAATATTAAGTTGTTAAAATATTGTGACTCTTCAAGTCATCTGGTATTACATCTTTTCAACACTTTGCTCTTTATTTCAGTCTTTTAAAAAGTGAGACTGATAGGAGGTATGTTTTGGTGCCCCAGTCTTTTTAAGGAATAATTTAAGAAAAAAGTAGCATTTGTGAAATATTGGTAGAGACAGATCAAGACAGTTCTTACCAAACTGTACATCCTCCTGAGGATAAGGGAATAAAGACTAGTCCTCTGATTTCATTTGACTTTGGAATTCTTCGATTAAGAAAGAGTCTAGGTTGGTGCCTTCTTTTGTAATTTACAGCTTTAGAAGTGCCTTCTTTTCACATGTTTATATATGTGTATATACATACATATATGTATATATGGAGGGGAGAGAGTGGGAGAGGGGGAGAAAGGAGAGAGAGAGAGAGAGAGACAGAGAGAGACAGAGAGACAGAGAGAGAGACAGAGAGAGAGAGAGAGAGAGAGAGACAGAGAGAGAGAGAGAGAGAGAGAGAGAGAGACAGAGAGAGAGAGAGAACAGAGAGAGACAGAGAGACAGAGAGAGAGACAGAGAGAGAGAGAGAGAGAGAGAGAGACAGAGACAGAGAGACAGAGAGACAGAGAAAGAGAGAGAAAGAGAGAGAGAGAGAGAGAGAGAGAGAGAGAGAGAGAGAGAGAGAGAGAGAGAGAGAGAAGGAGGGAGGGAGAGATGAAGAGAGGGAGGGAAAGATGGAGGGAGGGAAGTTGGTAATGTACATAATCTTTGCTGATTATCTCCTTCAGTAGAATGTGAACTTCTTGAGGGCAGGGGACAGTTTTTTGCCTTTCTTACTATTCCTAGCTTTTAACACAGTGCCTGGCACATAGCATGCACTTAAATATTTGTCGCCTAATTGATTGTCTGGTCTAGAGCACTGAGAGGTTGTTATTTGCCCAGGGACACATAACTAGCATGTGTCAAAGATAAAACTTGAATTGAAGTCTTCTGGCTCTATAGACTTCTTACTATTGACAATGCTCCCTCTGCTTTTAAGGGGACTCCAACGGCTAGATGGTAGTCGATAGAGTGTCAGACCTGGAGTCAGGAAGACTCATTTTCCTAAATTTAAAACTGGCCTCAGAGTTACTCTGTGACTCTAGGCAAATCACTTCACCCTGTTTGTCTCAGTTTCCTTGTTTGTAAAATGAGCTGGAGAAGAAAATGGCAAATCATTCTCGAATATCTCTTCCAAGAAAACCCCAAATGGGGTCATAGAGAGTTGGACATGACTGATAATGATTGAGCAACAAGAAATGGTAAGGAAGCTCCACTTTCCCATACATGTCCTGTCTGAAGAAAAGAAATCCTAATGAAAGAGACTCTTAGGAGACTATTTGCTTAGAAATAAAAGACAATATCATGTTACTGATCACATTTCATTCACATCCACCTATTTAAAATAAAGGAAAGCTCAAAAACAGTCCCACAGCTAGGGAGGAAAATGGATCTCTTAGTCTCTTCTAGATCCAAATCTATGATTGCACAATGACCTTTTGATCTTGGAAAAGAGATAGCAACGCCTTCTCTTTAACTACTAATATTAAACTGAGGAAATACTGTCAGTTCAAGAATGAGGCAGATCTTTCTAAGTATTATCTATTCTCTTTATAATGTACATATGTGAAAAGACAATGTCATGTCTCAGATTTGGCAGATATCTCTGAATATGAAGTACATAATTGCTTTTTTAAATTAAATTTTACTTTTTAATGAACAAAAATCTATTTTGTTTTCTTTTCATCCCATCCCCATTATCGGGGAGAAAAGAAAAAACAAATTGTCAAGCAAAACAGATTTCCTAGTTGTTCATAATTTTTTAAAAAATGTGTCAAAATGTGCTCTGAGTCCATCACCTCTCCATCAGCAATTACCATTCCAACTAGAAGGTGGGTTTCACATTTCATCATGGGGCCTCTAGAATCATGCATGATTGATCATCGCATTGATCAGAATCCATATGGCTTTCAAAGTTGATTTATTTTTATAGGGTTATTATTGTAGAATTTTTCTTCTGGCTCTGCTCATTTCACTCTGTGTCAGTTTAGATAAGTCTTTCCAGGTTTCTCTGAAACTATCTATGAAAGGCAAAATTACCCCATAAGTTGTTTAAAAAATTCGGGGTACTGGAGCCATTCATAGTGAGAACATAAGCCATAGGAGGAAAAGATAATGAATCCTTATGGCATAGGTTCTTCCCTATGGAATCAGAAGAAGGTATCTGGGTCCTGCCACTGTGCACATGTAATGAAGATGTTGTAAAAATAGCCTTCATGCCACGATATGCCCATTGAAGCAATTCTTCTGCCTGGACTAGAATTCATGCCCATCCTGATTCCCATTTGGCTAACTCTTCTTTTTGATGAATTGGTTCTGATTCCTGTATCTGATCCTTGATTTCCACTTAGTGAAGATGATAACTTGACACCTGGTCCTCCTCCAGAAAGATTTCCAGAAAGACCCTATCATCACTTCTTTGGTTAAATTTCCAGAAGGACCCTATCATCACTTTTTTGGTTAGCGAGCTTCTACAAATGGAAACAATGATTATAGTCATATGATTTTAATCAGAAACAAGACATTCCATCACTACTGGGCGTATATACCCAAAGAGTATAAAGATCACATTACTGATCACATTTCATTCACATCCACCTATTTAAAATAAAGGAAAGATCAAAAACAGTCCTGCAGGTAGGGAGGAAAATGAATCTTTTAGTCTCTTCTAGATCCAAATTTATGATTGCACTTAAAAAAGAGGAAATGGACCCCTATGTACAAAAATATTCATAGCAACTTTTTGATAGTGACAAAGAGTTGTAAATAAGGGCATGCCCATCAATTAGGGGATGCTTAAACAAGTTAGGGAATGTGAGTGTAATGCATACTATTCTTCCATAATGATGAAAAGAATAGTTTCAGCGAATCTGGATCTGGATCTGATACAGAATAAAGTGAGCAAAACCAAGAAAATGTCTAAAATAATAACAGTATGGTAAAGTCAAATAAATTTAATTGACTTAACAATGCTAATCAATAAAATGACAAGCCATGACTCCTCAGACCCTATGATGAAACATCTCCTGAAAAAGAGCCAATGGTTTCAGGGTCTAGAATGAGACATGTATTTTTTGGACATGATCAATGTGGATAATTTCTTGGCTTAATCATTCACTATTTGTTACAAGGATTGTGTTTTTCTTTATTTCCTTCTCAATAGGGGTAGATAGGAGAAAACAAAAATTTGTTAGCTGAGAAAATTAATTTATAAAAAGAAAATATTGATTTGCCTCCTGTTCCCCTTCCAAAAAGGTATCCATGCATAATATGGCTTCTAAAATACATCATTATAACTTGTTCAATGACTAAAACATCCCCAAAAGAAATCAGTGATTACAGATTCAGTATGGCTTGGTTGATAACAGTCTGTCTTAGAATAATTTTTCCCCCTTTTTTACATGGTCACTAACCTTGCAGATCAGGGAAATATTGTAAAAATTGTATACAAAGATTTTAGCAAAGCATTTGATGTATACTTTTTTAAAATAAAAAATGGAATGAGAAATAATTAGATGGATTAATAACAAGCTGCAAGATTCAGAGCAGTAAAAAATGGTTCAGTGTCAGTTTGGCAAGAAGTCTCTAGTGGTGTGCCTCACAGATCTGTGTGTGGGCCCAGGACTGTTTCATATTTTCATCAATGACTTGTATAAAACCATGGGTGTTCCAATCATCAGATTTACAGATGGTAAAGAACTAAAAATGATAACTAACTCAATAGAAGAAAGCATGCAATAAATAACCACAGACATCTGGTATATGAGCCACAATAATCTTCACCAGCATAATGTGATGGAAATTATGCTGGATTTGAATCATGGAGTCTGGGTTCAAATCCTGATCTTTACACTCACCACTTGTGGATAGGACAAAAAACATTTTGCTCTTCTGGATCTCAGTTTGCCCTTCTATCAAGGGATTACACTAAATGACTTCTGAGATTTCTTTCATCTTAGTATTCTGTGATCCTAAACCAACTATTGCTCTATCTAACCTATTGGAGAAACCCACGGTAGGAAGATTAAAGAGTTATTCATCTCTCCTTTGGCCTTCCTAGTGGACACTAATACATTGGGAAGAGAAATGTATGACAGAGGACCTTAGCAGACCTTCAGGCTGTAATTTTCATGATCTCTTTTCAGCTCTGGTTTTTCTCTTTAAAAACATAGAATCACAAACAAAAGAAGACAACTTAATACCCCCCAAATAAAAATGCAGTTAATTTTGTAGCCGGTCTTTGTTCTTCAGAAAAAGTTTCTTTCCAAAGCTTGTCCTAACCCAGGTTCACTTGTAACTGAAGTTTTTCATTCTAAAAAGCCTGAAATTTATGGCCACCAGATCCAGATGTGTTAATCATGCTAAGGTATTTTATGACATGCCCCTTAAGTTATTGAACAGACGGAATGAATAAAAGAACTAACAAGAACCTAAACCATCTCAACACACATTTTGACCTTTGTTCTCTGCGAACCAGCTTTCAATATGTATTTTTAAGTCATTCCAATAAAAAATTGTATGTATGTATCTGTGTTTGTGTATGCGCACACATTCTATCTCACATAATACTCAAGCGGCTCTAAACAACTAAACCTCAGAAATCTTGGGTTCAACTGTCCTACCATTGCTGCAGGGTGTATTGTGTAGCCCTAAACAGCCCCTTTCTTTGTCCTGAAGTTTTCACACAATAAAATGGACAGAATGACTCTTGTTAGAAAGGGTAAGAGACACAGGAGGTGTTTGAGTCTAGACAAGGAAAGTGCTTTATATTTTTCTGGTCTAGACCTACACTCTGGAGGCTTAACTAGAAGCTTGTTGGAATCATTCCTTCTAGACAGACACTCCAATGACTGCTCAGACTCAAAGCCTTAAAAGCAATCAACCAGGGCAAAGACTAAAGCTTTCATTATAGTCTTAGAAATGCCCAGACCTCTAGCAGCCTTCCAAAATATGATCTCTGGCCTGGTTTATTGGTTTCCACTTCTTAAAAAGTTTTCTATTGCTCTGTTGCATGCTATAGTTCCCAGGCCTCCCCTGAAAGACTTTTTGGCTGATTTATTTATTGAGTGTGACTGGAAGAGAATTAAAAATGCACCACTGCAGTAGAATTATGTCTTCATTTTCTTCAATCCATGTAACACACCAAGAATTAGATCAAAATATGTGTTGGGATTGTTTTAAGAATGAACTAAAGGAATTCTGCAATCAGAGGTTGGAAACTGGATGAGGTTTTCAAGGTCAAGTTCAATATCTCATTTGGGGGTGGGGGAAAAGGGCTGGCTTGGTCAAATGATTTGTCCAGGGTCATACAGCTAGTAAGTGTCTGAGGTCAAATTTAAACTCAGGACCTCCTGACTCCAGATCAAGTGCCTTAGCCATTGTTCTAACTAGTTGTCCCCGTCTAATTTTAATTATTTTCTTTCCTTTAATAAATCTTTTTTCTCTACTTCCCACTTATTCCCATTGGAAGAAAATCCCACTCACTTTATAAATGAGGAAAGTGTGACCCACAAAATTTGACTGATTTATCTAGGATCACATAGTAAATATCTGAAACTTGATTTGAATAAATATCTTGAATATATTGTCTCACTCATGATGCAGGGGCCTTCTCTACTCCATCTTGAGATTATAGACTCTTCTGACCCATTAGCTAGCTTCTTAACATTTTTAAAGATGGTAGGCTGGTCTATACACATTTATCTTTGTTTTTGATTAACAATGTTCATACACTAGAAATAGTTGGGTATTTTCTTTTTGTTTGTCAATCATTTTTCAGTCCTGTCCAACTTTTCTTGATCCCCTTTGGGGTTTTCTTGGCCAAGATATTGGAGTGGTTTGCCAATTCCTTGTCCAGATCAATTTACAGATAAGGAAACTGAGGCAAACAAGGTTAAATGGCTTGTCCAGAATCACACAGTTAAGAAGTGTCTGAGGATTTGAATTCAGGAAGATGAGTTTTAGGAACACTTGGTGGCTCAATGGATAGAGCAGTGAGCTTGGCTTTGGGAAGATTTATCTTTATCACTTAACCAAATTTGCCTCAGTTTCCTCATTTGTAAAATGAGATGGAGAAGGAAATGGCAAACCATTCCAGTAGATGCTGGAGTCACAAAAAACTGAAAAAAACTAGTTTGACGTGACTGAAAATGACTAAACAAAAATAACAACAAAAAGATGAGTTTTCCTGTCTCCAGGCCTGGTGTTCGATCCCCTGTGCCACCTAAGTGCCCTTTGGGATTTCCTAGATTAAGATAAATTGTTATTAATTGAGCATCTTCCATGAGACAGAGATGCAGCCAAGCAAGTGTGATTGTTTGAGAGCCAATCCAATGAATGATCTATAACATGTTCAAAGTCTTTTAACTAGGGCTCTGGATTAGAATGGCAGGTATGGGATAACATTTCACTAACCGTACAAGTAGAGGCACAGAGAGCAGAGTGAATTTATCCTGGTTTTAATGAATACCCACAAACCAGCCCCAAAGGACAAATAATTAAATAAACGGCCATTCAATAAACCTGCTATTACTACCCCCCACAGACAAGCACAGCTCTTAGAAAATATATCTCCTTAAATAAGCACTTATGTAGAATTGATAGTACCAAATAGCAGCATTTCCTTGCCCACCCACACCTTTCACAGCTTCCCTCAAAAGAGCTGTTTCTGGGGGTTGGGAAAAAAAACTATCATTGAAAACTGAGAATGCAGAAGTAAGAAATTGGATAAATCAGAACTGGAAACTGTAAAAGGGGAAGGAGCACTGGAAGCTACCCTTGGTGATGATGGAGTTCTACTGAGGCTCAGGTCACAAAGGTAGTAAATAGAAGAACTGGGATTTAAACCTGCAGAAACGGATTCTTTCCCTCACTTTGAGACTTTGGCTCAAAGCAGCACTTATGGCTTTTTTTTTTTAATTCAGGGGATGCCCGTCAATGGGGAATGATTGAATAACTTGTGAATATACAAATTTAATGGAATGCTATTATTCTATAAGAAATGATGAGGCAGATTTCAGAAAAACCTGGGAAGACTTACATGAGTAATGCTGAGTGAAGTGAACAGAATCAGGAGAACCATTGTACACAGTAACAAGACTGTGATGGTCAGCTACAACTGATATTGCTCTTCTCAGCAATACAATGATCTAAGACAATTCCCAAAGACTCACGAAGGAAAATGCTATCCACGTGCAGAAAAAGCACTATGGAGCCTACATGCAGACTGAAGCACATTATTTCCACTTTTTTTCCTTTCCAGTGGTTTTTCTCTTTTGTTCTGATTCTTCTCTCATAACATAACTAATGTGGAAATATGTTTAATATGATTGAACATATATAATCTATATCAGATCGCTTGCCATCTTGGGGAGGGGGGAGAGGAAAAAAGAAGAAAAAAATGGAACTCCAAATCTTATAAAAGGGACTATTGAAAACTATTTTTACATTTAATTGAAAAGATATAAGACTATTAAGTAGAAAAAAAATTAACTATATTACAAAAATATAGAGGACCTCAGGTCTAAATCTAGAATTTTTTCACAAGATTGAGCTCATACTTTAGCTGCTAAACCATGTAACCTCTTGGAAAAGATCTTAAGATTAGAAAACTTTAAAAGTGAGCAATTATATTATTAAAATAGGATGCAAAAGAAAGAGCTAATACAGAGGAAGCAGGTAGAAACTGGTAATGTTAGAACCTTATTCTTATCTGGGTTGGAGAGGAAACAATATGTACATCTAGGAGGGTGGAAAAGTCTTCCAAACATGTGGAGTAGTGAAAATATCTTATCCAACTGCAAGTCTCATAGTTGGCAACTATACTTTGCCCATTGAAGGCAGAGGAACCTAAAATGAATACTAACATCTCCCTTCCAAACAGTTTTCTACTAGGCTGCCCATTCCACTGGTTTCCCTAGTTTGAATATGAAATTTTAAGGATTTGGATTTCTTCGGAAATTTTATAGCAGGTGATGGAGCTGCCTAATGGTTACATCAGAGGATGCAGGAGCTGACTGGTTAAATGATAAATAGGAAGTTTCATTAGCCTCTGGGTAAAGATTAAATAAGTCATAAAATGGGTCATTGAACTCAAGACAATCTTACATACTTTTAGTTCAGTACATTTTGTGTGCAATTTGTAACTGCTGACTTCTGGGTGACTATTTTGTTTTATCAGCAGACTTAACCATTTATTTGTCAAATTGCAAATATGACCTTTACTCATTATGTGATCTTAGGTAACTCAGTTAACCTTAAACCTTTTTTTAATCACACTTCCAAAATGGGAATAATTCTCCTTATAATATGTATTTCACAGAATTAATCTGAGAAAATTACTTTGCAAACCTCATGAAGAAAGAAAGAAAACCATCATTAATTAAATACCAGTATTTATTAAGTACCTACCATGTGTCAGACACTATTCTAAATGATTTATAAATTTAATCTCATTTGAGACTTATAATAACTCTTGGAGATAGTCAATAAATATTTATTAAGTTCCTACTATGTGCCAGGCACTGTGCTAAGTTCTCTCTCTCTCTCTCTCTCTCTCTCTCTCTCTCTCTCTCTCTCTCTCTCTGTGTGTGTGTGTGTGTGTGTGTGTGTGTGTGTGTGTGTGTGTGTACTCAAGGAGTCCATAGTCCAGTGGGGGAGACAACCTGCAAACAAATAAATACAAAAGAGCTACATATAGATAAATAAATGAATGAATAAAGAAATAAAAGAGGAAAAGCAATACAATTAAGAGAAGTTGGAAGATACTTCCTGTTGAAGATGAGATTTTAGTTGCAACTTAAAAGAAAGTAGGCACAATTATTATGCCCATTTTACAGTTAAGAAAACTAAGGCAGGAATAAATTAAATAACTTGTACAGAATCATATAGCTAGTATGTATAATAGACCAGATTTTAATTTAGGTTATCCTGATTCCAGACTGAGTGTTCTATCCACTGGACTTTGATTCTTATGATTTATCAGGTTATTATAATATACATATTTCACTTCTACCTTGCTTCTTTGATGAATTCATGGTGTTGAATTACATAATCAGCCTGAAGGAAAGAGCAGTTGCTATTTACCATGTGATTCATAGCACTAAATGAAGCTTAAGCTCTCTTCAAATTTAGGAGTTGTGGGGCATTCATACATCTTGACATGTCAATCTGTTTCCAAACAACACGCACGCATTTTCATTACTGAGTGACTATTATCTGAACAAGATTTGGAGAAGACCTTTGAATTGTTAATTCATCATGACCAGATGACTGGGTTGCCAGGAGGGGGAGAGGATGGGAAAAGGTATAGGTGGAGACATTAGCGGTGCCTTCCTATTTTTACTTTGTTTGTTTAGTTTCTTTCTTTTTTTTTTTTTTTTTTTTGTTTAGTTTCTAATGATGGGACTTGGCCATGTGTCAGCTGAGAGGGGCTGGAACAATCCACTGAGTGGGCTCACTGGAGAAGTGGGATGGCAATATGTATGTAGCTACTTTCATTCCTGGTAAAGTGTGTCTTGAAAAGTATGTCAAGAGCCTGGTTATAAGTGACTCCCTTGTAATCCTAAGTTATTATGGTAGGCTTGTTCTGATGCTGCAGGTTTTTAAAGGGGTCAATTTCATGATTCTACCCTTGGAAGTACAGCTATTAAATGGCTTCTACTTATACTCCTAGGTGAAGAACTAAAACTCTACACCAATGGGCCGGGGACAGGGCTATACTAGATCCCACTCATACTAGCTCTAGACAGCCAATAGCTAAATTTTTAGGGTGAGCTTTCTAGAGCTTAACGCAGTATCTTTTAACAAATACTGATTGATTGGCTGAGCTTTTATAGCTTGGAAATCAGCAAATACTAAAAATCAGTATTTGATTTATTGTTTTGTTGATTATCTAGACTTAAGGAAGTGATGGGAAAATGTCTATGATGAAGATTAAATTTAAATGTGTATCATGGGTAAATTGGTTCCCCAGATAATCAGTTCTTACACATTTATCAACACATCACTTGGCCACAGGTGGTGGTGGTGATGGGGCACTAGAGATCAGGAATGAAAGAGCTAAGATTCCATGTTATGCTAGGAAAGGCGACTCTCTTCTACATGGCTTCCAGAGATGTCCCAAACCTTTATACTATGAACAAAGATATACCTGGAAACATAAGAAGGTCAAACACAGATATTTGTTATAAATAGAATTAATCTGCCAAATGCCTTCTTTAATGGAATTTCTTAGAGCATACAAACTGAATGCCAGTCACACTCAATTGAAGTTGGGTCTTCATGTCAGCTTTTCTTAGTGCTGAAACTAACAGAGCAAGTACCCAAAATAAAATGTTTTAAAGTACTTTTCCATTCAAAGATCACCTTATATTAACTCTTATGAAGGTTTAAGTTTGAAGAAAGGAACCACAGATGTCACCCCCACTAACCCCCACAGTCACACTGGATTCAAGTGTGGAAGAAAGGCACTCATTAACTCCCTCTTCTCTACTCTTAGGCCTTACTCCTCTTCTCAAGGAAGCTTCAAAATTCCCTTTTGTGGCTAAAAATCAAGCATAGCTGCCTTAAAGATCTGATCTCCTAGAAGCTGCTTCCCTTCCCAAGCCGTGAAGTGGTCCTCTTTGAGAATAAAGGATGAACAACAATCTGTGAGTAGTAGAAGCTGTTCCATTGGAGACCCAACTGGCCAGTTTCATGAGAATGCTACTATTTCTTTCCTTTTTTTCTTCCCTCCCTTCCTTTCTTTCCTCTTTCCTTCCTTTTTTCCCCCCTTCCTTTTTTTCTTCCTTCCTTCCTTCCTCCTTCACCTTTGATCACTTATATTTCACAAAATATCTTGGAGTTTGGAGGATATTTTAATTCCCTAATTATTCTATCATTGTTGTTATTTTCCCCCTCAAAAAACTGGAACAATTAATTCTTTTGGTTCACGTAGTTTTCATCTATGAGTTCTTGAAATATATCTTTGAAAAACCAAACTTTGATAAAGCCATTGGGATTCCAATGGAGCTATTTGACTATGCCTTTAAGCTCAAATTACTCTGGTCTCACAGACTGGCTAATAATAGTCCCAATCAAAGCCTCATTTGCTCATTGCTTGAGTTTTGACAGCTCAGAGTGCATGTAAATAGCAATTGCTTCATTTTGGACAGAAATTCTGAGAGTCTTCCCCTCCCAGAATGATCCATGTATTTATTTATCTATTATATACACATACATACACACACAGTACCCACACACACATATGCATACACATATTTTTCCTATGCCTTCTGACTCTTTGCTTTAACTCTACTCCTTAACTTGCCTTGCCATTACTTGACTACCCCCACTCATGGATCCTCCATTGTCTTCTTCCCTCATTGCTTCCCCATCTGCCCATTTCTTTCCCCTTATCTCTTTATAAATTTTGGAAGGTGCTATACTTTTCATGGTCTATATCTATATCTATATCTATATCTATATCTATATCTATATCTATATCTATATCTATATCTATATAGTGTTGCCTATTTAACCCATTCCTTATATGAGTAGGTTTTCAGAACTACAAGTCGTTCTTCTCCTTCTACTGTTGGTATTTGTATAACATAATTACTCCTCCAAACATGAATCCAGTGTAACTGTGGGGGTTAGTAGTGGTGACATCTGTGGTTCCTTTCTTCAAACTTAAACCTTCATAAGAATTAATATAAGGTGATCTTTGAATGGAAAAGTACTTTAAAATATTTTATTTTGGGTACTTGCTTTGTTAGTTTCAGCACTAAGAAAAACTGACATGAAGACCCAACTTAACTCTGCCCCAATCTTTCTTTTGCGTTACCCTATTGTTGATGTCAATCTTAAACATATGGTATATGTTTCTCACGAAAAAAAAATCCAAACATAAACATGTTGAGTTCCTTGGAATTGATCTTTGACATTGGCTCTTATATGTTAAATATTTTTTTTTTTTATTAAATTTGGGTTTATTAAATTTAGGCCACAGGCATAATTCTTTTGATTGCTCATAGATGTGATTCCAGGACCTGCAGTCTTTTATTGTGATTGCTGACAAGTCCTGTACAATTCTAATTGTATCGCCAGTGTATTTAATTTTTTTTTCTTGTTTCTTGCAAAATTTTCTCTTTGATCTGGGGTTTTCAAATTTGACAATAATATTCCTATGTGTTTTCTACAAAGGATCTCTTTGAGGTGGTAGTTAGTGGATTTATTTTTCTATTTCTACTTTCCCCTCATGTTATATCACTCCAGGACAATCTTTTTGAATTATTTCTTGCGTTATTATATCAAAGTTCTTTTTTTAGTTACAACTTTGAGTTAATGCAATAATTCTTATATTTTCTCTTCTTGATCTGTTCTCCAGATCTATTGTTTTTCTTGTGAGATGTTTCATGTTCTGTTCTATTTTTTTCATTCTTTATAAACTGTTTTGTTATTTCTTGGTCTCTCATAGCTTCACTGGCTTCCTCTTGCCCCATTTTAATTTTCAAAGAGTTATTTTCATCTTTGAGACCCTGTATCTCCTTTTCTAAAAATGATGAAAATTTCTGTGATTCTTGTTGAATACAAACCCAGCTCACCAAAGGACTCTTCATTTGGTGTTTCTGAGGATCTATTCCAGAGGTATTTGCACTTCATTTGATTAATCCCCAGCTCCAGATATGTCTTCCTATCTTCTTATGTTGTACCTGGAGGGCCCCTATTCTGCCCCAAGTCTTCTTAATTTTTCACCAGTCTGTGCTCATCCTGAGTTGCAAATTTGTTCTATTTGTGGGGAAATCTGTAGAGCTTGGAATTTACCAACTACTCTGCATCTTCTCACAATTCTTCCCAAATTGAAAAGCTAAGGCTTAAAAAACCAGGATCACTTTGCATCTGGGGCCATCTCAAGTCACCCTGTTTTATTTCTTTCCATTAGACTTCAATGTCTTCTTAGGAGGAGAGGGTGAGGATGGTAACTTTGCCCAACTTGGTCTCACTAAAATCCAATTTATTTTAAGTCAAGTCATCACTTTGCTGATGTCCTCTGAGGACCACTACCACCAACAGCAAGTTTCAGAATCTTTGCTGGTAGTCCAAACCTTATAAGAGAGCTTCCTCTCTGTGTTCTCTGGAGCGCAAATACTAGATTTCTACATCTATTAAACAAGGGCATTGGGAAGTGATTCAGACCAATTCCAATAGACTTGTGATAGAGAGAGCCATCTGCATCCAGATAGAGGGCTGTGGAAACTGAATTTAGATCATAACATTGTATTTTCACTATTTTTGTTGTTTGCTTGCCTATTTTTCTCATTTGTTTCCCTTTTTGATCTGATTTTTCTTGTGCAACATGAAATATGGTTAAAAGAATTACACATATATAACCTGTATTGGATTACTTGCTGTCTGGGGCAGAGTGAGGTGAAAGGAGAGAGAAAAATCTGGAACACAAGGTTTTTACAAAGGTGAATTTTTGAAAACTATTTTTCCATGTATTTTGAAAATAAAAAGTTATCATTAAAAATTGTAAAGAGCATTGGACTAATCAATCTCTAAGGTTCTTTTCATATTTATCTCCTCTGATCCCACAAATCCTTGTGCTTGCCCTTGTAGTTCTCGAAGGTGTTTATGGAGCATTGCCATGTCTTCCAAAGACTGGTGTTATTCAATTCTTGACACCTGTTTGTAGATTCAAAGCATTCTATATCAATTTTTCATAAGTATGAAGGAGTTAATCTCATTGGTGATAGTCCTGATTCCAAAATAAGATGAACTCTATAATAATCTCAGGATAAGGTTAGTAACTGGAGAACCTAAGTTCAAATCCAGCCTCAGACACTTTAATATTTCCTAGTTATATGACCCTGGGCAAGTCACTGAACTCCAATTGCCTCAGCAAAAAAAAAAAAAAAAAAAAAAAAAAAGACTATATACTCCATGGATGGATTAAAATACCTACAGGAAAATTCCCCCAAAGTAATCTATATTTTTTGCATTGTGATTTTGGGCCATAGCTGACTGCAAGGATGTGAAAGGATGTTATGTAGATGAGGAATAGATTTATTCTGTTTGAGCTGAAAGTTCAGAACCAAGAACAATGAGTGGAAACAATTTTAGTATTGATGTCAGGAAATACTTCTCAGTAGAGCTCTCTAAAATCTAGAGATGGCAGATTCTCTTTCCTTAGAGGCCTTTGAGCAGAGATTAAATGACTACTTTGTTAAATATGTTATAGTAGAGATTCTTTTGGTGAATGGGTTTGCTGCTGAGATCCCTTTTCATTCTCCAGTAAATCCAAAGAATCCAGAGATTCGTAGGTAACTATTCAATGAGATTAAGTATACCTATACATGTTTTTAGGATTCAACTCCTTCCCCTGTAATATAAGATTATACTATCATAAACCTAGAAATGGAAGGAATTTCAGAGGCTTGCTAACCAAATCCCTCCTATTTTTACATACATGAAGGAATTAGGGCTCCAGGGAACTAAATAATTTGTTTAAGAGTAAAGTAGTGGTAATCTTCAAGTATTCTTTCCACCTTTCTAATATTACATGTCCCTGATAGAGTCAATTAATTCTTTGTCCCAGGAATCTACAAAGAGATAAGCTACAGCTGGTAGACAGACTTTTCTCATGTGAGATTGAGTTCAATACCCAAAGAAAATCATGAGTCTTGTTTCACAAAAACAACAGTTTTTTTCTCCCCTCCCACTTTCATATATGCTTTAAAAAGTACCCACCCTCAAATGTGATCAAAGAAAAATACTGTAGAAACTGGAATATTATAACAGTAGGAGAGCAAAGTCATGGGTGTGTAATATAGCCTGTGGAGGCAGAAGAGACATCATAGCAGATTATAGACATTAAACAGATGTTTGAGTGAAATGTTTGGCGTGTTCCAAGAAGTTTATAGAGATGAAGTAATGTAAAGATGAAGGTCTTTTCACTGACTCAAAGGGTTTCTAGAAGGCAGGGAAGACATTCATGGTGATGCATAAAGTACTTGCCCAATCATCCAAATGCAAGACTGATGAAAATGGTGACGAGTTAATTGTACCCAGATGAACAAAGCTCTGCAGATTTGTCTGGTTTGTTGTTGCAGGCCAAGAAATTTGGCCGATTCAAATATAAGATTAATGGTGAGAACAAAAGAGGAAAAGTTAATATCAAGAAAAAAAAATCTAATCACTCTCTTTTCTTAACTTTATTTTTATTGATAAGAGAGGCAGCATAGCATGGTGGGTAAGGAGCTAGTCTTGGGAATCTGGAAGACTTGAAGACTTGGGACAACTTGTGGTTGTGTAGCTTTGGGAAAATCACTTATCTTTTTAATGCTAAGCAAAAATCTAAGATTGAATTGCAAAGAAGGTACAAATCAAGCACAGATTGCATCTCCTTATCTGAGACTTATCTCTAGTAACAAAACCATAAGTTGCATCCCTACTCTAATTTTTATTGATCTCTTTTTGTTGTGTTGTATTACATCCATTTTTGAATTTTTTCTTCCCCTCTTCCCTACCCAAAAAGTCAGTAGGCAAGTCACTTAACTCTATTTACCTCAGTTTCCAGAGAGAGAGAGAGAGAGAGAGAGAGAGAGAGAGAGAGAGAGAGAGAGAGAGAGATATGAGTATTTGAGTAAATAATTATAGGTTTTTGTTATTGTTCAGTTGTCATGATTCTTTATTACCCTATTTAGGGATTTATTTGGTGAAGGTACTAGAGTGGTCTGCCAATTCCTTATCCAGCTCATTTTCTAGGTGAGGAAACTGAGGCAAACATGTAGTATAGAAAAAAAGAAGAAATAAATGTTGTTCACCAAAATCAACCCACACAATAACTACATCTGACAATGTAATCCATTCCATAGTCATCCACCTCCAAAAAAAAGTGTATTTTCCTCTCTCTTTCTCCAAGGCCAATATGGATCATTATAATTATACAGTGTTCAGTTTCATTTTTTGTTAACAAATCATTCTAATCTAACTATGGCACACATTTTGTAAGATAAGGAGAAAAAGTGAAGATATCTTTTGTCCTGATTTTTCAAAAGCAAGTAGTCAAAATAACATGTATTAAGGAACACAGTATCTAATGATAAATATAGTATGTCCAGAACAACTTAGAATCAAGCATCAAAGTTAACTGTGGAAAACTAGCATCTTTGAGAAAAGACAAAGTATACATTTCAAAATCACAAGAGATTTTTAGTAATTAGAGCAAGCATTCATTAAAACCTTCAGGATGATAGATCTAAAATTGTAATTGTAATCCAAGAGGCCATCCAGTCCAACCTTCTCATATTACATATGAAGAAATTAAGATTTTTTAACCTTTCATGCTATTACCATTTAATAAGGGGCAGCTAAGTAGCACAGGAGATAAAAAAGCTGGGGCTAGAATCAGGAAAACCTAGGTTCAAATCAGGCCTCAGAGACTTATTAACTGTGTGAGCATAGGCAAGTTGTTTAATTCATTTTACCTCAGTTTCCACAGACACACATATACATAATTATGTATATTATATATATATATATGTATATATATATATTTATACCACAGATAATTATAGCTTTTTTGTTGTTGTTCAGTTGTGTCTGATTTAGGGTTTTTTGGCTAAAATATTGGAGTGGTCTGCTGATTCCTTGTCCAGCTTATTTTATAGATGAGGAAACTGAGGCAGAGTTAAGTGATTTGTTACCAGTCCTTCATTTTACATTCTTGAAGCGTATCAGTGACATCATGAGAGTGATGTCTTGACTTACCCATGAATTGCATTTAATTTAAGTAAGTCAGAACTATATAGTCTCATTCTTTCCATCAAAGACATTGAAATGGCAAGACAAGAATTAAGACATCTGGTGATTGCCCAGGATGTCTATAGCTTAATATAAGAGCTTTATTCTGCTATGGAAGTATGGCTGAAAATTTATTTTTTTAAGTTAAAGAAAGTCTGAAGCCAGATTTGAACTTTGATCTTCCTAACTCCAGGTCTGTTGTTGGATCCACTAGCTGTCCCAATGCAACACATATCCAAATTAATAACAATAGTAATGAATCCTACATGAATTAGTAGCTTTTTTCTTTTTCAGAGAGCACTCTGGCAGTACACTATAAGAATAATAAAACTAATCATGCCTTTTGACCAATAATCTCACCATTGGGAATATAACCTAGTACATGATTTAAAAAAAAAAAAAAGAAGAAAAAATTGCCATCTGTTCAAAGATGCTTATGGCAGCATTACTTGTAATCGTGAAAAATTGGAAACAACATACATATCTACAACAGTTCATCAAACTGTAATATATCAATGTAATAGAATACCACAATCAATTATTTAAGAATGACACAATCAGAATATAAAAAAATAGGAAGATATTTTAAATAGCATGAAGCTAAGAAAATAGAAATAGGAAATCAGGACATATATGAGTTACAAACTTGAGGTATGTGTGTTGCAAGCTGTTGATTTCATCAGTATAAGGAACTCTCTGGTATAAAAATTCCCCTCCTCTGATACAGAATTGTAACATTCCATCTCTAAATTATCATCTTAGAGCCAAGCCTGGGCCACAGAGAGGTAAGATGACTTGACCATGGTCACACAAATAATGTGAGTTAGAGGTAATACTTGGGCTGCAATTTTATGAAGAAAAATATATACAGATATATCAGTTAAAGAGAAAGATCCAGAGGGAGAGAGTAACAAATAAGTTGTAATAGGAATCTGTATATCTAAGGTCTTATGAAGAGGTTAAATGGTTTAATTGTACTATAAGTTTCATTGATTTTTCCAATGGGATGCTACTTATCTTCTCTCAGGGTCTACTTTCATAGAATCTCAGAATTGAAAGGTACTTCAGGGATAGCTTAGTAGGCATTAAAGTGATAAGCATTTATTAAGCACTTAGTATGTGCCAAGCTTGTTCTAAATGCTAGAAATATAAATGCAAGACAAAAAGGGAAGACAGTTTCTGTCTTAGAAAAGCTCAACTTTTAACAGAGGAAGACAACATATAAAGGAGTGTAGGACAGGAGAGGAAAGGTACCTATAGGAATCATGGTGGTAATAATCAGAGAATTATAAACATATCTGAGAGGGAAAGAAAGGATATTCAGTGTCAAACCCTCCCCAGAATGGAGACCATGTTAGGAAGTTATCAGTGGAAAATGAAGCATGTTCCTGGGTGAAACGGCAGTTGAGAAATGGTGGGAAAGTCCAGGAGTCTAACCCATACCTGAAAAATCCCCCTACTCAGTATTTAACATGTGCTCATTCAGCCTTGGTACTGAGCCCTACAAGAAAGGGAAAAACTAATGCTTCTAGAGGCAGCTCATTTCTACTCTCATGGAAATGCTAATTGTTAAAAATAAGCCCAAAATTGCCTCTTTATAATTTCTATTCATTATTTCTAGTTTTGCCTTCCAAGATCAAGCAATCAAAATCTACATTCTTTTACACATGACACTTCAAATATTTGAAGACAGTTGTCAAGTTGCCCCAAAGTTTTTTATTCTCTAGGCTTAAATATTCTTAATTCCTTCCACCAAATTTCATAAGGCATAATCTTGAAACCCCTTTGCAGTCCTGATTGTTTTCCTCTGTGAGCTGCTAAATCTCACCAAAGCTTTAGAATTTTTACCTAATACTCCTGCTGGACTGTTCAACAATGGCATGGATAGTGCCCCAGATTATCAATGCCCTTAATAAAATATGATGTCCAGAACTGAAACTACATTCCAGATAGAATCTGACCAGAGCAGAGTACTCAAAGGACTATACTAGTCATATAGTTTAAGATTGAATTAGTTTTGGGGGCTGTCATATCACATACCATTTGAGCTTGAAAACTCTCTAAATCTTCATACAATCTGTTGTATGGGCATTTCTCTGATATTTTGTACTTATAATTTTTGTGCTATTGACTTTTAAGCATGCTTAAAACCTCACTTTTATTTCAATTTATTTAGATCCTGCCCAATGTTCCAGTGTGCCAAGATCTTTTTGCTTCCTTGACACTATTATCCAATTTATTAGCTAGTCTTCCCATTTTTGAACAATTACAAATTTGATAAATTATGTCATCAGTACTTTTGTTTACTCCTTGATTAAATATACAAATACCTTGGGCACTCTACTAGATTTCTTCTTTCCAAGTTAATATTAAACCATGATTGGCATGATTGCCTACTTTGGATCCAGTCAGTCAGCCAGTTCTAAATTTATCTAATGGCCCCAAATAGTATTATTCAGTTTTATCTACCTGTTTCATAGAATTTACATATAAAAATCATTAGGCATTTGCAAAGATCAGCTTTATTTTTGGAGGATAGAAATTTGTCATCACAAAATATGCAATGGATGTAAAGATAGCATCAAATAATTATGGATTTAGAGATGAAGCATTCTTGAAGAAGCTGGTCTTGTAACAGATAAGAAAAATAAGTGTCAGAATATTTAAGAGTTTCACTTGACCACCAAGGCACAATCTCTGATAAACATTTTAGAAAGAGTTCCAAGAATAATATGAGTTATAACAGCATTGTTATAATCAGTGTTAGTCTAACAAAGAATATACTTTGAAAAATACAATTCATTTTGATGAATAAATTCCTTTTTGTGTAGATTTTGTTTTTAATAGATTTTTGTTAATATCTCTTTCATATTACCTACATTTTTGTCTGTATTCCTCTTCCATTCCTCTAAGAGAGATATTTCTCTTTAAGAAGAATAAAAATTAAAATAAAAAATAAGATAAAGAAAAAAATTTCCATTAAAAAAACACAAAACAATCAACATACTAAAAATGTCTGATATTTTGTGCAATGTTACATACCCATAGACATCCACTTATGAAAAGAAGAAGAAGGTTTCTTTTCATATCTCTTCTTTGAGACCAAACTTGATCATTATAATTTTCCAACATTTAGTTTCAGTTGTTTTGTGGTACATTTATTTACATTTACATTTTGTAGTTTTACTTTACATTTACACTTACAAAATTGTAAATCATTGCCTGTATTGTTTACCTAGCTCTTTTTACTTTGCTTTGTATCAAGTCACATAAATCTTTCTGTGCTTCTCTGTATTTATCATGTTCATCATATCTTACAGCATGGCAATCGAATATATAAATTCTAATAGATTTTGTTTTTTGTAAATCTAATCTCATCACTTTATTATTACACCCAGAATAATTGTTGAACTACTACTAATTACTGACTAACATTTACATAGTACTTTGAAATTTTCAAAAGAATTTTCCTTACAACAACCTTGTGATGTGCATAGAAAGTTGATGGTGTAGTGTCAGATGTAAGCAAAGGGGTAGTGGTCCTCATGGAGCCTAGAAAAATGAGAGTTGGAAAGTGAGAATTTTTTAGTACATCTTTAATGTCATCTAGGGGAAAGTATGCCTTGACCAGCTAACATAAATATCCAGTCTGCTTGGCAAGTGTTTCCCTTTAGTGGAGAAGGGTGACCTACCCGGCTACCACAGCTTGATAAAAACATCCCTTAAGAACAGCAGAGCCCCTCTTCTCTGATTCCAAATTTATCAAGCAACCTTCTGTTCCCAATTTAGTTTTTCAAACAGGGTCTCCTCCTGAGAAGAGAATGCATTCACCCGCCAACACGAATCACTAGTTACATTGGCAATTATAATTTTATTGTACATTATTAAATACACTCCCTTGTACAAATTAGTCTTATGTGAGTTTGGGGGCAAAAACTGTTTTTCCCCCAAGCCTGATCATTCTCCAATAAGCTGATCATTGATGTTTCCAACCAGCAGGACTGAGACACTAACCCTTGGACCTGCTGATCTGTAGCCCCCCTCCATGAGGTCTGGCTGAAAGCAGCCTGTCAGCCTCACCCGCCTCCTCACTGCAGCTAGAGTGTTTACAAATTCCATTTACACACAGAGAAAACAGTTGGTAAAAAGTGTTTTCTAAGCCAAACAAAGCAATGACTAGATTGTGAATTCCCAGCTTATTTTCCCATACAGGAGGTGTTAACTTGCTCTCCTCTCCCCCACCCCAGTTTCTCCTTACCCCACTTAAAAAAACAAAAGACATAGAGTTCATTGATGCAGTGGTTATCTTCCTGAAAAAAAAATAGCTATTTCCATCATTGGGAAGGAATTTGTAAGAGATAAACCTTCCAATTAATGTCTGGATATCCTAAGTATGGAGAAACGAATGCTAATTTTCATTAAAAATCATGCCAAACTGATACATTCAGCCACCTTTCAGCCACCTTTGTTTGAAGAACCCTTCTTTTGAGTTGCCCAGGACTTCTATATTGCAAATTGCAAAGACCATCAGAGCTCTTTTCCTTGAAGTGACAGGTGGATTTTTATCCCTGGTTAGGATGGTAACAAACAAATAAATAAAAACATTATGTGATGGTAGGGTCAAATGGCAGAAGTCTGGCCAGGGATGAAATTCCAAATGATATCTAGGGAGAAAGCTGAGAATGAGGGTTATCTCTTTCTTACTCTATTTGATTTGCCTGTCTGTAATGATGGGGAATTCACAGCACACAGGAAAGGAGGAGGTGTGGTCATTTATGCCTGGATTGTCCTGTCACCTCTGCTCCCATGCAAGCTGCACAAAGTCAATGCATTTAAGCAGAAAAACAATGAAATCATTTATAGATATATTCTAAAAGTAACCTTTAAGACTTTGCAGTCACAAAACTTATGAAGTTTGCAGATAGCATAAAGCTGGAAGGGATGCTAGAGTCAGTATTTCAAAATATCTGAACAGTCCAGAATTATGGGCTGGATCTAATAAGATGAAATTTAATAGAGAGAAATATAAAGTGCTACTCTGGTATTTAAAATGATCAGCTTCACAAATATAAAATAAGGAAGATATGAGTGGATAACAGTTCATGCATATAAGATCTGAGAGATTTTAATGGACTACAAACTCAATATGCCAACAGAATGATGTGGTAGTCAAAAAGTGAAAATGATCCTAGTCTGCACTGACAGGGGTACATTATTAGATAAGAGAGCATTTATTAAGCACTTACTATATAAGTGCTTATATATAATATATATTATATTAACAATAATTATATGTTATAATTATAATTATACATAATATATAAAATATGTATATATTAGCAAGCAAAACATCCTATTCTTAAAGAATTTACATTTTAATGGAAGATTTTGTTGCTATGGTTGCTCGGGACCTCATTTGGACTTTTCTTGGCAAAAATATTTGAATAGTTTGCCATTTCCTTCTCCAGCTCATTTTACAGAACAGGAAACTAAGTCAAATGACTTGCTCAGGGTCAGATAGTAAGTAAGTATCTGAATCAGATTTGAACTCAGAAAGATGAGTCTTCCTTGATTACATGCCTGGCATTCTATCCCTTACCACCTAGCTACATTTTAAATGGGGGGGGGAGGACAACAAATAAAGAGGAATTATAAATTAATGGGGGAGAGTCAGTACACATTGTGTTGGAGACAATGTGGCTAAGAAAACAGTTGGAGTCTTAGTTACAAGTAACAAGTAACAATTCCCTGAGAGCCTAAGGGAATTCCCAAAATGCACCCAACTTTCTAAGGTATGGGAGGTGGTGGTGATAATGCCCAGAGTGAAGCTAGAGTGAACTGGTAATCTTGAGCTGAGACAGAGACTTAGATCCAAGAAAGACAAGGCAAAAACTCACCTATCATAACTCAAAGTGGTTCTCAAGTGCTTAGTGGGGATGATGACCAGAGTGGAGTTTCTATGGTTTAGCAGTGGAGACCATAAAGAAAATAAGATGGAGCTTAGTTCTTGAAAAATAAGACAAAAACCCACCTATCAGAGTCCAGGATGGTACCTAGAGACATTCATAAAGATAGCAGTGCTAATGTCATGTTATCTTATTCTAGTCAGACCACATATGGGACATTATGTTCACTTCTAAATGCTCCATTTTAGAAAGGATAGTGAGAAGCTGGAATGAACTCAAAGTAACATAACCAAGATAGTGGGCGAATTGGAAATCATTCTATACAAAGATCGAATTTTTTTTATCTTTATATAGGAAAGAACTGAACATGTTTAGAATGGAGAAGAGAAGCTTTTTGGGGAGGAAGGAGACACACTAGCTGAATTTGAAAGACTTACATGCAGGAAGAAATTAGACCTCTTCTGTTTGACCCCAAGAAATCAGAACTAGGAATGGTGGTTGGAATTAGAGGCAGATTTTAGTTTGATGTAGGAGAAAACTTCCTAACCATTAGAGCTGTCCAAAAGTGAAATGCCATGGAAAATGTTAGATCCTCCCTTACTAAAGTTCTATCTTCATATAGGGCTTAGGTAATCACTTGGCTAAGATGTAGGAAAAGAGAATTGTTGGGTATAGATTGGACAAGATGGCACCCCTTCCAATTCTAAGATTCTCTATTTCTGGGACTAAAAGATATAGCCAGGTAGGGATCAGAGTATAGGATATGTGAATATTTTCCCTTTGTCTTTCTTTGTGTGCTCTATGCATTAGCCCACCCTCTTGAGACAAAACCAAGAACACCTCAGAGTGTTTAATTTGTCTGTGATCATAATGACACATTGCACCAGAATCCCAGAGCACAGTGACATTGTCAGCAGTCATGTGTGATAATTCTGTGGTCCACACTCAGTAGTAATTGAATATCTGTTAAGTTCCATTGAAACAAACCTCTCCATTAGAGACTAGGACTTATTCCTGTGACAGAACTTATGAATGTGTTACTTTCTGAATTTGTGGGGAAAAAAATTGAACTGAAATGAAGTGAGAATGATAAAAAGCAAAGATTTCTTTTCAATTCATTTTTCTTCCTCTCCCCAGATTCTATCAATTTCTTCATTTCAAACCACCAAAGAATGTTCATCTATACAGTCAGTTAGCCTTTAGATATTCAACCTAGTTTCCTAAGCATCTAGTATGTATCAAATAAAGTATATTTGGATAAAAAGACAAAAGAAAATAATGGCTTTTGTACTCAAAGGATTATCTCCTCTCCAGGAAAAACAACATCTATTCTGTAGTTATATAAAATAATAGATTTCAAAAGGGGGCTCTAGCAAGTAGAGACATCAGGAAACTCCTCATGTATAAAGTGGTCCTTGAGCCTTGAAGGAAACTAGAGATTTTGAGAGCCAGAGGTAAGGAAGGAATGCTTTCTAGGCATAAGAAAGAATAAAGGCACTGAAGAATGAGTTGTAACTCAATATATGAGGAATTAGAAAAAATCAGGCTAAATGGACCTAAGTGTATATGGAGGATATTAATGTTCAAGTAAGCATGAAATCAGCATAGTGTAACGAATAAAGATATGGGCTTTGATATTAGCAAGACCAAAATTCCAGGCCTACCTCTAAGATACTGTCTAAATGACTCTAGAAAAGTCACATATGATCTCAGACTTTAGAAAACTAAGATACTCACTTTCCATTGGTAGAGAGAGTTTTCTTACCTGGGAGATTTCTATACTAGTAAAGTCACAGGTCCAGTTATAGTCCCTCTCCCTTTATCAGAAAATACAAAAAATACATTGGAGCCAAGTTGTGAAGGGATTCAAATACCAAAACAAAGATGTTAATATTTGCTCCTGGAGAAAACAGAATCACTGGAGATGATTCAGTAGGAGAAGAGCATTATCAGATTGGTACTTGAAGGAGCATCATCTGGCATTTGGATAAAGGAGGGATCAGAGAAGGAAGAGATTGGAGGCAGGAAGATCAATCAAGAGGCAATTGGTATAGTCCAAGCAAGAGGTTATAAAGGCCTGAACTCGGGTGGCAGCTGTGGTGAATAGAGAAAAGGGTATGAGGTACATACAGCAAGGTGTTGCTGTGGATAGAGTATCAATCCTGAAGTCAGGAGGACCTGAGTTCAAATCTCAGACAACCGAGAGAGAGAGAGAGAGAGAGAGAGAGAGAGAGAGAGAGAGAAAGAGAGAGAGAGAGAGAAGAAAGAAAGAAAGAAAGAAAGAAAGAAAGAAAGAAAGAAAGAAAGAAAGAAAGAAAGAAAGAAAGAAAGAAAGAAAGAAAGAAAGAAAGAAAGAAAGAAAGAAAGAAAGAAAGAAAGAAAGAAAGAAAGAAAGAAAGAAAGAAAGAAAGAAAGAAAGAAAAGGAGATGAAAGTGAGAAATATAGTATAGCTAGGTAGAGATGGCAGACTTGGCTACTGAGTAACTAAAAGATTTGGGTGCTACTGGATTTGCATTTGGAAGATCTTGGTTTGTAGCCTGATTCACCTACTTAATAGCTGTGTGACTTGAAGAATTCATGTCATCTCTTTGGTCTCTATTTCCTCATCTTCAAAATGGGTCTGTTAAATTGAAGTTCCCCAACTGTGAGACACCACTAAGCCACCACTAAGTGCCTAAGATGACAGAAAAAGATAATGATGAATGTTGGAGGGGATGTGAGAAAACTGGAGCACTGATGCATTTCAGTGGAATTGTGAAATGATTCAACCTCTCTGGACAACAATCTGGAACTATGCCCAAAGGGCTTTAATACTGTGCATACCCTTTGATCCAGCAGTGTTTCTACTGGGATTATATCCCAAAGAGATCTTAAAGGAGGGAAAAGGACCCACCCGTGCAAAAAAGTGTTTGTAGCAGCCAATTTCGTAGTGGCAAGGAACTGGAAACTGAGTGGATACCCATCAGTTGGAGAGCGGCTGAATAAGTTATTGTATATGACAATATTGTATATTGTATAAGTTATGTGTATATATATATATATATATGTGTGTGTGTGTGTGTGTGTGTGTGTGTGTGTGTGTGTGTGTGTGTGTGTATGGAATATTATTGTTCTGTAAGAAATAATAAGCAGGATGATTTCAGAGAGCCCTGGAGAGACTTAATGTGAACTGATGCTGAGTGAAATGAGCAGAAGCAGGAGATCATTGTACACAGCAATAGCAAGATTATTTGATGATCAATTCTGATGGACATGGTTCTTTCCAACAATGAGATGATTGATGCAAATTCCAATGATCTTGTGATGAAGAGAGCCATCTACACCCAGAGAAAGGATTGTGGGAACTGAATGTGGATCACAACATAACATTCTCATTCTTTTTTATGTTGTTTATTTGCATTTTGTTTTTTTTCTCATTTTCTTTCTTTTTTGATCTGATTTTTCTTGTGCAACAAGAGAATTGTGTAAATATGTTTACACATTGGATTTAACATATATTTTAACATATATAACATATATTGGATTACTTGTCATCTGGTGAGGAGGTGGGGGAAAGGGGAAAATCTGAAACACAAGGCTATGCAAAGGAAAATGTTGAAAAATTATCCTTGCATATGTTTTGAAAATAAAAAGCTTTTAAAAAATAAAAATGCAGAATGAAAATTAAAAAAAGAAAGAAAGAAATTGAAGTCCCTCTTTAGCCAGTGATATGCTAGTAGATGTTTAACAACTGGCTCTTCAGAAAAAGAAAAAAAAAATCATCAGAAGAAAAAAATGTCTGCAAGATACACTTTTAAGTTTAATATGCATTTTCTTTATCAACTTCTTAAATCTAGAAATAAAAAAAATAATAAATCAAGCCATGATTTGTAGCATTGCCATTATCCAAGGTATAAATGCTCACATTGAAAATTCCAGCCAACTTTCTTAAGCTCTATGAACCTGCTTGCTTTTTGCACTAGAACTTATGACTGCTATCAGCCCTTTTCAAAGTCAAGGTGGGAATCATTATCAAGGTGCAGCTCATTAGGTAGTCAGACCACACAATAAAACATTGATATCATGCCCATCAAATCAATATGAAAAATTTTACCACCTCTCTACTTGGACCAAATGATAGCCATTTAGATGGTCAGTGCATAAATCAGAAGTTATAAATTCAGAAAAGAGTTGGAGGGGGTATCAAGTGGTTTTGCTGCTGACTTTCAGTAGAATTCAAGTCACTTAATCCCTATTCCTCTTATCCCTCATATGGTAATAAGTACCTATGACCACCTTCTTCCTTCCCACTGATGTTACAAGGACTAATAAGTATTTAAAGTACTTTGCAAATATAAAGGGCTTACTAAAGCATAATGAAGCACTCCAGGTAATCTCACTGAAGAGATCTCAAGACTACTGGCCTTTTCCCACTTGATGCAGCACTTGGGTTCCACACTACTCACACATGGACTCTCATCAAGGAGTTATTAATGCTGATTTTCATCCATGTAGAAATGTAGAAGATTCAAATACAGTCCTACCTGAAGGCAGTGTGTCTAATGCTAGCTGACCCCTTGGCATATTATTCCAGACATATAAACTATTAATTGCATGTTGATGAAGCAGAAACAAATGAATACAGAATGATGATGATGATGATGATGATGATGATGATGATGATGATGATGATGATAACAATAGCATTTACAAGATGCTTTTGGCAGTTAGGTTGTGCAGTGGATAGAGCACTGGGTGAAAATCAGGATAACACCTTTAAGAGTTCAAATTCAACCTCAGACACTTACTAGCTCTGTGACTCTGGGCAAGTCACTCTACCCCATTCGCCTCAGTTTTCTCATCTATAAAATGAAATGAAGGAAATGGCAAACCACTCCAGTATGTTTGCCAACAAAACACCAAAAGGGGTCACAGAGAATCAAACACAATTTAGATTTATTTAAAGTGTTTTAAGGTCAATAAAGTGCTTCACAAATGTCTCATTTGAACCTCACAACTATCCTGAGAGGCAGGTTATTATTATTATTATCTTCATTTTTACAGATGGAGAAACCAAGGCAGATTGAGATAAAGGGATTTAGCCAGGGTCACATACCTAGCAAGAGACTGAAGCTAGTTTTGGACTAAGATCTGTTCTGAATCTTGAGTCTAGTGCATCCATGATGCTACTTATCTGTCCTCCTAGATAGAAAAAGGATGGTGATCTGTATTGCTGAACTTTCTATTATATTTCAAATATATATTAGCATGAACAATTTTACAAACATCATTTCTCAGGGTTGTTATGCTGCACAAAATAAAGATCCCTCTTTGCATCTGTGGATGCTCTAGTATAAGGCAGAGGGTCAAGGGAAACAAACACTTATAGAATTATTTTATGTGATATATTGTGTACCAAAAGTTTGACTTATTTTTCAACAGTATCTGTCAATAATTCCTCAATATCAACACAGAAGTCACTGACATCCACAAATTGTGCCCATCAATGTGAAAGCCAATTATTTGAAAAAGTTGAAAACTTTATGCCACTTTATAACATGACAAATATAAGCTTTAAATATTGAAAAATGCAGAGTTATTTCACATTATAAAATTTCTGAATATATTTGTGGGGGTTCTTTTGAATCTAGCTGTATTTTTTCATTCAAATGTTGAAACATTAAGAAAGTTCTACTTGTTTCCCTGGAGATCCAAATTTATGATCTTAAAGAGGCTTATTGCGGGAAATGGAAAGAATATTCTTCATGGGATATTGAAGAATTAAGGTAGTTTATTGTTTGTTTTTCCTTTTGGAGACAGTAATGTATGATGGATAGATTTCTGAGTAAGGAATATGGATTCAGATTCGACATCTGGCACTTCTGAGGAGTGTGACCCAGGAAAAGTAGATTAATTTCTATGTATCTTGAACATCTACTCAAGACTTATCTAATAAGTCATAGGTCATTCAATGCTGTTGGAAGGAGTTCCCATAAGGCTAAATGGCTGTACGCATATCTGGAATAAAAGATGATCCTCTAGAATTTAAAGAACCTGCAAATAATTACATTTTTATTTCTTTTCAGAAGGGAATTTGAGAAATTGCATCTGTTCCTGCAAAAAGTAGGAATTACCAGAGGAATAAGAAGCATATCAATTATTTTTGGAGTATTATGAGTCCTTTATGTGTTTTCTGTATTGTTTGTGAACTATGATGAGTTCTTTTATGTGTTTTCACATTTTCTGGAGGATGGGCTACAGGTTATTTTATACTTGATACATGTATTATTATTATTAGTGCTTGTAAAGGATTAGTGCCCATATATGTGGAAAACAAAAAGAATTACATGTAAAGATTTCTTAGAATAAATCTGAGTGGTAACATAAGCCAAAGAGAAAGCAGTTTGGGAGACTTACCTCCAAGAATGCTCACAGTACATATGAGTCAAGAATTTGGACTCCTGAGTGATAGTTTTGATGATTAAGTAACAAAACCACTTCTTTGGCCATTTAAGCCAAAGGTTTTCTAGGTGACTGTGTGGAGACAAAAAAATAAACTAACTTGAGTTTGTAGTGTTCTTTTCCAGTATGATTCAACATTCCCATGCATCTCTCAGTTTGCAAATTATGTGTCAAGTTGTATAGCTCAATGTCTGCCGTTCAATACTGGAATAAGAGCATAAATTAGGCTCAGGCACTTATTGACTTGAAGCATTATTTTATTCACCATTACCATAGTGGGTTGAGATATCATGCTTTTCCCCAGACATATACTTTAAATATATTACTTCAATATAACAAGCAGTTATTAAGTACCTACTATGTGCCAAGCCCTGGAGATACCAAGACAAATGGAGACAGTCCCTGCCCACAACATTTAACATACTCACTAGAAGAATGATGCTTAATATGGAAGTTTATGCAATAATAAGTAGCATTTAAATAGTTTTTTAAAGTATGCAAGCCAGTCAGTCAACAAGCCTTTATTGGGAATTTTCTTTCTGCCTGGTGCTGTGCTAAGTAAGAAAGATAAAAAGAAAGGTAAAATGATGGTTCCCGTTTTCAAAGAGCTCACATGCCAATGGGAAAAGACAAGATGGAAAACAAAACAAAACAAAAAAAGCATTCTACAACAACCAGACAATATACAGAGTAGGTTGAAAATAATCACGAGGGGAGCCTCCTGCAGAAGGTAAGATTTGAACTAAATCTTGACAGAAGCCAGAAAAGTTTACTCATTTAAGCTTTACAACAACATTAAACATCTTAGATAATATTATCTTGTCTTTATAAATCAAGAAAGGAAGGAAACTCGTGCTCATTATGTGTCAAGTACTACATGCTCTACAATTATTATCTCTCTAATCCTCACAATCCTAGGAGATGAGTGCTATTATTATCTCTGTTTTATAGATAAGGAAACTGAGGCTGGGATAGATTAAGTGATTGGCTCTAGGTTACACAACAAGTAAACATCTGGCCAAATTTGCACTTAAGTCTTCTTAACTCCTGGTTCAGCCCTTTATCTACCTATGCGCCTCCACCTAGGCCGAAAAACTAAGATTTATTGTGTTGCTTTGTTGCTATTTAGGAAAGGGGAAGAGAGAGATGAGGAGGGAGGAAGGAAAATTTGGAATACTAAGTTTTGCAGGGGTGAATTTTGAAAACCATCTTTGCATGTATTTGGGAAAGTAAAAAGCTATTATTAAAAAAAACCCCTATGGCCTAGAAAGATTATCTTCCATTTACTCTGTATATATTTTGTATGTTGTTCCAATGGCCATGAAGGCAACTGAAGTAGACATTGTGAAGCACTTAGAGCCTAGTCAGAAGTTGAAGATATCAAGGTCATCCATTACATCCCAGGACATCTCTAGTTGATCTGACTTTTGGTTTGCCATTGGGCTTTGATAACTCTAGAAGAGAGAAAGATTGATGATTTTGTTCAACTCTGCCTCATTATATCAAAACACTCACAAATCAAGACATTATCCAGTATTGTCACTGGTCCTCTTTGAAAACTAAATGTGAATAACAATGACATTTTTTGTATGTATGTAATTATTTACAAATTGTCTCCCCTTCTGGAATGTGAGCTCCTTGAGGACAGGTACAATGGGTTTTGCCCTTTTAAAAATATCCCCAGCATTTAACATAGAAGCTGATCCATATTAAGAGGGCAGTAAATGTTTATACACTGAGTAACATATTTGCCCGGATTTGAATCCCAGTTTTCTTGACTCCAAGTCCAGCATTCTATTCACCATGTCATACTATTGTCCTCTAATAATTGAAGTTTTGTGCACATATCTATATGTGTGCACATATGTGTGTGTATGCATGGA
This sequence comes from Sminthopsis crassicaudata, assembly GCF_048593235.1. Lineage (NCBI taxonomy): Eukaryota > Metazoa > Chordata > Mammalia > Dasyuromorphia > Dasyuridae > Sminthopsis > Sminthopsis crassicaudata. Next base: position 79,563,590 of record NC_133619.1, on the reverse strand, counting down.
CATATAACACATGTATACAATACATAAATATGTATACATATACATACATGTGCATTCCACTTAGAATGTATTCTTCCAATATTTACCTCTCAAAATCCTACCCATTTAAAATCTAGATTAAACTCTACCCCTTCCATGTTACCTCTCTTCATACCTTGCTCCCCAACATGAGTCATTTGTCACTTCCTCTTTTGAATTCTCACCGAACTACTTGTACATCTCTTGTGTTTCCTTTCATGTTCAAATTTATATTTTAAATATTTGTTCCTGATTCAGATGTAACCCCCCCAATAGCATCCATGTACACACCTTGTACATTATAGGAACTCACTAATGTTTGTGGAATAAAGTCATACGCAAATGGATCCACATATACCAGATAAACATAATATTTCAAGGAACAACTGACTCTAAAATCCCCCTATGAAGGAGCTAAATCTCAATATTTTAATATATGCCATTCTGCTTTATTTTCTTATCAATCCTGTTTATGTTTAATTGATTTCATCTGATAATAGTCTAAGTCATGGTTCTCTTTTTCTGAACTTAGTTCAAAATTCAGCTGACCTATATTGAGTTAAGTTCAGAGGCTAAATGACGATTTTTCAAGTAAGTAGCAGAAGTAATATTTGCTCAGGTATGGGTTCATAGAATCATATATTAAGAATTTCAAGGGATTTCACAGGTCATCTATTTTGTATACACATATATGGTCATGTTGCCTCCCATAGCTTGATTGCAAGTTCCCTGGAGGAAAGTACTTTCACTTTTGTTGTTGTTGTTGTTGTTTTTACTCTCATATTGCTAATAAATATTTTTGTCAATTAATTTTCTGGACGATTGGGGTTCAAAAAGATAATCTGTGGCAAAATCTTTGAAAGAATTCAAGATTCAGGCCATCTCCAAATCAAATAAAGGTATTTATTAAGATTTATTGAGAATTTCACAGTCAGGCAGGAGGAGTTTTGCAAGAGTTAGGAACCCAACAAAGCAAGACAAGGATATTTATGGGATCCTTTTTATATCACAAGATGTAGATTTTGAGGTTATCGGAAGAGTTTGCTAACTTGGGGAGATCCTAAAGCCTTGATGTAATGGTGCATGTGGTTACCCAGAATGCATACAGAAAAACCCACTGGGGAGGGTGTGTGTTAATGTATGGTAATGATATTACAATTAGCCTGACTTTGTTATAAGTTCACCCAAAGGACAACAAAGAAGGAAAATGCACAGGCACCATGTCGAGGTAAAGATTTATTTAAGTTTGTGGTTCAATGTCCCGGTCTACATCCTATTGATGCTACTTTCTTATTGGCTGATTTTTAAGGGATGTCTAGATTTGATGGATGATGGAATTATAGACCGTGTAGACCTGTAGCTGTCAGCTAGTGATTGAGGATTTCTGTGGGATTTGGGCTGGGGAGAGGATCAGTTTTGAACAGGGGTGAGGGGCAACAATCAGAATCCCATCATGGCTGAGCATACTCCAATGGTCTAAAAACTGAAGAAATGATAATAGAATCCCAGAATAAGAGAAAAAACTAAATTGAAAGGAAACTTCTTTGTTTTTATCAATCCAAAATTCATATTTCAATTCATTTATCTTTTTTTGAGAATTCCCAAGGTACATATAATTTCTGATGGACAGATCTAGTCCAACCTCCATATTTTATAGATAAATCAAGTGAGGATCTTAGAGGTTAAGAGATTTTCCCATGGTCAGTGGGGTATTAAGTAATAGAGTCCAGATTGAAACCCAGGTGCTCTGGCTCCTGCGTTTGAAAAAAGATTTAGGTTAAATGAATTTTAATGGTATTTCTTGATTTTTTAAGTCATTGAAAAGCAAAACTAAAATATAGTTAACTGATGTGTTTACAGGTAGAAGGATACATTTCTCTCATTTATTTTTAAGCAACGAGAACAGTATTTGAGAGTACCACAAACTAGGTATACTAACAATACATTCTAGGACCAGTTTCTCTTATGGTAGAAACAATTTGGCATCTAGGCATCAAGAATATTGTTTCATTAAGGAATATAAGCGGGGGTCAGAGAAGTAACTACTTACAGCCCATTTTAAAAACAGGTTGAGTTAAAGTTAATTTTGAAGATTTTTGAAAACACATTTACCCATAGAAGTAATGTTTTTGATGGTTACATTATCATACAAACCCTCAAAAGCTGACTTAAAGGAGATCTCCTGAGGAGCCAGGACCCTCCCACCTCTAACTGTGACTTTGAGATTTGGGTTAGGTGATCTTGACAGTTTTTCTAGTGCTAAATCCTACATATGCCCCTTTCAGTCAAAAGTTTTATATTCTATATCATATATAAATATATATGTATATATATATATATTTATAATATACACTATATATATATTATACACTTTTTAATACTATATATATATATATATATATATATATATATATATATATATATATATGTCTATGAGCTTTTATATAAAGTTTGGTTCTTTTTGCCTTTAAAAAGGAAGCCACCATTTTTTTTTTATTTTGATTTTTTTCTCTAAGAAAAAATCTCTTCCTTTGGGAAACAGCATCTAGGTTAGTCCACCTTGAACAGGTCAGGTTGAAGCAGTCCTCAGTCCCCATATATTTGCTGACAGTGACTATGGCAACATTCTTGAGAAAGGAAACTTGAGTTTTCTAAGCAACGGGGCCAGTGTCTGAGAGATAAATTCTGCATGTGTGTACATGAGCACATACACACACACATACACAAATAAACAAGCATTTGAACTAGCAGCCTGCTCAGCTCTTTCATTTTAGCATGGCTTCCATCCAGAGCCAATTATAGGAAACAACAGTAGTCCCGCACCATTACTGGCAGCCATCTAAAGGAAAAGATTGCACCTAACTCAAGGCTGAGAACATATTCAAGAAGGTAATTATATTCCTTAGTTCAGTGCTTGGAATGTTCTTCTTACCTTCTATCATGAGAAAATGCCATGGGGTATTATTCGGGTAGAACATATGGGGTACTATATAAAACCAAGTTGCTGCTGATTTTACTTAAGATCAGTTTTTATTTTCTGTTTTATGTCTCCTTGTTTACCACTCATGGAAGCCTTCTCTTTGTGCCATCCCAAATGCCTTCCATTTAAGAAACCCTTCTCTCTTTGTGGGGGATGGTGGGGAATGTGTGGGATGAGGAAGACCATCCTGCTCCTCCCCACCCTCCATCCCCCAGGGCATGTGACATTGCTCACCCAGAGAAGGAAAAAGGCAATGTCTGAAACTCATTTTCAAATAAAATGGCAACATGATTAAAATGCATTCCTTTAAATTCAGTATCAATTAAGTTTAACGGTCACAAGTCCCTTCATCGATTTATAGAGCTGTGTATATCATGATTTTTAGAGGGAACATTACGCCCGAGACAGCTCCTCTAATTGAGAGAGGGTTTTTACAGCACAGAGACCTTAGATTCACATACTATGGAGATAATTTGTAGCCTTTTGTTCTGCTGGTCGTGGAGCCTGGTCAAACAAACTATAAGCAGGTCTGGGAAAATAAACGAAAGGGACCACAGTCAAGGTAACTAGATCAGAGCCACTGATGGGGAATCTAGAGAAAGGGAGAGTAATAAGCCTTTTGTTCTGGTCACATTGTGTCCGTGAAGTGTGTCTGAGGTAGATCAAACTCTCATTCTCTGTAACCAGCAAATGCTGGACACAAATGTCTTCTCCTTCCTTCCTCTGTCCAACAGTTAGAATGGAAATTACATAATTGGAATATCTTTTCTCATGATTCTCCTTGATTAGAGGGGCTAGTGGAAATGATCTATTTTAAAAAAGGGTCACTGGCTAGGAAGAATTAGGTTCCTTCTCTAAATTACTGGGAAGGCTAAAGAATGGCAAGTAGTAACAATGGAAAAGGAGCAAAGCTGGATTTGGATTAAAAAAGTTTTGTTTTTCAAAACTTTACATGTATGTGCTTTCTCAAGATGGGAGGAGAGGGATGGAGGAATGGAGTTTCTGAGGGAGGGAGGGAAAATCTGGAACTCAAGTTCTAAAAACAAATGTTCAAATTATTCCACATGTAACTGAGATAAAATAAATATTAAATAAATTAATTAATAGAAACAGAAGGCCTAGTTTCCATGGTACTAGACATTTATAAGTTCTGGAACCATAATTAAAGTCACTATTTTTCTGACCCTCAGTTTCCTAATCTGTAAAATGTAAATAATAACACTTGTACTTTTAAACCTCATAAATTTGTTGTGAGTAAAGCGTGAGTTACCACAGTCATTCTTTGGTCCTTAGGCCCCCTCCTACCTCTGCTTTTAACTGAGCAAGTACAGCTTTCGTTTCTAGATATAGTGATAGTTCATGATCAGGGTTAACCCACAAAGGCCTGAAAACTAAATTCATTTATGCTGGACACTATTCTACTTACTCTCTTCTGGGCCTTCTCCATTTGTAGTATTCAGAAATGAACAAAATGTTCCACACAGATGAATCAGAATATTCATTTAGTTCTATTAGTCAGTTAATGAGTACGGGAGGACATGCTATGTACCAGGCACTGTGCTAAATAAACATTAGGGATATAAAGAAAGGCAAAAGCCAGTCTCTGCTCAGTCAGTCCATAGACATTTAGTAAGTACCTATTATGTGTACTGGGTATATAAGGCAAAAGTCAAATAGTCCCCGATTTCAAAATGCTTATATTCTTAGAGATGACAAATCAGTCATTCAGTCACCAAATTATTAAGAGCTTAGTATGTTAAGTGTTGGGAATAAAAAGAAAGTAGGGGGAAAAACTCTGCCTTCCAAGAGTTTGCTTTCTATGGGGGAAGACAACACAATCCAGACATAAGTATACACAATACTCAATTGGACCTTCAATCTGATGTTAATTTGGAATTTCCCACCCATGATGTAAATCCCAAGGGACCCATGCTGTGGGTCCCCAAAATAAAGAAAAATCAATCCGTCTATACCAATCACATACAAGGCAATGGGGAAGAGGAGGGCAAGGGAATAAAAGAAGGGAAGGGAGAGAAGTACCAGCAGCTGGAAAATCTGGAAAATAATCAAGAGGAGGATATCTAGTATAGTTGGGTAAAAGGAACACTTTTCTAGAAGAAAGGTCTAGGGGTTGAAGAGGACAGGGGAGGAGTTTACTTTCACATTTCTCACATCAGCCCCCATTCCTCCACTTACACAGTACCAGCTTACTTCAGACCTTCATTATCTTTCACTTGGATAATTGCAATAGCTTGCTAACTAATCCCCCTGCTGAAGATGGTGATCTGACCATCTTATTTTTCTACTCAATCAGCTCCACTGGCTTTCCTTTAAAATACAAATTTTTACAATTAGCATTAAAGCCCTACTCAACCTGGCTCCAATCTATCTTTCCAACTTCAATGGACATTACTCTGCTTCCTGCTCATCACGATCCAGCCAAATTGGCTTCATTGTTGCTCATTTAGACTCTATCTTCCATCTTTGAACTGGCTGTCTTCCACACCTGGAATGCATTCTCTCTTTCCTCCTGCTTCATATAGTCCCCCTGTTCCTTTAAGATGCTGTTCAAGCACCATCTTCTGCAGGAAGCCTTTGCTGGTGCTCCCCCAACTGCTAATGCCTCCCAAATTACCTTATCTTTAACTATTTTATGCATATATATCTATATCTGTATACAGATACTGATAACACAAAATAGTTCAACTAAGGAGTTTATATATCTGTAACTATATCTATACATATATTCATAAACAGTATCTTTATATAGTATGATAATACTATATATGCTATATAATTGTTGTATAGCATAATTATATATAATATGCAGCATATATGTATGTATAGCATATAGTACAAATGTAAAACTACATATCTAGCATAACTATAGCTATATATACTATATAACTGTATAGTGTATAATAATAGTATACAGTATAACAGTATATATAATATGTAGTTCTACTATATATACTATTAAATATATATAGTTATACATACAGTTATATAAAGATACTAATTTATATATGAATATATCAACTTTGTAATTGTAACTTTGTAGTTGTACTGCATATATATTTATTTATTTATCAATTTTACTATATAATGAAAAAATGTATGGAAAAATATATGGAAAATAAAAAATATGGAAAAATATATATTGACTTTATAGTAATGCTGTATAAATATTCTATATATAATATGCACATGTAATTCTATATCATTTTATAAAATATTAATATAATTATAATTATTTATCAACTTTATAGTATACATTTCTTATATATATATATATCTATTCTGTACAATTAAATATTTATATATACTATCTATAACATAATTATAATATACTTATTTACCAACTATATATATAGTATATATTTTCTATATAACTTTTTTTCCCTTTCTCATTAAAATATAAGGTCCTTACAGGGAAGGATTGTTTCATTCTTTTTATCTGCATTCCCAGTACCTAGTGCAATACTTGACAGGTAGTAGATACTTAATAAATACTTGTTGATTGATACAATGGAAAGAATGGCTCTAGCATCAAAGGCTTGCCTTAGCCAATGACTATGACCTTAATACATAATTTCCCCCGGGCTTCAGTTTCTCAATTTTTTCATCTATTTAAAATGAAAGGGTTGGACTAACTAGCCTTCTAAGGTCCCTTCTAGCTCTTGAGCTATGATGATCCAGGTAGGAGTATTTTTTCTTACCAGTCATTCTCTGCTGTTTCTGGGATGGACCTTTCCAAGTAACAATAGATAATTCTCAATCTACACAGATCTCTGAAAATCACTGCCAGCAGTTTCACAGTTAACTGATTTCAAGACTTCTAAGAGGCAGGATATCTGTCCTTGTCTGGAGTCCTGTGCTTGGTCTGGTCACCTTGCTTTAGAAGAAGCAAGGCTGAGATTGAAAACTCCTAGAGAAGGGCAGCAGTGCTGTTTAGAGGTTGAAGGAGATTTATGTACTGTGAGAGAAGCAAAGAATAGGATTAGCAAAAGATTAGGATGAATTTGATAGCCGGACTGAATGTTATGAGGGTGTAATAAAAACTCTTCGTTCTGTCTTTGTCAACATAGCAGCAAAATAGGAGAGCAAGAGAATGTGCCATGATATTAAAGGGCAGAAAATAAGAATCAATACAAGGAAATGGTACATGTGTGGAAGTCTCTGAAGTAAAGGGATCAGAGACCAGGGGTGTACCTATATTTTTTAAAGGGCTGGAGTTTTGTGACAACTAATAATGTTTGTGGCTATGCAAGTCCACAAGGGTAATCAGATTTCATGCTTCAGGGGACAAATGAGTTATGAAATATTAGGAGGGAAATCCCTTGCATGGATGTCATTTTTTATCTGGCCAGACTCCAAGGAGGGACTTTCTCCTTCCTGCTACATCTAAATAAAGTAGGCTGGCATGAAAGGGCATTCATTTAGACAAATAGGTCTTGATCTGATAGCACATCCATTCCCTAGACAGGTCCAACTGCAGTCTGATCCTTGGGTGTAGATATTCTTCAAGATTATCTCTAATCTAAGCAAAGGATCTTGAAGAGATTAGGGCTATTTGGAGAGTGTTTGGCAGATGAAAACCATCGTGTGGATCAGAAATGCCCCCTGAACTAAATCCCTGAATTGACTTTAGACTCCCCATGGAGTACTTTCAACTAGCCAAACCTGAATTTCAGTCTCTCTCTTGAATACTAGTTCCAAAATACTAACTACCTTCTGGTTCTCTCCACTTGGATGTCCCATGAGTACCTCCAACTCAACATCCTCAAAGTGTAACTCATCTTCTTCCCTAAACCCGTTCCCCCCCCAAAAAAAAAACTTCTCTATTTCACTTGAAAACATCTATCAACTTCCAGTTTCAAAGATATTCTCATCTCTTCCCTTTTCCTTGATCCCCAAATCCAGTCAGTTGCTAAGTCTCACATCCATTCTTCTTTCCATGTACACAACCCCCCCCTATCCCATTATTTATTCTTTTTTCTTGCACTTTAGTGTTATGGAATGTTTTACTGCTAGGTTGGTAAAGAAGGAAGTATAAGTTTTTATTGAACCTTCTAATTTTCAAGGGCAAACTCTTATCACCTCTACCCAACACTTCATTTAGGGGTCATAAGGTTAGTGAGGTAGTCATTTGTCTGAATTACTACAATAAGCACTTCTGTAATAATCTTCCCACTTCCAGTGTCTCTCCCTTTCAATCTATTCTCCACACAAATGTCAAAATAATCTTCCTAAGGCACAAGTATTTTTATTAATATTTTTTATTTTATAATTATAACTTTTTTTTGATAGTACATATGCATGGGTAATTTTTTTAAAACATTATCCCTTGCACTCACTTCTGTTCCAATTTTTCTCTTCCTTCCCTCCACCCCTTCCCCTAGCAGGCAGTCTTATACATGTTAGATATGTTATAGTACATCCTAGATACAATATATGTGTGCAGAACTGAATTTCTTGTTGCACAAGGTGAATTGGATTCAGAAGGTAAAAATAACCTGGGTAGAAAAACAAAAATGCAAACAGTTTATACTCATTTCCCAGTGTTCCTTCTCTGGGTGTAGCTGATTCTGTCCATCATTGATCAAAAGCAAAGATACCTACTTCCATCAGAATACATCCTCATATAGTATTGTTGTTGAAGTGTATAATGACCTTCTGGTTCTTCTCATTTCACTCAGCATCAGTTAATGTAAGTCTCTCCAAGCCTCTCTGTATTCATCCTGTTGGTCATTTCTTACAGAACAATAATATTCCATAACATTCATATACCACAATTTACCCAATCATTCTCCAATTGATGGGCATCCATTTATTTTCCAGTTTCTAACCACTACAAAAAGGGCTGAAAGGCACAAGTATGATCAGGTCACTCTCTTGCTCAAAACTCTTCAGAGACTATTGCTTCAATAACAAAATGCAAGCTCTTCTTCCTGTCATTTAAAGCTCTTTACAATCTATTGCAGTCTATCTTTACAATTATTTCATTTCAGCCCCAATCACTCATCCCAAAGTTTGCCTAACAATTGTTATTAGAAGTGAACATTCTATCTCATGTTTCTATATCTTCACATAGGCTAATTGTCATACCTACACTATATTCCCATTTCACCTTCAGTCATATCTACCTTGTTAAAAATAGTATTTTCCCCAATTATATGTGTAATTATTAGCATTCATTTTTACAAAACTTCTGAGTTCCAAATTTTTCTCTTTCTTTCTTCTTCTATCTTCCTAAAATTATAAGCAATTTGATATAAGTTACATATGTGCAATTATATAAAACATATTTCTTTATTAGTCAAAGTTATGAAAGAACAAACAGACCAAAAGGAAAGAAAATCACGATGGAGAAAATAAAATGAAAATAGTATGCTTTAATCTGCATTCAGAATCTATCAGTTCTTTCTCTAGAGATGGATAATATTTTCAATCATGAGTTCTTTGTAATTATCTCACATCATTATATTGCACAGAAGATCTAAGCCATTCATAGTTGATCATTACACAGTATTACTATTTGCTACATACAGTGTTCTCCTGATTCTGCTCATTTTGCTCTTCATTGGTTCATACAAATCTTTCCAGGTTTTTCTGAAATACATTGCTTATCATTTCCTATTGCACAACGGTGTTCCACTTCAATTCATGTACCATACTTCGCTCAATCATTCCTCAACTGATGAGCATCCCCTTAATTTCTTTGCCACCACACAAAGACCTGCTATAAATATTTTTGTACATGTAAATCTTTTCCCCCTTTTTAATGATTTCTTTGGAATACAGACCTAGTAATAGTGTTGTCCCTTTCAATATTAACTCTGGTGTTACTTCTATATAAAACTATCCTTGAATCTCCCTATTATTATTAGTTTCTCACTTATCATTTATTTATCTGCAAATATGGGGCGCATACCCCATACTGAGCTAATCTTTTCAAGGTACTTTGTTTTGGACAAAATCCCAAAGGATACACCTCCAAGGCCAGATTACAGTAGAACCAGCCCAAGGGAGAGAGGTGATACAAGATGAAGACCCATTTGTTTAACTGAGTCCCCTTTTACATCTACCAGTCCTAACCCAGAAAAATGTAAATTCCCTGAGAATAAGAACTATTTAATCTTCTCCATCATTTCCCTTTCACCTAGCTCCTATACCTAACAGGCTATGCTTTTGGCCTGATCCTACAAGATTCATTATAACTAGTCAAATTTCTTCATTATTATTAATAATAATAATTATATTATATTATAGGCCTCAAACTGAGGATACAAGAATTTGCATAAACAGTTAGGTGTATAGTGTATATAGTGGGCTGGACCTGAAGACAAAAAGACAGGTTCAATTAGCCTCAGATACTTACTAACTGAATTATTAGGAAAATCATTTAATCTCTGTCTGCCTCAGTTTTCTCATCTATAAAATGAGTATTATAATAATAGCACCCTTTCCCCAGTTGTGAGAGTCAAATGAGCAAAAATTTCTCAAGTATTTCAGAAACCTTAAAGTGCAATATAAACACTAGTTATTATTGTCATCATTATTTTTTCTTGATGCTGTTGTTCATCCTTTGTTCTCAAAGATCAGTGAAATCTATGAATTATTATTTCTGAAGAATGATCAACAAAAGACTTATTTTTCCTGTCTGTCACTATTTGTTAAGATGATGAGGAGTTGTATGATTATAGAGCAATTAACACCATAAGCTCCAAAGACCAGTATTCTTTTCCCTGATAGCTTCCCTACCAGACCAACAGATTGAGGTAGTGATATTCATCAAAATGTATTCAAAGATACAAAGACAATCTTGATTTTCTATAGAAAAGTGATAAGTAAATAGAGCGATTTGTGACCAGCACACCCTATAGGATGAATATAGGGTTATCTTTTCATTTTGTGTTATGCACCTAGGGACTTTCAGAAGACAATGAACTATTTTGCAAAGGAAGACTGATATAGGAATGAGACTGGGTCTCTATTTCTTTTAATAGGGAACTCCAGGAAGATGAAAATCACTCTAGCATTGCAAATAGACATCTTCTTTGTAAGTATAGTCATAGAACAGGAGAATTTAACTTTATTTTTTTGTCCTATGGCTTCTGACAATCTGGGGAAGTCTATGGAGCTCTTGTTGAATAATGTTTTTAAATGCACAAAATAGAATCCATACATAGCATTACAAAGGAAATCAGTTATATTGAAATAACTACCAAAATCTTAAAAACAAATTCATGGATCCCAGCTTTGGAGTTTTAGAAAATTGTCCATACTACTAAGAGGTAAAAGTGATTTTCCCATGGTAATATGGCCTATATGTATCAGGAACAGAATTTGAATCTTCCTAATTTTCTAGCTAGTTTTCTATCACTTATGTCAGACTGGATGTTAATTGTTTCAGTCATGTCCAACTCTCTGTGACTCCATTTGGGGTTTTGTTGGCAAAAATACTGGAGTGGTTTACTGTGTTCTTCCCCAGCTCATTTTGCAAGATCTGAAGCAAACAAGGTTAAGTGACTTTCTTAAGATCACCCAGTCAGTAAGTATCTGAAGCTAGAGTCAAACTCAGGAAAACAAGTCTTCCTAACTTCAGACCTGTTGCTGTATCCATAGTGTCACCTAGCTGGTCCAAATGTCAGACCGGATCTCTCTCTATATTAATGTAATATAACCTGGAATCAGGGTTCATAGAGAAATTTTAAAGAGAGGAGTGTCCATGAAATTGGGTGGGAAAATACATCTTCCTATTAATATAATTGTTTCCTTTGTAATCCTGTGTGTGTAAATGTAAAAACATTATTGTGATACGCCAGCTTTTTAAACTATGTATCACAACCCCATATGGGGTCTTATAACTGAATGTGGGAGTCATGAAATTATGATTTGTTACCAGAAAAGGTTTGATTTTTCTATCTATATACCCAGGGTCATGAAAAATTTCTCCAATGAAAAGGAGTTCCAAGTGGGAAAAGTCTAAGAAGCCTTAGGCTATACCATATTGCCAAATGGGTTGCTATGACACACACAAAAATGTTAAGAGCCCCTTATATAAAACAATATTATTTCACTATTCAAAATGACAAATATACAAAATTTAAAGATAGTTGGAAAAAATGTACAAACTAATACAAAGTAAGATAAGGAAAGCCAAGATATTGCATAATCCACAATCATGCAGAGCAAAACAACTTTAATAGCTCTCAGAACTGTGATACAAAAGTCTTAAAAACTTGACTCAACATCATGTGTCTTCTCCCAGCAGGGAGGTGGGGACTGCAGATGCTGAGTGTGACGGGCATGACTAATGTGCCAATAAGTTCTGTTCATCTAGATTCCTTTCTTATAGGCAAAGTCCTTATTGGGACTGGGGGTGAGTTGCAGAGATCAGTATGAAAATGATACTGATTTTTTTAAAGTATCAATAAAACATTTATTGGGAAGAAAAACTGCCAGTTCTAATTTATTCCAGTGGCATTCTAATTTACTCCCAGAATCCTGCCCAGAATGCCAAATTGACTTAGGCCATGTTCCACTTTGTGTTCTAGCATCAACTGTTTGCCAAACTGGAAAAGACCCAATCTGAGAGAGAAAACCTAGAATTTCTGGAGCCCACAATAGGCTATTGGGGAATATAAGTGGATTTACATCCACTAATATTCCAGATGAATGGCCCATTGGGCTCAGATTCAGCAAGATCTGAGTTTGTATCTTGCTATATTTCTCTGAGCAAGTTATTTGACTTCTCCCAGACTCAGTTTTCTGATCTGTAAAATGGGATAATAATAGCAAGCATTTTTACATAAAATTTAAGATTTGCAAAGTTGACTTCATTTTATCCTCTCAACAGCCCTAAAAGATATACCCACTCTCTCTTCAACAATGAGATAATTCAAACAAGTTCCAATTGTTCAGTGATGAAGAGAGCCATCTATACCCAGATAGAGGCCTGTGGGAACTGAGTGTGGACCACAACATAACATTTTCACTCTTTCTGTTGTTGTTTGCTTGTATTTTGTTTTCTTTCTCAGTTTTTTTTCCTTCTTGATCCAATTTTTCTTGTGCAGCAAGATAACTGTATAAATATGTGTGTATATGATTTAACATATATTTTAACATATTTAACATGTATTTGACTACCTGCCAGAAAGGGAGAGGGTGAGGGGAAGGAAAATTTGGAACAGAAGGTTTTGCAAGGATCAATGTTGAAATTGCCATACATATGTTTTGTAAATAAAAAGCTTTAATTAAAAAAATGAAAAAAAATGATTTGGGAGAAAAAAAGATATCCCACTTTACTGATGAGGAAATTGAAACAGATAAAAGGTAAATGACTTGAGAAGGGTCATATAGCTAAACCTCTGAAGCTGACTTTGAACTTCCTTATGCCTGATATGTTTGATATGCTATCCACTCTGCCACCCACCTGCCTAGCAGGGATTTTAATAATAGTATCTACTGGGGCAGTTAGGTGAAGTACATAAAGCATCAGCCCTAAGTCAGATAGTCTTGAGTTCGAATTTGACTTGAGATACTTGACACAATAGTTAGTTGTATGAACTTGGGCAAGTCACTTAATCTCAATTTTCTTGACTAATAATAATAATATAACATCTACTTCATAGAGCTCCATAGAGTGATGAATATTTAATGAGTTGACATATAGAGCATTTTATATATTTTAAATATATAAGGTAGAAAATTATTTAGTAGGAGAATTCACCTTGGTGATATACATCACTTCATTTCCTTTCAGTCTTCACACCTCTCCCCAGTCTTCTGACTAAAGCATTCCACTGGACACAGGAACAAGAAAATGTTAGGTCATGTAATGTTTTTCTTTTGTCCTATGTCTACTCAGATCCTTGTCAATCATCAATCACTTAATAAGCATTTTTCAAGCACCTACTGTGTGGCAAATATTGTACTCTATAGTTGGGATAGAGAGAAAAAAATGAAACAATTCTAAAATGGTTCATGATAAGAACTGATGTATTCATTTTATGTATATATGTCCCCTGCATGTTGATCTTGGGGGAGAAAACAAACAAACAAAAGAAAAGGAAAACAAAAGAAACAGAGAAAGAAAAAGAAAAAGAAAGGAAGAGAAAGAGAGAGAGGAAGGAAGGAAGAAAGGAAGGAAGGAAGGAAGGAAGGAAGAAAAAGAAAGAAGAAAGAAAGAAAGAAAGAAAGAAAGAAAGAAAGAAAGAAAGAAAGAAAGAAAGAAAGAAAGAAAGAAAGAAAGAAAGAAAGAAAGAAAGAAAGAAAGAAAGAAAGAAAAAAAAAAAAGAAAGAAAGAAAGAGAGAGAGAAAGAGGAGAAAGGGAGAAAGAAAGAAAGAAAGAAAAAAAGAAAGAAAGAGAGAGAGAAAGAGGAGAAAGGGAGAAAGAAAAAGAGAGGGAGAGAGGAGAAAGGGAGAAAGAAAAAGAGAGGGAGAGAGGAAAGGAGAGAGAAAGGAAGAAAGGAAAGAAGGAAGAATAACCATTACATTCTGTAAGAGAAATAGCGCTTTGTGGTCATGTTTGAATTATGCAGATTACCTAGAGGACCATCTGTATTCTCTTTGTTTTCTCTATTATAAGAATTTGGAGCACCCAAGGACTGTCCATCAATTCAACCAACATCATATTCACTAAGTTTTCTTTTTCTTTTTTTTTTTTTTTTTGATAAGTATATTTAACTTTGCCATCTCCCTTATTCATGAGCACCACAATGAAAGGTTGGTTTTTTCTAGCTTTATGTTATTTGGACCTCTTCTTATTTCCTACTTTACTTTCTCCCATGACCACTGCAAGTCCTTCATCAGTGGTGGAGTTTTCTTCTCCACCTTAAATAGTAATAATATTGGTAATTAGTAATAAGAATCACATCATCTAGCATTTGCATAGCAGTTTAAGGTTTATCTGAACTTCTTTCTTCTGAATTTTGACAATATTTGAGAAGTTAAGGATTTAGACTCAGGATCTTGAATGTACTACTACATACCTTTGTCTTCAATATTCCTTCCCTGTTTTTCTATTCCCTGAATAGAGGATCATACTTGAACTCTATCCCTTTATTAATCATCAGATATGCAAAACATATTTCCATATTAATCATATGCTAGTTTTAACCCTTTCTCTTTCATGTCTCATAAGGATGGAATAAATGACATTTTTAAAAGCTTTCTTTTTTTTTTTTTTTTTTTTTTTTTTCCCTTACCTGCCCTCTTCAGATCAAATTTTAAGATCACAGAGATCAGAGTCTATGGCATTTGGGACTAACCCTGTACATAATTCATCATGTTACAATTCATACCCAGGTGGACACATGGTAAATATGAATCTGTTGACTTGGAAATGCTGCCCCACCTCAGTGACTCCCTTCTGTAGAATAATCAATGATGCTTTTCCATTCATCTCATTTGCCAAAAATCTGCCCTTACTCTCTCATGTCAGACACCTTGCTATGCATGCAATGAGCTTCAGGGAAAAAGTACAGTTGTCACAATCAGCTCTCTAAATGATGCAAGGAAAGTCTGGACACTTGTGAGTAGAGAGTAATTAAGATATTTACCTGGAGACTGAAATGAGGAAAATGAAAGAAGTCATTTCTAGTGGTGACTAGTGGTTTGAGAAGGACAATAGTTAGATGGCAGTGTATGTAGTGAAAAGAATTTAAAGTCAGAGAATCTGGGTTCTAATTCCACAACTATTACTATCTATATAATCTCACTTTTCTAGACCTCAGTCTCTTCATTGTAAAATGGGTAGACGATTGTGATAAAGTAGATCAAAGGATGTCAAAAGTTTCTTGGCTGCATATTGATTTAGAAAACCCAAAATCAACTATCTATGTTGTATTGTATTTTTTATATATTTTGTTGAACATTTTCCAATTACATTTTAATCTGATTTCCTCCAAACTTGTGAATTTCATTGATCACATGTGAGCAGTAGGCCATGAGGTTGACATCTGTGAACTAAAGGATTATAATGATGATAGCATTTATAAATCATTTAACATATTACATATATATATCATATATGATTCTTGTAATAATCCTGGAACATAAAAGTTGTTATTATCTCCATTTTTATAGATAAGGAAACCCAGGCTGACAGTGGTTAAATGACTAGGCCATTGTCACACAGCTAGTAAGTTTCTGAAGCAAGATTCAAACTCAGGCCTTCCTAATTTTAAGACCAAGATTCCATCTACTGAAGAGCCTAGCTGTCTAAGATGTATTCCTGAACAACTGATAGATTTACATTTGCGCATATATCTGGATATATATGTGTGTAGCTATTTGTATAACACAATATGCATTGTATACATGTACATATACATATATATTCTTCAAATATACACACATATAATATTTTATTTCCCCCATTACATGTTTAATATTTTTTAAAACTTTTTTTTTAATTTAGACTTCCAAATTTTATGCCTGCAGATATATTTTTATTTGTTTTTTTTTTAATTTGTTTTTTTGTTTGTTTGTTTTCTGTGTGATAGTTAAGTCAAACCCATTTGAGTGGTTATGGATCTCATCTAGGATCTCTTCCATATTCTAGGCTAGTTATCAATCAGTATAATGTAATTGTCAAGTAGAAGTATCTGGAAATTCTTAGCATCTGTGGGGCGCCTATCTTCAATTTAGACTCCACAATGAATCTTCTCCATTATATATGGTAACCAGATATCTCTTTCTCTAAGCTTTATTTGATATCAATTATCAGGATTATTGAATCACATGTAATGTCCTTTGTTTTATTTTTCAAAGAATCTTGCATAGTTTGGAAAATACTTTATTGGGAGACAGCTCCAACTAGAGATCCACTTTTCCAGAGAGTCTTCTTGAACACTTAACCTAAACTGGTCTCTCCTATTTATTCCCTATCTTTTCTGTACATTTGAAACCTGCCTTTCAAATCAACAAGCATTTACTATTTGCTTCTGTCAAAGTCTTTCCTCCCTTTGCCCACTGAACTTCCGCCAAAGCCATTACTTGAGAAAGTCACGTCTAACTGGGTTATTCTGCTTCTCCATTCCCACATATTTTTCCAGCATTTGCACTGCCACTCATAGCAGGTGAATGAGAAGGGTTTGAAACTAGATCTGTGAGATCTGTGATTTAATTAGCAGAAGGAACTACCAGGTAAGGGAATTTTTTTCTACCAATGCAGGATGGCACCTTTCTTGTAAGTTAGTCTTAGAAAATTGGCTACAATAGGGCTTCTTAAACTTTTCCGTTAGAAAACCTTTTCACCTGAGAAATTTTTACAGGACCCCGTCTTGAATCTGAGCCAAGTTGTTTCTGGCAACATTCCTGCCTGTGCATTGAAAAGTGCATATATTGTGCACTTGCAACATGGGCAAGTGCTGCCAGAAACACCTTGGAATCATTAAACATTGATTTTTTCTTAATTTTTGGTCGTTGCATTCATTCAAAAACCTGTTACTCTCACCACTTTTTTGCAACCCCTACATTCAGTTACACAATGTCATGATGCACAGTTTAAGAAGCATTGATCTAGGACACTAAGACCAGAATCACACAATCCTATTTCAGAGGCAGAACTTGATTGTAGGTCTAGTTATTTAAGGCTGCCTCTTAGAAGTACTAGAAGATGCTAATGAATATTCCATGATAGTTGATATCAAGAATTAAGGATCTGAATCATAGAGCCAATGTTTAAAAAACCCTCTCTCCAATGGATGAACAAATGGTGGTATATAATTTTAATGGAATACTAGTGTGCTATAAGAAATAATGAGCACTATGCTTTCAGAAAAGCCTCG
This sequence comes from Sminthopsis crassicaudata, assembly GCF_048593235.1. Lineage (NCBI taxonomy): Eukaryota > Metazoa > Chordata > Mammalia > Dasyuromorphia > Dasyuridae > Sminthopsis > Sminthopsis crassicaudata. The sequence goes on along the minus strand of NC_133619.1, from coordinate 79,545,794 downwards.
AATGATTTATATGAACTGATGCAGAGTGAAGTGAGTGGAACAGCGATATGATTACGAACTGTGAATGATTTAGTGATTCTCAGCCAATAGAATAATTCAAGACAATCTCATAGGACTCATGATGAAAAATGCTATCCACCTCCAGAGAAAGAACCAGTGGAGTGTGGATGCAGTTCAAAGCACCTTATTTTTCATTTTCTTTATTTTTCGTGGGGACTTTTTTTAGTCTGTGTTTTCTTTCACAACATGACTAATATGGAAATATGTTTTGCATGATTGCATATATATCACCTACATCAATTTGCTTGCCATCTCCGGGAAGGAGCAAGGGTGAGGGAGGAAGAGAGAGAATTTGGAACTCAAAATTTAAAAAAAAAAGTTTAAAATTTTTTCTCACGTGTATTCAGGAAAAAAAAAATATTCAAAAAACAAAACTCTCTCCTCTCTATAAACAGGAGTCATCCCTCATTCTCTTCTTCTCTTAGTCTGAAACTGTAATAGGGTTTGACTTTGAGAAAGCAATAGACATCAATTAAGACTTATATACTTTAAAACCTCAGGGGTAGAATGTCCCTCGGGAGACATCATTTGAATCAGGAATTCTCCTTTACAATGTCTCCACAAGTAGTCATGCACACCCTGCTTCAAGACTTTCAATGATGGACAACTCCCTCTCTCCCAAGAGAGCCCATCCTACTAGCTTCTACAGGAATGCCTATTTCATCTGCAATAGCAGCATTTAGCTGTCATTCCAGAAGATTAACTATCTTTAGTTTGGAGACTCTCTTGGTTCTTAAAGGACCCAGAAATCCCTTCTTGAAAGCAAGATACTTCAGCTTTTGCATTTCCTATATGTGGACAGGCAACAGCTTGCCAAATTCAGCATTCAGAAACTACTGCAGCAAAATACATTGTGCTTGATTTATGGGCTCTGACCATAGGAGGTCAATTCCAAATCCCAAGTGGTGGTGACTGTAAGATGATGTCTTACTGGAAACAAAGGTCCAAAAGAACTGTATTTTTTTCCTTCTTCCTGATTCCTTAGGCAATTTAGAAATGGAATTTGTGAAATATTCTGGGTAGAATTCTGGTATTCTATCTCAGAAGTTGGGGAGGGAGATACAAAATAAATAAATGTTTTTTGTTTTTTGGTTTTTTTTTTAACAATATTTGAGACTGGAATTTTTTTCTCTAGATAATGACTACAACCTGGTAGTTGAAATATTCTGCCCACACTAGCCTTTCCCTCTCTCTTTCTGAACTGTGGCCCATAGACCGACCATCCATCCACCTCCATTCTCATCCTCTCCAGCAAGAGAGCAATAACTTAGCTCTTCACTCACTAACTCAGGGCTGGCTGCCTTACTGTGCTGAACAAGAGCCCCAGGCCCCTGCCAGTATATGGGGCCAGGCCCAGAAATCAAACCTGATTTTCCTTACACAGCAGCCACGCCATCGCTAATGACAGGTCCAGCGGGCTTGTGTTCTTTCCATTTTAATTATGAAGCAGGAGTGTAATGAGACTATGTGGCAGGAAACTGCTGTGGAACTTGACAAGGTATTTTATCAACATATTATTATGTCCAAACATAGGCGAGTACGACAGATGATGTATGGCTCCAGATCTGGCAGAGAGCTACAGTGAGTCCTGCTGTTCCTGCACCCACGGGAGTACCCTCGGGGAGAGCTGTTTAACTACTCTGTGAGTGAAACTCCTGGGGCCCAGGTATAGAGGTTAAAAGGCATTTAAAAAAGAGGTCTGGACCCAGTAGAAAAACCCAGAACCACATTTCTTGGTTCCATTTCTAGTAGTCACTAACATTTATGTAGAACTTAACTAAGTGCCAGATACTGTGCTAAGTGCTACACAATTATCATTTTATTTGGCCCTCACAACAACCCTAGAAAATGGGTATTATTATCATTATCTCTATTTTGTATGTGGAGAAAAACAGACACTAAATGATTTAGGGTGAAGGGTTGGCAGCTAGTGAGTGTTTGGAGCCTAACTTGAATTTGAGTCTTCCTGACTTCAAGCTGGTATTCTATCCACCAAGCCAGGATGGCCCCAAGGGATTCCAAATTTCAACAAAAACATTTGTTAAATATCTATAGGCATATTTCAGAGATATTTTGGGTTCCATTCCGCAGTACAATAAAGTAAATATCACAATAAAAAGAGATTCACAATTTTTTTTGTTTCCCAGTGAATATAAAAATTACATTTACAATATACTGTAGTCTATTAAGTGTGAAATGGTATTATATCTAAAAAATGTACATATCTTAACTAAAAGATACTTTATTGCTAAAAAATGCTATCATCCAAACCTTCAGCAAGTCATAATCTTTTTTGCTGGTAGAACATCTTGCCTCCATGTTGATGGCTGCTGACTGATCAGGATGATGGTTGCTGAAGACAACAATGAAGTTTGCCTCACTTATTGACTCTTCCTTTCACTTGAACTTAAAGGCCGTGTAGGGTTTTTAATTGGCCAATTTCCAATATTTTTTTGTATCTCAAGGACTAGAGAGGCTAAAAGAGCAAAATTCAGAAAGGTAGGTTGGTGGAGCAGTCAGAACACACATAACATTTATCAATTAAGTTTGCCATCTTAGATGGACACCATTCATGGTACCCCAAAACAATTGCATGGTGACATTTAAGTTATTTTGACTATATAAATTAATTACAAAGGATATATGAAGAAAGATGCTATCTGCATCCAGAGAAAAAAAGCTAATAAATACAAGTATATATAGCATAATTTCACACTTACATACATATATATATACATACACATACTTCAGGATTCAGCTGAAACACCACTTATAATGTGAGACCTATCCTGGTACCCTCAATTGCCAGTGCTTTCTTCTTCCAGATTGCCTTGTATTAGGTTTATACATGTCTCGTACATACTTATATATCTCACTCTACTCCATATCTGCAATTCTGCCAGGTTTTAACTCCAAATGCGCCTCCCGACTCTATCACCATACTGCCCTCAGCTTCCTCTCCCTTCTGACTGGTGAGTGAACAATCAAACTCCTCCTAATGCCTTACTTTATAGAGGGCTCACTCCATTCAGCATCTCCTGCTCTCCTTGGTTTCAACTCCATGGAACAAGATGATCTTTACTCCGAACCTCTTGGTCTCCCTCAACCTCTTTGCCTGATTCGTTTTGTGTGTTGTCTCCTTCCATTTGATTACAAGCTCCTTCAGGGCAGGAAATGACTTTCTTTTTATTAATTGTTCCTCTAGTGCTTAGTACACTTAATAGTAGACTCTTAATATTTATTGGATTGGATATATATATACATGTATATATATGTACATGTATATATACAAGCTATGGCATTGAAGGTCCTTGTCAAAGGCAGGAATGTAGAGGCAAGAAGGGGCATTGTTTCAGATAAGAACGGATCACTTTAAGGGTAGATGCATCCACTGTGCTTCTGTTGAGCCCTGGATCTCTGATCTCTGCTGCTTATTTCAGGGATGACCTTGGTCACTTCACTTACCCTCTCAAAGCCTCAATTTCCCATTCTATAAAAGGGCAAAGTTGGTTGACCCACCCTGTCTCTAATGTTCTGATTCCCTCATCTGATAGCTTATATAAGGGCTTTTACCTGTATGTAGGGATAAAGTCCTGGGAAGAAAATTCTGAGAGCTGGAGGTTTTTAAGTTCTAAGATATTCAGAAATACAGCCCTGCCTCAGGCTAGGGAGGCATAGATACTGCATACACCTATCTAAATCCCAGCAATGCAGTGGATATAAATTCAAACACTGGCTTAGAAAAGAGAGGTAAGAAATGCCACAAAATGAAAGTGAACTGTAAATCTGAGGAAAGCAAGGTGAGCTCCTGAAGGTAAATGACTTTTTCAATTCTAGTGAGGACAGATCAGGAGTCAGTCTCTCTCCCTCTCTCAGTCTTTTTCTCTCTGTGTCTCTCTGTGTATTTCTGTGTGTCTCTCTCTGTGTCTTTGTCTCTCTGTCTCTCTTTGTGTCTCTGTTGCTGTCTGTCTGTATCTCTGTCTCTCTGTGTGTGCCTCTCTCTTTTCCCTCCTCTTCATTTCACTCTTTCTCCCCCCCCCACTTTTCTTCCCTTCCCCTCTTTATTTGGCATTAGGAAAACAATAGTAACCATGCTAAAGATGCTTTCTTGTTATGCAGCAGAGGGAAAATGCCTTTGTGAGTGAGAACTTGAACAGTTTTTGTCCATTCAGAATTTTTTATCATTTTATCATTTTATGAACTCTGTTGCCCAAATGTAATGAAGTTATCCTTTAAAAAATTATTCTTGCAACCAATGAAAAAAGGGGGCCTTTTACTGCATTCTCTCCTCCTCCCACTTTTATTTTGTAAATCCTAGGTTGTTTTTTTTTAACTGTGTTATTTATATTTACTTTAACTCTAAAAGAATTAAGCTAAACAGAATTTTGCATGAACACCAAAAATAACTGCCATGGAATGAAGCAAGAAAGAAAGTGGGAATAGTTTCAAAGAACTGATCCTCCTGGGTTACACAGGATATCACAACAGCCATGAAAGCTGAGCTCTGGATTTCTAATCCTCACTCTGGTCACCAAGGCACTGAGGAAGAGAGGGAATAAAAGCTCTCTCCCTCATTGGTAAATAGGGAAGATCGATTCTAGGCCCTCTCCCTTCTTCTCTCTTCCAGGGAGTGAATGAAGAATGACTACAGATCCCTCCCCACTCTGATGATTTAAAGGTAATTACTGGAGATGAGCATGGCTAAGTCCTGGGGCAACAGGAGGAGGTGGTGTTCAGAAACACAGTCAAGCTGCAGGTCTGGGAGTACCCATAGATAGCTCTGTAAACATCCTTATAAATCATAGCAATGCAGAGGGAATAAATTCACAGCTCCTGGAAGTGAGTAGTGTCTGAAGATCAGTAAGTCTTTTCAAAACAAATTCAAGTACTAAGACTGCTATTCCAACTCAACTATGGAGCCTCTCAATGGGACTAAGAGACCTGGGATATCGCTCTTTAATATTTTGGGGCTCCTATTCATAATTAAAACGATGAAGACACTTTTTTATTATAGCTTTTTATTTACAAGATATATGCATGGGTGATTTTTCAGCATTGACAATTGCAAAACCTTTTGTTCCAACTTTTCCCCTCCTTCCTCCCGCCCCCAGATGGCAGGTTGACCAATACATGTGAAATATGTTAAAGTATATGTTAAATACAATATATGTATACATGTCCATATAGTTATTTTACTGCAAAAAAAAGAATCGGACTTTAAAACAGTGTACCATTAGCCTGTGAAGGAAATAAAAAAAATGCAGGCAGACAAAAATAGAGGGATTGGGAATTCTATGTAGTGATTCATAGTCATCTCCCAGAGTAATTTCACTGGGTGTAGCTGATTCAGTTCATTGCTGCTCTTTTGGAACTGATTTGGTTCATGTCATTGTTGAAGATGGCCCCATCCATCAGAATTTATCATCATATAGTATTGTTGTTGAAGTATATAATGAGATGAAGACACTTTAAAAAAAATGGTGCACCAAAAGAGGGAAGGAACACTATGATTTTTTTTTAAAGTAAATACTATGACAATAAGGTTATGTGATGATCAACTGTGATGGACTTGGTTCTTTTTGGTAGTGAGATAGTTCAAGGCACTTTCCAGTGAACTTGTGATAGAGAGTGTCATCACATCCAGAGAAAGGGCCATACAGAGTGAATGTGGATCAGAACATATAGTATTTTCACATTTTTATTGCTATTAATTGCTTGGAATCTAGCTTTTTTGCATTGCTATAGTTTATTTTAATCCTGCTGATGCCTTGCAAATGTCTTTGCCCTATAATCCAACTGGGATTGTTCTCTATCCTTCAGACACTGCTCTACTCTATTCTAAAGTACTGTACTCTAAATTTAGGCCCTTCTTTGAGCCCCTTCCTACAAGCCAGGCCATCAACAAGGGAAGAAGAATAATGTGAATCATATAATGGTACTTTCTCCCCTCCCAGCATGTTTTTTTTTTCTTTCTTTCTTTTTTTTTTTTTTTTTTTACCAGTGAATTCTGGTTTCTCTATTAACACCCTTCTCAGAGACCTCATCATAACATGAGGGTGACCCTGGGTCCTTGGAGGCTATGTCAGTTGAAAACAAGCTCTGGCAGATCCCACCAAGCTGGAAAGGTTTTGAGAACAGACTCAATGACAGACTTTATTCATGTCTGCCATCTAAGGACCAGCTGTCACTAAATGTCACCCATAGTCACATGTGCCCTGTGCTCTTAGTCCCCTTGTGCCCTCTTGGGCAGTTTCCAAAATGGAACTAGACTAGCTCATAAAATGACTGATTCAAATAAGTGGTATAAGATCCAATCCAACAGACTCTCTCAGCCTCAGCACTGGTATTATTTAGTGATATTAAGGGAAGGTCTAGGAATGGGGGGGGGGATGGGATACACACCTTTCTAAGACCCCAAATCCCTCATATAATCCTTTTTTCTTTTTCATACAAATTATTGATCCATCTCCTCTCTCAGTGTGAACTCCATACTAATTTACTTCTTGTAATCAAGCAACATAAATACTCCCAGCCACTCAAAACTTATTCTAACACACTGCTAACTCTTTCTCCATATTCATCTTTTCACCATACCAAACCAGTTTTTAACTATCAAGATATCTCCTACCAAACCTAAGACAGTCCTGATGACCTTGAACAAGTACAAGAAAGCAAAAATAATTCTGTTCCAGACTTAGATCTTGTCAGCAATAAGTGCTCCAAGACAATTGCAATGAATTTGGGATGGAATATGCCATCCACATCCAAAGAGACAACTATGGAGATTGAATGCAGATTGAAGCATATTATTTTTACCTTTTTTGTTGTTTTTTTTTTCTTTCTTGGGGTTTTTCCCTTTTAATTTTTTCTTTCAAAACATGACTAATATGGAAATATATTTTGAAATGATTGTTCATACCTATCAGATTGTTTACTGGCTTGGGGAGGAAAGGGAGAAGGAAGAGAGAAAAAAATGGAATTAAAAATATTATAAAAAATGACTATTGAAAACTATTTTTACATGTAATTGAAAAAATAAAATAATATTATGTGAAAAAAAAAAAAAAAGACAATGACACAAGTTCCCTCTGTCCCCTACCAACTTCAGGCTCACAAGCGTACAAACCTCCATTGTTATTAACATTGTAATGCCACAGTCTCCGTGAACTTCCCTACTTCAGTTATTCTGCCCCCAATCTCAGGTTATCATATCACCCTTCCCTCTTGATCATCAGAATAATTGATAAAGACAAAAGATACTTTACCCCATTAGAATATCAGATAATTTTCCCATCTCTGGTGCCTCCCCATTATGTCATCCCCATCCACTCCCCATTATGTCATTGTTTCTTATCACCCTATAAAGAATCTCTGTACCCCACATTTGATACTGGATACTTGGAGACGAGAGTCCGATCCAATCAATTGATTTACTCTCCAATAAATCAAATTATTATAATTCTCTAACCTGTATCTTGCCTCAGTGTCTCTGGCATTACAACATTAATGTCTGACACCAGTAGAGAGACACTCATGACTGAAAGATAGGTCACCAGATAATGAATTGGGAGTGGGTAGGTACGGAGTATGGAATTAGCAGTTCATGAAACTATCTACAAAAGCAAGGGTACTTAGTCTGGAATCCATGGAGAGATTGTAAAGTGTCTATGAACTTGGATGAAAAAAAAAATTAATCTATATTTCAATAATAATTGATTTTCTAATGTATTTTATTCATTTAAAAACATTATTCTGAGAAGGGGTCCATAGATTTCACCCAACTGCCAAAAGGGTCCATTATATGAACAAGATTAAGAAGCCCTGGACTGATGAAGACATTGTCATCTTCCTTAATGGCAAAACCAACAACACTGAAGAAATCACAAATCATTTAAATATTTATCTAGCATTTTCAGGTTTATTATTATCTAGCTAGCTCATATTTATCTAGCATTTTCAGGTTTACAAAGTTCTTTCCTCCAACCATTTCTGCAAACTTTATGACTTCTCAAAGAAGAGAATGATCAAATCCAGAGTGATGAATAACTTTCCTAGGATCACACTTTTGCTAGTCAACCAACAGTCACCCTTAGTCAGCATATAGCTGTAGTTGCTCAGCCTTGGGCAGTTATGTCTACATTTTTCCATCTGGTAGGAATGGTGTCTTAGTGACTCCCACCTCTAAAGTAAAGTAAAGAACAGAACTCAGACCCCAGTTAATTCCTAAAATCTACAATTGTTATCCCAACTTCCTAGTTCCTAAAGCTAATTGTGCCCAATTCAGTTTAGTGCAGCTTTTCTATTACTTGGGAATTTTTATTTTTTTATTTTTGACATAAGTAGTACCTTTAAAGGTCTCTAAGCAGGTGACTAGGAAAAGCCACTGAATGAATGTAGATGATGGTATCAGTGGCACCTGACAATAAAATTGGCTTTCCAAGGCCTTATTCCTGTTTTCCAGCCAACCTCTTTCCAACTTTTTTCTCATTTTATTCTCCAAGAGGTCCTAAAACTGTCTTGAATATGATAATTGACACTTACATAGGGCTTTAAATTTTATCTATTTTCTACAAGAATTATACCTGTTGAGCCTCATAACAATTTTAAAGGATATCATAGGTGTACTACAAGTAACTTCATTTTACAGAAGAGGAAACTGAAGTTCAAAGAATTTAAAATGACTTTGCCATGGTCCCAGATGTAGGCAGGAGCAGAGGTGAGATTCAAACCCATGTTCTACCAATTTTACTGCCTTTCTGAAATAAGAACAAAGTACACATATTTTAAGATCTCCCCTCTCTTTCTCCCAGCCCACTACTGTTTTATAGCCTCACTCATTGTTACAGTCTTGAAGTATTTAAAAGACTGATAGCTCTACAAACTGGTTCCCCATAGCTAGTCTGCCTCCACCAGCAAGATAAGTGGATTGAAGGAAAGGAGGGTAAGTTGGATTCTAAAGGCCTTTTGGCAACACCACAAGGATTTCCCCTTAAGAAACCTCCTGGGAAGGCCCAAAGGTTAGTGGAAATGAAATGTCCCACTTTGAAGAGGTTCATTTGTTTCTAATGGTCAAGGCAAACATAACCCTGTAATTGTTTCCTGCTTAAATAAAGGTCACATGGGTTGTCTCTTGTGGGCATTTTTTAAAACCTCTGTTCCATCTGTTTAATCACACACCTTTTATGGAAGAGAGGAAAAAAATTGCATGGTACTTAATACCTCTCCTCCTCTCTTTTAAGAAAAGCTTTTTAATAACCATAGCAATGGGAGGGGGAATGCTTTCTTTAGCTAAGCCACAAAGTAATGGGATCATTTCAATTGGGATTCCTTAAAATCTCTGCAATCAATTTATTTATACTCAATTAGTCTGAATGCAAACATTGTACTGATGGTCTGAGGTTGTTACCTTATTGGCAGGTACCACCAATACCCCCATCTATATTCATTTAGAAACTTAGAGACCTTTAGAGTAGCTACTTACATTAAAAAAAAAACAAAACAAAACAAAACAAAACAAAAAAACATGAGATTTGTAACAGATGCAAAGGGCATGAAGAAATGATCCTATAATGGATTCATCCCTATCACCACATCCTTCACTGGTGACCCTATGACCTCTTTCAAGGAACACCTGTAGCTATTACTCAAGGCATTCAGCAGGCAAAGGGAATAGTCTCAAGTTCAAAGCTAGATTTATATTTTTGTTCCTTTTACATAAAACTGCTTTACATCTTGGCCCTATTCACTGCATGAATGTTAGAATAATTACCCACTAAGCCAATGGCTAAATATAAAATATGGGAACAAAACAATAAGCTATGATAAAGTGTGAGTATTCTGTTCTGCAATCTACTAACAGCATGAAAGTTGAAAGAGCAAAGTGGTCAACTGTATGGATAAATTTCTGCTTTTCCCACTTTCACTCTACCCTATTGGAGGTGTGGAAAGGCCATGGAGTATAACAGAAAAAGCTCTTAATTTGAATTCAGGGGAATCATCTTTTGACCCCAGTACTATTTCCTACTACCAAGTGACACTTTTTTCTCAGGTTCTACTTCCACATGTGTAAAATGTAAAGCTTTCCATAGTCCTTCAAGGCTCTACAGCCTTAAGCTATAACTCCTATTCTAGAATAACTTTTCCTGTGGTGTAGGGGTTTATCAGTCTAAGAAAATGAACATATAGAATGAAGATGGACAATTCAGATGATGGCCAGAATTTCCTTGTGAACCACACCATGGCTAAATCAACCAACTATGTTTCTTGGGAATGTCTTATTGCTGAATTTTAGGTTTCAAAAATATTAAATATTCAGGGTGGAAAGCTGAGATTCTGTGCTCCTTTCTGAGATTCTATGCTACATCCCACTTCAACCAACAGAATGACTGAATCATGCATGAGAAAGCACAGTGATCAAGGTTTGGAAAGCAAAAACTATGAGAAATGGTTACAGGAATTATGGCTCTTAAGTTAAGGAAGAAAAGATTGAGGAATGATTTGATAATCACCCTCAAGTATAGAAGGGTTCTCACACACAGGATGGTGACCAGCTGTTGTATATCTCTACTAATGTAAGAACAAGAGGAAATGAGTTCAAACTACAACATAAGGGATTTAGGATGTAAGAAAGAATTTCCTGATTTTGAGAAATGTTAAACATTAGAATGAGTTACTCATGGGGACTGTGGAATCTCCTTCTCTTGAGATTTTAAAGAACAGGATAGTTTCTTAGCTGTCTTGAATAATTTAAGCCAACTAGATGACCTTTCAAACTGCTGGTTTCAATGTTATGGATATTTACAAAATATCTTTAAAACACAAAAGAAATTTAAATTAGATTTACATTTTTATCTCCCATCCCACAGTCAGTTTCCTTATAAGCTCCCTGAGGGCAGGGACTATTTCATTTTTGTCCCTATTCCCAATCTCTAGCTGAGATTGGTACATAAGAATTCCTATCACATAAGAATTATTTCTATCGACATCTGTTGATTCATTTATCCACTCATTTGATATCCTTTTATACAAGGGGGAAATATAGAAGGCACAAGATTGTGAGAAGTTTAGTCTAGTAGGAATGATGAGATAGAGACAGAATTGAAAAAAGTAAGTGCCTTAAGAGAGCTCAGGAAGAAGAAATCTCTTTCTAGTGAGGTCTTGAGGAAGGCTTTAGAGAGAAACCTGTAAAAAGTTTCCATTTTTAGGACCCTTAGTATAGGGCCACTTGAGTGTCATACATATGTATGGTCTTTCTAAACAAATCATGCCTTACTCATTGAAGAAAACATCACCCAAGATAACATGCCACAAATAGATAAAAACAAGTATATCAAAATATATGAAAAATAGTCAATCACTAAAAACTGTAGCTCCCACAAATGCATACATTAAAAAAGAAAAAAAAAAAGAAACAACAGCTTGGTTTTAGAATGGTATATTTAAACCTTGTATGTAATTTAGCTACAGTAAAACTAGCTATTATCACTTGTTCTAGAACAGTATGAAGTAGTAGATTGGGGGCTAACTTTGAGTCAGGAAGATCGTAGCTGAATCCCTGCCTTTCAAAAACATACTAGCTATATGAGCATGGCTAAGTTTAGTTAATTTTCCATGTCCAAAGCAACTCTAATATAAGGTACCAGGAATCAGCATCAGTATGAATGGAAGGAATTTTCACACTGGGAGTTACTCAGGCATTCTATCACAAATCTTAGCCAATCCTGAGCAGATGGTTCCCTTCTATGAGATGCAGACATCTGGGAGCCAAGAGGTCATATAAGTTATGAGGTCCAGTCCTCTGTAAAGAAAACTGAGTTAATTCTCTCTTACCTCCTCCAGCCCCTCGAAGATGGATTGACCTGAAACTCAGATTTGTATGTTTCCTATGATTAACTATATCCACTTTGGGCAGGGCTTCTCAGACCCAAAGTACAAATTCTTTGTTGTTGTCTTCTTTTACTTAGTAGAAAATCAAAGAAAGCTCCATTGACTTGTTGTACACCTGGAAATTATTTACCTGGGCCCTCTGGTTCCTACTCCATTGTGCCAGTAACACAAAGGATGCACAAATCCATATGTTTCCTAAGGATCTGTTGTCTTGATTTTCATTAATAGTACAACTATTTTCATAAGGTTCCTTCTAGCTCTGAAGTGATGATCCTAGAAGGGCACACTTGAATTTTTTATGTTAAAACCAAACTAAAGCAAACACAAAGGTTCTCCTACAAAAGCTTACAAATCAACTTAAACTATTAAGATAGTGTGGTTATTTGCTTTCAGATACAAAGTCTATTAGTAACTCCTCTGTGTATACTTTGTTCTTTGGTTAGTGGTTACATCTATTATATTAAGAAACACTATTCTTAATCTCTTAGTATTCATTTAAAACTCTAGCTTTACCCAAAGTCTTTGCTCCAAATGGTCAATCACATTTGGAATAGCTGCAAATCAGTCTACTTTCTGTCAATGTAATTTTCTAGTTGTTAAGAGATCACCCAGAACCTCAAAATACTCTGCTGAAAAGACAGGAAAGAAAAGTACAGTAAGGTACAATGATTGAACCCAATCAAATAAACCACCCATAACAACAAGGGAATCCAAGTGCCCCACTCTAGGATTTCGCCTCTGAATTATGTCCATTAAAAATGTTCTCCCACAATTTAGGCCAGTTCCAATGATCTTATGATGAAGAGAGTCATTTACACTTAGAAAGAGGACTGTGGGAACTGAGAGTGGATCACAACATGGCATTTTCACTTTTTTTGTTGTTGTTTACTTGAATTTTATTTTCTTTCTCATTTTTTTTAACTTTTTGATCTGATTCTTCTTGTGCAGCAAAATAATTGTATAAATTCATATGCCTATATTGGATTTATATTTTTTACCATGTTTAACAAACATACCTTGGATTACTTGCCATCTAGAAGAAGAGGTGGGGAAAAGGGAGGGAAATTGGAACACAAGGTTTTGCAAGGGTCAGTGGTGAAAAATTATCCTTGCATATGTTTTGAAAATAAAAAACTTCAATAACAATTTTTAAATATATAAAAATATATTTTTTAAATGTTCTCCCAAACTAGGTTTAAATCTAGGTTTTTATTCTGAGTTCCTTCCTCCTTTATTGTTAATTCTTTAAAAGATGCTATTAAATAATCACAAAAATGAATACTATAAAAATTATAAAGAATAGGTATGGCTCCAAAGAAAATATATGAGAAGGCAATCCCACCTCATCCCTTTATAGATAAAAGTCCAAAAGATTGTATTTTGCATATATTTTCCTTCTTTATTAAAAGTTATGCTTTTTTTCATTTTCTTTTTAAAATTTATAATGAAATACCTTTTTAAAAATATGAAATGTATCTCTAGGAAAAGAATGAGGAATAATGAGAGAAACTAGTGATGTAAAAAATGACATCAATAAAAACTATTTTTTTTTTTAAAAGATACTATCAGGACAGACAAAATGTTTGCAGATAAAATGACTTGCAATAACTTTCTGGTTTCAACTCTACTAAAAAACTTAAAACTTAAACCAATCAAAATTGGAGTCACAAAATCACAGAATTTTAGAATTGGAAAGGGTGTCCTCAGCCATTCAGTCCAACCCAAGATCAAAAGAAAATCCCCATTACAATCTATTTAGGGAGTAGCCATTCAGTTTCTAGTTGGGGACCTTCAGTGAAGGAAAATTCTCCATCTCTTGAAAGAGCCATATCAACTTTCAGCTAACAGTAACCATAATAGTTTTTCATGGCATCAAGATATAATTTTTCTCTTTGCAATTTTGCTCAGTGCTCCAGCTTCTGCTCTGTGGGGCTAAACAACAGAACAAATTGGGAGTCCTTTGGATTTTTTTTTTTTTTTTGAGTCAAGAGAAACCAAGATATTGGTTTCAATTCAATTTGAGAAACATTAAATACACATTGTTTGTAAGGTATTGTGCTGGGTCCCAGTGATACAAAACAAAGGAGAAAATGCACAGGCCTTCAAAGAACTTATATCCCTTATTGCAGTATATTTGTGGATTCTGTGGAGGGATCAAGTTGGGGTTGTGGGATTATTTTTGGTGGGATAAGGGGACTTGATTTTGTACTTTAAGAACCAAGTCAGGACTGGAAAAAGAAACTCTGAAATCTCAAAGTAAGCTGTTCTTGTAGCACCTCTGGCCTGCAGACAAGAAGGATGTTTAGGGAATATTCCTTTGAAGCAAGCCTGTACTTGGATTACTTCCTAATCATTTGACAGACTCAAGGGCTTCCAACTAGCATCTCAAACTCCTGGGCAAACATTTGAGCTCTAAACCACTTGGCCCCATGCATGCTACATTTGGACCAGGTTAGACAGGGCATCCTGCTGTTCCAACTATTCCCATATGACTCCCTAGCAAATGGGCATGAACTTCATAGTTTAGAAAAAGTTGTTCAAAATCCCCAAACAGTTTGTTTTGGGTATTAATGAAAATTCTACAAGTTATAACAGGATGGGAGCATTCACTTGTCTAAGAGGATGTCAGGAGGGACCATGGGGAGTCCTTGGAGACTGGGCCTTTTCTCCTTCTCTTTCACAATGAGGTCTCTTTAATTTGGTGAGTGGCTGGCTAATTGGGAAGGTGTTGATTAAGGAGATACATCAGTACTTCAGAGCCCTCCCCTTGGGCCTGGAATAAGCAAGGAATTTAAACCACGTTTGCTTTTGCCTGTATTATCCTTACTTTTTTTTCTTCGTCGCTACTTGTCTCTCCAAACTCTTGCCCACCTCATTCCATTTATCTCCCATGGTTGAGAAATTTTCCAATGTCATTGTTAGTTTTTCCACTAAACATTAAAAGACAAGGGGGAAATTGAGACAGAGAGAAGATGAGAGACAGAAACAGGGAGAGAGAGAGAAAAGGAGGGGGAGAGGCGGGGGGGAGTGAAGAAGAGAGAGAGAGAAGGAGGGAGGGAGAAAGGGAGTGAGAGAGGGAGAGAGAGAGAAGAGACAGACAGACAGAAAGTGAAGAGATAGAAACAGACAAAGTGATAGAGACATACATACAGAGACAGAGAAACACAGAAAGAGAGAGATAGAAAGAGAGGGAGAGAGGGAGAGAGAAAGACAGAGACAGAGAGACAAGAGGCAGAGAGAATTAGAGAGAAGAGACAGAGACAGAAACAGAGAGAGGGGGGGAGGGAGGAAAGTGGGAAAGAAATGAAGAAAGAGAAGTTAGATGTTAGAGAAAGCAACTCACTAATAGGAAAGGATGATTGGGTAGTCTTTACTTATTTAAGCACCATCTTTTATGCTACCTAACTCATCATAATTAATGTAGCAACACTCAAGTTAAGGAAAAGAGTGCTCTTTTAAACCATCTAAATGAACAAGAACATACAAGGGAAGAATTTGTGTTAAGGTGGGTGGACCTCTTTAGAAAAGAGCTAAAACACAGAGTGAGCTCTGCCAAAGATTTTCATTCCTGCCTTGAAATGTTTTTCCTTTTTTTCCCTAAGGCCTGACTTCTGACAGTATTTTTCCTCTCTTCTTGCTGGTCCCTTGGCAATTTCTAAGGTAAGGGAGGGAGAAGGGGATTGAGCTGAAACAAATGCTGCTTCAGACGGAAATCCACACTCTTGATGAATTCTTGTTATTTGGTTCTTTCCAATTTGCTTCCCTTCCCCTCTCCCCCACTAAGATGTTGTAGTTTTTTTTGCTATGTTTCGTATTGTTAGCAGCCTGGGGCCTGGTAATGCTCTTAACTGAGACAAGTTAAAAGACAAGAACCAAGTGATGACTTCTCAAGTTCCCCCCCCCCTTAGTTTTTAATTTCAAGTTTATACCTGGAAACAAGCCTATGAGTTTATTTTCTCAGGCTTTTAGATGCCATAGTGGGTTGATGGAAGGAAATTACATTGATGAAACTGTTAGACAGTGATTAATATGAGCCATAACTCACTGCTATATAACAGTTTCAGTCTTCTCTTCTTTCCAAAGTGATGTCCAATTACTTGCTATTGATCAGTGATTGCACTGCACCAAATGGAGTGGCAGCATCAATTCATTTCATCAGATTGAGTTTCAGCCAATAACAATTGATACTTGGCATAGGTTTCCCTGAGATGTTTCTCTCCCACTTGGGAGCTGATTAGCAGGTTGGAGGTTTGTATGAAAAGGATGCCCTACCTATTCTCCTAAAGTACAAATTTTGCTTATGAGTTTGGTCACATACCTGGTAAAGAGAGAAAGGAAGAAAGAAAAATAGAAAGGAAAAAAGGAAAGAAAGAAGGAAGGAAGGGAGGAAGGAAGGAAAGAAGGGAGAGAGGAAGGAAAGAGGAGAGAAAGGGAAGGGAAGGGAAGGGATGGGAAGGAAATGGGAATAAGAAAAAGAAGGGGAAGGGAAGGGAAATGAAATATTATTCTTCCTTTTTTAAAAAAAATTAAAGCTTTTTATTTTCAAAACATACTCATAGATAATTTTCAACATTCACCCTTGCAAAACCTTGTATTCTAATTTTTTTTTTCCTCCTCCCTTCCCCTCACCCTCTCCCCTAGAGGACAAATAATCCAATATATGTTAAACATATGCAATTCTTCTACACATATTTCCACAATTATCATGTTGCATAAGAAAAATAGATTATAAAGGGAAAAATGAAAAAGAAATCAAAATGCAAGCAAACAACAAAAAGTGAAAATACTGTGATCCACTTTCAGTCCCCATATTCTTCTCTCTGGGTGCAGATGGCTCTCTTCATCATAAAACCATTGTGTGAGGGATGTAGAAGACCCTTATCCAAAATGATTACTCAAAGATCACTTAGTAGAAAGCAGAAAAGTTGCTTATTAAAAACCTCCCGAGGATGAGCCGTCCCATCACGAGATAATACAGAGAAAGCTCATGATAAAAAGGCTAAAGAAGAATAAAGATACATAGCTTTTATACAAGAGATTACATCACAAGTAAGAGAGCATTGAGAAGGGCAGAGGGAGGCATCTAATTGGTTGTTGCTATTCCGAGAGATTGGAATGGAAGGTTTCTGTTTCCCTGAAATCACCTGATTTCTAGGAAACAGAAAATCCGGCCTTCAGGCTTAATCAAGCAGATAGTGGTCAAGCTAATAGACTAAATATCGATAAATGTCAAATACTGATGAATGTCATCATCTCAGGTTAAGTAAATATGTTTATAGCTGGCCAAGGCTCAAGCAAATATGGACCTGCACATATTATACATGTCATAGGGGAAACCAGAAATAATGAAAATAAAATACAGAAAAAGAATTCTATAAGTTCTTCACCTTATACCTTTATTCTATACAATTGGAATTGGCCTGAATCACTTCATTGTTGAAAAGAACCAAGTCCATCAGAATTGATCATTGTATAATCTTGCTGTTGCCCTGTATAATAATCTCCTGGTTCTGTTCGTTTCACTCAGCGTCAGTTCATGTAAGGCTCTCCAGGCCTCTCTGTAATACTCCTGCTGGTCATTTCTTACAGAGCAATAATATTCCATAACATTCATATACTTTAACTTATTCAGCCATTCTCCAATTGATGGGCATCCACTCATTTTCTAGTTCCTTGCCACTACAGAAAGGATTGCTACAAACATTTTTGCACATGTGGGTTCTTTTCCCTTTTTTATGATCTCTTTGGAATATAGGCCCAGTAGAGATCAAAGGGTATTCACAGTTTGATAGTCCTTTGAGCATTGCTTTCCAGAATTGTTGGATCAGTTCATAATTTCACCAACAATATATTAGTAGCCCAGTTTTTCCACATCTCTTCCAATATTCATCATTATCTTTCCCTGTCATCTTACCCAAGGATTACTATTTCTTTACCTAAATTATCATATACAATCGATTCTACTCTAACTCTCAATCTGTTGACATTCAATATTGTTCTGCCCTTGTTCTTTATTGATAATCATGTAAATAAATGCTAACAACTACTTGAAAAAAATATAAATCATCTTTAGCATGCAAGTAATGGTTCTGTTCTAAGTCACAACCTATCATACAATTTAAGGCCCCCAATTCACCATCAAAACCTTTTACCTATTTTAACTTCCTGCAAAATTGACTCACAGCAACCCCAGAGACACTCCAAACTTGTCACCTCAAAAGGAGTCTGCAGGCAGGCAAATGGTGCCTTGGAACATATCTATTCCCTTCTTCTACCACTGGGAACATGACTTGTTGGTTCCTTCCCTTCCCCTCAGCTGTTGGTGTGATAGGAACAGAAGACAAGCTATTTTTTTGTTTGTTTGTGTGTTTGTTTGTTTGTTTTTAATTCCTCTCCTTTCCCTCCAGTTTCATTTTACTATTCCTGCTGTGACTGGAGCTTTTGGTTCCATGCTCACTTTTTAAAATCCCAAGTAGTTCCGTCCAGAGCCATTAACCTCGCTTGCTAATGTCGTCAATCATGTGCTTGGCGCATGGTACACTGCTAGACAAATCTAACAACATCTGCCACGCAGTCTACAATTTCCTTTTGATGCCTCACACTTTATTTTCACTTTCATCTCTGCTTTGGAGTGAGATTTATTTCAGCTCCTTTTCAGATGCCAGAGTGCTGGTATCGTGCCCCCCTTCTACTTACAAGGCAGTTTATCTTAAAAAAAAAATTCAGGGTGGCAACAAGTTTGGGGGGAGGAATTTTTGTTACTAACTATCCATGATTGGACACCAAGGCACTCTCCACTGGAAGATTTCTTTGACTTCAAGTAGAACCACACCTGAAAAACCATTCTTTGACTAGTGGAACAGAACAGCTGACTAATTTAAGAAATCTCTGGAAAATGACTATGGAAAGAGAGGAGGAGATTACATATTTTCTTCCTTTCCTTTCCAAAATTAGTGGATGAAGAATACATGCCAGCTAAGTCTGTTTTTTGTTTCTCCAAACCATCTCCTCCTACTCTACTTCCAAAAGGTTTAAGTTTATATCACAATCATTCCTGCTACTTGTCCAACATTAGCCTGTCTTCATATAATTTGACTGTGCCTTTCAAACACCTGAGGCAATATTTTCATTTCCATTCAGTTTACTCTGATTAACTCTTTCAGAAGAATCCTTGGAATCAATAGCTGTGACTTCTCTCAGTGATCTTAATGATTGTTCCTCCATTTCTGGAAGGAGCAGATGTTTCACCTGACCAATGATCATAGGACCATTAGGGTTGAGGCTCTTAGGAGAGAAATTCAATGTCCTGATCTATTTATTCATCAAGGTTGGGCTTATTTTAAGTGGCTACCTCAAAAGTAAAACTTGTCATCATCATTTCATGGCAAAATGTAGGACACAAGACCTAGATAGACAAATTCATTAAAAAAATGCTTGCCTTCATGAAAATGTTCTTAGGTATGAAGAATATGTTTCACTGTTTTCCACAATACATCTATGACTATTTCAATGACTAAAAAAAGTATGCACATGTGCCGCACATAATTTTTTAAAAATATATTCAGGCACTTTACTCTTGGCCTGTTAAATCCAACAGTGATCTTTCTGAATAATGTTATAGTATATATACATATATACTATCTATCTATCTATCTATCTATCTATACCATATATATACCACATATATACTATATATACCATATATATTTTATACATACATATGGCAGACATATATGTATACATATACACATTTATATAGACAGATGATATATGTGTGTTTATGTCCCACTTATCTTCACCAGGCAAGATTTTAAAACATAAGTTTCGAACCAAGAAAAATATTTTAAGGTCCTATCCAAAGGAGCTCTAGAATTGTAAGTCTTCTGATGAAAGAGAAAAATCAGGAGGCTAACCAATTTAGGCAACACTCCATCTATTGCAAAGAGCATCACAATTCTAAAGGGCTCTCAAATATTTAATAAAAAATGCAGTAATAGGCTTAAGTGAAGGAGGCAGTGGGATAGGAATCGTATGATGGCTGTGATAAGAGAGGCCTGTAATTGAGCTGGTGTGAAAGAGCAGGGTCTGCCCTCAAATATAGTGATATTACATTTTTTCCACTTGGATGCCCTCCCCAAGCACACTAATCCATGGATCTGAAGGGGGATAATCCACTGACATCCAATTTTCTGAGAGAACTCTTTTCCCCCCTTTCTGAATGAGGCAATTTGTTCACAGAGTAGTCCAAGTGTTAACTCTTTCTCAGCTAAATGGACTTCACAAAAGGAAGATTAATACTGGCATTGGAGATTAGGGACACTAATACAGAAAACTTGATCAGATGTCTTCCTGATTTCCAGTCACATCCTCTTGTCCAGGAAAATAGCAAGAGAAAAAAAAATCCAGTTTCCTCTACCATCGGAGCAACAAGAACAACAACAAAAAAAAAGCTTAATATCAGACTCACAAAAACTAATAATTGAGTATTCAGTGTGGACCAGGCAGAGGTCCCTTCATTCCCTCTCATTAACCCAACTTTTGAACTACTTAAAGTACAGACTCCAGCAAAACTGTCAGAAAAACAGAAATCCAAAGAGTAGCTCTAAACCCACCATTGTCCTGTATTCTGGGATATATGGTTGTTGGGAAAGCTGCTGCCAAACTTCCTTAAGAAAACCTGTTTTCTCAATTCAGATAAAGAGTATACTGGTTCAGAAGTCAATTGAAAAGAATTTACAGCGCATTTGCTATGTGACAGAGATTGTGAGAAGTACTAGAGGGATAAGTGATGAATTCTGATTGTCCCTTACCTCCCAAAAGATGCTCTACACAGGAAGAGAAAAAAATTACTTAAAGTTTTAGAAAAACCATCACTGAGCCTAGTCTAAAGTAAGTCTAAGGTTTTTGTTTTTTTAACTTATCTGTATCATGGATGTCTTTGCCAGTCTGATGAAACCTTGGAGATCTTCTTAAAATGGTGTTTAAAATGAATAAAATATATAGGATTAAAAAGGATATATTAAAATACATTTATCAAAATATTTCTTTAAAAACAAACAAATTAATAGACCTCCAACACTTAACACAGTGCCTGGAATACAGCAAGCACTTAATAAATAGTTGTTGACTTGATTTGATTCAGTAAGTTTTTCTGGGTAAGACTAACCAAGCAGAGCAGGCATGTGATTATTGTTATTGGTCCAATTTCAAGGAGGAACAATGATATCCAGGAGTGCTGGCATGTAATAAATTAACTGCAAGGATCTCTGAGTGCCATTTCAAGATTGGGTAAACCAACCAGAAGATCAGAATTCAAAAGAAACAAATTGTGAGAATATAAGACAGTTGAGTCTAAAATAGCAGTAATAAACCTGGGATCTGTGAACTTTAAAAAATAATCATGATTATTATATTTCAATGTTATTGGTTTCCTTAGTAAATCTGGAAAATTATTGGAGATTAAGTTCACTAACACACACAAAAATGGTCAGACGCCTTCCTAATTTCCAGCCACATCCTCTTCCAGGAAAATAGCAAGAGAAAAATAGCATCTCAGAGATGTCTGTCCTCTTCTGGAAATTCAGTTTGAAATAAATCCCTATCTATTCTTCTCATCACTGAAATGATAAGTAAGTTGATCATTATTGTTCTATCAAATGAGTTTCTTTCTAGGGACAGAGCGCATTGGGAATTTTAGCTCTAAAATGGAGAAAGTAGCAAGAGAAAAATGTCATTTATTTTATGCATTAAAAAAAAAAAGTGGTTTGTTTTTTGTTTTTTGGTTTTTTTTTTTTTTTTTCTGGGAAAGGGTCCATAAACTCAACCACACTGCCAAAGGGGTCTGTGAAACAACAACAAAAAAAGTTAGAAAGCTCTAGCTAGAGTTTCAAGCAAGGGCATTTCAGAGCAGCAAAGCCATTTTCAAGTGTTATTGAAACTGGACCCATTAGGCATCTTCATATAGTTCTCCCACATGAGGGGCATGATGAGTAAGCACTTTAGGTGGCTGCCAGAATATTTAGTGGTTCCTGCTACCAAATCACTTTCTGAATCAGTCTGCAGCCTTGGCTGCTTAGGCAGGCAGTCCCTATGATTTATTCACCAGAAAAATCAGTCTCTTTCTTTCGGAAGTTGAAAAGGTGCTTTTTAGAACAAAAAACAGGAAGCATTGTTCCCCACACCCCTCACCTGGTCCAGGGTCCCGGAAGAAATAGATGAACTCTAGCACACCAACAATGTGCTCCATTCCCCATTATGTCAACAGTTGTGAACGTCACAGGCATCTTTCTGTGACATGGAAATATGACTGAAACTTTTCACATGAGGAAAGGAAATGAGTCATTTAAGGAAGTCTTTCCCATCACCTAATTCCCTCCAAATTGGGGGCTGGGGTGGACTTTCACTAAAAATACAGAAGCAATCTAAAAATATGTTTTGTCAGTTTCTCTCTGCATCAGGAAATCCTGAGCAAAGAGAATGGTGACCCAACTGGTACCTATGTCATCAATTGGTGCTCATCAAAATAGCATCTCCAGACTGCCTTTCCTTTTCTGAAATTCAGTTTGAAGTAAATCCTTATCCATTCTTCTCTCTAATGAAATGATAAGTAAATTGATCATTATATTTTTATCTAATGAAATGATAAATAAATTGATCATTTTAGTTTTATCAAACAACTTTCTCCTTAGGGAAGGAGAACTTTTGGGAGCTCTAGCTGAAACATGTGTACACAAACTTTTATTTCCTGTCTGCTTGACTTCCTCCCATCTCATTACCAGTGTACTGTCATTTTCCAGAAGAGGAAAAGAGTATGCAGGAGAGCATGGCCTTCAATGTCTTGGGTGGGACACAACATTTGACCTCTAAGAATGAGCCCAAATGAAGCAATTTATTATGAAGCATCTGACAGGGCCCCAGTCCTTAGATTCTGAGTTCCGAGGGATTTTTGTTGTTTTATTCTTTTTTTTTTTTTTTCCTTTTGGAGATGGCAGCTATTTCTCCTTCACTTGGAGTCCCAGTTTTGTCTCCTATATTGTTAAAGGTGCAGAAGATCTACTGAAGGTCAAATATCAGAGTGATCATTTTTCTTGGTTGTTGAAGAGAATATCCATAAAGGCTGGGCCATCCTAGATCCTTCAAGCCCAGACCATAGCTGAGAAGAAAGCCAGGGAAGCCAAGGATAATTCCTATTCCTGATCTGTGCTTCTGAGTCACTGATAAAAAGTCAGGGATAGAATCCCTGACTTTTCAGTGCAACAGAGATGCTTTACAGCACAATGAGGAGTCTTCAAATGCTTGTAATTGAATCAGAAAATCATCACAATTGCAGGTAGCTTAAGGAAAATGCTGGCTCCATTAATACACTCGAAAACTTAAGAGTTAGGCCACTACTAACTTATTTCTACTCATTCTTCAGGCAGTTATCTTTGTTTCTTCTTGTCTCGAAGAAACTAAGAATAGGGCCATACCTATGGCCTATACCCTGTGGAGAGGAACATAATTCATAATGCTACCATTAATTGTACAAATGGAATTTCCTTAAAATGAATACAAACTGCTGCTTAGAAGGATGTAAGAACAGAATAGGACAGGGTAGGACCTACCCACAACCTGATTTTTTACAATTATTTTTGCTAATTAGGTGCTACCATAAATTCTTATATTTCGAGGCTGCTAAAGAACTATAAATGTTGTCAATACCCTCTAAATTCAAACTTGGCATCCTGGGGTCAAATGCCTGTCATTCCACCCTACTTAGTGCTCTGCAATGAAGTTATCATCATTTGGTTCTATGAGTCATGCAAAGAAAGAGACAGATGCTTCCTATTGCAAAGGATTCAGAATCGGATCCGGTCCTTTCTCAGTTCCATTCCCTAGCAGTCCAAAAGCAAAGTACTAGACCAGAAGCTAAAACTTAAAAAGTATATCATCAATACAGGTAGACTTCTGAGCAGCCCTAGATGACAATTCTCCAAAATGTTTCCAAAGTGAATGTCTGTATTTATGTTTACAATACAATCCTGCTGTCTAAATAAAGTCTAATGGCTATTTCTCATTTTGAGAAGCTATGAGCTGGGAAATGTCTCCATCCATTTATGTGAGGGAAAAAAATAATGGTTAGTCTAGGAAAACCCCTGGCAGAAAAATAAAAAGCAGAATTTGATAAGAAGAATCAAGAAGGGGGTGGGGTGGAGAGGAAAAGGGACCTAAAAGGTTAGGGGTGGTAGTCCCTTTAGAATGCTTTTATCCCTCACTCTATTATGGCTTAGTTAGTAAAGTCTAATGCAGATGGGAAAACTGGAAGCAAATGAGTTATTGTTCCCTTGGGGAAATCCAAAGAGAAAGGACTGTTAAGAGAATAACCCTGGTGGAGCCAGATGTTAGTTGGGCTGGACTGCTGGTGTCTGGCATTCCAGAGGATCATCATGGATTCCCTATAGAGGGAGGGAAAGTGCCCCCATCCCAAAATCAGAAAGGTGGGAATGAAAAGCAGTTGTGAGGAGACTATTATAT
Source organism: Sminthopsis crassicaudata (assembly GCF_048593235.1). NCBI lineage: Eukaryota > Metazoa > Chordata > Mammalia > Dasyuromorphia > Dasyuridae > Sminthopsis > Sminthopsis crassicaudata. The sequence goes on along the minus strand of NC_133619.1, from coordinate 79,521,335 downwards.
ACCCTTGAAGTTCTAATCTCATTTATTTAGTGTTTTTCCTTCAGTCTAAAATTTGGATTTACTGAAGATGGTGGCAAGGTGCCATTTCCAGATCAGTTGGCACACAAAATTTAAGATCACAGTAGAGATGGTGATGAATAGAATCTAGGCTCTAGCTATAGTCAAAACCATAATTCTCAACACGTGCAGAATCAGACCCAGCCTGAAAATGTCAGATTCCGTTTCATAAATTCTAGCATACCGCCAACCTGGCCAAAATTATTATTACTACTTAACATTTCTAGTAAGCCAACTGAGCGCTCCGGCTGCACAGAATGTCTGAGTAAGATTTCTGCCCTCCTCCCCAATGGGCTTCCTGGATCAACACTTATTAAGTGAGGGGGGAGTGGGTTTTGTTTGTATGGTGATGACCGACTCTTGACTCTAGGGGGCAGTGTGCACACAGATTTGAAATTAATACTAAAGTCAGGAACAACAAATGAGATTTGGGAGGTGGAGTTTTTTGTTTTGTTTTGTTTTGTTTCCTTTTTTCTTTTTCCGCATGAGAAGCAGGATACAATAAATGAAGTAGTTGTTCTTGTTTGTTGTCGTTGATGTTATTGCTGTTTGTTGAACAAGTGAAAGAAAGGTGATCCAAGGACGGATGAGATAGAAAAAAACCAAAAACCTGATGAGATAGACTTGTAGCCAAAGATTGACATCATAAAAATCTCAGGCACCACCAAACCCAGCTCAACGACGTCCTATTTGTTTTGTCTGCTTGTGGAATTTAAGCATTTTCCCTACTTCTTGTTTCCTGAAATCTCTGCAGAATAATATTATCATGATGCTATTATATACAAATGATATTTATAGGAATAATTATGGATATTCCATATATAATAATGATATATATAGGAATAATACAATTATGTATGCTATATGTACATAAGATTTATATATATATATATATATATATATATATAATATTATAATACATTATACATAATGGTATTTTAAGTTTTCCAAGGTATTGATTGGCTCAAGAACTAAATGAAGAAAAGGGATGATTTGCCCACTAGTAACAATAATTACTCATAATTTTTAAATGGAAACAATAATGATTTTACCATATTTCTGTGTTTATACATACCTCCCAATACACTAAATCAATTGACATTTACAGTAACCCTTCAAGGTAGGCAGGACAGATAATAGGACCATTTGGGAGATGAGGAAACTGAGGCAAGAAGTTATACAATGTTGCCTAAATTCTCTACACAAGGTTAGCAGAGTCAAGAACAGTACCAGGTCATAAGATCACCAATTCAGAGCTAAGAAGCAACCTTAAACAACATTTAATCCAAGCTCCACATTTTACAGATGGGAAAACTGAGGTCCAGAGAAGCATGGTGATTTGTTGAAGAACACAGCAGGTATAACGAGAAAAACAAACAAACACTGAATTGGGAATCAGAAGATCATCCTCTCCTATCAGTGTGACCCTTAAAACATGGATTTACCTCAATGGGTGTGTTAACTCATCTGTAAAATGGACTAGATGATCTCTAAGGCCCCTTTTAGTTCTAGATGTATAAACTAAGTAAATGCTAGCAAGAGAACTCACAGGCAGGTAGCTAGTACAATGTATTGAGGGCCTGCCCTCCAGTCAAGAGGACCTGAGTTCAAATACAAACTCAAATACTTATTAGCTCTGAAATTGGGCACTTAAGTCTAAGTGATCCTGCTTGCCTCAGTTTGCTCATCTCATTTTACAGATGTAGATGTAGATGGAAATGGCAAACCCCTCCAGTATCTTTGTGAAGAAACCTCCAAGAAGGTGTCACAAAGAATTGGATAAGGACTAGAATGATTCATCAACAAAACAAGTGAACTTGGGTCCCCAGCCCTCTTTCCTTGACACTAGACTGAAGCTTTCTTTACCCCAACAAGCTACAACCACGTGAAATTTACTTGATTCTACAGTATTAGGAAAAATATTCTCAGAAAAAATATACATCTCCTTGATCCCCACAATATCCCTGCTGCTCCTCTCCTTTCTCCATCTTCCTTCAGGTGGTCTCTAGCACTGGTAGCTGCATTAGAGCCTTCAAGGAAAACATTTAATGCCATTGTTGTCTCTTGGCATCTTTGATGGAATCTGGCCAGTCATCGATCCACAGGAGTCATCTCAGCAGTGCTACTGCGCTCAGTCTCTGGTTCCAGCTTGTATAATATTTCTGATAATAAGGGGGTCTAAATGAAGCATCCTTTAAAAGGCCTTCACTGTTAATTTGGCATAGGGAAAAAAGCCAGCATATTAGACAAGGTTTTCCAGTCACACTGCCTGGGCTGTATAGACTCTTTGAATAGATGTATGTAATGAGATTACCTAAAATGGAATTCATTACCTGACTTAAGATTTATTGCTTTTTAACTAGAAATATAAGGCTACGCACTCTCCCGGCAGAATTGGTTAGGAGACTGTTCTCCATTTCTCTATTCCGGGCAGGGTAGGGACTTCAATGAAAAGTAACAATGAGGTGAAAGCAGACGTTGGTTAGTATTCTGAGTGGAGTGGGCAGTGTCGTAGTTTCATTGAAGCTGGACTGGGAATATGTCAGGCTCTAATGGCTCATCTCTATTTCTCCCAACCTTCCTGCAGAGCACTGAGGTAATCACCCATTCACATAACTGGGAAAACTCAAGGTAGAGAGAGGTTCCCAAGAACTGCTCCATATTAAACTGATTAATGTTAGAACAGCAATGTTCTAAAATTTACTACACATGCTACAAAGAGGAGGGCTTCGCATGGAGATTTGCAGGAGCCAGTTGTCCTAAATGGCTTGTCCATGTTGGCCAAGACCTCTAGATGTGTTCATAGGTTAGTCTTCTTGGCACTTCCACAGTGCCTAAATGTTCATCAATTCATTGATTGTTAGATCTACATTATTATCACTACATAAATTTTCAAGAATCTATTGTGGATAGCATGGAACTAGACTCTACAGAGGATAAACACAAAAGATACAGTATCCTTGCCCTGGGTGGCAAGTCAACAACTCTTGCCACAAATGCTAAAGAAGGATACATCAAGTTGCTTTGCCTTGATGCCTCTTCTGAGGAAGCAATAGGATAGAGAGAAAATTTTTAGATTTAGTGAACTCAGATTCAAGTCCCTCAATCCTAATTTATTTTTTTAATTTTTAACACACATTGCTTTATGAATCAAGTTGGGAAAGAAACATCAGAACAAAAGGGAAAAAACAATGGGAGAGATAAAAAACAAAACAAAACAAAACAGAAAAATAAGTGAACATAGTATATTTATAGTTATGGATTTATGTTATATTATATATATGACATGCATATATATAATATATATTATAGATTTATATTCAGCCTCCTTAGTACTTTTTTCTGGATCCAGATGGAATTTTTTTGGACAAAGTCTATTGGCATTGCTTTGGATCACTGAATCACTGAAAGAACCAAGGCTTTCATAGTTGATCCTTGTACAATTTTGCTGTTATTGTGTACAATGTGTTCCTGGTTCTGCTTGTTTCACTCAGCATCAATTCATTCATATAAATCTTTGCAGGTATTTCTAAAATCAGCTTGTTCATCATTTTTGTAGCGCAATAATATTCCTTTACTTTCATGTACCACAACTTGTTCAGTCATTCCCTATTTGATGGACAGCTACTCATTTTTCAGTTTTTTGCAACCACAAAAAAGAACTGCTCCAAACATTTTTGCACATGTGGGTCATTTTCCCACCTTTATGATTTCCTTGGGATTCAGACCCAGTAATGGCACTGCTGGGTCAAAGGGTATGCACAATTCGATAGCCCTTTGGGCATAGTTCCAAATTGCTGTCCAGAACAGTTGAATCATGTCACAATTCCACCAATAATGCATTAGTGTCCAAATTTTCCCACATACATTCCAATATTTATCATTATCTTTTCCTGTCATCTTGGCTAATCAGAAACATGAGTTTTTTTTGTTTTTTGTTTTTTTTTAAACCCCCTCAGAGTTGTTATAATTTGCATTTCTCTTATCAATAGGGATTTAGAGCATTTTCCCATATAATTATAAATGTTTTTAATTTTATCATCTGAAAATCCTCTATGCATATCTTTTGACCATTTATCAATAAGTAAGAAGCAGTTCCTTATATATTTTACAAATGAGACCTTTATCAGAAATACTGGTTATAAAGATTTTCCCCCAGCTTTGTACTTCCCTTTTAATCTTGTTTCTGTTGATTTTGTTTGTGCAAAACCTTTTTAATTTAATATAATCAAAGTTGTCCATTTTGCCTTTCATAATGTTCTCTAGTTCTTCTTTGGTCATAAATTCCATTCCATCCAAAGATCTGTTAGGTAAATTATCCTTTGTTCTTCTAATTTGTTTATGGAATCCTTTATACCCAAATCTCATATTCATTTTGACATTATTTTGGAATGGGATGTGAAATGTAGGTCTATACTGAGTTTCTGACATACTATTTTCCAGTTTTCCCAGCAATTTTTGTCAAATAGTGATTTTTATTTCAGAATCTGAATTTGGAGGTTTATCAAATACTAGATTGCTATAGGCCTTGATTATTGTGTCAGTTTAATTAGTATGGCACTGAACAAAATCCCTCAATCCTTAAAATGAGAGGGCTTCACTATATGATTTTTGATGCAATTAACTGTTATTGTTCTCATCAACACCCAATATTTTCCCCACCCATTATCTTTACTCTTCAAGTTCTCTTTTACCTTGTTATATGATAAATATTGCTGCTTGCTGTTCTATGAAATTGCAACCTGCAAAAAAAGTGCAAAAATGTCATTATAGATTGTTTTCTTGGTTTATATGTATGGGAGATAGAGATAGAGATAGGATTAAATTAAAACACCAAACCAGTAGGAATGATAAGCATATTACATAGGAATTCTGGGTGAGATTCCATATATTGGCTCCCTCTCTAGATTTTTGTGCCTTTGAAGAAAATTCAAATATCCTCTTTAGATTGTAAGCTCCTTGAGAGAAGGGTCTTTTACCTCTTTTGAAAAGGAAGTTTCTGGTACAAAGAAAATGAGTACTAATATATATTGGTTGATTGGTCCATGTCCTGTGATGAAAACATACCTCAAGTGTTGCCGTACTAAATTTTGGATTTGGTTCCATTTGATGTTTAAGAACTTGATATTATAGAATAAAAGGCTCTCTTCCCAGTTTTCTATAGGTTATACTCTCAATTTTTAAGATTTGACAGCAGAAAAAAATCACCTGAGAAATACATGGCTGACCTCAAAAATTCTAAGATAAGCTACCTGTCCACATTTTTGCTATTTTTTAAATTCACACTTAAACCTTATGAAATATTTGGACCCAGGGGAGGCATTGTGATATACTGACAAGATCAATAAACTGAGAAACAGAAAATTGGGGTTTTAGTCCCAATTCTGTCACAAAATTACTCTATGACCTTGCAAGTCACTCCCCATCTTTGGATATCTGTTTCCTCATATATAAAATGAGACGGTCTCAAAGGTCCCTTCTAGCTCCAAAGATCCAGAATTATAATTTTCAAAATAGAAAAAAAAGCTTATATCCTCACTTGATACTCCAGACATTTTTACAATAATCAAATATAATAAGAATATCAAAACACAACTTGGTGTGGTGAAAGGAGCATAGAGGATGTTGAATAAAATACTAGGCTTCTATAGTTGTGACCTTGAAGAAATATGTGGGCTTCACATTCCCATCTATAAAATGAAGGGATTTCTCCAGAGCAGGGCTTCTTAAACTTTTTCTATTTGTGACCCTTTTTCACCTAAAAACTTTTTATGTGAGCCTGGCATATAGGTATATAATAGGTATACAAATCAAACGTTTACTGATAATAAGTCATAAAGAAACCTATTTTAAAACAATTCTTTGGTCTACACATACACACAAACATATATAATTTCACCATTTATTAAAGACAAAAAAGCAAATTTGCATACTAATGCAATTGGTGTGCTTTTTTTATTTTTACATAAAGAATTAAATCCTGGCAGAAAATTTTGATACCTTTTACTGTTGCCAAATTTTGCACAACTCCCACATTCAATTACCCCATGTGAGGTTGTGATCCAACAGTTTAAGAAGAAGTTTGCTTTAGAATACATTGAGGTCCCTTCTAGCTCAAAATATATGACCAAATGAACCCAGACTACCTGCATCTTTCAGCTGTTAATCAATTTAGATCACAAATTGGCTTGTCATATAGACAAAATGCAAATTCCTCTATTTAGCTTTTAAAGACCGTCAAAATATAACTGAAATCTATCTTTCTAATCTTATCTCACTTTACTTCCCTTTATGTACTATACTCTCAATTCAAAGTGCCTTCCTTGATATTCTTCACCCAGGATGCTCCACATTACTCTTTTCCTACCATCGTACAAGCCATCCCCCATGCCTAGAATGCATTCCCTCCTTCCTTTTTTCACTTTGCATTTCCAGCTTTTTTCAAAATTCAACTCAAGGACTACCTTGGACATGTGGCCTTCCCTGTTACATCCAGTTCCTAGTAATTTCCCCTGCCAAAACTACTTTATGTTTATATGTATTATATTGTATTATGCTTACTTGTGCATAAATGCCATATGCCCCTAATAGAATGTAAGTTCTAAGAGGCAGGGACTTTTTCCATTTTTCCCCCCTTGTTTTTTGTTTTGAAAACAAAAAAGACAAAAAAAATAAATAAACCCAAACAAAAAAAAAAACAAAAACAAAAACAAAAAAAAAAACCCTCTGTTCTTCTCCCTCCCTTTTGTCACCAAAAGAAAAGTATATCCAAAAAGTACTTTTAAAAGAACAAAAGCAGTCAAGAAAGGTTATACAAACAAAACAACTTTCTAAGCTACAAGTCAATAATAATTTAATAAGTTAAAATGAGAAGCAAGGAACATACAATAAAGATATGAAATCTCCTGTACAATCTTCTTATTTTGTTCCATGTATGGACAAATGCCCCTTCTTTTTGGTATTTATTAAAGCAAAATAAAAATGAAAATTATACATATTTTTCAAAGCAGCCCAGTCACAATTAAACACCATCAGAGTTGAAGAGGCATAGTCATTGCCTCCCACTCTCTGAACTGTAACCTTCACAGTCTTAGACACATTATCCATTCTCATATTTTTCTTACTGTTTAGTACAGGGCTAAGCACATATTAAGTGCCCAATAAATACCTGTTGATTGATTCTACATTTTTTTCCAACTGTGAAGGTCAGAGCAAATGGATGACCTTTTTATAAGCTTCTAAGTGATCCTGATCATGGATTCTGTTAAATCTCCAGAAAAGGAAATTTTAGAATAGAGGCTTCTTCTTGCAGTATATGCAAGGCAGTGTGATAATGATGTGATTGAGGTACCAAATGATGAGATTAATCTTCAGGCACCAAATATTGGGGTCATCCATAATGATGAATTCACAATGACCACTTTCTTTTCCAAAAGGGACATTTATTTAGGAGAAGAGGTTATAGACAAAATGAAAAGATACAACAGGCATCAGGTATAATAAATATGGAAGAGCATATAGTTAGATAGAAAAGTGGTTTTAACAATTAACAATGGAAAAGACAAGTTCCCTAGAGAAATTCACAATTAACCAAGAGAAAGGGAATACACCATGAGGTGGAAGTATTCCATTGATTGGCAGGCTAAATCCATAGAGAAATTTAGCATCCTAAAAGAATTAGTTAGCTATAAAAAGAGAAAGATACTATGAGGCATGGTGGGGGGGGGATGAGAGAAAAGACATCATGAGGCATGGGGGAGGGATGAGGAGAAAGACACCGTGAGGCAGAATGCTGTCTTGAGCTAATCCCAAAAAATATTCAGTAAAGATAATATGAACCATGGACAGATTTATAGAGGAAATTTAACATAACTTGGCTTTCTGATTGGATACAATATAGTGGGGTTACCAGAGACCTCCAAGGGGAGTGGGACTGTAAGATTGAGCTAATCTCCATCAGTGCCCTTCCCTGCTTGCCTCAGGGAGCAATCTTATCAGTACTTTAGGCTTTCTCGGCTAACCCTACCTAATGACTCAGGACCTCATCAGTTCAGTGGAAGGAGTTCTGGGGTCTAGTAGTAAGGGATTGTGACTCAAGCCCCAGCTGTCACACAGGTTTGCAATGGGACCTTTAAAAAGGTTTGTTTTGTTTTGTTTTTTAACATCCTTTGGCATTGATTTTCCTATCTTTAAAATCAAGGAATTGGACTAGATCTGAACCAGCTCTAAAACTATGCATCTATCAATTCATATCTCTATCTCTTGTCTCAGTGCCCACCAAGCACATGAATCTTTACCTTTGCTTAGTGTAGCTTTTTAGATGTCTTATATACTTAAAACAGCCAATTCAGCTAAGTATGTCCCTCATTTTACAGATGAAGGATCAGAGGATTTCCTCTAAGATCACATGGAATCTAATTCTTCTGACTCCTAGAAATGAGAATTCATAAATTAGACGATTTTCAAAGGCATCTGGTTCTAATCCCTATTCAAAACATATAGCTTTTCTACAATACCTACAAAACACTCATTGTTATCTCATGTTCGGGACATTGTCCCAAACTTGGATTCTCCTAGATTCTGACATGGATTAAGGTTAGACTCACAGCCTAAGAGAAAAAGATCAATTTTAGACTTAACACATTTAATAATTTTCCAAATGCCATCCAGACTATTCTCAACTTGTTTGTTATCCATTTGTACTGAAGACCTATCCAAGATCTGTGTACATAAAGGTATATATCTATGTGTGTATGTATGTATTTATAGTGTAAGTATATGTATATATATATGCATGAATGTATTATATATATATATATATACATACATATAGTATATATAAACATGGGGTATTCCAAAATTCTTAGTAAAGTTTTAACTATTAAAACATAGAGAGATACAGATATATATATATATATATAGATATAGATATAGATATAGATATAGATATAGATATAGATATAGATATAGATATAGATACATACACACACACACAAACATATTCCATCTTACTGCACATCACCACATGAAAAATAAGTATTCTTTATAAGGCAATACTATTGAGCTAGAAGAAATGAGGAGTGGGGAAATTTCAGAAAAACCTGGAAAGGCTTACAAACTGATGTTGAGTGAGGTAAGCAGAACAGGAGAACATTGAGCACAATAACATCACCATTATATGATGATCAACTATGATAGATTTAGCTCCTCTAAGCAATACAAAATAATCCAAGAGAATTTCAAAAGACAGATGGAAAATGCTATCCATATCCAGAGAAAGAACTATGGAGTCTGAGTATAGATTGAAGCATATTATTTTCACTTTTTAAAAAAATTGGGGTTTTGACTTTTCTTTTTCATGTTTCTCCCTTTCTTCTGATTCTTTCACAACAAGACTAATATGGAAATATGTTTAACATCATTGTACCTGTATATCCTATACCAATTGACTTGCTATCTTGGGGAGGGAAGGGAAAGAGGATGAAAAATTTGGAACTCAAAATCTTATAGAAATGAATGTTGAAAACTAACTTTACATGTAATTGGAAAAAATAAAATGCTATCAAGTGAAAAAGGAATAGACATTCTTTTGCCATTTAATTTTTGCTGTATGTATCATTTATCTGAGCTCTTTTTTATTATCATGGATTTCATTAAGAAGTCAAACATAGTAGGCACAATATCATCAAATAATGTGATATTATGAAAGACATCACCAGTAAAGATTCTATTCCACTTGGATTCTGTACAGTGATGATCAACACTTGGTGCATATACATCATCCTATTGTATGCTTTCCTTGAAATGTTTGATTAGAGTATGATTGAACTAAGTTATTTCTGGTTAGAGCTAGCAAGGAATTATATATTATTATATATTTATTGGAGATATATTGGCGGAACTTTTTTTTTTTTTTTTTTTTTTTTTTTTTTTTTTTTGCTGAGGTAATTGGGGTTAAATGACATGCCCAGGGTCGCACAGCTAGAAAGTGTTAAGTGTCTGAGACCAGATTTGAACTCAGGTCCTCCTGACTTCAGGGCTGGTATTCTATACACTGCACCAACTAGCTGCCCTTGGTGAAATATTTTAAAGCTGGATTTTGCTGTGTCAGCTTAAATCACTTTTTTTTTTTTTTAATTATAGCTTTTTATTTACAAGATATATGCATGGGTAAGTTTACAGCACTGACAATTGCCAAGCCTTTTGTTACAATTTTTCCCCTGCTTCCTCCCTCCCTCTCCCCCAGATGGCAGATTGATCAATACATGTTACATATGTTAAAGTATAAATTAAGTACAATATATGTATACATGTCCAAACAGTTATCAAATCACTTTTTAAGAAATTAATAAAAATAAATATGGGACAATTTCATATTCTTTAAGCCTTTCATACAACTATGTGACCATGAAGACATAGTTTACTATAGAAAATTATTTGCAAAAGTCTGCTGTCATCTAATATTTTCATTAAGGATATCCACCATTTAACATTCATATGTTATTCTAATGAAGATTTTCTAAAGATAAGAAAGTAGATATGTGGGTTAGTTGTAACTGTTGACCATTCAATTGCTTTGAAAAGCTGTGTGGCCTGTTAGATAGTATTCTATAGCAGGAACAGCTGAGTTCAAATCCCACTTCTAACATGAGGTATATGACTATGGGCTCTCCTATGAGCCTCAATTTCTGTGAAATGAGGATAGCAATATTTATAGTACCAACTTCATAGAGTTGCTGTGAATATCAAGTTAGATGGGAGGCATAAAGTGGTTTCTGCTATGTAAATTTCAGTTGTTATTATTCAAGTCTCGTTACATTCCATTTTTTTCCCCCAATACTGAAAATTTATCCTTCAGTGCTTATGAACCTATGTTGTCTGCAGCATGGATTACTCTGACCTAATTCTTCAGTTTTATCTCTTTTAGTGGCATTTCTATTTTCTCTTATAGCAAATGAGGACTGAGTTGTTAGAATCCAAATGGGATAGTTCTATTTTCATAGATGAAATATAGACAGATCTGTTCCATTTTGTGCCTGTTAGTTATCCTGCTTTCAGTTTCATCTGTATTTATGCTCTTGGGATGCTCCAAGTTAGTTGGTTCTCTCAGCATGCTTTCTGTAGACTAATTTTCTCTCCTACTTCTCATCATTGTTTTGTAAGATGATACAGCTGGTTATTTTCTACCATTCTTCTCAATAATGTCTGACAAATGTGTTTTTATTCTGAATCAGTGTAGCCCTTGGCTACTATGTCTCTCCACATGATAAAGAGGTCAAATGATTGCTAGCTGAAGCAATATTCTGACATCTTTTGGTCTCCATGTAGTAATTTCTTTGTATAGTTTGAACTTATGAAAGAAATAAAATATTCAAAATTAATATCTTCCCTATTTTCTCGTGTCAGTTGCAGTATGAATGTTTGCTGTTGTTAATCCTTCATGTCCAAAGAGAACCAATGATAGCACGAGATGATATCTTTATTTGCTTGTGAATGGGATTTAAGTGAGGCACAGTTGAACAAATTTGTCAGTCTTGCTTTCTCTTCCAGATCATCAAAGTTCAGTGGTAGGACAAGTCAACTGATGATGCAGTGGATGACATTGGTATCTTCAATAAGACCAAGCTCCTCCTTCAGCCCTCTTCATGGATATTGGAACAAATTGTCATCTATCCATTCTGCCAAGGGAAGTCTTCACGTGATTGGGGTAGACAACCCCCTAACTAACCAATAATGAGACCATTATTTTAGCCTATCTACAGAGACAATTTACCAGGGTGTGGCTCTTATGAGTGCTATAGCTTCTTGGAGCTTTCTTCTTTAGTGAGAGTTAAATGACAAGTAGACACCAAAGGTGAATGAGTAGACCTGAAAAGAGCTGTCAGACCCTAAAGATTCCATTCCTCCCTGAACATCCCATACACTTTTCTAGTTTGAATAAGGTAGGTTTTAACTGTTGGAACTACATGCAACATCTGATTGATTTTGCTCTCATATAAGTAATCAATATTCTGAGTACACAGTCAGTAGATTTGAAAACAACTCCCATATCAGCAACTACTTGTTTCCTGTTTATTAAAATATAGTCAATTTTATTTTGTGTATGAGATGTTCAATGTTCTTTATGTCCTTCCAAAACCTTTCTGGAAGAAAGGACTTATGAGGTAAATAAACATGTGACGTTTCTGATCAATCCATAAGTCTTTAGAATCTTTCTTAATTCTGAAACATACATTTCAATGTAATTTTTTTTGCCATCTTACCCTGTATTCACTTTTTCAGTGTAGTCATCTAGAATTTAAATATATGGTAATATTTCAGTTTGCATCAGATTCTCTTATCCTCTTTGTGTATAATGGATAACTTTAGCAATTTGGTGACACCTATGGACTCTTCTTCAGAAAAAAAAAAATAATGCAGAAAATGAATACATAAGATTATAAAGGAAAATGGTCATATTGAAATATAATCATCAATTTTTAAGTCCATAGATCCCACAGGAAAACGTCCTTGCTTGAGGAATTTTGTTCAATCTTTCAAATAATTTCACTGCTTCTCAGTTCTCTGCAACAGATATTGACATGTAAGTTGTAATTATCATTTTGCTTATGTTCATTAAAAACATTGCTAGACAAGATGACCTTGTGTACTATGAAATGAAATTTCTTGTCCTTGGTTACATGATGAAACCAAATGTACCAACTCTTACTTTCTTCTTTAAGAAGAGCTTGTGAACCATCAGCGTTTATATAAGTTTGCAAAGTACATTTGATTCTCATAGCAAACCTGAGAAGTAAGTGATATTATCCCTATTTTACAGTTGAATAAACTGAGGCAGATAAAGGTTAAAGGTCACATAATTATTAAATGCCTGAGGGTGTGTTGGTACTTCTTGATTCCAGGTTCAGCACTCTAATCATTGCATTACAACTTAGACTTTCTTATGTCTTTTATCTAGCTTTACTTATAAATCGAACATAAACATTAATTTAGCTCAGCTCCTCAAATAGTACATCAGTCATTGTTCAAATATCTTTTAAAGTACTAAAAGTTAAATTGTTTATAGATTGTCTTAAAAATGTGATCTCTAGCACTCTCTGCTTCCTTTTCTGCCTCTAGAACACCATTACTACAGAAGTGGAAGCAGGATTAAAGATAAAATTTGATTTTTTTCTTAGTTTTGGCCAAAGAATTAACTATCATATGGGCCATCTACTTAGTACTTTTCTAGGCTAGCTTCTGCATTAAGCACAGAAGAGTTCAAGACATCCTTTTGAACTCATTATATATTCTTAAGGTTTGAATAAGGAAGTAGCTTTGCTGCTTTCATATATCTCCAGTTCTAGGTAAAAAGCAGTAAATGCTGTTTTGGTCTGAAACTCCTTTTTCCTTCATTTAGACAAGTGTATCCACCATTTTTTTCTGTATTGGCAATTACAATTCAATTGTTATTATGATAATATTCAACTTTCTGAAGACCCTTTTGTTGAGGAACATCTATATATTTAAATTAATGTATCTCATTCCATGTCTTGATTTTCATCAATTGTAGAAGACCTTTTAAATACCTGGCATTTTAAGGAACAACTTGCCACATTAGCCTAAGTAATAACTATAAAAGCACTGCTCATTTATTACCAAGAAATCATTTGTGTCTTGTAAAAGAGGAAAGATTTGTAAGTCTCCAATGTCCAATAATTGTCCATCACTTCATCATTTGTCCCATCTATTTAATTTCTCTTTCTCATGTACCAGTTGCCAGCCTCTAAAATAATACAACAGAGACACACAAAAGCAAATTGGAATAGCCAAGTTTGAGAAAGACCTTTATTTTTTTTTTCATAGTAAACCTAATCCAGGTTTAGAAACCTGGATTTTTAATTTTTTGGAAATAATAATATTGAGAGCCATGTGGAAATCAAAATCTTAAAAGAGATGTAGGATTAGACATTTTGCATAGATAGAACCCTTTTGAATTCTTAAGGAAAAGATACTATAGGGTATTTACATATAGGAATGTATAAAATTCTGAATTACAGTCAAGATTTCCTAGAAATCTTACTACTATTTCCCTAACACCACTCCCCCATCTTCATGGATCTAATCTAACATGGAAACTTTTATGTGTATATAAAGAACACAATAATCTCCATAGGTTGAAAGATAATGAATCAGTGCTACTAATTATTAGGCCATGGAATACCATTCAACAAAGAAGGACATGACAAAACCACCTTAGACTTTAATGAGCAAGCTTAAAAGTTATAATAGCAATGGATATCATCATATGGCTCTTTCATCTTAAAAGTGGTCTATATCAAGCCATTCTACAATTGATAAATGGTCAAAGGATATGAACAGACAATTTTCAAATAATGAAATTTAAACTATTTCTACCTATATGAATAGATGTTCCAAATCATTATTGATCAGAGAAATGCAAATTAAGACAATTCTGAGATACCACTACACACTGGTCATTGGACTAAATGACAGGAAAAGATAATGATGAATGTTGGAGGGGATGTGAAGAAACTGGGACACTGATGCATTGTTGGTGGAATTGTGAATAGATCCAACCATTTTGGAGAGCAATTTGGAACTATACTCAAAAAGTTGTCAAACTGCATACCCTTTGATCCAGCAGTGTTACTACTGGGTTTATATCCCAAAGAGATCTTAAGGAAGGGAAAGGGACCCACATGTGCAAAAATGTTTATGGCAGCTCTTTTTGTAGTGACTAGAAACTGGAAATTGAATGGATGTCCATCAGTTGGGAAATGGCTGAGTAAATTGTGTTATATGAATGTTATGAAATATTATTAGTTCTATAAGAAATGACCTGCAGGATGAATACAGAGAGGCGTGGAGAGACATGAACTGATGCTGAGTGAAATGAGCAGAACCAGGAGATCATTATACACTTCAACAACAATACTATATGAGGATTATTTCTTATGGAAGTGGCTAGCTTCAACAATGAGAGGATCCAAATCAGTTCCAATTGATCAGTAATGAACAGAACCAGCTACACCTAGTGAAAGAACACTGGGAAATGAATGTGAACGACAATATAGTATTTACACTCTTTCTGTTATTATTTGCTTGCATTTTTGTTTTTCTTCCCAGATTATTTTTATCTTTTTTCTAAATCTGATTTTTTCTTGTGTAGCAAGACAACTATATAAATATGTATGCATATATTGGATTTAACATATATATTAACATATTTCACGTGTATTGGACTACCTGCCATCTAGGGGAAGGGGTGGAGGGAAGGAGGAGAAAAGTTGAAACAGAAGTTTTTGCAAGGCTCAATGTTGAAAAATTACCCATGCATATGTCTTGTCAATAAAAATCTACAATAAAAAAAAAAATTAATTAAAAATAAATAAATAATTTTAAAGTGATTTTATACCATGGAAACCATGGTCAATGTTATTGTGATTCTCCATATATTCCATACGAAATACTTGTCTTATAACATAGAATGAAGGTACCTTAAGTTTCATCTAATCTAACCTCTCTTTCATGTAAATTGTGACATGCATGTGTGTTTGTGTGTGTGTGTGTGAATCTGTGATTTTATTTATTTAGGGTAGAAGTGTCAAACTCATTGTGTACTGGAGTATGCCCTGAACTAGATTAAAATGTAATTGGGAAATAGTTAACAAAATAAATAAAAATGTGACACAATATAAAGTTCATTGCTGGTTTTCTGAGTAAATAACTAGTCCACAGGAATCTATTCATATTTGAGTTTGACACCATTGGTTTAGGAAACTTCCAAAGTGGAAATTCTCTCTGTAAGTACAAATCTGCCATTCTTTTGCAATTACATATATGTGTTTGTGTGTGTGTGTGTGTGTGTGTGTGTGTGTATGGGGAGGGGGATAATTAAGGAACTTAAGCATTTTATGCTTTTATGTATCAGTAGAAGGATTAGATCTCTGGTTTTCCTGATTCTAATACCAGCCCTTTGTATTCCATTCCATATTCCCTCTCAGGTTATAATTATGCTAAAGATTTTCAATATTAATTGGTGGTCAATGGATTCAATATTGGATCCCATAGTCAGGAAAATCAGTTCAAATCTAGCTCAAATCTAGCTTCTTAGACTTACTGTAGGATCCTGAATGAGTCATCTAATTTCAGGATTGCTGTCAGCATCAAAAGATAATATGTGTAAAGTGCCAAACACAGTGTCTGGTAAATACTTGGTATTATATAAAGGTTTTTTTTTTTTTTCTCCCTCTCTCACCTAATTAAAAAAAAATACTGGACTAAAGAGAGATAGTCACAAAAGTCATAGTCATTCTAGGTCCCACAGAAACTATAATTAAGACAAAAACCAAGAGACCTGATACCTTGTCCAATCTTCTTTATTTAATTATTGCTCTATAAACTTTATGGTAAGTTTGAAAGGACATATTCTTTCTTTTCTAATTCACACATAAGCTTACCCTTCCCCTCTCTCTCTCTCTCTCTCTCTCTCTCTCTCACACACACACACACACACACACACACACACTACTCTTCCAGATCATCACAGAATCCAAGATCTGTAAAAGCAGTTTTACTGCTTAAACACTACCTATCTTCAGATTAGTTGCATGCCTGCTATGAGTCCTTATAGCTTACAGGATTTGCTTCATAATTTCATTTGACTGAAGCAAGAGACAAGTACCTCATGTTAATTAGAATTTCAAGTAAACTGTACTATATTGTTGTGCTGTATTCTGAAAGAATATACCACATCAAGGACAGCTGTTGATGGAGGAAAGCATCCTGTTTACTATGCCTAGGAAATAAAATCCTTTCAATCACTCCTTTCAGGCTGCTACTCCTAATACACCCAAGAAATAACAACAAAAAAGACATGCCTCCAGGCTACCAGCCATAGTAATGTGTTAAATAGGATGCTGGGTAATAATCACAGGGTCTGTGAAAATGTAGCCACTATGTCATTAGTAGGGAAAATTACAAGTCCTGTCCTGCTCTTTGTCTCCTGTGCCTTACCATAAAGTGTCAACCTCCAAAGCAAAGGACATACTCTTCCATTACCATTACAAGAAAGGTGTTGGGATTGTGTGCACTCAGGTTAAAGAGTAAAGGGAGTGTAATGCTGTGAACAAACCCATAATTAGGGTTCTCCTGGAAATCTACAAATGAATCCTTCCAAGTCGTAACTTAATTTATTTCCCCCATTTTCTAAGTAATACTAAGGTTGTTGTGTATATTCATCATTTTAGACTCACTGATTCTAATTTCTAATTCAGACTTGTTTGTTCAGTTGAAAGTAAACAGCCCCCCAAGCTATCACTCACCCCCATTTATTTGGAGAGTTTCAGTGAAAGAAAATAAATAGCCCATCAAAAATGGTTTGGAGGGGCTGCAGCTGAATAATTTCTAGTTTCCTATGTCTGTCTCCAGCTGTTGGGTCCCACTGTGACTCTGGCAGCTGTGTGCTGGCTTGTCTGATTTGCTATTTAGTCAAATCAGATCAATACTTCTAAGAACTTGTCTGATGTAATAGTCTCTGACTAGTCCAGGAATCCACATTTGAACCTCATGGATAAAGAAGACTGATTTCTAAATTATTGACTCATCCATACACATGACTACCTGTAACATACAGATTCCTGCAAAAAGGATGGCCAAACTTGGGATACAAGTAGGAACATCAAGGTTACAAAATGGCCCTTGTCAGTTTTAGTCAATAAGCATTTATTAAGAGCCTACTTTGTATCAACTACTGTGCTATTCACCGGGAATAGAAATATTAGAAAGGATATTAGAAAGTCCTTTTGATCCATGTACAGAATAAAGATTTTGCATAGATGGGATAAGAGTTTCTCAATTACCTTTTTAATATTAATATCACCTGAGTTTTTTTTTCTTGCCTAAACTTTTGGTGTCTTTCAGGTATTGGGGAAGCATTTCTCTTTCAATAGCTTCATAACTGTTTCATTTCCAGCATGCACTATATAAACTTGATTCAGTCTGGTTGGGTTTTTTCCCTATTTTTGGTCTCTTTAGCATCTTTCCTATCTCATGTGTGTATGTGTGTGTTTGTGTATGTTCTGGACTGTGATATTAGATTTTATTGTCATGGATGTCGAAAAAGTTTATTATATTAATCTTTGTAAATTTTCCCATTTTTTCTTCTATTTGTTGTCTTCCTTCCATTTTTGTCCTTAAATAACCCTAGGAATGTTGTTCAATTGCTCAATTAGATCTTTTGAAAATTTTAAGTTAGTCTTACCTTCTGCTAATCTTTTGAAAATTTTAAGTTAGTTTTACCTTCTGCTACTTCTCTGACCCATGAGAAGATCTTGTTCAAAATCATCATTATCCTATCGCAAACAAATTTATAGTCTAAGTTGGAATGCTTTTGTCTTCTATCACTCTTTGCTTGACAAAGAAGTAGAATTTTTGCTAAGTAAGGCATTTTTCTAAGTGCATTTGGTCTTCTTGTTATAACAATAAATTGACAATAGTTAAACTTATATAAAACTTTATTACTATCAGCATCTTTGCCATTTCTATTCTCTCGTTCCCATTTTTCATTTTAATTTATTTGTTTAAATAATTCAGGGTTGAGTTGCTTCAGTTGTATACCACATAGTTTTCTCATGATTCCTTTTTTTCTCATTTTTATTAATTCTAATCTGTTGTGACAAGCCAATGGTTTGATTGTACATAAGCAACTTATTCAGAGTGAACTCTGATATCAGTAGTAAGTCTTTTCCTAGCTGTAAAAACATCATTTGTGAGAGCCATCTGCATCCAGAAAGAGGAGTATGGGAATTAAAGGTGGATTACAACATAGTATTTTCACCTTTTTGGTTGTTATTCTTGTGATTTTTTTTTCCTTTCTCATTTTTTTTCCTTTTTGATCTAATTTTTCTTGTGCATCATGATAAATATGGAAACATGTTTAGAAGAATTACACATGTTTAACCTATATTGGATTACTTATTATCTAGGGGAGGAGGTGGGGATAAGGAAAGAAAAAAAAATTGGAACACAAAGTTTTACAAGGGTGAATGCTGAAAACTTATCTTTGCATATATTTTGAAAATTAAAAAAAAACCTATTACTTTAAAAAATCATCCTTTTCGTTTTTGTGGTGCTATTTGGTGCTAGAGAAAGCAACGGCAAACCCCTCTAGTGCCTTTGCTAACAAAATCCCA
Organism: Sminthopsis crassicaudata; assembly: GCF_048593235.1. Classification (NCBI taxonomy): domain Eukaryota; kingdom Metazoa; phylum Chordata; class Mammalia; order Dasyuromorphia; family Dasyuridae; genus Sminthopsis; species Sminthopsis crassicaudata. The sequence continues at coordinate 79,502,082 of NC_133619.1, read as the reverse complement.
AATGGAGTCACAAAGAGTAAGACATGATTGGAAACAAATAACAACCACCACATTGGACAATAGAAGCTGGCAGGACATCCCAAGAAAACAAAAGATAGCAGAATCAAGGAACTAAGGCCTTAACTACAGCTATGTTGGGAAAATTGTTTGAGGGCTCCTCTCAGGCTAAACTGTGATTAGAAGTCTTACTTTTCACTAACCATCACAATCACTGATGACAGAAAAATTTCTTTTCCTCATGGATGCCTACTCAACCTGGGTCTGTATAATGGGCTGAACATATTTTCCTAACTAACAATAGAAGCTGGCTCTTCTATGCCATGTGGCCCAAACACAAAGAGGAAAATATATATGCTTTTTGCCACAAAAATTAGCAATAGCCCATGGGGTCTTAAAATAATAATGGTGCATCAAAATAAAAAAGGAAAAAGGAAAAAATCAAAATATTAATAAAAATTTAAAATACTTCCTATGATTAAAAATATGTGGAGTCAATTCTCAGTGATTATAACATTGATTAATCTAATTATCTATACTCTCAGCTTCTCCTTATTTCCCCCCTATTGTTTGTTCTTTTTAGTGTTCATTAGCATATATCTAAGAACAGACAGGAGAAGGAAAAAAGAAAGTAAAATGAAAACTTTTAAAAATTAAAGTATTACTTAATTAAGTATGTCTAGAATGAGCTTAGGGAAGAAAAAATAGAAACTATTGATTTGAGTGAACTTGTTTTGTATTATTGAGGTTGACTTGGTCTCATTTTTTTTAATACTTCATGTATAATAAATGTAAATTTAAAAATATTTCCTTATACTACTTATTTTTGTAACCCAGTCAAAAACTCTCTGGAGAGGAGTTTTTGAAAGTCAAAATAGGAAATACCTTCCTTGATCAGGAACTTCAATCAGCCTCTCCAAATGTAGCCTAGTGGTGTAATTGCCTTAGACACTGACTAGTAGCACTGCAAACTGTTTACTCTGTAAAAAGGTTTTGCATCCAGTAATATCAATTGGATAATTGTTATCGTTTTGAAAAATACATAGCAGCTTTAGCAAATTTGACCAACCACTGCACTGTATGAAAATGCCATGGCAAGGATTTTTTTTTTCTTTACCACTTATCTATACTGCTATCACAATGAGAAAAAGACAGGGAATTGAACTATAGGGTCAAAAAGCAGCACTGCTTCTAACAGCTCTGAGGAATATACCAGCCCCTGTACTACACTGAGGTGCTTTGAAGCCAATACATACAGTTAAAAAAGAGTTCCCTTGGGGCAGCTAGGTGGCACAATGAATAGAGCACTGAAGTCAAGAGAATATGAATTCATATCCAGCCTCAGACACTTAACACTTCCTAGCCTAGTGATCCTGGGCAAGTCACTTAACCCTATTTGCCTTGAGAAAGAAAAGGAAAGAAGGAAGGAAGGAAGAAAAAGGAAGTAAGGAAGAAAAAGGAAGAAAAAGGAAGGAAGGAAGGAAGGAAGGAAGGAAGGAAGGAAGGAAGGAAGGAAGGAAGGAAGGAAGGAAGGAAGGAAGGAAGGAAGGAAGGAAGGAAGGAAGGAAGGAAGAAAAAGGAAGGAAGGAAGAAAGAAAGAAAGAAAGAAAGAAAGAAAGAAAGAAAGAAAGAAAGAAAGAAAGAAAGAAAGAAAGAAAGAAAGAAAGAAAGAAAGAAAGAAAGAAAGAAAGAAAGAAAGAAAAGAAGAGAAAAGAAAAGAAGAGAAAAGAAAAGAAGAGAAAAAAGAAAAGAAGAGAAGAGAAGAGAAAAGAAAAGAAAAGAAGAGAAAAGAAAACAAAAGAAAAAGAAAGAAATTCTTTAACTTGAAAGGCAATCATACTGCTCTTGGAAGGAGAGAGAACTCTAAGTGAGAACCCATTAGGGAATGTAACACTAAGCTTGAAGGGATATAGTGTTCTTATTTTCCTTCCCTTATGTCATGCATGCCTCTGGAAAACTTACATGTGAAAAACCAAGCTGCTGAGGTCTTTAACCTACAGAACACTAAAGGGGTTGATAATTTGTGAATCTGAAAAAAAGGTCAATGATAGCTACATCCTTGACATATTCTTCTGAGTCTCGATGTTATCAAGATATTATCTTGGGTCCTTATTAACATCAAATTTGACTTGGTCAAGAGGTGGGAATATTTCATGAACTCTGTGGACAAACTGATCAAAAACGTGCCTGTCACTTTATTCCCCAAATTTACAGTGTTTTGACAGATATCTAACTTTGAAATGTCATTATAAGTTTATTATTCCTTGTGAAATTTACATCTCTCAACAATAAGTGAGGATGTTTGGATAATAAGTGTATTTTCAGCAATCTCACAAATTCATTAAGGTGAAGCCAGGGATAGTAAAATAACTTGTTATGGCAAATATTTGGCATCCCAGACTTTCATTAGTATATATCTTACACTTCTTTTTGGGTTCCTTTGTTTGTTATAAAGTAAATCAAAGTCATTCTTTTCTAAGTATTCCATTTAGTAATATCACATTATGATTTTAAACTGTTCAATATGCCTGAAAGGACTTATTCAAAACACAAATATGCTTAGGTGCTTTGGTTTGGGTTTTTGTTTTTTTGAGGGAGGTGATAATACTCAATTACTTAAAGAAGTATTTAAGAGTGGTAGTTAAGCTGTTTAGTCGTGTTCATCTTTAAAGGTTTTGCATCTTCATTTTTAAATGTTTCATCTTCAACAACCTACAGTTAAGTCATAAAGTTCAAAACACTAAGGAACTCAAAGGAAATAACATCACCATCTTCCAACATAATACTTTCTCCGTACACAGATAACAAGAAATAAAAGTGTTTTATTGACTCTTCAAAGCTTCCATAAAGTAATTTTAGATCAGATTTGCTATTTCTCCTGGAGAAAAAGGAGGGTTTAAGAGATCATGAAAGATCACAATTTTATCACATCTACATTTGTTATTCAATTGTATTTGACATTTTGTGAGCCCATTTGGGGTTTTCTTGGCAAAATTTTCTTGACATTTCCTTCTTCAGCTTGTTTTACAAATGAGGAAAATGAGGCAAATAGGGGTTAAGTGACTTGCCCAGAGTCACACATTATGTGAGGCTTGATTTGAAATCAGGAAGATGAGTCTCCCTGACTCTAGGTCTATCACCCTATCCATTGTACCACCCAGCCTCCCAATTATATATATACACCTACATGTATGCATGCATGCATACAGATACATATATGTCACACATATATATTTATACAAATATGTGTATATATATATATATATATATATTTTTTTTTTTTTCACATTCTAGACTTACAACAACCCTGTGAGGTAGGTGGTACTGGTATCATTACCATTTTACAGATGAGGAAATTGTGGCATTAAGGGATTTTAGTGACTTGCTCATGGTCACACATAAATTAATAATATAGATGGAATTTGGACATAGTTTTCTCCTAACTCCAAGTCCATTACTCATCTTATTAAATGACTAAGGAAACCTAAGGAAAAATTATTGTATTACCTAGAGAATAGATTCTTAAAAAAAAAAAAAAAAAAAAAAAAAGCTTTTATTTTCAAAATTTCAAGTTTTATTTTCAAAACATATGCATAATTTTCAACATTAACCCTTGCAAAACTTTGGGTTCCAATTTTTTTTTCTCCTTCCTTTCCCACCACCGTCTCCCTTAGATGTCAAGTAATCCAATATATATTAAACATGCACAATTCTTCTATGTAGGTTTCCACAATTATCATGGTGTACAAGAAAAATCAGATCAAAAAGGGAAAAAAATGAGAAAAGACAAAAAGCAAGCAAACAACATCAACAACAACAAAGTAAACTACTATGTTGTGGTCCACATTTGGTTCTCTAGTCCTCTCCCTGGATGATTCTCTCCATCACAAGATCATTGGAACTGGCCTAAATCACCTCATTCTTGAAAAGAGCCATGTCTGTCAGAATTGGTCATTGTATAATCTTGCTATTGCTGTGTACAGTGTTTTCTTGGTTCCACTCATTTCATTTAGCATCAATTCTTGTAAGTCTCTCCAGGCCTTTCTGAAATCATCCTGCTAATTGCTTCTTACAGAACAATCACCCATTCTCCAACTGATGGGCAGCCCACTGAATTTCCAATTCCTTGCAACTACAAAAAGCGCTACTACAAACATTTTTGCACACATAGGCCCTTTTCCTTTTTATGATCTCTTTGGGATACAGGCCCAATAGAGACACTGCTAGACCAAAGTATATGCCCAGTTTGATACTCTTTGGGCATAGTTCTAAATTGCTCTCCAGAATGATTGTATCAGTTCACAACTCCACCAATGTATTAGTGTCCCAGTTTTCCCACATCCCCTCTAGTATTCATCATTCTTTTTTCTTGTTGTCTTAATTTGCATTTGTCTGATCAATAGTGATTTGGAGCATTTTTTTTTCATATAACTAGAAATGGTTTTAATTTTTTCATCTGAAAATTGTCTGTTCCTATCCTTTGATCATTTATCAATTGGAGAATGGTTTGTAAAGAATAAATTCTTTAGCCTGATTCTTAATCCCAGTTTTTCTCTTGTGTAGTCTTATCTCAAAATGAGGGAATTTGGCAAGATTATCTCTAAAGTCTGCTTAAAAATATTCTATGATTTTAAATCACTTAACATCTGTGCCTCAGTTCCCTCATTTACAAAATGGGATTGAAAACATCTGTTCAGGATCATGTGAAGAATAATAAAATTATTGAAAACCACTGAACATTTCTGGAACCTTTGCCAGATCACCACTGGTAGCCTAAATCAGGAAACAAAACCATGTCTGCAATTGCTCAAAGCTAGGGTGTGTCCTGGACAGTATGAGGAGTTGCTTCTATTCCCTCCCCCTTAAATTTAAGTACTGGAGACCCGGCTGTCATGTACTAACTCTAATATAGGTGTGGTCAAAATTCCATATTTCCTTTCTATTCCCAGTAAAAACTAGATATTTTGGACCTCCTTCCAGCACAGTGTAATTATCTAAAAGTAAATAGTAGCATCTATGGGATCACTAGTCCAAAATAAGCCAGTCCAGTTTCCCCCAAGGAATAAGTGTGTTTTAAAGGAGCTTGCTTTTATTTACTCATACATATTCCTTCTATTTATCCTCTTTACCATTACTTATATCCTCCCCCAAGTTAGAGAAAGATTATCAGTGCAGATAGTTAACCAGAAAGTTTAGTCTGCCAAAGGTAATGGGGATCAGGATGGGGAATACCAAGATGAACTCCTAGCTCTGAGTTCTGAAGTAGGTAGGGAAGTTCAAAGTTTAGTGGTAACTGAGATGCATGAGCCATTTTTACCTTGTTTTGTACCGTGGAAGAGAAAGAGAGAATCATCCTATATAGTGTGACCTGTGGCAGCCTGTTTCTCTCATTCCATGGTTTATGACTGGACCAAGAAGCCTTTTTTCTTTCCAAAAAGAAAAATGCTACGACCTGCAGTAAACAATGATTTAAACCACTTCCAAAGAAGAGCTGGCCCTGCACATAATCCTTTCCCTGAATCAAAACCAGCCTGATGGCTGTCTATCATGTAATAACTAAGGTGGAGAGGAGTTAGGGGAGGAAGAGAAGGATAGAGAAGGATATTTCCTTTAACAACAGAGAAATAAAATATTCAGTATACAAGGGTCCCCATTAAGCAGCTAAAGGATGCAGCTTGACTATAGCAATGATCCTAAAAAGTACCATACTGAACATCAATAATTCAGGCAAGTTTATGACCAAAGGTAACAGAAAACAGCATAAAAATTAACTATCCATGTCTAGATTTTTGAGGACAATCTTTTTCAAAATAGTATAGTGATATAGAGAGTATATAAATTCACATATGTGATGTCCAAGTCAAGATTAGGTAGCTATTCTTAAAAATAACCTATGAGAGTGGAAGAAGAAACCATTTTCAAGTGGTAATTATGATTTATAAAGATAATTATTATTAAAGTAGATAGAGATCTCCATACTGCCCATATCACATGATTGATATATACCCTCCTCATCTATAGTTACAGAATCTTTCCCTTCCTTCAAAATAGAACAAACGCCATCTTTTACACATCTCCTTTCCTGATTGATTTCAAATTGTTAGTAACTTCCCTTCCAAAGTATCTCATATTTAACTATTTTTCATTTGTTTTTTAAATTTTTATTAAATATATGTGTGTATATATGTGTATGTATGTGTGTATGTATGTGTGCATATATATATATATATACATATATATATATATATATATATATAGGTCCTTGAGAATAAGGCATTGTTTTTCATTCTTTGTATTTGTATCTCTAATACTTGGCTCATAGTAGGTGTTCATTGATTGATTGACTCAGTGACAATGGAGTTATACTAACTCTCCCAGCTGTGATGCTTGGCTTTGAAGTGGGCTGTCACTAAGCCCAAAGATTGTGTCCAAAACTTAATTCTAAATGTGTATGGACGACAATCTACTGACCTATATCCTGACAAGTGATAAATTGGATGCCGTGAGCCAGAGATGGGTAGCTTTTAAGTTCAGTATTCATTAATGGTCAGAGGGAACTCAAGTGGATGCAGATGTCTGATCTTGTATAACCCCTGCATCTGAAATCATTGCTATCCCTTGTGAAGAGGGTGAAGGTTAATTGTGTTACTCAAATGTTTAACCTAAGAAAGGTTTGGAACTTAGTACAAAAAGGAATATTATCAGTGAAAATAAATGTAGAAATTTTGAATTCATTGTCCACTGCCCATTTTGGACTGGTGAGAAGCTCAGATGCTGAATAGGGATGTTTGAATGGTGATGTCAGACAAGAATCAAGATAAGCTCCCCTTGATGTGCTTTATCACACCAGGTTAAAACCATATGGTACAAAAAAGATATTAGTGCTGTTGAAATGCTCTATGGCAATGAAAATCCTAGACAATGACTTTGGACATCTGGACCAGGGGAAATCAGATATTTTCAATCTTTTCTGACATAGTGATTATGCATCTTTTTGGTAGTCAGGTGAAGTCTAGTAACCCTTTTCATTGTAATTTTTAAAATTCAAGGAAAAAATCATATATAAGATTACAAAAGAATCAATTATATTGAAGTATAGTTATCAATTTTTTTAAAAATCCCAAACAAGTTCACCCTAGATTAGGACCCTTAGATGTAAGACTATAGCATCCAGCCTGGGCCACAGGCAGATCCAAAATTAATACTTTAAGCCATTGGTTTGTTTGTTTGTTTGTTTGTTTGTTTGTTTGTTTGTTTTTCACAGATAGTATGGAGATTGAAGCTATAGAAGTAACAAGAAAGTACCCTAATTGTTTAGCTAGTGACCAGGTTAACATGATTTCTCTTAGAAAATGGAAGAGGATGTCACTCATGTTACTTAGAAATATCTACTGAAATTGGAATATTGATGTAGTATATAAGAAATGATGAGTTTGTAGATTTAGAAAAATGAAAAGACATGGACATAAGAAAAGTGGTGTTATCCATCTTCAGAGAAACATACAAGCATAATTCAATATTATATAGATGTATGAATATATATGTATATGAATACATATGTGTGTATGTTTGATTATAGATATCTCTGTCAATGTATATATTATGTATATAAAATACATATTCATGTTTAACTATGGCCTGTTCAGGGGAGGTGGGGTGAAAGTAAAGGGAAAAAAAAGAATAAAGTAGAAAGTGAATAGCAGAGAACAAAAGAAAACCTATGAGGAAACAGAAAAGATGGAGTGTTCTGAATACAATAAGTATTATATATGTTTTATTGAAATGGAAATTTACTGTTTCATATTTTGAATCCTCTATTATGTTCTGCTATGCACATGACAGTGTTTTTTTTTTCTTTACTATTTTTTCTTTTTTCTGTTTTGTATTTAAGTTTTAAATAAGTACATTAAAAAAGAAATGTCTACTGGCCTAAAGCTATTTTTTTACTTTGGGGACAAGAAATCTTTTGCTATAAGGTATACTATAGGCAACTCTTGAATTATCTGATGACATGTAGTTTATCCTTTCATCTGACTTTTATATGTGATCTATATACCTCATGTACTTTCACCTCATCTATATATTTCAAATAATTTGCATGTAGCTAAGTTATATGAGAATTGAATAGACATTATAAATAATATATGGACAGCATAATGAATAGGGTGTCAGACCTGAAGTCAAAAAACTCATCTTCTTGAATTCAATTCTGGCCTCATACACTTACTAGCTGTGTGCCCCTGGACAAGTCATTTAATCCCATTAGCCCCATTTCATCATCTGTAAAAATGATCTGGAGAAGGAAATGGTAAACTACTCCAGTAACTTTTCTAAGAAAACACCAAATGGGGTCACAAAGAGTTATACGGAACTAAAAAACAATGGAACATATAATGTTATATAATTATATATGTTATATAATTATAATGTATACCTAGTATAATTTGTGGGAACTGAAAATGCTTTAAATGGGGAGACTGTAATAATATAGAGAGCTTTTATTCCTCTCAGGATAGGAGGATGGATGAATGAATTAGTGCAGAACAAAGACTGGAATTCCCAAAATATTATGGGCTGAGGGTATATAGAAAATATACATTACTAATGAAATAGAAGAGAAAAAGAGGAAGAAGGAAGAAAGGAGCATAAGAACAAAAAGGGCATTTCTATATTAACTTGTATGCTTTATATTGAATGGGTTTTTAATGAAACTGAACATCACCAAAGAAGAAATAGTAGACAAAGAGAATGGTAGCTACAGAGACAATCACTTGCAGATGAAGATGAGAAAGATGGATGGTGGCCATGGAAGTGGCCACAGCATTGAATAATCAGGACAGCTGGCAAGTAGGGATATGGACCCAGTACTTGCTGAAGTAATGAGTGCAATGGACAAAAATTATTAACACTTCTTTATTAGGCTTGTGAATTTCTTTCTTCATACTTAATCCTGGTATGAGTTTATGTTTATATCAAAATTCTTTTTGGTTGTTATCAGGTAAAGTGATTCAAGTATCCTAGAAATAAGCCAAATACTTACATTTCCAGGAAAAATCCTGGATAGGAGCAAACAAAAGCCCAATGTTAATATTCCCAGGAGAGAAACAGTATATCATAGTGGATAGATAACAAACATTACAAAACAAGCTTCTGATAAACATTGGCTGTGTCATCCTGGACAAGTCATTTAATCTCTGATCCTCAGTCAACTCTCTAAGATGATAAATTGCATTGATAGAGTTTCCTCACCAGGAATTCCCTATTCCAATTAAATCACAGGTCTGATTCCCCCAATATCTCCCCCTCCGAAAAAAAATAACAAAAAATGTTCCTGGGAAAAATAGTGGCTTTAGGCAAAACAAGGGAAATATTAATAAATAATAATAAATATTAATAAATAAATAATAAAGGAAAACCCTAATGAGCCTCCAGGACTGAATTTGGCCAATCTGACCCAAATCAATAAAGGTAATTTTTTTTTAATCACCTAGCTAATAGGAAGCAAATAACAGGTGGTAAAGAATATTGGCAACAACTCTTAAGGAAAGTAATATCTTTTGATATTTTGAAATAACTCACCAGGTCTAGGATTTTTATAAAAATGAAAGACATTAGTAAATAAAAGATCTTAAATCTAAATTATCAGTTATAATATTAACTTAGAGATGTCCTCTTTGCCTTAAAAAAAAGGTCAAGAGATTATGGCCATAAAGTGATAATTTTTTCTCAGGCAGAGTGACTCACAAATACCATCAAATAATGTGTAAAGGGACATCTATACTAATAAATCACATATCCTAGAAATATACTTCCTTTGCTATTTTGTTACTTTGTGTATTTTTTTTCCTGCAGGCTCATATTTTAAGAAGTAAATTAAGAAGAATATTTATTCTATATAATCCTCATTTTCTTATAGGTGCTTTGGGGGATTGGTTTGGATTTGCTTTGAACAATAAATTTAACTTTGCGACCATATCCTTGTGATAAAACATTAATATATGTGTGTATGTATACACACATATGTGTATATATATGTATATACATGCCTGTAATATATTGTTATATATTACATTATTACATATGTATATGTATGGGAGAGGAGAGAGAGATAAAGAGAGAGAGAGAGAATAGTATTTCAATGCAATTGAATTCTTTTTCATCCTATATATTTATTTTATGACTTTAAAAACATTTATTCTGAAAGCATCCATGACCCAAAAAAGGTTGAAAACACCTGAAAGTAGACAATTCTCTGAGTGAAGGCTGCTTTATCCTTGCCAGGACAGCAAATGATTAAATTAGAGGATTAAACAAAATAATATATGTAAAATGTTTTATAAACCTTAAAGTGATATAAAAAGGTTAGTGCATTGTTATAATTATTGTACTAGCATATTATTATTGGAGCAGCCAGGAATGGTTTCTCGTACTGTACCTTAGCATCTCAAAGGAGGTGAAGAGAGGAAAGAGGAAGGGGAAAGGAGAAAGTAGTAGTCATTAGCCACCTTCCATTCCTCCCCTCCACCCAGTCATCATTTATTCTTAGTTCTATCTCCCCCGAGTCTAGGGTGTGAGAATGTTAATCTCCCAAACCCATGAGGTCATTCTTCCCTTGAACTAAAGGTACTTAAGCCCCCAAAAGGAAATCTGAATGTTAGGGAAATCCTAAGTATGAAAGCCACCTTTCAAATCATTTTCCTCCTCCTCACAAATACAGAAATTCAAACAGGCTTATTTATACAGTCTTTCACCATAAGTAAGGAGGAATGATTGAAAGTAGGTAGATAGGTTGGGAGACTTAAATTTAATTAACTCTGCTACTGATTGCTGTATAACTTTGAGGAAGTGGAAGTGAATGTTTCAAATATTAGCTACTGTTAACCAATATATAGTGGCAGAGAGAGGAAAACCTAGATGTGCTCAGTCACATATTCTTTCCCCTTTGTTTTAGATTGGAAATATCAGAAGTAAAAACTAAACGATCTCCAAAATCCCTTGTCACTCAAAATAGTCTATGATTGTAGGATTTTAAAACTCTTCACATCTATGCCTTAAGTGACAATTGTGGAAGTGTGCAAGACAAGACAGTAATCTCCCATATATTTCATACACACTCTTCCTATCTCCCCTTCCTTCTGTGACCAACAGAAATTGGCTTTCTTCGTAAGTCTTTTTTTTTTTTTTTTTCAAAACTGTGAATGTGACACAAGGATATTTAACTCACCTCCATGATACATCACATTTCAATCCCTAGATACTAGGGACAATTACAAATTATAAAAGATGAAAGGGACTTCAAAAAATCACAGGCTTAACCTCTCATTTTTACAAAGAAGGAAACTGAGGTCCATAGAAGGGAAAAGTCTCAAGCCATGAACTTAGTGGCAATACCTTTGCCCCCCAATGACCTTTACTTTCACACAGTACAATATTATAGTCTTAGTTTAGTACATTAGTATTAATATTAATATAATTAATAAATATTAATATAATAGCTTAGTCTTAGTGGAGCATATTAGTATATTAACATAATTAATATTAATATAATCAATAAATATTAATGCAATTATTATAATAACTAAGTCTTTATTCTGTCTTGTCTATGTTTTAATAAGTTTATCGTTTTGCAGCTATATGATTTTTCCATTTAATTGAGGGGGAGGGGGAGTGGTAAAGGTAAAATGTCCAATGGTGGCTGGAACAGTGATTTCAGCAGCACGAGGAACTCCTGGTGTGAAAACTCCCTGCACCAATATAGATCAGCAGCTGGTCTATTAAATTAAAGTCTTAGAGAATTGTTGGGGGCACTGAAAAGTTAACTGACTTTGGGCATCACACAGTTTGTGAGTTAGAGATAAGACTTGAATCTGGGTCTTCCTGCCTTTAAGATTTGCCTCCTCTCATCCTGAATTTGCCCTTTACATGAATTAGTATAATTCCAAATGCATACAGACGCTTCCTGCTAAATACTATCTATTATTGATTCAGTTCAATAATTATTTGAGACACATACTATGAAAAAGGGATTATAAATTCTGTGGAGGAGCACAGAAGGACAAAGGCTGATCCCTCTCTTCTGCACAATGAACTTAGAGAAATTTACAATGTTCCTTAGGACAAAGATGACCACTGTGGGCAAAAGAAGAAGTACAGTTATTAGGTTCCAAGACATTAAACTAAAGACAGAATAGTAGAAATTAGCAAGTTGGATAATTCAGCAAGGAATATAAATGAGAGTTATCAGATAAATGACATTTAGTGACATTAATTAACTGATTAAATTAAACCTGATATTTTAATCAGAATTTGTTTGTGCAAGGCTCTGGATAAAATGAATTGTAGTTTAACCTAGTTACTTTTAAAATTCCAGTTACCATAACAACTTCTTGTGATTTCAATTAAAGGTGGTCTTTTCTTTACATTATTTTTAGAACTTTAGTTACCATAACAACCAGATGCACTGTACTTAATCAGTTAATTCTTTCCCAAAGAGTTAAAATCTGGTGTTCTCTTAGAAACAATCAAATGATGATAAGTGGCGTGTCAGGAATTAATGCCCAAACGGTGGCACAAGCTACATTTTTCAAGGAGCCGGCTTGTGAAATAAAAGACCGATGAATCTTCCTTTGTATGTTGGACTCAGTTGCTGAAATCAAAAAGAGATTATTTATCAATTGGAAGAAAAGTGGAGACGTCAGACTCGGCGGTGTTATGAATTGTCAGAGTTGCAAAGAGAAATGATGTAAATGATAAATTCATTTTCTCTGGGTTGGGGAGGGGGGGGAGGCTGTAAGGGATACAATGCATAGCGGAGCTCTTCTAAGACAAGGGAACACTTGGTTTAAAAATACACAGCACACAGAGCAGATCTTAAATATTCAACATTGATGATTTCACTCTCACCCCCATCAACAGATTTTTTAGAGTTCTGTCCAAGATGCGGGAAGCACATACCATGATATCAGTTTCAATATCACGTACTAGCTTCTAGAATAAGAAAAAGTAGAAGGAATATGTATTACTGGGACAATGGCAGGCTGAGAATCATGGGTAAAGCAGAGAAGGGAAGCAAAAATAAAGGAGAAGTGGGTACAAACAAGGGATGGTGAAAAGAGTGGGGGAGAAGATAAGAAAAACTGCCTCATTTGAGACCATATGCTGGTAATAAGTAATAAGGAGAAATAATAAGTAAAAAATGCTGATGGCTATACACATCCAATGATGTGAAAAGATTCCTAACATATTGGACCCAAATGCATGGTGAAATAACGTTAGTAAAATTCCCTTGCTCTTGGAATTAAAGTCCTCACCTATTTGAGGTAAATTACCCCCCCAGGGCAGATGTCTTGCTTTATTTGATGGGCAGCGGTCCACAATGGAAGCGGGGAAGGACAAAAGGCACATCTGGCTGCCCTGAAGGAAGAGCCAAGTTGCCCATTAAGTGACGGATAAAGATTGCCTTTCCCTGTTATCACCCTTTGCCCATAAAATGAGGCAGAGAGACAGGCTGTACTGCCTCTTTACCCATATCCTGCAGCAGAGGCAACAGTGATAGGAGGAGTAGCATCCCCAGATTCCTAGTTTAATTATAGTCCTCTCACTTAATGAGGTTTCATGAGGAGGAGGAGGTGGGGGATTGGTGTGTTCTTGTGTGGCTGGGGGTTATTTAATTAAAAAACAATAAAGCTGCCAGCTGCTGCTGGTTAACAATCTGGAACCCTCTTCGTCCTCCTCCAACAAGACGGGAGAACAACAAAAAGAGACAAGAAGGGGTCCAATAACAAGCCAGGGCGGCTGTTTTCCTGTGGGACTTTCTCTTAGGAATCCCAGAAAAGGTACCCCCATTTCCTCACCGGCTCTTATTTTGAAGCACAAATACACACACACACACATGTATATACACACATACATACATATACATACACACGTGTGTATGTATATGTATGTATAGGTAAATGCACATATATACATATATGTATGTGTGTGTGTGTATAGTTAGTTCTTAAGCTATGGAAAGCCCCACCCTTGTCACCAAACCCAATATCATCACAACAACAATAATAATAATGAAAGCAATAACAAGAGATATCTTATTATAGTGAATAGAGGTATACAACCTTGGGGTCAGAACAATCCCACCTCTGACACATGCAGATTATGTGACTTTGGGCATGTCATTTAATTTCCTGATGATCCGGGCAATTCTCAGAAATTAGAAATTGATAGAAAGAGTTTAATCATTGTAACTCTCAAGGTAAGTTCGGTCATAGGTCCTGAATCTCAGTTCCTCTTTTTCTTTCTTTCGTATTTAGCATAATGTCCAGAAGAACAACTTATACTATAATATCAATATTATAAAAATGAAAAAAAGTTTAAAGTGATGAAGAACAAAATGAGCAGAACCAGAATAATTTATTTATAATGTTATATTGTGCTAGACATAATTATATTATATTATGACATAGTCTATATAACATTAATCTATTATATATTATAATATATTTATAATAATTTATAAAGCAGGTACTTTATAAATGTTGATTGAGTGAGTGAATTATGATTCTCAGGTTGTCATTCAGATTAAGCAATATCCCTGAAGTTTTTCAGAGGTTGACAAACTATATTTCTTTTATTTCTTTTTTTGTTCATTCACTTATTTATTTTTAATTTATGGAATAAAACAAGCATCTCTATAACATAGTATAATAAAAATAGATGACTGAACATGAAACTGCAAAATGTATTGTGTACAGTTTGCTATATATAATAAAGTTCTATATATGTTAAATAATCATAATTATAATTAAATTATTGATATTAAAAGTTATCATGTAAATTTCTTTTTTTCCTTCGGCTTTGCCCTGTTCTAGAGATGGCAATCAAAGACATAAATATGTGTGTATATTTTACATACATACATATATACACAAGTATATATATAAAATCATTCTATACATACTTCTACTTAACAGTTCTTTACCATGTAGTGTCTTCCTTCATATGTCCTTTGAAGCTAATTTGGGTATTTATAGTAGTAAAAATGACTTGTTTGTTCAAAGTTGTTCTTAAAACAACATTGCTGTCACTGTATAATAATATTCCTTTGGGTTCTGCTCATTTCATTCCTCACTATTTTTTTCCAGTCTTTTGATATTTTTCTAAGATCATCAACCTCATCATTTTTTATAGCATAGTAGTATTACATCACAATCATATAATACAACTTGTTTAACCATTCCCTAGTTGACAGACATCCCTGAAATTTCCAGTTTTTACCATCACAAAGTAAGCTGCTATAAATATTTAATATAATTTAATATATAAATATATAATATAGGTTCTTTTCCTTTATCTCTAATAATTTTTGAAAATAGATTTAGGAATGGTAAATTCTATATTTCTTTTTGAAGGAATTCAATAAAAGGAAACAACTCAAAAAAATTTGCAGCAAGTTTCTCTGAGAAAGATCTCATCTCTAAGCTATATAAGAAACTGATTCAAATTCATAAAAATAAGAGCTATTTCCCAAATGATAAGTGGTATAAGGATATGAATAGGTAGTTCTTAAGGGAAGAAACCCCAGGCTAATTAGTCATATAAAAAATAGTCCAAATCAGTACTAATTAGAGAAATGCAAATTACAGCAATTCTGAGATTCCACATCACACCTATTAGTTTGGCAAAGATGACAAAAGAGAAAAATGACAAATGTTGAAGGATCTGGGGGCAAACAGACACATTAATTTACTGCTGGTGGTTACAATGATTTTGAAAAGCAACTTAGAGTTACTAAATGATGCTTGTCCTTTGACCCAACTGTATCACAAGTAGGACTACATTCCAAAGAATTCAAAGAATAAAGAAAATATGTGGTATATACAAAAAATACTTAACAGCTGTTTTTGTGGGGTAAACTATAACAATAAATAGGAACAAAGGTGATGTTCAACAATTGAGAAACAATTGAATGAACTGTAGTACATGAAGATGATGAAATGATATTGTGCTGTAAAAAATTTTGAAATAGATGATTTAGAAGTGACAACTGAGGCAGAAGGAAATAAGCAGAACCAGAACTATAACATCAATATTATAAAAATGAAAAAAATGTGTAAAGTGATGAAGAATGAAATGAGCAGAATCAGAATAATAATTTATGCAATAACCAACTATAAAGACAAACAACTTTGAAAGATGTAACAGCTCAGTCATCCCTGTGGATCATTCATGATTCTAGAGGACTGATGATAAAGCATGCTATCAACTTCCTGGCAGAGAAGTAATGGATTCAGTATTTAGAATGAAAGTAATATTTTTAAACATGGCCAATAAGGAAATTTGCTTTGTTTGGTAATGCATAGTTGTTACAAAGAATTAGTTTTTATTTTTATTTTTCAATGAGGTAGGGGTATGCAGAAAGACAATCGATTTGTAATTTTACAAATAATCAATTTGAAATACAGGATAGAAGGAACCCAAAGGTGGTCTCCATTTTCTCAACAAAATCATATGGGATGCTCTGCTGAAGGTATAGGGGCAGAAGATTTGAAGAGAGAAGAAAATGTTTCTACTACTAGGAAAAGTGTGAGAGAGTTAATTAGAAAAGAGTAAAAGATTGCCTTGTTTTCTTGAAGACCCAAGTGAGATTAGATAACAGAAATTTTCCACACTAAATGTAGTAGTAGTCCCTGGAACAGGATTCTGTGAGTCCTTTTCTGCATATTTAGAAGCAGTTGAATAGGAACACAGGTGGAGAGAAATATAGAGTGAAGGTATGGCAAGGTATGAATGTTACAAGGGATTATAAATAAAAGACAAGATTAAATTGACTTGGTAATTACAACTATAGTGCCAAACTCAAGTAGAAATGGGGACCACTAATTCAGATATAATCCATCCATCCATACTAAGTATGAGACAGTTTTAAAATGTAATTATTGTCTATGGGGTTTTTTGGTACTCAGAAGTCTTCCATTAATGATATATCCAACCAAACAATAACTTCAGGTTTCTGGGGGGAGGGAGGAGGTATTCTAGGAAAATGAAAAGTATCTGGGACCTCAGTGACACAAATGAAGTTGAGTAGGGAAGGGACATACCAAATGTGTCCCTGTTCTAAACTAGAGAATGTCTGACATCTTCCATTTTCCCTTCTTGATAAAAGTTTTCAGCATATATGAATGTCAGGCTTCTGGGGACAGTTATCCCTTCTACATCATGACTTTCCACATCACAGTTCTGAGATATTGCAGGTCAGTATAAGAAATTAAATGGGAATTAGGGGAGAGTTTTTCAGAAGCTGCAGACAACACAGAAAAAGCTTACAAACACAAGATCGCATAATATATCTATATAGTATTGTATAATATCAACATAGTTTATCTTTTAATACTATAATTCAGACTTCTTCTCTGGTATGAAAGGAAAGCCAAAAACTTTTATGTGAACTTTGCAGATCATGGGGGCACTCCTCATCTCCATGATATGGAAGGGATAACTATAGTTTATAAACCTCTTTCATCTTTGAATCCTGAGCCTCATTTTAAAAGGTTTCTATTTCATCCTTTTTTCCTGTTTGACCACCTTTCTATTAAAGTCAAATGTTAACTTGGTATAAAAGATCCACTGACATTCCTGATGAAATTTCTCCACTATTTCATCCTCTGCAACAAAGACTGATACTTAAGCTGCAGCTTTTTTCAGAGTTGGCTCTGTGGCCCATGTTCACCATCAAGATGGGGTGAGAAATAACATTTCTTGTTACTCTTAGGGTTATACAGAAACTAACAGTGCTAATTCCTTTGTTTGCCTCATGGTAAAGAGACTATGAGCCATTCTTCCACTTAGCTGCCATTTTAAATGTCATTTTCCTCACATGTAGAATGAGCCCATCAGTATGAATCAACAAAAATCAGTTCAGCTGCCCTTGGACAAAGATCTCAAATTTAAATTTTCAACATTTTCATATTTGTTTCCTTTTCCTCTTTTCACTTGTGTCACTATGGAAGTTTCTCTTCCTTAAGAGTCTTCCTGCTTTTCCATTTTTCTTCAATGGCTTAACTCTAGCCAATTATTTTGGGCATTTCCATGCAACTCTTTGACCTGTATCAAAAAATCCTTCTCATTTTCAATTTCCTTATACTTTCTGAATTCTTCATAGAATCCTTCCTTATTTCTTCATATCAACTCTCCCCTAACCAGTTTAATCAATTCTGTTCTCTCAGACACCATTACATGCACAGCATGCCATAGTGATAGACTTTGGGACTGGAAATCAGAAAACCTTGGTTCAAGTGTTACTGCTGCCACGTAAATGGTTCTTTAGAAAAAGAACAACCTTGTGAACTTTAATCTCCTTCTGTAAAAAGTGGGGTTGGCTAGATCAGGTTTCTTAACCTGGGGTCCACAGTCCCCCAGGGCAATCCATGGTTAAATTTCATGGGAGAAGAGAATTTGGATGGGTTAAAAATGACATATTTCTTTTCACTAACCTTTGATTTTCTTTTTAATACTATTCTATATGTTTTAGTTTGTGCATTTACAAATTCTATTCTGAGAAGGTGTCCACAAGGCTTCCCAGCTTGCCAAGGAGGTCTATGACATACAATAAAAGTTAAGGACCCTTGGGCTAAACAATTTCTAAAATATGTTTCATCTCTGAATCCTCTAATCTTTAAAGTCCCTTCCAGCTCTAACATTCTACCACCTAGGAAATTTACAATCTATTCCAGCTTAGTGTAAAAATTTACATTCCTAATATCTAATTTATAACATGATTACTGCTTCCTCAGAAAAATGGACTAATCCCTCAATTTTGCAGGCATTTGGAAGAGAAGGATTTTTTTTTTTAACCACAGTAGCAAACAAAAATGATGATGCAAACCAGTTTTCCTCCTTTTTTCCTGGAAGAAATAGCTTTGTGGCTGTCATCACTAGCAGTTAGCCACATTTTTCTTGGAAATTAAACATGTCTACACTAGCATTCCAATGTGTTTGCTGTAATATAGAAATGGCCTTTTTTCCTTTTAAGTTGAAAAATAAAGAATTGGGCACCAGATTGCAAAGTAAAAAAGCTTCTGCTGTTTGATATAAAATTCACCAGCTACAAAACCACTTACTAGTGGAAACTGCAAAAGAATACACCCTTCCCACATCCCAAATGCAATTTAGAAATATTTTTCCTCAATGAGTAAAAGCAAATCTTTCTTTTAATGATTTTCTGTTGCTTCTCTAATGCCTAACAAAGAATCTTCTTTTTAATTTTTCATTTGTTTTTAATTTTTTTGTCATTTTAAAAAATTTATTTTATTTTTTTAATAATAGCTTTATTTTCAAAATACATGCAAAAAATAGTTTCCAACACTGACTCCTGCACAACCTTCATTCCAAATTTTCTCCCTCCTTTTCATTAACCCTCCTTCCCTAAACAGCAATATGTGTTAAATATGTGAAATTCTTATATATATATATATGTTTCCACATTTATCATGCTACACCAGAAAAATCAGGTCAAAAAGGGAAAAAAAATAAAGAAAATAAAAAGCAAACAAAAAAAGGTGAAAATATCATATTGTGATCTATATTCAGTCCTTACAGTCTTCTCTCTGAATGCAGATGGATCTTTCCATTACAAGTCTACAGCCTGAATCATCTCAATGTTGAAAATAACTAAGTCCATCAGAATTGATCATTATTACATAATCTTGTTGCCACCATGTACAATGTTTTCTTGGTTCCACTCACTACATTTAGCAGCAATTCATATAAGCTCTCCAAGCCTCTCTGAAATCATCCTGCTGATCGTTTCTTATAGAATAACAATATTCCCTAACATTCATATACCATAACTTATTCAGTCATTTCCCAACTGTTGAGTATTCATTCAGTTTGCAGTTCCTTGCAACTAAAAAAAAAAAAAAAAAAAAAAAAAAGGCTGCTCCAAACATTTTTGTACATGTGGATCCTTTTCCCTTTTTAATGACCCAAACTGTTATTTTTTTTTAATGTTTTAATAGTATTTTATTTTTTCCAAATACTTTTTATAAGATACTTTTTAGCATTCATTTTTGTGAGACTTTGTGTTTCAAATTTTTCTTTCTCCCTCCTTAGCCTTCCCTCTCTCCAAGATAATAAGCAATCTGATATAGATTAAATGTGTGCAATTATTTTAAATATTTCCATATTTGTCATGTTGTAAAAGAAAAATCAGCCCAAAAGAGGAAAAAACACATGAGAAACAAATAAACAAAAAAGATGAAAATGCTTTCTTCAATCCACATTCAGTCTCAATAGTTCTCTCTGGATGGAGTTGCCATTTTCTAACCTAAATCTATGGGAATTGTACTAAATCACCGTGCTGTTGAGAAGAGTCAAGTCCATCACAGTTGATCATCACATAGTCCTGTTCTTACTGTGTTCAGTATTCTCTTGGTTTTGCTCACTCCCCTCAGTATCAGTTCATATAAGTCTTTCCAACCTTTTCTAAAAATCATTCAAGAAAAGCATCTTACCCATAGTAAGTGCTTGATAAATATTTACCAAATTAACTTAAATTTCCTGAATTAAATTAAATTGATTTTTTTCTAATCTATTCTGGTGTTTGTTCATTATTTTGAAAGAGTTGTATCAATTCACCTTCAGCTACTAAAAGGTTGTCACTTCCAGTGAATACTATATTTCTGTATTTTGTAACAGGTCAAGAAATAATGGAAAAACTACAAAAATTGAAATCCAAATCCAAAGTGAATCATCAGAGTCTAGCCCTGGAGGTCATTGGGACACACATATGGTATCAGGAAAGCCTCACACAGTGATAAGCAATCTTCCTTAGCATTTCACTGCTCTAGATAGCCTAGAGGCAGAGCTGTCCCTGGAGGTCCCTGCCTCCTAGAGGATCTATGGCATGCAAAGGGGTCCCTGTCATGCAATAAAAGTTAAGAACCTTTGGGCTAAATAATTTCTAAGGTATATTTCATCTCTGAATCCTATAATCTTTAAAGTCCCCTCCAGATGTAACATTCTACCACACGAGGAAAGTACAATCTATTTTAGATTAGTGTAAAAATTTGCATTCTTAATATTTAATTTATAATATGACTGCTCTTTCCCCAGACAAAGAGACTGATCCTTCAGTTTTGCATGCATTTAGGGGAGAGGGATTTTCAAAATAGCAAATAAAAATAATGATTCAGACCCATTCACAGATTTTGAGAATTCATCCATGTCATGACTGACCAGGCAGAAGAAGATCTATCAATGAGTGGGTACAAAAGGACTTGAGGCAGTTTATGCAAATAGTCATTCTACAAATCTCAAATCTCAGAACACTTTCATCAATACTTCAAGACTCCCTGATTTCATCAGCAGAGATCAAGATATTCCTTCCACTGATGTAAATCACAGTCCTCTCAGTACCCAGTCTTTGAGAGTTGCTTTGTTTAAAAAAAAAAAAAAAAAATCACCCTGCAAACCATTTAGCAATGTACCTCTCTGAATTTAACTCTAAAAAAAATCATCATCCTGAAAACCATCTAGCAATGTACCTCTCTGAATTTAACTTTTTGGCTCCCACCATTATCAAAGTTGGGAGTAGCTTGCTGGCACAATAGATGGAATACCACACATTGGATTGGGATGACCCATCTTCTTCAGTTCAAATTCATCCTGGGCAATTTTTTTGCCTCAGTTTCCTCAAGAAGTGGCAAACCACTCCAGTATTTTTGCCAAGAAAACCCTAAATGGTGTCACAGAGTAAGACAAAACTGAAATAACTGAATGACAAAAATTACCTCAAGGTAATTACTACTTGACACGCTAACATTTTCTGATTTTTCTCCATCAAAGATGCACTTGAAGTTCGTCAACAACTGATTTCATCTGTATGCAGATGTTTGTAAGGAGCAGAGACACAGCATCATCTGACTCAGTTCTTGAAATTAGGTCTGATTGGACCAGCTAATGAAACATCAGGGAGGATTGCTAACTGCTCTATAAGGATTTCTTGCCACCACCTGAAAGCCCTGGTGACCTATAGGCTTAAGCACTTCAGTGATTCACTTGTGATCCACATCTCTTCCCTTTTCTGCAGCTTTCTGACTCCTAATGGAATAGAGGTGATCATATTCACTGGATGTGCCAGCATCCTAGTAGAAAACTGTAAAAGAGAACCATCTATCACACAAAGGAGCTTGCCTGCCTTATATTTTTCCCTACCTATATATGGCACCTCATCATTCAAATGACTAATCAGCCTTAGATATTGCCATTAAACCACAGGCAGGTCTTTTTCCCCCTGAGCACCTAACTCGGTTTTGTTCCTAAGCAGCAATGCCAGCATTTCGATCAAATATTCCGCTCAAGAGGAGTCCTGGTAAGAATGAATTCCCATCCATTACAGCTGGCTCCTATTTCCTGGACTGTTGCACAACTTCTGTAGCCATATAGACCCAGTCTGTGCACAGCCACTTCCAAAGGACGTTGAGAAGATATCAATTTGGAAGAGTTAATGGGGAAATAAGCTGACTTCATGCAATCCTGAGCCCTAAATCATTCATCAATAGCATTATGGAAAGAGTGCTGGACCTGAAGTCCAAAAACCTATGCTTAAGCCTCGGCTCTGGCATTGCTTAATTCAATACCTTGCACATAGTAAGGACTTCTTATTTTTAAAGAGGACCAAAGACGTTACAGGATGATGTCTTGACTTGCACATAAATTGGATTTAAGTGAGGCAAAGCTACACAAAATCATCAGCCTCATTCTTCAAGAGTAATAGCCCACTGGTACATCATTGGTGATGGCACAGGAAGCAGCACTTAATAAATGTTTATTCATTGACTGTTTCTAGCTATTGACTAGATGGGCAAGTTGTCAGTGTTGATAAAACCAAAAATATCATAGACTTCTTTTATTTATATCCCTAATGCTTGAAACATAGTAGTTGTTGTTCAGTCATTTGAGTTGTGTCCAAATCTCCATGACCCCATTTGGGGTTTTCTTCACAAAAATATTGGAATTGATTTGTCATTTCTTTTTCTAGTTCATTTTACAGATGAGGAAACTGAGGCAAAAGGGGCAAGTGAATTGCTCAGGGTCATACAACAAATAAATGTCTGAGGCCAGACTTGAATTCATAGAGATGAATTTTTTTGACTATAGCAATCAATCTATTATTGCATCTAGCTGCCCCCAATGGTATGCAGTAAGGGCTTAATAAATAAAGACTATTTTATTCATATATTTATGGAAAGGAAAGTATTTGAAAAATGCCACATGAGTGATATAGACAATAACTCCCACTAGAGTCCAGAAAATCATTTCCAGATGGGGTAGCCATAGAGAAGGGAAAAATTTAAACTGGGCGCTGAAGGAAAAAAAAGGATTTGAAGAGAGAAGGATTCATCAATGCCTTAGATGACCTCATTGTACCTAACACTTTAATTGCCTAAATTTTTCATATCTGTCAGAGTTCTTAGCTGGGCTCCTTTAGGAGCACTGGTCCTGATTGGCCTTGTCCTATTGCTGTCAAGAACTCTGACAAAAACTGCTTATGAGGGAAGGGGCTCATGTTAATACTTATTTCTCTTCAAGGAAGTCCTAAGTGGTTTTGTAGCTTGTGAGGGGGATATATTGTACACCTAAGGAGGAATAGTCCTAGAGACAAATGGTACAGATGAAGAAAAGAAAATTTTAAATAATTCTTGCTGGCATTCATCAATACAGTTTCTCCATATTCCAATGTCTCTAGAATATCAGAGTTGACAGGATAATCTGTACAAGTTATCCTCAAAGTCTTTGTGCAAGTTTTCAGCATTAATAACTTCAGGGTATAAAAACTACAAACTTAGAAAAACCAACACTTGAAAGGTTAATTATGAAAATCTTAAAATATTGATGTTTTACGGATTTTTGAACGTTGTAAAAATTTTCATCAGCTGCTGCTCAGTTACTGAATGGGTTGAATTTGAAATTCCAAGATTAAGATCATTCAAAGAATGAAAATTTGACAAATACGTGGCAGTTTTGACATGACCCCATTTAAAAAAAGGCTAATGGAGCTGATTAGGTGACTGAGACCAAGCAAAAGGTCATACTTCTAAGGCAAGTGGTCTGTATAAGAGTCATCCAGAAACTGTCATACATATAATGCATGATGACAGGATGCCCTGTCTTGTTAAAAATAAAATTTTTAAATTTATTATTAAAAATTCATAAAAACAAGATAAGCATGTAGACATTTAAGTAAACTTTCTTATGATTTTGGTAGGTCTGTAGCATTTATATTTCTAAAGTTGTTAAAGGTAAAAATTTCACTAAAATTTTCAAGACACCCTGAACAATAATTCCCTGTGATCAAAATCATAGTAAAGGGGAATCTAGTCTATTCCACTTTTGCACACCTCTAATGGTTGGACATGACTGAAAAATGACTGAATCACAGCAAACTCAAGAAGGCATTAAGTCTTTATTGAGACACGTTCTCTGTTTAGTCTTGTATTCTTTACTCTAGTTGACTATAAGGCAGCTAAGGCATGCCCCAGAGGATAGAGTAACAGACCTGGAATCAGAAAGACTCTTCTTCCCCAGTTCAAATCCAGCCTCAGGTATTTAATTGCAATGTGACCCTAGGTAAATCACTTAAACCTTGCTGTCTCAGTTCCCACATCAGTAAAATGAGCTAGAGAAGGAAATGATAATCCATTCCAGTATCTTTTCCAAGAAAACCCCAAATGGGGTGATGAAGAATCACACACAACTGAAAGGACTAAGCTATCAACAATGCTTAGAACTCTTCTCCTTACTTTAAATTGAGTTTTTCTCCTTTACCCTGCCCTCTGCCCTATCCCCCTCAATCCCCAAACAAATAAACCCTGGGTTCTACAAACCAAACTAATTCTTCTTCCCTAGTCCTTCAAAAACTTGAAGATAGCTGCCATGTTTATTTCCATCTTGCCTAAAATATTACTGGTTTCTTAGGCTTATGTGGTATAATCATGAAATCTGTCATCATTCTAAGTGCTCTCCTCTGTACACCATCCAATATTTTAGTAGCCTTATTAAAAAAAGAAGACACTTTTTAATAATAATAGCTAACATTGATATATATATATATATATATATATATATATATATATATATATATATATAATTTTTTTTTAAAGTTTGCAAAGTGCTGTTATATTAATATAGATCTGATCTGATCAGGGTACACAGTACAAAAAACTATCATCTTCCTATCTCTGGAAATCATATTTCTTCTAAGGAAGCCAAACACTGCTCCAACTTTTGGACTGCATCTCATATCTTCCCTCATTTTAAGACTGTAATCCACTAAAAACCCCAGATTTTTTTAAAAAGAAAAGAAAAACTGCTGACCAGTCATGGATCCTACTTATTATTTTTTTGAAACATAGTCATGCCTTTTAAAATTTCATCTTTTTAGATCTAGCCCAATACACTAGTCTGCCAAGAGCTCTTTGAGTTCCTGGGTCTGCCATCAAATATTAGTTATTTCCTTGTTCTATGTCATCCAAAAATTTGATAAGCATGTTTATATGTGCCCTTATCTTTATCATTGTTAAAAATGTTAAATAGTTATAGAGCTAAATACAGCTCCCTGAGGCACCCCCACTAGAGACTTTTATCCAAGTCAATATCAATCCATTAATGGTTCCTTTGGGTCCAGACATTCAATTAGACCTGAACCTACCCAATTACACTATCATCTAGTTCTTGTCCACAAGAATTAATATCGAGAAACTCTATGATAAGCTTTGCTAAAATCTTGGTATTGGAGAATAGGTGAGGGGAGGAGGGAAGAGTATGTTTATGAGGAAGGAAATGTATAAAAAGAAAATGTATCAAAAGAAAGTGTATCAACAACAAAAATTTAATTGAATTGAACTCTAAAGCATTTCCTGACCTACTAGTCTTTTAAACTCTGCAAAAAAAAAAAAAAAAAAAAAAAAAAAGGATATTAGTGTAGCATGATCTGTTTTTGTTTCATCCTCTGTATATGTCTTTTAAAATTTTAATTGGCTACTAAATTCCCTTTACATCCAAATTTGTTACTTTTGATAACTACCTCTTTAACCACTTATTGAGATTATTTCTCTTTGTGTTTTCAGAAATTCTTCTTTGACAGCTTTCCATCCTCCTTGGCTGACTTTTCCCCCAAGAATTTCAATCCATTGGATCCAATTATCCTTACTCTGAACCCTTTGAAATCATCTTTCTTCCAATCTGGGTTATAGAGCAAAAGCTTTCTACTCTATCACAAAGTCTATTACAAAACTGTGTGATCACTTCTTGTTCCCCCCCAAACCCCTAATGTTTTATGATTTTTACCTAAGTTATTAGTCCTTCCTTGTTGTGAGAATCCGATTCAAAATAAAAAGTTCACAAATTGCTTCTTCCACCTTCTGAAAGAAAAAATCATTGAGGCAAGGCAAGCAATGATTTGTTCTTCTGTTTTCTACAATGATTTCCAGCAGGTGTCCTGATAATTGAAGTCCCCGATTACTACCAAAGCATGTGGCTTTGCCATGTTTGTGATCTGTTTCCTAAGTTCCTAATCCATTTCCTTTTTCTCTCTAGGTGGTCTATAGAACACATCAAAGACAGTATTATTTGTTTTTATCTCTGTTGATCTTCTCCCAAATATTCTCCATCATACTCCATCTCTCCCTAGTTCCTGAATTTCCTCATAAGAACACATATCCTGTTATTTTTGCATTAGGTATACATTTCCAGAGCCATATTCCTTCATTACTGTCATTCCACCAAGTTTTGATACCCCTGTTTCCTTGCAATAAAATCTCCCCATTTTCCCAAAAACTTTATTATATTTGGGTAAAGACACCTGAGGTCATAGAATTGTTTTTCCTGAAGCAATTGGTGTTAAGTGATTTGCCCAGGATCACACAGTTAGGAAGTATTAAGACTCTTAGATCACATTTGAACTCAGATCCTCCTGACTTCAGAGCTGGTGCTCTATCCACTATACCAACTAGCTGCCCCTGAGGTCATAAAGTTTTATTGCTGACTCCATTCCAAGATTTTGTCTCCTGTTAATTTCTGGATATCTTCATTCCAGTGTTTATGTTTTCTATTTTGGTAGATATATATTGAGGCAGTTTTTTTTTCCCTTCTCTCATTCCATTTCGATTTAAAGACTTTGTTAAAAATTACATTTGCAAGATTCCTATCAAATACATTCTGACCAGTCTGAGGTAGGTACATTTCATCACTGGCCAGAATTTTTTCACTCCTGTATATTAAGTCTGCATATTTTAAGAATTTCAGCACAATCAGCTTATTCACTTGTTCACTTCTCAAATCTGCTTTTCTCTTCTGAAATCCTCCTTTCTGATGGGCAACTGGGATGAAAGTACAACCTATACTTCTAAGATCTTCAATTTCTTACCTGAAACTTCATTATCTTTGGCAAGGCTTTGAAAAAGAAAAAAGAAGTTCTTTCCTACAGCATCATATGTGTCCATATAAATATAAATAGAGGCCAAATAAAAGTATATGAAATACCAAAAGTTTAAAGCAGTCATGACAAGTCTTGCATAGTTTTCAGCCAAATTATGAATAGAGAATAGATTGTTGTATTGTTGTTGAGAGGCTGACAAAGGGCTGCCTCAGTATCCCCTAAAAGGCAATCATCTGCTATAGAGAGAGCCATGTGCATCCAAAAAGAGGACTTTGGGGATGGATTGTGGAAAATAATATAGTATTTTCTTTTTTTTAATTTTTTAAATTTTTATTTTTTATTATAGTTTTTTATTTACAAAATACAGGCATGGGTAATTTTTCAGCATTGACAATTGCAAAACCTTTTGTTCCAACTTTTCCCCTCTTTCCTCCCACCCCTTCCCCCTGATGGCAGGTTGACCAATATATGTTAAATATGTTAAAGTATAAGTTAAATACAATATATGTATACTTGTCCATACAGAATAACATAGTATTTTCACCTTTTGTCGTTGTTGTTTGCTTGCCTTTTTTCATTTTTAATATGATTTTTCTTCTGCAGTATGATAAATATGGAAATATATTTAGAAAAATTGCACATATTTAACCTATATGGGATTACTTGTCTAGGGCAGGAAAGTTCAGGGGGAGGGAAGGAGAAAAATCTGCAACACAAAGTTTCATAAGAGCGAATGTTGAAAACTATCTTTGCATGTATTGTGAAAATAAAAAGTTATTATTAATTTTTAAAAGAAAAGGCAATTATCACCTATGAATCTTCACCATCATTCCTCAGAGCACAAGCAGGTATTTCTACTTTAGAGGTTCTGTTTTCCTTCTAGACAAGAGAGGGCTTCATATTTATTTCACTGATGCCAATGTCCCATGATCCCTTTTTCTTCTGAATTATTCTTCCTTCAGCCTTTGTACATAATGTTTCTTCTTTATATCCATACTGAAACTTTTCTTCCATTTTTTGTTTTGTTTATTTTTTGAGGAAAGAAATTATTTTTCTCCTCAATCTGAAAAGAGAAGAACATTTTTCTAATTTTTTTCTTTCTGAAAGGCAGACCAACCTGTTATTAGAGCATAGATAACTCTAATTCCACTTGGCCATAGTAGAAATATAAGTAACATATTCTCTAAACCTGATCAGCTAAAGGTCAATGCAAAATTCTACCTGTTTTCCATACTAGCTAGAAGTGATATCTCAAGTCTTCATTATGAGAACTTCTGACAAAAGGTTTTTAGCCCTTGAATTGTCCTTCATCCCCACCCCATTGATACCCATATCCAACTTCCTTTACTTCATCTAATTTACCCCTTCTTTATCTATGAACTTCCTTTTTTCTCAGTGAATTCTCCTAATGTTGTTTTTCCTTATCCTAAATTTTCAGCTGCAGTCTTTCTCTACTTTGGGTTCTTCTAAGCTTGAATTTTAAGCAAAAATAGCACTGTTTACCCAGATACCCTAAATTTGGTGACCATGTTAGATTTTTCAAACCTTTGAAATAAGTTACCTCATATATGAATATTATTGTTCTGTAAGAAATGACCAACAGGATGATTTCAGAAAGGCCTGGAGAGACTTAACATGAACTGATGCTGAGTGAAATGAGCAGGACCAGGAGATCGTTGTATACTTCAACAACAATACTATATGATGATCAATTCTGAGGGACGTGGCTATTTTCAACAATGAGATGAACCAAATCAGTTCCAATAGAGCAGTAATGAACTGAACCAGCAGAATTCCCAATACCCCTATTTTTGTCTGCCTGCATTTTTTTATTTCCTTCACAGGCCAATTGTACATTGTTTCAAAGTCTGATTCTTTTTGTACAGGAAAATAACTGGACATGTATGCATATATTGTATTTAATTTATACATATTTAACATGTATTGGTCAATCTGCCATCTGGGGGAAGGGGTGGGGGAAAGGAGGGGAAAAGTTGGAACAAAAGGTTTTGCAATTGTCAATGCTGAAAACCCGTGCATATATCTTGTAAATAAAAAGCTATAATAAAAAAAAAGAAATGTTACCTCAAATCCATGGGTCTTTGGTTTATGTGTGAATCTTCTCTCTTTGACCATTGACTTGAAACCTTGAAGATTGGAACATGTGTATGGAGGCTGAGATCCAGAAAACTCCTAAAGTTAATCAACATAATAGACAGGATTACATTTAACTTTATGACTTCAAACCATTTCAGCTCAGTCTCAGTTTCCTCCAGGCCTTCATTAGAGAATTATCACAACTAGTCCTTTTTGGGATCAGACATGAATACACTAAACTGGTGCAAGAACCCAGGAGCTTTTTGATTTTGTTAATACCAAGGTTTCCTTATCACTCAAATAGTATGATTGCACTGACTCACCTCAGGGGATGTGTATTTTGTTATCTGAATATTGTCATGTGCCTGGGAACATAGCTAAGCATGATAAACAAAAAGAAGTCAAAGTTTTTTATTAACAAAAACCCTAACCACTTCAAACATGTGCTATCAGGAAGCAGCTGTCTTAATATTTCATTAGAAGAATCAATTATTTGGGGGTTGGGAGACATTCTGCCACCTTGGAAAAGAAGAAAACAAAAGAAAAGAAAGAGATGAGAGACATAAACATATTGACAGATGGGAAGAATAAATGTTTTTGTTGCGTGCTCCATGTAGAGGTGTCTTACATACCAAATTATGACATAGCTGTTGGAGTAATGGGTGCAGCTGTTGCCTTTGTAAAATGATCTACAAATGCCCCATGCTAATAAGGCAAACAACATGTCCAAGTCACTTTACACAATAAGAAGAAACTAATCTCACGCCACACAAGCCAGGTGCCAAGCATCCTCACATGCGAACAGAAGGTTTGAGCCAAGGATAATCACATCCCTAAGAAAAGGTCCTGTATGTAACACAATGAAATCTCTCGGACAAGGCAAGCACTTGGCTTTTTTAGTGCACAAGAAATATCCCCGCCGGTTTACAGCAAAAGCTGAAAATTACAATGGAGAAATCCCCATGCAAGGGAGCAGCATTTACTGGTGGAATGATCAAGCTCACTGAGCACAATAAGGGATTCCTCTTGTGTGTCTCACTTTGAGTCTGGTGAAACCTACGAGCTTGTGGTCCAGACCAGCTCCATCTGAACAAGAAGTAATTTGTTTTCAGAATTTCAGAATCTAAAAAGACCTACAAGTCATTCTCAAGGTTTTAATTAAAAGTCAAATGAAAACCTTTTAATAGGTTCTTTGTTTAGTGTGCTTCTATTGGGGAAAATAAAAATCTAATAAATAAATGAGTGAGTCTTATTAATTCAGCTTTTAATTATCAGATATATCAAATCAACTTATCCATACAGTAAAAAAGTAAAGTAAAAAAGTAAAGAAGTAAAAAAAGACAGACATCCCACCATTAGCTTGACTTGGAAATTAGGTGTCTGCTCTGCAATGACACTCTTGCTTTGTGAGGTCTCCTCCGGATGTCACTTCTCTTAGCCTCCTGGGATTATTTAGGACTCAGAGAGCCTCCTGAGCTTACCCTAAGTTCCAGCAAGAAGTCTCTTGACCCTAAAAATGGCCTTAATGATTTTCTTGCTATGGCTCTGGAAATGTAACCAGAGCTGTATTCTACCTTTTCCATCACTGAGAAAACACTTAGGCACTCTGCAACGGTTGCAGCTTTTGCTTCAAAATGATTTCCATGTTCACTGCACATTCTGAACTGTGGAAGAGAAGGCATGCAGAGGGCAGAAGGTGAAGACTCAAGTTCAAGAGGGCAAGCTCCATTATTTTCCACTATGTTGTCACAGGAAACAAAATTAAGTGCAGTGAAAATCTACAGCTCCTAAAGCAAAAAAAACATTCCTTTTCTATCTCCTTCTTCCCTAGAAGAAAAAAAAAAAAAAAAAAAAAAAAAAAAAATATATATATATATATATATATATATACCTTTAAAACCTAGAGGGAACACTCCAGAGGACAGAGGTTTATGAATCTTCTTTGCCTATTGCTACTAATAAAATAACAATAATAATAATTATGAGGATAATCATACAACATTCTAAAATTTGCAAAACACTTTACATTCCTTGCCTCATTTTACAGATGGACCTGAAATTAATCAATTAATCAATCAACATCTATTAATTGCTTTCTTGTACAGGCATTCTGCCAAGAGACAAAACTGAGGCAAGATATTTACTAGATAGGTGACCCTGGGCAAGTCTACTTGTTCCCTCAATTATAAAAGGGGTATAATAATAGCACCAACCCTCTCAGTACTGTTGTCAGGATCAAATGAGATAAAAAATGTGAAGTGCTTAGCAGAGTGCTTAGCACATTGTTTCTTTCCTTCCTTCCTCCCTTTGAGCTACTGTCTTTTTTTTTCACCATATAGATGGTCCAGGAGTTCGTCCCCATAGATTTTTTTACCAATGAAAGAAGCAAAAAAGATTAGCAAGCCAACGGTTAATTGTGTATGCAGTAAATATGATTTACTCCTAGAGGAATCATTTGCTATTTATTCACTGAAGAAGAAAAACAAAATGGCTTGATGGTACTGACAGAAGAAGAATATTGTTCAGGGCAGGCTGAAGTAGAATTCTATTTAAGATGCTTTCCAAAGTGTAAATAAAAGAAATATGGTCTTGTTTTGGATTCCCTATCCCCTTTTCTCCACCACTCTTTCCTTTTTTTTTTTTTCCATTTTCCATTACTCTTTTCCTTTCATTTTGTCCTTGTCTCTTGTTTCAACAGACTTTTCCCAAAGAGAGATTTCCAAGAGAATGTCAGCTAATTAATTATTGCTTCAAACATCATTTCTATACCAGACCTCTGACCCTTTGGCAGCTCTGCAAAAAAATTCAATTGCATTCCTCATTTACTCAGTAAATATTTTGTTGTGGTGATTAATTGCTAAACAAGGGGGGAACTACATTGTCTAGGGAGAAGGGGAAAATATATCAAAATGATTCAGACCCAAGTTTGTGAGCCCAATGCTATATCTCTTGCATGTATGGATATCTCCAGTGGGAACTAGCTCTGGCTTCTGACTTAGCAGGGAGCTTTGTTTAGGGGAAGATGGTAGACTTGGGCAGTTTGATACCTATTTCACTGCTTGTAATAACCTACCTTTTCCCTTCCCTTTTACTCTGGGGCACCCAGCACAAATGCACACTATCTCCTGACAGACATCACTTATCTGTAGTCAAGCAGACCGGTGATCATTCTTTTCTATGGCTGACACAGTAAATTAGCAACAACTGGTGTTCAGAAGGCGATACCGTGCACCTGCCACTTCCTTCGGTGATCAGAGACCTCTCTTCCATAACAGACTGCTTTCCCTCCTTCCCTTCACCGACTATAGCAGAGTTTTAATTTCTATGTGTCACTCTGCTACAGGGCAGGGCAGGATGATACTATACCTTGGCTTTTCCATTTGACGAGAAAACCAAGTCAAAGACACTCCTTAGGATAAGGAATATTTTATGTGGACAGACTTTCCTGAGGAAACACAAAAGGTCTTTGGACCTTTCACAGACATCAGTAGACACTGATGTCTCCTTGAATGATATCTGGCCTTCCCTGGGGTAGGGGAAGAGAATAACAGCCAAAAGCAACTAATAGAGAGACAGCAATTCCCCCCCCAAAAAAAAAAAATCCCCTGGGCTTATTCCAAGGATACTGAGTGCAAATGCTCCATGACAAAACCATATCTAGTCCCCTTTTTGTTGGATGGCCCCATATTGTGACCGAACATCAGCATCCTTCACCACAAGAATTAGAATCAAAGCTCATTTTCAGTGGTATTGACCAATTTCCATCATAATTGTGTCGCTTGCACATTCAAAATACCCTGAGCCTATAAGTGACCAATCAGGCCTGCAATTAATTTGCATTCACGACTTTTGCCGTAGTAACAAATTGAATGCATTAAATGTAACCAACCCATGAAGAGGCCATCCTTCCCAAATTTAGCTTTTTCTATCAACCAAAGGAGGATGTTTCTCATTACTGTTATGAAAGGGGGATCTTTTCTTTCCCTATGAATAATAAATAGAATCATGAAAACTAAATAGGACATGATGGGATCCCACAATTGGAGTTGACATTTAGTTAGCAGAAGCAAAATTTATTTTCAAAAAATCAATATGCTTTATGCAACTTTCCATACTTTTTAATTCACTTGAAACAGATAATTAGCTCATATATTTAAATTAGCCTGCAGAATTCCATTCAGCAATTTTTTAAGGAAACAGCATGCTATTTTATTCTTGCATTAGTGCAGACACTAATGGAGCACACAAATACAGTCCCTTTAAAAGGCCTGTTAAGGCTCTGTCTCCAGTCAAATTATCTGGATAATTGTCTCCCAGTACGCCATTTTACTTTGCCAGTGAAGCCTGAGTCTCAGACAGGGAGGGAAGAAGAGAGGTGAGAAAAGAGTAGAAATAATGGAGCCTAATAGATGTTGGGGACATAGAATTCCCCCTAGCTCTACTGCTGATTTACTGTGAGTGACCTTTGATGAGCTACTCTGAGTTTGTTTCTTCTCCCTCAAATGGGTATCTAAGATTTGATTGTAAAACTCCTGCCAGTACCACTGCCAAGCGTTAAGGGACCTAGTACTTTCCCAATAAGGATCTTTCTCAAAATATATAAATTTTTTAAAATTTGTTTTTATCCATCAGAGGGACCAAACCATGAGATATCAACCTTTTGGCCAGTGTTTCATCTCCTGGCACAGTCTAGTATTTAATTATAACATTAAAGACCCATGTAAGGAGATTAATAATGCTTTTATAGCTAGAAAAAGCATACCTCATTTAATCATCTTCAAGCATTATTTCTCCCTTTATTTTCCCTATCCCTCTATCCACTTCCATCAGTGTTTATCTTTGCCATCTTTCAGTTCCTAGGCCTCTTACCACATCCTTCCCCAGTGCTAAGTTTACTTTGATTTTTCCTTTTGTTCTTTCCCCTTCCTATATGCTCATTGCTTTCCCCTTTTGCCTCTGAGATTCTTTATCCTTATGATTTCCCTTTTGGTCCCTTCTTCAGGAAACTCCCTCCCCCCAAGCCTCTTCACCTCCTGTGTGGACTAGAGGATTTTGTGCCTAATCTCCAAGTTTTCAGCAGGCTAAGCATATTACAAAGAGCCTTGAATAGAGAGGAGAAGACAAGATTGTTTACTTTCCTATAAGGCTAATGTCTCTGCTGGGAGTCCTTGACTAGATGCTTAAGGACATGGACAGAAGGGATAAAGGGCAGCAGAAAGTGCTCCTACCACCACTATTTGCATTTCAGCTCCATTCAACTCTGTTTTTAAAGTCTCATTTGAATACATAGTACATTAGCTGCACTCCTGCATCAGCTCCAATATGGGAAAATATATTCATAGCTCAGTAACCTCTCCCTTGTGTCCAGACAGTTGGATGGGTGGGTGGGTGGGGAGAGGGGAGACTTAGCCACAATAAAGAAATTCTATTTTCAAATAAATGTTGTTAGGTTCATTTTTTTCTTAAAGCAATGTTCCTCAGATCTGTTAGCTTCACAAGGCTGCCTTTGCTATAATAACGCTTGCACATTTTTTGGTTCTGTAGAAAAATAAACACAGAGTGAAAATTTTTACTTTGTCTCTCTTAAAA
Organism: Sminthopsis crassicaudata; assembly: GCF_048593235.1. NCBI lineage: Eukaryota > Metazoa > Chordata > Mammalia > Dasyuromorphia > Dasyuridae > Sminthopsis > Sminthopsis crassicaudata. The sequence continues at coordinate 79,466,963 of NC_133619.1, read as the reverse complement.
TGCCACTTTGTCTCTCACTCCTACATAGTTTGGAATTTTTTTTTTTTTTTTAATGGTTGGAAAAGAGCTTATTAAGACTAAAGGGAATCTTGAAAATTTTTAGATGGCATGGCTACCATAATCACATATAAAACGCAAAATAAAAGTAGTCATTGGAAAAACATTATATATAACAAAAAAATTAGAATTATAATATATTGATACTTTAGTACAATGCTCAAGCCACAATCCGGAAGCAATTATTAAGTATCTTCTAAGCACTACAGGAGGTACTAGAGATGTAAATAGGAAGATGTAAATAGGAAGAATAAAGTAACTCCCATGGAATACAGTCCAGCATCCAGTACACCAGTACAGCCCTGGCCCCAGCAAAATAGGAGCAGCCTGTGGGAGCCACTGGATCAGCAGTTTCAGTAGCTGCTACTGGAGTTCTCAGCCCACACATGGTAACGGGGTCTTGATTAGAAGAAGTTTATAGAGATCTCTTTGCTAGCACTGAGGTAAGACTCTTGTTACTTTGCTCATATTCAGGTCCAGGTTGCAGTCCTGGATGGTAGTCCCAGGACAAGGAGAAACACTAACACCTGAGCTTGTGGCTACAGTGGAGCAGGTACTCTCAAAATGGTTCCAGGATGGAAAAGAGTATTTATGGCTGCTCACAGACCAGAACACAAGCCAGGTGAGTAGTAAGCAAACCTTTCCTTAGATCATATCACCTTGGAGGAATTGAAAACTACAGGTCCCTAGAAGTTCTTTGAAAACAACTGTATAAAACTCCCAAAGTTTGGGCCAATAACCCTCCACCCTAGAAATTGAGCCCTACTTTAAGAGTTAAATGTCAAGAAAATAAGCAAAGATCAGAAAAAGAAATTTTGACCCTAAAAAGTTACTATGGTGACAAGAAAGATCAAAATACACTCAGAAGATAGCAAAGTCAAAATGCCTACATCCAAAGACTACAAGAAAAACATGGACTGATTTAAGGCCATGGTAGAGCTCAAAAAGGATTTTAAAAATCAAGTAAAACATATAGAAGAAAATTTGGGAAAAGAAATGAGAATGATACAGGAAAATCAGGAAGTGTAAGCTCAAATTTGGAGGATGCTATTAGCAAAGACTAAAAGCAGAATAGCAAGTAGCAAAGAGAATTAAAACTTCTGACACTGCAAGGTCTAGAATTCCTTTTTCTCTTTGTAGAATCTTCACCTAGCTTTTCTTGTTTATAGGATATATTTGTAAGCAAGTCAGGTAGTTGGGCTCACAGGTGCTACTCCTTTCTTAGTCCATAGTAATGTCCCTTCTCTACAGCAAAAGATCAGGTTCCTTGAAGTTTCTTCTTCCCTTGGATGATTAATCCTGAAGTTTCTTCTTTCTTTGGATGATTGATCTTATATAGTCTATGTCTGTCTTCTAGTAATTGTTTCTCTTTCCCTGTGTTGTCTGGACTATATGTCTCTGCTCCCAAAGGGTTGCAATATCCTCTAAGAGTCCAGTAGTTCTAAAGACATGTTTGCAAAAACTTGGGGAAAGAAGATAAAATTCCTTACTTCTCTCTAGTAGAGTCATGGATCTCCTTTTACTACAACCAGAATTCCTGAATTTCATTCAGTTATTGAAAGCCCCCAGTAATGTGTCTACTTTGTTTAATCAGCCAAACCCTCCTGATCCAATTAGAGAAGAGTCCAAACATAATAAAAGGATTAGGGTTTACAAAATAAAACTTTATCATGACTATTTAAAATAAACTGAAGAGAAAAATGGAGTGAGTGGGGAGAGGGAGAGAGATAGTGTACATATATATACAAATTTATATGTGTGTGCATATGCTAATATAATATATATAAAATATATATATACTATATGAAATATATATATACAGATAGATGAAAAGATAAGTATAAAGAGAATAAATATTGATAGCATAAACACAAGATGATTAGAGAAGAGCCTTAAGGATTTGAAAGGAATGATGAAAGTATTTAGAAGGTTGAAATTTGGCATGTACCTTGAAAGAAGAGGGAGATTCTATGATAAGAAAGGAGTAAAATTCAGGCATGAAAGCTGGCTAGCATAAAGATAGTACTTACTGAAAGTGAAAGTCACAGTTTGGCAGGGTTGTAGAACATGGGAAATACTAGTCTAAATAAAATGAACTTTCTCTGATCTGATGAAATAATCCTATAAAATAAGAGGATTTTGATCTAGAAGGGGCCTTCTAGCTAATGTAATCTTAACCCCCTGATTTTACAGATGAGAAAACTAAGAACCGGAAAAGTATAGAGTCTTGCCTAATTTCATATTACATTTTGTTGCTATTGTTGTGTAGGTCATGTATGACTCTGTGACCCCACCTAGGGTTTTCTTGGCAAAGATACTATAGTGGTTTGCCTTTTCCTTCTCCAAATCATTTACAGGTGGGGAAACTGAGGCAAATAGGGTTAAGTGACTTGTCCAGGGTTACACAACTAGTAAATATCTGAGGCTAGATTTGAAATCATGAAATTTAAAGTCACTTTTTGAATCTTTCTAAAGATGATAAAAGTCCATATTGGAGGGGTTGTAGAAAGACCAGCAAGACATTGTGGATTAATGAATTAGTGCAATCATTCTAGAAGTAACAATGATATAGATAAGAAGCTTCCTAAACCACTTAGAGATGCCCTAAAGTGGAACTGGCTGTCTTGAAAGAGCCATAGTGGGTTTCCTTCCCTAGAAATCTTCAAGCAAAGATTGGACGAGTTTTTCTGCCATGTTGTAAATGGTTTTCATGTTCCCAGATGAAGTTGGACTAGAAGGCTTCTAAGAACCCATCATCCATCATGGAAAGTCTGTAATTTAAACCTAGGCCATAATAATTCTAAGTTCATAATTCTTTCCATTATATCACACCATTTTTCAAGAGGCAGACTCCTATGTGGTATGATTTTTAAGGGAATAAGAAGACTTCTTATATTGAAAAATCCCTCTGCTTGGTCTTTTGTCATTCAGTTGTTTTTCAGTCATGTCCAATTCTTTGTGATCCCATTTGAAGTTCTTTTGATACTGGAGTAGTTTGTCATTTTACAGGTTAGGAACTGACTTTGCCAGTTAAGTGTCTGAGGTCATATTTGAATTCAAGTCTTCCTGGCTTGAGGGCTGGCACTCTTATCTACTGCTCAACCTAGCTGCCCACCTCTGGTTAATCAATAGCAATACCAAGATTAGAACCCAATCCTGCTTTAAAGAATACATCTATTTGGAGTAATATGTGTTGTAGCTAAAGAGTGAGTTTGTCAGAGCAAATAAGATCCCTTGTTTTCAAAGGCATCTATAAATAATGTAAAATTTTGTTTGGCCCTAAATCCTTAAATCCCAAATGAAAAATATTTGGATATTCAAATATGATACCATTCAACAATAGTTAAAAAATATTTTTAATCATATAATCAGGAAAGCCTCCGAGTCATAATCCAAAGGTCTCATGATAGCAATTGCCATTTGGATAATGCTTTAAAGTTTTGTAAGATGTTATACATACATTATCTCACTTGATTCTCTCAACAGCCCTGAGAAAAACATAGCCTAAGTATTATTATCCCCATTTTACAAATAAGTAAGGCAGAGCTCAGAGAGGAAGAACAAGGACATGACTGTTGTCCCACTGCAGATAAATGGAGACAGAATTGAACCTGCTCTCTTGTACTCTAGTCTCTAAACCTTTGGGACTTTATCACTCTGCCTTTGATGAAGACAGTACTTTACCTTAAAATAAACAAATGAAAGTAAGAAAAATTATATATTTTGTGATACTTTTAAAAAATCCTGTAATACCAAGGGTCAGTAATCTTTAAGGAGCTATGAAGAATAGGAAAAGGAGAGGAAGCCTGGAGGTAGGTAAATATTGTCCAAGTAGAAAACTATAGACTGTTGAATTTGATGTCAATACTAGACAAATTCTAGAATAAATTAGTAAATATATAATTTTTGAACACTTAGGAAGGGAGGAAGCAATCATTCAAGTTGTTATAACCACAGGACAGGAAAAAAGTTGTTAGAAAAGGTCTTTCTGGAAGCCAAATTGTGTCTGAGCATGGGAGTGGAAGAAACATATCGGAATCTACAAAAACAAAGATGATTCAAGAAACATGGTTAAGAACTGGATTCAAGGAATCCAGAAACAGTAACCAGCTGTTGCATGACTCTCAAAATTCAGGACGTGAGTTAAACCATAAAGATCCAAAAGACTGGAACACAGGAACTAAAGCTAAGAGATCAAGAAGAATCATACAGAAAGTTAGTGTGTCCATCAATCAATCAATCAATAAGTATTTAATAAGCACCTACAATGAGTCAGACACAGTGCTATGCCTCTGGGGATGCAAACACAAAAGCAAAAAAGTCCCCACCTACAAGGAGATTATATTCTACCAGACTGGGAGGGGTGGATGGGGCTGATAGGCAAAAATAGACAAAAATAAGCTACATACCCAAAGAAGCACAAAATATTTTAAGAGAGGTACATTAGGAAAAGTGTCTTAGGTAAAGTGGTACATAAGTTGAGTCTTGAAGGCAATTTCAAATTCTAAGAGGTAGAGGTGAGGAAGAGGAATAGTAGAAAAGCCAGTTTAGCTGGAATATAAAATACAAAAAGAGGATTAAATAGGTCATCAGTCTGAGTCAGATTCTAAATGACTTTAAGCAATAATAATAACAATAATAATTACAATTTCTAAAGAGTTAGGATTCAAACTCAGATCTTCTTGATTTCTAGTCCAGATATCTAGTTACAATGACAAATAGAAGAGATTCTAAAGCTTGAGAAATGGAAAAGACAGGGGAGGTAGTTCAAATCTGCTCTTTAGGAATATTAATTAGCATATTATGTTAGGAATTTTAATTTAGCATTTATGTTATGAACCAGAGAGGTAAGATTTTTGATGTATTTTTTCTCTGTTAATATTTGTGCAAATCACATTCTTAGTCATAAATAAAACAACTTTTCCTGGCAAACTGAACACCTAGAAACAACTTTCTAATTAGACAAGAACTCAAATATATAGAAGCAGTTCCTGTCACTTAACACCAAAAAAAACAACAAAAATTCCAGTTTTTATCTTCATGAACAATGCAGAAAAATGGTGGACAGAACAAAACAGAAAATCAACTACCATGAAGTCACTAGTAATAGTCTGCTGATCTAGAACAGGGCTTCTTGAACTTTTATCCCTTTTTACCCAAGAAGCTTTTATATTATCCCAAGGATATAGGTATACAAATAAAACATTTGCTAATAATAAATAATAATTTTGTGACCCCCACCTTCAGTTATAAGATCCCTACTTGGGGTTGCAGACAATAGTTTAAAAAGCTAGGATCTAGAGGACTTCACTGGGAACATCTGAATATTCAAATACCCCAATGAAGAGTCCAGCTGGTGCCATAATAGTACAGGATTCTTTTTTGTTTTTCATGGTAGATCCATAAGAAATATTCAAATATTGAGTCCAGATAAGACTGGGTATTTTCCTACCAAAATCTCTTCTCATGGCCTCTCTCATCACCTCTTGATCCTACTCACCTTGATGGGTTAGGAGATTATTTCAATGACATCTCTATAATGTCAGAGGCTTATTTTATATGCTAAACACCATGTCATTTTGTGGCCTTCTGATGTACAATTTGTAATGTGGCCCAGATAACTATGAGAAACTATGAGAATTTGTCATTCCAAATTAAACTTGTTTCCTTTTTTGATGATGTTACTACAAAGGCAGGTCAACAAAATGATGCAAACATAATTTTTTTGTGCTTAAGCAAGGCATGTGACAAAGTTTCTCCTAATATCTTGGGAAAAATATGGAGAAACACTGCTTATATGCTCACAGGTTGCTTTCTAGCTGGTTGAAAGACTATGTGGAAGGGAATATTCTTTAAGTCCTTAAACTTTGCTAATGTTCAAGACTCAGTCAATTGACAATATTTATCATTCCTTTGCTACTACCCAGATAGTTGATTAATGAAATGATTTCAAATCAAAGGGGAAATTCATCCTAGTTCTTTACCTGGTCAGGGCCAAAATAAGAATACACTTTGGGAGACTAGCAGATTATAGTCTAAGCAAGATACAATGAAAAGTTCACTGAATTTGAAGTCAGAGGACCTGAATTCAAATCTTAATTTCCTGTGTGACTTTGGGCAGATTGATTAATCTCTCTGGGCCTCAATTTCTCCTGTAAAATGAAAAGATTGGAATCAGATTACTAAAGTTCCTTCCAGTCTTAAATCTGTCATCCTAAATAGTGGACTAAATATAGAGAGAGGTAGGAAACTTGCAGCAGAAAACCACTGGCAAGTAGGGTTAAACTCCAAAAAATAGAGAGGTATTACAAAAAAAAAAATCCACTGGCTCACCATAACCAAGTGGTCATTCCAATATATTCTCTGAGTTGATCAGAGTACTTCTGAGTAGTATAAATTCTGGGTAGTATATTTTGCTTCAGTCATAATCAACTCTTCATGACCCAATTTGGGGGTTTTGGGGGAGTTTTTTAGCCAAGACACTTGGAAGGGTTGCCATTTCCTTCTCAAGATCATTTTACAAATGAGAAAACTGAGACAAATAGGATTAAGTGACTTGCCCAGCATCATACAGCTAGTAAGTGTCATGGGGTGGGTTTCAACTCAGATCTTTCTAACTGGAAATTAGTATAACAAACTAGGCATTGACCCACACCTAACACTCTATACCAAGATAAGGTTGAAATGGGTTCATGATTTAGATACAGTGATATTATAAGCAAATTAGGAGAACAAAGGATAATCTACCTTTCAGATCTATAAAGAAGGAAGGAATTTGTGGCTAAAGAAGAACTAGAGTACATTATGGAATAAAAAATTGATAATTTTGATTATATTAAGTTAAAAGGTTTTATACAAACAAAAACAATGCAAACAAGATTAGAAGGCAAGCAATAAACTGGGAACAATTTTTTATATCCAAAGGTTCTGATAAAGGCCTCATTTCTAAAATATGTAGAAAATTGACTCAAATTTACAAGAATTCAAGCCATCTTCCAATTGATAAATGGTCAAAGGATATGAACTGACAATTTTCAAATGAAATGAAAACCACTTATAGTAATATGAAAGAATGCTCTAAATAATTATTGATCGGAGAAATGCAAATTAAGACAACTCTGAGGTACACTATACATTATACACCTCTCAGATTGGCTAAAATGACAGGAAAAAGTAATGACTAATGTTAGAAAGAATGTGGGAAAACTGGAACACTAATATATTGTTGATGGAATTATATCCTAATCCAATCATTCTAGAGAGTAATTTGGCTCTATTGCGCATACCATTTGATTCAGCAGTGTCTCTACTGGGCCTGTAATCCCAAAGAGATCATAAAAAAGGGAAAAAGATTTATGTGTGCAAAAATGTTTATGGCAGCCCTTCTTGTGGTGGCAAGAAACTGGAAACTGAGTGGATACCCATCAGTTGGGGTATGGCTGAATAAATTATGGCATATGAATGTAATGGAATATTATTATTCAATAAGAAATTCATTAGCAGGATGATTTCAGAGAGGCCTGGAGAGACTTATATGAACTGATGCTAAGTGAAGTGAGATCATTGTACACAGCAACATCAAGTTTGTGCTGTTGACAGATCCATACTGATGGACATGACTCTTCAACAGTGAAGTGATTCAGGCCAGTTCCAATGAACTCACGATGGTGAGAGCCATCTGCACCCAGAGAGAGGACTGTGGGGACTGAGTGTGGGTCCCAACATTGTATTTTCACCTTTTTTATTATTGTTCACCATTTTGCTTTTTCTTATTTTTTTTCCTTTTTGAGCTAATTTTTCTTGTGCAGCATGATAATTGTGGAAATATGTATAGAAGAATTACATATGTTTAATATATATTGGGTTACTTGCTGTCTAGGGAAGGGAGTGGGCAAAAAGGAAGGAAAACATTTTGGAACACAAAGTTTTGCAAAGATGAACGTTGAAAATTATTTATGCATATGTTTTGAAAATAAACAGCTTTAATCAAAATAAACAAATAAAATAAATTCAGATCTTCCTGACTTTAGGAATTGTATGTTCTTCATTATATCACCTAGCTATCTATGTTAAGGAGGTTAATGACAAATTATGATATGTTCGAGGTAAGGAGACCAGAATGGAAAGGAACACAAATCTCTACTATAAGAAGTTCAATTAAAGAACTGAAAGTCTTTACCTTGTCAAAGAGAAGACTTAAAGGGGACATTTTTGCTGTCTTGAACTATTTGAAAGGTTCTTAGGGAAAAGGGATTATTAGAGTTATTTTGCTTTACTCCATAGGGAGAACTAGGCACCCTGGGTAGAAATTATAGGGAAGCTTAACACATGGAAGAACTTGCTAATAATTAGACTTGTCCCAAAAATTAAATACCCATCTCAGGATGAGAAAATTCTTCATCATCACAATTGTGAGACATAAAACCTGGAATTCTCCCTATCAGGGAAACACTGACATAGTTCTCGAGTTGGGTAGAAAATTGGACCTCTTAGGTGACCTTTTAGGTCCTGTCTAGATCCAAGTACATTCAAATGGATAGAATATTGAATCTAAAAGAATAGGAAGATATGGGTTCAGATTCTTTCTGTCACTTACTAGTTGTACAACAGCACAGCTAAGTGATATGGTAGATAGAGTAATAGACCTGGAGTTGGAAAGACTCATATTTATGAGTTCAAATCCAACCTCAAACACATACTAGTTGTATGATCCTGAACAAGTCATTTTACCCTGTTTGCTTCTGTTTTCTCATCTGTAAAATGAGCTAGAAATGGAAATCGCAAACCACTCCAATATCTGAAAACCCCAAACAGAGTCTGAAAGTATAAAATTGAACAACAGCCTTGGAAAATCACAACCTCTCTGCAGCTCAATTTTTTCTTTTTAAAAACAGATTTAAGGTGATTGCTAGTATTTCACTTCAAATCACTTCATGGATGTGAGCTAGTTTGGTAGGTGCTAGTATTATCCTTATTTTTACAAATGAGGAAATTGAGGTTAGGTGACTTGCCCAGGATTACACAGCTATCTAAAGCAGGATTCAACTCAGATTTTCCTGATTCCAAGACTGGTACATCTTAGAGTTAGTCTGAGATGAAACTATAGTTCACATAAATGTGAACCCAAATATACCAATATCTAGATTTGAGAGTCTTAACTACACCTTTGCTGTCATTCTAGTGATAACCATACTCAAAACAACCAAGACTGCTTCTTCTCCCTACTCTGTTTTTGTTTTTTTTTTTTTTTTTAAAGAAAGTATGCTGACAATGCAACTTATTTTGGAAATCAAATCCAAAATATTATCAATCTACCAGTACTTGATCAAACGTCTGGGCAGAATGTGCCATTAAGGAATCAGGCAGATATTATGTATAAAATCTACATCTCTTTCCCAATCATTCCAGAAAACATGAGGAGATCTAGAATAGCAATAGACAGGAATAGCCCAGGTTAAAAATTGGAAGACATTGAAATGAAATTCATTTTCTCTAGAATTACCCAGAAGTTCAGACTTATTCTAAAGTTGTGTCTTTTCCAGAGATAGGTGAATAAGGCAGTTGACAGAGTGTAGAATCAAAAACCCATCTTTAAACTCTTAAAGCATGTCCCCTCTTTTAGGGACCAGGTTACAAGATTCTATGTATCTGTTTAACCTGTATTGGATTATTTGCTGTCCAGGAGAGGGAGATGGGAGGAAGGAAGAGGGAAAAATTGGAACATGAGGTTTTGCAAGAGTGAATGTTGAAAACTATCTTTGCATGTATTTTGAAAATAAAAAGTTATTATTCCCCCCAAAATAAGTTTCATTTAAAAAAAAAAGAAAAGGATTCAGCAGCAAGAAACAAAATCTCTAGATTGCTGTCACACCATGCAGAACTTGAATCACAAGAGAATAAGACAGGGACCCAATTTTGAAGTTTAAGTAGCACAGGTAGAGTGCTTGACTTCGATTTAGGAAGACTTGAGCTGTGTGACTCTGGGCAATTAATTCATTTGACTTCTGTATGCCTCAATTTCCTGAGATGGTAAAATTGGACTAGGTTACCTCTTAGGTCCTTTCCAAATCTAGGTGCAGCCCAGTGGAAAGAATGTTAGATCTAGAAATTGGAAGATACAATATAATATCTACCTTATAACAGGGTTGTGAGGATTGAATGGATATTGTTTGTAAAATGTTTTCCAAAACTTATGTAACTGCTGGCTTTTGTTATTATTATTATTGGCAATACTGATGATGCTGATGCTGATGATAACAATAGAAAACTTGGACAAAATCAGACCAGCCCAAAGACTAGTAAGTTACTAGTCTAGAGTTCTTCATGGTCTCAAAGACAATGAGAATATGGTCTGAATTCTAACTTTAGGTGGCACTTAAATAATCCCAGTTGCAAAGTTAGGGAGATAACAAAAGAACAAGGGCAAGGAAATAAACAAGCTATTTAATTGTATACCAGGAGTTGTTACTCTGGAATTTATTAACTTGGTTTTAAAAATATTTTGATGGCTGTGTTATCATGTTATGTATTTTCTTTGTAATCTTATATATTTTACTTGACATATTTTAAAATAGCATTTTGAAAGTTTCCTAAGTATCACCAGACAGCCAGTGGGAACCATGACACACCAAAAAGATTCAGAACCCCCGCTGTATTCTCCTGTCAGTTCTAAGTTTTCAGTGATGATAAATTTGTCTTGAGATACAATTCAAATCTCAGATTTAAAGAAAAATCCTCTTGTACAGGAATTTCTCTGAATTGAATATTGACTGAGACTGGAAATTCTTTAAATTAAATAGGTATTTTCATTATAATCTCATTAAGTGCAAGAACATTTCATCTGCATATGAATTGGGGTTAATGATATCAGTTCATGAACTATGAACCCCAGTTTAAGTTTAAGCATGATAGAAAAGTAAAATAATTTATTTCTGACTGGGTTCTATGAATTTATCTTCTATTTCATATATACATTAATATTTTTATTACACATACATAGTCTAGACATTGGTATAAAAATAAAAAAAAAAGAAAATGGCATAAAATGAAGATGAGTTTTATAAAGAAAAGAATTTTAAATCGTAATTTATTAGGAATTGTAGTTTGTGGGTGGAGTAACTATGATTCTGGTGTATGTTTTTAGATGAATCCCTTTTAGTAAAGATGAAATGAATTTCAATAAAACTATCCAAGATCAAAACAAAGGAAAAGACATAGACTGATTATTTGGTGAAAAGCGGAACAGTCTCCCAAATTTTGGACATATGGAAAGGAAATGGCTGCTGCGTGAGAACTACCACTTTTCTGAAACATCCCTTTTTAAAGTTCAATTTAATAATTTGAAAAGCACTCTAAAATACTGATGGAGCAGAGGAGTCAAATACTAGGCAGTTGGCCCCTGGAAACATTCATGAATGCTGTCTGAACCAGATTAAAATATATTTGGAAAATATTTAACAAAATAAATAAAAATACAATAAAACATAGATAATGTTTATCTGTGTTGTTGTATGTTTATTTGTTTTTTTTTTAAGTCAATATGCACCTGAAGAGATCCTTATGATTGGCTCAGTGATGCTGTTTCTATTTGAGCTGGACACCTAAGCAAGTTCAGTGGTAGAGCACTGAACTTAAAATCAGTAACACATATGGGTTTAAATCAAGTGTCAGACTCTTACTATGTGATCATAGGCAAGTCAGTTAACCTCCCTGTGCCTCAGTTTCCCCATCTGTATAATAAGAGGGTTTGACTTAATGACCTATAAATTATCTCTAGCTCAAAATGTATGATCCTATAATTGATTAATTCAATCATGCAATTAGATTGAAGGAAAAGGCAATTTCAATATTTGAGTATTAACACCTTTAGATGGGAATTTCACATGTGAGTGAATCGTTTTTCATGTGTGCTTTTAACTCTACATCTGCAAACTCGTAAGGTTCAAGGAAACAATCTTTCTTTTCCTTTTTCTCCTCCCAGATGCCTAGGGCTCTCTGCGGGACTATGGGGCATTCAGCTGAGGTCATTGACTAACTAACTGTCAGAAAGCAGTCATGCTGAATCCTGTTCCAAGAGGAATTTGCCAGATCCCTGCTCTCTACAGGGATTGGGTTGATCCCAAACCCTGAGCACTAAGAGCTCCCTCCTTCCTGGTCATGGGGCAACAGAAAGAGGAAAATCCCTGCCCCATAATCAGGAACAACCAACAAGTCCCCAAGAAGAGCTGGGGGTGGGCGTGGGTGTCCCATGGGGCCACCTCCTTCCCCACCCCCTTCTCCCTTCCCAATTTTCTTCTGGCTTTGTGCATAACACTGATTCAACAGCAGATCTGAATCACCAGGTAAATCTCCCTCCTTCACCTAAAGCCATTCATCAACATTGTTATAACCAAGGTCAAGCCTAAATATAATATTGTCAAAGAGGCAAAGATGATCTTCAGCACTCTCCTAAGCAAGATTAAATTTAAAAACAAGCAAGCAAATAAAAAAATGAATAATTGAATGAGAGACAGAGAGACACAAGAGAAAGAGACAGAAAGGGGGGGAAGAAAAGAGAGAAGAGAGGGGGAGGAGGGATAGAAGGAGAGAGTGGGGAAGAAAGGGAGAGAATAGAGAGAGAGAGAGAGGAAAGGGGAAGGAAGAGAGAAGAGAGGGGAAAAGAGACAGAGGAAGAGGGGAGAGGAAAGGGGAAAGAGATAAAGAGGGAGAGAGGGAAGGAGGGAGAGAGGTAAGAAGTGAAAGAGGGAGGGAGGGAGGGAGAGGAGAGGGGGGAAGAAGGAGAGACAGAGACAGAGAGAGAAACAGAGACAGAGATGCCTGGTTTTTAAAAGGCAAACTTTGGAGGTACATGGCTGGAGTGACTTTACTGTACCTGCTACTGGTGGATAATCCTAGCTAGTTAGAGAGAGGATCATTTTCTATTTGGCCACTAACCATGAAACAGAAAATGTCTGGTGCTCAGGGCCCTGGGTACAAAAACACAAATACTTTTCTGTATTCCTTTGACTTCTTATGCTGCTGTCTGGTCCCTTCTCCAATTTTCTTGGCCCTATGTACCAAAATTACCTCCCCATCTTTTTCCCCAACCAAGCTTTCCTGTGTGAAATGCATCATTTACAAATTACTGACTTGGGAAATGCTCTGATAAACTCTTTGACAGTGATCTAATCATGTTAAAATCATAGTTAAAATGCTAACTCTGCTTGGAGCTGGCAGAGCAATTCCTTTACTCCATGGAGCAACTTAGAAGAAAAGATTATTAGTCAGTGTGGCAGGAGGTATGTGAAGATGACATTCGGGGAGCAGGAACCGCCCCACTCTATCTATACAAAGACAGCTGAGGAGAAGAGGAGATAGTGGGAAACACAAGCCCTGGGATTCTGCCTCAGGTGCTAACTGACTATGTGAGCTTGGGTAAATCCCAATCCCTTTTAAACTCAGTCATCTATAAAATAGGGATAATAATAGCACAGGGTTTTTGTGAGAACCAAATGAGATAATAAGTAAAGGGCTTTGCGAATGTCAAATGTTCCTAGATATTATAGTTATGTAATTCTATTATTGTTATTATTATTATTATTATTTGTGTTTTATTAATTTAACCCTGTTGATGATAGCTCAGCTCCATGCCTAATGGCAAGTAAGAATCTGTTCCACTGAACTGCAGGGTTTGAGTACCCCATCCAATTTTAATGTTTCTTAGACTTTTGACCTTGGCTACAGAAAAGCAGAATTGAGAGGCACTTGAGCATGTCTGATCATAGGTCTGCTGGCCTATGAAAGTAATCTGCTATTTTTAATGGAAGAAAGCATTAGGAAAGAAAAAGTAAGAATCATTTACCTTGGATCAAGCTTGTGGAAATTTGCCCAGGCTGTTTTATGGGAAGTCTTTCTATCCTAAATAACAATAACAATAAACTCCCTTTATTTAGCACTTTGTAGTTTAAAAAAAAAAAGAGTACTTTTCATGTATAATCTCATTTGAGTTTCAGGACTAGTGAGGCTGGTACATTACTTCCATTGCATAGTCAATCAATAATTCAACAAGCATTTATAAAATTGATTTCTATATGCCAGGTTCTTGTGCTCAATTCTGGGGACACCAAAAAAAGCAAAAATACACAGTCTTTGCCCTTAAGAGGCTTACATAATAACAGAGGATATGACATGTAAATAAAGTCTTCCCTATGTTGATTATCTCTAATTTGTCTTCTATATATTTTATTTGTATATATTTATTTTGTTGTTGTCTCCATTAAACTGGGCTTGAAAACAGAGATATTTTGCCTATCTCCAGCACTTTTTACAGAGCCTACCACATGGTAGGTGTGTAATAAATGCTTATTGGTTAGATTGATATATATGATTGATTTTTGTTGTTCAGTCATGTGACTGACTCTGTGACCCTATTTGGAATTTTCTTGGTAAAGATACTGGAGTGTTTTACCATTTCCTTTTCCAGCTCAAGGTGAAGTAACTTGCCACATATCTAGTGTCTGAGGTCATATTTGAACTTAGGAAGATAATTGGTCCTAACTCCCTATCCAGTACATAGACTAACAGGTTATTGTTTTTGACTTCCCATTTCTTCAGCTATTCCAGTATGCACCTACTCATGGTGCAGAACTGGATAAAGGACTCTCAGGAGTCATAAAGCACAATCATAGAATATTAGACCTAGAGAGGATCTCTAAGACTCACTTACTATGTTCAAAGCTTTGCAAAAAGTCTTGTGGTTCTTTCTACAACCCCAATTTCTCTTCTAGTCAGCTTTGTTATCCCTTTAGAAGAGACATGGCTTGCTGATCCTTGTCCCAGAAGGAGTATTCTTGCAATGCAATAAGCAGTTCATAATAGTATTATCATTGAATAATAATAAATTTTTTTTTTTCAGAATTTAAAGCCAGATAGGGTGCTAAACAAACATGAACAGGCAAATGTCTACCATCCAGGAGCTTATATTCCATTGGGGAAGAAGATAATATATAGCAAAAATGTGGAGAACATGGTGGAGTTCACAAAGAAAAGACAACAAAGCTTCCCAAGATGCCTCCAATAGAATATTTCTTTTGAAAATATTTAATAAAGAGCAAATTCTAGAGAGAGATGCCTGCAAAATCCAACCTAAAGCTCATTTCCTTTGATTTTAGTCTTTTTTAACTTGCAGCTTGTTTTGAGTTTTACATGGGCCAACATATTGTTGCTTTTGGCTTCCCATTCCTCCAACTACTCAAAAAAACGAGTTCTTATCATTGGCAGTCATGCAGTCAGTTTTGGAAATATGTGTGTCAGGGCTCTGCTTGAGGCAAAACTGTTTTTATTTAGTTTCTTTGTTAGTTACTTCATCTTTTTTCTATACCAATATTCCCTCATTTGAATACTGAATATTTTACCAGTGATTTTTGCAGGTTGTGAAGATAGCATGGAATTTCATGCTATCTGAAGAATCAAAATTACAGGTATTGTAAAGGAAAGGCTCTTAAACTGTGGGTTACAATCCCATGTGGGGTATAAAACTGGATGTGGGGGTCCAAAAAATTTGGCAACAGTAAAAGATATCAATTATTCTTCCAAGATTTTATTTTTATGTAAAAATAAGCAAGCACATCCTATCTTATTAATATGCTTTTTAATTATATATATACCAAAGAATTGTTTTAAAATAAATTTCTTTATGATTTGTTATCAGCAAATGTTTGATTTGCATACCTATTTTACGTAACTATATACCCATATTCATGTAAGCATTTCTTCTATAAAAAGGGATCATGAATGAAAACGGTTTAGCAAACCCTGGTTTCAAGGACAATGGTGGGCATGAGTAAGCCAGGGCCAAGAATGACACATGCAAAAAAAAGTCTCAAAACCTAATCTCCAGTTTATATACAGTATTGCATTCTCACAAATATTACCCTATTAATTACGTTTGCAACCTCTGAACATATGTATAACCTATGGCCTAACACTTCAGACTTTGCATTTATAAGGAGCACTCAAATACAAACAAGCAATTGCCTGCCCTTCAGGGGCTTACATTTAATTGTAGAAATAAACAACATAGAGCTAAAGTGTGGAAGACATGGTAGAGTTCATGAAAAACAGACCAGAGCTTCCCAAAATGCCTTCAACAGAATATTTCTGTTGAAAGTATTCTAAAATAGCAAATTCCAGAGAGAGATGCCTGAAAAATCCAATTTTTACTCTTGTTTCAGGGAGATATTTCCCTGGATATTAGGATTTGGTTGGCATCTAGAGCTCTACAACAAAAGGGACCAAAAACTCAGTCCTTACAGAAGCCTGAGTATTGAAATCAGGATAGGCTTTATTTATCCTAATAAAAGAACAAAAACCTCACACTTGATTCTAAAAGTAAACTTGATAACCCCCCTAATCTGTCTGCTGGGCCTTTATATCCCAAGAATCTATATAGTTACTTGAAAATGAGGTTTCCCCCCTCCAAGGTATCACAGAGTCAAGGACCCTTTCCCTTTGGAAAGGTCTGATTCCTCCAGAAATGTATGCTGTCTTTCAGACAACCCTGGAGGTTGAGGTCCCCCTATAAAAGAAAAAGTCAAGGTTCCAAGAGAATCAAGTTCATTCCCTAAACTTGTAAAAATTACACAATTTATAGTAAATTCATAATCTATGTTTGCTTCTCTACATTGTGATTCTGTCCTTTTTCATCCTTTTATTGTAGCTCCTATTTGTTCTAGGAACTCTTCTGGTAGACCAAGGAATTCCTTTGCTGAGTTCAGGAAGGTTTATGAGATTAAGTTTCCACAGGACAATTAAAATTCAATTCTTCAGAAACTGTGAACAAACAATGAGAAAAACTGAAAAGTTAAGTTTCCACAAAATGTTATAAAGCTTCAAGATAATGTAAAAATAGTAAGTATCTCTAACCAATGAGCTTTCAGGAGAAGATATTCCACTTCAATATTTTGATAAAGATGTCTAGGCTAGAAACTTGTTTAAACTGATCAGGTTCAAGGACCAGGAAAAGACTTTTCTTTATTGTACTTGCTTAATAAGTCTCATGCGTAAAAGCTAAAACACCTCAAATAGAATTAGAAACTCATTAACAGAACATGGGATGTATGATAGAAGGAAGACATATCTAGCAGCAGCATGTACCCTAAGGGGAACTGACCAATCCATTCTTTGGGGGAGGAAACTGTGACAAACTAACAGTATAAAGCTTGTCTGCTTCTGTACCTAGTGCTTCCCATCAGAGAGGTAAAGCCCATTTCTGGCCAGAAACATCCAATTACTCTGGACTTTCTCTCAATAACATTCTTTGTTACCTAACTTTTAGAGTCAGCTTGTTTCTAACAGTTGAAACAAAAAATTCCTCCATTATTCCAACAATTTTACTCTACTGCTTTCAGTTCTCATTCCTTGCTGCTTCCAAATTGGTTCAGGAACTCATCCCTTCTGTCTCTAGACCATACATGGGTCAATTAGAGAAAACCTCATCAAATGAAGTTTACACCTTATTAAGGACAAGTTATAAATTCTAATCATTTTGGTCAGTGAAGTTCAAAGACAATGTGTTTAGGTAAATCACTCTCTCTCTGTCTCTCTGTCTCTTTCTCTCTCTCTTCTCTTTCTCTTTCTCTCTCTCTCTCTCTCTCTCTCTTTCTGTATGTATATATATATATATATATATATATATATATATATATATATATATGTACACACACACACATATATATATTTGAAAGTGACAACATTTAAGTTGCTGTCAGCATCTATAGCAGATCACAGAGCGAGAAGCCTCAGGAGAAGAAATACTAAGTGAAGCGGCCAATCACATTTGGGGGGATTTGGGATTAAGGGAAATTACTTCCACAGAAAATTTTTAAAAGTCACCAAGTGATGTGCAACAGGCTTTCAGAACTATTTCCTAGGTTATAATTTCATCTCAGTATTACTCCATGTCACTTATCCCCATTTTTCATTTTTATACTTTGCACAATTTATAGGTTTTTGCTTATTTCCTGTTAGCTGCCTGCCATCCCAGGATTACATGAATAGTTTTCATCAATCATTCTCTTTCCATGTTCTTGCATCTTCAGTCTGTTCTTCTCAAATACACACAGAATTCCCCTTAGTCAAAAAGAACCCTTCTCTCTGACACCTTTGATACAGAATACCATTGCTGCTTTCCTGATACTTTGTTTACGTCTCTTAATTTTCCCCACTATCTCTTTGATTGATATCACCTACTTAAGGCTTCATTTTCTCTTAATAAATCAATCAAAATATTAATTATTGCTTAACTGTGTACCGAGAACTATGCTAAATTTGAGAAGCACAAAAATAAGCATAAGACAGTGTCTGTTTTCAAAAAATATGCCTTATATTTGAGCTACCTCTAAGTATCTTTCCCCCACTAATTCAACACCTTGTTTCTACATAAATATTCCTAATGTACAGTTCTGATCACCGGTTGAAAATTTTCAGTGGCATCTCATGATGTACTATACAAAATCCCAACTCATTTATTTAGCATTCAAGCCTCTCTACAATTTGCCTCCAAGCTATCTTTCCAATTTTGCAATCTACCATGAATTCTAAGTTCCTACAAAATTGGACTCACCATTCTCTCAATATGTCCTCTTTTCTTGTCTCTATGCCTTTGCTAACAGTGATATCACCAATCCTCACATCACTACCAATTGAAATTCTGCTCATCTTAACAAAGCCAAACTCAAATACTACCTTTTCTCTAAAGTCTTTTTTTTTGACTCTCCTCCCTTCCTCTTCACCATGGAAACAATCTCTCTGTCCTCTGTACTTTGACAATCCTTTATTCAGGTAATTGGGAGTCCCAGTGGATAGAGTGCTCACCTAGGAGTCAGAAAGACTTCTCTTTCTGAGTTCAAATCGGTTTCAGATACTTACTAGCTGTGTGAGCCTGGTTAAGTCACTTATTCCTGTTTACCTCAATTTTACCATCTGTAAAGTGAACTGGAGAAGGAAATGGCAAAATACTCTAATTATCTTAACCTAAGAAAACTCCAAAGATAGTCACAAAGAGTGGAACATGACTGAACAATAACAATCCTTTGTTTATAATCAAAAGTATTCCTAGAGAGCTTGGACTAGGTGAGCTCACATACCTTGGGAGAGTATTATCACTGACTTTTTCCCTTCCCACAGGAACATGAAAGTGCTCTCTCCCAGGGAGCAGCAGTACAACCAGACCCATGCTTTTTACCCATACTTGCCTGTATGAAAATAATTCTCTAATTGATTTTACATTCCTTGAGAAAATGGGGCTTGCTCATCACCTTGCACATGGGAAGCACTTAAAATGTTTGTTGAATGAATTCATCCTTCATCAGCATTTTCAGTGTTCTTTTCCACTCACTTCTATTGGCATGTTTCTGTAACTTCCAAGTATCCCTAAGCTAAAGTCTCTTCGTTCTGGATTTCAAATTTATACTCTTGCTAACTTAAACAAAAACAACATCATTTTGGCAGGGAATTAACAGCAACATATGGGCTTCAGCATTTTAATGCCCAACCGGGTTCCTGCCAAAACGTTTCCTTGCTGTCATATAATCAGTGGAAATCTTTTAGATTCATATAGAGTTATCCCATTCAGATTAGGAGATGGGTAAAATCATCTGCAGACCAGAAGCACAGAGTGCTCTGAAAATCTTCAGGGCTAGTGTTCTGGTCACAAGGGGAGCCATGCTTCCTTGGCTTTGGGGAATCTATTAAAATTAACCAGAATGGTAGAATAGAGACAACATCTGAGAGTGAGAAAGGCTCTAAAATAAATCCAATTTACAATTTTGTCTAAATCAGAGGTACTTAATCTTTTTTATTTCATGGTTCCCTTTGACAATATAATGAAATCTATGAACCAGTTTTCCAAAAAATGCTTGTAAATAACTGAAAGAAATGATAAATTTCATTTAGAGGTAAGCAAAAAATATATAATTTTCCATCCAAGTTTATGGACTCTCTGAAATATGTCCATGGGAGTTCATGGACCGTTGGTTAAGAATCCCTTTTCTATTTATAAAGCATGATGATACATAACTGTAATCTCATCTACTAGGGAAATGGAGGCTGGCAGAGCACTTAAATTTGAGATTTCTGAGCTGCAGAGGACTAAGCCAATCGGGTTGTCTGTACTAAATTGGAATAAGTAGTCCTATGGAATGGATAGATTAGGTCATCAAATTGTCTAAGGAGGGGCAAACCAACCCTGATCAGAAATGGAGTAATGCTTCTAAGATAGCCAAACCGTAGCAGAATAGGGTCCATGCAAACCAGGAAACAGCCTTAAAGGAAAAAAAAAAAAAATTCCTATTTTATGTCAAATCAGGTGACCATTGAGTTAGGAGACATATGTCAAGTTAAACACAGAACAGAGTTGGAAGAATTGGAAGAGACACCTTTCAAAGTCCAACCCATACCGGAAAAAAGAGTCTTCTCTATGATATATCTGACAAGTAATCATCTAATCCCTGCTTGAAGAGCCCCAAGGAGAGAGGGTCCACTGAAACTTGATATAGCCTCTTCTATTTTAGAAGGCTCTAATTTTAAAATTTTAGTACATCATGTCTATGTGTGGATTTGTGCATATGTGGGCAGGGATGTATGCATATGTACATGTGTATGTATATATAACTATGTATGTATATATAAATGTGTTAGGTTCTTACTAAGTGCTAATGAAATAATGAGATATTAGGTTCTTACTAAGTGCTAAATCGGTACTTGACAATTCTCTAGTTCTGGCCTTTCCTGGTAGTTTGACTTGTGAATTCCTGGGGAAGAGCTTGCATGCTTGGGAGGAGCAAGCTCATTGGTTGAAGTGGTTCCTTCCGAGCTGCCCTCTTTATTCTCCCAGAGAATGGGTGTGGGATAATGCAAGGGCTTCTGGGAAGAACCACTTTAACCAATGAGCTTGTTCCTCCCAAGCACGCAAGCTCTTCCCCAGGAATTCACAAGTCAAACTACCAGGAAAGGCCAGAACTAGAAAATTGTCAAGTACCGACTTAGACTTAGTAAAACCCAATATCTCATTATCTCATTAGCACTTAGTAAAAACCTAACATAAATGTATTTTTAAAATTCAGTAAATCAAGTCATCTATTTTCTGCATAGAATCCCTTTAAATACTTAAAAAGAGCTACCATGTCCTAAGTTTTCTTTGTCCCAACTTATATGACATAAATTCAAGGGCCTCTTGTCCTCCTGGTTTCTCTTCTCTGCACACTAGTCTGCTCATCAATATTCTTCTTAAAATGTGGTTTCCCAGAATGAAAACAACCTTCCAGAGGTAGCCTGATCAGAGCACAGTAGAACTATAATTTATGTATTTCTGGACACCTTCTTCTCTTGAACACCCAAGATTACACTAAATTTTTTGACTTCAGTAGTGTTAATATATATTAAGGGATGAATGAGGTTCCTTCAGGGGGTCCTAAGCTTTATTGTTTGTCCCAATGGCAAATTTTCAGTAATCACTATTACTGTAATGAAAACCCAGTCAACAGCTATAATTTTGACTAAATAGATTTCTCCTTTTATTGTTACCTAGACAGGTTATTCACTGTGATCTAAAGCAAGCTGTAAAAGTCTCCTATGGTTTCATTTTTATTTTGTACTTATGTATAGTAAGTCCAGCATGGAGAGGTGGAAAAACCACTAGATTAGTAGCAAGGAGACGAGTTCTAATTGAGATTTTAACCTAATTATTCAACTCTTGTTCCACTATAATGAGCTCTATTACTAGATTTAGTTATTTAACCCCTTTGTGACTTAAGGTTTATATCTGCAAAATGATTGAGTTGAATTATATGATCTCTAAGGCCCCTTCCAGCTTTAAAATTTGATGAACTTATTCATATTATTCATATTAACTTGATCCAGGGTAATTATCACTCCACCACCTTTTTTCTCCCTTCTTTCTAATCCTTTTATTTATGAAAATGATTCCACAAGGCATATTTATCTCAGCTAGATCATAACCTGTTCTTTTAATTTACTTTTTCTTAATTTATTATTGTATTTCTTACTTGTCTTTTTGATATCTGATAGAAGAGAGGAGGTTTAACTATCACAAATTTACAAAGCCACATATTCTGTAGGATTTTTAAGGATGGGACAATTCATCTTTCCCTCCTACAAGAAGAGATTTCTTCTATAAGAAAGATTTCTTCTCTGTAGCCTTGTAGCACACCAAGGCAGAAGAGGGAAAATCTGACAGTTTATCTTAAATCTCCAACTTGAACATGGAACACTAATTGCATTTTCCCTTTTTGGCAAGAAAATACTTACCATCTTATTTGATTTTACAGTTTAAACTACAACATTCATAACAAGCCTTGCCATCTTTGAACCACAAAAACAGCACTCCCACCCACACTAGTGGCAAATGTTTTGTTCAACATTTGCCTTTTCACAAGAGATACTACAGTACTCTGAGAATCCAAATCTCTGCTTCTTGTCCTATTGAGCCAAGTTGATAGAGTAGGCAGACAGTTGGATGCTAAGATGTGAGTGGTACCAAAATAGAATACAGACCCCTTTTCTCCTTCCCTATTAAATTACTTCTAGGGTTAAATCAGAGTTTCCCACAATTTCCCCTCTTCTTTTTAGGGGGATTGGAGGTGAGGGAATTGAATGATGATTGCAACAACAGCTAGGCTTAGAAATAGAATAGGCAATATTCTGAGATCAAGATGGTTGGGGAATCAATGGATTGAGATTATAATTGGAATTTTAGTTCCAATTGTTCTTATTCTATATTGAGTCCTATTTGCCTCTCACTTGAAGAACCATAGTAACCTTATTAATTTCCCCATCAACTTTCCCCCTTCCAAAGCATCCTAAATATCACTGCCCAGTTAACTTACGAAAGCACAATACTAATCATGTCTTTAAACTACTTATACATCTTTAGTATCAAAAATAAATAAATATTTAGTATCTCCCCATTGTCTACTGAATAAAATCTAAAAATCCCTCAACAACTGGACTTTCAAGCCTATTCACACTATTCCCCTACTCTGTCCTCACTACTCACATACTATTCTATTTTCCATTGAAATTAAACTACATACTATCTATAGAACATATGTTTTACCCCACTTCATCTTGCTCACTTAATTCCCTATTCTTGAAATGCACTCCTTCCCCTTATTAAAATTATATTCCTTTCATAAGTCTATTATGGGGTTTTCAAAAACAGAGAATCCCCTGCATAGTTGATCTAATAGGTAGGTTTTATTGATACCAAGTGAAAAAGCAGCTGAGGAATCCATGACCCTGATCACTCATGTTTCAATATTGGCTCTAGTTCTGAGAAAAGCAATACACAAGAAATGGTCCAGGCAACCAGCCATCAACCAGGACCACAGTCTGGATTAAAGGGGTCCAACATCCTATCAGCCAAAGACATCAAAAGAAAAAGAAAAGGACCTAAAAGTACACCATGTTTAGAGCAGCTCTTTTGTTGTGGCAAAGAACTGGAAACAGTATCCTCATCAGTTGGGGGGAATAGTTGATCAAATTATGGCATATTAATGTAACAATATAATTGCAAATGACAATAGAGAATTTTCAGACATACTAGGAAAGACTCATATAAACTGAATGAAACGAGCAGAATCAAGAGCATAATTGATATAATATCATAAAGAATAGCATAGAGAACTCTTAATGCAGTGACCAGCCAACATTTCAGAAAACTAATGATGAAGCAAGTTATCCAGCTTCTGACAGAGAGATTATGAATTCAAGATGCAGCTTTATCAAAGTATTTCTATTGAGATATGACCAAAGTGCATATGATTGCCTATATATGTTTTTAATGAATTTTGTTTGGATTATATGTGAAACTGCTAGTCATTATTTCTATATAAATTATTCTCTTGAATAATTTGGATCAAATTCCAAACTCCATGAAGCTTTTCCTAACTACTATAGGAAAAAAAATGATCTGTCCTTCTAAAAAGCAAACATTATTACTTTCTATGTACTTCTCATATTTGATTTTTTATTTTACATACACACACACACACATATATATTTACATATTCATTTCTTTCTAAGTGGGATGCTCTATGAGATGAGGCTATTTCCTCACATATATGATTCTGTGAGTCAAAAGAACATTTTACACAGCAACAACAAGATTATATGATGATCAACTGTGATAGACTGGGCTCTTCAACAATGAGGTGATTCAGGCCAATTCAAATAGATTTGTGATGAAGAGAGCATTCATAGTATTTAATATAGTATTTTCACCTTTTTTGTTGTTCTTATTGTTTACTTGCTTGTTTTTTTTTTCTCTCATTTTTTTCATCTTGATCCAATTTCCTTTGCAGCAGATAAATGCAGAAATATGTTTAGAAGAATTGCATGTTTAACCTATATTGTCCAAGGGTGGGGGGAGGTGAGAAGGAAGGGAGAACACAGTGTTTTGTAGGGGCAAGTGTTGAAAATGATCTTTGCGTGTATTTTGTAAAATAAAAAGCTATTACAAAATAAAAAGAGAGATGTCCCAGATTCTGTGAAACTTCACTTAGCATCAATTCATGGAAGTCTTTTCAAGTTCTTCTGAAATCAGCCTGTTCATCATTTCTTATAGAATAATTATATTCCATTACTTTCATATTAGTCCACAACTCCACCAACAATGTCTTAGTGTGGAACATCTCTCTTACTTCTCAGATCACTTCCTTTATTGTGTTTTATACATTTGCAGTTGACCTAAAATATTACCTAAATCACGGGTACCTTGTTAATAATGGATGGACCCTTTGGTAGACTGGTGAAGGCTGTGGATTCTTCAGAAAAGTGTTTTTAAATGTATAAAATAAAATACAAAGATTTACAACGGAAATCAATTGCAATGAGATAGTTATAAAATATATTCTTTACATGCATCTCAGCTTAAGTCCTCCTGATTTTAATCCAAACTCCTTTATTTTGGGAGCCATTTTGTTACCTCTACCTGTATTCTAGATTCCATCCCTTCCCGTTCATAACTGAATTTCTTGGAATAAGTAACCTGAAGAGGAAGCAAGCCATAGTGGATAAAAAGTCAGGAAGAAACTGTTCAAATACCACCTCTGACACATATTGGCTATGTAATCCTAGTCAAATCAGTTCCCCAAGACATCTATCCCATAAAGATGGATTGGAAGAGGAGGTTTCCTAGCTAAAAATTTCCTATACTAATGAAACCAGAGATTTGAGGGACTCAGGAAAGGGAGAAGGAGTCTTCATCTTCTTTTTCCTTATGTAATGCTGAAGAATCTGAGGCAGGATATAGTTTAGAGAGTTTTTTAATATTTTACGTGAGAGGGAGAGATTGTGTTGGGACCAAATGGATCCATTGTTTGATCCAGGCCTGAATGAGACTATCGTCTCCAAGAATCCAATAGCGAATATGAGTTCCCATGAAATGTACACACACACACACACACACACACACACACACACACACGCAGCTCCAAGCTGGGGTAACTAAACAAAGGTGGAGGAGAGGAGGAGGTGGAGTCCAAACTCTGGTGAGCCGGAATCTCCAGGCAGAGATTCATCAATCTGGTTGTGACAGATTAGGGGGTAGGACCATAAATTCTAACAAATTGGGAGTTAAGGAGTTGTCCAACTACAGCCAGGAGGTCTGGACTTAGAAGATACAGGCAAAGCCAATTAGGTATCTGAGTTAGAACATCTACAGTCTTATCTTCTGGCATGTCAAATCTCTACAGTTCTAATTATCTCAATTCTAATGAGCAGAAAAGGGGATTGCAACCAGGGAAACTGAGGCAAAAGAATTCAGGGAGACTGAGGCAGGATAATTTAGGGAAACTGAGGCAGGACAAATAGAAAAACTGAGGCAGGACAATAAAAGAGAACTGTGGCAGAACATTTCTTTCTCTTCTTCATCAATAATTCTCACTTTGCAATTTGTCTTTTATCTATTTGATTAAAACCGTTTTTTACAAGGTGCACAATGGCCTTCATGCCAACAAATCTAGTGTTCCCATTTTCAAACATCATCCTCGTTGTCTTTATCTCTAGCTTCTACACAATGCTAGAAGTAGTTGAGACTATTGAGCACTCCTTTTTCTTTAATAAACTTTCCTTCCTTGGCTCCTATTCCTCTTATCTCTTAATTGCCAAATCTAAAGGTTTTTCTTGATTCTCATCCTTCTTGACTATTCTGAAACACTTCATAGTGTCCATTACCCCCTCATTCCAGTATAGTCTCTCTTTTCTAGGTTTTCATGATACTGTTTTTTCCTGAATCTCCTACATGTGCACTGATCCTCTTCCATCCATGTTGCTGTTTTTTTCATTTATTTTCATGCCCTCTAATTGTTAGTGTGCCCTAAAGCTCTGTCCTGGGCCTTTTCCATTTTTATGCCGCCATATTACCTCATGCTCCTATAGGTTCATTTATTTCTAAATAAATAAATAAATGCATATATACATATACAAATAGGGCAGTTAAGTGGTACTGCAGTGGATTTGACCCAGAATCAGGAAGACTCATCTTCCTAAATTCAAATCTGTCTTCAGAAATTTACTAATCTACTACTAGGGAAGTCACTAAATCCTTTTCCCCTCAGTTTTCTCATCTATCAAAAGAGTGGAAGAAGAAAATGACAAACCATTTCAGTAACTTTGTTCCCTCCCTCAAAAAAACCAAATAAGGTCACAAAGAATCTGAAAAGACTGAACAACAATTCGCTTACTTTCCTCTTTATAAAATGAGCTCCTTGAGGCAGGGAATGTTTTTGTCTTTCTTTGTATCTCTAGCAGCTTAGTACAGTGCCTGGCACATGGTAAACCTTTACTACTTGTTGACTGAATATCTAACATTAATTGAGTTGATTTGTCACTGCTTTAGAAGTCTTGAATTTAATTATCACCATCCTGAATAAGTCCTTATTGCCACTTTATTCATTAATTAAATTCATTTAACAAATATTTACCACACACCTACTGTATGCAAAGCACTTTGCTAAGTGCTAGGGAAGATAAAAAATTTTAAATAAGAAACAGTCCCAGTTTTCAGGGGTTTCCTCCTGCCTACTGTTTTTCCTAGCTTGGTTTGCTCTCCTTTCTAATTCATTCTTCCCATTGCAATCAGAGATTCTTATACTTTTTTGTGTGTGGAATGAACCCTTCTGGCAAGCTTTGCAAACCTACAGACCTTTCTCAGAAACATGTTTCTAATGCATACAATCTTAGATTTACCCAGGAAACCACTTTCCTCTCAGGAGATGGTTTGAGCTGGCTTTAACTTATCCATGTGTTGTTGATTCATTTTAGTCATGTCTTACTCTCCATGACCCCATTTGGGGTTTTCTTGGCAAAGATACTTCTCTAGCTCACTTTACAGATGAGGAAACTGAGGAAAACAGGGTGATTGACTTGTTCAGGGCCACAAGACTAGTAATGTCTGAGGTCACCTTTGAACTCTTTCTGACTACAGGGTCAGTGCTCTATCCACTGGGCCATCTGGCTGCCTTCTTGATGGGGTACAATAAATGATTGAATTGAATACATGAAAGCAATGGAAGCTATGAACTAGTTCAAGTGCTTTATACAATGTAAATTTGCTCCTGACTTCCTATTAATACCTTAGTAGTTGACTTTATCAGATAAACTAGCTTGAAACCTTAGAATGCTGAGCTATGGGATCAGCATTAGAAAGGTAGAAAGATACCACTGGGAGGAGGCTGGGCCAGATTAGGTACACAGAGCAATGAGCCAAGGTGCAGAATGCAGCCCCTGGATACCCTTGTTAGAGTGGGAGTGGGTGAAAGGGGAAAGAAAGGTGCTAGAAAGGGGAAGTGGCAAAATTCACTCACTTGATAGTTTTGCCCGAGGCCAGCAATAAGGAGATTTTCTGGATCTTTTCCTCTATCTGCCTTAGTTATCTCATTTGGCCTCTTCTCAAATAGCTGCTCTGGCTCACTGACCCAGGATGACCCAGTGTTTAGTTCTTCATCTAGATTCCTAAAAGCACCTGTGATTGTGTCCAAATTATTACATCTGAGGTTACAAGCACACTATCTAAAACTTTAAAAAGAAAAAAAAAAAACAGATGCACAGAAATAATAAAATATAGGAAAATCTAAGATTCTTCCACCAGTTCAAGTGGAATTAAAGAATAAATTCTTATTCTCAGCTCCATTAATCTAATGAGGCTGCTTTAAAAAAAAAAAAAAAAATGTTTCTATGGATCCATCCAATGCAAGGAAGTCAAATGCTCCCTGGTTTTTACACAGCAAAAGATGGCATATGTCATGACTAATACCTTGTTCTAAATGTGAGATTTTGGAAGATTTTTTTCCCTCCCCAGTGAACCTTAATCACATTATTATAAAAGGGAACTACCATGACTGACTAGCTCCTATTCAGGCTTATGCAAAGCTTGGCCCAGACTGATTTGCTGTGACCTTTCCCTGGTTCAATCCTTTCAGCAGAGGCAGACCAAGCTATGGAGAACAGAACTATCTATCCAAAGGCTGCTGGCATTTCATTCCCATCAGCCACAAGCTTAGTGAACCCCATACAAAACATTGGCATGGGTAATGGATACGGATTGAGCAGCCTTCCAGAACATTATAAATAATGCTTTTTCAAGATTACTAATAAAGAACAATGCACAGCTAGGATGTCTAAACTAAGAGGGAATAAAACTGAGTTAAATGGGAATGAGTTCTCTCCTTCGATATAGAAGGATAGAGACAAGTCCTGCACACCAATTATAGGAGGAGATGAGGTAGCAGCTAGTGAATTAATGAAATTAAACAAGTCCCCCCAGGCTAACTAGCACAGTCTTGGGGTGGCTGCTTAATTAGTGGGCTTCTTTGTTCTGCACCTGCTTTGGTGCTTCTATAAATCAGGTGAGGAAAGGCTTTGCAGCATCTGGCCATTGTATTTTAAGTAGAGGAAAGATAGTGACCCTAATACAAATGTGTTAGAGGAACCTAACCTTTTTAATTGGTGGAATTGTAATCAACTGTTTGCTTTGGCCTAGTGGTCAAATTTGAAATATGTTTCAGGGAATTGATTCAGGTAAGCAACCAGGAGACATTATTAAATGTCTTTTCACCTAGCACATGAATACTCTGATGGGTCTCAGGTTTCAATCAGTACATAAAATGAATTTAGTTTCATTCCTTTTCAAAGGAGAGAGCTGGAGGAAAACTTTGCTCCAGGTAATGGCTGGGGTTTATGTTGGAGGTTCTTAGCCTATTTTGTCTCATACAGCCCTTTGGCAATCTGGTGAAGACTTTGGAGCTCCTTTGAGAATAATATTCTTAAATAATTAAAGAAAATGCTAACTTCCACTAAGAGGCTAGTCAAAATAAAGATATAAAATGTTTTCCCACCCAAGTTCACACCCCCCAGGTTAAGAACCCGTGACATATATAGAAGATTTGATAAGGCAACAGAGTTCAAATCTGGCCTCTATCATAACCATACTTTGTGACCTAAACAAACCATTTAAACTATCAGTGCCCTTGGCAATTCTGTAGGATTGAATTCTCTTAGGAACCTGGATCACTTAAGAGAAGGGAACTAAAAATCACCTAATCCAACCTCCTTTTAACTGATGAGCCAATTGATATCCCAAAATCAATTTCCCAAAATATAAGAGATTGGCACAAGATTTTTCAAGGTAGGCTGCTGGGTGGGAATGGAAAGGAGGTCTTTGTACTCCAGGACCTATAGTTTTTGAGCAGATGCCCAATTTATAAATGGAGGAGGGAATTTCCTTGTTGTTTCTTACACAAGTCAGGTGGAAATAATCTCACTTGATAATCTTTTTTCACTTGATCCATATTCAATTAATAAGTGTATGGGAATGGAATAAAGTTCTTCTATATTCCAATCTGGTTCTTTTTAATTGCTCCAAAGGCATGGATGGGGCTCTTCTTGCTTGTATAAAACATTTTTCTCAAGAGCCCAAAGTTCACACAATGGTGACAGGAGTGAAAAATGCTTACTACAAGCCCATGGTAAACCCTCATGTCTAGGAGCCATCATTTCTGATGCAGTAGGATTAGGGGTTGGGATAGTGATCTCTGTCCCCTCTAAACAGTTTCTCTGTCTCTCCATTTCTATGTGTGTGTGTGCATGTGTGTCGGTCATATCTCTGTTATCTCTCTGACTGTCCCTGTCTCTGTCTCTCTCTCTGTCTCTCTCTCTCTGTCTCTCTCTCTCTGTCTCTCTCTCTCTCTCTCTGTCTCTGTCTCTCTCTCTGTCTCTCTCTCTCTCTCTCTCTCTGTCTCTCTCTCTGTCTCTCTCTCTGTCTCTCTGTCTCTCTCTCTCTCTCTCTCTCTCTCTCTCTCTCTCTCTCTCTCTCTCTCTCTCTCTCTCTCTCTCTCTCTCTCTCTCTCTCTCTCTCTCTTTCTCTCTCTCTTTTCCCCTTTCTCTGTCCTCCCACCGTCCACAAGACAGTTGGGGACCCAGCAACAGCCCTGCCTTTCGTCTGATGGCTTTGATTACAGAGATCCTGGCAGCCATTCTACGAGAAGGACATTGGGGGAATTTTAAGTGGTTTGGAACTGGAGCTCCCATGTGAAATTGGTGTTCATTTATATTTCACTAGCCAAAAAAAAAAAAAAAAAAAAAAAAAAAAAAAAAAAAAAAAAAAACCCAGCTCTCAATGCTGCCCAAAATGGGGCATGAGATATTTCAAATACTAATCAGCCCCTATCCAGCTTTTATGTACAAAAATGAGCTATACTACCTCTCTTCCATCCTCGTTTCAGTAGGAGGGTTCAATATTCCTTGACAGGGTTTTAAATACTTTGCTGTTCAGACATCAATGAATCCACAATAATTATATCAGTTAAAACCAGCTTGGTTTTCTGAAGCTATTTTAAGCTTTGCTACAGGGTCCCTTTGAACTCCAGATCATTAAATCCATTCTTTGATATGAGGTTTAATAAAGGACCTATATTCAAATGAAGGGTGATTTGCCCTTCTTACCTATGAAGTTTGGGTGTGTGTTGCTAGGCAGGGGTCACTGAGTGATTGACAATGATAAACACCCACTATCACCACCACCCCCCTCTCTTTCCGCAAAGTGTAATTACCTAAACAGTCACATGCTCTTCCCAGTGGAATGTTTTTAAAGGAAGACCCAGTGGTTTCTAATTCTCCCAAGATCAAGCAATGAAGACTTCAGTAGATTATCATTAAGAATTGACTTAAAGCTTAGTGTCTGACTAAGCCCTTTGTTCACAGTTTTTATTCTGTAATGCTTGTGGGAGGAGGCTCATAAATTATCTTCTTTTGGCAGATGGGAGAAATTGGTCTACACAACAATACCGGGAGGTTTGGGGGCAGGAATTAGACTGGGGGCTTTTCTTTTCTAAAATGCTTTTGCCCCTAAATTTATTTCATCATGACCTTGGTTTCCAATCAGAGTGTTCAGTCTCAGTGAATGATTTCCAGAGGAAAAAAATGATAGAAAACTACTAACTCCGGGTTAGCTTGCAGTGGGCCACACCCAGTTAATTCCATTCCCTCCTGGGCCTCCAAGTCTGTACAGCTAAACAATACAGAACCCTTTGCAAAACATTTTCCTGCAAAAAGTCCAAGGCAGAGAATGATTAAGCAAGTCTGGGAAAGATGAGAGTTTTTAGCATCTGACTTGCCTATCCTCGATTACCTTGCCCACTGAAGAACCTGGCCATTTAGTAAAAATGTAAGTCTGACTATTTGTTTCTTATTTTCCAAGAAAGAAATGAAATCTTCTTTATAGGATTTCTTTTACTTTTAATAAGCAAGACAACCAGTATTTATTAAGTACCTGCTATATGCCAGATAGTGTGCTAAGCCTAGGAGATTGTAACAAAAGCAATAAAGAAAGACAGATCCTGACCTCAAGGAGCTTACAGTTTAATGAGGAAAGATGGCACATGAAATGAAACTAAAAGGGAAAGAGAAGAGCTATCTAAAATGGAGCAGAAAGTCAAAAACTGAGCCAAGAGAGGCAAAAAAGTCTCTCGATTCTAAATCTTTTTGACCCCCAAACCACAAAGAATTTATGACAACAACAACTTAGAAAATATGGAATATAACAGGAAGACTCTAATGGAAAAAACATTGACTTCACATTTCCATTAATTTCTATCACATTTTCCCTCCATTTACTTAATTTCCAAAGGGAGGAGGATTATAATTTTTGTCCCCCTCCAATGCCAAGGAGAATACTTGCTTCTCTCACCTACTTGAAAATCACAATCTAGGGTTTGGCTTGGCTTTTCTCACCTATCTTCCTAAACCCAAAATATCCTTCTATACAGGAATATTGAGGAAAGTCACATAAAACTGGAGAGTGTAATCCCTGTTGGTTAGCTGAGAAGAATATAGGAAGAATATGGGTGTAGAAAGGGCAACTCTAACAGACAAAGTGTCTTTAGTAGAGGAGTGCAAAGCACAACCTGCAAACACAGGATTATATAGACCCCCAACTCAGAAGCCCCCCCACACCCTTCTGACCTTTTCTCCCATTGGCTAGGGGATTCCAGATTTACATCCTTTTTTTTTTTAATTGAAACTGAAATGTTTTTTGTTTTTTTTTTTAAATTTTCATAACATATTGGGGCAGCTAGGTGAGAGTGGATAGAACACCAGCAGAGGTCAAGAGGACTTGAGTTCAAATGTGATCTCAGACACTTAATACTTCTTAGCTGTGTGACCCTGGGCAAGTCACTTAACCCCAATTACATCAGCAAAAAAAATATATATATAATTTTCAACATTTACCTTTGCAAAACTTTGTGTTCCAATTTTTTTCCTTCTCTTTTCCCCACCCCTTCCACTAGATAGCAAGTAATCCAATATGTTAAACATGTGCAATTCTTCTATACGTATTTCCACCATTATTATGCTACACAAGAAAAATCAGATAAAAAAGGAAGAAAAATGAGAAAGAAAGCAAAAAACAAGCAAACAACAATTTAAAAAAAGGTGAAAATACTATGCTGTGATCTACAGTCAATCCCCACACTCTGTCTTCTCTCTGGGTGCAGATGATTCTCTCCATCACAAGTGTGTTGGAACTGGCCTGAATAACTTTATTGTTGAAAAGAACCATGTCCATCAGAATGATTCATCACACAATTTTGTTATTGCTGTGTATAATGTTCTTTTAGTTCTACTCATTTCACTTAGCATCAGTTCATTTAAGTCTCTCCAGGCCTCTCTGAAATCATCCTCTGATTGTTTCTTATAGAACAATATTATTCTATTACATTCCTATACCGTAACTTATTCAGCCATTCTCCAACTGATGGGCAGCCACTCAGTTTCCAGTTCTTTGCCATTACCAAAGGGGCTGCCACACTATTTTTGTACATGTGGGTCCCTTTCCTTCCTTTAAGAAGTCTTTGGGATAGAAGCCCAGTAGAGACACTGTTGGATCAAAGGATATGCACAGTTTGGTTGGCCTTTGGACATAGTTCTAAATTGCTCTTCAGAATGATTGAATCAGTTCCCAAAATCTCCCAACAATATGTTAGTGTCTCAGTTTTCCCACAAAACTTCCAACATTCATCATTATCTTTCAGGCTTACATCCTAATGTGGAAATCTACGCAGAGATTAAAAATCTACCCCAGAAACAAAGAATACTAGCCAATGACACACTCTTTACCATATTATAAATTTAATACTAATGAAAAGATGGAGAGGGACAGAAGGGGAATGTAAATTTAACTAAGATAATTGAATGCCTACAGTTTTTAAGTATAGTTAAATTTGTTATTGCAAAGTCTCAAGTCACAATTAGGATGTAAGTCAAGGCCACATCCTTATGAGAGGTCTTCACTTAGTGTATCCCATTCACTAGGAACTTATTTCTGTGAGTTCCATGTAGGACCTGATTATAAGTGGCAAAGGCAGTCTAGAGGTCTCTAGAGAAAAGATTGTTCACAGGCAGATGCTGTTATTTCTTTTTTTTTTTTTTTTTTTTTTTTTTAATTTTTTTTTATTATATATATATATATATTTTATAATATTATCCCTTGTATTCATTTTTCCAAATTACCCCCCCTCCCTTATTCCCTCCCCCCGACGACAGGCAATACCATACATTTTACATGTGTTACAATATAGTCTAAGTACAATACATGTGTGTGAATATCATTTTCTTGTTGCACAATAAACATTAGAATCCGAAGGTACATGCAACCTGGGCAGACAGATATTAGTGCTAACAATTTTCATTCCCCTCCCAGTGTTTCTTCTCTGGGTGTATCTACCTCTGTCCATCATTGATCAACTGGAAGTGAGTTGGATCTTCTTTATGTTGAAGATTTCCACTTCCATCAGAATACATCCTCATACAGTATCGTTGTTGAAGTATACAGTGATCTTCTGGTTCTGCTCATTTCACTCAGCATCAGTTGATTTAAGTCTCTCCAACCCTCTCTGTATTCCTCCTGCTGGTCATTTCTTACTGAGCAATAATATTCCATAACTTTCATATACCACAATTTACCCAACCATTCTCCAACTGATGGACATCCATTCATCTTCCAGTTTCTAGCTACAACAAAAAGAGCTGCCACAAACATTTTGGCACATATATGTCTCTTTCCGCTCTTTAGTATTTCTTTGGGATATAATCCCAGTAGTAGCGCTGCTGGGTCAAAGGGTATGCACAGTTTGATAACTTTTTGGGCATAATTCCAGATTGCTCTCCAGAATGGCTGGATTCTTTCACAACTCCACCAGCAATGTATTAGTGTCCCAATTTCCCCACATCCCCTCCAACATTTGTCATTATTTGTTCCTGTCATCTTAGCCAATCTGACAGGTGTGTAGTGGTATCTCAGAGTGGTCTTAATTTGCATTTCTCTGATCAGTAGTGATTTGGAACACTCTTTCATGTGAGTGGATATAGTTTCAATTTCTTCCTCTGAGAATTGTCTGTTCATATCCTTTGACCATTTATCAATTGGAGAATGGTTTGGTTTCTTATAAATTATGGTCAGTTCTCTACAGATGCTGTTATTTCTAAAGACTTGATCCACTATAAGTTCTCTTATTTTCATTGATCTATAAATAAAACAGTTTTGTAAATAGTGAGTTTTTTAAAAAATGAGTTTTGTAAATAGTGTAATGTGCCTGCAAGAGGTATTAGTGACATACCCTCAGTCCCTAGTTTCAGATAATGAAGTTACCACATTATCTGAGGGGAGGCAATAAAATGGAGATGTGAGAAATCCCCCAAATTGTACCTGTATTCTTCATGTCATGTGAGAGTCATATGAGTGTTACACAAACATCAACGCTTTTAACCACATCAAATTAATAAAAAATGCCTCTCTCATTTATTAATTGGCTTTGAGTTCTATTACCAATACCATTTTCATATTCCCCAAAGATTACCATAAGTATGTATGACATAATGCAAAGAATTGGACTAAGAAATGAGAATCTGGGATTCTAAGCCTGGTAACACTGTCAACTAGCTACATGACATTAAACTTATTCAGCTTTGCTGAGCCTAAGCCTTCTCATATATAAAATGGGGGGAAAAAAATGAACAAGTTCTCTGAGCTTTCTTTCAGATTTATGAGTCTTCACATAACAACACTGAGGTTATTTTTGATGCTGATGAGAGCAACTAGGAATTCTTTAACACACCACTCCCCAACTCCATCAAAACCTATGAATTTAGACAGAAATTAGTACTCTAGCCAATTTTCTCTTTATTAGGGGAGGGGGGAAAATGGAGGATAAACCAGCTTGTATAAGCCTTTCAGTAAAGATTTAAATAATGGAGAATAATTGCTCCACTCAAAAAGCATGTGTTAGGAGGAACAAGTCTAACCTATATATAAGCAGATACTAAGCTAGTTCCTAGCCTCCTCTAGGAAAGGTTTCCTCTTCCACACTGAGGTTAATATACATTCAGTGAGTAAATCTAATAGCATTGTCCAGCTTGGGTAGAGAAAGATTTCCTCATCTAGGAGTTGCCTGTGTCAATGAATCCACTGGTCTGTTCTCTTTCCCTGTCTCTATCCTTATTATTTAGCAGAGTCATTGCTGGGATACAGCATACAGGAGAAATTATCAAAGGTTTTATGCTTTGGGGCCAAAGGGTTTCTGAGAGGATTGGCCTGTATATACAGAGTTATTTAGAGAGGGAAGGGAGGTAGTCTGTCTATCTATCTATCTGTCTCAGTATCTATCTTATTTTCATTTCTTGGATACAGTATTCAGGGGAGATTGTCCAAGTTAGAAGGACCTGACTTCAAATCCAGCCTCAGATGCTTATTAGATATGTGACCTTGATCAAGTCACCTAATTCCAATTGCCTCCCCTCACTTGAAAAAATATTTACACTATCTATCTCTAAGGGTTGTTGCAAGGAAAACACTTCCAAACTTTGAAGCACTGTAATTAATGTGAGCTATTATCATTTTATCCTTTTTGACTTCTATTTCACATTTCAGGTTGTCTTTGACATTCAAGTTAATTGTATTTCAACTATAGGAAACCAGGTTTCTGAGGAGAGCAGACTGTTAGGCATAGAGTAATGAAAGGAGGTAGGGTTAAAAAATATTATATATATATATATATTTACTTACAATACATATGTACATGTATGCATATATCAATATATATATACACACATGTGTATGTATATGTGCACATGCATGCATGAAACTTATATGTATAATCCAGTTTATTTAGATTATAGCTCTCCAGTAACACAATCCCTTTGACATAGTAAACTTGAATAGAACTGTGACTTCTTTGGTACAGTGAAAAAAACTCTGAAGTTGGATTTGAGTCCTCCTTGATAGCCATGCAACTATATAGGCCAATCACCTAACCTCTCTGAGAATTATTGTCCTTAATTGTAAAATGTATATAATGCTTACACAACCTTCCTCACACAGTTGTTGCAAGGAAATCTCTTTTAAAACCTCAAAGTCTTACTATAATAAATGTGAATTATCATCATTTTGTCCTAATTCAAGGCTGACCTTGATGCCACTTCACCAATATAATAATGTGACTGTGAGGAGACACAGACCCGAGGGTTTGAGTTGTCTCTTAGCCTACCTTACCTTTCCACACCTTTACCCAAGTATGTTAGGTATATTACTTGCTGTTAAATATATAACTTCAAGAACTGAGAAATTTCTTCTCTCCTTCATTCACTGAAAATATGTATTTACTATTTATTTTTCATTTAAAAAGCATGTATTTATGCTCCCCATGCTGTCACATTGAAAAAGGAAAAGGAAAGAGAGAGGGAAAAGGAAAGGGGAAAGGGAGAAAAAAAAAGGAAAGGGAAAAGGTAACAGTAAGGGAAGGGAAGGTAAAAAAAGGAATGGGAGGGAAAGTAGGGTGAGGAGAAGAGAAGAGCAGGTAAAGGAAGGAAAGGAAAGAGAGGGGAAGGGAGAGGAAGAAAAAAGAGAAAGAGAAGGGAGGGGAAGGGAGTGCAGGGATTTCGATAACATCATTTTTTTCCATTAGGAAATGGTCCATTAGTATCATGTTGGCCATTGCAATAAGAATTCCTAAGTCTAAAACCATGTATTTTCTGAAAGTAGAAGATATAATTGAGTTTGTGACCATCCTTTTAACTTCACAGAGTATATCTAAATTTTGTTCAGATATTTTTCTTCACAATTATCAACTCCTAAGGTGTGAACTTTTAATGAAGCCATATATATTTAACTTATATATATGGTGTGTATGTGTGTATGTACAGAGAAAGCAAAAAGTAATGTGAATTTTCACTTTTCTTAAACACCATAATGTGTCCATTATAGTAATGTACATTGTGGGACAGAATAGATGGAGTGTTGAACTTGGAGTCAGGAAGATTTGGATTTAAATCTTGCCTTAGTTTCTTATTTGCTGTATGATTCTGAGCATGTTCTACTCTCAGCTTCCTCATCTATAATGCAGGATACTGATAGTATCCATATCATAAATGTTGTAAGATTCAAATGGGATAAAGTATAGAAATGCTTAAGTGTGGGCTATCATTATCAAGTCTATATCTGAATAGTGTCTAAACAGTCATGGTTTCTGAAATATAAAGTTGACATATTATCTTATTTCTAAAATAAAACATTTCCAAAGTTTACATCATTTCAACTTACTTGTTTCCTTCTATGTATATTTTCATGTATCTGTGTGTATAATGTGCCTATATGTGTAGGCATAATGTACGGCTCTATATAAATGCCTGGGATGTGTATGTGTATATGTGTGTATGTATATATACATATCCTAATACACTCAGTTACCATGGAAATTATTAGAGAACTCTCAAATGAAGTATTATGACATCATATAGATGCAAATGAAACAAGTACTTGTTTAAGTCAAATAATTTTAGAATTTCAATATAGAGAGAAGATACTAAAAAAAAAGACAAAATGATTTCATTCTAGGAATTAATTATTCTAAGCTTTTTGAACTTTCAATTAATGTATGCTAATTAGTCTTTAATGGGGCTGTTTGAGAACAGAACTGTCATCAAGCATTTTAATATATGTATATATATATACATATACATTATATATGCATACATAAATACATATACCTATGTATATAATTGACAAGCAGTCTGATATAATAGGTAGAAAGATGAATCTGAAGTTAGGAAATCCTGGGTTCAAATTCTATCCCTAACACAAAATAGCAATGAGATCTTGGAGACATCACTTTTCAATACTAAGCCAGAGGTATGAGTCTCACAGTCCACAGAAAGCATGTAGCCCACAACACTCCCAAGTGTGGACTGAACTGATTATAAATGTAATTGCTATCTGATGGTAGTGTACTGATGTATTATTTACAAAGAAGTATATAAAGTGTGGTTTTCTAAGTCAATATGCAATCTGAAGGGATTCTTGTGTCAGGTTTAATGATGACTATTTCTTTTTTTTTTTTTTTTTCTTTTTTGCTGAGGAAATTGGGGTTAAGTGACTTGCCCAGGGTCACACAGCTAGGAAGTGTTAAGTGTCTGAGGCCAGATTTGAACTCAGGTCCTCCTGAATTCAAGGCTGGTGCTCTATCCACTGCGCCACCTAGCTGCCCCAATGACAACTATTTCAATTTGATTTTGATACACTGTTCTCAGCTACTGAGGCTATAAATGGAGAGTTGCATTGGTATCATTGGAAACTTCCTTTTTGGGGAGCTTTCTGTACCATAATATCACAGATCTAGACCCTACCTGTAGAATGAATGTATGTGTATATGTATGTATATATTTATTTGTATGTTTCTTTCTATTTGTCTATCTACCCATCCATTAATCCATTGATCCTTCTATCCTTCACCCATCTATCCATTAACCCATGCATCTATCATCTATTCATTTCTCTCCCTCTCCTCATGTGTGTATGTGTGTGTGTGTGTGTGTGTGTGTGTGTGTGTGCATCTCCCTCTCATCCATCTCCCTAAAATCCCATTGTATCATTTACATCATCTGGGTGATCTAAGTTTCCTTAGGTTATCAAGAGAAGATTCTTGCATTAGAATCATGCTGCATCCTGTGTTCCCAGGTATCATTCCTTCAGTAGATGGCAAAGATTCACATGATTTTCTCTATTGTCTATATGCACATATAAATGTATTTATGCACACAGAAACATATTACATATGTTTAGGAATATAAAAGCTCTCATAGAAAGATAGCCTTCCACTTCTCCTGTTTCGTACAGAAACCATGTAGAACTACCCTTGGGGTTTTGAATACATTACCATCCTTTTACAATTAACCCTAATGGGACAAGTGTAGTATTTTTCCAAGCAGATATCCTCAAAGCTGCAAAATACATAGTGTTTAAGTAGGTCTCATTATATCAGCTACACCAAATCTCTCCTCTTTATATACAGAGGATTAGATTTCTTTTCACTGTCATGCAACATTAAAATAGGAAGGCATACACAAGGATGACATGGATTTGACAAAAAATTAATGATTTGTACATCACTTTAATGCTTTAAATCTGCAATTCATGTATGCTAATTAGTTCCTAATGGGGCTGTTTGAGAACAGAACTGTCATCAAGCAGCCATGTAGGTTTCTGGAAGCTGAGATTCTTCTCATCCTTGCCCTGGTTGGCTGCCGGGTCCTGGGCTGTAACCTGGCAGATCTATGATACTATTTTTTTTAAACAATTGTTTCCTAGATGTGGTTCTTTAATCTATCAGAATTATGATGGCATATCTCAAATAAGTGGTTCCTAGATGCCATGATACAGACTGGTAGCAAGAGCATTAAGCTGCTCTGACTCAGTGATTGATTCCTGGATTTTAGGCTGTCAGGCAGTCCCTCGGAGGACAGCTGTCAGCTTCCTAAATGTATGAAGTTGGGTTATGCAGCACATTTTGAAAATGTATGTACAACTTTTTTATTTACCGATTAAAAAAAAAAAAAAAGGCCGTAAAACTTGAATAGAGAAAATGAAGGAGGATGGAAAGAACAAATATCTTTTCTTAGAGTGAACTCATACCCTCCTTCCCATTGCAAGAAAAACAAATATTAATCATTTATACTGAGATCTCTCCTTTTGTCTGTCCCTCAGCTTTTGAGTTGTACCATGAAGACAAAGACAACTGCTGGCATCACAGTGGGAGAGTTGCTTCCCCAGCCAAATGGAAAGCACTGTATCTGGCTGGGAGATGTGAGATCTGAAAAAAGGAGATTCTTGTTGGAAAGCTTACTCATCTCAGCTAGAGTCTGACTTCAGTGGGTAGCCTGCTCTTTGAATGCTGATCTGTGGAATCTTATGTCCGCATAAGGATTTAATTCTTGGTTGTAATAAGGTCCTTATATCCAAAGAGCATGTCTCCGAAGAGAAGGTATATACCCAAAGAGAAGGATAAAAAAGTATCAGACTAGAGTTCTGTCAGTCAGTTAGATCTGATTATTACTTACTATGGAGTAGGCACAGTAACAAAAGCTAATTCAGATCTGGAGTAATGTCTAGTTTTCTGATTCCAGAAATATTTGTCCTTAAGAATTCAGTATCATTAAAGAGACCTGGAGAGACTTACATGAACTGATGCTAAGTGAAATGAGCAGAACCAAGAGATCATTGTACATGGCAGCAAGAAGACAATATGATGTTCAATTCTCTTCAACAATGAGATGATTCAGTCCAGTTCCAATGATCTTGTGATGAAGAGAACCATCTACATCCAGAGAGAGGACTGTGGGCACTGAGTGTGGATCACAACATAGCATTCTCACTCTTTTTGTTGTTATTCACTTGTATTTTGTTTTCTTACTTATTTTCTTTCCTTTTTGATCTGATTTTTCTTCTTCAGCAAGATAATTGTATAAATATGTTTACCTATATTGGATTTAACATATATTTTAACATGTGTAACATATATTGGATTGCTTGCCATCTAGAGGATGTGGGGGGAGGGGAAGGAGGGGAAAATTTGAAATAAAAGGCTATGCAAGGATCAGTATTGAAAAATTATACAAGCCTATATTTTGGAAATAAAAAGCTATAATAAAAAATTCAGTTTCATTAACTACTTCTTCAAAATATATATAATAATGATAACAGAAGAAACTTACTGAGCTGACTCAAAGAGCTGATATCTGCAAATACAAGAGAGCTATTGAAAAGCAAGTAAAGACAACTACTGTGTAGAGACATACTGTATTTTCCCAATAGATACTTTGCAGGCATGAAGATTAATGGATGCAACAAAAGCCAGACTAAAACAAATGGTCCAAAGATTCAAGAATGTTTATACACCCAATAGCAGTTATGGCAAAGGTGGCCAACCCACCACTCCAATATGACATGCAGCTCTTCAGATAATCATGTGTTGCCTTTAAAACAAATATGAAGGGGAAAAAAATGACATTAGAAATTTTATTGATGCTATGATTGAAAGTAGCAATATATCCTTTGAAAAGCTTAAAATGCTATTACATTAGAGAGACAAATGAGGGCATGTGTTAGCCAATGAGCAATAGAAAAAAACATTTTCATATAATAATAAAATCTATATTGACCTTCAGATAGCCTTTCCAAAGCATAGGAAATAGAGTGACAAAATATCAGTTTTCTCTAATGATTTTATCTCTAAATTTTCAAATTGAATACAGCCTCGAAGGAGAAATATATCTATTTAAAAAATACCAAGACATCAACATTGTAAGGCAAAATTGAAAATCTAGATATCCTTATCGCTTTGCAGTTTTTAGAGATCTCCTAAAAACATATTGACTGATCTCTTTATGAGTGTATGCAAAGCTAAGTAATTTTTTAAAAAATGTATTTGATGGGAATTGCATTCCTGGCTCATATGGCCATGTCTATCACCATGGGTACATTGCACTGTTAATCCTAGCCCAAACTGGCCTCATTCAGAAGTGTGAATGGTGCTCCAACAGTCTTGTATGTCCAGGCTCTTATTCTGTAAATCTCAGCTATTCAAGGGTGGAGACAACCATTTTAATGGCCTCTCCACCCTGTTTTTTGGCCTTTTGCTCAAGGTCCTTAAGAAACAAGCCAAGACAAGCTTTTGTAGCAGGGCCACATAAAACAAGAACACATCCACTGCCTTTTTCATAAATAAGATCTGCAGTATCCTAAATCTGTTTCATTAATCCCCTTATTTAGCATTTGATTTCTGTGTTAAAAAGGGGGCCATATCTATGTGAAATCAATACAACTAGTTTGCAAAAATCAGTCAAGAGAAAAGCAATTATGCTTGGCACTGGGGAATTTTTTTTTTTTTTTAATTTTAATTCAGTTAATTTTGTTCATTCAGTTAACTTTCCCTCCATAATGCTAAGAGATTGGGCCAATTTCTTTTTGATAAAATTCCTTTTTTTTTCTCCTTTTAAACTGAACCAAATTAAGTTTGGTGTCATGTAGATACAACATCAGTAACATATTAAATACTTCAAAGCAAAAACAACAAATTGTCCCTCCACTTTGAATGTAGTTTGGATTGTCTAGAGTCGGAGCACTCGCATTGTGGCTGATGTGTGATGTGCTAATATCTTCCACTAATGTTTGACATTCAGAAGATAATGAGACCTGAAAATGTGCATATAAGGTTCATGCCACCCAAGTAGGGTCAAACGAGACTCTGTCAAATGCCTTGCTGAAATCTAACTCTATTGTGTCTACAGAATTCCCCTATTCTACCAGTCTTGTAACCCTGTCAAAAAAGGAAATAAGGTTAATCAGGAATGACTTGTTCTTAATTAACCCATACTGATTCTTAGTAATCACATCTTTTTTTTTTTTTTTTTTTTTTTTTTTTCTCTAAGTGCTATCAAAAGGCCCCTTTCACAATCCATTTTAGAATTTTCCTAAAGAACAGTATCTAGTTCATGACTCACCGTTTGGAGTAGCCATATTTTTTGTAAATCGGAACATTTGCCATTTACATATCCCCAACTTAAACCTCTTCAAAGATCATGAACAGAAATAAATTAATTCCCTCTTTAAGGCATTTCAATATTTTAAAAAATTGTTTGGCCAGATCTGGTGGTTTGGATTCACTGAGGACAGCTGGATGTCCTCTTAATATTGTCTTACTTCTCTAGGGTTTCAATTTCTTGTCAACTAATTTTTGTCCTTTTCTTCTGATTCTGAAGATCATTCTCCTTGGTAAAGGAGATCATTGCCAATAGGCCTATCCATACTTTTAGCTCTTTCTTTAATGTTCCTCTTGACCTAATATAGTTGATATGTGCATGCATGTATGTGTGTGTGTGTGTGTGTGTGTGTGTGTGTGTGTGTGGCTATCATCACTGAAACTTCTGTTGAACCATATTTTTTTCCTAGACACTTCACTATTTTATTTTTTCTTACATAAACTGTGACTGTCATCAGAATTTCATATCTGAGAGATTGCCATCTTTCTTAAGCCATATTCCGTTTTGAGAGTGTAAGGATATTACCCATTGTATCTCTGTTGTTATGGATGGAGTATTTAAGAAATTACTAGACTAATGTTGTATCTTCATGACATCAAACAAACTTGTCAATTCAGTTAAAATTAAAAGAAAAATCAAGTCGGCTTTTTAACTGGAGATACTTGGTATTAAATTGTGTTTGGTTTGGTTTTGTTCTGGAGGAACTAATCAAATATTTTGTAAAATTTCTCTCCCCCTTTCCCTACCTAGAGATGTTGATGTATATTCTGATCTTTTGCTTATGCTCACTATGAACTAGTGAAGTCACTCTCCTGTCTTTCTCCTTATTTATCACAAAAATAAAGGTGTCCTGACAAAAGAATTTCCAGCAATCCGAGCTTGGTTATCTCCCCATCCATTTCTTCCTCATTGATGTAACCAGGTCCAAAATAACAGTACCCTCTCTTTACTTTAGCTTCCACCAAAAAGATGGAATTATTATCAAGAGAAGTGATCAAATTCTCTATAAAGTTCTATTGCAGTACTTTACACAGAGGTGACTGTAGCTCTTCAAAGACTGTATCAAGTCTGGTGTAAGCT
The DNA here is from genome assembly GCF_048593235.1 of Sminthopsis crassicaudata. Lineage (NCBI taxonomy): Eukaryota > Metazoa > Chordata > Mammalia > Dasyuromorphia > Dasyuridae > Sminthopsis > Sminthopsis crassicaudata. The sequence continues at coordinate 79,422,404 of NC_133619.1, read as the reverse complement.
CTGGGAGATTTTGCTTGGTTGTACAGGCTTTCAATGTTGGTCTCACAGTAGACTGCTGTCTGAGGTGTCTGAGCCACTTGTCTGAGGTGGCTTATTCATGTACCATGGACGCCCATGAATTAAAGAAAAAAATAAGAAATGGGCCTTGATTTTCTGTAAGCCTCTGACTTCCACAGTGATTATGGTGGATTGATGCAAAAGGTTGCTAAAAATCATACAGTTTTTAAGATTGTCTGCAAGTTTTCTAAATGTGAGGTCTCTGTACATTTAAGAATGAAAGAATGAAACAATATCAATATTGAATTTTCATGATAAAAGAATTCAGAAGACAAAAGGAAGTTGCATCTAAATTGAAGAAAGGCTCAGAATAATAATAATAATAGTTGGTATTCCTATGGCACCTCAAAGTTTATAGAACACTTCACATTTTATTCATTTGATTTTCGTAACAATTCTCTGAAATAAGCATTGATATCCTCATTTTCAGAAAAGCAAACAGTCTAGGAGTAAGTAAGGAGAAAGTAAGTAACTTTCTTAGGGTCACATATCAAGTAAATATCTGAGATAGGATTTGAACTTGGGTCTTCCAAACTCCAAGTCTAGAGCCCTATCCATTGAACCACCTAGCTTCCTTTTTCTTCTGAGACAAAAAAAAAAAAGATTTCATTGTGTGCCCAAAAGTAAGAAAAGAAAGAAATTATTTCATGGGATACTTCACTTTTCATAGTAAAAATAGCAAAAGACCAGAATGAAGATAACTATCATTTGTACAATAACAAGTCTAATCATAGATGGAAGAGAAAGAAATTCTACAAAGAATTTGGCTAGATCCTCCAGAACAAAAATCAAAGCCAACCCCCCAAATACTTTGATACTAAGTATCTCCAATGAAAAAGCAGAATTGATTTTTCTTTTAAACTTAACTGAATTAATAAGTTTGATGTCATGAAGATACATTAGCCTAGTAATGCTTTAACATAACATAACAACAACAGAGAAGAATGTGGGGAAAGTTGGAAAATAAAATTTATTTGAGAAATAAAAGAGGCCAAAAATTTATAAAGTATTCAAAAATTATGTATCATGAATAAAATCTTTAGTGAGAGTCAGGTGGCTATGATTATAGTGAATAATGATCTTTATTCCCTCAAATAAAAATGATTATTTCTTAAACTACTAATTACTGAGGTGGGAGTCAACAGCATCAGCCCTCTGTGCAAAATCAGACCATCAATTAGTTAGAATCAAAATCAAAATCAACATCAAATTGGAAGAAAGGCTATAAATGCAAAGAAGACACAGTAAACATTGATGGTAGTTTTAAAGCCAAAAAGTAAGTAAAGGAAAAAGACAAAAAAAAAATCTTGATTATCACCATTCCCTATGAAAATTTAGTAAGTTTTAAAAATTTTCACAAGGAGGAGTCAAAAACAACAGAGAAATTGGCTTAGGCAACAAATACATTTTCTTTACCTAGATGAAAGAGATGATGGCTAAGAATAACACAGAGATTTATTTGTAAAACAGTAAGGAAAAGGCTAATGGGAGCATTATCACCTTATGAAACAGCAAAAAAGCCATGACATTGAAAATAAATTTGAAGAAAATGTATAAAATTCAAATTAGCCACAGTCTTCCCAAAAACATTCAAAGATGAATCTTGTAAGACTAGACCTAAAATGGAACGTGTCTATTGTAATTCATTTTCTCAATCAGTGACAGAGGAACAACCACATTTGCTCTCAAAAACCCCAGTCAACAAAGTGCTAAATGAAGAATTAGAAATAGAAGGCAGAAAAAAAGAGCTAAACCAGACTGACATACTTAGACCTCAATGCAATAGTCAACTAAATTTTGAAAATAAAAAGGAGTACTTTACAAGTTATTTCAGGGAACGAAAGATGGCAAAAGAATGAATGACTTTCAGCAAATAAATTATGCCATTATAAATACCCATATTAACTTATAAAGAACATAAAGAAAGATGCTATCTGCATCCAGAGAAAGAATTGATAAATGAATAATTTTACACATACATACATACACATGTATACACACATACATATACCTAGTTCTATCTTATCATAGATATCTTTAGGGCATGGGAGGCAGGGAAAAAAGGAATAAAAAAGAAATCTACATCATAACTTTATTATACATTTAAGAGAAATAGCAAGTTGCACATAATAGATCTGCAGTTTCTTGTGCATTTTTATTACACTATGCTATGGATTTGTTTTTTTATTCCATAAATTAAAAATAAATAAAACAAATAAAAAATCAGAATGAGATTAATATTCCTCAAAACAGATGAGTACATAACTAAATATCAATCTTATACCTATTTTCTCATCTGTGTTATCCTGGCCAGTCACTTAACTTCTGTCTATCCTATGCTAGTTTCCTCAACTGTAAAATGGAAATAGCACTAACTTCTAGGGAGATTATGAAAATCAAATAACATAATGTTTTAAAAGTGCTTAGCATGATGCAAGGACCACAATAAGTACTTTTCCCAACCTTCCTTTATAAAAATTATCTATATAGGTACTAAGGGCATCCTTAAGGCAAACAAAAAATTGTGCAGATAGAATTGTACCTGAACAGCAAATCTCATCTTTTCAGTATTGATGGAAATGAGCAGAGAATACAAGATCCTGGTGTGTGTTCATTATTTGTAGGAAGAAGGAGGAAAAAGAGAAGGAGAAAAAAGAGAAGGAAGAGGATGAGGAGGAGAAAGAGAAAAAGAAGAGCATTTAATTTGAGTTGGTAGAACAAAACACAATCTTGAGAGTTAGAGACTGTAATAGAGCATATGTTCAGTTTATACAAGATTCTCTGATAAATGCAACCAGAAAGATGACTCTATACATGACGCTCTGATTATTCATAAGTGAAGCTTGAACACGGAGATGAATACTTGTCAAAAGTGTTACTTAACATCATAGAGGATGCTTAAAACAAAGTCCAAATTGGAAAAAAAAAATTCTTTATACATGGTGAGGTTTTCCAGATGCTCAGTTTATGGATTAAGTCAGGACTCAGGGTCATTTATGATGTTTTGTTCCTCAATGAGAAATGAGATACAAAATTATTCAAAGGAGGTGAGAGTAATAATCCACTCAGAAAAACAAAATTATGAAAAATGTCAATTTGATACATAAATATATTTTAAAAATTGGTTAGGCACTGTGTTAGGCACTGGAATGGGGAAAACAACAACAACAACAACAAAAAACACCCACAAGTCCTCTTTTTTTGGATGAGCTTACATTTTATTTAGAGATACAATATGTAAATAGAGAATAAATACAAAATAATTAGAAACTAGTAAACAGTTGAGGGAACCAGAAAATGTAAATGCTAAGGATTATAAAAAGCAGAGATTAGGCATTAGGAGATTCTAGATATGAAGGATAAATTGTTCAAAAATGTGGATGCAGGAATGCAAGAGATAACATGCACTTTAAAATTAAGTACAGTAATGAGACAGACATCATCTTCAGTAAGGTGTTCAAGGCAATTGTAATATAATTTTAGACATTTTATTAAAATAAAATATATAACAGAAGAAAAAAAATGTGGATGCAGGAGATAAAATACAAAATTCAGGGAATGAGGAGTTGACCAGTTTAACCGGAGCATAGGGTTTGCAAAGGGGAATACGATGAAATAAATTTGAAAGATAGATTGGAAAGGACTTCAAATGCTAAACTCAAGAGTTTGCATTTTATCCTCAAGACCTTAAGAAGCCATTTGAAGATTTTTGAGCAAGAGTGTGACCTGGTTAAACTTGCATTTTAGGAAGATTGCTTTGACACCTGTGTAGAGAGGAAAGAGAAGGAAATGGAAAGACCAATTAGGAAACTTGCAACTATCTAGGTGAGACATGATGAAAGATTGAACTAGGGCCATAGCTATGTGAAGAAAGAAAAAGGAGAAGATATGAACAATGTTGCAGAGGCTAAATCAGGAAGGTAGAAGCTGATTAAATATAATGGGTAAAGGAAGGAAAAGAGTCAATGATGACTGAGGTTAATAAGAATAGCTAACACACACATATACACATATATGTATTTGTACACATGTATATCTATATTTATATAATATCCGTGAACATATTTCATATATACACATATGGATTTCTACAATATATGCATATATTTTACACACACACACATATAATCACTTAACAGTTGCTATTTACACATTTATCTCATTTGATATTCACAATTCTGAGAAATTGCTATTATTATTCTGCAAATTTTATAAAGAAACTCTCTCAGATATAGGTTGAGTGACTTGCTGAGGACTAACAAAGCTATTGAATGTTTGAGGTTGGATTTGAACTTAGTTCTTCCTAATTCGAGCACTCTGCCCTTCTTGCTTCTGGGTTTCAGACCCTGGATGGGGGTTAATTCATTGTCCATTCTATGTCTTAGATGGCGAATACATTGAGTAAGAACATTGTTATAAGAATAAGAAATGCAAGGGGACAATTAAAGGGTCCTAAAATTGAATTGAAAATATTTATAATAGATTATATTTTAAAGAATTAAGCAAAAAAAAAAATTAGTGCTTTTTATGGTTCTGAGCTTCTCCCTGTATGCAAAGGCAAGGCTTCTTTTCAGTAGAAACGTTTTCCTTGCAATATTGTATGGTTACAAATCTTGAAGCATCATAATTTCAGAAGAACTAAAGTTGTGGATAGCTGAAAGGGTAATGGAGAAATGCATAATTTGTGAGAGTAAGCATATTTCCTTTTCAAATTTCTTTTTTTTGTTGTTGTTAAACATTTTTTTTTTAATTATTATTTATTTATTTAGAACATTTGTTTAGAAACAATTTTGTTCCAAATTTTCCCCTTCCCTCTAGCCTTTCCACTCCCCATGGAGAAGGCAAGCAATATGATATAAATTATACATGTGAAATCATGGAAAACATATTTTCATTTTAACATTTATCCAAAAAAGGAAGAAAAATAAAGAAAGTTTAAAAATTATACTCCAATTTGCACTCAGAGTTCATCAGTTTTCTCTCTGAAAATGGAAAGCATTTTTTATCATGAGTCCTTTAGAATTGTCTTGATCAGAGTAGCTAAATCTTTCACAATTGTTCATCCTTAATAATGGTGCTGTTATTGTGTACAATATGTATACAATGTTCACAAGCTAATTTCAATTTGCATCAATCTACACAAATCTTTCTCACTTTTTCTGAAAACATCTTGCTTGTTTTTTGTTATAGCATAATAGTATGCCATCACGATCACTTGTTCGTCATTCACCAATTGATAGATATCCAAACAATTTCCAAACTTTACTACCACAAAATGAGTTGCTTTAAGTATTTGTGTATATAAAGATCCTTTTCTTTTTTCTCTGATATCTTTGGGAAACAGACCTAAATGGTGCTGCTCAGTCAGTCCTTTAGATAAAGCTCCAAATTATTTTGTAGAATGTCTAGATTAGCTTACAATGCCATCAATGGGATATTAATGTCCCAATTGATGTCTCAATGTTTCCAATAATGTCCCATTCCCTTCAACATTTGCCATTTTCCTTTTGTATCAAATCAGCCATTTTGATAGTGTGAAGTGGTACCTCAGTTGCTATAACTCACATTTCTCTATTTAATAGTGATTGAGCATCTTTTCATATTATTGTAGATAAGTTTGATTTCTTTTTCTGAAACTTTCCTGTTCGTATCCTTTTACCATTTATTGATTGGGAAATGATTCATTTTTTAAAAATAATTTTGACACAGTTTCCTATATATTTGAAAAATAAAGCCTTTTTTTGGGAAGCAAATATTTTCCTTTTATTTTTCTTTCTTTTTTAATTAAAGCTTTTTATTCTCAAAACACATGCATGGATAATTTTTCAACATTGACCCTTACAAAACCTTCTGTTTCAAATTTTCCTCTCCTTCCCCCATCCCCTCCCCTAGATGGCAAATAATCCAAAATATGTTGAACATATTAAAATATATGTTAAATCCAATATATGTATATATATTTATACAACAATCTTGCTGCACAAGAAAAATCAGATAAAAAGGGAAAAATGAAAAAGAAACAAAATGCAAGCAAACAACAACAAAAAGAGTGAAAATGTTATGTTGTGATCCACACTCAGTTCCCACAGTCCTCTCTCAGGTTGTAGATGGCTTTCTTCATTACAAGATCATTGTAACTGGCCTCAATTATCTCATTGTTAGAAAGAGTCACATCCATCAGAATTGATCATAATATAATCTTGTTGCTGTGTATAATGATCTTCTAGTTCTACTCATTCCACTTAGCATCAGTTCATGTAAGTCTCTCCAGTACTCTCTGAAATTATTTTCATGATTATTTCTTATAGAACAATAATAAAGTGAAGCCTTTATCAGAAAAAATCTTGATATAAAAAACTTCCCAGTTTCCTATTTTCCTCCTATTTTTGCCTGCATTAGTTTTTGTTTGTACAAAAACTGAAATTTCATGTAATCAAAATTATCTCTTTTATTTCCTGTTATCCCCTCTTTCTCCTTTTGTTGTCATGAATTATTTTCTTATTCATAGTTCTGACAATTAAATCATTTCATGCTCCCCTAATTTGTTCACTATCACCCTTTATGTTTGTTTTTTTGGTGTATGATATGAGATGTTAGTCTATTTATGCCTAATATGCCAAACTGATTTTCCGTTTTGCCAGAAATTTTTTGTCAAACAATGAGTTCTTGCCTTTGGATTTAACAAGCACTAGATCAAACAGGATATTGTTGAATTCTGGTCTCTAATCCATTCTGCTATCCATTTCTGTTTTATGTGTGAGTTGATCCTATTCACATTCACAGTTATAATTACAGTGTATTTTTCTTCACCATACTTTCTTCTGTTTATTTTTCTCTCTCTCTTTTGACCTTGTTCCAATTCAAAACTCTGTTTGGCTTCTGATTACTGTTTCCCTTGATCTGCCCTCCCTTTTATCACTGCTCTTCAAATCTCTTATTCCCCCCTTTTCCCCTACTTCCATATTGGGTAAGATAAATTTTTATGTTCAACTGTGTGTGTGTGTGTGTGTGTGTGTGTGTGTGTGTATCTCCTTCCCTTTTTGAACTAATTTAAATGGAAATGAAGTTAAATCATTGCCCACAACTACCACCTCTGGTTTTCCCCTCTGCTTTAATTATTCTTCCTTGTGTATAAGGTAATTTTCTGCATTCTTCTTTTCACTTTCCTCTTGTCCATATGGATCCCCTTTTCTTTTCTCTACTTTTTTTATATCATCCCAACATAATCAACTCATACCTATCCCCTTTATGTGGACTATATCTAACTTCCCTTACAATGTTAGGAGCTGTATATATTGTCTTTTCATGAAGGAATGTAAAACAGTTGAATTTTATTAAGTTTGTCTTTCATGTTTCTCTTTTTATCTTTCTCTTGAGTCTTGTGTTTGAATGTCAAATTTTCTACCCATTTCTGTCTTTTCATCAAGAATACTTAAAAGTCCCCTATTTCATTAAATCTCCATTTTCCCCCCTGTGAAGAATTACACTCATTTTTTTTTTTCATAGTTTATTCATTATTGTAATCTTAGCTCCTTTGCCTTCTGGAATATCATATTCCAAGATCTCTGCTTCTCTAACTTGGCATCTGATAAATCTTGTGTGATTTTAACTATGGCTTCATGATATTCAAATGGCTTCTTTCTGGGTATCTGTGATATTTTCTCTTTGACAGGGAGTTTGTAGAATTGAGCTATAATATTTTTGGAGTTTTCATTTTGGGATCTCTATCAGGAGATAGTTTCCTGAATTTCCAATTTCTATTTTGTCCTCTGGTTCTGAAATACTGGAGCAGTTTTCTTTTGTAATGTCTTGAAATATGATGTCTAGGCTCTTTTTTTGATAATGGTTTTCAGGTAGTCTGATAATTGTTAAATTATTCTCCTTGATCTATTTACCAAGACAATTGTTTTTCCAATGCGATATTTCACACTTTCTTTCATTTTTTCATTCTTTTTACATTGTTTCATTGTTTCCTGATAGCTCATGAAGTTACTAGTAATGAATTATTGTCTTTGGTAAGCGTTTGCACTTCTTTTTTCATTTGGCCAATTCTGTTTTTTTTTTTTAAAGTGTTATTTTCTTTCTTTATTTTTAAAAATAGTATTTTCTTTTCCTAAACATATGTAAAGATAATTTTCAACATTCATTGCTGCAAGATTTTGCATTCCAATTTTTTCTCCCTCCCTCTTTTAAGCCCCCACTTCCCTAAGAGCAAGCAATGTGATACAGATTATACATGTACAATCCTTTTAAACATATTTCCATATTTGTCATGTGATGCAAGAAAAATTAAAATAAAAGAAAAAAGCCACAAGACAAAAAGCAAACAAATAAACACACAAATATGGTGAAAATACTATGCTTTGTTCCACATTTAGTCATCTTTGTAATTCTCTCTCTGGATGCAGATGATGTTTTCCATCACAAGTCTATTGGAAATGTCTTGGATAATCACATTGCTGAGAAGAGCTAAGTTGATCATACTGATCATCATATAATCTTCCTGTTACTGTGTACAATGTTCTCCTGGTTCTGTTCATTTCGCTCAGTATCAATTCATGCATATTTTTACAAGATTTTCTGAAATCAGCCTGCTCATCATTTCTTATACAACAATAATATTCCATTACATTCATATACCATAACTTGTTTAGCCATTCCCCAACTGATAAGTATACATTCAATTTCTAATTCCTTGCCAATACAAAGAGAGCTGCTATGTTTTTGCAGATGTGGATGTTTCTATGATTTCTTTGGGATACAGACTCAGTAGTGATACTGCAGGAACAAAGAGTAAGCACAGTTTTATAACCATTTGGGCATAGTTCCAAATTGTTCTCCAGAATGGTTGAATCATCTCACAACTCCACCAAGCAATACATTTGTGTTCCAGTTTTCCCAAATCCCCTCCAATTTTTATCACTATCTTTTCCTGTCATCTTAGCTAATCAAAACAGGTATAAAGTGTTATCTCAGAGTTGTCTTTATGTGCATTTCTCTAATAATAGTGATTTAGAGCATTTTTTCATATAACTATAAATGACTTTAATTTCCACCTGAAAATTGTAAATTGTCAATTCATTTGCATGTCATGGTATCACCTCCCTGATCCTCTTTGAGAATTAAGAACAAACAACAACCTCTGTGAATAAAGCTGGCCTACAAACTGGAATTGGTTAGTTGGAAGATTCTTTTCTTCTTTTTATTTCTTCTTTCTTCTCTTTCTCCCTCTTTTTCTTCCTCCCTCTTTCCCTCTTTTCCATCCCTCCCTCTGTCCACATAAGATAAAATACCCTTACATACAGATACTCTTAAAGGTATTTTTTTTTCCTTTACTTTTGAACCTCTGAATCTTCCCAAGTTATCCTCGGGTTCATTGGCTAGATTTCTTTCTTAAGGACCATGCCTTAAACCAAAACCAATCTGACTCTCAATGATTGGCTATCAATAGATCCTAGATCAAGCCCCATTTGTTCATTGTTTGGGTCCTCTATTGACTCATATAGATTGTAAATAGCAATCATTTCTGCTTTGTCCCAAAATCCTGAGGTTCTTCTCCTCCCAGATTTATTAATTTAGATTTTTTTTTTGACTAGGTAAAAGAGGAAATTCTTTGCTCAGATGCTGAATGGGTGTACTCTCAGTCAAACTGAGACCTATTGAAGACCTTAGCTTAAAAAGGTCAAGATCCCCCAATGCATCCAGGACTTTGGACAACTTTTGAGGTCAAAGTGAGGCAGGTGACCTTGTACAGCCTTTCCTGCTATCTTGGCTGTACTAGTCCCTATAGTATATTTCTAATGATCACATATTCAAAAAACAGTCCCAACATAAAGGAAATGTATGTTCAGACAAAAAGATGAAATAGTTATGTAGTATAAGGAAAAGATGAAAGATGATAAGCCCAAGTGATCCACTGGTAACCTCAAAATATATGAGAAAAAAAATACCTACTATGTGGGATATATGAGACTGTATGGCAGAACTTGATCAAGAAATACACAGAATAAAAAGGTATTAATGGATAATGAAATGTACCCATGGAAGAAGCATTCACATTGACAAAATCACAGATACAATAAAGTTTGAATAAATTACTTTCTTTTGTCATTATGAACTTTATTGGGAGAAAGGGTAATCATTTTTCATATCTGTGTCAGCCAAGTATTTTCCCCTTCTCATTAAAATTTTTTAATCAAATAATATTTTGTATATATTTGAATAGTATGTTTCTACCCACCAGAAAGTAAATTTGTTGAATTGTTTGCTAAACTGAATTTCTGAAGAAGTTTTTCTGTTCTAATTTTCTTACTTTAAAGAGACAAATGGATATAGGAATTGAAGGATAGTCTTTTTGCCTTCCCTCTCCTATTCACTCACTCATCCAGGATACATTCAATGAATGGATATAATGTTTCTAAGTTCAAGTTCACTATTAGAAGTACAAAGAACATAATTCAGTTCCTTAAACATTTTTTTTTTCATTATTTTCTCTTCTCTATTGCAGTTGTCTCATATTTCTTCACTTCTGTCAACCAATCTCTTGGTTATACATTTTTCTTGTCATTTTTTTTTGGAAAACAAAACTAAATAGAATAATTAGTATTTCTTATATGAAAGATGTGACATTTTAAAAAATGCTATTAATTGTTAATGCATGCCTTAAATATGTTCAGCTCTTATAAGCTTGAGTTGTTGGCTATTAGCACCTTGATGGGATGTAGTAGAGCTCTGAAATAGAGTCTCAGGCAATTTGTAAAGTAGAGAAACATATAACTTGGGGATGTTGCCACAAAGTGGGCAAAATACCATGAATGTTTATACCATGTAATTGAATTACTTCTCAACTAATTATGTATTAGGGCGGATTTTTAAATATATTTATAAGTATGTAAATTTTTAAAAGAACACAATGCAATTAAATCTACAGCTATATTATACCTTTTGCACAGTATTTAATGTATATATAGATATAGATATAGATAGATAGATAGATAGATAGATAGATAGATAGATAGATAGATATGTATATTAATTGCACCAAAAATTCAAGGGAAATTTAAAAAATTTAGCTCCATTCACATTAACTAAATCATCATTCCTACAAGTACTTTATTTGCTTATTATATATACAGTTCTACTGATGGTGATCATATGCTTCAAATTTTCTGAGATATTCACTGTCTTTCCATTCACACATATACAGAAAATATTCTGTCAAAGAAGGTATCAAGATGTGAACTAGCTAAACTGGGCAGGAGGAGGACATACAGAGAGAAGGAGGAGCAAAAATATACATCTAGTTACTTTGTGATAAGAGATGTTCATTAAATCAGTCCCTGACACGGAAGGAATTTTCTCAACCCTTGGATTTATCCCTAACTCATGCCTAGTATAGACAGACATAACTGGGATCTTTTTAGCATGGACTGATGCATTTATAAAGGCTTTACTTTTAGTTCTTTAGCTGTTCAGTTGTGGTTTAATCTTTATGATCCTGTGGACCATAGCATAATCAGTGTTGATCATGGGTTTTGTTTTTTTTTTTTTGCAAAGATATAGGAGTGGTTTGCCATTTCCTTTCCCTAAGCAATTAAGATAACCAGAAGTTAAGTGACTTGACACACAGCTAATAAATGTTTGAGGCCAGGATTTAACTCAGGACTTCCTGACTACAGACCCAGAACTCTACCACCCCATGTCACCGCCTCTTTATTTATCTTAATGTAAACCATAGACCCATATCTTTCTGGACTATCATCACCCAGTAAAGTTCCAGATGGAGCTGATTACTTGAGATTATCTCCAAAATCCAGAACTAATCTCAAAACTTCAAGAAAGAGAGAGAGTCTCAATGCATGTCCACCATAATTTTTGTCTACTATTTGGTTTTTAAATAACAAACCCTCCATAATTAGCACAACTGAATATGAGATCTCTTTCTCTTACTTCCCTTTCCTTTTCCATCTCCCTTCTTTTAATATCCTTTGGCTATTTTCTATTTTCTCAACCTAGTCACATTAATTTTTTATTTCCATTTCAATTTTATGATATTAAAAACCCTCTATTTTCTTTTTTCACAATCATTTCTATCCCTTGAATAAGAATTTACCTTCCTAGTCATATGTGATCTGGTTCACTCAAATTTTTTGTTATAATTTTTAATTTCAGCTCATAATTCATTTTAAGTTTATTGTGGTACATGGTTTAAGATACTGATCTAAAACTAATTTCTGACAAACTGCTTTCTAGTTTTTCCAGCAATTCTTGCTACAAAGGAAGTTCTTTGTTGGGTAATTTACATTTCTGCATTTATCAAGTACTTTGTTATTGAATTCAGTTATTTATGGTCTTCCTTGTCTAGTTTGTTCTATTGATCTATTTTTAATATTTTTTTAGCCAGTAACAGACACTTTAGATAATATGGCTTTCAAACTGGAACCAACAAACTATATTCTTTTTTTTTTCTGTTAATTTTCTTTCTTTCTTTCTTTTTTATTAATTTTATAATTATAATTTTTGACAGTATATATGCTTGAGTAATTTTTTTTATAACATTATCCCTTGTATTCATTTTTCCAAATTTTCCCCTCCCTCCCCTAGATGACAGGCAATCCCATACATTTTACATGTGTTACAGTATAACCTAGATACAATATATGTGTGTAAATCCAACTTTCTTGTTGCAAGTTAAGTATTGGATTTCAAAGGTATAAGTAACCTTGGTAGATAGACTAGTGCTAACAGTTTACATTCAACTCCCAGTGTTCCTTCTCTGGGTATAGTTGTTTCTATCCATCATTGATCAACTGGAAGTGAATTGGATCTTCTTTATGTTGAAGATTTTCACTTCCATCAGAATATATCTTCATACAGTATTGTTGTTGAAGTGCATAGTGATCTTCTGGTTCTGTTCATTTCACTCAGCATCAGTTGATGCAAGTCTTTCTAAACTTTTCTGAATTCATCCTGCTGGTCATTTCTTACAGAGCAATAATATTCCATAACCTTCATATACTATAATTTACCCAACCATTCTCCAATTGATGGACATCCATTCATCTTCCAGTTTCTAGCCACTACGAAAAGGGCTGCCACAAACATTTGGGCACATACAGGTCCCTTTCCCTTCTTTAGTATTTCTTTGGGATATAAGCCCAATAGCAGCACTGCTGGATCAAAGGGTATGCACAGTTTGATAACTTTTTGGGCATAGTTCCAAATTGCTCTCCAGAATGGCTGGATTCTTTCACAACTCCACCAACAATGCATCAGTGTCCCAGTTTTCCCACATCCTCTCCAACATTCATCATTATTTGTTCCTGTCATCTTAGCCAATCTGACAGGTGTGTAGTGGTATCTCAGAGTTGTCTTAATTTGCATTTCTCTGGTCAATAATGATTTGGAACACTCTTTCATATGAGTGGATATAGTGTAAAGGGCTAGAACTGAGCAATGCACTTGGATGGTGAAGCACGTGAGACTAATTGCCAATTGGACGGTTCCCTATTAACTTGTTTAAGGTTGACCCTCCCCAGCTGTTCTGTGCTGACTTGATTGGTGGGACAAAGAGGGGGAAGTGACGTGTGTGGGAGGAGCAAGAGAAACTTGGGTGGTGGAACTCACGCTCACTTGCACTCGTGACCGGGCGTTGGAGGCGAAGGTAAAGATCTAGAATAAAGACGTTTAGTGATCCTGACTCTTGCTGATTTCTGGAAAGATAGAGTTCCAGCATTTGGCGTCCAATGTGTGGCTGGCACCCTACTTCCACCGAAGTCCTCCTGTGACCAGGAGATTAGGTGAGTATTCTAATAGAAATAAGGAACTTACCTTGTTAAGGACTAAATCAGCAATCTCTAGTAACTGAGATGGGGCAGATGTTAGGTAAATCCTGGGCCTCAGCTGACCCTGCTCCAACCCCAGCCCCTGCCTCATCTAGCAATGCTATAGAGGATATAATTAAGATAATTGATGAGAAAAGTTTACTTGTTCCCATCCCACAAATGAATAATCTCATACACTCATTGATTCGCACGTCCCCTTGGTTCTTAAATGAAGAAAAACTACGTATAGATAAATGGAAGCTAGTGGGACTTGAAATGAAAGAATTTTACTCAAAAAATGGGAATTGTCAAATTTTCCCAGAGGTATTTTACCTATACAACTTGATTCTATTAGACTTAAGCTATCAAGAAGAGTTTAGAAGAAGGAAGAGTTCTAAAAAGGCTCAGAGAAGGAAGCGTGAGGAACAAAAGATAGAAGATAGGCAAACTCAGGACATTGCCAGAGGGCAAGGGGATTTGAATGAGGAATCTGAGGGTGTAGACTCTGATTGTCCTGAAGAAATTTCAACCCCACCTAGAGAGCAGATTATTGATCAGCCCACATCCACTCCACCTTCAGGGACGGAGGGAGGAGGAGTAGTAGGAGGGGCGGTGACCTCATCAGCGCCCCCCCCTCCTCCCACACAGAGCCCCCCCTCCCAACAACTGCCCACTCCTGTAACTAGATTAGAAAGAGGGCTTATTGAAGCAATTGAAAATGGAAAAGAAGTAGATAATGATTTCAAACTTCAAATTTTTCCCGTGATTCAACAGCGTAATTCTGCAGGTCAAGAGAGTAGAAGATATGCTCCTTTTAATATGGATGTCCTTAAAAACCTGAAAAAATCTTGCACTGTCTTTGGGGCTACATCAGATTATGTTAAAATGTTAATACACAATTTGGCTTATGAAACCTTAACCCCTAGTGACTGGAAAGTCATTGCAAAAGTGTGCTTAGAACCTGGACAAAATTTGTTGTGGCTTTCTGAATTTACTGAGCTCTGTAGAATTCAAGCCCAACAAAATAGTCAAAATGCAGCTAATACTTCCATCACCTATGACCTACTAATGGGTATAGGTTCTTATGCAGACGCTTTGGTACAGATTAATTACTCCATAACAGCATTTGAGCAAATTTCTGCTGCTGCTATCAAAGCATGGGCTTCTCTCCCCAGTAAAAACTACAAGGGTGAGACCTACACAAAAATTGTACAGGGACCAAATGAACCTTTTGCTGATTTTGTGGCACGTTTGCAGACAGCTGTCATACAGGCAAATGGTGAAAATGAAGTAACAGACACTTTGGTGAGGCAACTTGCTAGAGACAATGCCAATGAGGTTTGTAGAAGGATTATACTAGGACTACGTAAGGATGCTCCTTTAGAGGAGATCATAAGACGCTGTGCCGCAATGGGCACAAATACCTTTTATAGCCAGGCTATGGTGCAGACTTCCCAAGATCCCAACATGGGGAGACAGGATCCCTTTTGGCAAGGGGTTTCCCGAGAGACTCGTCAATGCTTTCAATGCGGTAAAGTAGGCCATCTGAAAGCTCAATGTTGGCACAGAGACAGAGTGAGAAGACAGGCTGGGAGAACAAGACCCAAAACCCCATGTCCAAAATGCAACAGAGGACTCCATTGGGCCTCAGAGTGTAGACTGATTCAGGGAAACGGGATGAGGGGCCCAGCTCCAGGGCCCCAAGCAAAAAACACTTGGGGCATGATGGCAGCCGATGCCACACCCAGAGAGTGCCTCCAAGTCCAATACCCAGACATGACCAATCAGCAAGGAAGCCATCTGAGGGGAGAAAGGGATTACACAATCAGTCAGCCAGGAAGCAACATGATGGGAGAAAGGGACTACAATTAGGGAGGATAGAGTTGTATGCAGCTGGGACAATTGAGATACCCCCTGGAGAGGTGAAATCTGTTCCTCTCCAACCTATGGATCCCTTGCCTCCAGGCACAGTAGGCTTGACCATTTCACCTCCTGAGAGTACTTACAAGACAGTGTTCATTCATACACTGATGTGGGAAACTGGGGAATGTGTAGATAATATCCCAGTCACTAACACAGGGAGACAATGTGTGACTTATCAACCAGGGGAAGTAGTAGCATCGGGTTTATTGATACAGACTCCTAATAAGCAACCTGGTGACAGTCACCCATGTTCGGACTCCAAGCAGAAAAACCCAGGAATATACTGGACAGCAGCTGTGACAGCTGACCGACCTATGCTCACCATCTATATAAATGGCATAGCATTAGAAGGACTGGTGGACACAGGTGCAGATCGCACAGTCATTAGAGGTGCCAACTGGCCCAGTCACTGGCCAAAGACTAAGGCAGACACCTACATGTCTGGGGTAGGAGGATCAATAGCAGCTGAAGTTAGTGCTACCCCTTTAAGATGGGTATTTGAAGGTGAAACAGGAGTTTTTACTCCTTTTATAGTTGAAAAAATCCCCATCAATCTGTGGGGAAGAGACATTTTACAACAATTAGGGTTAAAAATGAGTACTTCGGTTTTTTAGGCAGGGCTGCTGTTGAAGGCCTGCCAACACTTTCACCTGTTCCTATCCAATGGAAAACTGATACACCAGTGTGGATAGAACAGTGGCCCTTAGATAACAATAAAATTCAGGCCTTACTAGATATAGTACAGGAACAACTTGATCAAGGACACTTACAACCTTCTCTAAGTCCTTGGAATTCCCCAGTATTTGTTGTAAAAAAGAAATCTGGAAAATGGAGGATGTTGACTGATTTAAGAAAGGTAAATGAACAGATGGAAACTATGGGAACTCTTCAACCTGGACTTCCATCTCCTACTCAGTTGCCAAGAGAATGGCCTCTGTGGGTTATAGACATTAAGGATTGTTTCTATTCTATCCCTCTAGATAAGGAGGATATGAAAAGATTTGCCTTTTCAGTGCCCAGCGTTAACTTAGCTGAGCCTTATAAAAGATATGAATGGACAGTTTTGCCACAGGGAATGAAAAACAGCCCTACTATGTGTCAAATGTATGTTGCTGCTGCTCTTACTCCAGTAAGAAAAGCATTTCCAAAAGTAATGTTATTACATTACATGGATGATATATTGGGATGTGCACCTGAGGAACAAATGTTAGAAGCATGTCTACAAAAAACCATAGAAACACTAAGGAATTATAAATTGCACATAGCTCCAGAAAAGATTCAAAGACATGCTCCTTTTCAATATTTAGGATATGAAGTATATCCTAAGGTGCTTACAGTACAAAAACTCTCCTTAAGAACAGAGAAGCTAAACACCTTAAATGACTTCCAGAAATTGATAGGAGATATCCAATGGATGCGTCCCGTGCTAGGCTTGACTACCTGTCAATTGCAACCATTATATGACATTTTAAGGGGAGACAGTGCTTTAAATTCACCACGCCAGCTTACAAAAGAAGCTCAAGAGGCTTTGAGACAAGTTGAACTGGCTTTATCCAATGTGGTTGAAAGAGTCACTCAAAAACCCTTGGAAATATCAGTTTTTGCTACACAAGAGGCCCCCACAGCAGTCCTTCATCAAGGAGACAGTGTGATAGAGTGGGTGAACCTCCCAGCACAACCAGAACAAAGCCTTATTCCTTACCCAGTGCTTGTGGCTAGAATTTTATTAAAGGCCATTAAACGAGCAGTACAATTATCTGGGACAAGACCTGATAAGATATATACCTTTTATACTAATGCACAAGTTAATGTGTGCTGCGAAACCATCCCAGAGTGGCAAATTTTATTAGCCATGGCTCCAAATTTTGCACACGGGTCTCCATTAAAGATAACCAGACTGCTGCATAATTGGCAATGGATTCTTGAAGAAAAGGTTTCTAAAGTTCCTCTTAAAGGACCAACTATCTTTACAGATGCATCCAAACATAATATTTGCGCTGTGTATTCTCGTGACTTAACTATAAAGAGAGTAATCAGAACTCCTTTTCAGTCCACTCAGCAGAATGAATTGTATGCAATCATTCTAGCTCTTGCTTATTATCCGGGAGACATAAATATAATATCTGATTCAGCCTATTCAGTAGGTGTGGTACAAAGAATTGCCACAGCCCAAATAAAATTTGTAGCCTCCAATATATATCAGCTCTTTAAAGAGCTTCAAGAGCAAGTGAGAAAGCATCCGGGTAAGATTTATATTTTGCATGTCCACTCCCATAGTGGACTTCCAGGTCCTATTTTTGATGGTAATTCAAAGGCAGATAGCCTTCTAACCATGCTGGCCAGTACTCCTTTATTTCAAGAAGCACAAGAGTCTCATTCTAAATATCATCAGGCTGCCCGAGCTTTACGTTTGCAGTTTGGAATAACAAGAGAAGAAGCTAGGAGCATAGTAAAAGCCTGTACAGCTTGCCTTCCTTTCCATGCTCCTACACTCCCTCCAGGGAAGAACCCTCGTGGTTTGAGACCTAATGAAATTTGGCAAATGGATGTGACCCATTATAAATCTTTTGGTCGTCTATCTTTTATCCATGTCGTGGTAGACACCTTTTCAGGATTCACATTTGCAATACCAGCAGCAAAAGAGACAGCCCGAGTGGTCACTGAATTCCTTATACAAGCATTTGCAATTATGGGCGTGCCACAAGCAATAAAAACAGACAATGGACCTGCATATACATCTAAACATTTTACACACTTTTGTGCACAGTATAAGATTTTACACACCACGGGCATACCCTTTAATCCTCAAGGGCAGGCAATAGTAGAGAGAAGAAACAGAGATATTAAGACACTCCTCCAAAAACAAAAGAAAGGGGGAGCTAAAGGTAACCCTAGAGAACTTCTAAATTTAGTTCTCTATACCATTAATTTTTTAATTTTTGACAAAGATGCACTGGCTCCAGCAGACAGGTTTTATAACTCACCGGAAGGGCAGTGTCCAGTGCGAGCAGCTCCACTGTCTTTAGATAATCGCCAAGTGATGTGGAGAGACCCAGAAAGTGGTGAATGGAAGGGACCAGATAGGTTAACTGCTTGGGGGAGAGGGTTTGCTTGTATCTCTACAGATGGAGAAGGAATCAGATGGGTGCCAACGAGCCGTATTCGCCTTGTCCATCGGAGAGAGACAGAGCAGACCCTTGAAACGAAGGAGAAGGCCCAAGAAACATCGGGTGGTTCCGTTGCTGACTGTGCCCACCACTGAAAGAACCTGGCAGTTATGGCATTTGACCCATGGACATCAAAAACTGTTGGACTTGAAAATCCTCAGAAATCATTGGATTCTCTGAGACATCATAAGACTATTGTAGGACTTGAAAGTCTCAGGAATCATTGGATTCTCTGAGACATCATAAGACTATTGTAGGACTTGAAAGTCTCAGGAATCATTGGATTCTCTGAGACATCATAAGACTATTGTAGGACTGAAATCCTCAGGAATCATTGGATTCTCTGAGGCATCATAAGACTATTGTAGGACTGAAAGTCCTCAGGAATCATTGGATTCTCTGAGGCATCATAAGACTGTTGCTGGACTTCAAAATCTTGTGGGGATCATTGGATTCCCTAACATATAAAAAGACTGATGTGGGATTTCAAAAACTTGTGGGGATCATTGGATTCCCTAACAGTGAAGCAATGGACAATAGATTGGTTTTGGACTACCTCTTGGTTGCTGAAGAAGGGGTATGTGTGTCTGGTGTCTACATACCCTCCTTCTAGGACTTCTGGAAATCTCTTACAATACCATGTTGATTTATATTGTTTGTTATGTCACTATTTGCATGTACAATTCCTGTTTGTTACACCACATCGAGTCTGCACTGATTGTGGGGAGAGTCACCACTAATAGCCTCTGCGTTATTGCTATGTGCTTGTGTAATAACTCCCATGCTGATGGGTTTGTGCATACTTGTCTCTAATAAGGCCCTTCAATCCAGAAACCCGCTAGCAAATCCCCACTTCTCTTTGGTGCTTCTCATCTCCCTTCCTGAGATGTCAGGGAGGGCGTGATTATCTCCTTTTTAGTGCTTTCATCTCCCCTCCTGAGAAGTCAGGGGGGGCGTGATCACGTCCTTTTTGGGGTTCTCATCTCCCTGAAAGGTCAGGGATGGCGCGACCTCCTGTGGTCTAAAACAAAAGAAAGCGGGAGATGTAAAGGGCTAGAACTGAGCAATGCACTTGGATGGTGAAGCACGTGAGACTAATTGCCAATTGGACGGTTCCCTATTAACTTGTTTAAGGTTGACCCTCCCCAGCTGTTCTGTGCTGACTTGATTGGTGGGACAAAGAGGGGGAAGTGACGTGTGTGGGAGGAGCAAGAGAAACTTGGGTGGTGGAACTCACGCTCACTTGCACTCATGACCGGGCGTTGGAGGCGAAGGTAAAGATCTAGAATAAAGACGTTTAGTGATCCTGACTCTTGCTGATTTCTGGAAAGATAGAGTTCCAGCAATATAGTTTCAATTTCATCATCTGAGAATTGTCTGTTCATATCCTTTGACCATTTATCAATTGGAGAATGGTTTGATTTCTTATAAATTAGGGTCAGTTCTCTACATATTTTGGAAATGAGACCTTTGTCAGAACCTTTAACTGGAAAAATATTTTCCCAATTTGTTACTTCCCTTCTAATCTTGTTCAGCAAACTATATTCAATGAGCCAAATCAAGCCCATGAGATTTTTTTTTTGGTACTGCTATATAAAAATAGGAAGTGAATCAAATTTGTTCTACGGGCTGTAGTTTGCTGACCCTTGTTTTAAGATATAATGTGAGTTGTGGAAATGTTATCCCTACTTATTTTCATTATTCCTTTGATATTCAGAACATTTCTTCCTTCAAATGAATTTTGTTAAGTTTTTCAAAATATCCACTTGGTAGTTTAATTAATAAAGCACTAAATCTGTAGTTAACAACATTATTTTATAAGAATAATATCTAATATTTTCATAGTGCTATGTATCCTGCACTGTGCTAAATGCTTTACAATTTTTATCTCATTTGATCCTCACCAAGACCCTGCAAGGTAGGTGCTATTCTATGCTCATTTCAATCCAAGAAATGGCTTCAATTAAGGCACCAATATATATTTTTTGCAGAAGCACAAGACAGAGAGAAAAAAAAATGTAAACAACAAGTATTTGCAGACCCCAAACTCTTAGGTGAAAGAACAGGAACTTTGAATTACCTGTAGAATATGATCCCTGAAACTAGCTTTCTATTTTGCATTCATATTTTATGATTTATTTCAAATATTTTAAGTTTTCTCAAAAACCCATTTTTTTCTTTTAATAGTTATTTTAAAATAGCATTTTAAAATCTGAATTTTTAAATGTGACATTTTCATATTAAAAATCTTTTTAAATTATTTTTTTAATTTAACATTTTGGAATCATTTTTTTCTCTATATTTTATTAGTCTATACATTTTTTCCCCTATATTTATCAGTCAAAATAAACTAGGATTCATTTACTGGCAACTTCTCTAATGAATCTATGAAAGGAGATATTTCCACATACTTCTTATCTCCCCTCATACATATTGTTTCAGAGGCATCTCAGGTTTAAAGTTACACACACAGATACAATATTAACAATCTACCTCAATTTAACAAATGTAACATGTATACTTCTAGGCTTACTCTCTTTTCTCAAAAACACCAACAAAGGGTAGTTGACTATTCTCTGAATTCTAAAAATAACTCAAAGAGGTTATAGTGTCTAATAATATTTCTATTGTGTTTCTTCTTTCCTGATCCTAGAAGTAGCAAACATCAATAGAATTATGTTCAGGATTACATGGTGGTGGTGGTGGTGGTGGGGGAGATAGAGTAACCTATCTCTTCCTCCAAGTGGCCC
Source organism: Sminthopsis crassicaudata (assembly GCF_048593235.1). Classification (NCBI taxonomy): domain Eukaryota; kingdom Metazoa; phylum Chordata; class Mammalia; order Dasyuromorphia; family Dasyuridae; genus Sminthopsis; species Sminthopsis crassicaudata. The sequence continues at coordinate 79,400,684 of NC_133619.1, read as the reverse complement.
ACAGCAATCCTTTTTATTCAAAAGCCATGTGAGAGCAAAATAAAACAGATTACTTTAACAATTTTTTGTGTGTATTCAGTGTTAACTCAAGGGTTAATTAAAATATTTTTCTTCACCATACAGTATACTATCAGGAAGTAGTCAACAAATATATCCACATGTCCTGTAGTGGGGGAAAGGATGCCTTATTACACATAGCTGGAAGCAGACTCACTAAATCTCTATGCAGTAGATTAGAATCAGGCAATATAAATTATAAACACTATGGATAACCAAGTAGGAAAGACATGATCTTTTTTGAGCATGCTTTGAAGAATGGCCTCTCATTCATTATACAAACATTAGTTAAGCACCTAGTATGTGCAAGGTATTATGGTAGAAAATGTATAAAACACAAAGACAAAAAATATATATATATATATATATAGTTTCTGACCTCAAGGAATCAACTGGGAATGGGTGAGAGAATAGAATACATGTCTATCTGAATATTGTATAAGATAAAGAGAAGGAAGAGGAAATCAAACTAAATGCTCTAGAAATATTTGAGGTAAAAGAGAAGGCTAACAGCTGGGCATAAAGAATGGGTATTTTATCCTATTATGTAACATAAATTCCTAAGACCCAAAGGGAGAAATTAAGAACATGGGGCTAAGTTTACAATCAATATCAACAAGAGACTAATAGTCTTTGTTTGGAGTTTAGCCTATGACTCATTTGCTCACAGTCATACCTCAAAGATAATTTTAATTCAATTCTATACAGTAAACCACAACTTTAAAATATTTAAAGCTGTTCTTGGCCAGTGGCTATGCAACTCATTTCCTGACATTGGGGATGTGAATTCAGTCAGGCCAGAGATCTCAGACTCTTTGAATGATGAGAACACTTGTATTCCTCTGAAGGAGGTCTCTTTGTCATTCGTAGCCATGTTGATGATGCTTTAGGGAAAACTGCAGCAATTCTTCTTAGCAATGGAAAGGTAACCTGACCTTTGGGAATAGTGGTGGAGGTAGTGAAGAAAAAGAACTAAAGAAATTTCTAATGGAAAAATCTTAACTCTTTTTTTCAAGGGTAAAACAACCCCTAACTTAGGATTTTTCAAAACCCAAGGCTGACTGTGATACTCTTCTTTTCAATAAATTAATCTCTATTATTTATCATGTAAAGCACTTCAGAACCTGGCAGTAATCTGCTTTTTTAGCCTAATTATTTCCCTTCACATAAAGTCCAGTCAAACTGGACTTTCTGCTGCTCACACAAAAAATTCTAATTCCCACTGCCATGTCTTTGTATTGGATTTCTCTTATGTCTCAAATGTACTCCCTCTTCACTTTTGACTTTTAGAAACTCTATTTCCTTTAAGATTCTCCTCATGTTGTACCTTCTGTAGAAAGTCTTTCCTGATTCTTATAGCTGCTAGTGAGTTTCTTCCTCACCAAATTATATTTTTCTACTTTATATTTACCTATACACATATACATAAGCCCTCTGTCCCTTTATATTGTAAACTCCTCAAGGGCAGGGACTAATATTCCTTTTGTTAGCCTAGCACATAGTATCTGGCACCTATTAGGGATTTAATATATACTTATTGACTGACTAATTGATCAGAAGGATCAAAATGTCTTTGTGTGTTTCTAGTCCATTAAAGGAGATAGTTTTATTGAGTGAATATGATATGGTATAGCTTCTAGGGAAATATAGTAGTGGTTTTGGGATCCCCTGACCTTGGGGAGCTTTTGTTCTGGCAATCTATCTGATTCCAAAGTCCTTTGGCTTTGCCCCTCCTCCCCCCAACACACAAGCTAGGAATACTATTGTTCTGACAATCTGTCTGATTCCCTAGACTATTCCTCAGTTCATTGCTGATTGTCAGATAGATAATCTGTTGATTAGTGATAACCAAATTCTAGAGACCAAGCTTTTATCCTACCCATGAAACACAGAATTAGCATGTCAATAATCGAAAGCTAGATAAATCAGTCTCTTTGCTTCTCTTTCTTTGCTAATTTCTTCTTGGAAATTCAGCCTGCTTTGTAATGATGTAACAATTACAATAAACTTTGCCCCTTGACTGGATATGGATTCAAGCCTGCAAATTCTTTTGAGACACTCACAATATCAGTCTGTGATCCCAAACTTTTGGAGTCCCCCCTTCCCAGCTTCAATATTTGGTGGCCCAGTACAAGGAGAGTCTGGCCTCTTCAACTTGATTCCCTCCTCCTTGTCAAGGTAAGCCTCTCCTTCTCCTTCTCCCTTCCCCTCTCCTTCCCCTCCCCCTCCCCTCCCTCTCTCCCTCTCCCTCTCTTAAATTTCATTAAAGCTTTTTATTTACAAAACATATGCATGGGCAATTTTTCAACATTGACCCTTACAAAACCTTCTGTTCCAAATTGTTTCCTCCTTCCCCCATCCCCTCCCCTAGATGGCAGGTTGACCAATACACGTTAAATATGGACCCACAGTCCTCTCTGGGTGCAGATGGCTCTCTCCATCACAAGATCATTGGAATTGATCTGAATCATCTCATTGTTGGAAAGAGCCACATTCATCAGAGTTGATCATCATATAATCTTGCTGTTGTCATTTATAATGATCTCCTGCTTCTGCTTATTTCACTCAGCATCAGTTCATATAAATCTCTCCAGGCTTTTCTGAAATCAGTCTGCTGATCGTTTATTATAGAACAATAATATTCCATGACATTCATATATCGTAACTTATTCAGCCATTCTTCAATTGAGGGGTATCCACTCAATTTCCAGTTTCTTGCCACTAGAAAAAGGGCTACCACAAACATTTTTTGCACATGTGGATCCCTTTCCCTCCTTTAAGATCTCTTTGGGATATAATTGCAGTAGAAACACTGCTGGATCAAAGGCTATGCAACAGTTTGATAACTTTTTCAGCATAGTTCCAAATTACTCTCCAGAATGGTTGGATCCATTCACAATTCCACCAACAATGCATCAGTGTCTCAGTTTCCCCACATACGCTATAACATTTGTCATCTTTTCCTGTCATCTTAGCCAATCTGAGAGATGTGTAGTGGTATCTCAGTTATCTTAATTTGTATTTCTCTGATCAATAGTGATTTGGAGCACCTTTTCATATGACTAGAAATAGTTTCAATTTTTTCATTTGAAAATTATCTGTTCATATCATTTGACCATTTATCAATTGGAGAATAAGCCTCCTATTTTTTTCTGCCACAATCCTATAGCAGGACACCCCAAGCCACTGGTAGAAGGCTTGTCTGGGTTATCACAAGCTCCACACTCAGCAAGTTTTGTTTGAATGGGAATGCCCAGACTGAGAAATTCTTGCAATTTTTGGTAAGATTCCTAGGGAACCTTTGTCATCCTTTCACATTATCTTGGATGCCAGAGAAGATGGAAGTGCTGTAGGATAGCTATTGGCAATTTTATGGCTTTTAGAAAAGATGGGATAGTCCTCTTTCATGTCATTTTGTCTGTGTCTGCATCTCTGTGCACAACGTCTGTGTCATGTTTGCTCTGTGAGCTAAATTGTGTTACCTGGAAAGATTTAAAATGCAACCAGCAAGAAAGAAAACGTATGCTATAGTTAGAATGCTGGGAAAATTTCTTAAAAAGGCAACTTTTTCTTGTGAACTTCAGCTCTTGCCAAGCTGGGGGCTACACAAAAAAATTAGCTAATTAACATAACATCTTTACAAATTCTTAAAAGTTTTGAGAGCAAAACATCTTAGCAAATCCTCAAAATTTTGAAAGCAATGATTAAGAAGTTTGGCAATTAGCTATTTTAAGATTGCAAGAAAAATTCCCAAAACATTGGAGATAATTCCAGGAATTTACCCCATTCTGAAAGAAAAGAAAAAAAAAACGAAGTAGATAATTATCAATTTTTTGCTAACCCTTTCTTAATTCCTATCTTGTCTGGAGTCTTTTCTGCTCCTTTGGGAAAGCATTCCAGAAGGTATTATGGGGCCCTCTCCACTCCACTCCTCAGAGTGGTTCTGAGTGTGTCTCAGGTGTGGAGAATGCTAGCAAGATCACTATAGCCCAAATCCCTCTATTTGCCACTCATCTCAGAACTGTAATGGAATTAAAATTCTGCCTTACCTACAGAAATAGGAGAAGCTAACCATGAAGATCCCCACACAACCTTGCCTAAATACCTCCCCAACCCAGTTTTGGAGGAGTGGGGGTCAGATTCCACAGTCAGCATTCCCTGGGCCTTGGCACCCGAAACTACTATCAAAGGGATATCCTGGCACCAGTAACCTCAGCTTTCAACTGCCTGGGGAGAATTCTGGTACCCCTGGCAGCATCCAGAAAGCCAGTCAGTCTCTGCATTTGGTAAGGCTATTATTCTCTGTCTCAATTATGGATATGTATTAGCTATGTAATTTATGGCAAATTATTTTATCTCTTTCTCAGTTTTTTGATTTGTCAAGAGAAATAATAGTTGTGAAAACCACATGACTGTAACAGTGCTTAGCATAAAACATGTTATATGAATGAATGAGCTATTGAATATAAAGGTAAAATCTCTTGGTGTAACATGCCCTCCTAGCAGTTACTATTACCAGTCTGTCCTAGGCCCAACATAGCACCTTTGACCACTGACCTTTGCAGTGTCAACTCTACCCGGCTCGCCTCCTCTGAGGCCTTCAAAGGTCTCTGGCCACGATTTCTTGAATCTATAGTTTAATAACCAATAGCACGCTCAAGAACAGCCACATGTAATCTTAAAAGCCTTTATTATACCTACTCACATAATTCCCTGACTTAATGCCCTGACTTGTCAACTCCTTAGTGAACACCTGGTCTGAAGATCCCCGTGTTCACTACCAAACTCCTTTCCTCTCTTGGCTATCCATCAGCTCGGCTCAGATACCCCAGGTTAGGGAGCCAGGTTAAAGAGAGCAACTTGCTGCCTGCAGTGGGTTTATAAAGGGCCTATGAAGTCACACACAGCCAACCAGTGAGTGAGCCGTCACCCATTATGAAGCTATCTCAATATGACCAGGATCCCACCTACAGGGCAGTCCTATATCCACAGAGAATATTTCTGGGACACTCAGTCTCCTGTTGCGCCATGGCCGCCCATTTAATGGATCCTTACATCTTGAGACTGTAACTGATATTCTTTTGAGTTCTTAATTTGATTGCCTGATAATTAAGTTAGTAGCCCATCCTTTGAGAGAATGCCATTAAATTACTCAAAGAATGCCTTCCCAAAATGTCTAGGTGAACAACTTATCTGGCCAAAAAGCTGAGAGGAGTCTCTGCTTAAAGTAGGATCCTTCTGACTCAGTTTCCCAATTCTGTCTCTTTGTTTCCCACCTGATTATTCCTGAGTCTGGCTATGAGGTGGAGTTATTACTGTATGATTAGTTGTCAAACAGATCTAACCAAGGATGCCTTATCCTGTCATGTATGTGCTCTTAGGCTGAGGTCTGATGCTATTATAATCATGTCCCTGCTTTTTCCTCTTGTAGCAAATTTCTATAATTAGAGCAAATGGTGTTTCTTTCTTTCTTTCTTCCTTTCTTCCTCCCTCCCATCTTCCTTCCCTCCCTCCCTGTCTCTCTCTCTTTCTTTCTCTCTCTTTCTCTCTTCTTTTCTTTCTTTCTTCCTTCGTTCCTTTCTCTTTTTCTTTTTTCTTTCTTTCTTCCCTTCTTTCCTTCTCTCCTCTCCCTCTCTCCTTCACCACTTTCATAAAATCAATTCAACAAGTATCTGTTAAACACATGCTATTCATAAGGCATTCTCCATAAGGCACAGAATCCCTCCCCTCACGGAGCTTACATTCTATGAGAAAAATATAAGACATAAACAGGTTGGGCTATAGATTGGACCTATGATATTATTATAATAGGGAACTTGAAGAAACTCTTCCAATGTAAGCTAATTTCTTCTCTCCACTTTGTTGCCTTAGAGAATTGCCTAGTTTAATGACAGTTACTTGTCTTATTAGGGTAACAGATAATATATGTCAGATTTTGAACTCAACTCTTTCTGCTTCTAGACCTGCTTTCTAACCATGCAGCTTGTCTAACTGATGAGTGCATGCGTGATAATTTGAAGGGGAGGAAAACAGGCAAAATAACCACAGGGATCATAAAAGACTTCCTGAAGGACATGGCACCTGACCTAAGCCTTGAATAAAACTAAGTACTCAGGCCCATTCTGATTATAGCAGCCCAAACTGATTATCCCTCAACACCAACCTCACAGGAATCCCTAAAGTATTCTGAATAACTCAGTCCCTGATATTTTGAAATGGGAAGGGAACTTAGACATCAATTTGTCTTATTCCTGAAGTTTGTGGGCAAAGAGATTAGATATTCAACATAGCCCAAAGCTTAAATGACTCGCCTTAGATCATACAGATAGGTAAATCTTGTCTTGAACCCAGATCTGACCAGTCTGGTCACTAGTCTATTGTGATCTATTCACTACTCAGTAAAATTTAGGGGTTTCCTATTATGTCTAGCTTCAAATGTAGAATCTTCTCATTGCTATTGCTTTCTTTATCACCTAACCTTTGCTACCTTTCCAGGTTTCCCTTTACAAACTCTATGATCCAACCAAACAATCAAAAATGCAATTCCGTACATATTAGGCTTCACCTCTCATTTCCATATCTTTGTTTCATTTTCACGTTTGATAAGAAATCTTTCCTGGTCTTGCTTCTCTCAACCCCCAGGCGAGCTACTAATGCATTATTTCTCAAAACAATCATGTATATATTTTGTCCCACATTACATCAAGATGTTGCCCTTACTCCCTAATTTCCTGTACCACACATTCTGCTATGTTGTGTGATATGTAAAGAATCTCTTCAGAGAAGCTTGATGTTCCCACAATGCCACACTCATTGAGACAGTTTCTAGATGACCTCTCTCCAATTGCTGGGCAGACCATCAGCAGCATGCAACATTTGAAAAGGAAAGTAACATTGGTGAAATAAGAATGTGACCTAGGAGTCCCTAGCATAGTTAGCAAGGCAGGAATAGTTAAAGTAGAAGAGACAGGAAGAAATGGCAAACTCAGATCAGGCCTATTATATTTATATTTATATATATATATGTGCAATATGTGCATATGGAAATAAAAATATACATGTATATTTTTATTTCCATATGCACATTTTGTCTTTTCCACTAAAATGAATTTAAGCTCCTGAGGGCAACAGCTATTTTGATTTTGTCTCTGTAACTCCAGTGCTCATCACATAATAGGTGCTTAATAAATGGTTGTTTAATGTTTTTCCTACTGTGATAGAGATAACATAATAAGCCCAAAGTGATCAAAGAAAAACCAAGTACATGTAACCCAGGGGATACATGGGGAGAAATGTAGTTTGAGGTAGGTGATCAGAGTGCTTATTGTTGGATTCAACTCTGTCTTATTTTCCTTGGCTTGGTGCTTTAAGTAAAAGTGATGTTACATGATTTATTCCGCTTTGGTCTGAAGAGACTCAATGTAAATGGGGGCCAGAAAACTCTGGATTGAGATAAATGATTATCCATTTTGTTGTAGAGACCGAACAATAGCCAAAAAAGAACCATTAGGAGTTCTGGGTGGGGCAACTGCACTGCAAAGTAGTTATTCATGCATATATGTACATATAAATACACATATGTGTTCATATGTAGATATATGTATATACACACCTACATTGCACACATACATATGCATATATGCACATATTTCTTGTGTAAATATATGTATAAATGCACACTTATAATAAACACATTTATATATACATAAAAGTCCATATATTAAATTTCAGGTAAAGAGATGTATATACGTGTACACATACATAGATATGCTTATCTATATCAGTATAGATCTACATATTGCTATATATATATATCCCTATCCAGATTGATATCAATATCATTATTGTAATAGATATGGATATAGATATTAATATGTAAAGGGATATAGATGGTATTGATATCAATATCAATTGCATCCCCACCTAGACATTAGGTTTCTAGATAACAGGAACACTACTTTACATCTCCTAGCACAATATAGGGCATGTAGTAGGTACTTAATAATAAATATTTGTTTTTTGTTGATTGAGTGAATGACCTCTAAAGCCTAAAAAATGTATTTACTAGGTTTAAACATATCTCTAGGAACATTTCTTTAAGAATCAGTCTAATGACAAAGCCGAAGAGCCTCCCACCTCCCCAAAGGTTTATTAAACTGCAATTGACAGAGTAACCCACTCCCTGCAAAATGTTCACAAAAATCTGAGAGCAAAGGTCCAGAAAAGCTTTGGCTGTCTATATTTTCAGGTCTTTCCTGATGATACATAAGCTGAAGAAATTCCAGGTGATTGTATATCTTGAACATGGTTTTTCTGAAGGGAAAGAGGGAGACAGATAGTGACAAACAGGCAATGACAGATAGACAGACACAGAGAGAGAGGGACAAAGAGAGAGGTGTTTATATTTTAAATACTGAGAGCATCAATGAGAAAATTCAGGCATGGTTCAAAGAGTAAGAGAAAAAATTTAAGTATAATGGGATGCTTTAAAATAATAACACACTTCAAATAAAGTACTCAATTGCCCAAATTAGCCTTACAGTGGAGAAGCAACATCAGCCTTTTGGCTGATGCCTTTCTTACTTTTCTTCGACCAAAACAGAGAAATGCCAGCAGCAGCTGATCCACCATGGCTCTGAAGTGAGTGGAAATATACAATTATTATCCTCTGTAGGCTGAGAAAACCAGGCTTTTTCAAACTATCCACTCAGCTCTGGATTTCCTTCCCTGGGCTTCCTTCCCTAGGCCAGTCTGGTCCCTAGATGGGTCTATTTTCTTACTCAAAAATATACTACATCACTTATAGATCCTTAGTAAAGGATCAAGGCTGGATAGATTAGGGAAGAGTTAATAAATGACAGAGGTGGAATTGCCAAAAAGGACCTTAGAAGTAGTACCATCAGGGAGGGAAAGAAAGGGTCTAGCAAGAAAGCAGTTCCATTAACAAATGAGTAGGGCCAGGAAATTAATGATGACCTGAACAATGACTAAGATACTGAACTCATTTTTTAAAAGTCTGACCTTTACCAAAAACAGAAAAGTTCAGAAAATGAAATTTAAACAATGAGAGGAAATGAAGCTCTAGCACAAGAGTGGGAGAGCTACATCTGGAAAATCTGAAATATGTAAATCATAAGGTGTTAAGGTGCTTCTCAACAAAGACATCAGGGCCTCTTCAGGGAATATAAGATCACTGCTATTATTCCCATTTTACAGATAATGAAACCGAAACTCAGATCTTAACTGATTTGCCCAATATTATATAAGCAGTAAGAGTCATGGGGAGACTCAAAAGCAGAACTCTTCTGATTCCAATACTTTTTCAACTGGAATACAAAGTAATAACTTTCCTTCTCTCCAAGTTAAGTCCTATCCCACCTTTAAAGTCCAGGTCAAGCTCCACTTAATCCCTGATTACATAAACCTCCTCCTCCAAACTTGTATAACTTTCACTTAGCACTTAATATATATTACTTGTATTGCTGTTATTCATTTGCACATAGATAACTTATTTCCTTGACTAGATTTGAAAAAAGAAATCCAATTCGAAATAAATAAGTGCATAAAATATCTGAGAATTAACCTACCAAGACACACTTAGGACTAATGCAAATACAACTACAAAACTTTATAGAAATAAGAAAGACAAATAATTGGAGAGATAATTACTGAATTAATTGAACCTTAACCAATAATAAATTGTTACATTTAATCCTGTGGTTATAATTTATTGAATTTAATATATTATCATTACATATTAATTATATAAATGATGATACCATCAAATCAATTTACATATTTAGTGCTATAGCAAACTACTAACAGTTATTTTATAAAACTAAACAAAATGACAACAAAACTTAACCGAAAAGACAAAAGCTCAGTCATCTTAAGGGGGAAAAAAGAAAAAATGTAGGAATGAAGGAGGAAGAGTAACTCAAACTATATTATAGGTCAATGATCATGAAAACCATATGTCACGGCTTAAAAAACAGAAAATCAGAGCAGAATAGAATACTATTCTAAATAAGCAAGCAAATAAATAAGCAAGAACCAAATGTCATTGAAAGCCACATTATATTTTAAAAAGAAATATTTAAGATCTAAAAGGCAATATCTTTCACAACTATAATAAGGGGAAGAATTTTAAACTAAAGGTGTAAAGATAATCATAAAAGATAGAACAGGTAATTTCAATAATCTAACATTAAAAAAAACTCTTTACAAGAACAAAACCAATGCAACTAAGATAAGAAAAATAGTTCATTGGATAATGTTGTGCAGCAAATATCTCTGATAATGGTATGATATAATAGATATGTAGGGAATTAATAATAATCTATAAACTGAAAGATCCTTCTCTAAAAGATAAATGGTCAAAGAATATGATGAGATAGCTTTCAAAAGAATGACTGAAAAACTCACGGCATATTGAAAGTTCTAGAGTATTACTATATTCTAAAATAACAAATATCAATAATTCAGAGAAACTTACAAATGTTTTTATTTTTTTCTAAATAGTATTTAATTTTCCTAATTACATTTAGAGATAATTTTCAATATTTATTTTTGTAAAATTTTCTCCCTTACTTCCCCAAACAATATGATATATGCAATGCATATACAATTGTTTTAAACTTATTTGTCATGTTGTAAAAGAAAAATCAGAGCAAAAGAGAAAAAACCACAAGAAAGAAAAAGCAAATTAAAAACACTTATAGTCGTTAAATGATTTTCATAGCTATTAAAAATGTCCTTTCACCCCAAAAGGAAAAAAAAGGAAATACTTGGCCCACTTTTCTAAATTTCCAGATCATAACTGTTAGTTTCTTGGAGGTCCTTCAGTACTAGTAAAATGGAAGCAATCTGCATGCATATTAAGCATTTAAAAAACTTATGTGTCAGGTCCTGTTTGGGGAGATCTGTGGTCATGCCAAAATGACTATAAGGGAGGATGCTCAGGGGAGGCTGAGTTGCTGTTTTCAATACAGCTTGATGTGGATTCATTAAGAGTCTGCTATGGAGAAGACTGGATTTAGCAAGGCAAAGCAGAAAAGTGAGGCTAATCCTTAGTTTTGGTCCAGGTCTATTAACAAATAAGCCAAAAACTATATAGAACTTATAGAGTAGTTAATAAGGAACTAATACCCAACTAGGTAGAGCAGTAAAGCTTCCCAAAAGGAGGCATCTTCTGTATTGTATACAGTGTCTCCAACTTTGTTTTATTGGTGAGCCTTTCTCCAAAGGCTATACTTTGGCCTTTCTCTATCTTGATCTACTCTTCATCTCAGAAGAAGATTCACCTGAGCTTTGAAATTCAAATATTGGAAGTAGTTTCCTCCCCTGCAATATCTCCCTTTGATTGGATGGCTCCTCCTAGAACCTTTTAAGGGGATCACTTAAGCCAACCTTAGCACTTTATCAAGTTCCTACACCAACACCTTCATTCTTTCTCCCTTTCATGTGTTGTCTTCTATCATTAGAATAGAACCTCTTTGAGGGCAGGAACTATTTATCTTTCTGCTTGTTTTTGTATTCCCAGCACTTAGCACCAAGTCTAGCACAGATGAGTGCTTAATAAATGCTTCTTGACTTGACTATGAAGTTTCACCATGACTTCTTCATAATGATCTTTCTCCAATCAAGGATGTCACCTCCATTTTACAATATGTCCTATATCAATCTTCTCAAGTTTCTTTAAAAGCCTTCCCAGAGTTCCTTTCTTCAAGCATATCCTCTCATATACATAATGTAATAGTGATTAAGCAAAGAGCTGTTGCTGTTTTAAAGGATTCCTAGGGAACACTTAGGACCTTGAGATATGAGTTAACTTGCACAAGGTCACACAGTCCTATTTAATAGTTGGGAGAACTAGAATCAAAGTCATTGAATTTCTTTTGAAGGAAGAGGGGGAGGTAGTTGTCAGATCTATTTTGAACAAGTTAGTGATTCCCTTTATTCTTTAATTTGATATAAAATATTTGTTGGATTGTTTTAATCTCAAATAATCAAATCATACTTTTATCACCATAATAAGAATGATTTTAGACACAACTGTTTTCCACTTGCATCAAAGACTATTGCTGTACTTGAATTTTAATATCCTAATAAATTTTATGAAATTATGGGAGTGACTATGCTATATTTGACCTTTTCAATATTCTGAACTCTCATTGGTTGCCTGATCAGAACATTTCTATCAGTTTAGTGGAGATTGTTGTAGGAGGAGGAGGAATGGAAATGCCAGCCAGTCAGAAAACGGAATATTGAAAAGGTCAACACAGCACAATGTGCTGCCATAACTCAGAAGGACATTAAGAGTCCAATATTTCATTTCATGACAAAGATTCTAATGAGAACAGAAAATGGCACAACATTAATTCATCTTCATGACAAACATGGTAATGCAAGTGGAAGTATACATGCCTGAAACATTGTGTTACTCTTTTAAAATTATAATCTGATAGCCTTTTCTCAGTAATGGAAGCTAGCCTATTCTTCTTCAAGATGGGTTGTCTCAGTAAATACCCACTGCTTTTGTTATAATTAGTACTGACTCACTTATGGAATGATTTATAATTTACATAGCACTTTTTTATTGTAACTTTATGAGGGAGATAATGTAAGAAAAATCACCCCAATTTTATATATAAAAAACTGAGGTTTAGAAAGGTTGTCTTACTTGAACCCAGGTTTCTTAAATAGGAAAACAGCTTCTCCTTTGCCCTCATTAATCAAGAGTATTGTTATTTAATTTTGCAGGACTGCCAGAGTTTTTTTTTTTAAAGGGAAAAAAAAAAACAGTGATATCACCAAACTTTTTTTTAAAAGGTTAAAATAGAAACACTGATTACAAAACTGAAAACAAATGGTCTTGGTGGAACATACAGAATTCTGGTTTGTTTCATTGACTTTAAATCACTTGTTTTGGATGATTTAACTTTATTTTTCTCATTATGAGAGAGTTGTAGTCATTCCATCTAAATCATTGCTGTGTTGGGGTATAAAGAACAGAAGCTGATAATGTAGGACTATTTGGAATAGTAATTCACAGTTAGATTTATAGAATTGCAGTCCTAGGAGGAAGCTCAAAAATCATGTAGTCCAATCTCTTCATTTTATACAAGAGGAAAGAAATGGAGAACAGAGATGTTAAATTACTTGTCCAACATCACAAATCACATTTATAACAAAACTAGCAATAGGACATAGGTCATCTCTTTCCATTGCTTCTACCATAAAGATTACTAAACAGTAAAAGTGAGCAATAAGCAGAACCTAAAAGAAATTAAACAATTTGATCCAAATTCAAAGATGGTAGTCATCCTCAGATACATCCTTTATTTCTTCTCCCATCTTTTTGACTGAGAAATGGAGAAATTTATTTTGGAGGATGGGTGGGAAATTCTGAATGTAGCAGGAAGGAGTATGTTTGCTCAGAGGGGTAAAAGAGGCTTAATGTAAATCATGAATGCAAAACAGAATATGTGGTGAACATTTTTGTGTTTTCAAAGCTATTTATAAAGCGCTACTCCAAAGTCTTATTGTGGCATAGGTGATCCTGAGTTCCTAATGACTATGCCAGGAGACTTTTCTTTTTTGACTAGGTGAAAGAGTAGATTCTTTGCTTCAATTGCAACTGATCCTTAATAACTGAATGGCTGTGGTCTCAGCCAAATTAAGACCTGTATAAGACCTTAGCTTAAAAAAAACCAAGGTCTCCCATCACATCCAAGGTCATCTCCAGTTATCTTGCTCTATATCTGGCCACTGGACCCAGGTGGCTTTGGAGGGGCAGGGGGAGGGTAGTGAGACAGGTAACTTTGCACAGCCTCTCTCACTTAAATCTAACTCACTTGCATGTCATGGCATCCCCTCTCTGCTGTCATGGTCCTCTTCGAGAACAAAGGACAAACAAAAACAATAATAAGCTTTGGTGAGTTATACCATTCAGAAAAATGGGCTTATAAAGGCCCAGTCTATATGTCTGCCATCCAATGAGCAACCTAGCTAACCATCAGGAGATTCATCTCCAGGTTGGTCAGAGGAACATAAATGGTTTGGTCTAGCATATTTTGAAGACTGTCTTAAGTTTTCAAGACCCAAGGAGTGACATTGAAATTGAGATCTGTGTTATTGAAAGGAGTCCATACTCCCATGAAATTATACATCCTTAAAAAAAGGTATTTATAAGGCTGTATTTAACTGCATTAGAAAAATTGGTTTCTATATTATTCATATAGAATTGGCAACTAAGTGTTATAGTGGATACAATGTTAGACTTCAAGAACTGAATTCAAATGCTATTTGACTCTGGGCAAGGCACTTAAACTCTTAGTTTCCTCATCTGTATAAAGGGATGGTTATGAGAATCGAATGAAATATAATATGTCTAGCACTTTACAAACCTTAAAATACTAAATAAATACTTTCATTTATGAAATGACAATGAGATTTCATATTTTGTGTTTTTCCTATGAAGTCATAAGGCTTTAAAAAAAAACACCTTACTAAACATATCACCCTAATACTTTGAAATTCCCCCGTATTATATAGAATCCAACAAGCATGTCAACTGACTTGTTAACAAGAGTGTAATTGCCGTCTGCCTTTTACCATATCTAATTTACTCCTAACAAATATCATCTTGTGCTTCTAAAGAATGCCTTTTCCCCAACAGTTCCCAGAGTGCCTTACAAACTAGGAATATAGGAATAACTGAAGCAGAGTTATCTCTGGGGTAGAATAAGACAGCTGTTAGCTTTATAGCAACGTTGCACCACAGTCTAAATGGAGGCAAGGGAAGTGTGCTCTCTCTAATTGAGACAGCAAGAAGAATTTAAGTTGATGGACTCTAATTGCTTACTTTGGCATTTGTTCAGGGAACCAAGACTTCTTCCCATCTCTTGGTTAAAAATGTCCCAGTAATTCAATTCTATTGAAGGGGTGTTGTTACTCCCATTTATAGATGAGAAGACTGAGGCTCAAGGGCAACTCTGGATCATAGGATTGCAGATTTAAAGACAGAAAGAATCTTAAAGTCCCACTCCCTCATTTTTTTTTTCCCAATGGATGGGATTGAGTGACTTTGCCTAAAGTCACTCACATGCATACACACATATATGCTGAATTCAAAGGAGAAATGGATTATAGAATATGTCCTTTGAGTTTCTCATTTGCTATTTATTTTCTGAATCACCCAGCAAACAGGAATGTTGGTGACAAGAAGACTGATTTATTATCAACTTATCACTAACAGTATACCTGGCTTGTCCAATAGTACAGTTCCCATATAGCCTGGGTCATTTCTAGGTAGGTTGCTGTTCAATACTAACCTAGCTCAGGTTATGAAATCTATTGAGATTCCAAGCTCTGAAATGATTTAATGGCCAAACACTTTTATACCTTAAAGGAACAGCGGTTAGCAATTCAATGGAATTTAAAACTGATTAGTTTGCAGCAGGTTCCCTTTTCTGAGCACTTCTTTCAAGCTGAAATGTCACATTAATTGGTTCTTAATTGAGCCATGTGTTTCTAATTTTCTAAACCCAGCAGAGTAGAAAACTCGAGAAGTAAGAGTCTGGCTTTTTGGGAGATGAAGTCACACTGGGCCAGATAGAATCCAGAGAAATTAGAATCTCAGAGGTAAAAAACTTTTTGCCCATTCCCCTTGATACTGGAGGGTACACCCCCTAGGTTGTCAGATCTTTACATAGAAAGCAGTTGAATTATAACTTGTTTATAATATAACCATGAAATCCTGAGGGAAAAGAGAATGATTAGGGATCCCTTGCCTACTTTGATTCCTGGGAAACAAAAAAAAAAAAAATCCCTAAATAGAGTCATACATTGTCATTAGAAAAGCCCAATAATTAATCATCCAGTTCCTTCTTGAATAATGGTTTTTCATTAATGTTTTAAAAATTATTATTAGAAGAAAGCTGGATAGACTCTAGCTAGTATATTCTCTTGTCTGAAATTGAATTTAGGCTAAAAGGTCTCCTTCCCACCTTATATTAAAAACCTGTTTGATCATGCTGTTGCCTTGCATTTGTTCCATGAGAAAACAAGCTTTATTTTGGTTTCAGAGGAAATAATCTTTTTAAACATGTACAGTGTTATGAATTTATAAAGTGTGAAAGTAAGAATGGAAGGAGATTTGGTTTCGATAAATAAACACATAGCTTCTGGTTGTACTTTTTGAGAGATTCCTAGAATCTCTCTCTTCATTCTATTTCTTCCTCCTCCCCCCCCCCAAAATTTTTTTTTTTTTTTTTTTTGGTATCTTTTTTATTTTTTTATTTTATTTTTTTTTAATTTTTTTTTATTATATATATATATATATATATATATATATATTTTATAATATTATCCCTTGTATTCATTTTTCCAATTTACCCCTCCTCCCTCTATTCCCTCCCCCCGACGACAGGCAATACCATACATTTTACATGTGTTACAATATAGTCTAGGTACAATACATGTGTGCGAATATCACTTTCTTTTTGCACAATAAACATTAGAATCCGAAGGTACATGCAACCTGGGCAGACAGATATTAGTGCTAACAATTTTCATTCCCCTCCCAGTGTTTCTTCTCTGGGTGCAGCTACCTCTGTCCATCATTGATCAACTGGAAGTGAGTTGGATCTTCTTTATGTTGAAGATATCCACTTCCATCAGAATACATCCTCATACAGTATTGTTGTTGAAGTGTACAGTGATCTTCTGGTTCTGCTCATTTCACTCAGCATCAGTTGATTTAAGTCTCTCCAGGCCTCTCTATATTCCTCCTGCTGGTCATTTCTTACCAAGCAATAATATTCCATAACCTTCATATACCACAATTTACCCAACCATTCTCCAACTGATGGACATCCATTCATCCTCCAGTTTCTAGCTACAACAAAAAGAGCTGCCACAAACATTTTGGCACATATATGTCTCTTTCCGCTCTTTAGTATTTCTTTGGGATATAATCCCAGTAGTAGCGCTGCTGGGTCAAAGGGTATGCACAGTTTGATAACTTTTTGGGCATAATTCCAGATTGCTCTCCAGAATGGCTGGATTCTTTCACAACTCCACCAGCAATGTATTAGTGTCCCAGTTTCCCCACATCCCCTCCAACATTTGTCATTATTTGTTCCTGTCATCTTAGCCAATCTGACAGGTGTGTAGTGGTATCTCAGAGTGGTCTTAATTTGCATTTCTCTGATCAGTAGTGATTTGGAACACTCTTTCATGTGAGTGGATATAGTTTCAATTTCTTCCTCTGAGAATTGTCTGTTCATATCCTTTGACCATTTATCAATTGGAGAATGGTTCGGTTTCTTATAAATTTGGGTCAGTTCTCTATATATTTTGGAAATGAGACCTTTGTCAGAACCTTTGTTTTTAAAAATATTTTCCCAATTTGTTACTTCCCTTCTAATCTTGTTTGCATTAGTATTATTTGTACAGAAACTTTTTAGTTTGATGTAATCAAAATCTTCTATTTTGTGATCAATAATGATCTCTAGTTCTCCTCTGGTCATAAATTCCTTCCTCCTCCACAAGTCTGAGAGGTAGATTATCTTCTGTTCCTCTAATCTATTTATTATCTCCCTCTTTATGCCTAAATCATGGACCCATTTTGATCTTATCTTGGTATATGGTGTTAAGTGTGGATCCATATCTAATTTCTGCCATACTAATTTCCAGTTTTCCCAACAGTTTTTTCCGAATAATGAATTTTTATCCCTAATGTTGGAATCTTTGGGTTTGTCAAAGATTAGATTGCTATAGATGTACCCTTTTTTGTCCTTTGTATCTAATCTGTTCCACTGATCTACCGGTCTATTTCGTAGCCAATACCAAATGGTTTTGGTGACTGCTGCTATATAATATAGCTTTAGATCAGGTACACTTAGACCACCTTCCTCTGAGTTTTTTTTCATTAGTTCCCTTGCAATTCTTGACCTTTTATTCTTCCATATGAATTTTGTTGTTATTTTTTCTAGGTCATTAAAATAGTTTCTTGGGAGTCTGATTGGTATAGCACTAAATAAATAGATTAGTTTGGGGAGTATTGTCATCTTTATTATATTCGCTCGGCCTATCCAAGAGCACTGAATGTCTTTCCAATTATTTAAATCTGATTTTATTTTTGTGGCAAGTGTTTTGTAATTTTTCTCATATAATTCCTGACTTTTCTTTGGT
Organism: Sminthopsis crassicaudata; assembly: GCF_048593235.1. Classification (NCBI taxonomy): domain Eukaryota; kingdom Metazoa; phylum Chordata; class Mammalia; order Dasyuromorphia; family Dasyuridae; genus Sminthopsis; species Sminthopsis crassicaudata. The sequence continues at coordinate 79,382,429 of NC_133619.1, read as the reverse complement.
AGATGGATTCCCAAATATTTTATACTCTCAACATTTGTTTGGAATGGAATTTCTCTTTGTATCTCTTGCTGTTGCATTTTGTTAGTGATATATAAAAATGCCGAGGATTTATGTGGATTTATTTTGTATCCTGCCACTTTGCTGAAATTTTCAATTATTTCTAGTAGCTTTTTAGCAGAGTCTTTGGGGTTCTCTAAGTATACCATCATGTCATCTGCAAAAAGTGATAGTTTGATTTCCTCATTTCCTACTCTAATTCCTTGAATCTCTTTCTCGGCTCTTATTGCCGAGGCTAGCGTTTCTAGTACTATATTGAATAGTAATGGTGATAGTGGGCAACCTTGTTTCACTCCTGATCTTACTGGGAAAGGTTGCAGTTTATTTCTATTGCATATTATGCTTACTGACGGTCTTAAATATATACTCCTGATTATTCTAAGGAATAATCCATTTATTCCTATACTCTCAAGAGTTTTTAGTAGGAATGGATGTTGGATTTTGTCAAATGCTTTTTCTGCATCTATTGAGATGATCATATGGTTCTTATTAATTTGATTATTAATATGGTCAATTATATTAATAGTTTTCCTAATATTAAACCAGCCCTGCATTCCTGGAATAAATCCTACTTGATCATAGTGTATTATCTTGGAGATGATTTTCTGAAGTCTTTTTGCTAATATCTTATTTAAGATTTTAGCATCAATATTCATTAAGGAGATTGGTCTATAATTTTCTTTCTCAGTTTTCGATCTACCAGGTTTAGGTATCAGTACCATGTCTGTGTCATAAAAGGAGTTTGGTAGGACTCCTTCATCCCCTATTTTTTCAAATAATTTATATAACATTGGGGCTAATTGTTCTTTAAATGTTTGGTAGAATTCACATGTGAATCCATCTGGCCCTGGGGATTTTTTCCTGGGGAGTTGATTAATAGCTTGTTCTATTTCTTTTTCTGAAATGGGACTATTTAAGCAATTTATCTCCTCCTCTGTTAATCTAGGGAGCCTATATTTTTGGAGAAAGTCATCCATTTCACTTAAGTTATCAAATTTATTGGCATAAAGTTGGGCAAAGTAACTCCTTATTATTTCTCTAATTTCCTCTTCATTGGTGGAAAGATCCCCCTTTTCATTTGTAAGACTATCAATTTGATTTTCCTCTTTCTTTTTTTTGATCAAATTTACCAAAGGTTTATCTATTTTATTGGCTTTTTCATAAAACCAACTCTTGGTTTTATTTATTAATTCAATAGTTTTTTTACTTTCAATTTTATTGATTTCTCCTTTTAATTTTTGTATTTCGAGTTTAATTTTTGGTTGGGGGTTTATAATTTGGTCTTTTTCTAGCCTTTTAAGTTGTAAGCCCAATTCGTTAATCTTCTCTTTCTCAATTTTCTTCAAATAAGCCTCTAAAGATATAAAATTTCCCCTTATTACTGCTTTAGCTGCATCCCAAAGATTTTGATATGATGTCTCATCATTATCATTATCTTGGGTGAAATTGTTAATTGTTTCTATAATTTGCTCTTTCACCCAGTCATTCTTTAAGATGAGATTATTCAGTTTCCAATTACTTTTTGGTCTATTTACCCCTAACTTTTTACTGAATGTAGCTTTTATTGCATTGTGATCTGAGAAGAAGGCATTTATTATTTCTGCCTTCCTACATTTAATTTTGAGATCTTTATGTCCTAATATATGGTCAATTTTTGTATAGGATCCATGAACTGCTGAGAAGAAAGTATATTCCTTCCTATTGCCATTCAGTTTTCTCCAAAGGTCTATCATACCTAGTTTTTCTAATGTTCTATTTACTTTTTTAATTTCTTTCTTGTTTGTTTTGTGGTTTGATTTGTCTAAATCTGAGAGTGCAAGGTTGAGATCTCCCACTATTATAGTTTTACTGTCTATTTCTTCTTGCAGTTCTCTTAACTTTTCCTTTAGAAAGTTAGATGCTATACCACTTGGTGCATATATGTTTAGTATTGATATGGCTTCATTATTTATGCTACCTTTCAGCAGGATATAGTTTCCTTCCTTATCTTTTTTAACGAGATCTACTTCTGCTTTTGCTTGATCTGAGATAAGGATAGCTACCCCTGCTTTTTTGGCTTTACCTGAAGCATAATAAGCTCTGTTCCAACCTTTTACCTTTACTCTGTATGTATCTCCCTGCTTTAAGTGTGTTTCCTGTAGACAACATATTGTAGGGTTCTGCTTTTTGATCCAATCTGCTATCCGTCTCCGTTTGATGGGATCGTTCATCCCATTTACATTTACAGTTAAAATTACTAATTCTGTATTTCCTGCCATCGTATTATCCCCAGATTATACTTTTTTCCCTTGACCCCCCTGATCCCCCTCCCCGATATTTAATTTACAGACCCCCCTTGTGACGCGCAACCCTCCCTCTTTTTTTTTTTTTTTTTTAGGATCCCTCCCCCCTCCCTCCAAGTCCCTTCACTTATTCTCCTTTTCCTTTCCCCTTTTCCTCTCCCCCCTTTTAATGAGGTGAGAGAAAATTCTCTGAAAAACAAATATGTTAATTATTTACTCTTTGAGCCTCTTCTGATGAGAGTAAGATTCACACAATGATTCTCCCCCTCACTAAGTTCCCTCAGATATGGTGTATTTTCTATGTCTCTTCCTGGGATGTAGTTTCCCTCTTTTTATCACTCCTTCCCCTTTTTCTGAACCGACCTCCTTCCCTTTACCACACCCCCCTTTTTTTCTTTTATATCAGTAAAATCAAATTATCCTTGAGTATTTTTTATATACCCACAACAAAGTTACAGTTCTCAAGGGTTCTGTGTACCTTTTTCTGTTTCTCTTCAGTCTTGTGGATGTAGATCAAATTTTTTGTTTAAGTCTGGTTTTTTTCTTAGAAACATATAGAATTCCTCTGTTTCATTGAATGACCATCTTCTTCCATGGAAAAAGATGCTAAACTTAGCTGGGTAGTTCATTCTTGGTTGCAGTCCTTGATCTTTTGCCTTTCGGAATATCAGGTTCCAGGCCCTTCTATCTTTTAATGTGGAGGCAGCCAGATCTTGGGTGACCCTTATTGTGGCACCTTGGTATTTAAATTGTTTTTTTCTAGCTGCTTGCAGGATTTTCTCCTTTGTGTGGTAATTCTGCAGCTTAGCCACAATATTCCGTGGTGTTCTTTTTTTAGGGTCTATTTCAGAAGGAGTTCGATGAATTCTTTCCACATCTACTTTCCCTTCTGTTTCTATTATCTCTGGACAGTTCTCTTTGATAATTTCCTGTAAAATAGAATCTAGGCTCTTTTTTTGGTCATAGTTTTCTGGAAGTCCAATAATCCGCAGATTATCTCTCCTAGATCTATTTTCCAGGTCTATAGATTTTCCCAGTAAGTATTTGACGTTGTTCTCCAGCTTCTCATTTTTTTTGTTTTGTTTGACTGATTCTTGGGTTCTCTGTGAATCATTCATTTCTATTTGTTCCATCCTGACTTTTAAGGAGTTATTTTCTTCTTTCACAGTTTTTAGTTCTTTTTGTAAATGCCCAATTTCGTTTTTAAATGAATTATTTTGCTCTATTGAGTTTTTTTCCATTTCCCTAATTTTTTTTTTTTGAGAATTATTTTCTTTTTCCAATTCAGAAATTCTATTTTCTTGAGACTTTTTTATCTTTTCCAATTCAGAAATCCTACTTTCCTGTGTTTTTTTAACCTTTTCTAATTCACTAATTTTGTTTCCCTGCATCTCCTGTGAATTCTTTATTTTTTCCAACTCCAATTTCAGGACGTTGTTATTCTCTATCATAACTTCCCTTTCTTTTCCCCATTTTTCTTCGATCTCCCTCAATTTCTTAAGAGCTTCTTCTAGGAGAGAGTTATGTGATGGGGGGCAGGAATCGTTCCCCTTTAGGTTGTTATCTGATTCTCTGCTGTCAACTTCCTCGGGGTTGGACACCCGCTCTTTCTCTGTATAGAAGGAATCTATGGTTTTTCTAGCTTTTTTGCTCATACTTAAAAAAAATCTTTTGGGGTCTGTCTCTGGGGTAGGAAATTATTTACTTCTTTACCAGCTTCCTCCCAGACCGGATGGATGCAGCGGCTCCTGAGCCTGAGCTAAGAGAGAGCTCTGGGAGAGAGTTCCCCACCCCCTCCCTGGGAGTGCCTCAGAGGTGATTAGCACTACTGTGCTTCGAGGGCGTAGAATAGTGAAGACAGCAAGAAGCTCAGCCTATGTGTCCGGGTGGGGAGTGGATGTCTGCAGCAGGTGACGTAAGAAGCCCCTGCGCTCAAACTGGAAGTGTCTGCCAGAAACCGCGGTCCCTAGTTCAAAGGTTCCGCTTCTCTGGGACTTCCTGGAGCTGAGTTCCACTCCCTCCAGCTAAGCTAGGCAGTGTGTGTTGCCTTGGGCCGTATCCACCCACTTGTCAATCTCTTAACTATTCTCAGGTGGTAGCTGAGGCCACACCCCCTGGTGCCTGAGTCACCCCCAGGGTCCGGGGAAAATCTAATCTGAGTTTTAAAATATTTTGGCTTTCTCTTCTGAACTGCTAAATAATTAGCAGAGAAGAGCTAACAGCCTGTGCCAGATTCCTTTACCTCAGTGGCTTCTCTGATCCCAGAGCCCCTCCCAGCGCAATGGGCGCAGTGTGCCCCTACCCCACCGTCTGTGCTGGTCTTTCTTATTCCTCCCCTGAGAACTGACCTTTCCTGTTGAAACTCCAGATTCTCTTCAGCTGGTAAGTCGTGCTTCCAGTTCTTGTGGTATCTATCAGTCCTGAGCTAATTTTGAGACTTAATTTATCTAATTGGTTGTGAGGGAGTGAGGACGTTCACTGAGTCGTGTGTTTCCTCTCCGCCATCTTCCCCCCAAAAAAATTTAAGAAAAGCACCTCCAAGGGGATATTGACAAGTAAGTTATTTTTTCTTCTTCCTCAGTCACATCTATATCAGATTGGCTCATTTTACAAGCTAGAGATTTTTCCCCCTAATTTCAGGCTCAAACCAATGTCATTTATCAAAGGTAGGCTCTTTCTGTCTCTTGCATCAGAACTAGAAATTATCTTCTTTCTTCCACTTGCATCATTATGAATAGCCTTATGTAGAATTTGGTTTGTAATTGATAATTCAGTTGAGAGACAAATCTAGCTGTTTCTTCTTACATAAATATATTAGGGGTCCCATGGTTATTAAAATATGCCCCACTTGAAATATGTAAAGCCAGAATTCTTAGAATTTGTATTATGGCCCTTTTGACTATGTAGCAAGCCCCTTTTCAGAAAACAAAAAGTTTTAAAAGGTATAAAATAAAATACATAAGATTGTAAAGGAAAACCAATTTTATTGAAATACAATTACCTAAATATTTCTGAAAAAGATGAGTTCATTGACAATCAGATTAAGGATTCTTGAACCAGATGATCTCTAAGGCCCCCATTCAATTCTAAAGCTATGATCCAATAATCCTTGATGGAAGTAGTGAGTACTAAGATAGCACAGTAGATAGGGACTTGGAGTCAGGAAGACTGAATATAAATCGAGCCTCAGAAACCTTAAGCCCGTTTGCCTCAGTTTTCTCACCTGTAAAATGAGCTGGAGATGAAAATGGCAAACTACTGCAGGATCTTTGCTAAGAAAACCCCAAATGGGGTCATGAAGAATCAGATACCACTGAACTGCAAAATGAGAACAGATTACTCTTTCTAAAAGAAATATATAGAAGAGAAGAAAGGTAAAATGATATCTACCAATTAGTAGGCAATCCAAAGAGTCAAAGGAAGGTCTTTTAGAGACTTAAGCATGTATGTAGGCAAAGGAGAAGGAATCGGTGAAGAAATGTCTGAAAATAAAAAAAGATAAAGAGGTTGATTACTGCAACAAGGTCCCAAAGGACACAGAAGGAGATGGGATCAATGGCCCAAGTGGAGTATTCTAGGTTGGCTTTCAGCAGCCCTAATTTAGAGTTCCTCTGACTATAAGTCCTATAAGACCATTTAGTATGCTGATAATGTGATCACCCATCTTCAAGCTAACTACTCCCATTCATTCAGCACCCATCTCTTCTGCTCTCATAAGAGCTCTGTAAAACTTAGCTGGGTCATAACCCAGCTTAAGGAGCAATCACTACAGCAAGGCTGCCATAAGAGATAAATGTTTGCCTGGGTACAAACTCAATAATAAGTGAAATGTTTGACAGAGAAGAATGCACTTAGCAGTCTTGTTCAATCTCTCTATGAAACAGACTCTACTATACACAGAGGGAGTCTAGATAATGACAGCTACAAAAAGCTTTTGTAAGCAAACTAATCTGGCCCTATGTCAGCCTGCCTTTACTTCCATGATCCCTTGCTTGGACCTTGGTAAAAACCTGATCAATGGGATATTCTTCAAAATCTATGGCCAATCATCAATCAGCTGAATATGCTGTTCTACAACAAAAACCTTTGGAAAAAAAAAAGGTAATAATAAATGGCTATGAGTGGAGTAGGGAGCTGAATATCATGAGTTATAAGCTACTAGATGTGTTTAGAGATTTTTTTTTGTTGTTTCTATTGTTGGGTTTTGTAGATATTTTTTTTTTTTTGACATTGTATCTCCCCATCTCAGCCAGGCTAAATGTCCAGTAGTCACACACAGGCCCAATTCCACCCCTAGTCAACACCTATTTCACCTATTCAGCTTCTGGCCTGGGTCAATCTGTGCCTTCTCAGGAGACAAAGAATTTACTGACTCTGGAGCTGACCATATTGATGTTGAATTTAATGTGGATACCTTATTACAGCTTAGAACTCCCAAACTTAAAGGATCTTCCAGTCTCAGCATGACCTTCGTTATCCTTTGTATCATTTAAAACTACCTTAAATTTTTTATTTTTAAATTTAAATTAAATATTAAAAATACTTTTTGTTTTCTCATTTCCCAGGTTATTTCTTGACTTTAAGCTTTATGTTAAAGTTGGTTCTGTTAATCCGAGGTGGGAAGGCATTGTGCCAAGCTTTAGGCTTTTCTATGCTGTTGTTTTCAGAGCTAGTTATGGGATCTGCATGTTTTTGGTGCTTCCAAAGTGGTGTAATCCTAGGAGCAAAATAGTCACTGCTCTCTTGATTGTGCTCTGGTATTTATTTACAACAAGGATGGAGAAGAGTTTTTTCCTGCCAAAGTACATTTGGATATTTATAAATTCATTTTCAAGGCATGCAAACTTATCAACTTATAGAGCTCAAGTAATGGGAGATTGTTGTACCTAGATCATCATCACCTTAATAGATGATTTTGCAGGTGCTATATGGCCAGCTGGACATACAAAGTGCCCCTGATCCATTTCAGCTTCAAGTTCAAAGGCTACTTCTTTTTGCCTTGGAACTGTGACCAGAGCCCTTGCTGCCTTGGAATGTACCTCCCACCCCCAAGTTTTCCTCTGCCTTACCACTATGATTCAGAATTGCATATGGGCAATTGAGTTGTTAATCTATACATACCTAGTTCCAGCAAAGAGTCCCTTAAAATCTCTTTTGTGACTAGTTATCTTATCCTCTTATGGTCTCTGGGCTGAGAGCTTCTGATGCAACAGTCACTGTTGCTGCCACTGCCACCCCACTGCCACCACCGCTGTTGCCACTTCTTCAGCATGTGGACTCTGGATAGATCTTCACCCCAGTATAATATACTTCTCCTGCCAATCTCTTAAGTTTTCTTAAGCCAGAAAAAATATATCACTCCTCTTTTTAGTTGACTATACTGCCCCAAAGTTTGGTTTGAGGCATTATTTTAAAGATGTTTGGAGGGGAATATTGGGAGAGTTTAAGAAACACTTTATCATTTTGGCTCTGCCTCTTTTTTGCTTTAAAAATATGCTTTATTATATAAAATGGCTTGCTGGAAGGGAGAGGAGAAGGAATATAGAGAAATTTAGGTGATGCTAAAACAAATACACACACACACACACACACACACACACACACACACTCTCTCTCTCTCTCTCTCTCTCTCTCTCTCTCTCTCTCTCTCTCTCTGACCTTTCTTGGTTTTCCTCCTTCCTATTTGACAAATTTGCTTTCAACCACTTAATCTATGTCTTCATACATGTCCTTCAAGGTCTTATTTTCTTTTCTCTGTTTATTACATCACTTGATGATCTCATTAGCTTCTATGGGTTTAATTATCATGTCTAGCCAGATGTTCTATCCAGCCTACTCTCTATTGACTTCCAGTCCTGAATCACCAATTGCTCATTGGGCATTTCAAAATAAATGTCTCAGGAGCATCTCAAACTTAACGTGTACAAAACAGAACTCATTGTCTTTCACCTCTCTACTTACCATGTTCCTTTTTGGAACCATTTAGGGCTTCACCATCCTTCAAATCATTCAGGCTCACAACTTCGGTGTCATCCTTGGACCTCTTATCCACATATCCAATCAGATGCTAAAACTTTCTCTAAAATATTTCCATATGTGTCTCCTTTTCTCTATCCATTCAACTATCTCTTCAAGAACTCATCACCTCTTTCTTGGTTATTTAAATAATCTGATTGACCTCCCTATTTCAAGTCTCTCCTTACTCTAATACTCATGGCTGCCAAATGATTTTTCTATATTATAATTCTGATAGTTCATCCCCTTTCCTCATTCAATCAGACTCAAATCCTCCCTATTACATCTAGGATGAAATATGGAATCCTCTCTTTGACATTATTTTTTTTTCACAGCTCAACCCCTTTCTATTTTTTCAGTTTATACTTTATTCCCTTCACTCACTCTCACCTCCATACTGACATAGTTGTTGTTCTCACACTCAACAATACAACTCCCTTCTCAGTGTCTTTGCACTGACTCCTCCCTATACATGGAATTTTCTCCCTCCTAACCTCTGACTTTTAGAGTCCCAGGCTTCCTTTTAGACTCAACTCCTACAGATGGCCTTTCCTTCTTGACACTTGAACTTTACCCTCAAAGTCTATCCTCTCTATATAGGTATATTGTATGTGCCAATTTATGTATATTTTGTCACATTAGAATGTAAGTTCCTTGAGGTCAGAAATTGTTTTTTTTTTCCATTGCATTCCCAGAGCTTAATTCAGTGTATGAGATATAATGTTTAGTAGATAGTTGTTGGTTTAAAAAAAAACTCTCCTCTACTTCTCATCTTAATCTCAGGGTATGGGCTAAGGGAAAAGCCCTTCCAGCTCCAAAACTGTGTTTTTATTAGTCTATAGGAATTCAGAGAAAGAAGATTTTCCCTAATAGCTGGAAAAAAATTTGTCTCTTGGAGAATGATGATTTCATCATTATCAACAAACATTCATTACAAAAACCTACTCCTTTATTAGCCTGGCAACTACAAGAAGTCACTCACTTCCCTGTGATTAAAATTCTTCCATGTTTATTTTCTTTTAGACTTTTTTTTAAAAGAAGTCTTTTTAGGAAGCTCTTACATTAATTTCTTTGTTCTTTCTTCACTACCTCCAAAATAACAATCAACAAAGTGTCTGTTCTTCATTTTCAAAGAAGACCAATAACATCACAGGGTGATGTCTTCTTGACAAGTTGGGACAAAATTGCTCAAAGTTGTCAAGTCCAGTGGCAAGACAAAAGTCAAAACAATTGTTCCCAATGACAATGACATGTCATAGCTATTTTCCTATTTGTTAATAACAATTGCCCCAACTTCCCCTATAGCATCATCAATACTGCTGAGAATGACAACCTATTTCTGAGTGATAAAACTAATTCTTATCTAGATAGTTAAAGTTGTCAAATATGAACCTAGATCCCCAGTGATGATCAATTTGTTATACAAGTAGTAGCCAAATCCAGCTTTAAAAATTTTAGATTTTAGGTTTACCACACTGAAATCCCTTCTATTACCAGGGAGTCAGAAATTATACTTAAAATAAAAATTTCCACCATTGTTCTTATAAACAACTTAAATCCACTGAGTAGAATAGGAAGGCTTCAACTGGGTTCCTTTGACAGAATTCAAAGAATTTGTGAATTTGGCTGGGAAATCAAAACCAACTACTCAATATATCAATATATTTGGTTTCCTTTGTAAGAGTATGATTTTGTGCTTTTAAAGCATTATTCTGAAAAAAGTTTCATCAAACTGAAGGAGTGATGTCACAAAAAAATTAAGAATGCTTTTTTTAGATCCATGACTGGGAATTCTTGTAGCCAGGAGATATTTAGGAGCTATAGCATTACAAAGGAGAGTTTAGGAGCTATAGCATCACAAAGGAGAGTTTATTCTCAATGTAATCCGTGGTAGATATGGCAATCTCTCTAAACAGTATAGTTAAGCATTCCTGATGGTCCAATTCCAAGGAAAAAGGAAACAGAGGAAGAGGAGGAAGTAAAGAAACAGGGTCAACAAGTGAGAGGATCAACAACAACAAAAAAAAAGCTTTCTCCCACACCACTGAACATTGGTGTTCTGGTTAAACACAAATAAACAAACTCTAGTTTCCTCACAGTAGGTATGACTCTATGACCCCTTAATTTATTATTTTAAGTCCTGGGAGCATATATGATTTAATAAATTGATCATGTGTCGATGTCTTCAAAAGAGTTTCTATATGTGTATCCATCTTAGTTTGCCCGTTTCTCTCCCTGTCTCTTGTGGTTGTCTCAGTCTATCTGTCTGTCACATTAAGTATCTGAAGGCTGATTTGAATTCAGGAAGACCAAGATTTATCTTCCTGAGTTCAAATCAGCCTTCAGATACTTAATCAGTACTCTTGGCAAGTTACTTAAACCTATTTACCTCAATCTCCTCATCTGTAAAAGGAAATGAAGAAGGAGAGAGAGAGAGAGAGACAGAGAGAGAGAGAGAGAGAGAGAGAGAGAGAGAGAGAGAGAGAGAGAGAGAGAGAGAGAGGGAGAGAGAGGGAGAGAGAGGGAGAGAGAGGGAGAGAGAGGGAGAGAGAGGGAGAGAGAGGGAGAGAGAGGGGGAGAGAGGGGGAGAGAGGGGGAGAGAGGGGGAGAGAGGGGGAGAGAGGGGGAGAGAGGGGGAGAGAGGGAGAGAGAGGGAGAGAGAGGGAGAGAGAGGAGAGAGAGGAGAGAGAGGAGAGAGAGGGAGACACACCATGCTAGAGTGGGAGTGCATAAGCAAAGGGCAGGTTAGTGAAACCCATGAAAAATCTAACTGTTGATGAGATTTTTTTTTCAGTGCCCAAGGAAAGACTGCTGTCCTCATGAAAAATGAAAAGCCAATCCAGCAGGTATGGGGAAGGAAGAAATAATCACCTAAATAAAGTCAGTGATTCAACCAAAGAAAATTCTAAAAAGCATCCCTGCCAGCATAAGAGGCAATAAGTATACGCCTGCAGTGTTTGAAGTAAAAGGCCTTCCTTAAATGCATTTCTTAAAAAATAATTTTTTAAAGTTATTTATGAGTTATTTATCATTCAACCTGTAAATATTACTCATTCCACTGATTGTTTCATGATTATACTTTTTCCTCTTTAAATGGCCATTAAATCAGGTATAAAAGAGCCATTTGTTTCTACTATAAATAGTCTTACAGATACTAAATACTTCATTGTTTGAATTACTCACTATAGTTTTTATGCGGATGAAATTCTTGGTGAATTTCAGGTTTTATGTTGCTCTCAGCCACCCTCCTTTTCTTTCCATTTTGGGGGTAATAATTCAGCTTCCAAACACATTAAATATGCTGTAAATAGTCCCAGTCACCACAGCACCACCTTGATGGTCTGATCGACCTTGCTGCCATCTCATAAATCCGAAACCATCTAATAAAACCACTATATTCATTCAGACATTTCCTAAGAGATGCTGGGAGAGGCTCAAAGTTCCTCCTTTCTGCTAAATTCTCTCAGTCTTATGTCCTGCAGAATTACTAGTACTGAGAATAATAATTTCATTCAATAAACATTTATTAAGCAATTCTTATCTGCCAGCCATGATGGTGTGGGGCAGGGGCCACAAAAATGTGCCAAAGATAGAAAAAAAACAAAAAACAAAACCAATTCCTGTCCTCAGTAAGTTGGCTGTGTTGGGGGAAAATAATATAAACATGGAAAGTAAGTACAGTAAGATGTGGAGGTCACACCTAAAATCCCCTTCTTAGAGAAAGTAAAGGCTGATGGGTTGATTGAATTCAAAAGCTCTAAACTACAGTAGGACTAATATCATCTGGGAGTTCACACTATATCAGACACAAGTATGGTGAAGGGCTAAGTGAGATCAGCCTGCCTAAGGAAAACTAGCCCAAAGATCAGAAATAAAATCCATCAAAATTTCCATAAAGAATAGCAGTGGGTTTGGCTCCATTAGTGGCTGCTGCATTTTCAGTCTGGACTATCTTAAGATCCTATCTTAAGGAAAGGGGGAAAATAGAAAGAAAAGAGGAAAAAGAAGAGAAGGGGAGGTGAAAAAAGGAGAGGAGGAAAAGTAATTATAAACACAAAGTAAATGTATATAATTTTAGAATAGGGATAATCTCTAACAACTAGGAGAAAAGGAAAATACATTTGCAGTAGGTGTATCTGAGTTGTGCTTTGAATATATTATCTACTTAGTCTTTTAATAATTGCTTCCAAGACTATTGGGAATATTATAATACCAACATATATGTAATCTGTGAGCATTTCCTATAACAATGAAGAATACAGTTGATTTATGCTTGCCCAACCTAAACAACTCTTGTCTATGTCTTCCCATAAATAATTACCAGGGCTGGGGGAGGGGTATAGGTGGAGCAGTCTAAAAGTTGTCTTCTCTTAATGTTTCAAAATGATATTTCCCCTATAGGCCAACTATAACACTTTTGAGTTCCAAAAGAATAGTTCAAAATCAATCCAGGATTAAAATCTACTTGGTTGAATTTCATGAAGAAGTAGATATGTCCCAGGTTAAATTGCTATTTAAGTCAAGTTTTTCATTCTGCCCCAAAGTACTGGAACCAGAGGTCAAAGGAACCTGAGCTTAAATCTTGGCTCCGGAACTTGCTATCTGAATCATCTCGGACATGAAACTTAACCTCTTCATTTAGCTTCAGGTTTTGTTTTTTTTTTTAAATATCTGTAAAATGAGGGATTGGACTAGATGGTCTTTAAGATCTATTACAGCTCTGGGTTCCTTTCTTCTCCTCTCAGGAGATATGTGTTACCTTCAGGGTCAGATTTAACTTTAATAGCCTTCTTTCACTTACTCCATAGTCAAATACTCAAATGGCTCTTTGATTTCACCAATATGGGCACTCCCTCCATCTTATAGACTGCAAACCTTCCATGCCTCTCTATTTTGTTTCACTTGCCTGTGTTCTGCCCAAAGCTTGACATGGGATTCATCCGGCACAAGTAAGCCTTCCTGCCTTTCCACTAATATCATGAGGCTGTCAATGGAACATACAGACTAACCATTGCTTATTCCTTGCTATCCCTACTAAACCAGCCTCTGTTATTTATTGCTGATACATTTCTTGGATGAATTCTTTTACTCTGGTTCTCCCTTGTAATCCCTTGTTTGAAATGCATTGTAAGTTATTCACAATAAAATATAATTGCCTAATTACTTAGTGTTAGCCTTCTCAGAAACATTTGTGTTTTCATAAGGATCAAAGCTTGCTTTAAAGAGATAAAACTCTAATGATTAAGTTTTAGGCATTAGTGAAGAAAGAATTTGAGTGGCTTGTTGAGTGGGTAAAAACACTGGTTTGGTTTTCTAGAGCTCCTGAAATTATAACACATAAGTATAATATATATTATAATGTAATATACTATAACAAACTATATAATATATAGTCACGTAATTTACCTAAACCTAAGATCAGTACTATAAAAAAAGGAATACATATCCTACTATTAGGTGTTTATCCTAAAGATCACAGAAAAGAAGAAAGTATTTATTTGTAAACAAATATTTATAACAACACTTTTTGTGAGGGAAAAGAATTAGAAATTAAGGGGATGTCTATCAGTTTTGGAATGGCTGAATAAATTGTGGTATATGATGTACTACAAAAAATAATGAAGAGAATGGATTCAGAAAAACCTAGAAAGACCTGTATGAACTGAAGCAAAAAAATGTGAACAGAACCAAGAGAACCCCAAACATAATAATTGCAAGATTGTTAGGATAATCATCTATGAAAGACTTGGCAACTCTGATCAAAACAATGATTTACAAAAATTCCAAGGGATTTCAGGATGAAAAATTGCATTTATCTTCAGAAAGAGGGCTGATAGATTCTGAAGTGTCAGCTGAACTGTATTTTTTAAAATTTCTTTTTCTTTTCTTTTCTTTTTTTTGACATCATAACACATATGGAAAAATATTTTTGCATGATTTCATATGAATAATGGGTATCATATTGTTTGCCTTCTTATGCATGGGAATGGGCTGGAGGGAAGATGAGAATTTGGAACCCAACATTTCAAAAAAAGTAATATTAAAAAGGGAATGCTTTCTGGTATCTGTGTTTAAAAGATTACTTTTTTAAAAATAAGTTAGACAAACCTATGTTTAATTTTTTTAAGCATTACTTTGAATAATGGCAAAATGTACAGTCCACAAAGAAGAAGTAAATCTGTGTTTGAAATTAAGATTATTGAAAGGCAGTACAAGGAATTTTACCTCAAGATGAGAAGTCATATTGACAGTCATTTTTTTGTTATCTTTATGTTAGGTGCCACCTGTTCTTCATCTCTGTCCAAATGTATGAATGAGAAATTCTGAGTTTAATTAAGTTGCACATGTGGGTGGAACATGCTTTTCCACAGCAGCAAGATTATTAATGGACTTCCATATTGAAGTCTCAACATTTTTGAAAGGCTAATTACAATGTAATTTCACTTTTAAAATATTGCTTTGTTAGGGGTGGGAGTTGTGTCATGTATTATTAAGAGGATTTTTTTCCCCAGGCCTGGGAAAAAATTGATATTCTGGTATAGGAATCTTTACCATTCAATTATGTTCCTCTCTTTATATTGTTTCTTCCTGGCTTGATGTAATGTAAAATATATCCTGACATTTGGTTCGGAAAAAGTTTCAGTTTGAATGTCAAATCTTAAAAGATACTGGTATTTCCTTAGCTTCCTCCATTTTTCTTCAAAAAAAGAGGCTAAAATTCCTCCTGAGTTTGAGCTTTAAATTTTTTCTGTTAGAGTGGACCGTATCAGCTGTACAATTTCACTATTTTACTAGAAGACTGAACAGGAAATCAAATGTCGCAAGCCATGGTTCTCGGAAGACCTAATCCTGGTATCTTCCCAACCATTCTGTTGTAACCTGGTGGCAGATATACAAGAAAGACTCTATTTGATTTTAATGGGAAGCACATGATTCAGCTTTCTGGCTTCAGTTTAGAGCTTAATTTTGGAATCACCCTTTACTGCATACTCCAAACTGAAATCAACACCCAAACCCTCAGCGTGCATACCTCTCCCTATTTTCATGATGATCTCAATGGCATTCTGGTTCTGCCAAATCAGTGAAAAGGCACATACAGAAAAGAAAATTAATAGCAAATAATTATGGATTGTACACTTTCCATGAAATGCTTCTGAAGAGAATGTGCTTTTCAATCAGATCTCCACAACTGGCAGCCCATAGGTCAAGCCCAACTGGCCAGGACTCCTTTGTTGGATGGTGTCAGCAAGCATTGTCAGCTTCAATAGAGCTGGCAATTAGCCCAACACTTCCATTTGTGTTTGTCGAGTCTGTCCATCACAGGTGGCTGGCTTAGTATGTCACACTGGTTTGATGCTCCACTTCCTCTGACTAACTTTTGCTGTGTCATTTCAGAAATAACTATCATTATTCCTTGAACTGAAAGGATGGAACTAAGCAAAAAGGAAAGGCATAGAGCCCTGGAAGTAATGGATTTGTTTTGTCAATTGCCTTAATCTCTTGCATGGAATCATGAGTCCAATGCCTTAACCAAGGCAGTAAACATTTTTTTCTGGGCATGGAATTGGGAAATTGATGGCACCAAATGGCTGCAAAAGTCTAGTTCTATCACTCAGTTTTATTTGTTTTTGTTTTTCTTTTTTTTTTTTTTCCTCTCAGGTTGTTGTTCTATGTTCCACAGCCTTGGAACCAGAAAAAAAAGGCAAAAATCAAAAGGGCAGCCAAATAAGGTATCCTTTTTTCAGAATCATGGGTCACTAGGCTAAAGGATATACACATTTTTGTGATATTGTGCCATTAAAATCTTTTTGCTTTCTATCCTTAACTTAACCCTACTGTCCACCAAAGCATTGCTGTAAGCATATCATGTGAGTTACTTAAAGGATCCAGCATGTGAATAATTCCTAATAACAGAAGTCCTATTAGTTGCCAACAGAGATAATGTTAATATATTTAGTTTTAACCTGTAATCATGATTTTATGCTTTTTAAAAAGACAGGTATCTGAATCTTTTGTTAAAAAATCCATGTCTGACTGAACTAGCTACACCCAGCGAAATAACCTTGGGAGATGACTATAAACTACTACATAGAATTCCCAATCCCTCTATTTTTGTCCTGCATTTTTGATTTCCTTCACAGGCTAATTGAACACTATTTCAAAGTCCAATTCTTTTTGTACAGGAAAATAACTGTTTGGACATGTATACATATATTGTATTTAACTTATACTTTAACATATTTAACATGTATTGGTCAACCTGCCATCTGGGGGAAGGGGTGGGGGGAAGGAGAGGAAAAGTTGGAGCAAAAGGTTTTGCAATTGTCAATGCTGAAAAATTACCTATGCATATATCTTGTAAATAAAAAGCTATAATTTTTAAAAAATAAAATAAAAAATCCATAATTGACAATTTTCATATGATGAAATTAAAGTCATCAGTAATAAAAGAAAAATGCTTTATATCACTAAAATGCAAATTGAAACAATTCTGAAGTATTACTTCATATTGCTCAGATTGATGGGAAAAGATGATGATAAATATTGAGGGGATGTTGGTAAACTGGGATATCAATACATTGTTGGTAGGGTTATGAACTTATCCAACCATTCTGGGGAGCAATGCCCAAAGGGCTATAAAATGTACATACCCTTTGACCCAGTAGTACCATTACTGGTTCTATATCCCAAGGAAATCATAAAGATGGGAAAAGAACTTGCATGTGGAAAAATGTTTGTAGTAGCCTTTTTTTGTGGTGACAAAGAATTGGAAAAGAATAGATGCCCATCAACTGGAGAATGGCCGAATAAGTTATGGTATATGAAAGTAATGAAATATTATTGCTTTCTATAAAAACTGATGAACAAGCTGATTTTTGAAAGGTCTGGAAAGATTTACATGAACTGAGGCTGAGCAAAACAAGTAGAACAAGGAATATATTATACACAGTAACAGCAAGATTATGTCATGTTCAACTATGAAAGACTAGGTTCTTTTTTTTTTTTTTTTTTTTTGTTGTTGTTGTTGTTGCAAAGGAAGGATTGTATTCGGAAGGTAAAAATAATCTGGGAAGAGAAATAAAACAAAACAAAACAAAACAAAAAACCAATGCTCTCAGTTTACACTCATTTCCCAGTGTTCCTTTTCTGGGTGTAGCTGATTCTGTCCATCATTGATCAATTGGAATTGGATTAGCTCTTCTCTATGTTGAAGATATCCTCTTCCATCAGAATACATCCTCATACAATATCATTGTTGAAGTGTATAATGATCCCCTAGCTCTACTCGTTTCACTCAGCATCAGTTGATATAAGTCTCTCCAAGCCTCTCTGTATTCCTTCAGTTGGTCATTTCTTACAGAACAATAATATTCCATAACATTCATATACCATAATTTACCCAACCATTCTCCAATTGATGGACATCCATTCATTTTCCAGTTTCTAGCCACTACAAAAAGGGCTGCCACAAACATTTGGGCACATACAGGTCACTTTCCCTTCTTTAGTATTTCCTTGGGATATAAGCCAAGTTTATCAGTAGCACTGCTGGGTCAAAGGGTATGCACATTTTGATAACTTTTTGGGCATAATTCCAGATTGCTCTCCAGAATGGTTGGATTCTTTCACAACTCCACCAACAATGCATCAGTGTCTCAGTTTTCCCACAGCTCCTCCAATATTCATCGTTATTAGTTCCTGTCATCTTAGCCAATCTGACAGGTGTGTAATGATATCTCAGAGTTGTCTTAATTTGTATTTCTCTGATCAATAGTGATTTGGAACACTCTTTCATATGAGTGGAAATAGTTTTAATTTCATCATCTGAAAATTGTCTGTTCATATCCTTTGACCATTTATCAATTGGAGAATGGCTTGATTTCTTATAAATTAAAGTCAATTCTCTGTATATTTTGGAGATGAGGCCTTTATCAGAACCTTTAACTATAAAAATGTTTTCCCAATTTGTTACTTCCCTTCTAATCTTGTTTGCATTAGTTTTGTTTGTACAAAAGCCTTTTAATTTGGCATAATCAAAATTTTCTATTTTGTGATCAATAATGGTCTCTAGTTCTCCCTTGGACACAAACTCCTTCCTCCTCCACAAGTCTGAGAGGTAAACCATCCCATGTTCCTCCAATTTATGATTTCGTTCTTTATGCCTAAATCTTGGACCCATTTTGATCTTATCTTAGTATGTGGTGTTAAATGTGGGTCCATGCCTAGTTTCGGCCATACTAATTTCCAGTTTTCCCAGCAGTTTTTGTCAAATAATGAATTCTTATCCCAAGATTTGGGATCTTTGGGTTTATCAAACACTAGATTGCTATTTTTATTCACTATCTTGCCCTGTGAACCTAACTTATGCCACTGATCAACTAGTCTATTTCTTAGCCAATACCAAATGGTTTTGGTGACTTGCTTTATAATACAGTTTTAGATCAGGTACAGCTAGACCACTTTCATTTAATTTTTTTTTTTCATTACTTCCCTTGAAATTCTTGACCTTTTGTTCTTCCATATGAATTCTGTTATTATTTTTTCTAGGTCATTAAAATAGTTTCTTGGGAGTCTGATTGGTATAGCATTAAATAAATAGATTAGTTTAGGGAGTATTGTCATCTTAATTATATTTGCTCGGCCTATCCAAGAGCACTGAATGTCTTTCCAATTATTTAAATCTGACTTTATTTTTGTGGCAAGTGTTTTGTAATTTTGCTCATATAATTCCTGACTCTCCTTTGGTAGATATATTCCCAAATATTTTATGCTATCGACCGTTATTTTGAATGGAATTTCTCTTTGTATCTCTTGCTGCGGGATTGTGTTGGTAATGTATAAAAATGTTGAGGATTTATGTGGATTTATTTTGTATCCTGCAACTTTGCTAAAACTCTGAATTATTTCTAATAGCTTTTTAGCAGAGTCTTTGGGGTTCTCTAAGTATACCATCATGTCATCTGCAAAGAGTGATAATTTGATTTCCTCTTTTCCTACTCTAATTCCTTGAATCTCTTTCTTGGCTCTTATTGCCGAGGCTAGCGTTTCTAGTACTATATTGAATAGTAATGGTGATAGTGGGCAACCTTGTTTCACTCCTCATCTTACAGGGAAAGGTTCTAGTTTATCGCCATTACATATGATGTTTACTGAAGGTTTTAAATATATGCTCGTTATTATTTTAAGAAATAGTCCATTTATTCCTATACTCTCAAGAGTTTTTAGTAGGAATGGATGTTGGATTTTATCAAATGCTTTTTCTGCATCTATTGAGATGATCATATGGTTTTTATTAATTTGATTATTAATATGGTCAATTATACCAATAGTTTTCCTAATATTAAACCAGCCCTGCATGCCTGGTATAAATCCCACTTGGTCATAGTGTATTATCCTGGGGATGATTTTCTGAAGTCTTTTTGATAATATCTTATTTAAGATTTTAGCATCAATGTTCATTAAGGAAATTGGTCTATCGTTTTCTTTCTCAGTTTTTGATCTACCTGGTTTAGGTATCAGTACCATGTCTGTGTCATAAAAAGAATTTGGTAGGACTCCTTCAATCCCTATTTTTTCAAATAGTTTATATAGCATTGGAATTAGTTGTTCTTTAAATGTTTGGTAGAATTCAGATGTAAATCCATCTGGTCCTGGGGATTTTTTCTTAGGAAGTTGGTTAATAGCTTGTTCTATTTCTTTTTCTAAGATGGGACTATTTAGGCTACTTACTTCTTCCTCTGTTAATCTGGGCAAGCTATATTTTTGAAGGTATTCTTCCATTTCATTTAAGTTATCGAATTGATTGGCATAAAGTTGAGCAAAATAGCTCCTAACTATTGTTCTAATTTCCTCTTCATTAGTGGTGAGTTCTCTCTTTTCATTTAAAAGACTAACAATTTGCTTTTTCTCTTTCCTTTTTTTAATCAGGTTTACTAAGGGTTTGTCTATTTTGTTGGTTTTTTCATAAAACCAACTCTTAGTTTTATTAATTAATTCAATAGTTTTTTTACTTTCAATTTTATTAATCTCACCTTTTATTTTTTGAATTTCAAGTTTTGTGTTTGTCTGGGGGTTTTTAATTTGTTCCTTTTCTAGCAATTTTAGTTGTAAACCCAATTCGTTGGCCCTCTCTTTCTCTATTTTATGCAGGTAGGCCTGTAGAGATATAAAACGTCCCCTAATTACTGCTTTGGCTGTATCCCATACATTTTGGTATGATGTCTCATTATTGTCATTTTCTTGGGTGAAGTTATTAATTATGTCTATGATTTGCTGTTTTACCCAATCATTCTTTAGTATAAGATTATTTAGTTTCCAATTATTTTTTGGTCTATTTTCCCCTGGCTTTTTGTTAAATGTAATTTTGATTGCATTGTGGTCTGAAAAGGATGCATTTACTATTTCTGCCTTACTGCATTTGATTTTGAGGTTTTTATGCCCTAGTATATGATCAATTTTTGTGTAGGTTCATGGAACTGCTGAGAAGAAAGTATATTCCTTTCTGTCTCCATTTAGCTTTCGCCAAAGATCTATCATATCAAACTTTTCTAGTATCCTATTTACCTCTTTGACTTCTTTCTTATTTATTTTGTGGTTTGATTTATCTAATTCTGAGAGTGCAAGGTTGAGATCTCCCACTATTATAGTTTTGCTGTCTATTTCTTCTTGCAGCTCTCTTAATTTCTCTTTTAAGAATTTAGATGCTGCACCACTTGGTGCATATATGTTTAATATTGATTCTTCTTCATTATTGATGCTACCCTTTAGCAGGATATAATGCCCTTCCTTATCTCTTTTAATTAGATCAATTTTTGTTTTTGCTTGATCTGAGATGAGGATGGCTACCCCTGCTTTTTTGCCTTCACCTGAAGCATAGTAGATTCTGCTCCACCCTTTTACTTTTAGTTTGAATGTGTGTTTCCTATAAACAACATATAGTAGGATTCTGACTTTTAATCCAGTCTGCTAACCGCTTCTTCTTTTTGAGGCAGTTTGCCCCATTCACATTTATGGTTAAAATGACTAATTCTATATTGCCTGCCATCTATTAACCCCTGCTTATGCTTTTCCTCTTTCCTTCCCTCTTACCCCCCTACCCAGTATTAAACTTGTGAACACCACTTGCTTTTCACAGCCCTCCCTTTTTAATATCCCTCCCCCACCTTAAAGTTCCTCCCCTTATTTTACCCCTTTTCCTCACAATTTCTGTATTCCCTTCCCCTTAGCTTACTCCTTCCCTCTCACTTTGCAATGAAGTGGAAGAAGTTTCACCATAAATCGAATATGTCTATTGATACACACTATGTTCATCCCCCTCCTTTCTTTCTCTCAGATATAATATGTTGGTTACCTTTGCCTCTTCATGAGATGTAGTACCACCACTTTACACTTTTTTATGATATAATTTCCTTTCCACCTCTAGTTTCTAGGACAAATTATACATATGTTCTTTACATATTTTTATGGCAGAAGTATAGTTCTCAAGATTTCTTTTTACCTTTTTAGAAATCTCTTGAGTTCTGTATTTGAAGATCAAACATTTTATGTAGGTCTGGTTTTTTCATCAAAAATAGATGGAATTCATTTATTTTGTTATATGTCCATCTTCTTCCCTGGAAAATGATGCTCATTCTTGCTGGGTAAGTTATTCTTGGCTGCATACCAAATTCCTTAGCCTTTCGGAATATCATGTTCCAGGCCCTTCGTTCTTTTAATGTGGATGCTGCTAGATCCTGGGTTATCCTTATTGTGGATCCTCCATATCTGAATTGCTTTTTTCTAGCAGCTTCCAATATTTTTTCCTTTGTCTGATGGTTCTTGAACTTGGCCACTATATTTCTTGGCGTTTTGATTTTAGGTTCCCTTTCAGTAGGTGATCGATGAATTTTTTCGATGTTTATCTTACCCTCTGTTTTCAAAACATCTGGGCAATTCTCTTTGATAATTTCCTCGAAAATAGTGTCCCAGCTCTTTTTTTCCTCACATTTTTCTGGGAGTCCGATTATTCTCAAATTGTCTCTCCTGGATCTGTTTTCCAGGTCTATTGTCTTTCTAATAAGGTACTTGACATTCTTTTCAATTGTTTCATTTCTCTGGTTTTGCTTGACTACCTCTTGGTTTCTCCTTGAGTCATTCATTTCAACTTGTTTGAGTCTAATTTTCAATGATGTATTTTCTTCACTCACTTTTTTATATCTTTTTGTAATTGTCCAATTGTGTTTTTATCTTCTATGGAATTTTTTTCCATTTTATCCATTTTATTTTTTAGAGAGCTGATTTCTTTATCCAGCTCACTAATACTGTTTTCCTTGGAGTTGTTTACCTTTTCCAGCTCACTAATCCTGTTTTCCTTTGAGTTGTTTGCCTTTTCTAATTCACTAATTTTGTTTCTCAATGATTTGATCTCTTTATCCACTCTGGATGACTTGTCCAGGCTCTCTTTCCAAGCTTCCCTTTCCTTTTCCAATTTCTCTTCTAGCTCTCTTGTGAGAGCCTTTTTGATTTCCTCTATGAGGTTCTTTTGTATTGAGGAGCAGATCATATCCCCCTTAGGGGATTCCTCTAGGGACAGTCTGTTTTTAGTCTCCTTAGTATTTGAAGTCTGCTCTCTTTACATACAGAAGCTGTCAATGGTTAGAGCCCTTTTGAATTTTTTGTTCATTTTGTCAAGATCGAAATGGAAGAAAACAAGTTGACAAGAGAAACAATTGGTCTGTTTTTGGGGGGATGGGGCTGTATGGTGTTGATGGGCTTCCTCTACAGACTGGGGGGGGAGGGCAGCAGAGAGTCACTAACAGAACAGCGATGGCTGCACTGAGTCTGTGCTCTGAGGCTCTAAGAATAAGCTGAGTCAGTCCAGGTGGGGGTTGGGAGTGGCCGGTTCTGAGAGACGCTAGCTTTCTGGGGTTTTAATCCTCACCTCTGGTGTTTACACCCTCTCCACTGTTCCTGGCTTGCTGCCAAGATGGAGTATCCACACTGGGGTAAAGTCTTTTTGCAGAAACGGCAGAGATCGTACCCCTCCCCTTCTGGTCTGAGCTGTATGAGCTGTCTGTCTCACTCCAGCTGCCTGCCCTCAATCTGTGCCCAGTCTGTTCAACCCTCCCCCAAGCAAACACAGACCTTCTCTGGCAAATTTCAAGGATGTCTTCTCTTGGTGATTATTTGTGGGTTTCTTTTCTGGTCAAGCATTAACTCTGAGGCTTGTCATGAAGTAAGTTCTGAGAGAAGACATGGAGCTCAAGCAGCTGTCTGCCTCCATGCCGCCATCTTCGACTTGGTTCTTCTCAGCTGTTCAATGATCCATGGCAATTCCAATCAACTTTAGATAAAAAACGCTATTTGCATCAGAAAATCCAGAGACTAAATGTAAATCAACACATGCTATGTTCATTTTTCTTTTCATTTTCCTTTTCCTTTTTTTTTTCTCTCATAGTTTTTCAATGTGATTCATGAAGAAATGTGTATTAAAAAATTAATGTACATCTATGATAAGAAAAAAGAAAACAATAAAGTACAAAAGGATAAATCATCTTTCCCCATTAGATTTTTTAAAAGTCCATGTTTTTGCTACATTAATACTCTCCTGATTGTATTATATGACTTCTAATCATATAATACCATAATATCTGAAAAATCATAATGTTGAGAGAGATCTTGAAACAGTGAAAAAAGATGTTAGACGAGTATAAGAGATTTAAGAATCATGTTATTGAGGGCGGAGCCAAGATGGCGGAGAAGAAACACACGACTCAGTGAACGTCCTCACTCCCTCACAACCAATTAGATAAATTAAGTCTCAAAATTAGCTTAGGACTGATAGATACCACAAGGACTGGAAGCACGACTTACCAGCTGAAGAGAATCTGGAGTTTCAACAGGAAAGGTCAGTTCTCAGGGGAGGAATAAGAGAGACCAGCACAGACGGTGGGGTAGGGGCACACTGCGCCCATTGCGCTGGGAAGGGCTCTGGGATCAGAGAAGCCACTGAGGTAAAGGAATCTGGCACAGGCTGTTAGCTCTTCTCTGCTAATTATTTAGCAGTTCAGAAGAGAAAGCCAAAATATTTTAAAACTCAGATTAGATTTTCCCCGATCCTGGGCGTGACTCAGCAGAGACTCGGCACCAGGGGGCATGACCTCAGCTACCACCTGAGAATAGTTAAGAGATTGACAAGTGGGTGGATACGGCCCAAGGCAACACACACTGCCTAGTTTAGCTGGAGGGAGTGGAACTCAGCTCCAGGAAGTCCCAGAAAAGCGGAACCTTTGAACTAGGGACTGCGGTTTCTGGCAGACACTTCCAGTTTGAGCGCAGGGGCTTTTCACATCACCTGCTGCAGACATCCACGCCCCACCCGGACACATAGGCTGGGCTTTGTGCTGTCTTTACTATTCTACGCCCTCGAAGCACAGTAATGCTAATCACCTCTGAGGCACTTCCAGGGAGGGGGTGGGGAACTCTCTCCCAGAGCTCTATCTTAGCTCAGGCTCAGGAGCCGCTGCATCCATCCGGTCTGGGAGGAAGCTGGTAAAGAAGTAAATAAATAATTTCCTACCCCAGGGACAGACCCCAAAAGATTTTTTAAGTATGAGCAAAAAAGCTAGAAAAACCATAGATTCCTTCTATACAGAGAAAGAGCGGGTATCCAACCCCGAGGAAGTTAACAGCAGAGAGACAGCAGATAACAACCTAAAGGGGAACGATCCCTGCCCCCCATCACATAACTCTCTCCTAGAAGAAGCTCTTAAAAAATTGAGGGAGATTGAAGAAAAATGGGGAAAGGAAAGGGAAGCTATGATAGAGAATAACAACGTCCTGAAATTGGAGTTGGAAAAAATAAAGAATTCACAGGAGATGCAGGGAAACAAAATTTATGAATTAGAAAAGGTTAAAAAAACACAGGAAAGTAGGATTTCTGAATTGGAAAAGATAAAAAAGTCTCAAGAAAATAGAATTTCTGAATTGGAAAAAGAAAATAATTCTCAAAAAAAAAAATTAGGGAAATGGAAAAAAATTCAATAGAGCAAACTAATTCATTTAAAAACGAAATTGGGCATTTACAAAAAGAACTAAAAACTGTGAAAGAAGAAAATAACTCCTTAAAAGTCAGGATGGAACAAATAGAAATGAATGATTCACAGAGAACCCAAGAATCAGTCAAACAAAACAAAAAAAATGAGAAGCTGGAGAACAACGTCAAATACTTACTGGGAAAATCTATAGACCTGGAAAATAGATCTAGGAGAGATAATCTGCGGATTATTGGACTTCCAGAAAACTATGACCAAAAAAAGAGCCTAGATTCTATTTTACAGGAAATTATCAAGGAGAACTGTCCAGAGATAATAGAAACAGAAGGGAAAGTAGATGTGGAAAGAATTCATCAAACTCCTTCTGAAATAGACCCTAAAAAAAGAACACCACGGAATATTGTGGCTAAGCTGCAGAATTACCACACAAAGGAGAAAATCCTGCAAGCAGCTAGAAAAAAACAATTTAAATACCAAGGTGCCACAATAAGGGTCACCCAAGATCTGGCTGCCTCCACATTAAAAGATAGAAGGGCCTGGAACCTGATATTCCGTAAGGCAAAAGATCAAGGACTGCAACCAAGAATGAACTACCCAGCTAAGTTTAGCATCTTTTTCCATGGAAGAAGATGGTCATTCAATGAAACAGAGGAATTCTATATGTTTCTAAGAAAAAAACCAGACTTAAACAAAAAATTTGATCTACATCCACAAGACTGAAGAGAAACAGAAAAAGGTACACAGAACCCTTGAGAACTGTAACTCTGTTGTGGGTATATAAAAAATACTCAAGGATAATTTGATTTTACTGATATAAAAGAAAAAAAGGGGGGTGTGGTAAAGAGAAGGAGGTCGGTTCAGAAAAAGGGGAAGGAGTGATAAAAAGAGGGAAACTACATCCCAGGAAGAGACATAGAAAATACACCATATCTGAGGGAACTTAGTGAGGGGGAGAATCATTGTGTGAATCTTACTCTCATCAGAAGAGGCTCAAAGAGTAAATAATTAACATATTTGTTTTTCAGAGAATTTTCTCTCACCTCATTAAAAGGGGGGAGAGGAAAAGGGGAAAGGAAAAGGAGAATAAGTGAAGGGACTTGGAGGGAGGGGGGAGGGATCCTAAAAAAAAAAAAAAAAGAGGGAGGGTTGCGCGTCACAAGGGGGGTCTGTAAATTAAATATCGGGGAGGGGGATCAGGGGGGTCAAGGGAAAAAAGCGTAATCTGGGGATAATATGATGGCAGGAAATACAGAATTAGTAATTTTAACTGTAAATGTAAATGGGATGAACAATCCCATCAAACGGAGACGGATAGCAGATTGGATCAAAAAGCAGAACCCTACAATATGTTGCCTACAGGAAACACACTTAAAGCAGGGAGATACATACAGAATAAAGGTAAAAGGTTGGAACAGAGCCTATTATGCTTCAGGTAAAGCCAAAAAAGCAGGGGTAGCTATCCTTATCTCAGATCAAGCAAAAGCAGAAGTAGATCTCGTTAAAAAAGATAAGGAAGGAAACTATATCCTGCTGAAAGGTAGCATAAATAATGAAGCCATATCAATACTAAACATATATGCACCAAGTGGTATAGCATCTAACTTTCTAAAGGAAAAGTTAAGAGAACTGCAAGAAGAAATAGACAGTAAAACTATAATAGTGGGAGATCTCAACCTTGCACTCTCAGATTTAGACAAATCAAACCACAAAACAAACAAGAAAGAAATTAAAAAAGTAAATAGAACATTAGAAAAACTAGGTATGATAGACCTTTGGAGAAAACTGAATGGCAATAGGAAGGAATATACTTTCTTCTCAGCAGTTCATGGATCCTATACAAAAATTGACCATATATTAGGACATAAAGATCTCAAAATTAAATGTAGGAAGGCAGAAATAATAAATGCCTTCTTCTCAGATCACAATGCAATAAAAGCTACATTCAGTAAAAAGTTAGGGGTAAATAGACCAAAAAGTAATTGGAAACTGAATAATCTCATCTTAAAGAATGACTGGGTGAAAGAGCAAATTATAGAAACAATTAACAATTTCACCCAAGATAATGATAATGATGAGACATCATATCAAAATCTTTGGGATGCAGCTAAAGCAGTAATAAGGGGAAATTTTATATCTTTAGAGGCTTATTTGAAGAAAATTGAGAAAGAGAAGATTAACGAATTGGGCTTACAACTTAAAAGGCTAGAAAAAGACCAAATTATAAACCCCCAACCAAAAATTAAACTCGAAATACAAAAATTAAAAGGAGAAATCAATAAAATTGAAAGTAAAAAAACTATTGAATTAATAAATAAAACCAAGAGTTGGTTTTATGAAAAAGCCAATAAAATAGATAAACCTTTGGTAAATTTGATCAAAAAAAAGAAAGAGGAAAATCAAATTGATAGTCTTACAAATGAAAAGGGGGATCTTTCCACCAATGAAGAGGAAATTAGAGAAATAATAAGGAGTTACTTTGCCCAACTTTATGCCAATAAATTTGATAACTTAAGTGAAATGGATGACTTTCTCCAAAAATATAGGCTCCCTAGATTAACAGAGGAGGAGATAAATTTCTTAAATAGTCCCATTTCAGAAAAAGAAATAGAACAAGCTATTAATCAACTCCCCAGGAAAAAATCCCCAGGGCCAGATGGATTCACATGTGAATTCTACCAAACATTTAAAGAACAATTAGCCCCAATGTTATATAAATTATTTGAAAAAATAGGGGATGAAGGAGTCCTACCAAACTCCTTTTATGACACAGACATGGTACTGATACCTAAACCTGGTAGATCGAAAACTGAGAAAGAAAATTATAGACCAATCTCCTTAATGAATATTGATGCTAAAATCTTAAATAAGATATTAGCAAAAAGACTTCAGAAAATCATCTCCAAGATAATACACTATGATCAAGTAGGATTTATTCCAGGAATGCAGGGCTGGTTTAATATTAGGAAAACTATTAATATAATTGACCATATTAATAATCAAATTAATAAAAACCATATGATCATCTCAATAGATGCAGAAAAAGCATTTGACAAAATCCAACATCCATTCCTACTAAAAACTCTTGAGAGTATAGGAATAAATGGACTATTCCTTAGAATAATCAGGAGCATATATTTAAGACCTTCAGTAAGCATAATATGCAATAGAAATAAACTGCAACCTTTCCCAGTAAGATCAGGAGTGAAACAAGGTTGCCCACTATCACCATTACTATTCAATATAGTACTAGAAACGCTAGCCTCGGCAATAAGAGCCGAGAAAGAGATTCAAGGAATTAGAGTAAGAAATGAGGAAATTAAACTATCACTTTTTGCAGATGACATGATGGTATACTTAGAGAACCCCAAAGACTCTGCTAAAAAGCTACTAGAAATAATTCAAAATTTCAGCAAAGTGGCAGGATACAAAATAAATCCACATAAATCCTCGGCATTTTTATATATCACTAACAAAATGCAACAGCAAGAGATACAAAGAGAAATTCCATTCCAAACAAATGTTGAGAGTATAAAATATTTGGGAATCCATCTACCAAAGAAAAGTCAGGAATTATATGAGAAAAATTACAAAACACTTGCCACAAAAATAAAATCAGATTTAAATAATTGGAAAGACATTCAGTGCTCTTGGATAGGCCGAGCGAATATAATAAAGATGACAATACTCCCCAAACTAATCTATTTATTTAGTGCTATACCAATCAGACTCCCAAGAAACTATTTCAATGACCTAGAAAAAATAACAACAAAATTCATATGGAAGAATAAAAGGTCGAGAATTGCAAGGGAACTAATGAAAAAAAACTCAGAGGAAGGTGGTCTAAGTATACCTGATCTAAAGCTATATTATATAGCAGCAGTCACCAAAACCATTTGGTATTGGCTAAGAAATAGACCGGTAGATCAGTGGAACAGATTAGATACAAAGGACAAAAAAGGGTACATCTATAGCAATCTAATCTTTGACAAACCCAAAGATTCCAACATTAGGGATAAAAATTCATTATTCGGAAAAAACTGTTGGGAAAACTGGAAATTAGTATGGCAGAAATTAGATATGGATCCACACTTAACACCATATACCAAGATAAGATCAAAATGGATCCATGATTTAGGCATAAAGAGGGAGATAATAAATAGATTAGAGGAACAGAGGATAATCTACCTCTCAGACTTGTGGAGGAGGAAGGAATTTATGACCAGAGGAGAACTAGAGATCATTATTGATCACAAAATAGAAGATTTTGATTACATCAAACTAAAAAGTTTCTGTACAAATAATACTAATGCAAACAAGATTAGAAGGGAAGTAACAAATTGGGAAAATATTTTTAAAAACAAAGGTTCTGACAAAGGTCTCATTTCCAAAATATATAGAGAACTGACCCTAATTTATAAGAAACCGAACCATTCTCCAATTGATAAATGGTCAAAGGATATGAACAGACAATTCTCAGAGGGAGAAATTGAAACTATATCCACTCACATGAAAGAGTGTTCCAAATCACTACTGATCAGAGAAATGCAAATTAAGACCACTCTGAGATACCACTACACACCTGTCAGATTGGCTAAGATGACAGGAACAAATAATGATAAATGTTGGAGGGGATGTTGGGAAATTGGGACACTAATACATTGCTGGTGGAGTTGCGAAAGAATCCAGCCATTCTGGAGAGCAATCTGGAATTATGCCCAAAAAGTTATCAAACTGTGCATACCCTTTGACCCAGCAGCGCTACTACTGGGATTATATCCCAAAGAAATACTAAAGAGCGGAAAGAGTCATATATGTGCCAAAATGTTTGTGGCAGCTCTTTTTGTTGTAGCTAGAAACTGGAAGATGAATGGATGTCCATCAGTTGGAGAATGGTTGGGTAAATTGTGGTATATGAAGGTTATGGAATATTATTGCTCTGTAAGAAATGATCAGCAGGAGGAATACAGAGAGGCCTGGAGAGACTTAAATCAACTGATGCTGAGTGAAATGAGCAGAACCAGAAGATCACTGTACACTTCAACAACAATGCTGTATGAGGATGTATTCTGATGGAAGTGGAAATCTTCAACATAAAGAAGATCCAACTCACTTCCAGTTGATCAATGATGGACAGAGGTAGCTACACCCAGAGAAGAAACACTGGGAAGTGAATGTAAATTGTTAGCACTAATATCTGTCTGCCCAGGTTGCATGTACCTTCGGATTCTAATGTTTATTGTGCAACAAGAAAATGATATTCACACACATGTATTGTACCTAGACTATATTGTAACACATGTAAAATGTATGGGATTGCCTGTCATCGGGGTAATTTGGAAAAATGAATACAAAAATAAAAATAAAATAAAAATAAAATAAAAATAAAATGATTTGCTGAATGTGGAAAAAAAAAAGAATCATGTTATCAACATTGAAATGTAAAAAATGGCATAAAATCTTATCAAAAACATGACTAACCAACAGATGATCAGTCATGTATCAAGAGCAAGGGACAGGCCAAGTGTTGTACTAATGTCAAATAGTAAATGAAGCAGAGGAAGGCCTCTGGAGCCACTATAGAGAATTTATGAAAAGTTATAGACATGAACAAGGCTCAGATGAGAAAGACTATAAAGAATGTTCAGGTTGCAAATTACATGGGTAGAGGGCACCTTGAGATTACAAATCTAGTGAAATATCGATGTAATTAGAACAAATTCAATTCTCTGTTCCCTCCAGCTTTAGCTATTTCTGAGTTTCCAATAAGATAATTTAGATAATATGTGTAAAGTGCTTTATAAACCTTAAAGTGTTATGTAAATGCTAGCTATTATCATTATTATTATTTACTGTAAGAAATAAAGATAAACGCATCTCTTCCCCTGCTCTTTTGCAAAATGAACAGAGCAGGAAAGAATGCTGATATGAATAGCATGTTTCTCAGCCAGGAAGCTGTCACTATTTTACGAGCAGGAGACAAGTATTTAAAATTGTTTTTCTATGAGTGTTGTCAGGGCTGTGCAGAATAATTCATATTCTCTGACTTAATTCCCCTCTTGACCAGTCAGAGATATCTCCAAGTGTATATGTGCTAAAGTCAGACCATCAGTCATTCCATCAGCATTTATTGCGCAAACTATATGCCAACCATTGTGCCAGGAGCCAGGGATACAAAGGCATACATTAAATCATCCTTGCTCTCAGGGAATTTACATTATGAGGGGAAAACAATATATATATATATATGCATACATATAATATATTTATGTAAATATATATTTGCAAAATATATGCAAAGTAATTTTGAAAAATTGGGAGGAGGTTTTAGAAACTATGGACATAGGAAAAGGCCTCTTTTAAGGGTGGTACTTGAAAAAGCTTTGAAGGAAGTTAAAGATTCTAAGAAGTGAAAATGAGTAGGGGCATTCCAGGCACTGGGGACAAAATGTTCAAAGACATTGAGATAAGAGATAGAATGTTGTGTGTGAGAGTCAGGAGTGGGCCAAGCTGGCTAGATCACTGAGTGTGTGATGAGGAGTAATATATAATAAGCCAAAAAAGATAAGCTGGATTTGGACTAGAATCCCACCTGTGATATTTACTATGTGACCACTAGCAAATCATTTAATTTTTAAAGATTCCATTCCCTCATCTGTAAAATAATACTCACAGGGCCTACCTTAGGCTTAAATGAGATAATGTACATAAAGTATTTTGCAAACCTACCAGTGCTATGTGAACATTTGTTATTTTTAAAAATAAATTAATTTATTTTTTTAATTAATTTTATAATTATAACATTTTTTGACAGTACCTATGCATAGGTTTTTTTTTTTTGTTTTTTTTTACAACATTATCCCTTGTACTCCCTTCTATTCCGAATTTTTCCCTTCCTTCCCTCCACCCCCTCACCTAGATAGCAGGCATTCCCATATATATTAAATATCTTATATTATATCCTAGGTACAATATATATGTGCAGAACCCAATTTTGTTGTTGTTGTTGCAAAGGAAGAATTGCATTTGGAAGGTAAAAATAATCTGGGAAGAAAAACCAAAAAAAAAAAAAAAAAACAAAAAAAAAACATGCTCACAGTTTACACTCATTTCCCAGTGTTCCTTTTCTGAGTGTAGCTGATTCTGCCCATCACCGATCAATTGGAATTGGATTAGCTCTATGTTGAAGATATCCACTTCCATCAGAATACATCCTCATACAGTATCATTGTTGAAGTGTATAATGATCTCCTAGTTCTACTCGTTTCACTCAGCATCAGTTGATGTCTCTCCAAGCCTCTCTGTATTCCTCCTGTTGGTCATTTCTTACAGAACAATAATATTCCATAACATTCATATACCATAATTTACCCAACCATTCTCCAATTGATGGACATCCATTCATTTTCCAGTTTCTAGCCACTACGAAAAGAGCTGCCACAAACTGAATGTTTGTTATTATTATTATTGTTATTATTATTATTAATTGGCTAGCATTAGAGGAATAGTCTACGATCTTGGAATGCATGAAACATAACTGGATCACAAAAGGATTGAAATCTTGAACTTGGCATCTTTAGTGTAATTCTGGTACCCACCAGTTCTGGGAAAATAAAATGAGATGTTTTATTGTTTCAGAAAATAAATACACGTTTATTAATGAAACAGTAAGTTGAAGGATAATTAAGTGCTACTCACTAGGATTTTATTAGATATGGAAAATTATGATGATTGAGATATTCCTTAGGAATGTAATATGGTAACATTTCAATTTGTAAATTTCCAAGTTTGTAAAAAACCTTCAAGTTCCTGCAACATGAATGACCTTTTGTGGAATTCTATTATTAAAAACCCATTTGGCTTGCTTCATTTTAACTTGTGTGTTATTTTATCATTTTATTCAGAGAGAAGGAAAA
This sequence comes from Sminthopsis crassicaudata, assembly GCF_048593235.1. Classification (NCBI taxonomy): domain Eukaryota; kingdom Metazoa; phylum Chordata; class Mammalia; order Dasyuromorphia; family Dasyuridae; genus Sminthopsis; species Sminthopsis crassicaudata. The sequence continues at coordinate 79,349,129 of NC_133619.1, read as the reverse complement.
ATATTACTACTACTACCACCACCATCACCTCATCCTCCCCTTCTTCTTTCTCCTCTTTCTTCTCTTCATTATCATCATTACCATTTCTCTTGTTCCTTTATTCACTATATAATTCTTAGGCCCAGAGTTTATTGCTATATGTTCCAAAGAAAATTCATCTATATATCTATATCTATATATCTATATACAATATATGTATGTATGTATATATGTATCTATATACTATATATGTGTATGTGTATATATATATAGATATAGATATGTATATGTATATCTATATCTATATCTATATCTATATCTATATATGTATATCTATATATATAATAAATGGTATGGCACTTAGGACCTTTGCCCTAATTTGATAGTAAGCATGTTATCTTCCTAGAAAAGATGTATATGCTTTTGCATTCCCAACACTGTGTTTTGTTGAAAATGGACTACATTCAGTTTGCGTTCTGTCACATTATATCTTAATATTTGAATGGAATACATCTTCAACTCCCTTAATCTAATATTTGGGCAGCATCTAGAATATAATTGGTAATATTACTAGGCAATATTCTTATTATCTCTAAGTAGGCAAAAGAGAGATCAGGTTTGACCTTCTAGTAAGATGAATTAGTAGTAAGTAATGAGATCATTGTCAGAAGAAAAGACTCCTAATTTAAAAAAAAATAATAACTTTTTTTTTCAAAATACATATAAAGATAGTTTTTATCATTCACTTTTGCAAAATCTTGTGTTCCAAATTTTCCTCCCTCCTTTCCTTCCACTCCATCCTCTAGACAGCAAGTAATCCAATATATGTTAAACATGTGCAATTCTTCTAAAAATATTTCCACATTTATCATGCTGCACAATAAAAATCAGATCAAAAAGGAAAAAAAATTAAGAAAATAAAATGCAAGCAAACAACAAAAGAGGTGAAAATGCTATGTTGTTGTCCACATTCAGTTCCCATAGTCTCTTTCTAGGTGTAAATGGAGCTCTCCATCAAAAACCATTAGAATTGGCTTGAATCACCTCGCTGTTGAAAAGAGCCATTATCCATTAGAATTGATAGCTTTATCTGAAAATTGTTTGTTCATATCCTTCAATCATTTATCAATTGGAGAATGGCTTATATTCTTATAAATTTGAGTCAATTCTCTATATATTTTAGAAATCAGGTCTTTATTGGAACCCTTGAATGTAAAAATTTTTCCCCCAGATTTATGCTTCGAATATTGGTAGCACTGGTTTTGTTTTTACCAAAACTTCTTAATTTAATATAATCAAACTTATCAATTTTGCATTTAATAATATTCTCTAGTTCTTCTTTGGCCATATATTCCTTACTTCACAAATCTGAGAGATAGACTCTCCCTTATTCTCCTAATTTGCTCATAGCATCATCCTTTATATCTAAATTATGAACTCATTTCAACCTTTTCTTGGTATAAAGTGTTAGGTATTGGTCAATGCCTAGTTTCTGCCATTCTCTTTTCCAACTTTTCCAGTAATTTTTGTCACATAGTGAGTTTTTATTGCAGAAGCTGGAGTCTTGGGTTTATCAAGCATTAGATTACTATAATTTTTTACTATTGTGTCTTATGAATCTAAGATATTCCACTGATCAGCTCCTCTATTTCTTAGTCAGTACCAAATGGTTTTGATGATTGATGCTTTATAAAAGAGTTTTAGTTCTGACATAGCGAGACTACCTTTGTTTGCTTTTTTTAAAAAAAAAATTAATTCCCTTGAAATTCTTGACTTTTTATTCTTCCAGATGAATTTTGTTATTATTTTTTCTAGCTCTATAAAGTAATTTCTTGGCAATTTTATTAGTATGGCACTGAATAAGTAGATTAATTTAGGCAGAATAGACTCTTTGTTTTTAAAGAACTTTTAGATCAACATAGCAGATTGAGACAATCCAGATTAATTCCTTCAACATTTCTTTTAAAATTTTAAAATAATGCCACAATTTAAATTTTGGAATGGCGTTAGGGTGAAACATTTCTCTGGACTTAAAAGTATAGGAGGTCAGCCTGAGAATTTTGTGATATCAAGACAGAAACCTGTCTGGTGACCATATATACAATATAGCAATAACAGCTGCAGCATCAGCCTCGAGAGCTCTCAGCCCAAAACTGTAAGGAGGTCAGGCAACTGGTTAGAAAAATATCACAGGAGATTTATTGCTAGTAATGACTGGCACCTCTTTTGCCCATACATAATCCTGGGTCACAGTTGGAGGAGTGATCAAGGGATTGATCACAGGGGAGCAGGGACCCTGGTTGCAGTTTGAAAGAGAGTATTATTGCTTATGGCTACTCAAAAGCAGGAACTCTTCCTAGGATAAAAACAGAGTAAGACATAAACTCAAAAGAAAACAATAATGTTAAAATAGCTACCAAAAATCCTCAAAGAAAATTGCTAATTGGGCAAAAAAAAATTCCTGGAAGAATTAAAGAGATGAGTGGTAGAGAAAAATTGGGAGAAATGAGAGAAGTGCAAAAAAAAATTATAAAAAGCTTGGTGAAAGAGATTTAAAAGGGCATTGAACAAAATAACTTTAAAAACATAATTGGTCTAATGTTGTTTCAAGAGTGTCTGATTTTTTATCATCCCATTTGAGATTTTCTTGGCAAAAATATTGTGTGGTTTGCCATTTCCTTCTCCAGTTTATTTTAACAGTGAGGAAACAGGCAAACAAGGTTAAATGACTTGCCTAGGGTCACCCAGCTAGTAAGGGCTAGCTTTTAAATCAAAACTAGATTACCTCAGGATTAGATTTTAACTCAGGAAGATGAATGTTCCTTGCTCCAGACCCAGCATTCTATTTCTCTACACCAACTAGGTGCTGATCTAATTGCAGGAGGAGAAACAAGAGGAAGAGGAAAAGAAGGAGGAGGAGGAGGAGAAATACATAGTAATTACAACTGAATAGCAATGGGACTGGCTCACTCATAAATCAGATAGCAGAATGTATTAGAAACCCAATCCAACAATATGTTGTTTACAATAAATATACTTGATAATAAATACATAGTATTAATAATAAATAATAAATCTTATAATTTATTATAATAATAATAAATAATAAATTTTATAATTTATTATAATAATAAATACATAGTATTAAAGAGTGGAGCAGAATCTAATATCTTTTAGCTGAACTAAAAAAAGTCAGGGAGAACAATAATGATCTAAGACAAAGGAAAAGCAAAAATAAACCTAATTAAAGGGGATGATAAGGGAAATTACTTTTTGCTAAAATGTATGGCAGACAAGTATAGCAAACATTTTACAGCAGGTTTCACTGGTAAAGATTTCACTTCTCAAATATATACTGTGTATAGAAATGAGTAAAATTTCTAAAAAATAAGAGCCATTCCCCAAATAACAATGGGCAAAGGATATAAACAAACAGCTTTCAGATGAAGAAATCAAAGATATTTATAGTTATATGAAAAAGAATGCTCTGAATCATTATTGATTAGAGAAAAGAAAATTAAAACAATTCTAAGATCCACCTCCTATCTGTCAAAAATAACAAGTGCTACAGGAAATGAGGGAAAATGGGCACATTAATGAACTATTAGTGAAGTAGTGAATTGCTCCAACCATTCTGGAGAATAATTTGGAATTAGGCTGAAAGGGATATAAATCTGTGCATACTCTTTTACCCAGCAATACCCAATACTATGTCTGTATCCCAAAGAGATCAAAGAAAAAGAAACAGAACATATATGCACAGGAATATTTATAGCAGGATTTTTTTTTGTGGTGGCAAAAAATTAGAAATTGAGAGAATGTTCATCAATTGGAGAAAGGCTAAACAAGTTGTGGAATATGCTTGGGATAAAGTACTATTACTGTGCAGTGAGAAATGATGAGGGGAGTGGTTTCAGAAAAACATGGCAGCATCTAAATGGGCTGATGCAAAATGAAGTGGGAGAACAAGGAAATCATTGTGCACAGTAACAGCAATGTTGTAATGATGATCAACTATGAAAGATTTAGCTTCTCTAATCAATGACCTAAAATAATTATAAAAAACTCATGATGAAAAAACTCTATTAACCTCTAGAAAGAGAATTGATAAACTCTGAATGCAAATCCAAATATAATTTCTCACTTTATTTTTCAAACTTTTAATTTGGAAATTTGTTTTGGATGATTTAATATGTATAATTGATATCATATTGCTTGCCTTCTCAGTAAATATACGAGAACATGAGAGGAAGGGAGAGAATTTGGACCTCAAAATTTAAAAAGAAACAATGTTAAAAATAAATAACAAAATTTAAAATATTTTTTAAAAATCAAAATTTAATCCTAGCTTAGCTCATCTGGAAGATATTTTTAATCCAAAATGAGCTGCCTTTTCCAATTTTCATCATGGATGATACTAAAAAAAAAAAAAATCACAAGCTTTCTTGGCTAAACTTATAACATGACATAAAAGATTAGAGGCATACATTGTTGCCAACTTTCAGATTCTGAAGGAAATGCTTTACTAAGATGGAGGTGAGATTGAAAAAAATTCTCTGCAAATTCTTTGAAAGAAGAAATCTGTAAATACTTAATACTTAAAAACACTTCAAATGTCTTTCAAAAGTTATTTTTATCTTAATAATATTAAAGTCCATTCCTTTTTCTTTTGATGTAAATTGTATTAAAGATGAGCTCATTTATCTTAGGGCAAAAAAAACCCCCAAAAAACAAACAAAAAACAAAAAAAAAAAAACAGACTACTGAAGAATAACTTAAACAACCTTAGTGAATTCTGTTGTTCCTAGAGGAAAAGCTTATCTGAACCCTGTAAAATAAATTGTGGAAGCTTTAATTCAATTTGCAATAGCACATCTTTATGAATTTTCAACAATTACAGCTATAAGAACAAAACAAAATAATCAAAATATTAGATATTCTTGGCAAAAATAATTTCACAATTTAATGCTCTTTCAAGAAAAAAAGAGCCTTAACACTTAACAAAAAAATATTTAAAAACAAAACTTAATTTTAACTTGCCTATATTTTAAACATATTCTCTTGCTATTTAACATATTCATAAAGAAACCCATGCAGCATTATTAAATCTTTTTTTTTTCTATTTAATGATGGCATTTCAATATAATATAATTGCTTTTCCGGTATATCTTTTTTTTTTTTTTTGGTGCATCTAAAAACATTATTTTGAGAAATAGGTCCATGCATTTCACCAGATTACCCAAGGGATCAATGATGCAAAAAAGGTTAAGAACCCTTGAATTAATCTGAAGTAAATTAATCATAAGTTGCCTTGGAAATAGACATTGATAGATTCTAAGCTCAGGAATGATTCTTTTCTTTGATACTCATACTTTGGTAGTTCTGTAATTTTGTCAAAATTTTGTTAAAATAGTTATTACCTCCAGATAAGAATTTTGCCCTATTCCCATTTTTTTTGTGTGTCAGTCACACAAAAAGCATTAATGTAGTGCCTATTATTACTGAACACTGCATTTATTACTAGAGATAGCTCCCAAATAAAAATAAAATTAAAATAAACTATCTCTTGCCCTCAAGGAGATCATTAGGGGAGAAATAAGCAAACAACATATATACAAATAAGCTATATACAGAGTAAAAGTGGAAGGGGGAGTTAAAATTCCTCTCTCTAGATGCAGAAGTGTGAAAACTTGATTAATGTCAGAAAGAACTGAAGTCAAGTTAACAGACATTTCTCAGTGCTTAATTCACAAAGACTGTGGAAAAAAATGTGATAAATGAGTTTGGAGAGGGAATGTACTGAACTAGACATTTCAATGTTGCAGAAATCCAGCTATGCTTCCAACTCCCTAGCTCCCTAGCCAGCAGGCCCCATGACTTGGGTTGACTCCATCCATAAAGTTCCAGAAAAAGTTGAATATGGGTGTCTCTTCAAAAGCTTCAGCTACTCACACTATCCAAAAAGAGCTGAGGATTAGGGAAATTCTATCTGCTGAGTAGAAGTGACTTAAAATTTCAGCTGACCCCATTTCTTGTTCCATCCTCCCCAACTTTACAGTTTTGTGTTCTGCTTTTCCTGAAGCCTTATAGGTAGAACCAACTGAGACCCTTGTAATGGTTGAAATATATTTCTTACCCAAATCAGAAAAGTTGTCATGTAGGTGGTGGCCTCTAACCCAGGAATAAAGGAGCTTTAAAGTCAGAGGTGAGGAAAAAAAGCACTTCAGCCATGAGGCAACCAGTGCAAATATACACAGACAAAAAGAGGAGCATAAGACATGAGAAAGAGCATTATATTATGCAGTAAGTGGAATAAACAATGGATGGAAAAGTAGATGGGAAACTTTGTGAAGGGTTTTAAGTTCCAAGTTAAGGATATTAAAATTTTATGATAGAAACACTAGAGATAATATGGTTAGATATGGCCTTCAAGGATAGCACATGAATAGCTGTGTGGATAAGAAACAAAACAAGCTGGGCCACCGATTAGGATAAAATTGGTCCAGGAAATGAGTACCTGAGCTAGAATGATGGTTTTGTGGATAAAGACAGATGTGAAAGATATTGGGATGGTAGAATGAACAATAATTGGAAACATACTGAATATGAGAGTGATGGAGAGGAGTCAAGGATGATCCTAAAATTGAAAACATGTTTTACTTGGAAGTCCTCAAAAGAAAAACAAAAGTATAGAAAGGCAATAGATTTGGGGGAAACACATTTTTAAAAATTTCATTTCAAACATTGTATTTGAGATGTGTCTTAAAATGTATCTTATTCTGGCTGTCCTAACCACTTGCCTCCTCCTACTGCCCCCTAAGTATAGTAAGTCTGTAAGTAACCAGTACAAAGAAGAAATACCAGAAAGTAGTTATTTATAAAATACCCCCAAAGAATCAGGGTCTTTTGGTTCTATGATTTGCAAATCTCACTCTAATTCCAGAAGAGCAGCATATCACAAATTGGTGCTGAGAACTTTGAGATGGTATAGATAGGTTAACTTAAAGTTTTACTCACAATGTGGAAATGATTTTTTGGATTTGTTATGAACTAGCTCTAATATAGTATAGATGAGAGTTAGTCTGTTCTTCCAAAAAAAAAAGCTGTAAAAATGAGACCTCAAACTCCTAACCCCTCCTAAATCTAATCCATAGTTCCAAGAGTAATACTTTCTGCCTTTCCTTTTCTTATCACTATCTGCCTTCTTTCACTATCTCATTCCTTGTCACATCATAGTCTGTTTCTGAACCTCTTTTTGCTGCTTGACTGTATACTTTTTACAGTGTTTCCCCCACATCCTCTGTGCCTTATTAAAGTGTGATTGCCACTTTATTTCATGGTCTTTCTCATTGAGTACCTAAAGTCACAGACATCCCTTCCATAATTTCACAAATTAATTATTAGTTCAAGATTTCTATGAGATATACATTAACACATCTGTAATCAGTACTAAACAAAAATCCAGTAGAGAAATTAGGACTGGTCACACAGATGTGGGAGCCATTTGCCAAGACATAATTCTCAAACCCATGGAGGGTGATAAGATCACTGAGAAAACATAATGAAAGAAGAAGCGATGACCAAGGACAGAGTTTTGGGAAATATCCATATTTAGTGGAAAGGAGATTAATAAAGCAAGGGAAACTGAGAAGGAATGATCAGATACAAGAAGAGAACTGATAGAGATAACATTCACAAAAGCAAAAGGAATACCTCCCCCCATTATTATTGACATAGCTGTCAAAATGTCTCTAGTAATACAATTACATAATAAATTAAATAGTGTAAACATTGGCAAAGAGGACACAAAATTATTCCAATTTGCAAATGACAGAATTGTACCCTTAGAAAACCCAGAAAAATCAGCAAAGAAACTAAATGAAATATTTTGCCTCAACAAAATGGGAGTATTAATAAAAAATAAATCCACAAAAAATCATTAGCATTTCTAAATAGTATTAAGAAAAAAAACTGGAATAAATAAGAGAAATTTTATTCAAAATATCTATAAAATCCTATCAAAACCCATATGAGATTTATGTTTTTATTATTAAAGCTTTTTTATTTTCAAAACATATGCATAGATAATTTTCAACATTCACCCTTGCAAAACCTTGTGTTTCAAACTTTTTCCTCCCCTTTCCCCACCTCATCCTTTAGATGGCAAGTAATGCTAAACATGTACAATTCTTCTGTACATATTTCCACAATTATCATATGATCATACTGCCCAAGAAAAATCAGATCAAAAAGGGAAAAATGAGAAATAAAAGAAAATGCAAGCAAACAATAAAAAGGTGAAAATATTATGTTGTGATCCACACTCGGTCCCTGCAGTACTCTTTCTGGGTACAGATGGTTTTTTTCAATCACAAGACTAGCCTGAATTAACTCACTATTGAAAAGAGCTACCTCCATCAAAATCCCCCTCTTCCCCCCCCCCCCCCCCGCTGGGATTAAGTGACTTACCCAGGGTCACACAGCTAGGAAGTGTTAAGTGTCTGAGACCAGATTTGAACTCAGGTCTTCCTGACTTCAGAGCTGGTGCTCTATCTACTGCACCACCTAGTTGCCCCTACCTCCATCAAAATTGATCATCATATAATCTTGTTGTTGCCATCTATACAAGATTTATATAAATATAACTATAAAATACTCTGCAAAACAAAGAAATTCTTAAAGCACTGAAAAGATATCTTGACTGAGCCATGACTTAGTCAATAGAATATAAATGACAATTTACCTAAATTAATGTATAGATTTAATGCTAAACCAACCAAAATAATACTTTATAGAACTACATAAAATAGCAATAAGATTTCATTTGGAGAAACAGAAGGTCTTGGGTTGTAAAGGGAAATGAGAAAAGATAGGAATGTAACATAAATAATATTATAGATGATATATTAGTAATAATATTACTAACTTCAATTAGTAATTATAATATAGTTACTATATTGTAATACATTCCTTATCAAAATTAGTTGGTGGTAGTTAAGGGAAAAGAAGGAAACAAGCATTTATAATGTACCTTAGTATGCCAGGCACTGTGCTAAGTGCTTTTTCCAAATACTATATCATTTGATCCTTAAAACAACATTGAGAGGTAGATGCTATTATTATCCCCATTTCATAGATGAAGAAATTAGGGCAAACACAGTTTAAATGACTTGCCCAGAGTTCTAAGTCCAGATTTGAACTCAGGTTTTCCTGAGGCACAGTGAACTACCCACTGTACCACCAGTTTGTTAAAAAAAATTAAAGAAAGAAAAGAAAAATAAATCAGAGTAATAAAGTACAAAAGTAAGGAAGTTATTAAAAACTGTTACTCATTGTACAAGCAAATATATGCATATACATCACACATATATATGTAGATATGCATATGTGTATGTGTATGTGTTATATACACACATATATACATATACACTTATATACATATATAAAATATATATGTGTGTATATACATATAGTAGAAAACTTTTCTTTTTAGTAAGAATTGTTGAAAAAACTAGAAAGTAATTTAACAAAAATACAAAGAAGAAAATTAAGAAAAGAATTGGTAAGCAAATAAGGGAGAGGAAATTTCATTAAAAAATAAATAATTTTGATTACACAAAATTTAAAAGCTCTTACATAAATAAAATAAATGAAAATGGATTAAGAAGAGAAGCTGTAGTGTGGGAAAAGAAATTGCATTAACAATCACTGATAAAATCTTGCTATCTTAGATGTATTTAGAGAACTGAAATACATATATAATATCAAAAGCCATTCCTCCAAAGATAAATGGTTACAGAATATGACATTTTCTTTTTGTTTATTTAATTTTTAAATTATAGCTTTTTATTTATACAACATATTCATGGGTAATTTTTCAACACTGACTCTTGCAAAACCTTCTGTTCTAAATTTTTCCCTCCTTCTCCCCATCCCCTTCCCTAGATGGCAGGTAGTTCAATACATATTAAATATGTTAAAATATATGTTAAATCCAATATATGTATAAATATCCATAGTTACTTGCTGCACAAGAAAAATTGGATGTATAAAGGAAAAAAAAAAACCTGAGAAGGAAAACAAAAATGCAAGCAAACAACAACAGGAAGAGTGAAAATGCTATGTTGTGGTCCACACTCAGTCATTCTCTAATTGATGGGCATCCATTCAATTTCCAGTTTCTAGCTACTACAAAAAGAGCTGTCACAAACATTTTTGCACACATGGGTCCTTTTCTTCTTTAAGATTTCGTTGGGATAAAAGTCCAGTAGTAACACTACTGGGTCAAAAGGTATGCACAGTTTGATAACTTTTTGAGCATAGTTCCAAATTGCTCTCCAGAATGGTTGAATTCATTCACAATTCCACCAATAATGTATCAATTTTCCCACATTCCCTCCAACATTTATCATTATATTTTCCTGTCATCCTAGTCAATCTGAGAAGTGTATAGTGGTATCTCAGAGTTGTCTTAATTTGCATTTCTGTGATCAGTAGCGATTTGGAGCAACTTTTCATATGACTAGAAATAGAATATTAAATTTTGAAAAGAATTGTATGTTCTAATGCTCATGTTCATATTAGTGTTCATTTGAAACCATGTTTCAAATTGCCAATAGTATAAGAAATACAGATTCAACTAACATCCATAATATTAAAAAAGAATCAAATGGTTAATGCTGAAGGAGTTGTAAAAAGACAGTGCATTGATGATGGAGATATAAATTGGTCAATTTTATAACAATTTGGCATTATTCAAGAACAGCTAATAATTGTCATTTCCCCAACATGAAGGGAACCCAATGAAATCAAAGATAGAAACAAAGATCCAAATTAAGCAATATATTATATGATGCATTTGTTAATTTGGATCTATAAAATAGAGTATTATTGGACAATGAGATATGAGGAATATGAAGAATTCAGATAAATGTGGCAAGATTTATATGAATTGATGCAGAATGAAATAAGTAGAACCAAAAGAACAATACACTCCAAGATTATTAAAAAAAAAATCTGAACACTGAATAATTAAACACTAACTGTGAATAGTTAATGAAACATCTCTCTCCCCAAGGCAGAGAGGTAGAGGAGAGCTAGAGCAGAATGTTAAATATATGTGGTGTATGGGGTCACTCTATCAAATATCTTTTTAAATTGCTTTTCCTGATTACAAGGAAGAGTTCAATCTAAAGGGTTTGAGGGAAATAATGTTCTAGATATTATTGTGCAGCAAAGATAAGGCATTCATCAAATATTTTTTTAAAAAAATAGCTAAAGAAAGAAAGGAGAAATACAAGAAAAATGAGTGTTTGATTGGCTCAGAATCTGCACAGATGTCAAGCAGAATGGGGACAAAGAAAAGACTATCAGATTAGATGATTAAGAGGATTGGTTTTTTGTTTGTTTTTGTTGTTGTTATTTTGGTAGTCTTTTTTCAATTGTGTGTGACTCTTTGTGATCCCATTTAGAACTTTCTTGACAGAGAAACTAGAGTGACTTGCCATTTCCTTCTCAAGCTCATTTTACAGATGAGGAAACTGAGGCAAAAAGGATTAAGTGACTTGCTTAGGATCACACAGCTAAGAAGTATCTGAGACCAGATTTGAACTCAGGAGCATGAGTCTTCCTGACTTCAGGCTTGTCATTCTATTTACTGTACCTTCAACTACCCCACACTTCCTAGCTTACCAAGAGATTATTAGTTCTTGAACAGAACAGTTTCTTTTTAGAAATAAGATCTCAGATCAGAATGCACAGCCTGCCTTATGGGGACAAGCAGTACAAGTTTTACCCTCTTCCAAAAAAAGCCCTTCAAATACTTGGACTCTCTTGAGTCATTGCCTCCAAGGTAAATGTCCCGCCTTCTTTTGACTGATATTCATAAACATCCTGCTTACAGATCTCTCTCTAGTAATTCTTCAGCTTATCAATGTATTTTCTAAAATGTGGCACTCAAAGCTGAACTCCAAACATGATGATTTCACTGGTTATAGCAGGCTGCCATGTTGTACTTCACATTATGCTCCATGTTGCCCATATTACTACTCTTCCAATCCAAATATCATTCTACTTGGCAGAGGAAAAAATGCAACATAAGAATTGAGCACATCCACCTTTTTCATCATCTATTATCATAGTATATCTCTCTACCTGGATTTGATCCCATATTTGAATTTCTTCTTTTTTCCTGATACAATTAATTCCATGCCAGCTTTAGTTCATTCAGAGGTTTAGCTCCCTTAAGTTTATCTTTATCAGACTGTGTGATTCTTTTGTACTTATCCCTAATTACTCACCCATTGGTTCTATACCTTGGCTCTATCTTTTTTGCACACCACATTCATTGTGGATTCACTTTATGTGCAAAATGGAGATAGAGTGGTTGTTGTAAAGATTAAATAAAATGACATAGAAAGCACTTTGCAAATGATAAAAGCTATAAAAATGTTACTTATTAAACTGACTTCCCCAAGCTATGGGATCTCCCTTTTTCTCTACCTGAACTTTATCAATCAATATACAATCAACAGAATTAAGTACTAGTATGTATCAGACACCATTCCTAGTGCTGGAGATATAAAAAGAAGCAAAAGGCAATCCTTGGCCTCAGGAAGGTCACAATACTGGGGGACACAATGTACAAACATAAACAAAGCAAGCCAAATGCAGAATAAATAGTAAATAGTTAACCAACTGAAAGCATTAAAATTAAGGGCAGTTGGGAAAGTCTGAGTAAAAAATGAGATTTAATTGGGACTTAAAAGAAGTCAGGGAAATCAGTAAATGGAGCTGAAGAGGGAGAGTATTCTAAGTATGGGGGATAGTCAGAGAAAATGCCTGAAGTCAAGAGATGAAGTATCTTATTTGCAGAACTTCCAAGAGATCAGTGTGATTGAACTGAAAGATTTATAGGGGGAAAGGAGGTGTAAGGACACTGGAAAGGTAGAAGGGGATTAGGTTTTGAAGAGTTTTAAATGTCATACAATGCATTTTGTGTTTGTTCCTAGAGGCAATAAGGAGCCCCTAAAATTTATTGAGTAGGGGGTGACATGGTCAGATTGGCATTTTAGGAAAATCACTCTGGTGACTTAATGGAGTACAGATTGGAGTGGGGAGAACCTTGAAGTAGGCAGACCCAGTAAGTAGCAATAGACCAGGTGTGAGGTTTTGAAGCCTTATACTAGAGGGATGGTAGTATCAGAGCAGAGAAGGGGGTATTTTCAAGAAATATTCCAAAGCTGAAATCAGCAAACCTTAACAATGGATTGGATATAAGGGATGAGGGATAATGAAGAGTCCACAGGGTAGATCCTAGGTTGTGAACCTGAGGGATTAGGATGATGGTATTACCCTCTACGGTAATAGGGAGGGTAGTGGAAGGGAATTTAGATGGAAAGATAATGAGTTTAGTTTTGGACATACTGGGTTTCATTTTATGAAAGTTGTTCTGACAAAATCTAGGGCCATGTCAGATTATAACTTTCCTCACCTCTTCACAAATTGGAGTGGATTCCAAAGTTTCCATTATTCCTATTCTAGCTATTTGTCCCTGCTTATTGTTAAGAATCATATGCAATTTTTATTTTCCTTCCCAGGTTATTTTTACATTCTTTCTAAATCCGATTTTTCTTGTGCTGCAAGATAATTGTATAAATATGTATACATATATTGTATTTAACATACACTTTCACATATTTAACATGTATGAAACTGCCTGCCATCTAGGGGAGGGGGTAGAAGGAAGGAGAGGGAAAGTTGGAACAGAAGTGAGTGCAAGGGTAATGATGAAAAATTACCCATGCTTATGTTTTGTAAATAAAAAGCCATAATAAATTTTAAAAAGAAAAAATCATATGCAAAATGGAATTTGTTTATGTTGGTTTCTCCATCTTTGGAAAAATGAAATCATCATTAAGGTAAATCAAGAAGTTATTAGATGATCTATCTCAAGCACAGAAAGAATTCCAACAGATGTCCAAATAATCAAAGTCTACCCCAGCTCTCCCCATCCCTTCACTCCCATATCATGACTGTTCAAAGCTCATAAATTTTGTCCTTGATGTTCCCTTTTTGTCCAGATACTCTAAAAATGGAAAGAATGCTAGATTTGGAGTCAAAAGATTGAGTTTGTATCCTAACTTTCCTACTGTCAGTCAACAAGCAGTTTCTAAGTTCTTTCTGTGGTCAAGACACTAGGCAATATACTAAGCTCAGTCTGTTTCATCTATAAAATGAGAAGATTAAATGTCCCCTTGCTCTCCAGATAGTCTAAACACGAAAAGAATGCTAGATTTGGGGTCAAAAGGACCAAGTTTTTATCCTAGCTTTTCAACTGTCTGTCAATTAGTCAATAAGCAATTATTAAGTTCTTTCTGTGATAAAGGGACTCCATTTCATATTGTTATTTCCTTCTATGAGAATATGAGCTTCTTCAAAGCTGAGACCGTCATCAATTTTGTATTCATAGCCCCAGTACTTATTACATAGTAAATACTTAATACATCCTTTCCTAAGTATTCATTTCCCAGCACTGAGCATCTAAGATGTCTTTTTAATATACGCTATTTCATTATTCACTCACCTACACAATGTGTCATTAGAATTAGATGACTTCTAAGGTTTCTCCAAGCTTTAAATTCTATGAATCTTTCATCATCTATGACATGCAGACCATAACTATACTAGATCCATTCCTCATATTTTTACAATTTAACAGGACTTTAAAATTTTAACTAACATTTGTTTAGCACTTGCTATGTGCCAGACACCATGCAATGTACATTATAATTATGATCTCTTTTATCCTCACAATGACCTTGGGAGGTACATGCTATTATTCATCTTCATTTTACAGGTGAAGAAACTGAGGCAAAAAAAGTAAGTGATAACCCCACTATCATAAATCTAATAATTTTCTGAAGCAAAATTTGAATTCAGCTCTTCTGGAGTTCAGACCTAGCACTTTATCACATAACTGCCTAATAAAAAGTACTTGCCAAATTTGACATGCTTCTAAGCATAACCTTTAATGCCCCAAAATGTTATTCCCACTATAATGAGGTATCAAAGTATGATTTTAGTATAGGGTTCATAAGATATTTAAAAATCTTACTCAAATAAAAATCCATAAATTTTAAACAGCTTCATTTTAAACTGAATTTAAATTTAAATTCATTTAATATATTAATTTTAAATATTTTAACATGTCATTTTAGTTTTAAATCTTCTGTTTATAATGGTGAAACTGGTATCTAGAGCATATGTGAATAGTCTTTGTCTATTTCCAATACAATGAAATGGAAATTTGATGTGTTGGTTTTTGAACATGTTAGCTGAGCCTCAATGAGCCAGTCAGTCAATAAGCACTTATTAAGTACTTTCTATGTAATGATTAAGATTTCTAATTTATTGTAGAACCAAAACAACTAGGAAGAGGCCAAGTAGCATCTGAGCCTGAACTGAATGTGCATACAAAAATTCAGTATGCTCATCTCTTATCTTCTTGTTTTTAGTGACTTTTAAAGAGAAGGACTACTTGGAGCTGCTAGGTTAGGAAGGGGTAGATACCCAGTTCATTCATCTAGATACCAGGTGTAAATGAGCATATGACATGTTTCTATTTTGTTTATTTTTTTCCTTGGTCTTAGATGAATAAATATTCTGAGAAGGAAATGATCAGGTGACCATATGAGCTTGGACAATCTTGAGATTCTCTCTGATGTCCCAGTAGCAAACAGAGTAGACTAGACATGGTAGCTGTAGCCATCACGAGTAAGGAAGTGATCAACAACAAGCAGTAACCTAAGGATGTCACAAGGTAGAGAAACCGTCATTACTGAGCAGCTTAACCCAGCAGCAATCATGCCCTATGGATACAAATCCAGTACATACTGGCTCAGAGAAGAAGTTACTCATCACAACAGTCACTGAATGATGGGATCTAGCAGCAAATGTCCTTCCTAGAAGATAGCTACAGGTAAGGGGAAGTTCATGAGGACTCCATAAAAATTGGGTTACTGGTGTTAACCATAAGTGTGTTGAGACATTTACAGTATACTTCAAGTTTGAGACCAATTTCCCAAAAGACTCTGTGTGTGTGTGTGTGTGTGTGTGTGTGTGTTGTGGTGTGTAATGCTACAAAGCAAGGGTACAACCTCTGTTTTGAAGAAAATGAAGTACTTAGCTCGCTAGGTTAATGAAGAACCTGTCAGGAAATAAATTATTGGACAGCCCTTTGATCCCCAAACTGTGCCTAGGTAGAGGAATAGCTGCAGAGTGGGTACTATACACACACACACACACACACACACACACACACACACACACACACACTCACTCACTTGTGTATATGTACTTATATATAAACATACACATGCATAGGGTATTTCAAAAGTCTTAAAATTATTAATTACTAAAATTAAATTATATGTACATATATATGTACACACACACACACACACACACACACACACACACACATATATATATACATATATGCCACTATTTTGAATTTTACTTTTCATTTGTAGCCCCATATATGAATTACTGGCAATTTTGTAAAATGTCAAATTCCTTAGATTTTTCTACTTTATTTTCTTTTCCCTATTTCAAAGGAAATTAAAAAAAATAAAAATAGTGAATACGCAGCTCCATTCTTATTCATTTTAAGTCAGAAACAAAAGGAACCACATTAGCTCATACTTTCAGAAAAAATCCCTTGGGGGTTATAAAACTGACAGCTTCCAAAGCAAACTTTTTGGAAAGTCATCCACAATGGAAAAGCCAAATTATAATGAAAGCTGGCAGTGCATCTTAAAAAGGGCATCAATGGTGTCAACATGCTTCTAATATTTAACTGTACTTGAAGTAAAACACTCCAAGGAGAAGCTCTACTACTCAATTACTACTTTTGCCAAAACCACCCTCCCACTCACCCCCTTTTTCCTGGAAACAAGCGACTTTCTCCCCAGAGCCATCTTAATGCAGAATAATAGCCACGTGTCAAAGTTCAAAAAAATTAATCTTCCAGCCCCTCTCCTCACATCTTGACTAAGAGCCAACATTAATATGACAGAGCTCCCACATTCTGGATGGCACCTGTGGAATTTCTAATGGTTTCTTTGTTGATTTATTTGACAATTTTCTAATTCATAAACGTGATGCTCCTGCTATGTATGACAGGGGCAGAGATACCCTTCCTTTAAATTATGAAATCAGTTTCAAAGGCTGATCACATGTTATTGAATGTTACTCCTTGGATCATTAATCTACACTAAGAAACTAACCTAAACAAAGTCTTGGCCCGCAGCCAGTTTGCCAGCATCCCAGCTGTTTGCCCGAAGCTCCGTTTTGCTAAGCAGGTTGTGTGCGTGTGTGTATCTGTGCATGTAGGCACAAGTATATATGCAAGGAAAGGATCATAGAGCCATCCAATTGACTCCTACCTGTGCTGATGTGTTGGGATTTAAACAGAAACAACCTAGAAAAATTCTCTAACACAAAGTGTGATGATGTTCATATAGATAGCTGGTTTTATCCCCCATGTAGCCAGAAGAGGTTGGATTGGTATTTCAGAAATACGGTTCTTTAACCAAACAATGCTTGTTCCTGCCTTCTTTTCCTGCATGCAAAGACATTTAATAAAATGAAATGGCTTCAAAACAAAATAAAGGCTCTACAAAGAAAAGCTAATCAACAGAAAATTTCTCGACAGTAAATAAGGGACTTGATTTCAAGGCTGAGTTCTATAACCAGAACATAATAACAACAACTGGTGTTCATATGGCACTTTAAAGCGAATAAATAGGTTTATCCAATTCATTAATCCATTCAGTAGCTGCCCCCCTATAGGTATTCCTATACATATGAATACTACATTCCAGGTACTATGAATTTGGGCTCCCTGTCTTTTAATGAGCTTACATTACTTTGGGATGTGATGCCACTAAAAGATGAGTTACTACAAGATGTAAACAAAATTAAAACAAATAAGTGAAAGCACTGGGAACTAAAGTCTTATATACATAGTAGTCCTAATATTGAAACAAGCAGAAAACCAGAGGGTCTACAGGGTGAAAGTGAGGAATGTATTTATCATTAATTATTTTTTATTTATTATTGGCTTTTATTATTAATTTATTAATATAGTTATATATTACTTTCATATATTATATTAATTTAAATTACATATAATAGTATATATTATGTAATTACATGCATATAATTATATATGTATATATACATGTTTATAATTGTAATATTATAATAACATTATAAATAATTTTATACTTTAAGGTTTGCTTTATAAATATCATCCATATTTTTATTTATTTGAGCAACAATCCTGGAAAGTAGATGCCACATTTTATAGAGGAGGAATGGAGGCAAATAGAGATTAAATAAATTGTCCAGGGTCACACAGCTAGGAAATTTCTGAGGCCAAATTTGGATACCAGGTCTAGGTCTCTGTTTATTTTGGTATCCAACTACTTCATAACACTAATCAGTACCTTGCTTATGCAAAGCTATAATAAAAGGAGATGAAATGTTACATATGAGGAAAATAGTAAACTGATAAGTTTGCCTGGATTAGAGGATAATGGAAGAAAATAATGTGAAGATGTCTAGAAGTAGAGTGAGTAGATCCTAGAGAGAAGAAAATATCCAGGAGAAATGATGTAACAACATTAAGTGTTACACATAAGTTAAGAAGAAGAAGAACTAAAAAAAGAACAGACACATAAGTTAAGAAGAAGAAGAACTAAAAAAAGAACAGATTTGGCAGTTAGGAAATCATTAGTAATTTTGGGTCCAGTCAATAAAGAGAAACTGAAAAAGGAATGATTATGGAGCAATCTGTAGAAGGGGATGGGATAATATCATGGCAGAATGATTGTCATGGTGAGAAGAAAGGCCACCTCATCATAAGAAACTGGAAGAAGAAGAATCATGTCAAGGAGTAATAAGCTGCAGTGAAGAGGAGGAGAAAGCATGCAATGATTAGTTTCTATTTTCCAAGCAAACTGAAATAGAATGTCTTTAGCCGAAGGGGAGGTAAAGGAAGTTTGTATGACTTTCTTGAGTTGCTTTCAGCATCATTCGAACAGACAGAGAGGAGGCAGATGGTGGAAATAAGCTAGGGATTGGGTTTGGCAAAACATGAACAATGCTCGGACAAGGGAATAAGGAATTCCAGAGTAGCCCTTAGGATAAAATACAAATTCTTCAGTCTGGCATCTAAATCCCTCCACAATCTGGCTCCAATCTATCTTTCCAAATTCTTTTTCACATATTCCCCCTCACAAATTCTTTGTTCCAGTAAAATTGCCCAACCAGCTGTTTCCCAAACTTGATAGTCCATCTCCTATCTCCATGCCTTCTAGATGTTCATTTTGAAGCTAACCAATCAGCAAAATCACATAGCACAGATCATGTTACCTGTTTCTCCAATCTTTGTGGTTCTGGAGGAACCAATTAATTCCCTATCCATCAATATTCTGGGAAAAATGAAAGCCGATCTCATTATTCATGAATGGGGAGAGTAATCTAGATCCCAAGCAGTTATCCATTGATGGCATTAGGACACTCCTTTGGCAATCTTTCTTATACAGATATTGGAGGAGGTATTAGGTACACCAAAATTTTGGGTAATTGTCTCCAGATGAAATGAAACAGAAATCTATTTTACACACACACACACACACACACACACACACACACACACACACACATACACACATACATCTATATATATGTACATACACATATATAATGTATAAATGTATATACATACACATAATACATGTGTATATACATATAAACTTATGTGTATGTATATGTGGCATGTGTATATATATGTATGCACATATACACAATTTTTTTGAAAAATCAGTGGAAACATTCTCTAGAGGTCAGATGTTTGAGTCCTTAGAGTACAGTCAGTCAAAATGGTCTGGGTCCATAACTATTACTGTTGGTACCTAGCATATTGGTTCATTGGTTCAAATAATAATTCCTCCATCTCAATGGAAGAGCTCTGCAATGACCTTCCTTCAGAATGGTCTTAAAATTATAAGGTCCTTATGTTTCCTTCATGACAATAGGGATTCAAGACCAAGGTCACAGGATGAAAAGACTTCTTATACTTCCAAATGTGACTCAGGTGTGTGTATATATATATATATATAACTAGATTAATATTCTTCTGCCTTGCATAGAAGAGGATCTTAGGAAGAGGAGAAATGAACTTCAATAGGAAAAACAATTCTGGAGCTTCTTTTCAGGATTACTCAACTCCTGGGGAGAAGCACATCATGGGGTAGGTGGGGGAGTAAAAAGCAGAAATCTGAGGGTTTAAAAAAATCTGATGATGCACAGTGGTAAAGATGGAAGCAAAATGAGTACCTATAAAAGATAGGTGGTCTGCTTAGATTGTCTAAATGTAGAGATGTTCACCTTGCATAGATAACTGGAATCTATCTCTTCCCTCTGTGTGTGTGTGTGTGTGTGTGTGTGTGTGTGAGAGAGAGAGAGAGAGAGAGAGAGAGAGAGAGAGAGAGAGAGAGAGAGAGAGAGAGAGAGAGAGAGAGAGAGAGAGAGAGAGAGAGAGAGACAGGCAGGCTGTGGCTAGGGGTTTGGTTCTGAAGAGAGCTATTAGGCTACATTTCTATCTGTTAACTTCACGCATTGCTCGACCAGAGATAATTTTTTGGGGGGAGGCATTCAAAATAAAGTTATTTCCTGGTTACTCTATAGAAAGGAAGAAGCCCTTAACTTGGGCCTACTGATTAGGCTCTTTCCTATTAATTACAACTCACACAAAAGATCATCACAAAGCAAGTAGTTGTGTGATACCAGAGAAACTGAAGCAAACAGAGATTGGATTTTAATCTTTAATGTGGAGTTTAAGCTAGGTGATCAGATGCCCAAAGCATTTGGCACAGATAAACTGAGGCAGGGAACTTATTTAGTTGACTAGGGTTTGCAAACAGAACACATAATCTGAGTATACAATCTTATAGGGGAAACAAAGGCAGATAAGGGGGGCAAGGACACTGAGAGGATGGACAAGCCATAATTTCAGGAAAGAATCATAACTTAATCCTGACAGGATAGGGGTCAAGATAAGAAAGTCAAGGACAGAAGACAGAGAGGCAAGGAGCAATATTGAAAAGGAAGTGGAATTATCCTAGCAAGGATGGAGATAATGCACCTGCAGTTTATGACACAGTGGAATGTAAAGGGTTTTACTGGGCTCTTTTTTAAACTCAATTTCTAGTCCTAATGGCAAGAAAGGGGAGTGGTGACTATGGGTCATTATCCAATGCTCAACAGTTGATGAACCCATTTATCTAAGCAAGCAGAAAATAGAAATGAAAGAAGTTATACAGGTTGGAATAGAGCAAAAAAATACACAAGAGTGACTGGGCTCTTTAGATAGAAGGAAGATGAACAAAGACTCCATTCTCACTCAGAGGGGGAGTCTCTGAAGTCACTAGGAAGACAAACTTGAAATTGGGGAAATGTGGGTTCCTCTGAAGTTCTGTAGCTTTAAAATCTTTTTATCTCTCTTTTCTGAAGAGTTTAAGGGACCATGGATGTCTCTCACTGCTAAGAAATTCTTGCACCAGTTGTAAGCTTCACATAAGTTCCCAGCACACAATATGCTGCAACTTTCACTGGAAAGGTGGTTACAAAGATGAAGGGCAAGAGATTGAGGGAAAGAATTGTGTTATTATGAAATGTCTTGGATGGAAGGAGTAAAAAGCACTTTAGAAGATAAAATAGGAGAGGACCCAGGCTGGAGGGAAGGAGGATAAGGGAGAAAAGCCCTGAAGCTATAGCAAGGAGAGGAAACAGAAATAAAATGAGGCTGGCAGAGAAGGAAATCTGGAGAATAAAAAGACTACAGCCAGAAGAGGAAAAATGGGAGAGACCAGCCACAGCTACTGCAAGAGAAGCTGAGAAAGCAAAAAATAAAATGCTTTCTAGAAGGAAAAAAAATGTATCCTATATGTATCTTAAATATGGTAAAAGTTTTAGCTAGAATTTAATGTTATTTGAGCATTGTGAAATTCACTCCAAAGAGAACCCTATGAAATTAAGGTAAAATTTTCATGTTCTTTTTCTCTGATGCCTTCATGATACATATGCTCCTCATGTGGAGCTCATGTGGTAGTGCTTGATTGAGTATTATCCTCAGAAATAGAGGCAAGGAAAGAGTATGTTCTGGGTATGGGAGATGACTAAAATGAAAACATATAGACTAGAAATTGAATGTCCTATGTAAGAGTAAAAGTGATACAAGGACAAGAAAGGATTCACATCTAACAAGCCTGTAAAGGTAGGTAAGGGCTAGGCTATAAAGAGTTTTAAATGTCAGCAATTATAGTTCATATTTAATCCTAAAATAGTGTGAAGCTGCTGAAATTCACTGAGAAGGGGAGGGATTTGATCACTCATGTTACTTTTGTGCCCTATTCCCCTTGTTTCTGGGAAGAAGCTAAAGAAGGAAAATACTGAGAGAATTATGTTATAGTCTGGGAATTCTGGCAATGGAAGAAAAGCTGGGTTGTGCCTTGGGCTTTTGAGAGTATTACCTACCTAAAGTTCTTGGGTGCCTTGAACCTATTAGGGAAGCCTCAAATCACTCTTGAAGTAGTGGTAGAAATTAGCCCCAAGCTAAAGCAAAGAAGGAGCATTTGGGGAGCTCAGTTCTTATCACGATCTTAGCAAATATTCTTATAATTTATCAAGCTGCAAAGGAATTGGGGAAAGTTGTGTTGGGGGGAGATAGTGTTTGCTTTCACCTCTCAACTGATGGCTTCCATGTCTTCTGTAGGTCACAAGGGAATAGATTGGACACAGAAGAATGAAAATGCTTGGTGAACTTTGCCCCCATTTAATTGCTGCCTTTTTATTAATCACTGCCTTTAGTTATAGCTGTGTGTGTGTGTGTGTGTGTGTGTGTGTGTGTGTGTGTGTGTGTGTATGCTTTATTCCATCCCTGCAGTAAAGCACCACTCTCTATACCCTTCTAACTCAATCTTTATTCTTTTCATATTCTTAAAATGCCATTTTCATCATGTAAGTGAAACATTTTTTAATTCAGTGGTTCAGTCCAACTCTTCATGACCCTATGGACCATATAATGCCAAAAGAGTCCATGAGGTTTTTTTTTGGAAAAGATACTAGAGTGGTTTGCCATTTCTTTCTCCATTGGATTAAGCCGTCCAGGGTCACATACCTCTTCAGTGTCTGAGGCTGTATTTGAACTCAAGTTTTCCTTATTTTCTTTTAGTATCAGAAACTTGTTGAGTCTTCACTAATCATCTTGATTTTTGCCTTGTCACTGGACTTTAGTGGCTTTGGAGAAAAGAATTCAATTGTCACAATCAAAACATAATTCTTATAATGCTGTTGGTCCTCTTTGAAAAAAAAAAAAAGGAACAGCAACAATACATAGAAACCTTTATGAATTAATGAACCAAAACAAATCTTTTTTTTTCTTTTTTTTCTTTCTTTTTTTTTTTTTTTTTTTTGAGGCTGGGGTTAAGTGACTTGCCCAGGGTCACACAGCTAGGAAGTGTTAAATGTCTGAGACCAGATT
This sequence comes from Sminthopsis crassicaudata, assembly GCF_048593235.1. Taxonomy (NCBI): domain Eukaryota; kingdom Metazoa; phylum Chordata; class Mammalia; order Dasyuromorphia; family Dasyuridae; genus Sminthopsis; species Sminthopsis crassicaudata. Next base: position 79,325,539 of record NC_133619.1, on the reverse strand, counting down.
TGAACTCGAGTCCTCCTGAATTCAAGGCTGGTGCTCTATCCACTGAGCCACCTAGCTGCCCCTAACAAATCTTACTACAAGGAGAAATGAGGAAAGAAGAAATTCATAAAAGCAAAAGAAATCATGGTTTCCTGTCATGAACTTAAGAGAAATACAGTTAAATAGGGAGAGTGAAGTCAAATTAGAAGGCCTTAAAAGGCAAATATAAAAAATTTGGACACAATTATGGGTTACTAAAGGTTCAGTTGGAGATAACTAGGTATCTTAGTGGATAGATCATCAACTTCTACTTTTACTTTTCAAGGCCTTCTGATCTGCCCTCACTCTCCCTATTTAACCCAATTTCTCTTATGTTCATGACCAGAAACCATAATTGCCATTGCTTAGATTTCTGGACTGGACTGCCCTTATTCCCCTCCTCTGCTCATCCACATCTCTTTCTTCCTTTAAGCTCAACTCATCTTATTTTTATTATGAAAATCCCTAGACTATTTCAGTCCATATTGACTTCTCCCTTCTCCAAAATGCAGCTTAACACATTTGATTTAATTAATTATTTTCCACAGATAAGCAGGAAATCTTTGAAGGCTACAGAATGATATAAGCTTTAAAATAAAAAAAGGAAAGGAATCTGCATTTTCATGTACAATATTCTTTTCTCCTGTGTATATTGAAGAGATATTTAAGGTCAAAATAAAAATTTAAAATAATTGCTCTCTCATTGTTTTAGGCATATTATGTAATAGGATGTTGGACTATTGTTAAATCACCTAAGTTGGAGGGACCAGCATCAGGCAGAAGAGATCCTGATTTTTCTTATGTGGATGGGAGTAGCTTCTTACATTGGCTACTTAGTTAGAAGAAGCTAAGAAAGGGAAAAGGAAGAAGTTGATGTTTATCTATAGCAGGACCTTATGAACTGAGTTGGTGGTGAGTAGGGAGAGCTCCTGTTCCCTTGGGCTTCTTTTTGCTCTGTGGCGTCAAGAAATAGAGATTTGTTTTGTCTTTGTCCTCACTTATAGGAAGGAAGTCCTCACTTATAGAGCCATGGTCACTTGCAGGCAGGATTTCAGGCCAGATGTGCATACAGCCATACAGCTGAGAAGAAAGGATACCCAGGACTCCATTTCAAGTGGAAAAAGGGACTCTGATGTAGAGGAAATGAACTAAACTGTGAACTGTAATCCCTTTCCTCTCCCTAAAAGTAAGAGGTAGTTCAGGGAGGATTATGCCCCAGGTGTTGTGGGAAAATGCTTGTATACTTGTTATTATACTTTCCTTCATAAAAACTAATCCAGCTGTAGAGCAGTTAAATGGAACTGGTTAAATTGGGAGAATGCTATCTGTAGGCTCTCTAGCCCATGACTATGAGCCTAGATGCTTTCCAAACCCCTTAAGGGTACAGGAAAGCCAAATAAAACAGGTGAAATGTAATACAGCTAGCCTTCTGGCAATGGGACTCAAGATAGTTATTGTCATATGTAAAATAGCTTCAGTCAACGAACATTTATTAAGTATTTGCTATACCAGATACTGTACAGATACTGTTAAACTTTGGAGATACAAAGAAAGGTAAAAACTAGACCCCCAACCTCATGATACTAAGTTCTTATGAGAGAAACAATGTTCAAACAATTATGTACATTTGAGATACTTTTAGTTAGTTATTGAGTTGTTTTCACTCATGTCTGATTCTTTGGGCTTTTCTTGGCAAAAATATTGCTGTGGTTAGCCATTCCCTTCTTCAGTTCATTTTGCAGGTGAGAAAACTGAGGCAAGCAAACTGAGATGACTTATCCAGAGTTATATAGCTAGTAAGAGTCTAAGGGTAAATTTGAAAACTCAGGAAGTTGAGTCTTTCTCTCCACTACAGCAACTAGTATCCATAGGATGTATACAGTATAGACAGGAGGTACTTTCAGAGGAAAAGCATTAGTTTTTTTTTTTTTTTCCCTTAAAGAGATGCTTAACATCAATTTATCAGCATACTCTCAGAAACCCTCCTTCACAAGAGGTCTTTCCTATCCCCCCCCCCCATTGCTGATGCTGCATCTCTTTAGGGAAAAAAATGTAGGGCAAGACCTGCTTTTAAGTTTAATCTGTATTATTAAGACATTATTAAGTCTAGACATTCAACAAAACAATAAATCAATCTCTCATTTGTAGTTTGTGTGCTTCCAACATGTAAATATTTACACTGGGGTGTATGGAGTAATCAGGGAGGACTATCACTCTCATGTGAGTGCTTGCCAAGCATTTTTTTAATTATTATTATAGCTTTTTATTTACAACATATTTGCATGGGTAATTTTTCAGCATTGACAAGTGCAAAACCTTTTGTTCCAATTTTTCCCCTCCTTCCCCCTACTTCTTCCCCAGATGGCAGGTAGACCAATACATGTTAAATATGTTAAAGTATATGTTAAATACAATATATATCTATATCTATCTATCTATATATATCTATCTATCTATATATATCTATATCTATATCTATATATATATCTATATCTATCTATCTATCTATCTATATATATATATATATATATATATATATATATATATATATATATACGTGTCCATATAGTTATTTTGCTGCACAAAAAGAATCAGAGTTTGAAACAGTGTACAATTTTTTTGGTTATTTTTTATTTTTATTTTTTAATTTTATAATTTTTTGATAGTATATATGCATGAGTAATTTTTTATAACATTATCCCTTGTATTCATTTTTCCAAATTTTCCCCTTCCTCCCTCTACTCCCTCCCCTAGATAAGGCAATCCCATACATTTTACATGTGTTACAGTATAACCTAGATACAATATATGTGTGTAAATCCAATTTTCTTGTTGCACATTAAGTATTAGATTCCAAAGGTATAAGTAACCTGGGTAGATAGACAATAGTGCTAACAATTTACATTCACTTCCCTGTGTTCCTTCTCTGGGTGTAGTTGTTTTTGTCCATCATTGATCAACTGGAAGTGAGTTGGATCTTCTTTATGTTGAAGATATCCACTTCCATCAGAATACATCTTCATACAGCATTGTTGTTGAAGTGTACAGTGATCTTCTGGTTCTGTTCATTTCACTCAGCATCAGTTCATGTAAGTCTCTCCAAACCTTTCTGAATTCATCCTGCTGGCCATTTCTTACAGAGCAATAATATTCCATAACTTTCATATACCATAATTTACCCAACCATTCTCCAATTAATGGACATCCATTCATCTTCCAGTGAAACAGTGTACAATTAACCTGTGAAGGAAATAAAAAATGCAGGCAGACAAAAATAGAGGGATTGGGAATTCTCTATAGTGGTTTCACTCTCATTTCCCTGAGTTCTTTTGCTGGGTGTAGCTGGTTCAATTCATCACTGCTCTATTGGAACTGATTTGGTTCATCTCATTGTTGAAGAGGGCCACGTCCATCAGAATTGATCATCATATAGTATTATTGTTGAAGTATATAATGATCTCCTGCTCCTGCTCATTTCACTCAGCATCAGTTCATGTAAATCTCTCCAGGCCTTTCTGAAATCATCCTGCTGGTCATTTCTTACAGAACAGTAATATTCCATAATATTCGTATACCACAATTTATTCAGCCATTCTCCAATTGAGGGGCATCCACTCAGTTTCCAATTTCTGACCACTACAAAGAGGGCTGCCACAAACATTTTTGCACATACAAGTCCTTTTCCCTTCTTTAAGATCTCTTTAAGATATAAGCCCAGTAGTAACACTGCTGGATCAAAGGGTATGCAGAATTTGATAACTTTTTGAGCATAGTTCCAAATCACTCTCCAGAATATTGCCAAGCATTTTTCAGGGCTGTCCACCAACCTCTTATACACCTCTTACTGAAATCTCACCTGTATCTCCAAGCATGAACAGTGGCCATACACCAGTAAAACATCTATGCAGACAAAAATTATTGCATTTGTTTTGTTTTATCTATTGCATGAGTGTTGTTGCCTATTAGTATTTAACAAATTTACATTGTTATAATTGTCATATAAATATTCTTTTGCTTTTACTTCTTCCTTCTATATGTTTTCATATAAGTGCTTCATATAATACTCTGAATTCATCCTATGTGTCATTTTTATGGTACAAGAGTTTTCTTATGATATTCATATGCCACAATTTATTTAGCTTCCCTCCAATTATTAGACATATAGTTAGTTTTCAGCTTTATGCTAATTCAAATAAAAGTATTGTTGTGAATATTTTTCTACTTACTAATTATTATTTTCTTTCTATCATTAACTCCTTAGAGACATGTATCCAGTAAGGGAATTGTTGGATCAAAGGATATGAAGTTTACTAAGTTTTAAAAAATAATTCCAAGTTGTATTCTAGAAATGAATGAAATTCGCAATTCCACAAGCTGCAAATTAACATCTTTCCTTTCCACAGTGTGCCCTCATTTATGTTTGTTCTGTGTGTATACGGGTGCTTGTGTGTGTGTGTGTGTGTGTGTGTTTGCATATTGTGTGTGTGCATGTGTGTGCATCCATCAGGGACTTCATTTTTGTGATGCTTTTTGTTTTTACATTTTATTCATCTCTGAATGTATACTCCCCTCTCCCCCTTTTCTCTGAGTCTTCCCTTGTAACAAAGATTAAAAAAGAAAAAAAAATTAAATAAAATTAATAACATTGTATGCACCTGACACCATATGTAAAATTACATACCTATAGTCGACAAAATCTCCAATGAAAAGAAGTAAGCATATTTTCTCATCTATTCTCTGTAGTTAGACTTTTCATGATTTTAAAAAGGTCTGCCTTGCTTTATTTTGCTTTTCACTTCTATTACACTGTTGTAATCACATATATACAAATATTTATAGTCATATATGTAATATAAGTATATATATACACACATTAGTCATATGTATGTGCGTTTCCCCTGATTCTGCTTGCTTGATTCTGAACCATTTCATTATGGATCTTCTTATGTTTCATGGAGCTCTTCATATACAATATTTCCTTTGACACAATAATATTCTATTACATTCATATAGCATGACTTGTTTAGCTATTCAAAATTGAGGCATTTCTGTTTTGTTTCTAATACACTGGTACTACAAAGGGTGCTCAAAAAATGATTTTGTTCACATGAAATCTTTTTGTCTGTCTTGGACTTCCATGGGAATATATGTCAATGAGATCTCCAAGTCAAAGACATTTTAGTTATTTAAAAATATAATTCTTTATTGCTTTCCAGAATGGTTGGACCAATATAAAGCTCCATCAACAGTATATTAGTATGTCTGTCTAACCTAAACTCTATCAACATTAACTATTACCAACTTTTGTCAATTTTATAATTTTATAGGTTGTGAGATGAGTTTTGATTTTCATTTTCTCATTATGAATAATTTGAAATAATCTTTCATACGGTTAATATTTTGCTATTTTCTCTGTGACCTTTTTGTTTATTTCCTTTAATCATTTATTTGAAAGGTATTTGACTCTTTCTAATATTGCAAAGACTTATTTTTATGTTTGACTTTACTAATTTCAAGATACTATGGACTTGACCAGTTGGCTCAAAATTACTCTGTAATCACCATTGTTATTTTAATTGTTATTCCTCTTGGAGAAGTGAGTATATTTGAGTATGTTTGAGTGACATCTATATTTTGGGTTTAGTTATAGTTTGCCTTCCTTTATTCTGAGAGGCAGATGCTTCTTATTTCATTCTCAGATTTTAGTAAATACTATTTATGTGTCTGGGGCTTGTCATATAGGGTAATCTGAGACAGTTAATGATGTTAATTATATTTTAAAATAATATTAATAAAGAATCCTCTGCTAAAGTTATACTCTGAATGCTGTTAACTGTAATCAAGGAGACAGAACAATTAATTTATGGGGCTAAAAGCCAACAACTGCTGCCAATCGTCCTAATGAGGTCACTAGCTGCTTCTTACTCTGAAGCTGTCTGTATGCAACAGGTAATAACAGGGAGAACTCAAATCTCTAGCTGATATTAGGCCCTTTGTTTTTTTCTTTTATCAATTACTCAACTTCACATGACCATCCTAGCACATAGCAGGCATGTGCTAATAAGAAAACACTTTCTATGCCACAATGCTGTGGGCTCAACATATAGGTGTTTATTGTAGAACAAGTATTGCTTTGAGGGAAAATACAAGCCATCCATAGGGATAGGAACTGCATGAGCTTCAGTGGGAACTTGGTATCAACTAGGAATACAGAACCATCTGGGCAAAAGGAGAAAGTTATTAGCCAAATATCCAAGAACCATAAAGCAAAACAGAAAATAGGAGTTGTGTCTCTCTGGTTGTTATAGATTGCCATTGGACTTGGATCTCAGAAGGTTATAGACCAGACATGTAGATGCTGGAGTCAATAGGTAAGCCACTTAGTTATGTTGGAGGAGAGGAAAGAAGCAAGAGGGAGAAATGGCGCTGAATTCACTAAGATTACCAACTCTAAGTCGGATAGGACTTTCCCTATTGATATTGTAATTTTGTTAATGAAGGGAATACTCTTCTTTGCTAATCAAGGCTCAGATATGAGTTCCATTTCTTTTTTGCCTGATTAAATAAATGCATTTTATTTTCAAATATTTTAGGAGCTTTTAACTTACAGGAAGAGAATTCCTAACTTACAGGAATATGACAAAAGGATGCCAGCTAAATGTAATCAAATATGAGTTACACCAATAAAATAAATGGGACTGAACCCACTTCAATAGAAGAAGCAATATTTACTAAGGTCTCCCAATGTAGGCTGAAATGCTTCCCCCCCCCCAAAAAAAAAAAGACAGGCAAGCTATACCTGATATTTGATTCTTCCAGGTAATTAAGACTTGAGCCATCAAAGTGGCTTCCCAGTCACCAAAGACATAAAAAGACAAGCCCAAAAGGAACCAGTGCTCTTTAGACAACTGTGTGAAGCAATAAACTCTTCTGACAGACAATTTTTTTTTATGGTAATGAGATATCTACCTGAAGTGGCATTATGTTACAGCTAAGTAAAAATCCTTTTGTTAACTGTCATGTGATCAATGAATGCTTTGTGCAAAGCTTATTTTTCTTCTTCTATTTGAGTCCTTTTTGAATTTCCCTAGTTAGTAATTTTGTAATTTTGCTCTCTTGAAATTTACTTAAACCTTTCTAATTCTATACATGTTATATCCCTCCAGTGAAATGAAAACTCCTTGAGGGCAAGGACTTTTGTTCTATCTCCAATACTTTGTGCCTTGCACACGGTAAACATGCAATAAAAGGTTATTGAATTGAATTGAGCCACTTATTTGGGACTCAAGTTTTAATCAAGAAGGAAGATATTTTTGTGACACCATGGGTGCTGGGCTTTTAAGCTGCACTGTAGGGAGGCAGCTAGTTGAATCAGAACCATGAGAAAAAAAGATGAAAAAGACAACAATAATAAGTAAGATATTATATGGTGGAGCATGAAGTAGTATAATACTAGTTACCATTCACATGGCACTTTAAGGTTTGCAAAGTACTATATAAATATCTCATATAATGAAACAGAAACAGAGTTTCTTTCTTTTTCTTTTTTTTTTTTTTTTTTTCCTGAGGCTGGGGTTAAGTGATTTGCCCAGGGTCATACAGCTAGGAAGTGTTAGGAAGTGTTAAGTGTCTGAGATCAGATTTGAACTCGGGTCCTCCTGAATTCAAGGCTGGTGCTCTATCCACTGCGCCACCTAGCTGCCCCCCAGAGTTTCTAAAATGACTATTTTAGGTCCAGTGCTCTAGCTACTGCTCCACTGAGCTGTCTCTTAATAGGTACAAGGAAGCTGTGTGTAGCACTATAAGACTTGGTCATTCCCTGACATGTAGAAAGCAATAAATGCTTTTTGACTGATTGAATATTCAAAGAATGGTGTCATAGCATGTAAAGTATCTCTATATTCTTGTTATTATCATCTTCACACATTAATTTGAACATTCCCATCCACATACATCACCCCAGTTTCTTTAAATGCATATGACAGCATTTATATAGTGCTAAAGGGTTTATTATGCACTTTATAAACCTAACCTCATTATTGTTTTTAATGTCTCATTATTACCTTCATGATCAACTGGTTTGATCAATTTTTAGCTCAGCAGTCAAAATGAAAGAGAAGATAACAGGCATCCCTTGGAAATACATTGTTATCTGTAACTGGTGTTCCATCTTAAAGTAATCCAAGAACATTTTGAGAATCATCCCATTGCCAGATTATGCTTCCTTAACATCAGTATTCTTGGAGGATCTACTTGAGTCAATCTGGAAAGGTTCTGAATACATGTGCTTTAGTAAACCATTTGCCTGTCCTCCAAAGATCAGTCTAACTACATACAGGAAGAAAATCTCATCAGGAAAAAGTTGATCACTAATTTATGAATTTTCCATTCCCATTTATGAAAATCTAAGTTGAAGAGGAATTTCTATCTTTATTGATGAAAGGAGCACTCATATACATGAAATCATATGCATATTCTTGAAATAAACTATTAGTAAATAACTTGATATAGCATTAGGATTATTGTTTAATTTGATGAGAAACTCCCACCACAAAGAGAAGATGTTTCCATAGCTTTGAAACCCAAAGTTTCAAAACCCAAGTTCTAAGATAAAGTCTTAGGCTATGGGTCCAGGATGGAATTTGAGAATCACAGAGAAATGCAAAATGGAGTGACCTAAAAAACGGCCTTGACAGTTTCAGTTGATTCAGTTTTCTTGCCAGGAATAAAGATATACCAATCAAGGGCAGCACTAGTTAAAATTATTAACTTCCTTGGAAGTACTTGACATGGTAGAGGAATAGTAAAAGAATTGTCTGTTAAAACAGAAAGAAACAATAGGTAGAAGAAGAAAACTCAATGAATGAATTATATGTGTATATAGTCAGAGCATAACCCTTAAAGTTAGTCTATCAGTGTAAACATGCTGGGCAGAAATTTGCATAGACAATACCCTATCACATAGATAAGTGCTTGTTGAATTAAATTGAAGGTGGAATTGAATTGAATTGAATTAACATTGACCTGAACCTTCCTTTGAGTAGGAGAAAGACAACAAATGGATCAGATTGCCTTTGGGAAATTGTCATGTTCTTAGTGACTCCAAGCTTTCCTCTGAAACCAAGACCAATCTTTTTATCAATAATAATCTCTGGAAGAAAAGCATGTTGGATAGAGTACTTATAGTCAGGAAGAGCTGAGTTTGAGTTCTGCTTCCAACAGAAACTGACCCTGTGACCCTAGTGAAACATTTTCCCTCTCAATGCCTCTAAGCAACTCTAAAACTTTTAGTTCCAGTATGATCAATGATTTGTATCGATAAAGAAAGCTTTCTTTTTTATTAAAGCTTTTTATTTTCAAAACATATGCTTGGATAATTTTTCAACCCTTGCAAAAATGTGTCCTCCAATTTTCCTCCCTTTCCCCTCACCCTCTCCCCTAGAAGGCAAGTAATCCAATACATGTTAAACATGGTAAAAAATATATATGTTAAATCCAATATATGCATACATATTTATATAATTTTCTTGCCTCACAAGAAAAATCAGATAAAAAAGGGGGAAAAAAGAGAAAAATAAAATGCAAAAAACAACAAAAAGCCTGAAAATGCTATGTTGTGATCCACCCTCAGTTCCCACAGTCCTCTCTTTAGGTGCAAATGGCTCTCTTCATCACATCATTGAAACTGGCCTGAATCATCTCATTGTTGGAAAGATCCTCCCTTGCCCCACATCCATCAGAATTGATCATCACATAATCTTGCTATTACCGTGTATAATGATCTCTTGGTTCTACTCACTTCATTTAGCATCAGTTCATATAATTCTCTCCAGGGCTCTTTGAAATCATCCTGCTGATCCCTTCTTATAGAACAATAATATTCCATAACAGTCATATACCATAACTTATTCAGCCGTTCTCCTATTGATGCGCTTTGAATGCTCTCAATTCCTGGTGGTCAAGATATTAGTGGCAATAAGATGTCCCCTTTAAATCGGCCACAGGTTTAGAGTGAAATAATTCATTCATTCCTGAATTATTAGCTGCAAAATGAAAATTTATTGTTGGATAGAAATCAGTTTGCTAAGGGACTGACTCCTACAGTGACAGAGATCTACTAAAGAAATGGAGCTTTGACTGGGTTTGTATCCCAAAGAGATCTTAAAGAAGGGAAAGGGACCTGTATATGCAAGAATGTTTGTGGCAGCCCTCTTTATGGTGGCCAGAAACTGGAAACTATGTGGATGCCCATCAATTGGAGATTGGCTGAATAAATTATGGTATATGAATGTTATGGAAATTTATTGTTCTTTAAGAAATGACCAACAGGATGATTTAATAAGAAAGGCCTGGAGAGACTTACATGAACTGATGCTGAGTGAAATGAGCAGGACCAGGAAATTGTTGTACACTTCAACAGCAATACTATATGATGATCAATTCTGATGGATGTGGCCATTTTCAACAATGAGAAGAACCAAATCAGTTCCAATAGAGTAGTAATGAACTGAACCAGCTACACCCAGCCAAAGAACTCTGGGAGGTGATTATGAACCACTACAAAGAATTTTCAATCCCTCTAATTTTGTCCACCTGCATTTTGGATTTCCTTCACAGTTTAATTGTAAACTATTTAAAAGTCCGATTCTTTTTGTATAGCAAAACAACTGTTTGGTCATGTATACATGTATTGTATTTAATTTATACTCTATCATATTTATTGGCCAACCTGCCATCTGGGGGGAGGGGGGAGGAGGGGAAAAATTAGAACAAAAGGTTTGGCAATTGTCAATGTTGTAAAATTTACTCATGCATATATCTCGTAAATAAAAACTATTAAAATAAAATTTAAAAAATAAGAAAAGAATGGAACTTTGGCAGTGACAATGCTTTCTCAGGGTCCTGGCAGATGAGCAAGCTACCTAGAGCCATCTGTAAAGACCTTAGTTGAGGGAAGCTGTTATATTGGGTATCTTGATCCGGGCTGGGACAGCCCCATCTGATCAGACTAGGATTCTTCAACTGAATGAGACTTTAGAATTTCTATGGCTGTTGATTAGCCCCTGATTAGTATTGCTTTTCTTATTTTGAGAGGGATGGGGCTCTGTCTCCACTCCTTGGAGCCTGAGAGATCCTGATGTCTGAGATAAGAAAAGGGGACACAATCTCTAAGAGTGATAATCTTAAAGGGAACAGTTCTCCTTCTCCTTAGTTTCTTGTCACTACATAAAGGGCTGCCACAAATATTTTTGCACATGTGGGTCTCCTTCCCTTCTTTAAGATCTCTTTGGCATATAAGCCCAGAAGAAACATTACTGGATCAAAGGGAATGCACATTTTGATAGTTCTTTGTGCATAGTTCCAAACTATTCTCCAGAATGGTTGATCATTTCACAATTCCACCAACAATGTATCAGTGTCAGTGAAACAAGGTTGTCCACTATCACCATTACTATTCAATATAGTACTAGAAACTCTAGCCTCGGCAATAAGAGCCGAGAAAGAGATTTAAGGAATTAGAGTAGGAAAAGAGGAAATCAAATTATCACTCTTTGCAGATGACATGATGGTATACTTAGAGAACCCCAAAGACTCTGCTAAAAAGCTACTAGAAATAATTCAGAGTTTTAGCAAAGTTGCAGGATACAAAATAAATCCACATAAATCCTCAGCATTTTTATACATTACCAACACAATCCAACAGCAAGAGATACAAAGAGAAATTCCATTAAAATAACGGTCGATAGTATAAAATATTTGGGAATATATCTACCAAAGGAATTATATGAGCAAAATTACAAAACACTTGCCACAAAAATAAAGTCAGATTTAAATAATTGGAAAGACATTCAGTGCTCTTGGATAGGCCGAGCAAATATAATTAAGATGACAATACTCCCTAAACTAATCTATTTATTTAGTGCTATACCAATCAGACTCCCAAGAAACTATTTTAATGACCTAGAAAAAATAACAACAGAATTCATATGGAAGAACTAAAGGTCGAGAATTTCAAGGGAAGTAATGAAAAAAAAAAAAAAGTCAGATGAAGGTGGGCTAGCTGTACCTGATCTAGAACTGTATTATAAAGCAACAGTCACCAAAACCATTTGATATTGGCTAAGAAATAGACTAGTTGATCAGTGGCATAGATTAGGTTCACAGGGCAAGATAATGAATAAAAATAGCAATCTAGTGTTTGATAAACCCAAAGATCCCAAATCTTGGGATAAGAATTCATTATTTGACAAAAACTGCTGGGAAAACTGGAAATTAGTATGGCAGAAACTAGGCATGGATCCACATTTAACACCACATACTAAGATAAGATCAAAATGGGTCCATGACTTAGGCATAAAGAACGAAATCATAAATAAATTGGAGGAACATGGGATGGTTTACCTCTCAGACTTGTGGAGGAGGAAGGAGTTTGTGTCCAAGGGAGAACTAGAGACCATTATTGATCACAAAATAGAAAATTTTGATTATGCCAAATTAAAAACTTTCTGCACTAACAAAACTAATGCAAACAAGATTAGAAGGGAAGTAACAAATTGGGAAAACATTTTTACAGTTAAAGGTTCTGATAAAGGCCTCATCTCCAAAATATACAGAGAATTGACTTTAATTTATAAGAAATCAAGCCATTCTCCTATTGATAAATGGTCAAAGGATATGAACAGACAATTTTCAGATGATGAAATTAAAACTATTTCCACTCATATGAAAGAGTGTTCCAAATCACTATTGATCAGAGAAATGCAAATTAAGACAACTCTGAGATATCATTACACACCTGTCAGATTGGCTAAGATGACAGGAACTAATAACGATGAATGTTGGAGGAGCTGTGGGAAAACTGGGACACTGATGCATTTTGGTGGAGTTGTGAAAGAATCCAACCATTCTGGAGAGCAATCTGGAATTATGCCCAAAAAGTTATCAAAATGTGCATACCCTTTGACCCAGCAGTGCTACTATAAGCAGGGCTTATATCCCAAGGAAATACTAAAGAAGGGAAAGGGACCTGTCTGTATGTGCCAAAATGTTTGTGGCAGTCCTTTTTGTAGTGGCTAGAAACTGGAAAATGAATGGATGTCCATCAATTGGAGAATGGTTGGGTAAGTTATGGTATATGAATGTTATGGAATATTATTGTTCTGTAAGAAATGACCAACTAGAAGAATACAGAGAGCCTTGGAGAGACTTACATCAATTGATGCTGAGTGAAACGAGTAGAACTAGGGGATCATTATACACTTCAACAATGATACTGTATGAGGATGTATTCTGATGGAAGTGGATATTTTCAACATAGAGAAGAGCTAATCCAATTTCAATTGATCAATGATGGACAGAATCAGCTACACCCAGAAAAGGAACACTGGGAAATGAATGTAAACTGAGAGCATTGGTTTTTTTGTTTTGTTTTGTTTTGTTTTGTTTCTCTTCCCAGATTATTTTTACCTTGCGAATACAATCCTTCCTTTGCAACAACAACAACAAAATTCGGTTCTGCACATATATATTGTACCTAGGATATACTATAAGATATTTAATATGTATGGGAACACCTGCCATCTAGGGGAGGGGGTGGACGGAAGGAGGGGAAAAACTCGGAATAGAAGGGAGTACAAGGGATAATGTCGTAAAAAAAAAAAAAAAAAATTACCTATGCATATGTACTGTCAAAGAAAATGTTATAATTATAAAAATTAATTAAAAAAAAACAATGTATTAGTGTCCCAGTTTTCCCAAATCCCCTCCAACATTCATCATTATATTTTCCTGTCCTCTTAACCAATCTGAGAGGTATGTTGTAGTACCTCAGAGTTGTCTTAATTTGAATTTCTCTGATCAGTAATAATTTAGAGTGCCTTTTCACATGACTAGAAATAGTTTCAATTTCTTTATCTGAAAATTGTTCATATCCTTTTACCATTTATTAATTGGAGAGTTGTTAGGGTCCTTTAAATGGGTAGGCATAGTGCAACAGGAGGTTTGAGTGGCTGGAAGTAATTTCTGTGGTTAGAGACTGCCCCATGGGTGGGATACCGGCCATATTGAGATAACTTCTTAACAGAAGAAAGCTCATTCACTGATTGGCTGTGTGTGTGACCTCACAGACTCTTTATAAGCCCACTGCAAGCAGCAGGTCACTCTCTTTATCCTGAGGTAGCTGAGCCTAGTGGATGGATAGCCAAGAGAGATAAGGAGCTTGATTGGGTCTTCAGACCAGGTGTTCACTAGGGAGTTAACAAGTCAGGACATTATGTGAACATGTATAATAAAGGCTTTAAGTCTTCACATGGCTGTTCTTGAGCGTGCTATCTGTTATTAAACTACAATTCAAGAAATTGTATGCAGAGATCTCTGAAGGCCTCAGAGGAGGCAAGCTAGGTAGAATTAGTTGACACTGCAAAAGTCAGTGGCCAGAGATATCGGACGCCCTGGGAATTAGGAGAGACTGACAATGTGAAATATCGTGTGACACTAGAGCTTTTCACAGGTGAAGTAATACAATTGTAATACAATTTTAGGTCTGGCACAGTTAGACCAACCTTCATTTTCATTCTTTCATTAATTTTCTTGAAATTCCTGACCTTTTGTCCTTCCAGATGAATTTTGGCATTATTTTTTCTAGATCTGTAAAATATTTTCTTGGGAGTTTGATTGATATAGCACTAAATAAATAGATTAATTTTGTCAGGATTGCCATTTTTATTATATTTGAATGCTCAACCTATTCAAGGGAATTTAGTATTTTTCCAACTGTTTAGATCTGACTTTGTGTGGAAAGTGTTTTGTAGTTGTGTTCATATAGTTCCTGATTTTCCCTTGGCAGAAAGATTCCCTAGTATTTTATACTATCAACAGTTATTTTAAATGAAATTTCTCTTTTTATCTCTTGCTGTTGGACTTTGTTGGTGATGTATAAAAAGATGATGATTTATGTATATTTATTTTGTATCTTGAAACTTTGCTAAAGTTGTGGATTATTTCTTATAGTTTTTTAGTTGATTCTCTAGGGTTCTCTACATATACCATCATATCATCTGTAAAGAGTGATAATTTGATTTCCTCATTACCTACTCTAATTCCTTTCATCTCTTTTTCTTCTCATTGCCACAGCTAACATTTCTAATACAACATTAAATAGTAATGGTGATAGTTGGCAACTTTGTTTCACCCCTGATTTTATTGGGAATGCTTCTAGTTTGTCCCCATTACATATGATGCTTGTTGATGGTTTTAAATAGATTGAAGGAAGTTTTTTTTTCAAGAGTTCCCTATTCCAAATGAAATCAAAGACCCAGATACATTATTTTTTCTTCTTCAGGTAATGCCATTTGGCTGCACATCATGAAATATGCCAATTTCAAAGAATTAAATTAAGACTCATCCAAAAATTAATAGGTGGCCCTGATTAGGGTACAACATATTATCAACCAAAAATTGCACAGAAGTAATATAAAGGATGTAAAGGCAATGTATGATCATAAAAGAAAGTAAGCAAGTCATGTTTCAAGAGCAATGGAAATAAACATTTCATTGGTATAAGTACAAGGGCTCTACTATGTTTGGTATGGGGAGGACTTATGGAAAATAATGGCTAAAAACCACAGAGAATGAGAGGTTAATGATGCATTTCTCTAAAAAAAAAAAAGTAACCACCTAAATGAGCTTATGGACTCAATGAAAATTAATTCTTCTATATTTACTGAGAAGCAATAATGTTATGGACTCAAGGCATGACTGTCTTCTGAGATTTCCTTTGAAAAGAATCTTAATGGTAGAGGATGTTATAATTATTTTATAATAATTTATAATTTAGTTTCGATTCCTTATTTTATAAGGAAACCTATGAAACATGGGACTCTGCTCTATTGAAGATCTTCTTATTTTATAATCAAATAAGCTTGAGTACTTTCTCTGAAATGTTTGCTTCAAATTTAATTTAAACACACCCCACTGTGTAGCAAGTACGCTTTAAGGAAAATTGAAGTAGATATATTTCCTGTAGTATTACTATTTATATAATTTATTGATTTTTTTTTGAACATTTCTTGCTTTGATCAAGAAAACCTATTGGGGGGAATGAGACAAAGAGAGGGAAGGGAAGAAGGAAGACTAAGGAGGAAGGGAGAGAGACAGAGGAAAGAGATGGGGGAGGGGGAGGAACAAGGAAAGGAGGGAGAAAGGGAGAGACTATAGTGTACCCTTGTTCACCAAAGACAATTATAACTAACTCTGCTAGGGAGCTGACTGTCCACAAAAAGGAGAGAGGTGAGGATTTATAATTCTCCCTAATTTGGAAAGAAAGAACACTAATTTGATTTTAGCCCTTGATAAAAAGGGCAGAGATTTTTCACTTGCAGAGAGCACAGGAGTTCAGGGACTCTCAAGGAGAATGAGAAGAGAACAGAAAACATTTGTCCTCAAAGCAAAGGACAACCATGACATGAGATGGTGTTAGTCATGTATGTTGTTCCCCTTGTTTAAGATCACAAAAGAGAATTCTAAATAAACAAGATGACACTAGTACCAATAGCAAAAGTGGTATGAGAAAAGCACCAGTCACAAGTAATGGCTAGTCCTTATTCTGCTCCTGTCTTACTTCAACTTGAATTTTTAAAATTTTTGCTAAAGAATATATATGTCAGATTTAAAATTGTTTCTCACAAACATCTGTGGTTGACCCTATGCTTTAATTTCATTTTTATACTTTTGTTTGTGACATAAAAGTATGAGGGGCAAGCTCTACCCCTAGGCCATTGTTAGAGAGTGGTGCTTTTTGGTTGGAAGTCTTAAGCATGAACCATTTTATAATAGGTTTCCAAGTGCAAAAAATTAGTATAAATATAGTCCAGATTTTATAAATCTGAGAAACAAGAGCTTAAAAATAACTAAGTATTTGTATAACCAATCACAGACTCTGGTGGATTGGAATCAGATACCTGACTATAATGACAACAGATGAGAAAAACATCTAGCTGAATATGAAGGCAATGTAGATTAAGGATAATAGGCCACTCAGTGTCAAGGTCAGGTTGGTTTGGAATCACCTAAACTCTGTGAGTTTGGAATACCCTAATTCCTGAAAAGCTAAAATCTAGCCAGTCAGTGAGTCAGTTTTCAAGATGTTGAATCTGTTGTAGTTCTGTCTTAGAACTTCAACTTCACTCCAAGATGGGCCCAGAGAACCTAATTTTATTTTAGATCATTTAAAATGCTAGTTATGAAACCTCAAGTCATTGAGGTTGCCCTACATTATGAATAATCCATGACCTGGAGCTAGGCCAATGCCAGACTAAACCTTCCAGAGATAATCAATCTCCTCATTCTAAAATGAGCTCTGTTTCTATTCACTCTCATAATCCGCATTCTTACTCCTCTTAAACACTTCTATTGTGTAATAAATTTATTTTAGCACATGTCTCCTCAAGGATGGAGGCTCCTAGAGAGAAAGAACTTTTTAAAAAATCCTCAACTCATAATGGATACACCTAATACATATCAAAGCAATGGTTTGCCATCATAGACACTGAGGTTGGATTCAAAGGATAATCCAGCTTTGAATCCTGCCTCATATGTCTCATAACTGTGATCCTGGGCAAATGTATTCAGTCTTCCTCAGCCTTAGTTTCTTAATATCTAAAAATAGGGATAATAATAATAAAAACAGGGAGGTGAGGTTTAAACAAGACAGTATATCTAAAGCTCTTTTTTAAATCTCAAATTCTATTTATACATGTTGGCAATTATATTTATTACATTGAAAAAAATCAATAAAAGAAAGAATTTTAACTGAACTAGAGTCTTGAGCTCATATTGATCTGAAACCAAATCCCAGAAATTGCCCAAGAATAGGAGTTTTTAATCTTTTGTAGTTGATGGATCTTTTTGATAGTTTGGCAAAGCATATGGTATCAGTCCTCAGAATTGTGTTTTCCAATGCATAGACCAAAATTATAAGATTGCAACTGAATTAATTATATTAAAAGTATATTAAAAACACTAATTTGGTCTCCTAGTCTCTTCCATAGTTCTTAATACTTTAATAGAGTTGGATCCCCACAAAGTAGATTACTTCCTCCAGTCTGTCTGTAATCTTCTCATCCTGTGCATTTTAAGAACTGTTAAAAGCTTGGCATGAGAGGCAGCTAGGTATATGGAATGCTTTACCAAGATTCAGGAAAACCTGGGTTCAAATCTGGCCTCTGATACATTAGCTATGTGGTTAAGATAAAGCCACTTGAACTTCTTCAGCCTCAGGCAATATGGGTTGTGGTCTGTTTGATGAAGAGAATTTCCCTTACATGGAATAACCACACTAAAGAAATCATATATCCTCTACATATTCACTTTCTTATAGATTTTCCATAAAGGAATTCCCAATGAACTGACAATAAAGAAAAGTAACTCACATTCACATCATATTTGGCAAAAATGTTTTCCTCCTAGTAATTCCACAAAGTGTTATTATCCACATTTTACAGATCCACAAAACTTCCAATCAGATCAACTAAATGACATATTAATATTTACATACCTGGAAAATGTTGAAGCTGGGATTTGAATCCAGATCATTTGATTCTAATTCTCATGTTCTTTTCACTATACAATAGAGAGAAAGCCTGTTTTCAGTTGTATAATCTCAATATGTATTGAACTACTTTGTTGGCTAGTTTCCAAGACTGCATCTGATATAGCTGTTATTATAGGAGACAACTGTATGATCCAAATTTTAAAAAGTCATTTATGTCTTAGATGATTTTTGTTTGGGGATTAGTTTTATAAGCTACATCTCTGAGTTCTCCTCTAATTCTTGTACCAAAAACCATATGGGGAGAGGGGAAGGTTTTTGGTCTATACATGATTTCTTTGGTGTAAGGAGTTCCGAGTAAGAAAATTCCCTCAGCCAATGAAGAGTAGCCTTAAAGACTTACTATTGTTACTTTTATTATTATTTTGGCAAGGCAATTAGGGTTAAGTGACATGCCCAAGGTCACATAACTAGTATCAAGTGAATGAGCTTAGATTTGAACTCAGGTTCTTCTAACTCTAGAGTCCACTAGTCATCTACTGCGCCACCTAGATACCCCCTTAGAGAGTTACTTAAGATACTCAGAGGTTAAATGACTTGCTTAGGGTCACACTGCTAGTATGTGTCAGAGGTGACTTTTTTCCAGATCTTTCTGACTCTGAGATTAGTCCTTTAAAGTTCAAACCCCCTATTCATGTATAATATATGGTTCTGTTCAGAAGCTGATGTTTTTAGCACCAGAGGAAAACCTTGAGAATCTCTGCCTCCAGAGCTGTCAAAAGGAGACAGACTTAAAAGGTCAATAAAATGAAAGGAAAAAAAAAAAAAAGTGCGATAAAAACTGGTGACTCCTCTTTGTAGACCAAGCTATATTTAGGTAAACTTCTCTTTATTATCCTATTGAAAGCTAAGATTGTCAGATACAAGGACCAGCACAAATAAGAAACACCATTTTAACGGAAAGAATAATTGTAATAGAAGATTGAGTACAAAATTACATCCTTGGTAATTTTACACTTAAGTGAAGTGCACCTCTGCCTAGACTTAGAAAAGACAGACTCTCTCTGATGTCTGACAAATCAAACACCAATAACCTTGCCTAGTCAGTAACTAGAGAAAATGGATAGATGAATTTGAAAGCTTCTTTATTGCAGTGAATGTATAGAACTGAAAGGAGGAAAAAGCATTGTCACCCTATTATGTACGCATCAAGGTGGGAGATAATTTTTAGAAACTCCTTAGGAGTACAACCAAAGACACTGAAGCATACTTAACTGGATGTTTTAATTCTAAACAAGATATTAAATATGTAATGTGCAAATAAAATAGCAACTAAATGAATCCATGCACAGCTAGGTAGAGAGGGCTATAGCATTATGTATGGAGCACAAAAGGAAAAAAAAAGAATTATTTTAAAGGCAGTGAAAAATAAAAAACCGATTATGATCAATTATCAGACAGCTGCATTCAGAAAAGTCATTGCTAAATGCAACCAGGACATTAAAAAATCAAATGTCAGACTGAATTAATGAAACAAGAGGCATAAGGTTCAGAGCTGTAAAAATAGCAAAAGAATAAAGAACCATTCCTAATAGGCTATTCTTTAGATAGATGACATCACTAACTCACTATCAATATAATGGATACTTTAAGGTATTTTTTCTGAAAGTAGTGAATTGCTTTTGTGAGCTATCCATACTCTTTTTCTGTCCTGCTTATGTATTTATTAATTTAACCTCTGATCTTTCTGTGTATTATGTGTGTGTGTGTTTTTACCTTTTTCTTTCTGTCTCTCTTGCATCTGTTTCTCTTTCTCCTCTTTCTCTCTTTCTCTTTCTCTCTGACTTTTTATGTATCTCTACATCTGTTTCTGTCTCTGTTTCTGTGTCTCTGTTTCTATCTCTGTCTATTTTGTTTCTCTCTGACTTTCTGTGTATATCTCTGTATCTATGTCTTTCTGTCTCTATCTGTCTTTCTGTTTCCCTTCAATCTCTCCCTTCAATCCCTACTTGTTATTTCAGTCTATCACCTCTATTCTGGCATCATCTTTGTCTTCTTCATAGTCTGAACCCTATAATTGACCAGTTCAGCTATACACTGTTCTCTATCCTTATAATCCTTTTCCAAAGGTGTTTTGATCCAAACCAGGCCAAAGTGTTCTCCCCACCTTTTCTATTCCTACTTAAGTACTTCTGTACAAAGGGTAAAAAAGATACATAGTTGTATGGATAATGTTGTCTAATCTCAACTGGGTTCTCACTGATGAATTCTATAATTTTTTTATTCTTGTCTACTAACTCTTATCTAAATTAATAAAAAAAAAAAGAAAACTTTTCTTCTCATGGTCTCTCCACAATTGTTATAGGCCAGAACTCTGAAACAAGGATTCTTACAAGGTGTTAAGTCAGAGTAATTGATAAAGACAATGGTAGTTAAGTACATGTATATAGTTCTACAAGATTCACACCTATGATAAGAGAACATATATATATAAGGTGGGACAAACTCAGAGAGAAAGAGAACTAGGGAAAACAGAGACCATGGTGGTGGTCCTCCTGCCTCCCCCACAGAAACCAAGACACATTCAGGAGGACCAAGAAAGTTGGCCCAAGCCCCAGGCAAGGAGATAATAAAGGATTTGGACTTCAACACCTGGCTACTCATGTGGTGATTACTGAACTGAAATGAAGGCTGCTCCCAAAGACCTCCAGAGAGCCCAGGAAAACCAAAACAAAGGACATTATACACAATTACTTCCAAATTCCATTTGAGTGGATGACCTTGTCTTCTACTTTTCTGAGAAAACTGAAGCTGTTCATTCTGAACTTCCTGTACTCTTGCTAACCCATGTCCCCAAATCCCTCCATATTTCTTTTTTTTATATACTTAAATTGTGTAGATTTGTTTATTTATTTTTATTATAGCTTTTTATTTACAAGATATATGCAGGGGTAATTTTCCATCATTGACAAAACCTTTTGTTCCAATTTTCCCCCCCTTTTCTCCCATCCCCTCTCCCAGATGGCAGGTAGACCAATACATGTTAAATATGTTAAAGTATATTTAAATACAATATATGTATACATATCCATACAATTATTTTTGCTGCACAAGAAGAATCAGACTTTAAAATAATGTACAATTAACCTGTGAAGAAAATAAAAAATGCAAGGGGACAAAACCAGAGGGATTGGAAATCTTATGTAGTGGTTCACACTCATTTCCCAGAGTTGTTTTACTCGGTGTGGTTGGTTCTATTCATTATTGAACAAATGGAATTTATTTGGTTCCTCTCATTGTTGAAGAGAGCCAAGTCCTCATATAGTATTGTTGTTAAAGTGTATAATGATCTCCTGGTCTTGCTTTTTTCACTCAGCATCAGTTCATGTAAGTCTATCTAGGCCTTTCTGAAATCCTCCTGCTGGTCATAATATTCCATAACATTCATATACCTATACCACAATTTATTCAGCCATTCTCTAATTGATGGGCATCCACCCAATTTCCAGTTTCTAGCCACTACAAGGAGGGCTGACACAAACATTTTTGCACATACAGGTCCCTTTCCCTTCTTTAAGATCTCTTTGGGATATAAGCCCAGTAGTAACACTGCTAGATCAAAGGGTATGCACAGTTTGATAACTTTTTGAGCATAGTTCCAAATCACTCTCCAGAATGGCTGGATGTATTCACAATTCCACCAACAATGTATCAGTGTCCCAGTTTTCTCACATCCCCTCCAGTATTCACCATTGTCTTTTCCTGTCATCCTAGCCAATCTAAGAAGTGTGTAGTGGTATCTCAGAGTTGTCTCAATTTGCATTTCTCTGATTAATGATAACTTGGAGCATCTTTTCATATGGCTAGAAATAGTTTCAGTTTCTTCATCTGAACATTGTCTATTTATATCCTTTGACCATTTATCAATTGGAGAACGGCTTGATTTCTTATAAATTAGAGTTAATTCTCTATATATTTTGGAAATGAGGCCTTTATCAGAACCTTTGACTGTAAAAATGTTTTCCCAGTTTATTGCTTCCCTTCTAATCTTGTCTTCATTAGTTTTGTTTGTACAAAAACTTTTTAACTTAATATAATCAAAATTATATATTTTATGTTCAATAAAGAACTCTAGTTCTTCTTTGGTCACAAATTCCTTCCTCCTCCACAGATCTGAGAGGTAAACTATCCTATGTTCTTCTAATTTATTTATAATCTCATTCTTTATGCCTAGATCATGAACCCATTTTGACCTTATCTTGGTGTACAGTGTCGGTCAATGCCTAGTTTCTGCCATAATAATATCCAATTTTCCCAGCAGTTTTTGTCAAACAGTGAATTCTTATCCCAAAAGCTGGGATCTTTGGGTTTGTCAAACACTAGATTATTAAACGTATTGACTATTTTGTCCTCTGAACCTAACCTATTCTATTGATAACTAGTCTATTTCTTAGTCAATACCAAATGGTTTATAATATAGTTTTAGATCGCCACCTTCATTTGATTTTTATTTTCATTAGTTCCCTTGAAAGTATTGACTTTTTGTTCTTCCAGATGACTTTTGTTATTATTTTTTCTAGGTCATTAAAATAGTTTTTTGGGGAATCTGATTGGTATAGCACTAAATAAATAGATTAGTTTAGGTAGTATTGTCATCTTTATGATATTTAATCCACCTATCCAAGAGCACTTAATATTTTTCCAATTGGTTAGATCTGACTTTATTTGTGTGGAAAGTGTTTTGTAGTTTTGCTCATATAGTTCCTGACTTTTCCTTAGCAGATAGATTCTCAAATATTTTATACTATTAGCAGTTACTTTAAATGGAATTTCTCTTTGTAACTCTAACTGTTGGATTTTGTTAGTGATATATAAGAATGCTGATGACTTATGTGGGTTTATTTTGTATCCTGCAACTTTGCTAAAAGTGTGGATTATTTCTAATAGCTTTTTAGTAGAATCTCTGGAGTTCTCTAAATATACTATCATATCATCCTACTTTCCTGGGAATTCTTTATCTTTTCACAAATTCTGTTTCCCTGCATTCCCTGGGAGTTTTTTACCTTTTCCAATTCACATTTCAGGAAGTTGTTTACTTTTTCCACTTAATCAAATTTTTCTTTTAGTGAATTATATGCTTTTTCTGTACTCTTGCAGAGCTTCTCTTTCCTTTCCCCATTTTTCTTTTAACTTTCTTTTAAGACCTTTTGTAATTTCTTCTATGAGAGCCTTGTGTGATGGGGGCCAGGTCACATGCCCCTTTGGGGTTTTGTCTGGAGACATCTCCTATTAGTCTCCTTGGTGTTGAAAACCTGCTTTCTTTCTGTATAGAAGCTATCAATGGTTAGCATACACTTGGTTTTTTTACTCAATTTTTTTTTTTTTTTAAAGCTCTTAGTGTCTGTCTTCAGGGCAAGGAGGTTACCAGCTTCCTCTACAGAACAGGGATAAATATATATGGATAGTAGCTGTCCTGCAAAGGAGCTGCTAAGAGTGGCTGAGCTTTGAAAGTGCCCTGGGAAGAACCCTGAATGGGAAGTGTCTCTCCCCTGGGAAGCACAGCTGTGCTGTGGAAGTTCTATTGCCCTAGGCAGAGTCCTCCTGCTGTGCAGATTTGTGGCTGCCCTGAGCAGAGCCCCCCTGCCATGCAGAAATGTGACTGCCCCAGAATGGGGCTGCACAGCTATGCTGTGGTCTGTGCTAAGTCACTTCTGGTGCTGGGTGGGTGTAGCCAGGTCCTATTAGATTCTGGGTTTTTTTTTTTTTTTTTTTTTTTTTTGGAGTATACTCTGGCTTTAACTTCTCTGCTGATCTACTGCTTTACAACTAAAGCAGAGCAGGTAGTCTTCCCTGCAAATTTTCCACCCATAGAGACCACCCCCACCCCTGACCCATCAGCTCAGTGTGCTAGCCTCTGGTTCTACCTTCCTGTCTGCACTGGCCTGATCCCACTGATCAGGATAAACCTTTTCTGATGATCTTCCAGATTATCTTTGGCTGGTAATCTGTTGTACTCTCAATATTCATGAATTTTACCAGTCAAGCACTATTTCTGAGGCTGAATTTAGTAATTTGTAGTGAGGGTAGAAGAGAACTTTATAATGAAGCATGTGTCTTCTCCACCATCTTGGCTCCACCCCATCCATATTTCTTCTAATCATTCATCCTTTTATATTGTAATTGAGGAAAAGGTACATTTTTGGGGACCAAGGCCCTTAATTTATATTCTTATTTCCATCCTCTCTTATCAGATTCAGGAGTTTGTCTTTTTAATCATTCTCAATTTCTCAATCATCCTTAATTTTTCTTTACCCACTGGCTCTTTCCCCATTTCATACAAATATGATAAGATCTTCTCTATCCTTATACTTTTATTTCACTTGGACATACCCTTCCCCAAATAATGTTTCTCAATTTCATGGTCAAATACCTAGAAAAAGCTGTTGACCTAAGCATATGAACAGACAATTTTTGGATGATGAAATTGAAACAATTTCTACTCTTATGAAAAGATGTTCCAAATACTTTTTGATCAGAGAAATGCAAATTAAGACAACTCTGAGATACTACTACACAGCTCTCAGATTGGTTAAGATGACAGAAAAATATAATGACAAATGTTGGAGAGGATGTGGGAAAACTGGGACACTGATGCATTGTTGGTGCAGCTGTGAACAGATCTAACCATTATGTAGAGCAATTTGGAACTATACTCAAAAAATTATCAGACTGTGCATACCTTTTGATCCAGAAGTGTTACTACTGGGTTTATATCCCAAAGAGATATAAAGAAGGGTAAGGGACCTGTATGTGCAAAAAATGTTTGTGCCAGCTCTTTTTGTAGTGGCTAGAAACGGGAAATTGAATGGATGTCCATCAATTGGAGAATGGTTGGGTAAATTGTGGTATATGAATGTTATGGAATATTATTGTTCTGTAAGAAATGACCAGCAGGATGAATACAGAGGGGCAGACTTACATGAACTGATGCTAAGCAAAACAATTATACATATACATATAAAATCATTATACACTTCAATAACAATACTATATGAGGATCAATTGCGATGGAAGTGGCCCTCTTTAACAATGAGAGGATTCAAATCAGTTCTAATTGATCAGTGATGAACAGAACCAGCTATACCAGTGAAAGAAGACTAGGAAATGAGTGTAGACCACAACATAGCATAGTACTCTTACTGTTGTTATTTGCTTGCATTTTTGTTTTTCTTCCCAGGTTATTTGTACCTCCTTTCTAAATCTAATTTTTCTTGTGCAACAAGATAACTGTATAAATATATAAACATATATTTTATTTAACATATACTTTAACATATTTAATATGTATGGGACTCCTTGCCATCTAAGGAAGGGGTAGAGGGAAGGAGGGGAAAAGTTGGAATAGAAGTGTTTGCAAGGGTCAGTGCTGAAAATTTGCCCATGCATATGTTTTGTCAATAAAAACTATAATAATAAAAAAAATAAAAGTTGTTGATCTATATTGCAATAATCTTGAAAAGATATTTCACAGAAAATGATAATACTCAGAAATTCACAAAATGATTCCACTGTAAATGGAATTATGACAAAAAGTTTATTTCTAGCTCCTCAGATCTACTACTCTTTCTTTTCTTTCTTTTCCCAATCTACCCTCTCTCCTTCTCCCTCTCCCTTTATCCCCTCTCTCCCGATCTCTCCCCTCTCTCTCTGTTTCTCTCTCTCTCCTCCCCTTTCTTTATCTTTCTCAATCTTTCTCTTTCACTGTATTTCTCCAATTGTCACTTCACTTATTTCTCTTTTCATTGATAATTGGGTTTTTTTGTTGTTTTTTTTCCCTCAATGAAACACTTTCCCTTACCTTTTAGGACTCTGGAAGTAAAATTTGTTTAAGCATATTAACTGGATTTATTGAATAAGGTTTTATGTTCCAGATTTCTAATTTCTAAAATCAGGTAAAAATTTTTGAATATATTTGACTTATAATCAGCTACTTTTGAAAGAGTTTGAATCAATTTATAGATTAAACAATTTTAATTTATAAATAGAATAAACAGGGGGAAGTTTAATAATGATTTGCCCCATTGATTTATAGATCCACTTTTAAGTGGGAAAAGTTATACAACCCTAAACCAGATATTTCTGTCTTTCTAATGTTAAATATTTTGATTTTTTATATATTTAAAAATTAACCTGAAATTGGTAATGGTTTTTGATATCATACACTTCTGTTTGTGTCCTTGGTCCACAAGGGCCACCACTGTTCTTCTGTTGCTAGACATTGTATTCTGTATTAGATTCAATGCAGGCAAAGCCTGACTTCTAATTAGAGACTTGCGGCTCCCCATTCTTATACTCTTCAGCTTGTTAAGCCCCCAACCCCATCATCCTGTGGGGAAATTGCTTATGACTTGAGTAATAACATAGCTAAGGAACCCAAAGTAGAGAGAGAAAAATAAAAAGGTTAAATTGAGAAGGAATCACAAAATACATTAAAAGAACAATTTCAACAGGATTCAGAAACTCAATGTACAATTACTATTTTATCTGCCAGAAGACTGGTAGTTAAACCTCAACAGGATATAAAACAGTTTGAAAGACATATTTTACATTTTACTTTGATCTTCCTTTTTCCAGTTAATTCCCTTTACAATCTACCATTAATAAATGTTTAAAATATTGTCATTTCTGAACATTCATATTTAAGAGAGGAAAAAAGATATGTAAAGAAATTATAACTATAAAACTATAACCCTCTATGTACTCATACTGTATGTATATACATATGAATAACCCTATACACTATCAAACACATGTATGTATGTATGTATGCATGTATGTGTAAATATGTCTAAACAAAAAGACCTGGTTTAATATCCTTTCTTTGATACATAATGTTTGTTTTACCCTGGGCAAGTCATTTACTTCATAAAGGCTCCAGGTAAATTAATGATTAGCTGAGCACATGTTTTCTGTGTTGGTAATCCCCTCTTGCCTCTGCTGCAATTGCAACCATTCTAGTTAATGCTGCTTCCATCTCCAGAACTTTTGAGTTCACCAGGTCATCTCCTGAGGAAATAAAATACAAAGGTAGTGAGGGCTACCAGGGACTCAGGTATAAATTAGGATAGTTGTGGCCTCTGGTATCGAAAATAAAATAAGTTACCATTTATGTAATAGTTATTATGTGTCAGGAACTCTGCTAATGCTTTATGATTCTTATCTCAGTTGCTTGTCACAACTGCCCTGGAAGGTAGATGCTATTATTATCATCCTTATTTTACCAATGAGGAAACTGAGGCAGACAGTGCTTAGGTGACTTGCCTAGGGTCACATAGGTATGTGTGGCCAGATTTGAACTGAGCTCTTTCTGATTCCTGGCCTGGCACTTTATCCACTATACAATTTAGCTGGTAGAGAATGAGCCTATATTTTTCTAACCCTGACTGGAATCATATCTTGGCACCTGGAGAACCATTACTTGAGAACACCAGATAAAAACTATATTGTAATAGATAGAGTACTCTATGTTCTTACTATTTTTATGGATCAGGGCAATGATTAAAGGGTCTATAATATATCAAGTTCTTTTAATATTTGGTTGCCGCATAACCCCAAATCTTTCAAATAGTGAGCCAGATAAAATATATCTTTACCAGTCCTATGGAAAGGAACTCATTCCATAGATTTTTTTATACATGTATAGAGAATATATATATATGCATGTGTATAGAGTAACATGAGCACACATATGTAATGTACACTGCATATCTATGTTTACATTTATATATATATATATATATATATATATAAATATATATATATATATATATACAATACTGATATGTATATAGATCCAGAAGTTTTGATATGAGATTTCTTTGATATTATTAATTTCTCCTACAAACATAGATTTTACTTTCTCACCAAAGACTAGTCTTTGAGAGCTGCTTGGGCACAGAGAGATTAAGTGCTATGTTCAGGAATACACAGCCATTATGTGTCAGAAACAGGGAAATGACCCAAGTCTTCCTAATTCTAAGGCCAATCTATACTCCATGAAGGAAGGAACTTATTTGTATCTCTAGTCCTTAACACAGTGCCTATATATATATATATAAAGTACTTAATAAATATATATTGATTGGCTGTCACACATCTTATTAAGTATGTGTATACATACACACACACTCATACACACACACACACACAAAGTTATACTTTATTTGCACAAATTTATTAAAGCATCTAATAAAAATCTCTTTGTATAACTAATGATAATGCCAATTACCAAAGTATTGCTACAATCATAATTTTAAAAAAAAGAAGTATAATTTCCCTGGTCTCTGTCTCTGGAGATTATTCT
Source organism: Sminthopsis crassicaudata (assembly GCF_048593235.1). Lineage (NCBI taxonomy): Eukaryota > Metazoa > Chordata > Mammalia > Dasyuromorphia > Dasyuridae > Sminthopsis > Sminthopsis crassicaudata. Next base: position 79,296,611 of record NC_133619.1, on the reverse strand, counting down.
CAGATTTCTCTTTCCCTCCTTTTCCCACAGGGCAGTGTTTATGGGTTTGTGGTACCTTGTGTTCTGAGGATTGATTTTTCTCTTCAGATCGCCCATACTACCCCAAGTCCCACTCAACTTTATTTTGTCACCAGATTTCCTAGCTACAGCTATGACTTGATAAAAATCATGGAAGTAACTCTGAATACATTGTTTTATCAATGAACATAACTTAAACTTCTAGAGATAGGAATGGTTAACCAGAAGATTTTGGGAGGACATGATAGCCATTTTTAAGTATTTGAAGAGCTAGGAGAGGAATTTGAATGATTGTATTTGATCCCAGAGGACAGTTGAGATGAGGCAGATTTAGGCTTGATGTCAATAAAATAATGACTAGCAACAAGAATTATCCCAAAGTGAAACAAGCTATGTAAAGAAGATAAGGTTTCTCTTTTATATGAGGTTTCCTGTAAAAAAAAAAAAAAAACAGATGACTATTTAGTTTTTATTGCCTTTCTTTTTTAAAATTTTTTTTTTATTTTAATATACATTGCTTTATGAATCATGTTGGGAAAGAAAAATCTGAATAAAAGGGAAGAACCATGGGAAAGAAGAAAAAAAAAAACAGAAAAAAAAGAGTTGAATTTAGCATGTATTTGATGGGGGTTGAGGTCCCTTTAAGATTCCTTTCTAATTGTCCAACCCATGGCTGACCTTCATTCACAAATCCTGGTCAAAGGCATCCTTTGAATATCCGGGCCCAGCCCCACTATCTGCTCAGCTTTCCCCAGCCCTCACCTGATCTGAGCTAACTGAAAAGCCCACCAAGAATTTAGGGGTACCGCCTATCATCTTCTAGGTATAAAAGAAATGAGCCGGAGTGCTCTCTTTGTAGGAGCCCTCCCAGCCAACACATGGTATCCTTCCAGCCATGCAAGGGTTTCTGCCTGCCCAGCGGCCACCTCTGGCCCTGGCATCTTTCTAACTGAGCTTTACTTCCAAACTTCTATAATAAACCTTTTATCTAGGTTTTTGGGCCTGTAAATTCATTTACAGGGGACACTGTGCCCAGGGGACACTGGGATTATCTTACTATCTATGTGCTGAGAAATGGGGTTCTCCCTTTCCTTTCCCTCATTAGTTGGTGGCCCTATGGGGACCCCAAAAATTGTTACCCCAAAAACTAACTTTAACTTTTTCAGGTCTCTCAGAACCAACCTTCATCCTTAGCAGTTTTGAGCAGCTTCTGGGAAGAATATTTGTGTTCCTACCCTCATCTCCCTCTATCTCTAAAACATAGGGCACTCAGATCAGGTTTGGGGTTCAAGCAAAATCTCCCATGAAGACTATTTGCTTTTCAGGAAAAAGCTCTCCTTTTGTCTCACTCGGTCTCTAGAGGCTGCTTTTCCAAAACATTTCTAATCCCTTTATCTCACCAGAAAAACCTGCCCTCAGGCTGCAACTCCAACACTTGGGAGAGTGTCTCTTCACCCCTCCCCCCACCATGTGGCAAACCCTCTCAAGTCCCAGGCCAGCAGTCTCCTTGATCTCTTCTTCGGGAGAAATCTGTGTTTGAGCCCCCCTTGAACTCCACTGTAGTCGTCAGGCTGTAACCATGAAGAGACGGTCAATGGATCAGGGTGAACTTGAAACTGTGTCTCTACCCAACTGTGTGAGCCTTCACCTTCAACACTGGAGAAGCACTGGGTAATATAACATCTCTCCCTTCCCCCATCCTCTCTCTTTTCCAACCTCTCCCATGTGGCTTAACCTGCCATTTAAATACTCCCATCCTGCCCCCTTCTTGGGGTACAGTGGGGAAATTTGGGTACTCTTTTCAAGATCTCTAGAAACGCGCCTCCCATAGCTTTTCCCTGGCTCTTAAAGGCTTCCAGCACTCTCAGAGAACTAGCTTGTCCCATACCTTTTAAAATGGGACTTGGTTTCCTGATTTAGTCATCCTGCATTAGACCATGCTCTCTAGGCTGGATATAGGATTTTAAAACCGTCCATTTTCTTTCTAAGCCTTAGGGCATACTTACCTGCTCTCTAAAGCCTAAACAGAGAATTTAAACTACTCAAGCTTTTCTCTGTCTCAAGAGCTCCTAGCGTACTCTCTATTTCTCTTGATTGGCATCCTATGCCCCATATGCCAATAATTATGGGCTTCTTTTCTGAAGTGCAGCTTTGGCCTCACATTTCAGAAAGGAGATCTTTGTAATTTTGGTTGGGGAACAAATTCCAAATAAAGGCAAATTAATTGTTAAGAGAGTGAAAATACTTTCTTTTGATTTCTCCTTTTTTTTTTCCCCCATCCTGACTGCAGGCAGGCAGGGGTAAATTAAAGTGATTGAAAATATTTAAACACTCCTTAACTACTTTTAATTTGGTGCCTCGCTAGAATCTTTTTCTGTTCTGACAGTTCTGTTTTACTACCTGAGTTTCCTTAAACTGTTTCTCTCTTGCCTCAACTTCTCTGGCTTCAGTCCAGGAAGCCAGGGATATAGAAAGAATAGATTCTGCCTCAAGCTGCCTTTTAGAGAATGGCTAAATTAACACCTGAATTTTATGTAGAGTTCCAATCTCTCTCTCTCTCTCCTCCAACAACCCCCAACTTTCTTTTCAGGAATTGCTTATCTCCAATTAGGGTCTGATTTTTCTAAATGCTCCAAATGCCCCCACACCTTACACACTAAAAGATGGGTGGGGGTAGGGTCTTTTGTCTTTCACTCAGCCACTATTCTCTGCATTAAGTACCTTGTAGCCACAGGTAAATGCTAGCTGCCTTCCCCTCCCCCTGCCTCTTCTAACAGAGTAGGGAGGGGCCATGTGGGATTTCTCCACCCACTTTCCACTAAAAAGGTTCTGAGTGAGATAGGAAGCAGAGATGCTCTTTTACTGCAAATCTCTTCTAGACTTAAGCCTTAGAAGACCCCAGTCTCTTCCCTGAATTCGAGCAGGAGGACCTGCCTTCCTACCACCATAGCAAACACCACAAGGGTTGAACTACCCCCCAGCATCCTGATCCCTGGTAGGAATTTGAGGTCTGACCCTGTTTCCCTTTTATCTCAGGACAGCCTCAAGGCCAGTAAACTGGGTAGGCTATGCTGATACTTTTCACCTCTCCTCAATAAAAAGTGGGGAAACTAGGAAGGAAAAGATTCAGGATCTTTGCTTATTAAATAACTAGCTCTCTTCAAGAACAGCACAGTTTTTTCAACATTTTCAAGAGCTTAAACCGCATTCTTTTCTTGATCTGCAGCTCTGACAACTGGGGATATACCCATCCCTAGACCCTGCCTTACAAAAGAGCAGTGGTTCATTAAATCTACTAGATATCAAGGCTTCTTGCCTCCCCTGGCTTCTGAGTCCACACCCGTTAATCCCAACCCCAGGAGAAATTAGCTTTCCTGGAAATTAAGGGTGAAAGAGCTAGGCTACAAATAATCTTTTCTCTCAGCATTTTCTCCTATTTCTCTTTGATAATTAGATGGGCCATTAGACAAGCAGCCCACAAAAGGGACCTGATGCATTTCTTGCTAAAGGCCCCATTCTCCTGAATGTCACCATCTCCACCATGGATGACACCCCACTTTTATTCTGTTCCTGAGATCTGTTTTCTCTAGGCTTCACACTTTGGATTCTCAGCTAACCTTTCAGCCTGGAGAACATTGACTGGAGACAACTGACCGGGACACCCCCTCAATGCCATGCTGTCATCCCCCACACCTCACACCTTACCTCCTGGCATGGAACCCCAAATCTTTATGACCTTTGTTAGCTCGAAGCAGTTAAGAGGAGATTGACACCCCTTTTCCCACATGCCTCTGGAGGCGATGGTTTGAGGGGGGGAAATAAGACAAGGGGACCCCACTACTCTAAAGATCTTTGGAGAAAATCTTCACCTTGCCTTAAATGAAGGACACTGCCCCAAATTTTCTTTTTTCTTAAATGAATTTAAGTCTCAACTGTTTAGGGGGGAACTGATGGGGGTTGAGTTCCCTTTAAGATTCCTTTCTAATTGCCCAACCCATAGCTGACCTTCATTCACAAATGTTGGTCAAAGGCACCCTTTGAATATCCGGGCCCAGCCCCACTATCTGCTCAGTTTCCCCCCCGCCCTCACCTGATCTGAGCTAACTGAAAAGCCCACCAAGAATTTAGGGGTACCGTCCATCATCTTCTAGGTATAAAAGAAATGAGCCGGAGTGCTCTCTTTGTAGGAGCCCTCCCAGCCAACACATGGTATCCTTCCAGCCATGTAAGGGTTCCTGCCTGCCCAGCGGCCACCTCTGGCCCTGGCATCTTTCTAACTGAGCTTTACTTCCAAACTTCTACAATAAACCTTTTATCTAGGTTTTTGGGCCTGTAAATTCATTTATAGGGGACACTGTGCCTCATGGGATTATTTTACTATCTATGCGCCGAGAAATGGGGTTCCCCCTTTCCTTTCCCTCATTATATTGATTTACAGTCACTTTCCATAGTCCTTTTTCTGGATAAAGATGGCATTTTCTGTCCAAAGTCTATTGGAATTATTTTGGATCACTGAACCACTGAGAAGAATCAAATCTTTTATAGTTGATCATCGCACATTCTTGCAGTTATTGTGCACAATGTATTCCATCAATTCATGTAAATCTTTCCACACCTTCCTATAATCAGCTTGTTCATTTTTATAGAACAATAATATTCCATTATTTTCATATTCCACAATTTATTCAGCCATTCACCAGTTGATGGGCACCTACTCATTTTCTAATTCTTTTTTTATCACAAGAAAAGCTGCTACAACATTTTTGCACATGTTGCACATGTTCCGTTTCCCTCCTTTATGATTTTCTTGGGATGCAGACCCCATAGTGGCACTGCTGGGTCAAAGGGTATGCATAACTTTATAACCTTTTGAGCATAGTTCCAGATTGCTCTCCAGAATGAATGAATGCATCATTTCACAACTGATTATTGTCCTAATTTTCTCACATCCCATCCAACATTTATCATTATCTTTTCCCGTGATCTTGGCCAATTTGAGAGGTATGAGTTGGTACCTCAGAGTTGTTTTAATTTGCATTTCTCCAATCAATAGTTATTTAGAGCATTTTTTTTATATGACTATAAAAGTCTTTAATTTCATCATCTGAAAAATTGTTCCTATCCTTTGACCATTTACCAATTGGGGAATGACTTGTATTCTTATAAATTTGACACAGTACTTTATATATTTTAGAAATGAAGCTTTTATCAAAAACACTGGCTGTAAAGATTTTTTCCTAGCTTTGTATTTTCCTTTTAATCTTGTTTCTGCTGGTTTTGCTTGTGTAAAACTTTTTAAAATTTAATATAATGAAAGGTATCCTTTTTACCTTTCATAATATTCTCTAGTTCTTCTTTGGTCATAATTCCTCCCTTCTCCAAAGATCTGATAGGTATGGTGGCTATCAAATTGTGCATATCCTTTGATCCAGCAGTGTCTCTACAGGGTTTGTATCCCAAAGAGATCTTAAAGGAGGGAAAGGGACCCATATGTGCAAAAATGTTTGCAGTAGCTTCTTTTGTAATGGCTAGAAACTGGAAATTGAATGGATTCCCATCAGTTGGAGAATGTCTGAATAAATTATGGTATTTGAATGTTATGGAATATTATTATTCTGTAAGAAATGACCAGCAGGGATTTCAGAGAGGCCTGGAGAGACTTACGTGAACTAATGCTAAATGAAATGAGTAGAACCAGGAGGTCATTATACATGGCAACAAGATTATATGATAATCAATTCTGATGGATTTGACTCTTTCCAACAATGAGATGATTGAGGCCAGTTCCAATGATCTTGTGATGAAGAGAGCCATTTACACCCAGAGAGAGGAATGTGGGAACTGAGTGGGGATCACAATATAACATTTTCACTCTTTTTGTTGTTGTTTGCTTGCATTTTGTTTTCTTCCCCCCCCCTTTTTTTTTTCTTAGATCTGACTGTTTTGGTGTGCATCAAGATAATTGCCTAAATATGTATGCATATATTGGATTTAACATACATTTTAACATGTTTAAAAAATAAAATAAAATCAGAAAAAAGATATATATTTATTAGGTCTCAGTCCTTCAGGGATTAAGCAATTAAAACAAAGAAATAAATTTTAAATTCTAGCATGATCAGTAAAGATATTTTCCCTGGCAAAGAAATACAAAATGATCAAGAGATTTGCTCACCTACATCTGTAGTGATTGGCATGGGCATGCTATACTTATTATATTGTGAGAAAGGAAGTCTTTAATTAAATCTTTGGAGAGATTTTTTTTTTTTTTAATAGCTGTGATGCCTTGAAATCTTTACCTAATTGCAGGTCTTACTATTTTCCAAAATGCATTGTCAGTGCTTCTATCACCACTAATATCTGTCACATGAAATAGAAGCCACTTGTGAGATAGGAAGGTTTTTGTGCTAGGATGTCTTTAATAGGGTTACATTTGAGTTACTAGAAGTGTTTTTCTTCCCAAACACTTTACCGAGCTTCCTTCAATTATCCCTGGGAAACAGGAATTTGGGAAATTTCTAGGCTTAAAAATAAATAACTCATTTGAATGGATCACAGGGAAATTCATTTTCCTTAGACTTTTATTTATCAGTAATGTCATCAATGCTGGGGCAATACAAAAGGAGAATCATGTCTGAATATATTTGAAAAGTTTGCTATTTTGAAAAATCTCACATGTTGAGATTATGCATGTTGAGTATTTAATGATTACTGTATGTGTAAGCAAAATGTTATAATTATTTCATATATATGCCATTCCCAATTGTCACAAACTCATATAGTTAAAAACAGAATTCTCAGGAGATGGTTGATCTGGAGGAAATCTGTTTCTTTTCTTCAAGGAAGATTTCATTAAGCATCTTTCAAGATGAATGGTTATGTATGCTGCTCAATTTAGTAAGTATTTAATGGGAATCAACTGCTATGGGACTTGTCTAGCCCTATGAGATTTGCAAAGGAATTATTGACAATGTCTCTGCCCTCCAGGAGATTACAGTCTTATTGGGAAGACATGGAATAATCATAAAATAAGTACCAAATTTCTTACTTTATCATAATCATCATCATTTTTATTGTTATTATTATTATCATTAATTTTTATTATTATTATTAGTGTAAAGTAATGTATATTCCACATGACTTTGTCTAAATGAAGCTTATTAAGAGAGATACTTCAGTAATCCTGTCCTACCTTCATCAAAGAAAAGTTTGATACTTTCCTGGAAGATATGGAGACCATAAGCCTGAATTTATTGGATAGTTTATTTCTTGTTGTGAAAAAAAAATAAATTTTAGTTTATTGATTTGAATATACCATTTCTTTAATTTCATGATTCTTTCATTTATATTTCTTCTCTCCACAATCAAGGCAAGTGTTTTTATTCTTTCAAATTTTTTATTTTTTAACTATGTAAATCATTGCTTCAATTCCAATTTATTCTCAGATACATAATAAAGATAAATCTAAGTGACATTTTTGGCCATACTACTATTGTATTTCCCCAATGATTTGTATAGAATAGTGAATCATTTTTCAACATTTTGAAATCGTATTTTTAGCAAACAAATCTATTATATTTCCTTGGTTCAAATTCTAGATTTTCCATTCCATTCGAATTGATCCAATTTTTCCATTAAAAAATAAACAAACAAACAAACAAACAAAAAACTAGCACCAGATAAATTGGATCATTCCTGTTTTTTAAAGAAAATTATCAAACAGGATAATTACTTATTTTATCAATTTTTTCAAAGTTTCCCTGCATATTTTTGCCAATTTAAAAAATTGGCATATAAAGTTTGTTGGGTTTTGTGTAAAACAGATATTTCATTAATATTCATAGATCATTTAAAGAACCAGAGGAAGGTCTCCAGAATGCTGATTAGATTCCCCCTAGAAGATTCATGGAAAGAGTGGAACAAAGTAGGGTGCAATCTGAATTGTGGACAGAGTAGCCCCACCAATGATATCACAGCTCCCCTGAAATGTTCTGTTCTTGAGTTTTTTCCTAATTCTTTGAGGTAGCTTGATAGTATTTCAGTTGGTATAAATTTGAATTGATGAATCTTGATGCTACCAATTTGTGGAAGAAGCTTCCATATAATAGAAAACATAATGAATTGGGAGTCAAGAGACCTGGATTTTAGTTCCAGCTTTGTCACCAACTTAAAACATACTAATCTCTTCAGACTGCAACTTCCTTAGTACTAAATTGAGAGCTGGACTAGGTACTGTCTACAATTCCTTCTAGCTTTAGCATGCTATGAGACTCTGAATTCATGTGATTCATTTGCAGTGAATAGAAAAGTTTGGGGAAATAAATAGAGCAAAGGGAGATGAGAGGTGCTAAAGAGTAATCCCCTGGATGTGTAGGACTGACTCTGCTAATAGGAATAATACAAATCTCAAGGAACAGAAGGAAAAGTAGGGAGCCCTTCTCATCTCCACAACCATTATCAAATACTGGCCAGAACACACTAGTAACAAGTCCAAGAACTTAGAAAACTAAATAACATGCAACTTGGTTTGCAATGGAGAATACAAAACATAGAAATGTGTTTCATGAACTTAATGAAGTGGAACAAGAGAATAAGTGGAGCAAAATGGATATTTAAATGCTTCACAAAATCACAGAATTTCAGAGCTGAAAAAGACTCTACGGGCCATCCAGTCTTAATTACAGGTGTAAAAATAATTCTCTCTCCAACATACCCTACAGATTATCATCTAGCCTTTACTTGAAGACCTCCACTGATGAGAATCCTACTGCCCAGAGGGCAACCTACTCCACTTTTTGATAGTTCTAGGTATTCTAGGTTATATATTATAAATTTATCCTTAAATCAAGCCTAAATTAACCTTTTCAGAGCTTTATCCAATACTCTCAATTATACATTCACACCTTATATCCATTAGTCCCCTCTTTTTTCCTTTCCTTTTTATAAATAGGAATGCCAGTACATTTAACTGAACAACACCAATATGAGTCTTCCCTGAGGCTTACTCTTTGTCCTTTGGCTGGTTATTTTCTTATTAATAGGGAAGTAAAAATCTTTTCTGCCTATTTGATGATAGAAGTTAACAGCTTATCTAAAACATGATTCAGCAGTCAAATACTTCAGTCATTGCTTGATTGACCCATTGAAAGTTATCAGAAACTTGTTTAGCATTTCTATTGTTTATCATGATAAACTTCTTGTGATAAAATTCACTTGATCCTGTCAATGAATGTTACAAATATAAAGATAAATCACTTGGGGTGTGTTGATTTTTCATTAACTATTCTGATTTTCTGTATTAAAGCAGAAGAAACTAGTTAAAAGAAAAAGTTTTGTCAAAGTGTTTGTGTGGCAGTTTTGGATTTGTCATCAAGAACAATTACCTATATCTGTTGTGTCCTGCTTTCTAGAGCCTCCAAGTTGGGGTGACAAAACATACCATGCTTTCTAGAGTTTCCAAGCAGGGGAAGTTAAAATGTACCATCTTAGTGGAAGAGTGATGAGGCGAGACTCCTGAGGATGGTTAAAATATGAAGGCCCTTTATTCCAAGTTCTTTCCCTTTTATAAATCCTCATACCCTTATATAACCAAAGCAACACTGCACATGCAACTAAGTATATACTGCGCATGTGGGATCACATAAATAACTTGCTATTTTATGTAGTTTGCCACCTGGTATCAATCTTCAATCTGGTATCTCTCTGCTTCAATCACAACACAGGTTGTCACCATCCCCTGACTTCTCAGAAAGGCCAAGAGCCCTTAGGGAAATGGGGAGCCAAACCAGACATTGTCAGTAGGTTCCCTCTGGGCTGAAGGGTCTTATACCTCACTCAGAGTTCCCCCAGTATGTGGCCCTCTCTCTATATATATCATATCCTCTTTTACCCTTTTCTAAAATGGTTTCTTTATCTCAATTCTTCTTTTGACATTATGATCCAAAAATGCAACACTACCTTATCTTTCATCACTTCTAAAAGCCCAGATGTATGAAAGTCTCATTCTCTCTCAAAGGCTCTCTGAAGTCTTCCTTTAAAAAAAGGGATGGGGAGAAAAGAGGGAGAAAAATTTGGAACACAAGATTTTTCAAGGGTGAATGTTAAAACTATTTTTGCATATATTTTGAAAATAAAAAAGCTATTAATAAAAATAGGTAAATAATTCCTTTAAAAAAGTTTAATGATCCTTTTCAAGTTTCTCTGATGAAGATCTCATCTCTAAAATGAATAGAGAATTGAGTCAAATTTTAAGAGCCATATGCTCAAAGGGTTATAAAATAATGCATATTTTTTGATCTAACAATATTACTATTACTAGACATGAAGCTCAAAAGACATTTTAATAAATGAAAAGGCCTAATGTGTACAAAAAGTGTTTATAGCAGCTATTTTCACATAGCTCTTCCATTAACATTACTAGCTATAGGACTAAATCCCATTCCTTTTTCTATAAAAGCACTTGGACTTAGATTACATCAGCAAAATTAACACCAACTTGGCCAAGTCTCCTTGACAAAAGAATCAAAGAAGGTGCTGTTCTCTATGAGCAAAGCATAACTAAAGTAGCTCAAAAGAGCTGTGAGAAACGCAGACCTAGAGAATCCACTACATATGTTCACATGAACTATTTATGCCCAGCCTGTGTTAGAGCATTCTGAATTTGTACTGATCTGATCAGCCACGGTTGCACCCACCATAATATAACAACCATCTCATGAATTCTTGCTGATGTCAGGATGAAATAATTTGTCAGTGTTCTGTTCAGGCTTTGGGATCTCCTTCACCATATAATCTTTCTGGTCACAATTATCATTCGGATTCCTGAACCCAGTAGCAACCATGATGAAAGATTATGATGATAAGACAGAAGAATGTATCTACTTCAGTTATTTATTTCTTAAGATTTTTATTCTTTAGAATTGCACATGCTATATTGGATTACTTGCTGTCTAGAAAAAGGGATGAGGAGAAAAGAGGGAGAAAAATTTGGAACACAAGATTTTTCAAGGGTGAATGTTAAAAACTATTTTTGCATATATTTCGAAAATAAAAAAGCTATTAATAAAAATAGGTAAATAATTCCTTTTAAAAAGTTTAATGATCTTTTTCAAGTTTCTCTGATGAAGATCTCATTTCTAAAATGAATAGAGAATTGAGTCAAATTTTAAGAGCCATATGCTCAAAGGGCTATAAAATAATGCACATTTTTTTGATCTAACAATACTACTACTAGGCATGAAGCTCAAAAGACATTTTAATAAATGAAAAGGCCATATGTGTACAAAAAGTGTTTATAGCAGCTATTTTCTCAGGGTAAAGAATTGGAAATTGAGGGAATGGTCATCAACTAGGGAATGGCTAAGTCAATTGTAGTATGTGATTATGATGAAATATTATTGTTCTATGAGAAATGATAAGTAGGATGCTCTCAAAAAACCTGGAAATCCTCCATGAACTCAAGAAAAGTGAAATTTACTATGCACAAAGTAATAGCAATGTTGTGAGATTATTTTGTTATTTTCAGCAACACAATGATCTAAGACTGCTTGAAGGACTTATGATGAAAAAATACTATTTATACTCAGAGAAAGAACTGATTAAGTCTGAATATAGATTGAACCACAATTTTTAAACTTTATTTTTTTTTTGAGGATTTTTTTGAAGAGGGGGAAATATAAGTATTCTTTTGCAATATGACTTTTATGGAAATGTGTTACATAACTTCACATGTGCCTTCTCAATGGGGCAGGGGAAGGAAGGGAGAGAATATGGAACTCAAAGTTTTAAAAACAAAAGTAAAACATTGTTTTACATGTAACTGAGTAAAAATAAAAATATTAACCAAAAGATTAATGGGATGAAAAATGCTTTCCACATCCAGGGGGAAGACAATGGAGACTGAATGCAAATCATTTCTGTTTGCTTTTTCTTTCTCATGTTTCTTCTCCTTTGTCCTGATTTTTTTTTCAAACAAATGACAAGTTGGAAATGTATTTTAAATGATTGTATGTGTATAATCTACATTGTATTGTTTGCTGTGTTGGGGAAGGGGGAGATAAGGGAGGGAGGGAAAAAAATTGGAACTCAAAATCTTATAAAAGTGAATATTGAAAATTACCTTTGCATGTAATTGGAAAAATAAAGCACTGTTGAGAAGAAAAAAGAAAGATCAATGGTTTTCTTTGCAATCCTTCCATCCCTTTCTTTGATCATCTGTCTACCTTTATCATACTTACCATTTCATAAGAAAAACAAATGCCTCTTTGTGCACCACTGACATTGTTAATCCCTCCACTTGATTCCAGTCACCTCTCTTCCTATAAAGCTCATCAATTAGTGTACTCAGTTCACATCATTGTTGCTGTCTACTATCCTTCAGGTCATTTTCTTTTCTTTTTTTTTCAGAGTTCATTATTTGATTCTTGGTTTTCTTTTATGCTGAACTCTACAGCAAAGATTTGAGAACTTCATTGTTCATGTTAATGTCATTTGAGAAAGATTTGGCTATTAATTTCATCAACATTCTCAACTCCCATACCCTAAACTTCCATTCTACCATAACTACATACATGACCAAATTCACAATCATTCAAAATTATTCCACTTTTTAAACCTTAAATTTTGAAACCTTAAACCTAATCATAATCTTCATTTTTCTCTCCATTTTAGACACCCTAAAATCCAACAAGCAATATTCTCACCCCTTTCCTGGAATTTACTTCTTCCTTATCTCTATTTTTCAGAATCCTGACTGAAGGAAAATAATGTCTCTTATATTTTTAACTAAAGAACAACAATTTCTTTCTACTTCTACAATTAAAGGAAAAGAAAAATCAAACTCTAGTAATAAATACACAATCAAAAAACTTAACTCATATTAGCTAGTCTAAATATATATATAATCTTAATGCATTTGGAATCAATGACCTTTCTCTCAGTTGGGTAATATGCTTCTTCAATGATCATCTGGAACTACAGTTGGTCATTGGCAGAAGTTTTTAAGTCTTTCAAAGTTTTCTTTAAAATGTTGTATAATTCATAGTAAATGAAGGTTATGGAATATTATTGTTCTGTAAGAAGTGACCAACAGGATGAATTCAGAAAGGTTTGGAGAGACTTACGTGAACTGATGCTAAGTGAAATGAGCAGAACCAGAAGATCACTATACACTTCAACAACAATACTGTATGAAAATATATTCTGATGGAAGTGGATATCTTCATTATAAAGCAGATCCAACTCACTTCCAGTTGATCAATGATGGACAGAAACAACTACACCCAGAGAAGGAACACTGGGAAGTGAATGTAAATTGTTAGCACTATTGTCTATCTACCCAGGTTACCTTTGGAATCTAATACTTAACGTGCACAAGAAAATTGGATTTACACACATATATTGTATCTAGATTATTCTGTAACACATGCAAAATGTATGGGATTGCCTGTCATCTATGGAAGGGAATAAAGGGAGGGAGGGGAAAATTTGGAAAAATGAATACAAGGGATAATGTTATAAAAATTATTCATGCATATATACTATCAAAAAATTATAATTATAAAATAAAAAAAATTTAAATGTTGTATAATTCTATACCTTTTTCTCCTGGTTTTGTTTATTTTATTTCTCCTAAATTTGTACAAATCTTTCCAGTTTTCTCTAAAAAAAATCTTCTTTTTTGTTATTTCTTACAACATGTTAATATATATGTTTATCATGTATATGATTGTTTATCTTTTCCCTGATTGATAGATATTCTCTTGCTCTCCAGTTCTTTGCCACTACAAAAGGCCTATTATATAAAGATATAATATATGTATATGTTTGTATATGTATAAGTATATCTATCTAAAGGCTATGTGTGTGTCTCCCCCCCCCCCCTTTTATTTTCTTTATCTCTTTGGGAATATGGATGTACTATCTGGTTATTTTTAGAGCAGAGTTTCAAATTGTTTTCCTGAATTGTTTTTAATTCACAACTGTACCACAGTATATCATTTTGCTCATTTTTCCCTCAGCTCCTTCAGCATTGTTCATTTCTTTTCTTTTTTCTTTTCTTTTTCTTTTTTTTTTCAACACTTTGCTAAACTGTTGAATATGAGGCAGAAACTCTGAGTTTCTTTAATCTGCATTTCTCTGAGTTTTAATGATTTGAACCATTCCCTTCCCTTCTCCCCATAGGAATATTTTGTTTTTAATATTCATTGCCTTGATACTTAGTACATAGTAGGCATTTAAATGCTTATTGAATTAAATTTATTTGAATTAGTAAATAGGGAATCATGAAGAAGAACTATCATATTACTTATTTAATGAAGTGCCATAGATAACTAGATTAATAGAATGCCGGATTTATGCAAAATCATAATTCTCAAGAGATAAGGAAGATTGAATACAATGATGTTTACATGCAGATTAGATGCACTCTAAGGCCCTTTCCAGTTCTATGAGTATGAGATCTCTTAGAAAGACTAAACAGCAAAAATAATTATTATTATAATATCTCATATCTCAAAAGTTCCTGAAGATTTAAGAATCACTTTTTATAACAAAAGTCCAATGATGAAGGGAAACTTTCATTATTCCCATATTATGATTAAGGAAATTGTGATTTTCATACAGGGTTCTGAGTTATTCAAGATCATACAATTAGTATTTCAGCTGATTTTGAGCCAATAGTTAACCACTTAAGTTGGATCTCTGTACTATTTTTGTCTTATTTCTTTTATTATAATTTCTTACAAATGTAATATTTCAAAAGGAGTAGGTATTCAACAAGTATTTGTTGAAATGAACTGAATTGATTTGAGACTACATTAATACTTTCACATATAAGCCTAGAATACTCTCCCTTTCTCCTCATTATGTTCTTCTTTTCTCTTGCTGTCCCTGATTAAGAATGGCAATATTCTATATTTAGAAATACTGTGTCTCCCAGTAAAGATAGGTAAATAGAGTTATTTAAAAACTCTGATGGTCAAGAATGGAATGTTTATTGACTAAGTGCTAAAAGAACTAGGTTCTTACCTCTCCTGAATTAGATTGTGAGCTCCCCAAGGATATAAACTGTCTTGCTTCTTTTTGTATTTCCAGTGCTTGTATCTGGCACATAGTAGGCATTTAATAAATGTTTATTGACTTATAAGCCATAAATAGGAATTATTTTCAACCCTGATTCTCAGGACAAAGGACATTTATAAAGCTGGTAAAAACCCATCACAATGTAGTTTATTAAATAGGTTTGGGTAGGTCAGATCACACAGACTCAGTTTACATGACTGAGTCCTCCTTACCAGCCCCATTCCCAGCCAACATATATTTCTATTGTGTTTTTTCCATTGTATGTATCCACTCCACAAACATATCCCATAGCTTACATATGTGATTTACACTCTTTATGCAATTTATAGCTATCAAGTCAACCTTATATTCCCCAGGTTAAAAAAATAGAATATCTATGTACTTCTGGGGTCTTTGAAAGTTGTATACTCATTTGTAATTTAATAGAGTTGGTCTTCTGCCTCTGGGATAGCACAATGTAATTCAGCATGTACCATTTAACACTTAATAAATGTTTCTTGAATTGCCTGACTTAGCTATTGGGAAATATTAGCATTGCATGAAAAAAAAATAAAATATGAAACCTGAAAAAAGTAAGGAATGCTATTTAAAATAATAGAAAAACAAAGATAAAACCCAGACATTGACTGATCTACCACTATATGCTAATATATCTTTCATACTTTCCCTATTTCAGCTGAATAATACAGGTAGGTCAGAATTTGCATTGGTATGAATCACTCAGATCAAGGGATACAAAGCAGGAGACACATATATTATCTGGTCAATTGTAATAGATAGAGTTCAATTGCTCTGTGGTTCATCTGTCTTTTCTCAGCCAGATTTAAGCAAAGGTGACCCTGAGAACCCGTTACAAGATCTTGTTATTTGAAAAACATTTTATTTCAGTATTTTCTTGAGACAGCCCAGAAGATTAATGTTTAAAATAAACTCAGCTGTTGAAAAATTTTGAAGATATAATCAGAAAAGTAATTCAACATGTTCCCAAAGCTCTTAACTCTAGTGATGAAATTCTAATCTTTAGTGAAACTTAGAAGAAAACAATAATGCTTCCAGGCTTTCAAAGCAGCTTGTATGTGTCTTTCAGCTAATAAATTTTGGTCAGGAAGAGCTGAATATAAATTAAATAGAGCATCAATGGAGTTAAGGGGGCATGTTTATTTTGTTTAATTTCTGGGACTATAGGCTGATAAAAATGAAAACGGTATTTAAAAAATTTCACATACATAGAATAGACAGCATTGAATTCTGGAAGAGGCACTTGACAAAGAGTTCTAGCCTGCCACTATTGATAATTAGCTATGTAATTTTGGGGAATTCTCATTTTTCTCATCTGTAAAGTGAATGAGTTGAACTGGATGATCTCAAAAGCACCTTTCAGCTCTGAAATTCTATTATTTTATAATTAGAAACTGAGATGAATATGGCCACTGAGCTCTCGGATAAAAAGGTATTAAATTTATCTGAAGATAGGGTAAAGGAGATGAAGCTTCTAACTGAACAGTCAAAAACCTAAGTGTATTGATGACTTTTCCTTCTGGAAATCAATATTACAAATATTACAACTGAGAAAGGAAAGGCATGTCTGCCCATTTCCCCCATCTATATATTAAAAGTATGGCGTGAATGAGAAGAACTATATCATAAAAGGTCACTTGTTTCCACATTTCTGGGATTGAAACACATCTATTCCAAAACTTTCTTGCTTCTCAACAGACAAAAACCTACCAGCCTTAAAAGACTTTGAGGAAATGTATTTTATTGCCTTCATCAAATGGCAGGAAGGCCCTGATTCAGTTCAGTTCAATTTAACCAATATTTATTAGGCTCATTATATTCAAGGCACTGTCCTAGGTGCTAGAGACACAATAATGCATTGGAAAATACTCCCTTTCCTCAAGGGTGATACAATAGTTTTGCAAGGTAAATAAATAAAAGGCCATTTGAGGAAGGAACAAGATTGGGGTAAAATAGAAATAACTTTATTTAAGAGGTGATGGCTGAGCTGAATTCTGAAGGAAAGGCAAGAATTCTTAGAGATGTAGATGAAAATAGATTGTAGAATTATAGTGTGGATGGTCAATCTGTTCAAAAGCTTACTAGAAAGGCATAATTAGACACTATCACTGAAATACTTATAAATTAGGCACTTCAGTGTAACATTTGAAGTTTCATATTATTATCTCCATCAGATCTTTAAACTCTAGGACCTGGAACAATTTTGGGTTCTGATAGGTAAGAAGTGTCTTATCTTTCCTGGATTTAGCCACCACCTTATTTTCTGGCCCTCCCTATACTATAACATGGTATAATTTAGCACATATCATTAATTCTTAAAAAATATTTAAAAAATATATAGCATCACTTAGCCATTGTGAAATTATTAATATTATATGAACAAAAACTAAAATATAAAACATGAAAAAGTAAAAAGTGACACAAAAATAGTAAAAACAGATAAAATGATATCGACAGATCTAGTACTGTATGTTAATACATTTTTCATGCTTTTTCCTTCTGTCCTTCACCACTGCCAGTCCCCCTTTATGTATTGTCATACCTTGTTAGAATATAAATTCCATGAGGGAAAGGACTACATTTTTTAAATTTGTATCCCCTGGTATATACTACCACACAGTGCCTGGTATATAGTAGGTACCTAATAAATACTTTGCCAATCCATCAAGTTAAAATTTGAGACATCAATAATTAGTTGATGGAACTGAGTGCCAAAAGAGGTATAGTATTGGAAACAGATATTTGTCAGACATTTGATGGAAGCTTTGAATTTGTTCCCCTGGTCCACCATTTGTTTCATTTTGGAACACTAAACTACTAGACTGCTGATATAGAACACAAATAGAACAATTTTATATAAATCCCTTTATCTCAACAAATTGCTCAAAAACTATGGACAAAACTTTCATTTTATCTTATGATAGAGGTTATATTCAAATGATTGTTTGGGAAAGTATCCTTCAAGTTATGAAGTTCACAATGTAAGTAGTATCCAAAGATTCAGTGTAACCAAAGACCTTTGTTCAATTTTAAAGAAATGATCTATACATCTAAATAGCTGGAAAATTCTGGAGAACTAAACACTTAAATCAAAAGAACATGACTACTATTCAAGAATGAGTGTATATGATAAAAGAAGTTGATAAAAAACAAATTGTTACCACACATGGAAACATTTGCCCCCATGTACAAATCATTTTTGGAATTGTGAACATTTTAAAATTTTATTTAAAAGAACAATGGCATAAAACTAGAACATATATGTTCAATGTCTGTTTTAGGTTTTATAACACCGTTACTTCTCCACCCCTCCCCCCAAAAAACTCAAACCAAAACCACTCCATTATAATGAAAAGCATATAACTGAAACCAATCAAACTAGCTATGATGCCAATTAGTTTTGTACCTTCTACTTCTCAAACCGGAGGAAGAATAAAATTGGAACATTTAAAAATAGTAGATACCTTACAGATGCACAAAAGCAAAACAAACCACATGATAGAACATTAACTAAACATTATATAGCTATATACTATTGTCATCAGTTCATGCTAGCATACATAACTGTTGTAATCTTGAATTGTACAAAGTAACTAATATTACATGTTTTACTTTTTTTTTTTTACTATTTTTTTGTTAACATCAGAATTTTAAAACAATTATATGATGCTAATTGAAAAATATAGAAAGTAAATAATATCTTCTTAATTTAGAGCCTGACATAAAGTGTGTGAATTTGACATGGTAATGATCAGTCATGGTATTCTACTCTGCATCTTCAAAGTTTCTTTGGAACAAAGATTAATCCTTATAGTACCCCATGATATAGGGAATTAGCCATTACATGTAAGGAAAGTAAGTTACAAAGGCTTCTGACTCATCTCATTTCCTGAAGAAGTTCAGTAAAAGATACCTGAGTAGAGTTCCTGCTACTAAGTAGACTGAGAAGAATTGTAATGTCAGTATTTTAAATTAATTTTTCATTTCACTATAAGGTGGTAAGAAAACAAAGGGAATTGGGTGGAATAGTTCATGGAATGCTTGCTTTGGGGTCAGGAAGACCCAAGTTCAGATTCAGCCACAGACATTTACTAACTGTGTATTCCTGGGCAAATCACTTAACTATTAGCTACTTCAGTTTTCTCATCTGTAAAATGGAGATAATGGCCAACTGCCTTAAAGGGTTGCTGTGAGAATTAAAAGAGGAAAAAAAAACATGTAAAGTGCTTCACCACCCATAAAGTGCCATATAAATACTAGCTATTATCATTATTATATTTTTATTATATTATATATTTTATGTAATTATTACTAACAAAATATATTTGTATTATGAAGACATATCCAACTTTATAGCATAGAAAAAAGTAAATAAGATTTAGAACAAGAAAGTTTTGTAACCTTATAGAAATACATGTTTTAGGTAAACTGAAGTGAAAATGTGTTTGATTTCTTGCATGTAAGACTAGTTTTAGCAGAGGCCAAACATCTCCCCTGGGAGTGATGAAGAGACTTGGAAGTCATTTTAGTTTTCAGACGCAATTGTGTTCATTTACAGGTCCCCATTCACTCTAGTAACAGATCATCGAACATTCCTGACAATATTTGGTAGTTCACAGTTCAAGACAACAGTGTGAGCTGAGTGATGGGGTTTACAATATCTACATGGTTATTATTATAAAATTGTGTATGGGCCAAGGAAAGAAAATAACACAGCAGATTATATTTCAAGGCACCCATTAGAGGATCAGCAGGAGACACCATCAGTAGCAAAGGAATTCATCAACTTCATAGGCAACCAAGCAATGTTAAAAGCTTTAACTTTACTAGAAATATAACAAGTAATAAAAGCAGACAAGACCTGAAATGGTCTAATGGACCCAGCACAAATGTGGCAGAAGATTAACAGCTCTAAATTATCAAGCGTGGAAACTTTCCCCAACATTCAATAAGCAGTTTCCTTGAAATTCAGACATTAGTATGAATAACTCAAGTCTTGGATGAACTGATTTTCCTTTGTCTGCATTGACAAAGCTTCTGTTGTCCTACTAACATTAGAACTGCATGCTAGGCCTTCCATCTTAATGCATACTCATGATATATTATGAGCATTGTCTCCATCTCCATTAAATTCATGTGGCTTTATCTCTGACTAATGGCCAGTCTTGGAACTCTTGTGATGTTGTCTCTAAGATTCTGAATAAGCAAAGAAGAAACTAGAAAGCATGCAATTGCTGAGAAATTAGCTAAATACTTTGTAATCATAGAGTAATTCATTAAACATTACTCTCAAGAGGAAAAATTAAGATTAACTTCACTGAAGGATTCCATAAATCTTGCTGGGGAGATGTTTGGTGGCAGATTCTGAATTTTGTTACTCTCATTTTCTATGCCACTCATAAGATCACAAAATTTTAAGAAGAGAAATGTGTTAGTACAATTCCCTCTTTTTGCAAATGGGGAAGTCAAGGCACAGAGAGAGATAAAAGGGTTTGGCTAGAGTAGCTGAAACAGTATTCAAACTTAAGTCTTGTAACTCAAACTTAGTTCTTTTACCTCTATTTTATACTCACTCAGCTACCTTGTGTGCCAATATTTATATCCTGTCTTTTTTGTTTAGATGTCCTGTGGATGAAGCACTGGGCTTGGAATCAGAAAGACTCATCTTGAAGAGTTTAAATTTGGCTACAGATACTTACAGCTGTAAGACCCTGGGAAGTCACTTAACCTTGTTTATCTCAATTTCCTTATCTATAAAATAGGCTAGAGAAGGAAGTGGCAAACTATTCCAGTACCCTTGCAAGAAAATTTGAAAAGGGGTCATGAAGAATCAGACATGACTGAAATGGCCCAATAACAACAATCTTGTATCTCCAACTAGACAGTAAATTCTTTAAAGGAAAAGACTCTGCCTTACCCCTATTTATATACTCAAGTCCCAGCACATGGAAAGTATTAAAATATTGAAGATAATGGATCAGATTTTTATTTAAGAAAGATGTGGCACTCAAACACATATTTAATGACCAAGTAGAGTTTAAAGGAAGGAAAATGCATTTATTAAGTACTTATTATGTAGCAGGCATTGTACTAAGTACTTTACAAATATCTTATTTGATCCTGGCAACAACCATGTGAGGTAAGTGCTATTATTGTCCCCCTATTACAAAAGATGAATGTCTTGCCCAAGATTCCACAACTAGTAAGTTCGAGACTGGTTCTTCCTTCAGGCCCCTACACTGGGCATTCACTGTGCCACTTAACTATCCACGGGTATGGGCCTTTGAAATATTTGAATCATTATCACATAGCATAAGATTCCTGCTTACCACAGTTGAACAAAACCTGTATAAAGATGAAGTTTTCTTCTAAAATGTCAATTTTGAAAATGTGATAAATTTTTTTACAATGCATTATGAACTTCCTGTTATCAAAACTGACATCAGATATTGTTATTTACATATTTTCAGGAACTGAAGAGTTTAACTTATTTCTCTTGCAGTTGACAAGAGAATGAATAACATAAGGGACATTTAGACATGTATGGAAGATAAAATTAATTCTAATGCAAAAAGTAAAATAATAAAGTTATAATGGACTTACAGTTACACATCCACAAGTGGGTCATAGACTTAAAAGAATCCTGTTTCAAATCAAATACATTTTACATACTTATGTTCATTGAACCAATAGGTAAAATAGATTTCAATATGTAATTTTTCCAGAAGAATATCCTAAAGATGCTTTGACATATAAGTTGCAAAGACGTTATGAACAACTCATGGCAAGTTTGTCAATCACTGCAGTCACAGCTTCCTTCCAGTTTCAAGATCTACTGCTGATCTCCCCTTTCCCCAAGGGAACTCAATTGCTACTTATATTCTATCCTCTCCTCCCCATTCCAGCATGCCCCAAACTTGACAACACATTTTTCAATGATTGTCGATTTTTGGCTAAAGGAAAAACATGCATAGATAACAGAAGAAAGACTCAGAAATGATGAAGATTCATCATGTTCAATTTCATTCCCCATAGAAAGAAAACTGGGATTACTGGGGAATGAGTTGGTCAAAGAAGCCACCTGTAATATATCAAGCTTATAGGCAATCACAGGTCTAAGGCCTATGTCTGCAAAGTAGATGGTGATTGAAAAAAATGTATAAATGGCTCCTGGTCAATCATGAAAATAGAAAATAACTCAGTAGAATCCATCAAAATAGGTGATGTGTGAAAATGAGAATTTTCCAACTTGGCTCACAAAGGAGAGATTTGAAATGAAAAACTCATGAATGCATGAATGAATGAATGAATGAATAAATGAGTGATGGAAATTGTTCTTGGAGGGTTGATGTCGACTCAACTTGAGCTCAGCAAAGGTCAATTGGAACAAGGTACCTGTCTCATCGATTGGCATCTGGGTGGTACAGCCAATAGTGTAGGATGGGCAGCTGAGATACTCTACATAATTTAAAGATGGGTAGAATAATTCCCAATGCCATATACTTAGGGAAAGAGTGTATTTCATAAGGAATATATCATCAGAAAACTCCACTTTCTTCAATTGTAATATTTTATACACACATATATGTATATAATATAAATAATGTATATACATATATTACTTGTTATGTGTGTACATATATATTGTCTATGTTTTATTTCTAGATTTTAAGCTCCTATCATAGATCATATTATACCATAGATTTAAAGCTGGAAAAGACCTCAAAGGCCATCAAATTCAACCTTTTCATTTTTTACATTTGAATATTGACTCACAGAGACTTTTAAGTCATTTATCAGGTCACCAAAGATCTGGTATTTTATTTGAATCTAAGTCTTCTTGACTGCAAGTCTAATATCCCATTACCACCATGTACCTCCTTAGAGAGAAATTTTTTTTTTATGCCTTTGTTTTATCTCCAGTGTTTTGTAACATGTAGATGCTTATTAGATTCCAGTTGGAATAGATCACGTTGAAAACATCAGAGACCATAGAGAGCTAGAGAGTAGAAAAGAAATGTGTATTACTATGGTATCTGGCTTCCTATTCATGAGAATATGAAAAGAATGGATTAAGGGAGGAAGAAAAGAATGGAAAAATCTATAGGTTTTCTGATGAACTCAAGATGTTATAGAAGAGAGACCAAGGCAACATAATGTTCCTATTTGAATTAAATATGTGGAAAGAGAACATTTATTTTAATACTGTAAAATGAAAATCAATTCTGATTTGAGATAAAGACAGCATGTTTTTATGTGTATGAAAAAAATTAAAGACTTTTTAAATGTTTACTTATCTATTTTGGCTTATAAAAGAGGAACAACATGAAATGAGAGCAGTTACATTAAAAATGGGAATACATATTTTAATGGGAATTTTGCAATTGGTACTATAAATCTCAACCTATGACACGTACTGTAATCTACCAACTAAGACTGAAAAACTGAGATGTAAACCAACAAGAAAAAGAACGATGGCCTTACTAAAGATTATTTTTTTGACAGATTGCAAAATATGGAATGGAAAAAGATGTATATCTTCAGATTTTCTCCTCAAGAGCATATTACATGTTATTTTAGACTTTTCATTTGCTGACACCTACGTGAAAACTTAAATACAGCATTGGAATTCTGGTAGCAGACATCACCCCAGATAGAATGCATATCACTTTTTTTTTTTTTTAACTTTTTACTTTTCTTCCTAATCTTCAATCACCATGATATGCTTTTGTGTGTGAGTGTTCAATCAGGGCTCATCAGTCTTCACTTCTGTAGGCTCTAGTTAAATACAGTGAGACTGTTTGCAATAGACCATCCATTTTTTGTACAGAGCTGTCTCCTCTCATACATAACTACCTCGGCAGGGTATTAATGCGCTATTCAGGTAACAGAGAGAACACAAGGAAACATCAGCATAATTACATAATGCCATCAGCTTCTGAAGTATACTCCCAGCTGAGTTACCCTACACAGAGAACTTTTTAATATAGCACCTAGGAGGCTCATGCAAAACTAACTTTTCTGCTGATACAAGCTATTAGAAGAGTTAAACAGAATGGAGCATTAAGCAGGAGGATGAAACTACCACTCCTCTGTTTCAATGCTGTTTTGTTCATCATCAGAAAAGTTGATATTGCAGAAGTGATGGTCAAATATCTCATTTAAAAACAGAAAAGTCCTATCAAATTAGCTGAGCACTAAAGTTTCTTAGCAGTCACTTTCAAATGTAGGGGTTGGGAGAGCTTTTTTTTTTTTTTTTTTTTTTTTTTCTTTGTGTTTTGGGGATTTTTTGAGGAGAGGAGCTATCTTTTTTTATATGTGTCTTTAATTTTTTTCTTTCTGTCTTGATTGAATCAAGTTTCCTGTCACTATTGGTGGTATGAAAATAGAACTGGAAAGGGAGTCAGAGAACCTGTCCTTTGGGTTAACCTTTGCTAGCACTGTATACTCAAAGTCATACCTTGAGCAATTATTTCAGCTCTCTGGGTCTCAAGGGGACAATTGGACAAAATGGTCTCTTTCAACTTTAATGCCAATGAGTGTTTTTTTGTTTTTTTTTTTAATCTAACTAGTAGTAAAGGAAATTTTTTCTTGTCAAGCTTTCAGGTTTTATAAGCTAATGAATGTGAGGGCTGGGCCTAAAAAATAGGAAGCCTAAACCCACAAATCCTTTCTTTTGATATTTCTGTTATATAGTTTACATTTTCAACTTAAAGAGCTATTTCCTCCCCATCTCTTTTCTTCTTTTATGTCCCCCCCCTCTCTCTTGTAGTCTTCTCTCCTCTTTCTATAAACTTCTTCTCCTGGGGGGAGGAGATAAACAATAGGTGGGTGTGGTGGCAGCAATGGATGAACCACCAACATCTTAAATTTATATAATCTGTTAAAATTTACAAAGCACTTTACCAATATCATCTCATTTTCTTCTCATAACCATTCTGGGAGGTTCAGTATTGTTATTTACATTTTAAAGACAAGGAAACTAAAGCAGACAGAGTTTAAGTAACGTGTCCAGGATCTCATTGTTAGTGTCTTAAAGTGGATTTGAATTCAGATCTTCTTACCTAAAGTCCACACTCTGTTTCTTCTTTATGTTGGTTTTTTTTTCATATAAATATTATGTTATCCTTAGTTCCATTCAAGGTAGAACCCAATTGCTATGAGATTATTGGGGCTTACAGAAGATGAGAAAGTAGCTCTACCCTGTGATTCCTAGTCTTCTATCATACTCCTGGACTCTCATTTTTTTACTCTGGATCATGAGTGAGATTATGAGCAGACCCTAAAATAAGAAGATCCCACTACTGACCACTCATTTAATTAACTCCTCTCCTTGGCAGAAGCGTGTCTTTCTTTGGTGATAGGCAATTAGGTGGCTGATTGCATAGAGTTCTGGATTTGGAGTCAGGAAGAACAAAGCTTGAATATTACCCTGATATTTAACTAGTTGTATGATCCTAGGAAAGTCACTTGACCTCTAGATCCTCAGTTTCCTCATCTGTAAAATGGGCATGATACTCATAATACCAACCCCCCCCCCAGATTATTGAGGAGATTTAATGCAATAACATACAAAAATTACTTTGAAAACTTTACAATGCAATGTAAATGCTGCTATGATTATTATTATAAGAGCTCTGAGTCTGTCTGCCTTTGTGACAGTGACAGGAAAAAATGAATCAAATATTTTGCTGCCAATTTATGCCAATTAGTTGGGAACCTCCAGTTAATATCTGCTGACATACGAAGAGCAATAATTTAGACACAAGCAGAGCAATAATTCTGTAAACTTTCTGTTTGTAAAACCTTGGAGATGAAAGAAGCTATGCAGACAAATGACTGTTTTCCAGTAGATTAAGCACTTCTAGAAATCTCTTACTCATACTATTAAACAAAACCAGGCTAAAATTACCTACAGAATTAGAAAATTCACCAAGTAGTCATAAAATCAACTGTAGTCTGTGAATTACAGCTACAGCATGCCTGCACACCACAGTAATTTGTGGAGAAATAGATAAAAAAAACTAATTGTTAATCTTCTAAGAGGAGATCTATACCTTGTAATTCATGGAGAGATATGACTCTGGGATATTTTATATTATCTAGTAATGGTGAAATGGCAAATTTCGGAGTTTGTCCGATTAATTGTAGAAACCCATAAATTACCACTAAAATCCAGTTTAAAAATAATTATTAGATGTCTGAAACTTTTTTTGAAACAGATATTACAAATATAAAACATTTGCTCTGAAAAATTATGAATTCTGTCTTTAAAAATAAGGAACAGAATATGAAACAGATTAGTGAGTTGGGCAAAGAATAACTTTTCATGAAGTTAAGTGGTTCATGTGTGCATGGTTTAACTAGACACATCTTTCCCCAAATGATGAGACTTAAATAATTTGAGGGCAAGACTTGTAGAGAGACATTTCAAAATGTGAATTATGGAGAGCTGCTTTTTTTTTTTTCTTGAGAAGTTGAAATTTATTGCCAAGGAAGAAACTCAATCACAATTAAATTAGTGAGTTACAAATAAAATAAGAAAATATTAACAAATTATGTTTTAAAGGATGATGGGTTAAATGAATGAGACAAACAGATGCCACCATGTTACTAGGGTAGCTAGTCAGTCATGTTAATCAATCAGGATTCCTTAGAGGGAAAACAAGGACTTTTGTAGAATATTGGAGGAACTTAAAAAAAAAAGAATTCTGTAAGTTGATATAATCAAAAGATTTTGGGAAATGGTACTCATATTCCCACCCTTGGTGAATGGTTTGCTTTTTGGAGAGTGCTAAGATAGTGAATTCCTAGAGATGGAGGTAGTAGATTGTATCTGATCTTGAATAGAAATTGGATAAGTATTTGATTTAAAATCTCAAGTTCAACCAAATCCTACTCTAGAAGAGGTACTGAACTGGTAATAGGCTAGGAAAATAAACAGAAACCATCTAATCATTGAAAGTTATTGTGACAAAAAAGGATCAAAACACACACTCAAAAGATGATAACAAAGTCAAAGCTCCTACATCCAAAGCCTCCAAGAAAACATAAGAATTGGGCTCAGGACATAGAAGAGCTCAAAAGGGACTTTCAAAATCAAGTAAGAGAGATAGAGGGAAAATTAGGGAAAGAATTGAGGAAGGTGCAAAAAGAAATACAAAAAGCTAATGAGGAAAATAATGCCTTAAAGAGTAAAAATGACCAATTGGGAAAGGAGGTACAAAAGCTCACTGAGGAAACTAATTCCTCAAAAATTAGAACTGAGCAAATAGAAACTAATGACTTTATGAGAAATCAAAATACTATGAAAGAAAACCAAAAAAATGAAAAAAATAAAAAAGTGAAATATCTCATTGGAAAAACAAATGACCTGGAAAATAAACCCAAGAGAGAAATTTTAAATTATTGGTCTACCTAAATGTCATGATCAGAAAAATAGCCTAGACATCATCTTTCAAGAAATTATCAAGGAAAATTGTCATGATATTCTAGAATCAGAGGGTAAAGTAAATCCATCAATCACCTCCTGAAAGAGATCTCAAAATAAAAACTCCCAGGAACATTATAGCCAAATTCCAGAATTCCCAAGTTAAGGAGAAAATATTGCAAGCATGCAGAAAGAAACACTTCAAGTATAATGGAACCACAATTAGGATAATACAAAATCTAGAAGCTTCTACATTAAAGGACCAGAAGGCTTGGAATTTGATATTCTGGAAAGCAATGGAGCTAGGATGCAACCAAGAATCACTCACCCAGCAAAACTGAATATTATCCTTCAGAGGAAAATGTGGTCATGCAATGAAACAGAAGGTTTTAATCATTCATGATGAAAATACCAGAACTGAATGGAAATTTTGATTTTCAAATACAGAACTCTAGAGAAGCATAAGGAGGTAATCAGGAAAGTGATATTATAAGGGACTTAATAAGGTGTATCTGTTTATATTCCTACATAGGAGGATAATATTTTTAACTAATTACAATGCTCTTAATAGTATGGCAGTTAGAAAGAGAATATATAGACAGAGGGTACAGGTATGAGCTTAATATGAAGGGATAATATCTTTTTTTAATGTTGAAATTAAAAGGTAAGAGAGGAATGTACTGGGAGAAAGAGAAAGGAAGAAGTGGAATGGTACAAATTATCTGCCATAAAAAAAGAGGCAAGAAAACACTGTTATAGTGGAGGGGAAGAGGAGAAGGAGGAGAGGTTGAGTAAGTGAATCCTACTCTCATGAGAACTGGCTCAAATAGGAAATAACATACATACTCAATAGAAATATAGAAATTTATTTTACCCTGCAGGAAAACAGGAGGGAAATGGGAAATGAGAAAGGGGAGGTGTTTTATAAAAGAGAGGGCACATTGGAAGAGGGAGTGATTAGTATCACAACCCTTTTGAGGAAGAACAGATTGAAAGGAGAGAGAGAATAAATGGAGGAAACTACAATTAGCAATAGGGATTGTAAAAAAAAAATTAAAGCAAATTTTTCTGATGGAATATTATTGTTTTCTGTTGAACAGGAAGATCTCAAGGAAAAAAAAACCTGGAAAGTCCTTCATGAACAAAGTGAAAAATACTGTATACAAAGCAAAAGTAATGTTCTGAGATGACCAGCTATAAATTATGTTGTTATTCTCAGTAGTACAATCATCCATAACTACTCTGAAGGACTTACAATGAAAAATTCTATCCATAGCCAGAGAAGGAACTGATCAAGTCTGAATACACATCAAAGCATTCTCTGTTTCTCTCTCTATCTCTCTATTTCTAATTTAATTTTTCTTGAGGATTTTTATTTTCATTAAGATGGGAGATCTATGTTTTCTTTCACAACTTTACTTTTATGGAAATGTTTTATTTAACTTCACATATGGATTCTTAATTGTGGGTGGGGTAAGGGAGATAAATTAGAACTCAAAAATCTTAAAAATAAATGAAAAAAATTGTTTTGAATGTAACTTGGAAAATATTAAATAAAAATATTTTTAAAAGGTTTCCTCCAGCACCATACTTGGAAACATTGACACTATGATACTCAACTTTCCTTATAATGCAACACATATCCATACATCCCTCCCAGAAAAACCAGTGCTTTGACTATAACAAATCTTCTTTTTAGTATTTTAGTATGATGTCTAGATTTGCCATAGCTTTCTTTCCAAGTATCAAGTATATATATATATATATATATATATATATATATATATATATATATATATATATATATATATATATATATATATATATATATATATATATATGATCATGATTCCATTTCTTTCTATTTGCCAGGAAACGATGGGATCAATTATCAAGATTTTAGGGGTTTTTTTGTGCTAAGCTTCAAGTCAGTTTTTACATTTTCCTCTTTCACCTTCATTAAGAGACATTAAAATTCTTCTTCACTTTCTGACATCAGAGTGGTATCATTTGCATATATGAGGTTGTTGATGTTTCTCCTAGCAACCTTAATTCTAGCTTTTGATTCATCCAACCCAGCATTTCACAGGGTATACTCTCCATTACTGTTGTTGTTTTGTTGGCCCTTCATTTTGGAAGAGGATCAATGACATCATGGTGTGATATCTTGACTCATATATGAATTGGATTTAAGTGAGGCAGAATTTGACTAAGTTATAAGCTTCACTTGCTTTTCCATAGAGTCATGAAAGTCCAGTGGCAAAATAAAAGTCAGGATGAATAGTGATGGCTTAGGATGCAATATATGACCTTGGAACTGTGCAATATTTGCTTCAGCCACCTTTATAACCTTTGGAACAAATTGTTCTCATCTGCTCATTCTGTAGGATTTGAGTCCTGTTGATTTCTCTCTATCTGCTTTAGTCTATATGCCAAGACTATATATACTACAGCTTCTTAGAGCCATGTTATTCTCAGCATATAAATTTTAATAATAAGGTAAAAATATAAAGCTGTGTCATACTCCTTTTCCAATATTAAACCAATCAATTTTTCCATGTTCAATTCTAACTGCTGCATCTTGGCTTGCAAACAAGTTCCACAGGAGACAAGTAAAATAATCTAGTGATCCCATTTCTTTGAGGACTTATCACATTTTGTTTGGTCTACATAGTCAAAGGCTTTAGTGTGGTCAATGAAGTATATATATACATACTTTTTTTTTCTGTAGGTCACTTGCTTTCTCCATAATCCATAATATGGCAATTTGGTTTCTAGTGCCTCTGCCTCTTCAAAAACCATCCTGTTCTCCTTCTCCAGTGCATCACCTTTTGTCAGGACCCTCAATTAGGATCTTTGTTCATCTTGGGTGACCCTACATAGCATAGTTCATAGTTTTATTGAACTATGCAAACTCTTCCACCATGAAAAGACAGTGATCCAGGAAAGGGTAATTAAATATAATATAATCAAATATTAATTATATCATGATCAAATATGAATAATATATATGCAAAATGAGATAATATTTTAAAAGTACTTTAATATAGTGCATATTGTAGATACTATATTGATGCTTATTCCCTTCATGCTCTTCTGCTTTTATAAATGAGGAAACAGACTCATAGAGGGTAAATGACTTGCCCATGAGCATACAGCTCATAAATGTCAGAGATTTAATTTAATTGTACTTAAATTAAGTTTTTTTACTTCAAATCTGGCATGCTATGGGAATTAAGGGAAAAGGGAGATCATTCCAATTAGGGATATCAGAGAAACCATCAATAAGAAAGTGACCTGTGATTTGAACATTCAAGGATGGATAGAATTTCCCTAATCAGAGATAGAAGATGGAGATTATACCATGGAAAAAGGTAAGGAGTTACAAAGCTATGGACCTTGTTTGGAGAAAATATGTTCCTTAATTTGCCTGAAATCTAGAGTCTGGATAAGGATGAAGAATAGAAAATCAGGATGGGGCCAACTTCTAGAGGGGCTTGAATGCTATAGGTAAATAATAGTGAATTATCAAAGATTTTTGATTAGGGACATGGGTTGATGAGAGGTAGTCTTTCTAGCTTATCAAACAGGGCATTCTTATTAAATCTGAACCTTGAAATTATAATTCCATATTCAGGGTTTCCAGAAGTTAGGCTTTTTGGATTTCATGATGACAAAGAAATATAAATCTAGTGTGCTGTTTTACTTAATAGCCTGAGATGAGATGATATAATTGGCACTGATTTCAAACTCAGAATTGATCACCATAGTATCAGAAAATCTCAAATTTGAAAGGAATCTTGTAGGCCATCTAGCCCTTCTTTGGAAGGACAAGAACAAGAATAAAAATAATCCATTTTGTAACAAATGGAATAAAAGTTTCCAGTGAAATTAATGGCTCATTTAACCATTGTCTTCCTACCATAACCTCTAGGGCAATTGTCTTTGATTTTATTCCCCTGAGATATTGGAAACATATTGACAAATTAATAAAACCATTCTGGATTGTTGCTATATTGCTGACAAATTTATTCACTTTCTTCATGAATCTATATTTGACTATAAAACTTTTTAAGGCTGTCAACTGAAAAAAATATACTATGTGCTATTACAAAATAATATTTACTTTTACAGTATTGATTAGAATTGGACTACATTTCTCATTCCTGAATCTCTCTTCCCACACAAATCTGGCTTTTATAAAATTTAAATATATGCTATAAATATGTTCTTATACTCTAATTGGCTTTTTTTAAGAAGAAATTGTTCCCATTCAAGAAGAAAAATAAAGTTGGTGAATTAGCTCAGCATTAGTATGGGGAATAATAGCTTCTGTATCTGTAACATGCTTCAGAGATAATCAGGAACAAGACAATGGAAGGTTGTCATAAGTTTAGAACCAGAATTTTAGCTAGACCTTATTGGTTTTCTATTTGGCATTATGGAATGTAGAAACTGAACTTGGTGATATTAGAATTACTATTGAAATTGCATCCCAGAGAGATTAATTGATTTGCCCAACTTCCTACAAGTAATAAATGCCAGTACTAAGATTTAAATTTAGGTCCTCCTACTCCAATACAAAATTATTTTAAGAGTAGCAATGACTTAAAATGAATGAAACATCTCTGTAAAGACATAAATGTAACAAACTCCATATTTTATACAAATATATTACATCTATATAATCTAGCAATTTAAACATAATTGCATATAACATTCCATTTTTTATTTAAATGAGATCCATGAATTCTTTGATCTAAGGAATTCCAAATGAGAAACTCCCTCTAACAATGCATATTAATTTTCTCTGAAATTCTTAGATTTCTAATTAAGTCTAGTTATTTTAGCCTTGGGCAAATGACTTACACAAAGTGACATAATACATGTCACATAAGGACCTTGAATCCAAGTCTTCATGACATTGAAGCTAGTTCTCTATTCACTCTATCACACCATCACACACATTATAACACTAAACATAGTATATTTTATATCTATATCTATATATACATACACACATACATATGTATATGTAAGTGTATGTATGCATATATACATACACTTTTTTTCCAAAGATATCTCATTTTAGAGAATAATATTCAAAGTAAGATGGTTTTCTATTCTTTTGTAGACTACCATGGGTGGATTTATAGCCAAATAAGCAAAAGTTGGCTTTAAAAGCATTATTCTCTTATGAATAGGATGTTTCTAAAAATCTTTCTTTAAGTGAAGTTATCATCACTAAATTTTATGCTCTTTCCTCAATCTTTATTCTTCTCATGTTAGGTTCTTACTAAGTACTGAGATAATGAGATATTGGGTTTTTACTAAGTGCTAAGTCGGTATTTAACAATTCTCTAGTTTCGGCCTTTCCTGGTAGTTTGACTTGTGAATTCCTAAGGAAGAGCTTGTGTGCTTGGGAGGAGCAAGCTCATTGGTTGAAGTGGTTCTTCCCAGAAGCCCTCACATTATTTCACGCCCATTCTCTGGGAGGATAAAAAGAGGCAACATTGAGCCTGGTGAGGAGTCTGGACTGGGGAAGGACAAGAGCTGGAGGAGATTCAGAACCAGGATTCAGGAAGAAGAGGAGGCTGGCTGGAGGCTCCAGAAGCCTCCCAAGAAACCTGCTCATAGAGGAAAAGATTATAAAGAAAAGAAACCTCCTCCCAGAGAAGGGTTACAACTGAGAGATGATCAGAATATTACATTCTCACACTATTTTCTTCATTTAACATTGTTGGCTGTACTTTTGTTCTCTGGGTTTTTCTCATTGCTACTCTCTCCTAGTTTTCTCTTACCTGTTTGACAAGTATTTTTTCAATTTCTTTTATCATCTGATATTATGCTCACTAACTGGCCTTTTTTCTTTAAACTTTCTCTTTTGATAATTTCATTAGCTCCCATGGATTTAACTATCATCTCTATGCCAGAATACCAGAGCTATACCATTCCATTTCTCCTCTATGTTTCAATATCATATAATCAGTTACTTATTTTGGCATTTCAAAGTGGATGTCCTGGAAATATCACCAACTCAATATGTCTAAAACTGAACTCATAATTACCCCCTCCTCAATTCTCCTTCCTTCCAAATTTCATTATTTTTATCAAAGGTATCATTATTTCTCTGGTGTCTCTTGTTCATAATCTCAATATTATCTCCAAATCATCAGTCTTCCTTACCCTTTTCATGCAATTTTGCCGTTCTTGTCATTGCTAAATTTTTTTCTTTTCTACTTTCCCAACATTTTATATCCAACCCCTTCTTACAACCCACCCAGCTGCCATTTTGGTTCAGTATTTTTAATTATGTCACATTTGCCTTATTGCAATAAGCCTAACTGATCTCCCTGCCTCAAGTTTCTTACAATTCTAGTCTATTCTACATGCTACAACTAAAATGATTTTTCTCAAACATATATCTGACTATGTCACTTCACTCCCTTATTCACTTAATCAACTCTTATGACTTTTTGCTGCCTTTGGGGTAAAATATTAATTTCTTCATTTAGTTTATAAGCCTGTTACACTCTGGTCCCCAAACAACTTCTCAGACTCATTAAACATAACTTGTTCCTCAATATTTAAACTCTTTGATCCAGTCAAATTGCCTTTTTCTCTGTTCTTCACAGAAAACACTTCATCTCTTATCTGGTGTCTTCGCCCATCTTCAATTTACCTCTACCTTTGAAAATCCTATTGAAATTTAAAGAGGGGGAAGAAAATACTGCAATAACATTGTTAAATGGGAATAATAGAATTCATGTATGTCTCATGTATGTTGCTTTCACTAGAATAGATGACAAACTACATATAACTTAAAGGGAGAAAACAAGTCACAAGAGGAAATAACTAAAAGAAGAAGCATGAACAAAATGTATAGTCTCAGATGTTTATATACCAATGCAAAAATATGGGAAATTATTTTAATATTTGGAATTATAACAGAATCACAGAATTTGAGAGTTCTAAGAAACTTTTATAGCCATCTTGTCCAACCCATACACAAAATGAATACCTTTCAGTACATAATTTATGAGTGTTTATCCAGGTTATGATTTAAAGAAAGAAAACCACCGTCTTTTGAGACATTCATTCCACTTCTAGACAGCTTGAACTGTTAGGAAGTTTTTCCCAACTGAATCATTTGCCTTTCTTCAACTTCTACCCATTATTCCTGGTTTTGCTCTCTGAGATCAGAAGCATTGAGTCTAATTCCTGTCTACATGATAGTTCTTCAAATACATGAGGCAGCTAGTATGTCTTCCAAACACCCTCCTGCTTCTGAATGTTTTTTTCTCCCAGCTAAATATTTCCAGGCCCTTTGATTGATCCTCAAAATATTGACTCAGGCTTCTTCATAATCCTGATTACCCTCCACTAGACACTCTCTAATTTATCAATATCCTTGTTCTGAGGGAGGTAAATTAATATTACCAAGATACTCCATCTATTATCAAACCAAAAGATCTACACAGGACATAGCATATTATAATAATCCCAAATTATAATGAAGACATTTAATGTCAGAATAGAAGAACAAATTCTGTATTGCTTATTCCATCACTCCATAGTCATGTAACTGTATTATGAACCACTGTAGCTTAAATTTATACCTATTAAATTAGACACATAACTTCAAACCAATATTCTAGCCTGTCAAGAACTTTTTAGAACTTCTGTCATCCTGCTCATGAGCTATACATCTTAGTTTGGTTATCAGCTATAAATTTGTTAAATGTGTG
The DNA here is from genome assembly GCF_048593235.1 of Sminthopsis crassicaudata. Taxonomy (NCBI): domain Eukaryota; kingdom Metazoa; phylum Chordata; class Mammalia; order Dasyuromorphia; family Dasyuridae; genus Sminthopsis; species Sminthopsis crassicaudata. The sequence goes on along the minus strand of NC_133619.1, from coordinate 79,261,316 downwards.
TTCTACCAAGCCAATGATAAAAATTTTGAAAGTAGATTAAGAGGGCTCACATTGGGGGATGGAGGGCAGAGTCTTGAGACATTCAATTGAAAAGTGAGTCATATTTTGCCTTTTCTTTGTAACTCCATCACTGGAGTTACCTGGAAATGTTGGTAGTTTGCTTATTTCCAATATCTCCTTGAGTTTGCTGTTCTTGGTCCCTCATTCTAGGCACTTTTGTTTTCAGCATCCATTTTCCCCTTAGCTAAACATTCTTTATATGTTCCTGGCATTATGTTGGCAGCAACAATAAATAAAGTAAAATCCGTTATTTCTGGTGCTATAATTATGTTCCTTATCTTAATTCCACCACTCAGCCCACTCTACCATGGATCTAATTTTTACAATTTCCTTAATCCTTGGCTCCCACTATCTACTCATATGTCACATGGTACAATCAAAAATGATGATTCTTTAGTTGGAAAAAAAAAGTCTTTTAAATCATGAAAATAAAAGTGAGTACTAGGTTTACTAGTTAGGGCATACTTCTATAACAATTTCTAAAATACTAGCACCAGAAAGCAACTCTAGAAATTGGATTATCTTTGAGATAAATGTTAAGTTGGCCTTCCCTGTATTTTTTTTATTCCAGAGCTAAAATATTAATATTTGAAAATGAAATGAGTGATAACAGACCTAATCAGTCTCATTGTCATCTTCCATACATATGTTAGCAGAATGAAGTCTTTACCTCTTTCTGAAAGAGCAAAGTTCATGAATATCAATGAATAGGAGATTCTTAGGATGGATAAGATTTGAGCAAAGAAAAGCCATTCATAGACAAATGTAAGGGGTTATGAAGACTTTGTAGTAAGGATATCAGATATAAGGAAAAAGAAAAAAAAAGTGATTAAACAAATTCATTATTAGTGCATGTTGTAAAAAAAAATTCTCTGTTCATCTAAATGTATACTAAATGTTGCTGAATTTTTCAAGGCAAGAATTTCTTCAAAGCTTTAACATGAAGCCAACAAAAGAATAAAAGCTAAATACATAAAATAAAATATATAAATATTAAGCATATTTATATAATATAGCAATATTATAATATATAATATATTAGATATAATAAACTCATGATAGTTGCAATAATATACAAATATAAATATGTAAAATAATAAAATAAAAACAAATAATAAATATAATATACATATAATAAAATATATAATATAAGCTATAATTTTAACATATACATAATACATAAACATATAAAATTAAATTAAATATAAAATACTAAAAATAACAGTAGTTTAGCACTGTTTCCTGATCTTTTTAATAATTTAAATTTGATATTTAAAGATATATTAGTAAATAAGTAATGTTATTAAACTGAATCATGTAGATATTAATGTTTATATGAGGGAATATAAATTTCCACTTTTTCTACATGTCTTTTTTCATTGGCAACAGAAAACTAGATGTTAGAGCCAAGGCTTGAAACCATCTTAAGGCTCCATTTCTGTTTGCTATACGATCTTAGAATCATGGTAGATTGAATTCAGATGAATCTTTAATGATCTTAAAAAATTTAAGATGCTTGAGAAAAAAAATTAAATTATAATAACATTTCGCTATGGTAGCCAATAAAATAATAGAATCACATTCATAGGGCTGCAGAGGATATTAAGAGGTGATCTAGTTCATTTTTTCTTTGTGTATACATGTTCATATATTCCATACATGCATTTATCTGATTTATACCTTCCTTTCATTCCAACCACCACCGCCCTATGCCTGGCTCTCATCACCTCATAGCCATCTTATTGCAACAACCTTCTAACTGGTATCCAAAACTCAAGTCATTCCTTGTTCCAGTTTATATGTAGCAGCTGCTGGAATAATCTTCCTCAAATGCCATTTTCATGATTTCACTCTTATGATCAAGAACCTATGGGGATCTAGTTTGCCTTTTGTGCCAGATCCAAACTCCTCAATTTAGCACTCAAAATGTTTTATTAATTGGCCTTCCTTCAACTTCATCTCTTGTGATGCCCTGACATAGTTTATCTATTATAATCAAGCATTCCTGAAACCTTGTTCTTTTCCACCTTTGTTCCATTACTACATCTCCCTCCTTCCTTTTAGCACCATCTGGAATATCTTCCTTCTCTTTGATAATACATATGCATCACTTTCTTTAAGGTTCAGCTCAAAACTTCTCCATATGAAGTCTTCCTAATAAACCCTTTCTATTCAGAGTTTCCCATAATTCTTCTATGCTTAGGAATTCCATTGATAATGTCACTTTGTAGGATTATATTTACAATTATTATCAGAGTTTAACATGTAATCATTATGTTTATTTTTATTTATGTTAATTTTGGTTCCATAAATATATTTAAGATAAGGTCATTGATGGTAGGAACCAGATTTGGCCCTTCTGTGTATTCTCTACAATACCGTACTACAATACTGGGCACAAAGTTTGCATTAAAAAACAATGATCGATTGAGTTTTCATTTTCGTCATGTTATTGCATGCATCTATTTTGTTTCCCTAGCCATATTAGACAACTTAATTCCTGATTTCCCACTAATTACTTGTATAAACTTGGGTAAGATCTCACATATAAAATCTTTTGCTTGGCTTTTAAAACTCTTCATAATCTATCCCCTTCTTATTTTTTGGTACTCCTAATTTCTTCCACAAAATCTGAAATCCAGTAGTATATAGCAATCTGTCTCAACTCCAAGCATTTTTACTGGCCATACTTCACCTCTTAGAAGGCTCTCCATCTTCATCTCCACTTCCTAGCTTTCCTGTTTTCCCAACTTCTACCAGAAGCCTTCCTCAATCCTCATGAATTTTAGGATTTTTGAGCTACTCCCAATTTATCCTGAATATATTTGTGTGTTTTCTTTCCCTTTAGATGTGAGCTTCTTTAAACTAGGAAGTTTTGTGGTTTTATTTCATTTTTGTCTTTCTTTGTATCACTGGGGCTTAGCATAGTGCCTGACACTTAATAGATGCTTGTTGATTGATTAAAACTTCTATGGGCTTCATTTTCTTAATTTATAAAATTACAAGGCTGGTCTAGATTACTCTAGGATCCCTTTTAACTTTAAAACTATGACCTAGAGCATGAATCATTACTTGTATTGTTTTTATAACAAGGAACTATTCTTAAATTACTGCCAGGGCACCTGGAACTTCTAGCATTGATCTAGTAATAAAACAAAAAAATAGTATTAGAAATATTGGAATTATGAGCACTAACATCAGTTAAGGATTCACCCACCATTTACATCTCAGATTTGAAGGAACAGAGAGACATTCATAATTATCACTTAGCTATGGATAGCATGCTCACTATTTAACTCAAGGGATGAGATACAATCCCCATTGGGTACCAGTCTTGGTCTAGTTCTGGATAAGTAAGTCACACAAATAACCATGACCAAACAATTAGTTCTTTATGGATATAGACTGATTCTGAAAGAGAGAATTAAGTCTTATGCACACTTTTGTTAATACTAACTTTATACTAAGGTAAAAGGCAGCTAGAATTTTTGATGAATGTACCAATCTAGGGGTAAGCAGACCCCTAGTATTTTTAAATGAACAAATTGATGGGGTTCTGTTGGTATCAGTGGCTGGATTCATAGATTCTAGTCAATCTAGCAATTTCTAGCTATATGCCTTTCATCTTTATTATTTTGGGGGAAGGACTAAGGTCTTATCAGCTTAGGGCAATGGTGTGGTAAAATTTCCCTTGTAGAAAAAAGTCATTGTGTTTAGGGGAGAGAAGCTTAGACTGGAAGATCAAGTTGTATATTCTAAAGCATGAATCTAGAATCTTTAACAAGTTATTTTAAACCTTGTACACCAAAGAGTAATGTGAAATGGCTCCCTGCCCAGAGAGAATTTATAGAAGAACTCAAAAAAAAATTCAAAAATCAAATGAGAGACATTGAGAAACAACTAAAGGAAAACAACAAGGTTATGAAAAAAATTAACCAATTAGAAAAGTAGGTACAGAATCTCAAAGATGAAAACAACTCTTTGAAAATTAGAATCAGGCAAGGGGAAGCCAATGAAACAATGAGAGACAAAGAAATAACAAAACAAGACAAAGAATGAAAAAATAGAACAGAATGTGAAACATCTCATAAGAAAAACAACAGATCTGGAGAATAGATCAAGAAGACAATATATAAGAATAATTTGACTATGGTAATTGTGGAAATATGTATAGAGGAATTGCACATGTTTAACATATTGGATTACTTGCCATCTTGAGGAGAAGGTAAGGGGAAAGGAGGGAAAAATTTGGAACACAGGGTTTTGCAGGAGTGAATGCTAAAACTTATCTAAGTACATGTTTTGAAAATAAAAAGCTTTAATAGAAAATAGACTGCCAGAAAGTTGTGAACCTTGAAACAATAATGCTAGAAAATTGTCCTGGAGTGATATAACATGAGGGGAAATTAGAAATAGAAAAAAAAATCCACCAATTACCACTTCAAAGAGATCCTTTGTGAAAAACACATAAGAATATTTTTGCTAAATTTCAAAAACCCCAGATCAAAGAGAAAATTTTCAAGAAACCAGAAAAAAAATTTGAATATGTTGGAGTTACAATTAGAATTGTTCAAGACTTATCAGCAGCTACAATAAAAGACCTCAGGGGTCATCAAAACCATTTGGTACTCACTAAGAAATAGAGTAGTCAATGGAATAGGCTAGATTCACAGGACTATAGTAATATAGTGTTTGACAAACCCCAAGACCCCAGCTTTTGGGATAAGAATTCACTATTTGACAAAACCTACTGGGAAAATTGGAAACTAGTATGGCAGAAACTAGGCATTGACCCACACCTAACATAGTATACCAAGATAAGGTCAAAATGGGTTCATTATCTAGACATAAAGTATGATTTTATAAACAAATTAGAAGAACATAGGATAGTTTACTTCACAGATCTGTGGAGGCAGAAGGAATTTGTGATCAAAGAAGAATTGGGGATCATTATTGATCACAAATAGATAATTTTGATTATATTAAGTTAAAAAAGTTTTTGTATAAACAAAATTAATCTAACAAGATTAGAAGGGAAGGAATAAACTGGGAAATGCAGAATGTTTTCCCCTATCAAGGATTCTAATAAAGGCCTCGTTTCTAAACTATATAGAGAATTGACTCAAATTTATAAGAATACAAGCCAATACCTGTGATCATGAAGAGAGCCATCTATATCCAGAGAGAGAGTGTGGTTCACAGTCTCATTTTTTGTTGTTGTTGTTTGCTTGCATTTTATTCTCTTTCTCATTTTTTCTAGTTTGATTTGATTTTTCTTGTGCAGCAAGATAATTGTATAAACATATATGCATATATTGGATTTAACATATTTCTACTATATTTAACATATATTGGACTACTTGCTATCTAGAGAGGGGGTGGAAGAAGGGAAGGAATTGGAACATAAGGTTTTACAAAGGTTAATGTTGAAGAATTGCCCACATATATGTTTTGAAAAATAAAAAGCTTTAATAAAGAAAAAAATTAAAAGACCACAGGTATTGGAATCATATCTAAAATAAAATATCAATATCAAAATAAATCAACAAATACTTTAATAATCAGTAACTTTAATGTAAAGGTAGTACAACTGGAGGACCATTAAATTATGTTGGATAGAACAAGGAAGGCATAGCCTTGTGACTTTATGTTTATATATCATGAATACTTGCTTTAAGAAAAGCATAAAGAGGCATTTGACATGGTAAATTTACAGAAATCTTGATAAGAGATCCATTTAAGCCCTATTATCAGGAGAGCATTTTGAGATAAAACTGGATGGACAATAGCAAATAGGGTGTGGGAATGGGGATGGCAGAGATCCATTGCCAATACAAAGTCATGAAAATGGGAAATAGAGTTTGTCATGTGTGAGTAATGGAAAAACCAGTTGGCTGGGTTACAGAATATGGGAGATGGGATATGTCATGTTTAATTAGGCTGGAAAATAAGTTAGGGTTAGGTTGAGAGGGACTTTAAAAATAAATAGAGGAATTTAAAATTTTATCCTAAGGGGCAATAGAAAACCATTGAAGATGAGTCACCTGGTCATATTTGCAGTTATGGAAAATCATTTTGGCATCAGTTCACAGAATGGATTGGATTAGTGATATGCTTGAGGGGAAAAGAACAATTAGAAGGTTGACTGGAATAATATAGAATAGAGATAATCAGGGTCTTTAACATATTTTGTATATGCCAGTTTCTCTCTCTTAAATTCAGCATTCCTTACCACTTCCAGACTACTGCAACTAATGCTGATTGGTCCTCCTGTATAATTTCTCCCCATTTAACTCATTCTTCATTCAGGTGTGAAATTGATCTTTTGAATTTAGGTCTGACTATTTTCAGGATCAAATATAAAATTTCTTGACTTTCAAACCTCTTCACAATTTGGCCCCTGCCTACCTTTCCAATAGACTTCCTTATTCTCTTCTATTTATTCTGAGATCCAGTGACATTGGACTCTCTGTGGAAGACACTCTAAATGTAAGCATTTTTACTGGCTGTCACTCATGCCTGGGACTCTCTTCCTCTTCACTGCCACTTTTGGGCTTCCCTTGATTCCTTTATATCTCAGTTAAAGTCCCATCTTATTCAAGAAGCCTTTCCTAGTCTTCTTTAATCTAACTATTTTCCCTCTGAGTATTTTACCTCCCCTTCAGTTTATATTGACTCCCTCATTTATCTATAAGCTCTTTGAGAACAGAGATTATATTTGTTTTGTGTTTTTGTTGTTGTTGTTGTTGTTGTTGTTGTTGTTTTTAATCCTTTCTTTGTATCTCTAGAGTTTAACATGAAGTCTAACATAGTGGGTAGTTAATAAATACTAGTTGTCTGATTGACTGAACTAATTTGATTTCTGTGTAAGTAGAATAAGGAATAGGAAGAGATATATGGATAGACATAAGATTTAACAAGTGTTTGGATTTTTGAAATGAAGTCAAGGGCAATTCCTAGATTATGAATTTGAGAGGCTAAAAGTTCCCAGAAATAGTGAAATTTGGAAATGGAGGGGATTTGGGAAAATAGATAGTTGAGTTTTGTTTTAAGCATATTGAATCTGATATGTCTTGGAAGCATTTAGTTTGAAATATCCTACAAGTAATAAGAAAAAAGAAAAACAAAAAAAAATCAATATAAAACAAAATGAAATAAAAGAAAATAGAACATCATCAAGTGCCTGGTAGAACATCATGGAAGATTCAAAATATATAAAAAAAAATACCAATTTAAGAAAGTATATAGATATATACATACACATATACATATGTAAATAGATACATACACAACCATAGACTCACACATATCTCCCTTTCATCCTCTCCCAAAGCAAGCTACAGTTAAGAAAAGATATATTTATGTAGATATATACATACATACACATACATAAATGTCACATACACATGTCTTTCCTATCATTGATAACTTTCATTAAATTCTACTCTATAACTTGGCTAATTATTATTTAACCTCCTTTGTCTTCTTCTTTCACCCTTGGCTTCTTCATCCACCTATCCCTCCCTCATATTTCTTTATAGATTTCAGAAGTTGCTATACCCTTCATGGCATATATGTAGTGTTGCCTATTGAACCCATTGCTGATATGATTAGGTTTTCAGAACTATAAGCCTTCCTCTTCCTTCTAATGTCTCTGTATCTATTCTTCCTTTGCATCTTATTTGTATAACACGATTGCTATTTTTTATCTTTACTCTGTCGATCTTTCTTTTGAATTCATCCTATTGTTGATATAAACTTTAAACATAAAACATATTTCCCATGTAAAAATAAAACATACGTAATTTGTCCATGTTTAAACAGTTTGCCTGTGTTGAATTCCTTAAAAGCCAATTTTGATATTGGCTCTTTTATGTTAAATTCTCTGATAAGTTAGCTTTGGTTTATAGAAAGTCCTGAAAATCTAAAAGTTTGTTGAATGTGCATTTTTCTCATTAAAAATTATAGATAATTTTGCTGGAAATGATATTTTCACCACAGGCTTAATTCCTTTGCTTGTCTGTAGATATGATTCCAATACCTGTGGTCTTTTAATTTTTTTTTAATCTGTTTCTTCAAATAAAATAAATTTGGAAAAAGGAAGTTATTTTAAAAAAATGTTCATTAAATCTATGGGAGTTGTTTCAAATTATAAATATACTATAAGAAATAGGCAGAGTAAGGGTTGAAAATTCCTAACTATGTTGAATTATAGATGACTAAAGTCCACTAAAGACAGAGAAGTTAGAAGAAGAAAGAGGCAGAAATTGAAAAGAGTAGATTAAAAGGAAAAAGGATGGAGAGAAAAGGGGAAAAAGAACCATGGTGTTTCTAGACATTGGATACTAACAGGGTGCAGTTAGAACTGATACCAAAAGGTAGAGAAAAAAAGCTGATATGAAGGTGAAATTTTCTATTATCAATCTCTTCCTACACCATTCTGAATCTTACTCCCATAGACTTCTCACCAGGAGAGCAGAATCATTTAGAGACTTCATGATATGACTATGCAATAAGAGCTTTATTTGCCTTCTATTGTTAGTCTTATAAGAGATAGTTAGTGAATATTTTAAGCTTACCTGAACTTTTTCATAATCATAAAGATGGTATATACACTAATCGGTACTTTCTTGAAAACATTGATATCCATCCTTTCATTTGCAAAAAAACAAACAAACAACAACAACAAAAAAACAATCTACTTAACATCTACTCCTATATATGTGTATTCATATATCTCTATTTACATATGCATCCATACATAATATATATATGCATATAATATATACATATAGAGTTGTGCGTATATTGTACAAGGGAGTACATTATTTTATTTATATTTATTTATATGTATATATACTTTTCCTTCTGAAAATATACTTAAGTATTAAACATATTGTTTATTTTCTCCTACTCTACAATGTCCTAATCTTGGCTTCTTTTAGGCAACTAGTTGGCATAATGGATAGACTGTGGAATTTAGGATGAGGAAAACCTGAATTCAAAGCCTGCTTATAATACTAGGCATCCTGGGCAAGTCACTTAACTTATCTTCATCCCAGTTTCCTCATCTATAAAATGGGAACAATAATACTTTCTATTTATAGGGTTTTTGTGCATATTCAAACATGTTAGCATATATAAGGCTTAAACTGCTAAATAAATTACGTACATATATGAATCTCTAGGCCTTTTCTTACTTTTAGACAGGACCCTACTATACTAATTCTAGAAAAGGAATTCTTACAACTTCCCTTGGTGAGCCATTTCAACAATTAACAATTTTTACTGTAGAAACTTTGTCCTCTTTTTTTTTTTTTTTCCAGAAGCCTTTGGGTAGTAATTTTAGTCTCTTTGCAGGGAAACATAATAAAGAAGATAGAATAGCAGACAAGAGTTACTGGACTTACAGTATAACAGTAATTGTTAAACAGTGGAGTTCACAGAAACTGCGTGGATATTTATCATTTGGAGAATGGCTGAATAAGTTAAGGTATACGAATGTAATAGAATATTGATGTTCTATAAGAAAGAATGATTTCAGAAATGCCTGGAGAGACTTACATGAACTGATGCGAAGTGAAATGAGTAAAACCAAGAGAAAATTGGTCATAGCAATAACAAAAGTATGTGATGATCAACTGTGATTACTTAGCTCTTTTCAACAATGAGGTGATTCAGGCCAGTTCCAATAGACTTGTGATAAAGAGAGCCACCTGCATCCAGAGAAAGGGCTTTGGGGACTAAATGTGCATCACGAAATGTTATTATTGTTTTTGCTTGCTTGCTTGTTTTTTTTTTTTTTCTTTTTTCCATTTTTGATCTGATTTTTCTTGTGCAGCCTGATAAATGTGGAAACATGTTTAAAAGAATTGCAGATATTTAATCTATATTGGATTACTTGTTTGGGGAAGTGGGAAGTTGGGGAAGGAGAGAGAAAAATTTGAAATATAAGGTTTTGCAGGGTGAATGTTGAAAACTATCATTACATGTATTTTGAAAAATAAAAAGCTATTATAAAAAGAGTGGAGTTCATTATAAGGCAGTTGGAATTTAAATACCATATATGATTATATAGGTGCGAAATAATAGAAAGTTAGTTCTCCTTGACAGGAAGTGGTAGTGGTGAGGGAGGTATTAGTTTCACCTATATCTCTGCTATGCATATTGGAAACTAAAGAAAGTATTATAGTGAGAATCTAGTTCATTAAAAATATTTCAGTGTCTATAATATTTATAATTATAAATAGCACACTAGATATTTTGAAGAGCTAGGTAGCTGGGTACATTGCAGAGAGCAATGGGTTAGAAAGTCAGGAATACCTGAATTTAAATCCTACCTCAGATAATAATTGTTTGATTCTGATCAAGTCACTGTTTAGTCTCAGCCTTGGTTTTCTTATCTATTAAAAGGGAATAACATTGACACCTACCTCAAAGGGTTGTTGTGAGGATCCCATTAACATAACATATGTAAAGTGTTTTGCAAATCTTAAAGTGTTACATAAATGTAAACTATTTTTAGTGTATAAATAAGGCAATTGTCAATCAGTCAACTAGCAGTTATTAAGTACTTATTAAGTAAGTCAGATACTGTCATTATGCTTCTAGAACCGTTCCTAAGAAAGTTATTTTTATGACAATTTAGGCAATTGCTTAAAAGCTTCAATCTTCAATAAGGGTATCAAATCCTCTTGTCAAATGCCTACTCCATGCTTACTAAAATGAAGTATTCATGTTTGAATTTTCTTTTGTGAATATAGGAATTTTGTCTTAATGGGGTCCCAAGAATAATTATGGGTCACATAGTATCTGTGAAATTCTTATTCATTTTAATGTCTATGAGGAGAGAAACACTTCTGTCTTGGGCCAGGATATCTCCAAATGTTCCAATGGGGTTAAGACTGATGAGTGTATATAGCAATCTAAATTCTAAATACTAACTTATATGATCTTTTAAGATACTGATGATACCTTGGGCCAACTCAATGAATCAATTCTTCAAATATTTATGAAGTGCCTTCTGTATGCCATGCACAGTACTTAGCTACTGGAGATTAAAAAAAAAAGAAAAAGAAAATAGTCCTGCACCTGAAGGAGCTAACATTTATTGGGTTGGGGAGGTAGAAAATATACACACACACACACACACACACACACACAAATATAAAATAAACACAAAGCAATTGAGAAAAGGAGGACCCTATTATATCATAGTCTTAAGAAGAGTTAATCTTTGATTTAATTTATCCTTTCATAACATAAAAAAATAAGAATTTGAAATATGATATTCTCTGTATTTTCTTTCTTTTTTTTTTTTTTAATACTATCAGGCACTGTAGGAATGCCAGACAAATAACTGATAATATAAGTTTTATTTGATAATATAGTTTTAATAGATAATTCTCTCTTAACTGTAAGAACCAATAAAGAGACTTGCAGTTATAGTATTTATAAATTATGGAAGAGTTTAATATTTTTTATAGTTTGTATTTAAAATTGTGATTTTATTGGTATAAGAATTCTCAGTGAGGAAATCTACCTACCAATGCAGAGGAATAACTGTTCTGTAATGTAGAGCCTTACTAAGTTTCCTGGTTTTCTAAAAGGTTGAGTTGCTTACAATAACAAAGCCAACTTGTGTCAGGGTAAGATTTTAACAGGACTTTTTGATACTTGAGGCTGAGGCTGAAATCAATTCTCTATCCAATAACCTTCATTTTGTCTCCCACAAATAATGCTACTTCAGATTCTGATTTTAACTGCATGAAGTACTCCCATTGTAGAAACTCCATTAGATAATGAAAATAAGCATATTACCTGAAATTTGTAATCTTAGAGATGCAATTCAGTATGCTATTTCCCTTCACAAAGTATCTTTAATGGCTATACACAGTTTATGTCCAACAGCAAAGAAAATATTCCATTATAAAAAATATTCCAATTTCTAGTAAGGAACAAGAAACATGGAAATCAGGAACATGGATCCTAGACCTTCTACATGTTACTTGATCAAGGCCAGTTGGGTTTATTGTCTTCCACCCTTGAAATCCCAGGGAGTATGAAATATTCACTTAAACATTTGCTGGGCATAGATGACTATATGTTATAGCTATATTTCTGATTTTGGTTGTTAACATAGGATAAACTGTTTTAATATATGCCATGATGATGAAGAAAGATTTAAATGCTACTTTTTAATGAACACAAACTGTAAACCCTGAATTCTTTCCAGAATTACTCATTTCAGGTCACATAAGATATTCAGTGATTAACATGAATGCTTAATTCATTAATGTGTTGCTTAATTTGTTGTTTAATCTCAATGATATCACCACCTCCCTTAGGAACCTAATCCAATTTTCTCAGAGGGTATACAGAGAATTTTGGATATAATCCATTATTTATCTTGGGGTTTGAGATGCTCTGGGAATATGTGTTGTGGGGAAGTAGTTAAGCAGGAATTTGAGAGACTGTGGAAATGAAGGAGATGATTGTAAAGGGGAGAAGGGAATCATTGATAAAAGTTGGAACACTGTAGTGGTATGCATGTATGTATACACACATATATAATTGATTACATGTAAAAGAGTATAAAATTATAAAGATTTTCCCTTTATTGATGCTCCAAGTGCTTCTCTGCATACCTAAATTTTACTTATTATTTTGTCCAAGGATAAGTTCAAATTTTCCATGATGCCTTTTCAGATCACTATAGTGGTCACATTTCCCTTCTCTGGACTCATACTCTGACTTAATTTACTTTTAACATATATACTCCCTTGTTTGCATAGTTATATAGTTAATATTATATCCTCAATGAGCTTATAGCCAAGAAAATTTTGTACTCTGTGTTTCAGGCAGGAATCTGCCAGAAACAATTTTGATTAATATGGATTATTTTAATCTAAGTATTTCTCTTGAATAAGAGAGGACCAAAGACAGGCTGATTCACTCTGTGACTTGAACAATTTTTCTCTAAACGATATTTTTGAGTTAAAATTCATAATATTCCTGAACAAAGAAAATTTTCCAATAAGATTAAGCATAGTTACAGAATTCAAAGTAAAAGTTCAGCTGACATTTTTATTTCACTAAGCAGAACAGTAGTCAATCAAATTCAATTCAATAAACATTTATAAAGTGCCCACTATAAGTCAGGTATCATGCTAAACACTGAAGATACAATTAATAAAAAGATAGACAGTCCTGCCCACAAAAGAGGCTGGAAAAGACTGGAAATCCAGGGGTACCTGGCATGGGGCATCTTGTTCCATTTTGTTTAATTTGATTGAACTCAAGCAAGGTGGAGTAAGCCATTTAACTTTCTACATAGTCTTAGAATAATTTTATATTCTTCCTTTTTGATCACTCACTTTTAGGCAGTAATTTTCATTTTTTATTTTGTTTCAGAACCTTTTGTACTCTTAAAATTATTGAAGACTCCCTCATAAGACCTTTTAGTTCATGTGGTTTAAGTCTATGGGGATTTAATCTTTTTACCTAACTTGTTCCTGATATTCAGATTCTTCACAATTCCAAGGATTCTTGATCATTTCCATATTCTTATGTCAAACCTGTTTTGTAAATAAAGCTCTTCCCTTCCCAGAAAAGCATGAATAGAAAAAAAAAAGAAAGAAAAAAGGAAACAATCTGAAGTTATTAATAATAATCTGAAATAATCTGAAGAGTAGTTTGGATTTCATGGATCTCCTGAAAGTGTCTCTCACATCACCTTTTGAGGACCATGAAGCATTGCTTTAAGTATTTGCCTTTTCAGCTATTCAAAGAGAAATTCAAGGGGACTGTGTTATCAGCAAGGTACTGACATTTGACAGAAGTGATCAAAGCTTCTTTTACTCTGATTATTACTCTGATCACTTGGTGGATAAGTAAAGGGTGGTGAAACAAGAACAATTTGATAAGAATAATTGAGAAAAATTTAGTGTTGGACAGTATTTCAGAACTGATAGTTAAAAATAAGAGCTCTCTTTCAAATTGGTCCAAGGGCTAGCATAATTATAAAAAAAGCATTCTTGATATCTGTAAAAAGGGACTATATATGTGCTTTTGGGGGCTTAGTCTACTTTCACACCTTTTAGAAGGGCTGGATTTGATACTAAGTCACTTGGAAGTTAAGATGGTTTCCAATTCTGTATAGCCTATGTCATGAAACTATCTTAGAAAGTTTTGCTTCCTTTTCTAGACCTTAGACAATACTAGTCCCATAGCAGGTTCTCAATAAACATTTAGTAAACAAATACAAGAAAAGGATGCAAAAACAAGTTAGGTGAAAAGAACTTCTCCAAAATAGTGAAATTTCAAAAGCCAAACTGAAAAGGTTTCAAAGCTATTTGCTAATATCCTGTACATGTCTTAGGCTGCTCTTGGAATACAAAGGGTTTATGGGTATACCTGACAGTAGTAGCATATCATTTTAGAGAGAACTATTTGCTATTTTTAAGTTTGTTGTTGTTGTTGTTTTGCTGATTGGGTATTTTCCAGTTATTCAGTTTTCAACTGGTGAAGAATACACACTTTGGGAATAATTACTCTAAAGGTTTTATAAAATTAGTTTCCTAAGTTAAATGTTAATGAAACCTGGGTTCAAATTGTACTTCAAATAAAGATTAGCTGCATGACTTTAGAACAAATCACTCAAGCTCTCTGGAAATTCCCTAGTACTAATCTGTGAACTCATATAGATAGCAATCTGTAATTTCCCTGGAGAACAATTCCTTTTATTGAAGAAATCGTGGTTTCTTCTCTTTCAACAGTTGTGGCACATCTTAATTCTGTCCTAACTAGAAGTGTGATCCTTGAACAAACCTTTTTGGCTAAAATCAAGGATAACGTGCTGTTATTTTTTCAAATTATCTCTTCTGGGCTTCAGTTTTCTTACTTGCAAAAAGAAGGAATTCGATTAGAGCAAGATTAAAATAATCATGAATGGATTTGGGGGGAGGTTTGTGAATTTAGGTGGAAAAAAAGTACAACTTTATTTTTATTAACTTTTGGTTAATCCTATATTTTATATTGTGAAGTTAAGCACATTATTTCAGAAGCAATCCAGAGACTTCTATGCTATGGGGTCCATGTCAACAAAAGAAAAGGGTAAGAGTCTTGACTAGATGACCTCTAAGGTCCTTGCTAACTCAAAAAAAAAAAAAATCCTATGCTAGTATTACTTATGCTGTGGTGGGCTATGACTTTGGGTTCTTAATAGGCCTTCACTTAGCTCTCAATATAGATACAGTTTCTTGATGCTCTGTGGGTCATTTAGAGTAGGAGCAGAAGCACCTGTTCAATCTCTTCACTTGAATTCTGTGCATCTTCCGTTCATGCCCTCCTTCCAAAGATGTGTATGTGTGTTGAGGGGGGTACAGCTTTGCACTCTTGTTACCATTCCCTTAAGTGTGCTTAGGATATCCGGTTTCAGTTCCCGAGGGTGTAAGCCCAGGCTCCCGTTACCAATCTCCCGGGCTGCTGCATGTCTGCCTCTCTCTGTGTGTAGGTAGCTCTCAGGTTCAGGTTACTAGACCGGTACCTCCAAGCCCGCGCCCCAGTGCAGCGTGGCGAGGCCCGCGAAGGAGCTGGGGGAAGCGCCGCGGCCCCTTTAAGAGCCGGGGTAAGGCCTGGCCCCCGGGGCTGCGGGGAGCAGGGAGTACACGGAGCACGGCGGCTGCAGTGGAAGAGAAGGAGGAGGAAGAGGAGGAGGAGGAGAAGGGACGACTTCGGGACCTGGGCCACAAAAGTTTTTTGGCTCCCTACTAACTCCAGGGCACGACCCACTCGGGCATCTGCGCGGCCCCAAAGAAGAGGGGGGCCTGTTCGGGGCCGGGCAGCCTAGGTGCCCGGCCGGGAGTTTCGGTTTCGCGGGGCGCCGGGAGGGGAGCCGTGGCCGGGACATGAGGAGGAGGAGCCGGCGGAGGCGGCGGCGAGGCGTCTCGAAGCGGCTCGGCCTGCGCTTCACCTGAGCGCGGGCCGGAGGGAAGCGAAGCTGGGCGCACCGCAGCGGAGCGCAGTGCGAGCCCAGGGGCAGCACCTCCGCGTCGCTGTCCCGCGCGCCGCAAGCCCTTCCGGCTCACACTCAGCCCCTTCTCCTGCTTAGGGGCGCGGGACTCCCCGGCCCCACGTGCCCGAGCCCCCCACGGGACGAGAGGGAGGCGGGGGAGCCGCGCGCCCTCAGGTGGGCGTGCCTCCCGGGACGGGGCAGACACACCTGTTCCAGCGCCGCCCCCCTCCTGCTCCCTATCTCCTTGACCTCCAGCCTTAACCAGGGCCCCAGGAGTCTGGGCAACCCCGCTCCCCTCCCACCCACGCCCGGCCCTCCCCACCCTCCGCTGTTGTTCTTGTTGCCGGGGTGTCCTGTACTGGTGGTGACCGCTTGGCGAGATGAAAGTGACCGTCTGTTTCGGGAGGATGGGGATTGTAGTTCCCTGCAAGGAGGGGCAGCTCCGTGTACGAGACCTCACCCAGCAGGCTCTTCAGCGCTACCTCAAAGCCAAGGAGAAGGTAAAAGGCTTTGGATGGGGGGAGTACTATTCAAGGGGTGCGTGGCCGGAGCAGGAGAGGGAGTGCCGAAAAGATGCCACTCCTACCTCCCCACACTGGCTCTCTACGTGGGGAACCCCCATACACACCTGACACCTGCCTAATGCCCTGGTGGGAGGCCAGATAACTCCCTGGAACTTAGCTCCAATATTGGGAACTCCCAGGCCTCTCGGTGCAGAGGTCACAAAAGCAACGTAATTAACCATACTCTATGCATTCAGATTATGTGATCTTTATTTAATTTTGCTTCTATGGAGAAGTCTTGCTTTTTGTGGTGTAGGAGTTTTGTGAGATTAAAAGATCTGGGGTTGACCATAATACTTTTTTTCAGGCTTCTTTTCTTTCTTCTTCCCCAAGGAAATTACTGGTATGAAGCGTTTATTTGGTCTAGGTAATAGATGTTTTTGCAAGTAGTGTTTCAACCTCTAATTAGGCTGGTTTTCAGTTAGTTGGAGAAACTCTGGTAGGAAGTGAAGTCCTTATTTAAACTATCCCATTCACTTAAAAAAAAAAAATGGTTCCAGAAATCAGTGACAAGTTAGAACTAGTATTCTATTTCTATTGTGTTAAGATGTGTTAAAGTGTGTTTGGAATCCAAAAAGGTGAGTTGAAAAATAAAACTTACCATAAAATAAAGCTCTTAAAATTGATGCAACTAATGGGGAATTGCAAATTATGATAGATGTAAGTGCAAATCTTGTCCCAGAGTCACTTAACTTCTGTTTGCTTCATGCTCTGGAAAAAGAAATGACAACCTACTTCAGGATCTGCCAAGAAAACTCTATGTATGTTATTGTGTGTCCACATAGTCAAACAGGATTGAAACAAGTCTTCAAACAGAAGAGTGAAATAGGATTGAACAGTAAACCAACTCTTAATATTTCAGGGTTTATTTATTTAGTTTTTTCCTCAGGGTACTTTTAAATAATTAAGTATTTGTTAATGATCAGAGGGATTTTGATCCTAGGAGTTAGTGTTCCAAAGACTTTTAGAATTAATTTTCTCTCACTCCTTCTTCTCCCTTTGCTTTCCTTCACCTTTTTAAAAATCAGATGGGTAAACTGAGGCACAGAACATTTAAGTCACTTGCCCACAATCTATGCTGGGTTTGAACCTGTGTTCTTTTATTCCAAATCAAAGACTTCCCATTGCATACATCTGATAAGGCAGAATACAAGCCTTTACATTCAGTGCTGTTCAACATTTATTAAACACTATGCCAAGTGCAAGGCGCTGTGCTTAGCATTGGAGCTACAAAAATGGAATAAAAAAGAAATGGTTCTCACTTTCCAGGAGATGAAGTTCTCTAAAGGGGGGAAATGCAACATAGACAGAATATAGATTAATATAACACAGGTGAAGTAAGCATAGGAGAGATGAAAATTACTCAAGGAAAATTTGAGAAAAGTTAGAACAATCTCAGTTGAGGTCAGGGAAGGAGCTGAAATTTTTTTGAAGGAAGAAAAATATTTTAAAGGGTGGGAGATTAAGAAAATGAACGTGCAGCCCAAGGCTGGAGGAAAGTTTTTGTGAGTTCAGTGGTTGTCTATTTCATAGAATAACTAAATATCCACTTTAGCTGATACAGTTGAAATAAAGGTGAAAAGGTAGACTGGAGTCAGGTTATGGAAGCTCTTACATTCTGGGTTCATGAAAGTGTATTTTATTCTATAGAAAATAGGGAATCCACGGACAATTCTTCATTGGGGGGTAATGGTCTTATTTGTGTTTTAGAAAGATTGTTTTTGGCATCTTTGTGAAAGATGAATTGGAAAATGAAGAAATAAGAACAGCTGAAAACTGATGAGGATCTCTTTGAGTATGATGACAATGAGAACAGAGTAAAGGGGACCAAAGTTGTGATGGTCAATTTTTGTATGAGTTCACCTCCATAGAGATTCTAGAACTAGAATATTGGATGACTCAGTCCTTGGAAGATAAGGTTTCTTATTTCTTTGAATGTACCCATGCTTATCTGGAATAGAAATGAAAGAACTTTTTTTATATTTTAAAGAACAAAAATAAAGTTTATGACATATCCCTAAGATAAGTTCATACATACCTTAATTTTCTGTACACTAAAAGTTCCTATAAGTATATGTTTACAAAAGTATATATACTTATATACAAAGTATTTCTTTTATAAATATATTAGACTTCAGAAGATACATTTCATGCTATTTGAAACAAAGTCATACTTTGAAGAATATTCTAGCTCTCATGAATATTAGATGTTTGTAAAATGTTTACCACTTATAGTTTGTTTCCTCCACTCTACCATGTGTGAAGTACTCTGCTAGCCATTAGGTCAAATGGATTAATTAAAACACATTATCCTCTCATGGAGCTTATATTCTACTTGGGGACATGACAAATACACAAATAACTGTGTTGGGATTCACGTGGGGCATGGGAACTTCTTTAAAAAGTATTTTTTTCCAATAATATTTTATTTTTCCAGATATGTACAAGGGAAGTTTTTACCATTCACCTTTGCAAAACATTGTATTCCAATTTTTTTTTTCCCTTCCTTCCTTCCCTCTCTCCCTCCTCCCCAAGACAACAATCAATCCGATTTAGGTTAAACATGTGTAATTCTTCTAAACCTATTTCCATATTTGTCATGCTGCACAAGAAAAATCAAACCAAAAGGGAAAAAAACACAAGAAAAAAGCAAGCAAACAACAATCAAGTGAAAATAACTGCTAAAAAAAGTATTTTGATAACTTCATTTCAATGTAATTGGTTTCCTTTGTAATCTTTCATTTTGTATCTTTAAAAAACATCATTCTGAGAAGAGATTTATAGGTTTTTGACTGCTGAAGAAGAATCTATGACCCTAAAATGGTTGAAAATCCAGTTAAGAATTAGGCTTTCAAAGAAAGCTTCATAGAGTGATGGCATTTGAATTGTGTCACAAAGGCATCTTAGAGGTAGAGAATGACATGAATGTCTAATCTAATTGACCACAATTTAAATCTTTACTGATTATAATGGATAAAATGTAACCTTTATATAGTCCTTTGCCCTTTTCAAACTTATTTGATTTATTGATTTTTTTTTGGACACACCTAAAATCTTTGCTGGGAAGGGCTTGACTTATTATCTCCATTCCACAGATGAAGAAACTGAAAGTCAGAGAGGCTAAAATATCCTTTGATACTTAGGGTCCTATAGCAAACTAGTTAGTAGCTGAGCTGGGATGAGAACAACCCTGTTTAAAAAAAAAAAAAAAAAAAAACGTTTCATTCTTATTTTTATCATATCCCATTGCCTCTCTTATCCTGACATGTTAGTCTTTACAAAGTATACTTTCTACACTGTTTTCACCATTATTCAAATTGTACATTAATGGTGAAATTTCTACTTCTACCACACAGTTAGAATTGAGATTTTTTTTTTAAACTTGGAAATCAATGATATCTGAATTCACGTGCCATCAATTTTTGAAAGTTGACTACAATTAAGTATAGTAGTGAGCTTCAATCAAATTTATCAGAGGACTATTTTGTGAGTTTTTTTTCCTTTTTGCATTCCTATTATAAATTATTTGTCTTGTACATTTATAGGCTCAGGTATGGTGCTGTCCACGACAGAATATGCTGTAACAGTGGAGCATGTGATTCACAAAAAAAAAAAAAAAAAAAAAAAAAAAAAACAAAACAAAACCCACCAATGCTTATTTTTTGTTGTTTTTTTATTAGATGATATTTTGTGATTTGCAATTTGGTTTTAAAAGGCACTTGCATTATTGGCATTATGGATTCATTGTAATTTATAATATCATAGAACACATTATAATTGCATCGATCAGTTTATTATGGTTACCTGACATTACATTTTCTCTGTATTTATATTTACATATCAGTAAGTTTGTGACATTTAAAGGTCATCTGCTTCTTATAAAACATTGGTTTTTTTTTTTTCACATTTTAAAATCCCAATTAAAAAAATAGTAACTATATTTTTCACTTCTCTTCTCCCTCCTCCACAAACCCCAAATCAAAAATCCACTCCTTTCCCAAAAGTTCCTGAACCATTAAAAATGTTAATAAATTCTCTACACCAATTGGTATTTCTGAGATTAAAAATTCCAGAGTACCTATAAAGATTTTTTCCCCATTAGTTATGTGTGAGAAACAAAAGGACATTCGTAAAGCAAGTTGGGGGAAAATAGTTTCGTTAATTTACTCTAAAAAATGAAAATTTTCAAATATCTATTTTTTTCTCACAGGATTTCTAAAGTTGCATATTGATTTCTCTTGAAAAGTAATAGCCTGTCTTTCAGATTGTGAATGCATATTAATTTCATCCATAGGAACTCTGGTTTACTTATGGGGGAAAAAGTGCATGTTTGAAATGAATTCTTAAATAAAATTAAAATGCAAATTATTGGTAGACCATCCTAATTTTTAAAAATTATTGATTAAAAGATAATTAAATATTGAATATTGGTGCCATTTTTTCCTCAATAAAAAGAGTGCCAAATAATTGCATTGCCTTGAAATGTAGCAATTTGCTAACTACATGAAGGATGGACACAATTATTTGGGCTCCTATTTTATTATGTGAGTTATATGGACCATATAAAAAGCAGTCTTGTTTCTGAGTAATACCTCAGGCTTTTTTTGTAATTTGATTTGAACTTTCCACATGAAAGCAGAATAAAATTATGTGTACGATCTTGTAGGCCATGGATAAATAGTGCTGTAAAAAGACATTTATGGAGAGAATAAGCATAGTAAATCTCTGTAGTTCAGGGGCTTAATTTAATAGACAGTCAAGTTTAAAGATTTAGGATAGGAACTGAGATTTCTAAATAGTCTGGAAACTAAATGAGGCATAAAGAAACTTTAGGATTTTGTGGGCAGTATGAGAGAGGCATCAACCACCTGCTGAGGAGAAACAAAGAAAACTGGTATTTGAGGAATGTAGGGAATAGACCCAGTCAGCAAGAGATAAGACCAGTAGTAGGTGGGGACATAGATTGATGGAAAGATCCTGTTCTAGACTTCAAAGGTAGAAGAATCTTTAATTATGGGTACTAAACTTTAGGGGTAAAATTTATGCATGCAAATCTTTGTTTCCAAATTAGTTGATTGGTGTTAAATTTGTGCTATCATTTTAACAAAGGGTCCCACAAAGGCATTAAAGTAAAAAGAGAAAGGAAAGCCTGGGAAGAGAAATGTATGGCTTACATAGATAGCCTATTGATTTATGAGTTTATTCTTTTGCTCAGATGGTACTATGTGGATAGTATATGAAACCATTTGAAGTAGTTGGCACAGTACTTTAATGGTTAAGGATATTACTACCTTGGTTGGAGTAGCTATTATTAAATACATGTTCCATTTTGTAGATAGAGGAATAGGAAAGGAAATAAACATTTACATAACATCAGATATGCAGTAGACACTTTGCTAAACACTTGTTAGAAATAGCTCATCTGATCTTCACAATAACCTGTGAGATAGGTGCTATTATTATTTTCATTTTATAATTGAGGAACTGAGGCAGAGGTTAAGTGACTTGCTTGGGGTCACACAGAGCTAATAAGTGTCAGAGGTCACATTTGAATTCAGGTCTTCTTGATTCCAGTCCTAGAAGCAATGAAAGACAAGTGAAATGATTGTAAGAGTGAAAGGAAGGTGTAGGATGCATTATAGACCAGTAAAATGAACTAAATATGGCTAGGTTAGGTGGACAGGTATGGGAAGAGTAAAAGCTCACAGAAAAGGAGAGAGAAATCTGTTGAGGAAAGTATAATGTTTTAAGTAAATGAGAGAGTAACATAAAGTTAATTTTATAAGCTAATGGGCACAGTGATATAGAAAAAGGTCAGTTACCAGATTGCCTTCAAGTATATAAAAAAACATTTTTAACACTTCTCAGAAACTTGTCAAACCTTTTGTTATAGGATCTGTTTAATCTATTTAATAATCCATCTGCTTTACTAGTTGATATTAACTTTCTACGTGAGAATGGGATTAAAAACAGAACTCTGGATTCATAGTAAGATCAATATCTTAGAAAAGTTATTGATGTAACAAATGAGACTCCTATTTATTTAAAGATAATGTTGTCTGAGAAGTGCTTGGAAGGTAATTGATTCTTCTGTTTAATTTTTCATGTTTGTACCATTTTCTCTCCACCTTTATTATATTTTTGTGAATCACTCATAGTGTTTTATGCATAGTGAATACTCAATTTTTTTAGGTTGATTAGATATGATTGGATATACTTGAGCTTTTTTGAATTTCCTAGAAAAATAGCATACAGTTAGTAACTGAAGATAAAACAGTAATGACTCAGCATCACTCAGTAGGGCATGTGAGCTAGTTTGGCTTATTAGTAGTGATGTTGGATTTTTGCTGACCATTCACAAACTGTAGCCTAACCAATCTTCTGACTAGGGGTGCATATTTAGGAAACTGACTGAATAGGATTGGGATGACAAGAATATTCAATATTAAAAAAAATAGCGGACTCCATTTGGAAAATCTTGGTCCCATTGGCACTTTGTCCCCTGTTTTAGTTAAGCAGTCATTGATTCATGGTGGAATCTGTGATTGTGACTCCCATAACTATTTTTAAAGGAATTAAGTTGGGGGAGAGTTTTTCATTATTTAATGTAGTTCTTACTTTCACATTCTTGTTGACTTTGTCTTTTGCCCTGATTCATTAAAGACTTTGTTGACACAAAGGGATCTTTGTTTACTTTAACCTCTGGGAACTCCCAGGAAGAGAAAATCATCTAAGACTGAATAACCTGATGTTGAGTCAGGATGTTTGTTGAAGGAGCCTGGGTCTGCCAAAGACAGGTTCTTTGCTTTAGTCTACCAAATTCTGGGATTCATCCTAGCATGGAAGAGAGAGTAGTTAAGGAATAGAGCAGAATATGAAGTTTGACAGATCTTTACAATATGACTTTGAATTATCGCAAATTTCTTAGACTTCTGACAAGACCATGTTAAAAACAAAAGTTAAAAAAGAAATTTTAAACTACATTTTAGTTATTGTTGAATTTGTTCTTTTTGGGCTTTCTTTGCTAGTGCTTTTTTCTGTTTGAAAAATCAAGAATTTGTTCTTTTTTCTTGTTTTACAATAAAGTCATACATCGATATTGCCTAAAAGTCACATGTAATGGAGAGAAAATAACAGTACTCAAGTGTCTGTATATATATTTTCATACCTGCATGATGGATTTTTTTTTTGATTTATTTTGTATCCTGCAACTTTTTTTATTTAATTTTAATTTTATTTTATAATTATAACTTTTTTTTTGACAGTACATATGCATGGGTAATTTTTTACAACATTATCCCTTGTACTTACTTCTGTTCAGATTTTTTCCCTTCCTCCCCCAACAACCCCTCCCCCAGATGGCAGGCAGTCTTATACATGTTAAATATATTACAATATATTCTAGATACAATATATGTGTGTAAAACCGAATTTCTTGTTGCACAGGAAGAATTGGATTCAGAAGGTAAAAATAACAGTTTACACTCATTTCCCAGTGTTCCTTTTTTGGATGTAGCTGATTCTGTCCATTGCATAATGGATTTTTGACTTTGTATAGTGCCTATCATGAAATTGGCCTTAGCCTTGATGCTTGGACTTAAAAGTCTTAAGCTTTCAGTTGTAATTCTAACCTTAATCTTTACAAGTTAAGTTACCACAACCAAAAGCCTCTCAAAAAAAGTCATCTATTATGAGATAACTAATAAAAGCATGATAAACACTTTAATTTCCCCCTTATATTTCCATATTTTGTTATGTTAAAGGTTTTTATTTCTTCTAGAATGAAGCTAATTTGGATTGGCATTCACATAATTTAAAGTTTTAAATAGCATATTAACCAAAAAAAAGAGACATACTGATTTTCTTTGATCTTTATCACTTATTTTATGAGGTAAACACTAATGGACAAAAATATAGGTATGTTGACTTCTTTAAGAAAATGAAGAGATCTTAATATAGAGAGGCAGGTTGTGGGATGGGAAGATTTCAGTCTGGAAATCAGAAGATTCTGTAATTTTGGGTGTTCTGGGATTCAGTTTTCTCAACCATTAGACTAGATCAAGGATTCTTATTATGGTAGTGTAGTGAAACCTTTCCTTATCAGAAAAATGTTTTTAAATGCATAAAGCTAAATATTCAGGATCATAAAGTAAATCATTTATACTTAAATACAGTTATCAAAACAGTTAAGAAAATAAGTCATGAATTATAGGATAATCCGTGGACTAGATCTTTAAAGTTCTTTCTGAGTGAAGTAAACAAATATCTATTAAGTTAATGCTGTATGCTTGGGAAAGCCTTTTTGCAGAAAATGGGACATGAACTATGAAGAAGCCAGAGAAACTAAGAAGATATTATATATTGTAAAACAAAAAGAAGAAACAGAGTTGAGTGTTGCTTTCCATTGTAGTAATGACCATTTCCCTATTTTTGTTGCTGTGAGTGTTAGAAATTTAAATCAGAGATGTATCTTCATTTTTTGTAATAATTGTCTTTTTTTTTAAAGTATTTATTTTTTTACAAAAATTTTATGCATAGGTAATTTTTCAGCATTGACAGTTGCAAAACCTTTTGTTCCATTTTTTCCCTTCCTTCCCCCTACCCCTTCCCCCAGATGGCAGGTTGATCAATACATGTTAAATATGTTAAAGTATAAGTTAAATACAATATATATATATATATATATATATATATATATAAACATGTCCAAACAGTTATTTTGCTGTACAAAAAGAATTGGACTTTGAAACAGTGTACAATTAACCTGTGAAGGAAATCAAAAATGTAGGCAGACAAAAATAGAGGGACTGAAAATTCTATGTAGTGGTTCATAGTCAACTCCCAGAGTTCTTTCCTTGAGTGTAATGGGTACAATTCATTACTCTCTATTGGAACTGATTTGGTTCATCTCATTGTTGAAGAGGGCCATGTCCATCAGAATTGATCATCCTATAGTATTGTTGTTGAAGTATATAATAATCTCCTGGTCCTGCTCATTTCACTCAGCATCAGTTCATGTAAGTCTCTCCAGGCCTTTCTGAAATCATCCTGTTGGTCATTTCTTACAGAATAATAATATTCCATAATATTCATATACCACAATTTATTCAGCCATTCTTCAATTGATGGGCTTCCACTACAAAGAGGGCTGCCACAAACATTCTTGCACATACAGGTCCCTTTTCCTTCTTTAAAATCTCTTTGGGATATAAGCCCAGTAATAACGCTGCTAGGTCAAAGGCTATGCACAGTTTGATAACTCTTTGAGCATAGTTCTAAATAACTCTCCAGAATGGCTGGATGTGTAATAATTGTCTTATAGAATTTTTTTAGAGTTCTTGTCCAAGAATTTTTTTTGCAATGAATATCTTAAAAAGTTTAAGAAGAGCTTCAAACCATATTTTAAAAGTCTGGGTTTCAAGAATTGAAAAGGAAATTTCTGATTCATTTCTGCCTAATAGATAATACCTAATCACACCTAATTTATGTTTTATAATTATGATTATTCTTTAGTTTCCTGAAAGTAGGATGTAACACCTTTTTATTATGTATTTTCTCACTTTAATGCAATTATTAGACTAACATCATCTTCTATCTAATTCTCTTTTAATATTGAAGCTTCGTAATCAGAGGCCTTTTCAGTACTTGATACTTAGAATACATTTACTCTTTAGCACTAACTTTAAGATTTGGGAGCTTGACTAAGTTATTGGCTATTTGAGATTTAATATTAAGCAATCTGGCTTTTCAAAAGCAAAACTTTGTAATAGTTTTTGTCTAAGGTGGATCTCTTGAAGAAACATGAGATATATGAAATTTATTGCATGATTCAAGCAACTTTTCCCATTCATTTTCCTTAATAATGCTGTATAAAACAAAGGATTTGGGTAAGTCATTTTAATTCTTTGATCCTTAATTTCCTTATCTGTAAAATATGCATATTTGTACTTCTCTTTACCTATTTCACATGGTTTTGCTGAGGAAAGTGTTTTCTAAACTAAGAAATGCTTAGTATAAATGGGAAAGATTTTTCCTTTACTAAAAGCACATTTTATTTTTGAGAGGTAATGCATTCATTAAAAAAAATAAAATTTGTAGTTCCATTAAAATTTGCTGTTTTTAAACATTTGCCTTTAAGCTTATAGGATTAAGGGTATAATATAGATTGTATACAAATTTGGCAGTTTTGAGTATGGAATACCAATTATCTTTCTTGAGCAGGAGAGATGAGAGTTTCATCTTGAGACTTAATAAAGGTCAAAAATTGGCCCAGGAGTAAGTTGACTTAGAAGTTCTTGCAACTTTATAAATATTTGGAAAAATTGAAAGCCTGACTTATTAGTCATTCTGTGAAGATAGATTTTTCTTTGTCGTAACATGAATTTGTATTGAGAACTTTTAATATTGGGTTCTGGGTCACTTCCTTTTTTTGGGACTGACAGAAGCAGACAAATGGATAAACACTCCTAGTCTTTGTATTTATAGATACCTATGGATTCTGAAAATTATAGCTTGACAAAGATATTTGATCTAAAACAGCCCTCCATAGATCTTAACAAAAATGCATCAAAATGCTCATGACTCTGGTTTAGAGTTAATTCAGTTCAAGGTTGATTTCATATTGTGTAAATTCAGTTTGGTTTACATTTTAAACTTTATACTTTTTTTGTTCTAGGTTATTCATGGGTGACATCTCATTGAAAAAAAAATGACCTTCTTATTTCAACTGCAGTGTTGTGAGTGTTTAGTATTTTTCTGTCTTACCATGACTTTTAGAACTTTTGCAGTAAAGATGTGTGGGAGAAGCTTGTTCATTTCTTTTTGTACTTCTCACAGTGACTGTTCCAAGTCTTTCCCAATTTGTTCAATCCTTTAATCCCTCAGCTCTCAGCAGATGAGAAATAGAGACTGTTTAGCATAAGTTTCACCAACTTTTCTCTTTGCTTCAGAATGTAATTATATCTACAGCTTTTCCTCTTCTCTGTTGTTGGGGCTTTTTATTCTAAGAAACTAAAATTTGAGAAGTGGTGTGAGTGAAATCCAAAAATTATGGGTAAAATTGGAAAGGTGAACACTGTTTGCTCATCAGCATCTGGGATGTTGGTAAGAGTAAGATAAGTTAAAGATGCCAAACCTGCTTCACAAATTTATTGCCTCTAATACTCTGTGTAAAAAATCAGAAGATATAAATTGATTCAAAAATGGCTTTATTTAGGTAAATCTATGAATAATAGCAGCATACATGACTTAAGGACAGTCTGAACTATACTTAATCTTTAAGGTTAAAATCAATGTGGATTGTCACATGAAATGTTTCCATTGGAATGTTTCCTAGGTTCTCTTTTGGAAACAAGGGAAGAATGGAGTTTGGGATCTGATCTAATATGGTAACTTAAAATTTCATTTCTTGATCAATCTACCAGTTAGATTAGAGTAAATGATTCATATGGAGAGATAATGGAAGATATAGTAGAAGTCAGAGTGTAGTAAGGATCTTGAATGTTAGGAAGAGGAATTTTAATTTTCTTCTACAGGCAGTAAAGTTTCAGTAAAAAAATGACATGAAGAAAATCATATTTTAGAAAGAAAAATTCTTGTGTTTGTGCTAAGAGTGAGTCCTGAATTTTCAATCAGGACCTAGATTTTCTTACTAGCTATGTGACTGAGCAAATCACTTATCTTCTAAGGGTTCAGCTAATTAAGTCTTTAGTAGGGTTCCTTGTTATGATCCTAATCTGTTAAGTGTGTTAAAAATTGATTAGAAATGAGTCCAGAGATAGGGAGATCAATTAGAACTATGCAATGAGAAGGATGGTGGAAAGAACATCGACTCTAAAGCCAGGAGACCCTGTATTCAAATAATTCTTCCAATGTCTTTGCTTATTATCTTATTTATCTTACTACACATGACTTTGGCCAAATTATTTAATTGTTCTGGGCCTCAACTTCCCCAATTATATGAGAGTCTGTGAGGGTATTTCTACCCCCAGTTCTGTGCAGCTAATATAGTGCTATTGGTAGTTTCTCTCATTTTTCTTCTTTCCTTCTTCTTCCTCTTTCTCTTCCTTTTCTCTCATTCTCTCTCTTCTCCCTCACCCCTCTGTATATGTATGTGTGTGTGTGTATACACACATATACATTTAAATCTCTTTATTTCCACTATAAAATTCACTAATCCAACTTATTGGTGACATTAAAGTGGCATAAAGAAAGCCATTTGGAATTATGGAATATCAGTGTGGTATATATAATGGAAAGAGTAATTGATTAGCCGTTAGACAGCCTGGGATCTCTGCCTATAATAAGCTGTGTGATCTTGGATTAAGTAATTTAGTCTTTCAGGGCCTCAATTTCCTCATCTGTAAAGTGAGCACGTTGGACTAGTTTACCACTTTAATGTACTTTCAAGATCTAAAAAGAAGCATTGCTCTCATTCCATGATTTATTACATTGGAGCATACAGACATATACATATATGCACATGTATATTTTTGTGTCTTTGTATATATCTATTTCTGTATGTACTTACATATATGAATACATACAAATAAAAAAACAAATTTCCAGATATGTAATCTAGTGTGTATGCATTGTAAAATTATATAAAGGTATGTATAATGTAGTCTACTTAAATATAGTTATGCATGTATATATAAATATACATACATACATGTTAATGTATAAATATATGTGCAATATAAACACACTATGTATGTAAAACTAATTTTTAACAGAAATCTTTTTTGTCTACTGTGATTAATAGATAACTGATTTGTAGTTAGCAGTTTGCACATCTATGCAAACAATATGTATTTTTAAAAGATTATTTGTTCAAAACTTTTTCTTCATAAATATTCACATATTTTCTCCCTATTAGATTGTCAATTTCTTGATAACAAAGAATAATTCTTCTTTTATGTCTCCATAATCTTGTATAATATTATGCATACAATAGGCATTTAATAAATATTAGACTGATTATCATAGATTATGAATTAGTGTAGATTTGTACAGATTCTTATTTCATATTGTTCATTTTCACATGTTATACATTCCAGTCAAATTGGCTTGCTAGCTATTTGCTGTACTCAGCAGTCCAACTTCTACCTGCAAGCCTTTCCCATTTCCCAATTCTCAGGAACTAAACCTCCTCCTTTCTGTCTTATAGACTCCCAAATGATTTTTAAGTATCTCAGGTGATGCTGCTTACACGAGAGAAGCCTTTCTTAATCCCTCTGAGTTGGAAATACTTTGGACTATTTTGTAATTGCTTATCTATTTACTATAGTATAATATATGAGTATCCTGAGGTCAGGGTATCTTTTTTTCCCTTTCTTTTTATTTTCCCTGACTCAATGAATACTGTGAATATTAGGTAGTTAAATAAATGTTTGTTTAAGTTAATTGATTTAATTATTAGGTTGGACAAAGTGAAGACTTGAAGAGGCTTCTTGGAGCACATTCTTACATTAAAATCTTTTGACTCCATTAGAGAGTTTAAGTAGAGAGCTCAGCCATGAGAGAAGTGTTGAAAAATGTCCTGTTTAAGGTCCAAATCAGAGAAGGACTTTCTGTTGATGATAAGCTTCTCCCAAGGGTTTCTATTGCATTTCAAAATAACTTCATGGAACCCCAGAATACTTAAAAGTCTCATTTAAGAAATCTACAGCAATATGAAATAGATACATCTGATTACCCACAATATAAAAACAAAAAAAATTTTCAAAAAGAATAGTTCCTTAATTATGATATTCACCTGAAATGACAGGCCACCATTTCATTCTATCAGCATGTACATCTTGCTCATGTGGTATAGCTGGGAGCAACAAACAGGGCTTGAAATGAAAAGAGATTGGACCCAGTTGTATTTAGGAAATAGCATAGCACATTTAGAGATGTTCAACAAAAGATGCTTAGGAACATGGTATGTTTTGTTTGTGGAATAGCATTACATGACTGTATGGGCTTGGGCAAATCATTTTACTATCTAGACCTCAGTTTCCTTATCTGTAAAATGAGGACTAGATGACATATTGGGAATTTACAAAAGATTGATATGTAGGATTAGAAGAAGCAATGTGGTCAGATAGAGAGCTTGAGAGGAAAAATAGACAGCCTAACTGCTATATTAAGAGTCTGCTACCAAAGAAATAAAAGAAAATATTTCAGTGCATTAGGTATATTCTTTTTGGGAGAATTTGTGGGAAAATAGGTATCTGAATCACATAGGGTTGAGACAACAGGAAGGGATTAAGACCTGGAGCAGTGGAGAAAGTATCACACACTAATGAAATCATAGAGCAACCCAAACAGAATAATTCAATAACATTTATTGCTCATTTTTGTATTTGGATGGGCCCTAGTCATAATGAATGTTACATCTTTATTTCTGTGGTTGAAAAGTCTGTGAAGTATCTTTTCTGTTTAGCATATGTTTTGTTTGCTTCATTTTTAAGTGCACCAGTAGTTTCATTTGTATTTTTTTTCCATTTCCTTTAGTTAAAATATAGATTCTTAACCTCGAATCTGTGAAGTTAAGAACAATATTTTGATAACTATCTCAATATACTTGATTTCCTTTGTTATTTATGTCCTTTGTTTTATGCATTTAAAAGAGATGTCCATGACCTTTATCAGACTGGTATGGGGAGGGGGGAGGAGGGAAGAAGGATCAATGTTGCAAAGCATGTTAAGAATCCCAAACAGCCTGCCTAATGGTCATGTGGTTCCTCTTTTGTTGTTATTCAGTCAGTTGCATACAACTTTTTGTGATACCATTTGGGGTTTTCTTGGCAAAGATACTGGAGTGATTTGCTATTCCCTTCTCCAGATCATTTTATATATGAAGAAACTGAGGCAAAGAGGGTTAAGCAATTTGTCCAGGCTCTTACAGCTAGTGTCTACTCTACCTTCCTGCACATGGTACCTTAAGATACATACTCCATCCATTGTTCTACTTAGTTGCCTAAGAAGGTGCCCTAAGGTGGTATAATCATGATTGTGGGGCTGCAATGAAAGGTTAAAGTTTGACCCAAAATATATCCCATTTAAGAAACCAGGGAACTATGTAATGTGTTTTGTAAAGACTTCTATCCCCAAAATAGTACTTGAAGAGTTAAGTTTTGTACATCTGGAAAATTCAGGTCTGGGAAACAGTGCATTTGTATCTAATCTATGCGTTTTACTGAGCCCAAGTAAAATTCTGTCCTAACTATTGATTGACCTCTATTTCTTGGGAACACAATGTTTTTTGGGCTCTTTGTCCTCTTGAAATGAAAATTAAAATAGTTTAAAAGATTTCAGAATGTGGGGAAGCTGAGTAGGTGAGGTTTTGTTGTAGTGGCTAATTATCATTCATGGGTAACCCCTAATCCCACCTTTCCATTTATATATTTATTTTTAACATTTTGATTTTTTTTTGTTTAGTATAAAAACCTTTGTACAGAATCTTTGCAAAACACATAATCCTTTAGGTAATAGCTAAATCCCTTTTCCTCATAATCCAGGTATTCATCTTTGCACATGAAAAGAATGCAAAACAATTTAGAAATGTTTTAAAAATTATTTTCTTATCCATTAATGAATAGATGTTTCTCTTTATAAGCTATTCACTCTCTGATGGGGATGCCTTCATTTTTTCCAATGAGAAAAGACAATTCATTTGGTGGAATTTTTTGGTTCCTCACAGTTGCAACCATTAGCTTTGTTTAGCATTTTCACAGGAACTCTTCACTTTGAATTGATTGCTAATATACTTGTGTGTTTAGTAATCTGCAGTTACATTTAAACATCTATGGGTCTATTCCTGGGAACACTAGGAAACCCAGTGTTTGTCTCATCTCTGACAAGTACAGATTGTGTGTAAGTCATTTAACTTCTCAGTGCCCTGGACAATTCTCTGATGCTTTAAGTTGCAGAATAAATCCTGATTTGCCTTGGTGGGCGAAGCTTCATTCATGAAAAAGTTTCATATACTGATGGATCACATCCTAGCTCCATTTTTTATCCATATGAATATTATATTTGTTCAGGTATGTCCAATTCTTTGTGATCTATATAGGTTTTCTTGAAAGACATCCTGAAAGTGATTTGTCATTTCCTTCTCCAGTGCATTAAGGTAAACAGAGGTTAAGTGTCTCTTGCTCAGGATCATACAATTTATGAGTGTCTTAGATTTGACTGGAACTCAGATCTTCTTGTCTCCAAACCTAGTCCTTTCTCCATTGAGATGTTGTTTCATTGCTAAATGTATGGATAAGAAATGGAATCATATTGGTCTCTTGTTTATTACAGTTTAGATTAATAATTTAATTCACATATTTTTTATTTGAGGTTAAAACACTAATTTGATAATGGTATTAAATGTGTTTAAAAGAATCTTAAAATGATAAAAATTTATAATGATAAAATTTGATAATTTGATAATGGTATTAAATGTGTTTAAAAGAATCTTAAAATGGCATTTAAACAATCCAACTTCAAATATTTGTGAAAATCTGGGTTATCACAAATGATCTTAAAAGTGATTTTTATTTACTTGAACTATCTGCCTAGAGACTTTTTTTGGTAGTAGGAAAATTTTAAATTTGTCTGCCCCATACCATTGACACTAAGAAGAGCTCACAAAATCATCTTGTTTGGTAATTGTTAATGAAATTGAGTAAAGATTTGTTTTTAACCTCCCCTTTAGAGTCTGATTGAAACTCAATTTTGAATGGGGTGCTGTTCTTGTGTCCACCCACCCTTTCCCATCCAAGATTTAGGGCATTGCTAATGTGCCCCATTGTCTTCTCTGCCTGAGTTGTTTCAGATTCTCTGTGCTAACTTTATTCAGATTTCAGTGACTTGAAGGAAAGGATTATGTTTAATTTGAATTCACTTTATATTCATTTAATTACTCTCAGTTTGTGATCTTGGACAATTCCTCCTTCTTTCTGTCACAATTAGATTTTCCTAGTTCCCTAGAAGTACAGCACTATAGAGTACCAAGTTTATTTTTATGCTCCCTCATACAGCCACATGGATCCCTTGTTGTAAATAAATGTCAGTTATAATGGTAATTCTCACTTTAAGATATTTTCCTAGGTTATTATACTTTAATAAGGACTCATTCTTATGATGGATTTTCCAGGTTCAGATATGTTGTTCGTCTCTTCTTTTGCCTGAGTTTAAGACTCACAATAAATAACCAATGTCCTTAGATCTACCCCACAATTTATATATGATCAGATTGGTGGCTTAAGATTTTGTCTCTATCATTGCCTCTTTTTAAAAAAGACAATCCAAAAATAGTGTTTTATGGATTTTGGAATTTGAATTTCAGTTATGCTTTTTAATGGACATCTGACTTGTGGAAAAGTCATTTACATTTGCTAATACTCTATCCCAATCTGTAAAATAGGAAAATACTTTTTCTGCTTATTTCATAGGATTCATAGTGTGAGGAAAGTATGTGAAAACTTTAAAGCGTGGTACATATCAAAAAGCACTGATTAGGAGCCAGTTGCTGATGATACAAAGACAAAAGTGAAATAGCTCCTATATTCAAGAAGCTGATATAAAAGGATTGATACTGTACAAGGTACATGATTTGAAATTGAATGGCTGTCCTTTTTTAATGGAATATCCCAAGGCCAAGAGGAGAGGTGGCACAGCAAATAAAATTCAAAATATGAAATTACTTTTCAGAAATATTTCACAAATGAATAGTTATCTGTGTATCTCAATAAAGTAGTTTTTAAAATAAAAAAAATGTTCTGACATATTTGAAGATAACATAATCTATTTGTTTTCTAGGAGTGCTGATAGGTTGCATTGTTAGTCATACTCTCTTACAATACCTTATGCAATTATGTATTTGCAAGATGTCTTCATATGTGTATATGCTAGAGGACTTCAGGAGGGTAGTTACTGACATGACAAAATGAAAGCTCTTTGTGTATATATAAAGCATACAGACAACTGATTTTAACACCATTCAATTAGAAAATAATTTTTTGCTTTATCAGAAATTCTGGTGCTTTGCTTTATGAGTCAAGTGGGGGCTTCTTAGTCTCCAATGGATTGGTATTCATATTCAATAAAGTATCAGACCTCCTGTTTCTACTGTTTAAGAAGAGAGCGCCTATTTTAAGAAGCATGACTGAAAGTCACTTTAAACATTTTCTCCTTATAAAATGCTCATCTTTCAGTAATATTTTATTTACAGTGTGTTAAGTGATGTTAAAGAAACTGAATGTGTAATAGATGATTTTTTCCCCCTATCTTCTGGGAAAAGTATGTTAAGAATGAGATACAAAAGTCTTCATTAATGTAAACTACAGTTTTAGGGAGGCTCATGATTTAGAGAACACTTCTCCCCCATGTTTGATAAGAAAACTAACACTTCTCTTTTCATAAGTTATATTTTGAGTTGGAAGTTGATCCATTTTATTGTTAATATTTTTGTGTTGGGATAGAAGCTTTTAAATCTCTAAATTCATTCATGAATCTGAATTTTGAATGTTGCTTGAACTGTTTCTTGATACTGGGGAGTGAGTGTTGGCCTTTGTAATTTATAACATGAGAAAAAGGAAAAATCATAAAGACAGTCTGTACACTTATTCACTAATGGGAAGAGGCAAAATGGAGCTATTTCAGTCTTTTTGGGTAAAGGATAAAAAAAAAAACTACTTCATTGATACTAATAATCAGTCTTTATTTAATGTTGCATTAGCCATTTGCTCAGGCAGTTCCTTCATCTTTAAATTGGGCAGGATACATTGATGCCATTTTTTTTACTGGGTTGAAGGATCAGAAGCAAATGTGATTTGCAACAGTGATTTATAACCACTGATGAAATACCGTGTTTCCCCGATAATAAGACACTGTCTTATTATTTTTTTGGGACTAAAAAACACCAGAGGGCTTATTTTCAGGGGAGGGCTTATTTTATCCTCCATCATGCCCCTTTTATCCTCCATCATGCCCATTTTAGCCTCCATCATGCCCCTTTTAGCCTCCATCATGCCCCCTGAGTGCTTATTTTATTCTCCATCGCTTACTGAACTTACCGAGTTTTTAGATGGTCCTGTCTCAGCTCTACTCCGCGGCGCTGCTCTCAGTAGCGCCAGCAAGCAAATCACCAGGGAAGAAGAGGATGACGCGCTCACTGCTGCAGCTCTGATTGGATGCAGCTCGGAGCGCGACGTGCGTTTCACCCGGGAGGGGAGGGCGGCGCTGCTTACTGAAGGTACCGCTACGCAGCATATAGCGCAGGGGATCACCATGATGACCGTTTTCATAGTAAGTTCGATAGGGCTTATTTTCGGGGGAGGGCTTATTTTAGCGGAATATTAAAGAGTATGTGGGTGTCTTATTTTCAGGATAGGTCTTATTATCGGGGAAACACGGTACTACATAAAGTGCTTTTATTAGTGTTTTTACTACTAGTGGAAAACTCTTTGAATAGGAAATTAGGAAAGTAACACTTGTTACAGTGTGTCCATGAGTTTTCCTCTGGTTCTCAATTGCTTGGTGGCTAGCTAATGTATCAGATCAAAAGACCTGACCTTGCCTGAACAGTTTCTATTCTTAAGTAAAAGTCTACTCTTGAAGTTCTGCGGACTGTCTTTTCCAATTTGATGCCTCCCTCTTTCCTGGTTTGACCCTGTCTCTCTCAATCTATTGTTCTTTCTCTGAGACAGGCCTGGTTTCCTGGGTCAGCATTTCCAATACTGCCCTACACAGTATTGGTAAGAGGAAAATTCAATTAATAGTGAGGTTGTATTTTTCTTTCCTAAAATAATATGAAATCACATATTCACCAAAAATGCTTATTACTGGTAACAGGTTTTCAATACAAAAAAGACTTAATTTCATCCTTTGTTCTGAAATTTCCCTGACCCTCCCTTTATCCCTGGGGCATTCCATTTTCTGCAGATTTGCAGAAAAGCATTTATGGTTTCCATCAAAATATTTTCAGTCAACTTATAGGTTCTTTCAATATATTTGACACTGCAAAGTGTTTTGTGGCCAAATTAGTTAGAGAAATACTGTCTTGGAGATGGAGGGAATATAGAGAACTTCTTACTCTTTCCCAATTCTAGGTCTTTAGGGCATTTTCTTACTTCCCACTCACTGTAGAATCCATGAGATTTCTCAGCCTGGCTTTCTTGGTTCCTGTGTTCCCTTCTTTCTGAACTTGACTGCTGATTCTGGAAGCTTCCCTGTTGCTAACAGGACCCTGGAAGGTTCTTACTGAAATGTAAATGAGTCCAATAAAGTGGGGGTAGGGGTAAGGAGGAGGTTTTTGGTGGCTTTGGGACAGCTCTTCAGATCTGAAGTGTGGGTTAATTTATGCTTTTTTCATTTACTGATTTTCTTTTTGCTGTACTTGGTTGTTGTACTTTATAAGTACTGTTCACACCTGACCCTATTTAATTTACTAGGTTTGACAGGATCACAGCCTCTAATAGTATGAAGGGGGCACTATGGGGAGAGGCTGTGATCCTGTCAAATTTGGTAATGCCAATTTGTCTGACATGGAATGAATTCTTTCACCAGAGGGGAAGAAGAAATTTTAAAAAAAATGTGAATTTGGAAACAAATGTATTTTGTTGAGAGTGTGCTGCAATTTTCAAAAATACTTTGTAGGGAAAAAGATTACATTTATGTGAGAAGGAATTTAGACTCTGGCAGATTAACCATTGCCATTCACTATTTCTAAAATTCTAGTTCTTTTGGTACTGAATGCTAATTTGCATCTCATTTTCATGAGTTTGCATATTATGGCCAGGAATATCTAACTTAAGTAAAATAGAAATAATCAATGTAGCAAACATCTGTTTTCCCAAATAAATACAATATTAAGGATTTTGTATATGTAAAATTAGAACTATGTAAACAGACTAATTGATTTAATTATTGCCCTGTTGAGCAGAAACAGGAACACAGGGAGCTATAGCTGCTTATTAATTTTTTGAGCAATAGTCAAAGGGGCAGATGGATAGATAGAATGGCTATGCTATCCAGATCCAGCCCTTAGACATATTCTTTCTAAAGCCATCCAGTCTTCTAAGAGGAATTTTAAATGTTGAATTGCATTGAGAGGCAAATTATGTTCTCCTTGTTTTCCCTTTAGTTCTTTATTTTCTTGTCCTTAGGCCTTGTATTCAATCTGTTGAATCTTGGTAAAATACTATTGTACAAATAAGATGCTAAGGAATTCTGTAGATTTTTTCCTTTATAAAATTAGAGAAATAAAACCAAAAAGAAACTGTGCCATGAGAATCACTGAATTACAGAAGGAGTTGGGAGAAAACTAGGTTCAATGTTGGTCCTGTCATAAGCCTCTGTACAAATGGACAAATTCTTTCCTTTGATGACTATAAAAAGTAAAGATTGTAATCTATGATCTCAAATTTTTATGAAGGGGGTATGCTTTCTTTTTATACAATAACTGATGATCACATATGGCCTTTTGTATATATAACTTTTTAGTGCTGTTTTGTAGGTTAGTGTGCCTAATCAGTTGATTTGTCAGATATTGGAATTCAAGACATGGCCAAAGGCAGTGGAACAAATGTATGATACTGAGGCCCTAATGTTCATAAACTTGTTTCAGTGACACCCACTTGGGACTTGAGCCCCTAGCTCTTTAATTCCCTATCTCTCTTTGCTAGTCCTTCCCTGCAGTCCCTGGACTAACTGTCACTATTTCTGTGACTTATTGGATTGCTAGTTGGATCCTTGACTTAGAAGTCACAGTGTTTATTACTTGTATAACTTTGGGTGAGCCTCTTAACCTCTCCTGACATCAGTGTTCTCATTTCCAAATTGGAAGGGAGGGAGGGGGGAGTATGTTGAGCAAGATGGTCTATATACTAAGGTCCATAAAGCTTTACCTTATTTTGGTACTATTGAATCCCATCATTCTCAAATAAACAAACAAACCAACCAAAAAAATCCCTTAATTTTCCTTTTCTGGGTAGCATATATTTAATTATTTAACACACACACACACACACACACACACACACACACACACACACACACACACATCACAGAGTCCCAGCAAGGTGTGGTACACTAAAGCACAGCTCTTTGCCCCTGCATGTTTACTATTCACAGAGGGAAATAATGATTGCCTGAGAGCCTTCTGAGCCCAGGAAGAAGGTATTGACCTCAGTGGAAAAGGTAGTATTAACTTGTGAGTAGTAGATAGGAGATCTCCTTGAAGCTATAGATATGTAGGGAAGCTGTCCCCAGCATTTCTGTCCTTGGACTTCCAGAGATAAGTCTTAAGAGATTGTTGAGTGAACTTTACCGAGATCATTCTCTCTTTTTAAAGTATCACTCCTAAACTGAAGAGTTTTGTTGTTGTTTTTTATTCTATCCCAAATATGTACAGTTCTTTGATTTTTGCTTACAATATACATTGATCCAGGGTTAACTAGGTATCACAGTGGTTAGAGCACTGACCATGGAGTCAGAAGGATCTTAGTTCAAATTCAGATTCAGACACTTAGCACTGTGTGACACTGGAGAAGTCATTTATTCCTAGTTACCTCACAAAAAAATACAACCCAAGAGGACCTGGATTTGAATCTTGCTCCTAATGCAATAAAAATTGCAACTCACCAAACAAGTAATGGAGAAACCTTATGATGTACATCCTACTTCTTCACAAATACAGATCACATTCTAGTACTGGCCTGCAAGACAAATCAAGAAGTTGTATGGTACTGGAGGGTATATAATGTTTCATATGGGTTATGAGTGAAATTTGTCATTCAAATCCCTGATAGCTAGTTCTCTGACCATGGGTAAGCCACTGTTTCTGACATACAGTATTCTCTGTCAATTTTGAGATGATCCTGTGTATTATGCAAATTTATAGGGTTTCTCTGAGGCACAACTGAATTAGCTGCATATAAAGTTCTTTGAATATTAAAAAAAATTTGAATAATTGTTATAGTGAGGATGTCACCCTAGAGATAGGTTATGGGAAAAGGGGGCAGGCTTCCCATGTAATAAAAGGGAGGGATAATAGATAGTTGGCCCATTTGCTTCACTGGTACATCACCTAAGAGATTGAGAGGGAAGTCTCCACTGCATATATCTGAACTACATGGGATGCAAAGAAATGTATGGATGTAGAAATAGGAGCCAATGGAGTAAAGCCCCCTCAAATAGATAATAAAAAAACACTGAAATATTAAGAGACCTTCAAAATCAGTCAAATGTCTGAGTGAATAAACTGATAGGAGTACTGGGTTACAAGCTTTTTAAAAAAAATTGCTCATATTTAAGTACAGATACCTGTCTTTCAGTTCTCCATCCTTGCTACAAATTATTCTTTGCTTAATGCATTTAAACTGTGCTTATTTTTAATGTGCTTGCAGTTATGGTGGACTTTGGAAATACTTCAGGAAGAGACTTAGATCTTTTGAACTTACTACATACAATAGAAACTCAACTGTGGCATAGTTTTCTTGAGACCAAGAAAAATATGAATAGTAAAAATGTGGCTCATTTGGTTGTGTGAACTATATGCTGCCATTTCTTATAACTGTGGCCAAAGGTCTTCTATCTCTCTCCCTCCCTCCCTCCCTTCTTTCCTTCCCTCCTCCCCCTCCCCTTTCCCTTCCTCTTCCCCCTCCTCTTTCCCCTCCTCCTCCCCTTCCTCCTTTTCCCTCCTCTTCCCCCTCCTCCTCCTCCTCCTCCTCCTTTTCCTCCTCCTCCTCCTCCTCCTCTTCCTCCTCCTCCTCCTCCTCCTCCTCCTCCTCCTCCTCCTCCTTCTTCTTCTCTTCTCTCTCTCTCTCTCTCTCTCTCTCTCTCTCTCTCTCTCTCTCTCTCTCTCTCTCTCTCTCTCTCTCTCCTCTCCCCTCCCCTCTCCCCTCCCCCCAATGTGTATGTTTGTGTGTGTGTGTGTGTGAGAGAGAGAGAGAAAGAGAGAGAGAGAGAGAGAGAGAGAGAGAGAGAGAGAGAAAGAGATGATGAGAAAAAGAGAGATGATACACACTCTTGGTGGTGGTGGTATTCCCAAGGAAAGAGGAATCAAAGCATTAGCCTGGATTGAGTCTCTTTACAGTTTGAGAATTTCCACTTTTTATAACTTGGACTTCCATGAAGCTATCAGTCTTTCTGGAAATCCATGATTTTGCCTTCTTCCTCTTGCCTTCCTTCTCTGACATACCAGAGGTGGTTGTTTGTCCTTTGTTTTTGAAGAGGACCATGACATCAGGGAGGTGATGCCATGACATTAAATTGGATTTAAATGAGGGAGGGCTGTGCAATGTTACCTGCCTCATTTTCTGTCTGAATTTGCTCACTGGAGGATTTTGGTACCAGCAGAATCCTGATCATGAGTTGAGGAATGAAGGGGAGGAATTCTTGAAGATGGTCAAAATAGGAGTTTGTTTTTTCAAAATTTCCTCAGCCTTATATATCCTAATACTCTTACATAACTATAGCACACTGAGCATGCACTAACTATATACTGTGCATGTGGGACTACATAAAAAACTTTCTATTGTGTGCAGATGTTTCCTTGCCATTTATTATAATTCTGCTTTAATTACAACACAGGTGGTCACACTCTCTGACTTCTCAGGAAGGTGAGGGGGGATAGGGAACCAAACCAGACATGTCAGCAGGTTCCCTTGCTGGGCTGGAGGGTCTTGTACCTTGCATAGAGTCCCCCCACTATCTGTGACCCTCTACAACTTTCCCCTCCAGAGCCATTTTAGTCCAGTGGTCAGATGTAGATCAGGACAGTTGGGGATGGTTATAACATGCCCTCCTGGCAGTTACTATTACCAGTCTGTCCTAGGCCCAACAGAGTACCTTTGACCACTGACCTTTGCAGTGTCAACTCTACCCAGCTCACCTCCTCTGAGCCCTTCAAAGGCCTCTGGCCACAATTTCTTGAATCTATAGTTTAATAACCAATAGCACGCTCAAGAACAGCCACGTGTAATCTTAAAAGCCTTATTACACCTACTCACATAATGCCCTGACTTAATTCCCTGACTTGTTAACTCCTAGTGAACACCTGGCCTGAAGACCCACAAGTTCACTACCAAACTCCTTACCTCTCTGGGCTATCCATCAGCTTGGCTCAGCTCCCCTAGGCTAGGGAGCCAGGTTAAAGAGAACGACTTGCTGCAAGCAGTGGGCTTATAAAGGACCTGTAATGTCACACACACAGCCAACCTGCAAGAGAGCCGTCACCCATTATGTAGCTATCTCAGTATGGCCAGGATCCCACCCACAGGGCAGTCCTATATCCATAGAGATTATTCTGGGCTACTCAATCTCCTGTTGCACCGTGGCGGCCCATTTAAAGGACCCTTACAGATGGTCATGAATGAAATGGGAGACCTTGGCCTTTTTAAGCTAACATATTCTACAGATCTAAGTTTTACTGAGGCTACACCTATTCATTGATTTTAAGGCTAGGTAGTGGTTGAGTGGGATTAGAGTTTAGGAAGAACTTCAACAAAGATCATGGAAAGGCATAGGTAGGAGAGCTTCAATTTATTGACTCTAGTGAGAAATTCCTGATAATTCAACAGATGATAGTTGGATAGTATTGGACTTGAA
Organism: Sminthopsis crassicaudata; assembly: GCF_048593235.1. NCBI lineage: Eukaryota > Metazoa > Chordata > Mammalia > Dasyuromorphia > Dasyuridae > Sminthopsis > Sminthopsis crassicaudata. The sequence continues at coordinate 79,219,091 of NC_133619.1, read as the reverse complement.
ATCAGGAAGAACTGTGCTCAAATCCTATTCCTTATACTTACTAATATAGTCCTTGAAAAGTTCCTTACCTTTCTCATCCTCTTTTTTGCTTATTTATAAAATGAAGAAAATAATAGCAGCTACTTTATAGAGTTCTTAGGATAAAATGGCATGATCTACGTAAAACACTTGGCAAATCTTCAATTGAAGCAGTAAGAACAAATAAGATGGAGGGGGAAGAGACAAAGACACACACACAGAGACACAGAAAAAAAAAGACAAAAGAGATGGATAGACATAGACAGAAAGAAAGGGATTGGCCAACACTGACCCAGACAGAGATACATGCACAAAAACAGACACAAACACAGCAAGAGACAGAGAGAGGTAAGACAGATACACATGAATATAGGCAAAGAGAGAGACAGACACACACAGACACAGAGAAGGAGACAAAAGATATAGACAGACATAGAAAGAGATAGAGGCAGAGATAAGACAGAAATAGAAAGGGATTGGCCAAAAAAGACCCAGAGAGAGTCCCACAAACACACAGGCACAAACACAGCAAGAGACAGAGAGAGCTAAGACAGATACACATACACATACAGATGAAGAGAGTCAGATACGCACACACATACACAGAGGACAGATAGAAAAGAACGGAATGCCAGGTATGAACATTTAATGAGTATCTCCCTTAAAAGAAATTTGGGGACCAGTAGAAGAGGATTCTGGGAAGATGGTGGAGTAGATTGATAAATTTCAGGCTCTCCAGATTTACCCCACAAAAAGAACAAATTTGCACCTTAGGGCAAACACAGACTGGTGAAAGATCAAGAAGATTTGGGGCAGATCAGGGGTCCTGTGTACAACCCAAAAAGATCTGAAGAAATACCCCAGCCCAGGATTAATTATTGTGAAATAAAACACCTCTCTGCTAGCTTCCAAGGAATACCCAGATGGAGCACCTTGGGATAGCTAGGTGTGGCTGGAGGCTCTACAGAAATCACAAAGACTTTTACTTCCTGGACTTTTTATGAAGTCTTGGTCTGAGTCTGGGGGGACTGATTGAACCTCAGCTGATTGGGAACAACAGGCCCAGCTGTGTTGCTGAGAGTGGCCCTGGGTGAGAGAATACCTGTGAGTGTAGAAGCAAGGCAGGCAGGAACATGATTTATCAGCAGGTACAATAAAAGACCACAGGTCCTGGAATCATATCTACTAACAATCAAAAGAACTAGGTCTGTGGCCCAAATTATCATGTCCAGCAAAATATCTATAATTTTGAATGAGATAAAATGGAGAGTTAATGAACTTGCAGATTTTCAGAATTTTCTGCCAACCAAACCAGAACTTAACAGAAAATTTTAACATATAAGAACCAATATCAAAGATCAGTTTTAAGTAAATCAACATGGATAAACTGTTTTTTTTTTTTTTTTAACAAGGGGAATGTATATTATGTGTTTAAGATTCACATCAACAATAGGATAGTTCAAAAGAAAGATTGCAGAATTAAGGTAAAAAATAATCATGTTACACAAATAAGGTGCAAAAGAAAAATAGAAAAGAGATATTAGAGGAGGCAGGAGGGCTCATAGTTCTAAAAACCTACTTACATCAGGAATGAGTTTGATAGGCAACAACACATATGTCATACAGGATATAGCATCCTCCAAAATCTATAAAGAAATAAAGGGAGAGGAATAGGCCAATGGTGAAGCAAAGGGTGAGAGAAGAAAACAAAGGAGGGATCTATGGGTAGGGGAAGGTTAAGTAATAGCAAGGCAAGGTAATGGAACAGAATTTAAGGAAAGAATTAGCTGGGATAGGAAAGATGTATATATGTATTATCTACAAATGTATACTTTTTTTGTTTTGTTTTGTTTTGTTTTGTTTTTGTTTTAGCTCTAGCTTGCTTGGTGTAGTAGTGAGGATGAAATGGGGAAAAAGAATAAAGTAAAAATAAATAAGGTGCACAGCATAGAACCAAAGAATATTTTACAAGGAAGTAAAGAAAAATGGACATTCATTAATACACACACACACACACACACACACACATATATATATATATATATATGTATACACACACACATACTTTCTTGATCTGGTAACTTGTTATTTTTTTGAATCCTTCCTGGTCTGCTGGGCACTTAACAATGTTTTCTTTTGTTTTGCTTTATTTTTTTTTTGTATTCCTTTTCTGTTTTTCTTTTTTTCCCCTTATTCTGTTTTTCAAATAAAAATAAATTAAGAAAAAAAAAAGAAATTGGGGAGAGGAAGCTGAAAAGAAGCAATTAAAGAGGCAGAGAAAAAGGTAAGAAAGCTAAGTTGAAACTATTCAATATTGCTGCAAGAACAGATAGAATGAGAACTCTGAGTAAGGTCTTTGGATTTCAAAGAAATGGAAACTTAAAGCTGGAAGAGTCCTTATAGAGTTTGCATTCTTAACCCTTGATTTTACTGATGAAGAAATAGGGTTTCAGAGAAGTGACGTGACTAGCTGCCATGCTTAGCAGTACAGGAAACACATTTGCATTGCTTAGGCTTGGAATCTTTGGGCTCTTTAGTACACCATCGGTCAGGGAACCCACCTTCTGGAGACACTGGAAGCTCCATTTTGTAAGGTGTTAAGATTAGCGAGATGAGGAGGTAGAAGCAAGAATATAGATATTATTTTTTTCTTTTCTTTTCTTTCTTTTCTTTTTTTTTTTTTAAAGGATTTTGGCTGTGAAAAAATCAAAGCTGGTCCAGAAATCTTAAAAACAAATTAAGCATATTTCTGGACACATAGTCAACAATCTAATTGATAATACTTGGTCCTATACTAGAAGTCCCCGAAGTCAGAGTAGATTTAAGCAGTTGAAGCTATTTAAGTACTTAAGTGATTAAAGTTTAAATCTTCCCCAAGACTTTTGGGATACCATGAGTATGTATGTGTGTGTGCTGTTAATTACAATTAAAGGCAACTAACAGTTAACTTTGAATTGTATACTGTATACAGTATGTATATACAAATATGTAAGGATTGGCTTCTTGTGAACTACCTTGCTACCATTAGTAGGGAGCAAAGTCTGTTGTTCACATAAAAAAAGCTTGATAAAGATTTTTTAGTGAGTAGAAGGTCATGAATGATTGATTTTTCTTTAGGAACTTGTGTAATGTGCTAGAGGATTTGTTTTTATATCATCTTTCATGCATTTTGATTGCTTTAAAAGAAAACTATTATGTGTGATATGTATTTGTTTTGCAGTTAGAACCACTTTCTTATGAATGTTCACATGTACTTTCCCCCCTGAATTTAGTTCAAATTCTTGTGTGATCACAATCTTCTTATAGTTGTTATAGAATATATTTTTAATTTTTAAGAAAAATTCAACAAACTACTTAACTGAAATCTTTTGAATTATTTCATCAGAAACGAATCTTGCTACATCTATTTTCCCCCCAGAAGGAAAATTACTTTATCAATTATGTCATGTGAAGCTTGATATTCCTATATATACAACAGAAAGTGACAGATGCTTCCAGCTTTAAGATGGAGCCTAAAAGCATTTTTTTCAAATGGAATTATAGTACAGTGTATTTTATTTGTTCTGCCTGACAGGCCAAGTGCTTTGCACACCCTGCTGAGCCTAGCCTAGAAAAACCTGCTGTTCTGCCAGTAGCTTCCCTATGGAGCATAGCATTCTCTAGACTTCCCTAATGACTCTGATGTCATAAAGGGAGCTTTATTAAAATAAATACAGTATGAGATTTTCCTTCTAATGGTACCCTGACTAATTCAATAACCAACCTTACTTAACCAGCCTTACTCCTCTTTAGCACCACCATCAATTAAAGGAAGTTCTGGTATTGGATACCTGGTAGGAGAGGTGTTTTCAAAAAGTATGCTGCTGTCTTGATGCATGCAATAACAATATCTTTTTAAGGTCTTTATCTGAAGACCTACTTGTATTTTAGAATGATTACCTAGCCCCTGGAACTGCTGTGAGAATAATTAAATAATAATGCTTACCCTTATTTGGAGGAGGGAACTACTTATACACAGTGAGATTAAATGCTGCCCTTGGGCTATCTATCAAGTCAGCCCCAGTGACAGCTTTGGAAGTGGTGCCTAATTTAGCCTTCTGCTTTAGTTGGTAATGGCAGATCCCACTAATGTGTTCTAACTTATTACTTGCCCCCCTCCCCACCCAAATTAATCTGTTTTTAATAATGGATTCTTAGAATCAAAAAGAGCATGCAGTTTGAATTGATGACTTCATAAATTTACTTCCCCCTTCTCCATCCTGCCCCCAACCAAACCACAAGGCAGCTTGGTACTAGACAGGAAGAGGATGTTAAATCTATTACTCATTAGCTCATTGGACCGATTTTGGAGGTTTGATAATTTGAGCATATCATCCAAATTAATGGTAATATTTCAAGGATGGATGACTTCATCAGTGTAGTACAACTTCTACTGATGCAGATTGCAGCCCCTCTGTACCTCAGTGGGTGGTCTTAGTGAATTGCTGGAAAAAAAAAAAAAAAAGCATGACTTAATGACAGATCTTATGGTGAGTGGTAGAATCCTGTCAGTCTTTAGGCTTAGTGCTGCTCAGCTAAAGATGCATCCTCTTCTTCCAGAGAACTAGAAAAGTCAGAACTGATACTCTATGGTCAAGGTCACATTCACCCTACCATACCTCCTGAGCAGAACTTGAGTGAATTTAGAAATACTTTTGTGAGAGATTAAATCTGGAGCATTTTGCATGTTTGGTACAATTACTAAAATATGATTGGTGTTATGTTTTTAGGATTACTGTAACATTATACTTTCACAGATGGATAAGTTGTGGCACAAAATACTAGGATAACTTGTTCACTGGATTTCAAGTCCTGGGTTTGAATCCTGTCTCAATTATGACAGTACAATAATTCAGCTGAAGAAACACTTATTGAGCACCTGTTTGGTGTAAGACATCCGCTAGGTTTCGGGGAGAAAAAACCCATCACCCCAATAAACCTAACCTTAGAATGAAAACCCAAGCAATCCCCTAAATTCTCAGGAAGATGCATGCACACACATATGCATACCCACAAGTCTTCCCTTCCCTCAAGGAGACTATGTTCTAATTGGAGACCAACTGAGATAATAATTGCAAGGCCTGGTACATAGCAAGAATTATATAAATGTTAGCCATTGTTGTGGTGGTGGTTATTATTATTTACTGACTTTGTGAGTCCTCAACCCCCCCTTCCCCAATTTGTGACTTTTCTTTTCTTTAAAATTAGTGAGTTCTACCAGATGTTCTCTAAGATTTGTTGTAGTTTAAATTGAATGATGCTATTTTCCCATTATCATATAGCAAGCTGTACTACAAGTCAATGCTAAATCAGGAGACAAAATTATATTTCCAGATGATGTTGTGCATGATAGAATTGGAAAAAAAAATCAAACAGGATCCTAAGTTCAAAGAGGCTATTGACTTCATGACCTTGTACTTTCTCCCCAGTTAGTCTTCCTGAGAGCCTCTTGAATGGGAATTTTTAAAAAAATGTAATTAGTAAGAAAATAGAAAAGTCATGTCTCATGTAAAACCTGGAAATTTATTATGATAACAGTGTTTTGGGGGAAAATCTTATCTTTCATAGGATGTAGAAAAGATAAAAATCCATCATACAATATTAATTCTACTTTTATCATTACACTATCCCAAACTTAAAGAATTTTTAAAAATTAAATTTCTTTTTCTTGTATAAGCTTTTTACTTTTTGGTCTTTTATTCATCTTAGACAATGAAACTACTAGTGTAGTGTAACAAGTTTCACTTTAGAGCATTTTTGTAACATAGACATGCATTATCAGAAGTTTGGATGATCTTATAAGTACTGTTACATTTTGCTTTAAAGTTTTACATTAAAAGCAAATAAAATCCTTTACAGATTTTAAATTAATTTAATGAAAGCAGTAAATTAGTCAAATTAAATTAATTCTGTGGATATTAGGACTGCCCTTGGGCGGGATCCTGGCATATTGAGATAGTAATGGGTGACTCTCTCGCTATTGGCTGTGTGTGTGACCTCACAGGCCCTATATAAGCCCACTGCAGGCAGCAACCGCCCTCTTTTTAACCTCCTGCTGTTCACCCTGGCTCCTAGCCTGGGTGGCCAAGATGGGTAGCCGAAAGAGGTAAGGATTTTGGTAGTTTTTTTTTTTTTTTTTTTTTTTTTTTCTGTTTTGCTGTGAGGGAAAAGCCAGAAGCATAGATCATTAAATCTGAAAGGGGCCTTAGAGATCATTGAGGCATCTTGATTGTTTATTTGCTCATAATAGTGAATAATACTTAAGGTAGCAATAAATTGGCAGTATTCATTCAGGTAAAGAATAAATAGCAGTTTCAGATTCTAAACAGTTGCTCCAAACTGGGTTTATGCACTGACAAAAACCAAATTGGCCCCATTAAATCTTTTTGAAATGTCATCTTTGAAATTGTTTGGATAGATGTACTCCTTGGAAAAAATTAGCTAATATTTGAGATTGGAGTGCATATGAATCTATCATACAATGACTTAAGATGAAATCAGTAGGTAATTCTGTAGTGGCCTCATCAGAAATACTATTTGAGAATATACCTTTGACCTTGAGCCTCTCAGCAATTTATATTCTATTCCATTTGAAATGCCAATATTCCCATTATATGATATGAAGATAAAATTTTTGGAGTAAACTCCCAAGATCCAGCTTCTGGAGCTCCCTTTGCTATGATATGACTTGGTCAAGTAATTTTTCCTTACCTGTAAAATGAGAGGATTAAATTCAATGGTATGAGGATGATGATGGAAGAACGAAATGTGATGTTATGAAAAGAACTTTAAAGGATGCAGAATTTGAGGATACTCTACTCTTTTCTACCTATGTGATGATGATGATGGACAAATAACAGAATGTCTAGGTATTCTAAGTTTCTGGTTACAAAGATGATGAATAATAATACATTATGTTTGTATACTATTTTGTGATTACAGAGTAATCACAGATGTACCATTTACTGATGAAATTTTCTTACAACCAGCATTTCCATTTTATGAATGGGGAAACTTAAGGTTAGAAAAACAAATTAATTTGCCTAAGGTATATGAGGCAGAGCTAGAATTTTTATCCCAGATCTGATTTCTTATTGGAAGGAGGAGCCATAACTCCAAAACTTTCATTTAAGGAGGGCTTCCAGCAGACTACCTCCTCATTTTTCATTTATCTGACTTCTCTACCATGCCCCTGTCTTCCATTTCTTTTATATGTTGTCTTCCTCCATTAGATTGTGAATTTTTTGACTGGAGGAACTATCTTTCTTTTTCTATCCCTAGTACTTAGCACAGTGTTTGGCACATAAAAATTGCTTAAATATTTTCTGTCACTGACTCTATATTGTTCTTCCCAATATGTTAATACAACTCTTATATGACCTTATAAGTTCTCTTTCAGCTGTAACATTCCAAGAGCCCCAGGCATCAGATTCCAAGTATTATGTTCAGTTGATATGTTCTGTAATCTCACTTAATATTTTGCAAATGTGTTCCTCATTTTTCTGATGCTTCAATGATGCTTCAGTGTGCTCTTCTCTGAAGGTGTTCCATCCATTGATACATATTGCAACCCATTCAGGGTTTATCCCATGTCATTCTTGCATAGATTCTCTCCAAATAGGCCACCCAGTCTGCTGGAAAGCTTTTATGTCTTTTTTTCATGTTGATGGTACCAATCTGTTAACCATCTGTTATCCCATGCTCATGTCACATAGCCAGATCATTTCCTTTTAAAAAACTCTTTTTATTTCAATGTGAATTTAATCATCATGCACAAACATTTCAGTATCAGAAAGTTGCAAGAAAGAAAAGGATTATCTAAGAAACTTAACTGTAGTGAGGAGGAGGTTGTTAGGTCATTAACAAGCATTTATTAAGTGCTTTCTGTGTGGCAGGCTTTTGACTAAGCCCTGGGAATGCAAGTACAAGTAGATAGAAGATTGTTTGGCTCAAGGAGCTGATATCCTAATGATGAAGACCACACTTAAAATGAAACTTAAAAGAGTAGAGGATGAGTAATAGAAGTTTGTTTGGGCTCTGTGCTAGAGGAAGTCAGAAGTGCAGGCTATAAAGAAATGAGAAATGATTGGCCTGGTTGCCCTCCTTTAATTGAGGTAATGGAATGGTGATAGGGAAAAGAAAAGATTTTAAAAAGTGTTTTAAAAATGCACAGAAAAAAGTGCAGAAGCAAATGTAAACATAGAGAAATCCCTTCTTTTTCTCATTGTGTAATTCCTCCTTAATTTCCCTCATCCCATTTATTGAGCCTGTGTATTAATGAAAATAACCTGCAGTTTACTTGTGCTTACTATATATGTCTACATTGTTCTTTGAGTCACCTACAGATTTAATTTCTCAAAGATTTTGTTATTTGCAAGTGTAGACTATTGTTGGAAGGACATTAAAAAAAATGATTGGTCTTTGCAATGTGAATCAGCTTGGGAATTTTATTAGCACTGAAAAATTTCCCAGATGTAGCTTATTCATTTTCCTTCCTATGTGATTCTAGGCTCAATTTACTGTTCACCTGTGATGTTTCCCCCTAATACAAGTATTGATTCATCAGTGCAAATGCATTGATTATTCTATTGCTTGTTGGGTAATAGGTATATGTGAATCTTTTTAATTTTTCCTGAGTAGACTGTTAGGCCAATCTTTTGAGTAAATATGGTCATGATAGAGGAAATTGTGCAATATTCTAGGTCACTTGAATAAATTAGAGATGCTTTTCCTGAAGAAGAGAATATTTGTGGGGGATGTGATAACTGTCTTCAAGCATCAGATGAGTCCTCTTATGGAAAGGAATTAGATTTATTCTGATGAGCCCCAGAAGATAGAACTGAGAGTAGTAGGTAAAAGTTGCTGAGGCAGATGTCTTTAGGCAGAGAAACTGGATAATCAGTAGGGCATTTCATCCAGGTATGAGATGGATTAAATCTGTCTTTAGGATTTTTGTGAATCTAAAAGCAGCATTCCTTTTAGCACTAGATGTATGTGTGTTGTCTGCAATGCCACATTGAGTTAGGGATTCAACAATGACGTTCTTCATTGCTTTCAGTTTGTTGTTGTTCAGTCATTCAGTCGTGTCTGACTCTTCATAGGTTTTTCTTGGCAAGGACACTGGAGTGGCTTGCTATTTATTTCTTGGGGGAATTAAGGCAAACAGAGGTTAAGTACCTTTCCCATAGTCACCTAGGTAATAAGACACTGATTTTAAACTCAGATCTTCTTGTCTTGTTTTCAGTATCAGGAACCTAAATAAGGTTAATGAACCAACACAAATCTTACTAAAAGAGGTTGTAGAGAAAAGAGGACAGAAGAAATTAGTTTCATTTAAAATAAAATCTCATTGACTTTTTTCACTTAAGGTAGTTTTTTATTTGTTTTGTTTTACCTCTGAATGATCATGGAATTAAAATAAAATGCCTGGCATTGGCTGTTCTTTTTAAACTTTTGGAATGGGAAGTTAACTTATTTTGATGCAGTGAATGTATCTTTTAATTTTATTGACACTTTGCTGTTCTCTTTTTCTACTACTACTATTTTTTTTTTTTTTTTTTGCCATAACCCTATTTTCCTTGGAATAGTCAGTATATCATCATCGTCATCTTGCTCTTGGAGTCCGCAGAGATGACTTGCTCTTTGTTATCATCCACTGATTTCTGTTGTCTCTACAAGATGATGATCTGTTCAGTTCTAGCCAATAGATTATATACTCTTTCCCCCTATTATCATACAACTATTCAGATTAGGGCTTAAACATGTACATGCTATATATATTATTTATATCAAATTGCTTTTTTTTTTTTTTTTTTTTTTTTTTTTCAGTGATCAGGGACGGGATAGGAGGAGAGAATTTGGAATTGAAAAATTATTTTAAAAATGCTTAAAATTGTTTTTACATGTAATTGGAAAAATAAAATATTTAGACAGTGAAAAAAACCATATATGTGTGCTCCCTGTCAGGGGATTGGAGCCCTGCCTTGGTGCCTACCACCTTTCCCTGGAGATTAAACTCAGGCTGAAGGGTCTAGGCTCAATCTATGAGACATATTTTTTTGTGGTTCAGAATCCCCACTCTGTATTTGATGCCTAGTCTCTAAAACAACATACAATTTGGCCATTGATATTTAAGTTGAGGGGGAAAAAATCCATAAATGACACTTTTATTCTGTTTTAGTCATAAGTCTTCCAGGACGAATATTTATTTTATTTATCACTCTTCTAATATCTAAGCATTTCCAGCCTAAAGAAAGAGATGTCCACACTGCCCGTCTGACATGATTCTTTACTCCAGAGTGGTTATAAATTTCTTAAATAAAGAAAAGACTATATAATGTGTTAAAATAAATATTTGGCTTAACATTTCCAGAAAATTACTTTTCAGTTCCATCCTAAACCACTTCCCTAAATGATTAAAAGGGAAGGCCTCTTTTTTGAGATCAGTATTGTATTCTTTTCTGAATAATAGAAGATGGTATTTTCTATAGATGGATCTTTTTAACAGATAAGAGTTAAGTTTGGTTGTAACCAAACTCATTTCTTTTTTTTTTTTTTGTGAATTCTCTTTTATAAAGTTTTTTTTCTTAAACCATACATAGATAGTTTTCAACATTCACCCTTTTAAAACCTTGTTTTCCATTTTTTTCTCCCTTCCTTTCCTCCACTCCTTCCCCTCGGTGGCAAGTAATCCAATATATGTTTAAATATATGCAATTCTTCCATACATATTTCTACAGTTACCATGCTGCAAAGAAAAATCTGATAAAGAAAACGAAATGTAAGTAAACAATGACAAAAAAGTGAAAATACTATAATATGTTCCACACTCAGGACCCACTGTCCTCTTTCAGGGTGCAGATGGATCTCTTTATCATAAGATCATTGGAACTGGCTTGAATCATCTTGCTGTTGAAAATAGCCGCATCCATCAGAATTGATCATTGTTGCTATGTATGATGTTTTCTTGCTTCTACTCATTTCACTTAGCATCAGTTCATGTAAGTCTCTCCAAGCCTTTCTGAAATCATTCTGCTGATCATTTCTTATAGAACAATACTATTCAATAACATACATATATCATAACTTATCCATCCATTCTCTGATGGGCTTCTACTCAAGTTTCCAGTTCCTTGCCACTACAAAAAAAGGCTGCTACTAATATTTTTGTGCATGTGGGTCCTTTTCTCTTTTTAATGATCTCTTTGGGATACAGGCCCAGTAGAGACATTGCTGAATCAATGGGTATGCACAGTTTGATAGACCTTTGGGCATAGTTGCATGTTACTCCCCAGAATAGTTGGATCAGCTCACAACTCCACCAGTAATGTATTAGAGTCCCCATTTTCCCACATCTCCTCCAATATTCATCATTATCTTTTCCCTTCATCTTAGACAATCTAAGAGGTATATAGTGGTACCTCAGAGTGTTTTAATTTGCATTTCTTTGATCAATAGTGATTTAGAGCATTTTTTTCATATGACTAGCAATGACCAAACCCATTTCTTAAACATTTGTTTTTATATTTCTCTTAAAGGGAAAAACCTAGAAAGGGCTTTCAAACTAATGAATAGATTACTTCTTAATATTTCTAGATGAACTAAACGATAATACAATGGATAGAGTGATGTACCTGGAATCAGGAAGAAAGATTTGTGTTCAAATTGGGCCTTAAAAACTTATTAGCTGCATTATGGGAGAAATATCTGCTCTCTGAATTCATGTGTTAAGTGTTGCTGATTATATATTAACCACGATGCAGAAATTGTGGAGACCTAGGTTTTAATTTTTTTTTAAAATTATGCTCAAAGTTCTGAGAAAATCTTACCAGTTGTTGGGATCTTAACAAGGTGTTTTATAGGGAAAAATATGTCAGTAACAGAAATAATTCCTTTACACACTGTAATCTTATATATTCTTCTTAGGCCATAAAAGTTAAAGAGAAATCATAATCCATATTTCCTTCAATGTCATAATAGTTGAACAAATTTAGCTAATCAGAGTTATAATCTGATATATCCCCTAAGGAAACAAATTTCATCAAACTATAAGTAAACTGTCAGGTTACAGATTAAACTACATTTAGAGGATTTACAAGTAGAGTGATTGAAGAACAGGATTTAAGAAAGATTTTGAGTTAGCCAAAACTATAATTGTAATGTCCCTGAGGCCTGAATAAAAAAAAAAGGGAAATTAAAAGAAAAATTCCTGTAACAGTTGTTAAGCTGACCAAGTCATTTCACCTATGCCTCAATTACCTTTATTTGTAAGCTAAGGATAATAATAACACTCCCGTAGTTATGGTGAAGATGAAAATAAGTTATTTGCAATGTGCTTTGAAAATCACAAACACCCATATTTATATGCTAGCCATTAGTAATAGCAGTAGTAGTAGTATACTTTCAAACTTGAGAGAACAAGATAGATTTCACAGGAGAAAAATCAGAGGGAGGGAGCTAAGAAGTGATAGCTAAGCACAGTTGAATCATTTCATAGAGCCCTTTCTAATTATACCTTCAGATACAATATGGGGAAAATCATCAAATACTGATTAGTTTTCAGTTTGATATCTAAATTGGCATGGGTTTTTAGCATTTTGGTTTTCCAAATAATGATTTTTCTCCCTAAGCTAGGTTTCAAGAGAGTTCATGGCCAGTGTGTGACCTCTGCTCTCTTCCTGTAGCCTCTGCCCCTATTATGAAAAAGCAGGGATGTGAATCGAAAGTTGTTTGAAACTCTGACCCTTGTGCTTAGATTGAGGTGAGCCTGAGGGAGGGACAGGCAGTAAATTCAAACACCACCTCTTAGTTTCAATAGTGAAAACGGTATCCTGGGTCTGTCTTTGCGCCCTTTCTCTTTAAGAATTCCCGTTTCTTCAAAATTCTACCTGAAGAACCATCTCCTACATGAAGCTTTTCTGAATCTACTTGTTAGTATCCTGGGTCTTTGTATTTATATCCTATTTATTTTGTATAGACTAATGTATACATTGTCTCATAGATAGAATGTAACCTTGAGAACTATAAAGTTTATTTTTGCTTAATGACCCCAGTATCTGGAATACTGTGAGTATTTAATTATTACTTGTAGATTTATGGTTTAAGGACCCTAAACTTGCTTCTCCCTCATTCTTCCCTCCTCCAACTAGGACCCCTTGAATCAGAAAAGAGATAATAGGGATAGGTAGGAGGAAAGTCCTGAGTAACTGTGCTTTTTGGTCCTTGTGGCAACTAAGGGGTATGATCTGCAGAACAAAGAAACAGTATCCATGGAAATGTTGATTTCAGTAGAGAAGCTCGTTTTGTTAAAGCATCTGCCCTGTAAAAGAAATCTTCTGCACGATTACTTAGGTATAAAACTTAACCAAAATCCCACTTGAGGTAGAATTATTCAAGCTGAATAGACTGTTATGACTTATAGTTCTTAGAATAAAATTAGGTCCTCCACTTTTTAAAAGCTAAATTGTTGAGGGGAGAGCTATTTTGTGAAAATATTTGAATGTGATGTATATAGCATATGGAGGGAAGATTAAAAGCTAATTCTGTTACACTTAGTTTTTCTGGTTAAGATGATTGTAGTAAATTAAATCATCACATAACAATAACAAATATAGGTTCACTACCTCTACCTCCTTATCTTTGATATAAACATGAATGTCACTATTACTTTGTGTTAAGACACTAAATTTTATTCTTCGTTTCCTTTGGAAATTAAAACAATAAATACTTCTTATAACTGAAGACATATGATTTATTCTGATAAATAAAATAATTTTAGGCTTAGTCTGTATATAAAGGCCCATCTCTGTGTATACATGTTTATTATAAAGCCATCTCTTAGAATTCAGAACATGGAAGAAGAAGATAGCTTATTGTCTTTTATTGCAGGGCTGACAGAATGTTTATTAATGGTTATGGATTTGAAATGAGCATCTTACTAAATGGGAGTCTTGGGCCAACCTCTGACCCTTTGTCTTAAAGGTTTGAGAATAGATAATATGAAAGAATACCAGCTTGTTTCCAGATGGCTGCATGCCTGATGCTCCTTTATGTTTAGCTGTCATTCAAATATGAATGCCCAGTGATTATAAGTGTCTCTTTTTCTTTCCTGGACTGAAATGAAACCTTTTATGCATTGTGTGTTAAAACAGATTAACTGTTTGGCTCATCAATGGGAAAACTAGAACAATAGTCTCCAACTCAATGGTATAGTAAAAGAATGTGCTTTTGGGAACAGGGCTAAGGTTCATAGGCAAATTTGTACATTCATGTCTTGGTCTAGAAAAGGGTTGATTTAGTTGCAACAGTAAACCTCTTTGACATTTTACTTTTATAATTATATGTAGGCAAGAGATCTCTTTATAATCTCTATGAATATCCTTTTGCTACCTTAAAGAATATTTGCTAATCTCATTGGATGAAATTGAGATTGATTTTTAGAAGCATAGCAAATCAAAAATGCCTTATTAATTTTGTTTCTTCATGTAATAAAATGGAATGAAGAAAAATGAAGTTTACACACATATGTGCATGTATATATGTATTTGTATACACATTTTATATATATATATACATATATATATATATGATTATGGAAATAAACTTGAATGTTCTACTTTAAAAACATACTTTGGAGAGCTTATTGGATTAATATATTTTATATGGTGTTCATAGCTTATCATTTTAATGTAATTTATTTGCTAATCCTGGAAATTTTGTGAGCTAAAAAAACTAGCAAAGATAGCCAATAATAATTTGGGTATAGTGAAATGCAGGGCTGCCTAGAAGCAAGAAGATGGACAGGTCATTGAGAGGTCATCTTGTCTACTCTTATTTTTGAAGGACAATGATGCAAAATGTATGATAATGACCATAGGCTCACTATTTTAGGAAATTGGCCTCTGTATTTTTAGGAAGTTGGAGTATTTAGTAAAACACCATGTGTAAATTCTGATTCTAGTATATGATGAAAAAGTCACTCATTGCCACTAAAATTCTACAGCTTACCTATCACTTAGAGTCTTAAAAATTTCTTGTAGATTAGGAATATAAATATATATGTACATATATATATATATCTATCTTCTCTAAAATATATGTTCATATAATGAGACCTCTATACCCATATATTCCCCTTCCCTAATATTTATCTCACATGTAAATAAAGGAGTTGGTTAAAGTTCTTTGTTCATGTTGACAATGCAGAGGAATTTTTGGTGGTATTTTTGTCATAAAAGGGTTATTTTTGTATTCACAAAAAAAGAATATGGGACAGCCCTCAGAGAATGTCTTTTATTATAGAACTGTGTTGTGAAATACATAAAATTATAAGCTTAAAATGGTGGGAATATTTAAGTAGAATTTAAGGTTTAACACACAGTTAAATCTCATTTTAAATAACATTGTCTTATTATTTAAAACTTAATGCCCTACTTTATGCTTTTGCAGTGAACATGAATGAAACCTTGAGCTAAAGGAATTTTGCAGTTTGTAGTAGCTGACTACAAAAGTATTAGACTGAATGCAGTTTGTATTGGAATATGTAAACACTTTCATCAAAGACTTATAGAAACTAAATTTTAGGGACTTTGAGTAAGGAATTAGAGAATTTCCAGATGTGGTTCAAGTGTTTATAATATAGTGAAAAGCAGTGATAGGTTTGTAATAGAGGGCATTAAAGTTGGGAAAATTCTGTGAAATCTAAACATTGCTGCAGATTCATTGCCCTTGCCCATGGACCTGAGAACCAAGTGGAGAAAAATGTTGAACTCTGTTGGTGAATTTTTCTCTATCTCTAAAATTCCTATGCAGTGGTTTGACTATACTTCACTCTTCCAAAATATTTACTCTGTAACTTTATTTCAACAAACATTTATTTCTAGCCTACTCTTTGTAGAGTACTTCACTGTCTAAGTCTTATTACATGTCAATATTTTATATGAGCTAAGGCTATGTTGGCTAATTTCCCAAGTGTTAAGCTCTGATGAAAGAGAATAAAGAAATGAGTGATATAAAGAGAGAATGGTTGGTAGAGTTTATAAAGTTGCTTTTCACAAGTTCAGGGTTACTTTGGCATTGTACTAATTAGAATTAAGATCAGATTAAGTACTATTTACTAAAATATTGAAACATTGGGTTGGTATAAGACAGTGAGAATAGCTATCATCCAAAAAAACTGAATTATATCATATGTAGTAGACATAGCTGCATTCTAGAAGATTTGTTAATAGGTAGCTCAGCAAGATATTAATTACATAATTTTTCTTTTTCTTTTTTATGTTATTCCAGTGTTTTTATTTTTTTTTATTTAATTTGCTTTATTCTGAACTAAATAAAACAAGCATTTTCAATATAATAGTAGACTAGAAAAAGGATGTTCATACATGAAGTTGCAAATCTATTATTTATAACTTATTTAAAAATATAATTAAATTGTCATGTAACTTTATTTTTTCTCCTTCCCTTCTTCTCCCAAGGATAGCTACTATTAGGGATGTGTATATATGTGTATGTAAAATCATGTTATACATATTTCTCTTTATTAGTTCTTTCTCTAGATGTAGATACGTCTTACTTCATATATCCTTTATAGTTAATATGGGCATTTATAATAATCAAAATGACAGTTACTCAGAGTTGTTCTTAAAACAATGTTGCTATTGTAACATTCTTTTCTTTTAACTCTGTTGTTGTATGCAAGGCCATGTATGTTTTCCCAAGATCATTGAGCTTATTTCTCATAGTGCAGTAATATCTCATCATTGTCATATACTATTACTTGTTAGACCATTCCTAAATTGAAGGGGATCCTCGAAGTTACATTTGTTTAATACCACAAAGAGAGCTGCTACAAACACTTTAGTACATATAGATTCTTTACCTTTCCTTTTAATCATTTTTGGAAAAAGACCTAGTAGTGGTATTTGTGAGTTAAAATTATATAGACATTTTAATAACTTTTTGGGCATAATTCCATATTGTTTTTCACAATAGTTGGATCAGTTCACAGTTCAACCAATAGTGAAATAGTGTCCCAATTTTTCCACATCTCTTCCAACTTTTGTTGCTTTCCTCTTCAATCATTTTAGCCAATATGATAGGTATAAAATGATATCTCAAGGTTATTTTAATCTGCATTTGTCTGATCAATAATGATTTAGAGAATTTTTCCATATGACTATAAATTGAACTGATTGTTCATACTATTTATCAATTGAAGAATGATTTGTATTCTTATAGATTTGACAGAGTTCTTTATATTTTTGAGATATGAGACCTTTAATATTTGGGAAACTATATAAAGCTTTCTCATCAGTTTTCTGCTTTCCTTCTGATCATGGTTACATGTTTTATTTATACAAAAACTTTTTGATTTAATGAATTTGAAAGCATCAATTTTATACTTTACATTATCTCTCTTGATTATTAATAAATTGTTTCTATACCCATCTCATACCCATACATTAATATTCCATTTTCTTCAAATTTTCTTGTAATGGTTCTTTATATTTAGATATGTATCCATTATGAACTTGTCTTGGTAAATGATATAATATAGTGGTTTATGTCCAATTTCTGCCAGACTGCTTTCTAATTTTCCCAACAACTTTTTAAAGACAAGTATTAAATTCTTATCCCCAAAATTTATTTACATTTGTAAAATCTAATCTACTTTTCTGTTTCTTAGCTATAGTTCAAGATCTAGCACAGCTAAACTTTCTTCCTTTACATTTTTTATTAGTTCCTTTAAAATTCTTGACTCTTTTTTCAAATGAAATTTATTACAAATTTTTTTTCCTACTTCAATAAAATAATTTGAATGATGGATAGATTGATGGAACTTCAGAGGTCATTCATAAGAATTGAAGGAGGCCCATTTGATATTCAACAATAATGTATCCACATTGTCAGTTATTTAACCTATACTTAAAAAAACTCTAGAGATAGCGCAATCATTCCTTTATTGTGTAGCTCAATTCACTCCTACACAGTTCTACCTTGTAGCAAGTATTCTCTTTGTCTCTAATATGCACCCTATCAATTCTAAATTCTGCCCTGTAGGACTAAACAGAATAAATCACTCAGCAAACATTTTTAAGCACCTACTTTATCCTAGGCTCTAAGAGCTCACAATACAAAGAAAGGCAATAACAATCTGCCCTCAAGGAGTTGTCAGTTTAATGGGGGAGACAACATGTAAACTACATGTCAGAATAAATGGATTATAATCTTAGGGCAGAAGGTTCTAACCAGGAATGGCTAAGTGACTTTTGAAGTAATATAGAGAAGTTTTAAAGAAGGAAAATTGAGAAGGGTAAGTACAAACCTGTGAAGGCCTCTGAACTTTAAGCCATGACTTGAAGAGTGACCACTTCTCCACATCATCAAGTAAGATCCTTTTCCAGAATTTGCTCTTAGACTTTAGCATAACATACAAACTATTGTTTACTGTATTATGGTAAACACAGATGAAAGCCACATCACAACCACTGTAGAAATTGTCCTGAAATCTAGCAGTCAATTAGATTCAAAAGCAATATATAAATCGAGCACAATACAATAACATACACTTGCAAAGAACTTCCTGTTGCTCCTAGGTAAAGGACGACCTAATTTGGATAAAACTATAAGTTTTTTATGGGCTTTGCCTTGTTTTGCCTGGAAGCAACAGTAAAGTATCCGAGGGGGAGAGAAGAGGCAGTATGCGCCAGACAAGTCAACTACCATAACTTCTTTTGACTACTACCTTTCTGGATCTAAGATCCTGATGGGGACAACTTAGGACCTTAACTCAAAAGGTCTCTAAATATCGACATTAAATAATGACATTAAAAAAGAGTAATTTGTATTGCTTATCACAGTGCTTCATTCAGGAATTGCAGATATTCATTCATTGATGAAATTCTAGATCTCAGCTTCTACAATAAAACTCAAAACTCATTAGTTGAAAAGCAGTTGGTATGCTGATTGCTGATGGGAGTAGAGAAGGGAAAAATTATCACTGAAAGGGAATAGCTAGGTGGTACAGTGGATAGAGCACCAACCCTGAAGTCAGGAAGACCTGAGTTCAAATGTGGACTCAGACACTTCACACTTCCTGGCTGTGGGACCTTGGGCAAACTTAACTCCAATTTCCTCAGGAAAAAAAAAAAAAAAAAAAGTATATATATATATATATGTATATATATCACTGAAAGAAGTGAGAATTGAGGAATTGAGTTGTGTAGCTATAAATTGAACAGTCAAAGAAAATGTTCTGAATATAGCAAACAGACAAATAGACAAGAGACAGGAGAGTGTGGTTTTTTGCAATGGGGGTAGGAAGAGGAGCACATTAGGGAGGAGATAGAAAGTATTACCAATTGGCTAGTTTAAAAAATGGAAGGCTAAAATCTGAGAAGATTTTATTTGTTGTTTGCTATTTTTCTTTTGTCTAAATAAAGTTTAGTTATCAGGAAAACTTTTTATACAAGAGTTCAAATTTTGGTTAATATCTATAATACTGGGCCTAACTGAATTCTTCAGTAAAACAGAGAACTATGTTTAAGTTAGCTAAGTTTAGTTTCCTTCTCTTGCCTTGATTTTCTGATTCTTAAACAGGTTCTCTAATTTACCTATCTCATTCAAAATCTGATACTATTACCATTTCAGGCTTTTGTCTATTTCTTACCCTATTTTGAAGAACTTTCATTTAGGAAACTTTAGTTTTCCATGGCAATCCACATTGTTTTTCCCATAATCTTCCCCTTCCTATTTCCCTTTTTCTCCTTCCCCTTTTCTCTTCTCTTTCTTTTTTCTCTCTCTCTTTCCTTCACTTCTTGGCTTTATTCTTTCCACTTAGCTTCCTGTTTTCTTCTTTCCCCTCTCCTCATTTCTGTTCTTTCCCCTTTCTATCTTTCCAATCTCCTATCTTCTCTCTCCTCTTCCTTTCTCTCCATTCTCTCTCTCTTTCTCATTGCTCTGCCTTTTGCCTTTCCTTCCTTCTCCCACTCCCAAACCCTACAATCATGCTCACTAATTCTGGGACTTTCAAAAGACAGTTGTTAGTAGGGAGACATTTGAGTATTTTCTATTAATGCCATTTTTTTTTTTTTTTGTATACCAAGTTAAAACATGAATTCAGTAAAATATAGTGTGTCTGGTTTATGATGGAATTAGCAAACAAATCATGAAATAATGATTAGATTTATTTGGTTACAGGAGAAACCCCACTTTACAAAGATTTCAATTATTTATTTTCTTTCTTCACCTTTCCCCCTCTTACTGGAAAAAAAGAAAACAACAACAACGACAACAACAACAAACTCCTGTAATATGTATACTTAAACAAAACACATTTCACATATCCAAAAATGTGGGTCTCATTCTGCATAGTCTCTTACTTCAATGTCAGAAGATGGATAGTATTCTTCATCTTTGAATCTCAGGAATCATGATTATCTTTGCATTGAAAAAAGGTCATAAGATTTTCAGAATTGTTCATTTTTGTGAAATTATTGTTGATAGTATAAATTGTCATTCCTGGTTCTGCTTACTTCACTCTGCATCAGTTCATCTAAGTTTTGGCTGAAACTATCTCCTTCATCATAGCACAATTGTATTCCATTCCTTTCATATGCCATAATTTGTTACCCCTCCAAAAAGGGATACTTGCTCATTTCCAGTTGATAATTTCTTTTGCTACCACAAAGAATGCTGGTATAAATTTATCTGTATACATAAGTATTAGGGTTTTATTTTCCTCTCTCTAACTAATGCTAATCTGTCCTTATTCCTAGGCCTATCAGAGAAAATCTGGTAAATATAATATCATCAATCTCACCTCTATTTTGAGGTCTTCAGAATCCTCTGGCTACCATCTCATAGAAAGTAGTTGAAGCATAACAAAGCTTTATTTGAGCAAAGTTTATTTGAGCAGCAATCTTTATTCCCATAAATCACATCTACCCTGTGACCTCCTGCACATACGTTAGTATTGACCTCCCAGTCCAGGTTCCAGGTGGTAAGAGGAAAGAGAAAAGGGAAAAAAAAGAAAGAAAGGAAAAAAAAAAGGGGAGGGCGCTCCTTGCCCCGAGCTTGAATAGAGCCAATGAGGTCACAGACACAAGCCAATCAAAGATGAAATCTACATCCCAAACTTAACCAAGACTTCAGAAGGAGGTCTAGGTTCCCTCCATGGGTGGAGGTCCCACCCATAAAGGAAGTCCCTAAGTATCAACTCTTAAGCACATCCAGGGATAAAGACCAATGGTCCATTTACACATCAATTGTGCTTGTCTGAACTTTCTTTGGACTCTTACACATAAGATTTACATTTTTTCTTTTTTCTTTGATCTCTTTGGTGTATATCTAGTATCAATGCATCAACCATAATTTAACAGCTTTTTATGCTTAAGAATTTCCAGCTTTTAATGCTGATCTTGTAGAATGTCATTATTTTTAGGGTTTATTTTTATTATTATTTTGTTTGTTTGTTTGTTTTTTTGGAGTGGGAGAAAGTGTTAGTTTCAATAAGCTCATCAGAGGTAGAAAAACATGAACTCTCCTTCCCAATTGGTGCTGAATACTTGTGATTAAGTTAAATTAAATTTTAAAACTTGGTATGACTTGATAAAACATGATATTCTTATTTTATGTTTATATTCATCACTGGGAAATATATGATTATCAGAAGTTTTTGGGAAAATGGTGAAGTAGGTCAGAAAATTTCAAGTTCTCCAGATTTCCCACACATAAAAGATAAAACAGCACCTCAAGGCATACATAGGACTGTGAAAACAAACTGGAGTTGGGGCAGAACAGTGGTCCTCTTGGGACAATATGAGAAAATCTGAAAAAAAAAATACAGAATGGATATTTGGACAATATGAAATATAAACACCTCAAAGCTAGCTCTGATGAAATAGCAAGATTAAAATTTCAGGCTACCTAAGTTGGGAGAAGGTTCAGCCTCAGGCTCAGGAATTTCTACCTTCCAGATACTGTGGGCACCTGGGACTGGGGAATTTGAGGAAAAGGGTTGCTAAGTCCAACTGAGCTGCCCAAATTCAGTACTGGACAGAAAGGAACTAGCATATTCCCTGTGAGGGTAGAAACTGCAGCTGGCTGTGGACACTTATAGGAAGAGTGGAGTCTTTGGTTTCTGTTTTAGGACAGAGGGGAGAATTGAAGGAGAACCTTAGGCTGAAGACACCATCCCCCAACACCCAGCCCCCCAGACTACAGCTGATTATACTAACAATCTGCTATAAATAAAACAAACAAACAAACAAAAAAAAAAAAAAACCACACAAAACAACAACACCAACATCAACAACACCCCAATCATAGAAATTTACTGTGGGAATACAGAAGGTTGGAATTCATCTTCAGAGGAGGATACTAAAGGAAAAAAAAAGCTCTGTGGCCCAAAAAGTAACATAAATGGTAATCTGCCCCTTCCCCCCAAAATCATAAAAGAACTCAAAAAAAGTCTTTAAAAATCAAGTAAGAGAAATGGAGGAAAAACTGGAAAAGGTAAGAGCAATCCAAGAAAAACAAGAAGAGTATGAAAAAAAAGTCAACCAAGGAGAAAAGGAAAACTAGAATTTTAAGGAAGAAATGACTCCTTAAAAACTGAAATTGGGCAAGGAGGAGTCAGCAAAGTTGAAGGAGATCAAGAAGATGTAAAACAAAGAACAATGAAAAAAATAGAAGACAGTGAGATATCTTGTAAGAAAAACAATTACTATGGAGTACAGGTCAAGAAAAGAAAAAAAGAATAATTGGACTACCTGAAAGATATGATATGATGATACAAGAAGTATTTAAAGAATACTGTCCTGAAATATTAGAACATGAGGGGAAAGTAGAAAGAATCACAATCTGATCACTACCTGAAAGAGATTCTACAAGGAAATCCATCATAGTCAAATAGTCAAATTCCAAAAACCCCAGGGCAAGGAGAAAATATCACAAATAACAAATGACTTGCTTCTCATGGAGCAGAGGCTGGGACAGGATTTTCTAATGGAAATTTGAGTTGTTGATGCCTGTATGTTTTTTTTTTTTTGTAATCACAGCTTTTTATTGATAGAACATATGCATGGATAATTTTTATGACATTGTCCCTTGCACTTACTTCTGTTCCAACTTTTCCCTTCCATCCCTCCACCCTCTCCCCTAAATGGCAGGCAGTCTTATACATGTTAAACATATTAAAATATATCCTAGATACAATATATGTGTGCAAATGCATGTTCTCTTGTTGCACAAGAAAAATTGGATTCGGAAGGTAAAAATAACCTGGGAAGAAAAACAAAAATGCAAGTAGTCCACATTCATTTCCTAGTGTTCTTTCTCTGGGTGTAGTTGATTCTGTCCATCATTGATCAGTTGGAAACTGAATTGGATCTTCTCTTTGTTGAAGATATCCACTTCCATCAGAATGCATCTTTATACAATATTGTTGTTGAAGTGTATAATGATCTCCTGGTTCCAGTCATTTCACTTAGCATCTGTTCATGTAAGTCTCTCCAAACCTCTCTGTATTCATCCCACTGGTCATTTCTTACAGAACAATAATATTCCAAAACATTCATATACACAATTTGCCCAACCATCCTCCAGTTGATGGGCATCCATTCATTTTCCAGTTTCTAGCCACTACAAAAAAGACTGCCACAAACATTTTGGCACATACAAGTACCTTTCCCTTCTTTAATATTTCTTTGGGATATAAGACTAGTAGTAACACTGCTGCATCAAAGGGTATGCAGAGTTTGATAACTTTTTGAGCATAATTACAAATTGCTTTCCAGAATGGCTGGATCTGTTCACAACACCACCAACAATAGTTGATGCCTCTATGTTAAAATGGGACTCCTTATGGTAGTAAGAAAATACCATCCAGTAATTATGGGGAAATATAAGTGTTAGGATTACTAGGTGCTAACTTGGTTGTCTAATTTAGCATGGCACTTAACAATTCTCCAGCTCAGAGTTCACACCTTTAGTTTAAACCTTTAAAGGAGTTTACACCTTTAAAGAAGCTAGCTCATTGGTTGTAAGTAGTTCCCACAAGCCCCTGGAGTATCCACAAGCCCATTCTCTGGGAGGATAAAACATTAAGTGGGGAGAGCAGTCTGGAAGAAGTCAGTCTGGAAGGAGGCAGTATGGAAGAAGTTAGAGTCTGGAAGGATCAGTCTGGATTGGGTTAAGGACAAGACTTCCCAGGAGAACTTCAGGGAAGCTGGAGGAGATTCAGAGCCAGGATTCAGAAAGAAGGGGATTGGAGATTCTACCTTCATGCTGACTGGAGGCTTTGGATTCAGAGGGAGCTAGAGACTGAAGCTAGCTGGAGAGATTCTGACAGGAAAAATTCAAGACTTTGAAAGACACAATACAAAACTAAAGCCAAAGCTGCCTCTCCAGAAGGTCCCCAAGAGATCTCCCAGAGAATGATCGCAAATCTAGAGACAAAAGAACATCACAATAAGGAACTTAAGAATCAATACTGTATGTCTCAAAGGATTCTAGAAATGAAACTTTTAAATGATTATGTTTGGTGAAATTGAAAGTTTTTCATATGCCACTTTTCTCACTTATTTATTTATTTTTTTGGTTGTAGGTTATGATAGTAAGCAATCAGTGAAAATTATGGTAGCCTATCACCCTGATGGATGAATGAATAAACAGTTAGATTAGAGGAGCTTTTTATATTTTCCAAGTTAAGATAGCTTGGATATTTAGTATCTTCTTGGATTTTTTTATTAATTCCAATTAATAAATTGGAATGCAGAAGTAGAGTTGCAACAAATTTATTCATGGTGTCTATTTGGTACCTTAATGAGAAAAAATTGATATGCTTTGCACTTCTTAATCTATACTGCCTGGCTGTAAGGATCCCTCCATTGTCTACATGTTTTTAGTTTTATATGCTATATTTTTCAGCCTTGGAATTATTTGGACTTTTATTATGAATTTCTTCAAACAAGTTAAGACCTTGAAAAATAAATCTGATTATTTTCTCTATGCTTATTCTTTTGGAGAATGCATCCTCTCTGATGTACTGTTATCTCCTTTATCTAGATGATTCTCTAATATAAATCATGAATTCTGTATTGCTAGCTGTGTATTTTATGTCTCTTCTTGGGAGTACTTCTTTCTTCCTTAAACTCTAAATCTCAGTGAGGTATGGTAGACAGAATGTTGTATTTGGAGCTGAAGAGTAGACCTGAGTTCAAACATCGGTTCTTTAATTAGTGACTTAGGATAAATCACTTGATCTGAGACTCAATTTCCTCCTTTGCAAAATGAGAATACAATTTGTATTTTTTTATCTCATAGTTTTTATAATACACAAATGAGACAAAAGGGGTTCATAAATGTAATTTTATATCATTTTTTCCTTTATAAAATGTAAGATTACTTGTATAATTGAACACCAGTTATACTTATTGTGGATTAGTGAAAAGAGCATTGGGTTCAGAGATAGAGGACTTTGATTTGAAGCTTGGCTCTGTTATTTTTGTGTGATTTTTGGCAAGTCATTATCTCTTAGCCTCAGTTTTCTCAACTATAAAATAAATAATTTTGACTCTATATCTTTGAAAGTACCTTCTTGCTCCAAATCTTTATTCCTAAATGTGTTCATCTTATTTTACCAAGGGTGTGTGTTGTGTGTGTGTGTGTGTGTGTGTGTGTGTGTGTGTGTGTGTGTGTGTGAGAGAGAGAGAGTGAGAGTGAGAGAGAGAGAGAGAGAGAGAGAGAGAGAGAGAGAGAGAGAGAGAGAGAGAGAGAGAGAGAGAGAGAGAGAGAGAGAGAGAGAAGTCAATAGGAAAGTAGGGAGAGAGATGGTGCTATTTATATAGTAGATGTTTAGTAATTACTTCATAGGAAGGTATGTGAATGATTCCTAGCTTACTCACATCCACACCTAGTCTCTTTGCTGAGCACTTGTTCTGCATTGTCCATTGCTTTTGGCTTTGTGATTCACGGACATCTTGAAATCAACATGTCCAAAACAGAACTTGATATCCTTTCCACTCAAATCTTACCTCTTTTCTCAACTTCTCACATTGTCAAAGGTACTACTATCTTCCAGTTATCCAAATTTCTAACCTTGCAAGTCCTTTAACCACCTGTTAGCCTTAATTTCAATAAGATTGAAATGAGATAATAATTGCACTTAGAGTTATTAGGATCAAATTAAGTAACTGTAAAGTATGTTGCATACTTAAAACAAATAAAAAATGTTAGCTGATCTCAATGCCTCACTCATTTTTACCTCATCTGTCCAATCTATTGACAAATTTCATTCTTTCTAACTTTATAACATCTTTTGTTGTTCAGGTTTTTTTTTTTTTTTATTACATCTTGTTTGGATTATTGTAACAGCTTCATATCACTCCTCTTTTCTCAAGTCTGTCCCCACTCCAGTTTATCCTCCACTCAGATACCAAAATGATTTTCCTAATACATCTCTCTGCCCAGGTCTCTCTCCCATTCTCTATTTTTCAGCACCCTTAATGTGTTCTTTTTCCTTATTAAAATATAATCCCTTAGAGGACAAGAACTCCTTTGCTTCTTTCCCAGCAAAGTGTCTGGTGTATAGTAAAAGTTTAATCCATTTTGTTGATTGACCTTAAAAAAGCTTTTATTTTATTATCATCTGATCAGTAAGGTAACTGAGGTAAGTGAATTGTGCAGACTTATAGATAATAAGTGGTAGAAATGACATTCAAACCCAGGTTCTCTCATGTCAGATGATCTTGTATGTCATCACATATATATCAATGCACTTAAGCAGCTCTCCACTGTTTGAGGCTCTGTGACAAACTCTGGAGTCTTTATAAGTACATTAATGGCAACAATATTTTTATATTTTATGCTTATAGTTCAGGAAACTTCTACAATGTGAGGAATACTGGGATACAAATTATTTACTAATAAGTATATTATGTCCTTTTATTCTTTCTTTCCCCCCTCCCTCCCCTCCCCCTCCCTCTCTCCCTTCCTTCCTCCCCCTCTTTCCCTTCCTTCCTCCCCCTCCTTCCCTTCCTTCCTTCCTCCCTTTTCTTTCCTTTTTTCCCTCCCTCCTTCTTTCCTTCCTTCCCCCTCCCTCCTTCCCTTCCTTCCTTCCTTCCTTCCTTCCTTCCTTCCTTCCTTCCTTCCTTCCTTCCTTCCTTCCTTCCTTCCTTCCTTCCTTCCTTCCTTCCTTCCTTCCTTCCTTCCTTCCTTCCTTCCTTCCTTCCTTCCTTCCTCCCTTTTTCCTTCCTTTTTACCCTTCCTCCTTCCTCCCCTACCTCCCTCCTTCCCTTTCCATTCCTTCCTTTCTTTTTTCCTTTTTTTCTTTTTTCTTTCATTTCCTAGCTTCATTCTCAGTAGCTTTTTAGCTTTCCTGGATACTAAGCAGCTTAAATATCATTTTGTTTGGTTCTCAAGGGAGAATGCCTTAGTTTCATGGAATTACAGTGGTAATTAGCTCTTCAGCCTTCCATAAAGCTCTTTTTCTTTCCCTTCTTCTTTTCAATTTTCTTTCCCCATTTCTTGCTGGGGAGTAATTTCAAGTTTTCTTCCTCTGATTTTTTTTTGTCCTTAAATATCTCCTCTCTCTCTCTCTCTCTCTCTCTCTCTCTCTCTCTCTCTCTCTCTCTTTGTTGCTGCTTACACATACTTCATTTTTGGCCCTGCTGTGGCCCCAGTTCAGTTATTTTTCCTCAATTATCTGGTTTTTTTTCCAGTAAAATACATGCACAAACATATGCATACATATGTGTATGTGTATATATAAACACATATATATCCCCAAAATACATATGTAATTTGTATCTTAATGTATCTTAATACATTAAGATATCTTAATACAATCTTAATACAAACTAGCATTTCTAAAAGCCTTTTCATTAACTGACTATATATCCAGGGTGTCCCAAAAGTCTTAGTGAAGAAATATAAATGCTATAAACTTAGAAACAAATATTTGAAAGGTTTCTTATTTAAATTGCAAAAATATTGATTTTTTTTTTTTTTTACAAAAACTAACTTTCAAGATATTCACTATCTTATGCATTTTTCTAGTTAATTCTTGAGGTTTGTAAAAACTTTCATCAATTGCTGCTTGGTGATTAAAAAGATTGCATTTGTAATCTCAGCCTTAAGATCATTCAAAGAATGAAGTTTTGATGCACATACAACTGTTTTGAAATGTTCCCTCAAGAAAAAATCTAACCAAGATAATAGATCAGGTAACTTTGTTGACCAAACAAGAGTAGCCACTGTAATTGAGCTACTTGTCTGAGAAAATGTCCTCCAGAAGTTCCTTTGTGTTGAAATAAGTTTTTATTTAAAAATTTTAAATAATGAAACTTTCAAATTGTGGCATTTGTACTTATGAAGTAATTAAAGCTTAAAACCTTATTAAGTTTGGGACCTATATCCATAGACATACATACAGACACATATGTAATTATTGAAGGTCCAGAGCAAGATGGAATTAGGAAAGGGACAATTTAGAAAATTTTAGAGGTGAAGGACACCATAGAGATCATATAGTATTACTTTCTTATTTGATAAATGAGGAAACAACCTCAAAAAGGTAAAGGCACTTATCCAAATTCATTAGGTCATTGATAAAGTTTTATAAAACCAGTGCATTATGAGATATAGAATAATTGTAAGCCAGCTTTTTACAGGTTAAAAAAACACTACCATCACTTTCCAAACTATATCTCCCCCCAAAAAACATGTGTTATATACAGGTTTCTCTGGTTTTTCTTGTTATAATTTTACCAACATTTCATTATTAAGATTTCAGATCTTATTAATATGCCATTTTATTCAGACCTTCATGCTTTGATAATGTTGTCAAGTGAATTATGAAATCCCTACTTAAATAAGTAAAAAAAAATAGGATTCACAAATTTAAAATTAAATGATTATTTTGTATGGATTTCCCTTAAATGTTAGTACTTTATAATAGCAGAATCTTTACTTCATCCAAAATAATAGTATTGTGTATTAGAAACCAATTCTGATTATTTCAAGCCTTTATGTAAGATGACACCCCAGTGGATGAAGATGACGGTGATTTATTCAGGAATTGATCTTTAAACAGTCAGTGAATAGGGACCTTATGACCTGTATTTCCCAATAATGGAAGTAAAATATTTAATGTACTGAATCAGTGCTCGTGCAGATAACCTCGTTTTCTACTCCATTTATTTGATAATTGTTTCATCATTTCAAATTCAATTTACAATAGCTATGAACTCTTTAATATTTTTCTAATAAGGATTAGTTAGAGAGGTTAATATGGTAAAAAAAAAGTGTAAAGAAGCCTAGAGTCATCTTAATGAGTGTCAGATAATTAACCTACATGGATAGATGAAAGAAATCAAGCCTGCAGTCTGATAGATTTTGCTTTCAAGTTCAAATATAGAAGGTAATTTGTATAATGGTTAGACTTTCCTTACACATTAGGTGTTAGTTGCTATATTGTTTTTTTTATAACATATATAAAACCCTAATTGTGAATTCACTAGAATTTCCACATTTGATCAATAATTAGCATTAGATTCTCATATTTCATAATCTTTAAATGATGTATATGTGTGTATACATATATTTATATACACAGATTTATTACACATCATAAATCATTAGGTTTTCAAGTAAGTTCTTCTTGGATTAGAATCTAGGCTCAAATATAGAGAACAATTTACTATTTCTGAAAAAAAAATTTTCTGGAACTTGAACACTATTAATATATTTAAGGCTAAAAGAATTGGATAAATCAAAGGAAGTTTTGCAATTTTCCTTCCTGATCCATCTTAATAAAGATTTGTTAATACTGCTTTAAATTTAAATTAAAAAGGCAAATTCTTTTAGAAATATTATAATCATATAAAACAGGTACATAGAATGACCTAAAACTAAACAATCCAAAACAGAATTTACTCATTAAAGATTATCTTTCTTTATTTTGTTAAATATTTCCCAGTTGCATTTTAAAAGTTTTCCTTCTTTTTACCATTTCTATTTTACAATTTTGAATTCTAAAGTCTCTCCTGCCCTACTGTCTTTATCCCATGCATTGAGAAGGCAAGCAGTATATCAATTGTACATATGAAGTCATGCAAAATGAATTTTCATTTTAGTTCTATTGCAAAAGAAACACACACATGAATGAATAGAAGGTAAATAAAGTGAAGAGAACATGTTCAATTTGCATTCAGCGTGTGAGTTCTCTCTCTCTGAATATGGGTAACATTATTCATCAAGGAATTGTCTTGAATTATTGTATTAATCTGAGTAGATAATTCCCAGTTGATCATCCTTATAATATTGATATTGCTGTATATGATTATCTTCTGGTTCTGCTCACTTATAAATCTTCCCAGATTTTGGTGAAACCCTCCTGCTCATCATTATAACATAGTAGTATTCTATTACAATCATATACCATATCTTGTTCAACATTCCCCAATCGATGGACATCCTCTTGATTTCCAAATCTTTGCCACCATAAAAAGAGCTACTATAAATATTTTTGTACAAGTCCTTTTCTTTTTGTTTAATCTCCTTAATATACCTAGTTAGTGCTAGGGAAAGGGAATGCATAGTTTTATATAGCAATTTTAGTATAGTTCTGAATTGTTCTTGTTAGACATTTGCAACTTTGCTCACAGTACATTAGTATCTCTGTTTTTTTTTTTCCATATCTCTTCTAACATTTATCATGTTCCTTTTTTTTCATCATATTAGTCAATATGGCAAGCATAATGTGCCTCAAAGTTGATTTAATGTGCATTTCTTTAGTTAACAATGATTTAGTGGATGTTTTATATCATTATTGATAACTTTTTTCTGCTGAAAACTTCTTGTTCTTATGCTTTGATCATTTGTCATATGAAGAATTGCTCTTTTTTTTTACATTTGACACAATTCCCTGTGTATTTGAGAAATGAGGCCTTTTTCAGAAAAAAAAAAAAACTTAGGAAATTTATTTCCTATTTCCCTCCTAATTTTAGCTGTATTGATATTTTCTTTGTTCAAACTGTTTTAAGTTTCAGATAATCAAAATTACTCATTTTGCTTCTCATGATTCTCTGTATATCTTGTTTGGTCATCATCCAAAGATCTGACAGATATATTTTACTGCTCTTCTAATTTACTTATATTATTTATATCTAAATCATTTACTCATTTTCACCATATTTTAATATATGATGTGAGATATTGGTCTATACCTAATTTGTTCCAAATTACCATCAGTTTTCCCAACAATTTTTGTACATCTGTGAGTTCTTGCTGCAAAAACTTGGATCCTTGAGTTTTTCAAAAAGTCGATTATTATGGTTATTTACAATAGTGTATTCTGCTATTCCACCACTGTATTTCTTAACCACTACCAGATTATTTTGATGACTATCACTTTGTAATAAGTTTGGAATCTGATACTTTCTTTATATTTTTATTCCCTTAATAAACTTGAACTTTCATTCTTCCAGGTGAATATTGTAATTTTTTTTAGCTCTATCAAATAATACTTTGGTAATCTGATTGGAATGACATAGAATAAGTAAATTAATTTAGGTAGAATTGTCAGTTTTATTATATTGACTCAGCCCGAGTAATAATTAATATTTTTCTATTTGTCTAAATCTTTGTGTGGAAAGTGTTTTTTAATTATGTTCATATAGTTCCTTGGTTTATCTTGGCAAGTAGACTTCCAAGTATTTTATATTATATACAGTTATTTTAAAAGGTATTTCTCTATCTCTTCCTTCTGGGTTTTGTTGCAATTTATATATTCCAGTAGCTACATCAACATAATAAAATACATAGAAACACACATATGAAGAAATCTTGATCATTTATGTGTTTTTATTCTATGTCCTGCAACTTTGCTAAAGTTATTGTTTAAAATAGTATTTATGGCTGATTCTCTATGATTTTTTAAATACACTATCATATTGTCTTCAATGAATGATAGTTTTGTTTTCTTACTGCCTATTTTCATTTTCATTTTCCTCTTGTCTTATTGTAATAGTTAGCATACAATAATGAATAATGGTGATAATAATTAACATTGTTGCTTCATCCCTTCTATTTTATCCCCATTGCAGCCAATGCTTGTTCTTGGTTTTAGATAGATAATTTTAAGAAAGGTGATATTTATTCCTCTGCTTTCTAATGTTAGTAGGAATAGGTATTGTATTTTGTCAAAAGCTTTTTCTGCATCTGTTGATGTAATAATAAGATTTTTTGTTGTTTTTGTTATTTATCTGGTCAATTACACTGATAATTTTCCTATATTGAACAAACTCTAGATTCTTGTTATAAATCCCAACTGATAATAATCCATAATCTGTGTGATATATTGCTATAATCTCTTTGTTAGTGTTTTATTTAAAATTTTTAAATTAGTTTTCATTAGGGAAATTGACCGATAGTTTTCTTTCTCTGTCTGTCCCCCCCCCCCAATTAAGATATCCAAATTTATTTGTGTTTTAAAAGTATTTGAGTAGGACTTCTTGTTTACCTTCTTTTTTCCCCAAACAATTTACATAGTATTGGGACTAATTGTTTTTTACATGTTTGGTAGAATTCACTTGTAAGTTCATGTAGTCTTGTGGATTTTATCACAGGAAACATATTTATGGCTTGTTATTTCTTTTTCTAAGATATTTAATTATTCTTTTTTTCACTTCTGTTAATCTGAGCAGTTTACATTTCCATAAATATTCATCCATTTGTCAATTTCACTGGCATATAATTGGGAAAAATAATTCCTGATGATTGCTTTAATTTCATCTTAATTGCTGGTGCATTCATCCTTTTAATTTTTGATGCTGGTAGTTTAGTTTTCTTCATTCTTTTTAAAATAAATTTAATCAATGCTTTATTTTATTCCCCCCCCCAAAAAAAAACAACTAGCTTCTAGTTTTATTAGTTTAGGGTATTTTTTACCTTTAATTTTATTAATCTCCCCTTTGATTTTTCAGGATTTCCTTTTTGGTGTTTAATTGGGGATTTTAAATTTGTTCTTCTAGGTTTTTTTTTTTAACTTAACATTCTCAATTCATTGATCTTCTCTTTCTTTCTTTTATGTTTCTTTTTAAAAAAGAATCTCAGAGGAAAAAAGATTGTCATCAAGAAGTTCTTCCTTTTGTCTACCCCAAATTTCTCATGCATTTTCCTAGTGTTCACCATTTAGAAATCTAAATCATTTGGCCACTATCCTTCCCATGTATATATTTTGTTATTACATATTTATATATATATGTATACATATATGTGTATGTATATATGTATATATTTTAATCACTTTATTTAGTTGTAGATTGTTTTATAGTGACATATAGCTTACAGCCTTATCTTATGTAAGCTAAATAAAATCACTTCTTTTATTTAGCCTTTGTTTATTAATTTTTTTCTATGAATCTTTCATAAGTTTTCCACATTCCTTGTAAATTATACTACTAATTATACTAGTAAGGGTCATCTGTTCTGAATACCATTGAAATTTGACTTATTTTATTGATCCCATATATTGTTGCTTGTTTGAGGCTAGTAAGCTCAGTTGGTTAGAATAAGGTACAAATTAAGGCATGTTCTCAGGTTTAATCCCCATAAGGACCAGTTAGTTTTTCTGTTCTTCAGACTATAGGCAGTATCCTTAACCTCACTGAAGCATAAGGATAATTCCTGCTGTTGTGTACAAGGGGAGGGTGGGGCAGGTAAAAGATTATAAGTATGCATCATCACAAATCTATCACTATTACTGGAGATATAATTCAAAGCACAAGCCCAACATATACTAGGTTAATCATCTGTGTGTATCAAGGGCATGAAACTTTACCTCATTACATATGTTCATTTTGCTATGGATCCTAAAAGAAAGAGAAGAACAGTTAAACTTTTTTCTTCTTGACACAGGGATTTGAACTGGAAAAGCAATAGATTATTTTTTAAAAGCTTTTTATTTTCAAACATATGCATGGATAATTTTTCAGCACTGACCCTTGCATAACCTTGTGTTTCAGATTTTCTCCTCCTTCCCCTACTCCTTTCCCTAGATGGTAAGCAATCCAATATGTTATACATGTTAAAATAGATGTTAAATCCAATATATGTAAAAATACAATTCTTTTGTTGCACTAGAAAAATCAGATCAAAAAGGAAAAAAAATGAGTAAGAAAACAAAATGCAAGTGAACAATAGCAAAAAGAGTGAGAATTCTACATTGTGATCCCCACAGTCCTCTCTCTGGGTGTAGATGGCCCTATTCATCACAAGATCATTGGAACTGGCATCAATCATTTCATTGTTGGAAAGTCACATTCATCAGAATTGATTGTTGTATAATATTGATGTTGCCATGATCTCCTGGTTCTGCTAATTTCACTTAGCATCAGTTCATGGAAGTCTTTTCAGGCCTCTCTAAAATCATCCTCCTGATCATTTTTTATAGAATAATAATGTTCTAATGTTCATATACCATAACTTCTTCAGCCATTCTCCAAATGATGGGCATCCACTCAGTTTCCAATTTCTTACCACTACAAAAAACGGCTACCACAAACATTTTAAAGCGATAGATTTAAAAACTAAGAATAATAAGGTATCCAAGCATTCTTTAGAATTCTAGACACTGGAATTAATTTGTTAGATTTCTATAACCCTTGACATTGTTAGATTTATCTCTTATTGATCTTTGAGAATCCTTTACATTTTCTGCTTTCATCCTTGTAATGTGGACCTTAAAAGAAAGTCACTCTATTACTAATGGTTGGAATGACAATTTAAAAAAAAAATTATTATTCTGTGCTTTGTAGATCATCTTACAGTTAACTAGCTCTCAAAAAATTAGTCAGATGAGATGGTGGATCTTACTGGATATAATGTCAACTATGAGTCAGAATGATCAAGATTCAAGTCTTCTAAAAATCTACTGACCTGGGACTCTGGGCAAGTCGCTTAAGCTCTCAAGGCCCTTTGTCAATAGTTAAGATGCTAAATTGCAGAAGAGTGGCAAATAACTACTGGTTCAGAGAATTTCCTCAGGAGAGCTCTATCTCTCAGTACTCATATGCCGCCATGATTTTGTTGATTTTGAACTTCTTTTTAATAAAGAAGATTGCAGCATGCCGGCCCACCTTATGAAATTTTTCTGTGTCTTCTTATGTGTTTGTCAAAAGAAATTAAACTAATTTGTAGCAAGGCTTCACTTTTTCCTGACATTGTGGTGCCACCTGACTGTCATATCTTGTTCTTGCTGTATGACTAGCTCCTTGTCTCTTTATGCCATGTTATTCCTTGAATATCTTTTTAAAATTCCTCTTCTTAATCCAGCCATTCTGGAGAGCAATTTGGAATTATGCCCAAAAAGTTGTCAAACTGTGCATACCCTTTGACCCAGCATTGCTGTTATTGGGATTATATCCCAAAGAAATACTAAAGAGCGGAAAGGGACCTGTATGTGCCAAAATGTTTGTGGCAGCTCTTTTTGTTGTAGCTAGAAACTGGAAGTTGAATAGATGTCCATCAATTGGAGAATGATTGGGTAAATTGTGGTATATGAAGGTTATGGAATATTATTGCTCTGTAAGAAATGACCAGCAGGAGGAATACAGAGAGGCTTGGAGAGACTTAAATCAACTGTTGCTGAGTGAAATGAGCAGAACCAGAAGATCACTATACACTTCAACAACAATACTGTATGAGGATGTATTCTGATGGAAGTGGAAATCTTCAACATAAAGAAGATCCAACTCACTTCCAGTTGATCAATGATGGACAGAAATAACTATACCCAGAGAAGAAACACTGGGAAGTGAATGTAAATTGTTAGCACTACTGTCTATCTACCCAGGTTACTTATACCTTCGGAAGCTAATAATTAATGTGCAACAAGAAAATGGTATTTACACACATATATTGTATCTAGATTATATTGTAACACATGTAAAATGTATGGGATTACCTGCCATCGGGGGGGAGGGAGTGGAGGGAGGGAGGGGATAATTTGGAAAAATGAATAAAAAAATAAAAAAATAATTAAAATTCCTCTTCTTTTGTGATGCATATTGGTTTTATATATTACTTTATTCACTTTCACTGAATCTCTCCATTTGTCCTTGGTAAGATTCTAATTTTGACTTCATTGGAGAAAGCTGTAGTATGCCTCAATGCTAGATAGCAACTCTGGTAGAATGTCAGTATTAGAAAGATGGACCTTTGTTTTCATGGAATACTTGGGATTAATAAAGAAGGTTTACAATTTCCTAAATTAGCCCACCTTACTCTTTTGATTTAACTCTGGGATCAACATGTTACCCATCTCTTTTGTGTAATCTGGATAATGTGCCCTTTCAAATGCACATTGAAATCTGGACAATAGACATTTTTTGTTTGCTTAGTTTTTCCTGTATGGATGAACTGGCTAGACATCTTTGAGAGATTACAGATTTCTTTCAGGAAATTCCAGTGTTCTAGATCTTGAAGCTGTCAATACATTCTCAATTGCAGACCTAAACAGGTCTTGATCATTCATAGAGAACCATTTATACTTTGCCTTGGATCTTCCCTATCACAAGGATAATTTATTTCAGAAACATATTTCTTCCTTTATAGCTTATCTGATGTTAATTTTATCAGAATGCTTTTTAACAGGATTATTTCTATTATATATACCTAGGAATCATGGATGATTTTGATACATGTGTGGAAAACATTTTTTAAAGAATCAGGATTTCTTACAAATCAAATGCCTTTTCATACTAAAATGCTCAGTAGAGTCTTCTCTTTTCTATGTATTTCCATTTATTGTGAAATGGTGAATATATGGTTCCTTATTAAATATGGTTGCAAAATCTACCTGGTTTCTTATGGGCATATTTATCAAGTAGAACCTCAATTTGGGGATATATCACTCTTATACAATTTTATATGATAGCACAATATGCATATAACTTGTCATTTAATTGATTTTTCTCTTGGCTGCCTTTTTTTTTTTGGAGATATTCATAACGTCTGAGATTCTTCCCCCTATCCCCTTGCCTTTGGTATCTTCTCTTTCAGATACCTTGTGAATCAATTTCTTACTATTTATAAAAGATTTAGGGAAATGGCATTCCTATGCTTCACAGAATAAATTTTATTTTTATGTTTATTTTTGTCTAGATTCAAAAATTTTAATACTTAGTTTCTGGTCAGGCCTTTCTAAAATTGCTCATGTCAGCTTGGAAGAAAAGCTTTAATATGAGTTTCCTAATGTAGGAAGTATCTACACAATACTTTGTGGTTTGGCACACAAGATAAAAGCAACAATTTAGATCTTTATTCATTTTTCATTTCTTAAAAGCAATTTCAAAACTCAGTCCTCCAATAGATCATCTTTATGAAAGTGGAACTGTGTGACTACTTCTGCAAATCATAGGTTCTAAACAGCCTTTTTAAACATTCTCAAACATAGCCTTATTTTTGCTATTTAAAAAAAATTCTTATAAGAACTAAAAGGAGTTAGGATAGTTTGAGGATTTTTAAAAAAGAGGCCATTTCTTTTAGATTACTTTATTACAATGTCTTCAGAAGATCATCTTTATTTTATTTTTTTTACTTTCTTCTCCCCCCCCTCCAATTTTGGAGTTTTTAACCATTTTATTTCATGCATGCTTTGTAGCTCAGTGAAACTTATGATCTCTTCTCAGAATAATGTTTTTAAATGCATAAAATAAAAAAGGAACATAAAAATCAATGATAATAAAGATGTAATTATTTTTCCCATCCAAATTCACAACTCTAGGTTAAGAATCCCCCATTCTCATTTTGAAATTTTATCTTCCTTTCTTCTGGATGATTACTCTTTTGGAATAGTTGTCTTTATGACAAGTATGCTCATAGAAAATTAATTATTATTAATCCTTTATCAAATAACTTATGTATATAAAATAATAGCAAATGCAAACTATTATTATTTGAAACAGATCCAAATTATCACCAAAATTGGGTCAAGTGAGCCCAGTCTATTTACAAATGGAATTAGGGATTGGTGGTATGTAATTTCAGAACTTCTTTCTTCCTCTCTCCTTAATCTTCTATATTGGCTAATAATTGAATTCTCATTCAAAGGGTTATAATTTTAGTCTCAAGTCCTTGATATTTAGAAGAGTAATACTTTGTTAACCGTAATTTCTGTGCTAGTGCGAATGAAAAATATGAGAGCAGATTTTGAACGAAGTAGGAAAGAGACTATAGAAGTGTCTTAGATGATCTATACTAGTTTCCTTAGTATATAAGGAGGAGATATGAGGGTATTAATTTAATTCAAATTATTCATTGATGTCAAACTGTTGCTTGGTGGCTGCTTACTGCTTTTCCCTTATTGGGTAATCCACACTTTTTCCAGTCTTTTTAAATTTTCAGTTCCTACCATCTCAGTTAAATTTTCTCAACCCTTCTCCCCTATTCCACCGGTGTGAGAACATCAAGGATATCCTATATGATCTCCCTTTACTTTCCCTCTTCTCTGCTAGTATTTGTATGCCTTCACCTAGTTTTTCTTCCTTGAATCCCCCCTTTTTTATGAAATGCCCATTCTTTTTTTTTTGCCTTCTAGCTATGATCTTGATTACAGTTCCTTTTAACTCAGAAGTCTTGTTCACTTTTTCCAACTTTTCTTACATCTTTATTTTTTTTCTCTCTTTTCATACATTTCTTTCTCTATACCTATGAACTAGTCAAGTCTTCTTTATTTTAACATGTGTGCATGCATACATGATTGCAACCTTGGTACTTTTTCAAGGTATTGCCTCATCTTTTTGTTTTCTACTTCCAGTTTATGTGTTTTTTTTTACCATATTTATTTTTAAAATTATACTTTTATCCCTTTCTTTCTCATAAAGTCATTATTTTACAG
Source organism: Sminthopsis crassicaudata (assembly GCF_048593235.1). Lineage (NCBI taxonomy): Eukaryota > Metazoa > Chordata > Mammalia > Dasyuromorphia > Dasyuridae > Sminthopsis > Sminthopsis crassicaudata. Next base: position 79,180,132 of record NC_133619.1, on the reverse strand, counting down.
AAGAAGGAATAGAAATTAGTTGAATAATATTAAGCAACACATCATTAGAGTCTTAGAGTTTACATAATATTCCATGTCAATCATCTGTCTCTTACCTTCTTGAAATTTATTTCTACTGTCTCTTTACTGGCTATTTAAACATTTTCTGCCCCCACTACTCTTGAAATTCCTCTTAAGTGTAACCAAACCCAGTGATCTTTTCTTAGCTATCCTTAAATCTCTTTGATTTCTGTAACACTGGTGAATTCTTCATTTTGTTTCTGTGACACTGAATTGTCCTGCTTTTTGTTCTTCTGGCACTTTCCTCATCTTTCTAAACAGTTATTTTTCAAGGGAATATTCTCTCCTTTGAATATTTCATCTACTCTTACATGCAGGTATGATTTCCTGCCACTGATTTATTTTCAGCTATCTTTTGGACATTTTCATTTATAGCCCTAAGTAGCACAATGAGGGCAACTAGGTAGCATACTGGATAAATAGAAAGGGAAGAATGGAAGTAGTGTCAGCTTTTATATTCTTAGTCTCAAAGATCATTACAGATGGTGACTGATTCCATGAAATTAAGGGATATTTGTTCCTTGGAAGGAAAGCTGTGACAAATCTTGGCACATACTAAAAAGTAGAAGCATCATCTTATTTTTCAAGGTATATATAGTCACAACCATGGTGTTTCCAATAATAATGTACAGCTGTAAGAGTTCAACTATAAGGAAAGCTGAACACTACAGAATCAATACTTTTGAAATGTGGTCCTAGAGAAGGCTTTTGAGAATCTCTTGGACAACAAGGAGATCAAATCAGTCAATACTTAAAAAAATAATTCATATTACTTATTGGAAGGACAAATACTGAAGCTGAAGCTTAAAAACTGACCATGTAATAAGAAAACAGGATTCATTAGAAAAGACTGTCATGTTGGGAAAGGTTGAAAGCAAAAGGAGAAGGGATCAGCAGCGATAAGATGGATAAGTAAGTACTGTTATGGAAGCAACATAGGGTTAGACATACTTCAGGAGAAAGTGGAGGATAGAAGGGACTAGAAGGGGTCACAAAAAAGCCTTACATGAAAAAATGAACAAGAAAGCACAATGAACACAGCATGCCTCAAATCAAACTTATCTCTTTCTGTTTTCCTTTCAAAAACAAACTACTCCTCTTTCCGAGCTCTCTTTCTGTTAATGGTACCTTTTTTGTTACTTAGAGGGAAAACTTGATTCCTCCCTTTTTGTTTTCTCTCATATCTAACCAATTGTTAAGTCCCACCAATCCTACTTTTGCAGTGTATCTTACATTCTCTTTCTTCTGTTCCCATCTAGTAAAGACCATAATTATCTCCCCTTTCCATCTCCTTCCCTCCATTCTTATCTCTCCTCCTCTTTTCCCTCATTTCATGCTACAGAGAAGTTGGATAATGGAATCCAGAGCATAAACATTAAATATGACAGTCATGCCAAATTTTACAGGGTTGTAAATAAACTATTTATAAGAACAGGGAATATTAATTTAAAGTAATTCAGAAAGTTGACAATAATCTAGAAAGTTTATCTGTCATTCAGTAGGAAGAAATACAGGTTAGTACATTTTTAAACTGAAACTCATCTATATGAGAACTGTTTTTCCCCCTTATATTTTTTTTGGCAGAAAAAATATATGAATATCTTGATTAGTAATTTAGAGGGTTAATCATTTGTTTCATAGAACTACAGAATTGGAGCTCTTGAAAAGACCTCAATGGACCGCTAATTCAACCTGTATATGGAAAATAGTCCTCTCTCCAAAATACTTGACAAATGGAGATCCAACCTTTGCTTGAAGAACTCTTATTGAGGAAGAATCCCTCTCAGCCAGGCAGCCCATTCTCCTTGAGGAAAGCATTAATACCAATATTATAAGCTTATATCAAACCTTAAATTTATCTTTTAGTATCCTCTGCTCTCTTAATTCCTAATTCTGCATTTTGGGACCAAGTAGAATAAGTCTTTAATCCCATTTCTCATGATTGTCCTTCATATAATTGTAAGGATTGGTTCCAACCTCCCTCTTCTTTTCTAATCTTTATCATATTCTTTACTGATATTAACTGCATTGTAACAGCATTTCTCCTTGTAGGATTTTTTTTAAAGGAATCCACTTTAGGAAGATATTTATTTAGAAAATTAAGCTTAAGTGTAAAAGAATCTTAAGATATATGAAGAGCAGAGGGGTAGAGCTAGATCAGATGAACAAGTGGACATGAAACTAAGCAATCTATCATCTCATTAAAAACAAACCAACAGAAATTAAAAAAAAATACATGACCAAAAATGACATATATTAGACTTTAGAAATAATTTTTTTGTCTACATTTTTTGCCTTTACTTTTTTAAAGGGATATAGAGAAAACTGTATTGAGTATAATATCAAAAATAGGCAACATGGTTCAAAAACATTGGTCCTCAAGAGCAAAGAAAATGCTTTAGTGTAAGAAAAGGAAAACAAGGATGAGGAGTAGAATTCATTAGAAAAAAAAGGAAGGCTTGTTATTATTGATCTCAAAGTCAAGTTTAAAAATTCAATTAAGAGAGAAATCTACTTTATATATTAGACATATTAATATTGTTTTAGATCCTTGTCTACATATGTGTAAATTATGTATATATGGGTGTATATGTATGCAGGTAGATGACTATATGTGTGTATATATCTATATATATATATAGATATAGATATATATGTATGAACATATTTGTGTATATGTATATATATACACACATATACATATGTATATATAAATATACCTATGTTTAAGTATATTTTGCTTGGGTGAGGGGGGGATGAAAAAAGAAAAAGGAACTATTTAAAAAGTGTACACCAAACAAGAGAATAACATACAAGGAAACAGGGAAAAGATGGACAGTCATGAATATATAATTTCATATCCTATTATATATGCTTTCTTGAAATGGAAATTTATTGTTACTTATTTTGAATCCTCCCTGCTGTTCTGATGGGCATATATTATTATTTTGTTTTGTTTTACTTTTCCATTTCTGTTTTTTCTATTTTTTCTATTTTTTTTATTTTGTATTTAGTTTTAAAGAAGTGGAAAAAATGAAAAAAAGGAAAAATATGGGTAAATGAAAATATTTTAATTGCTTATAATAGTAGTTTTCAGGATTTTTTTTAGCCTCTATACCTCTTAACTTTAAGTAAAAGCCCTGTACCTGCTATTTAATATGTAAAGCAGTGATTTCTAGAGTTTACTATGCATATATGTAATAGTAATAAAATAGATTAATGTTCATGGTTTATTCTATATATTACCATATTTTTGTTATCATAAAAATTTTAAATGTTTATCAGAATACAGTAAGATAGATTTGTTTTCTCATTCTCTTTTGTCATCTTACGCTAGACTATCCCAGTGCTTCTGTGGCTCCCTTTTCCCATTGGAGAATTCTTTCTGGAATCTCCATTTTGAGGAAGGGCCTTGTCCAGCTGTCCTTTGTTTCTCTCCTGGCTCTACTTCTGAGTCTTCAGATTTTGTTTCCATTCCTCCCCTCCCCTTTCCTCATTCTCCTTCTCCCTCCCTGCTTCTTTTAGCTTACTCTTTTTTCTTTGTTGTTAACTTCATCAATTAGAATGATAGCTTGAGATATAGGACTGTCTTTTTTTCATTTTATTTTTATCCTGGACCCTTAGTATAACACTCAGCACATTGCAATTGTTTGGCACATAGTAACTACTTAATAGGAGTCAGCTAGTTGGTTCAGTGGAAGCAGCATTGGGCTGGGAGTCAGGAAGATCTGAGTTCAAATGTAGTCTCAGATAATTATTAGCTGTGTGTCTCTCAGTAAATCATTAACCTTCTGTTTGCCTTCAATCCCTTGGAGAAGGAAATAGCAAACCATTCCAGTATCTTTGCCAAGAAAACTCTATGGTCAGCATTTGTGTGATGGTCCATGGGATCATGAAGAATTGGTGCTACTGGACAGCACTGAGTGATTATAAATGTTCCTGACTTTATTGATAAGAACCTTGATCTTGACAAGAAGCTAACAGTTTTATTTTTGGTCTTCTTGTTGTTTTTCCAAATGAAAAGCAACGTGGAATAGGAGATACATAGTTGGGTTTAGATCTTCCTTCTGACACTGTGTGACCCTAGTCAAGTCACTCAAATTCTCATTGTTTTAAAAAGGTGGCTCAGTAGATAATCAAACTTGGATCTTAGGAGTCAGGAAAAGTTGAGTTTGAATGCTGCTGGTTATATTTGCAAGATGTATGACTTTGGGCAAGTAACTTAACTACTATCTGGTTTAGTTTCCTTATAGGTAAAATGGAGATAACAATAGCACCTATCTCTTAAAGTTGTTATGAGGAAAGCACTTTGCACTTTGCATAAAGTAATATATAAATGCTAGCTGTTATTATTTTTATTAGATAATTCTCCAAGACTATAATTTGTAGAAAAGGGGCCCACCTGTATTGATAGGGGGATTTGCTTTGTCTAGGAGTCCAGTGCCTTTGCCTTTGTAGTTCTTCAAAGAGAAGCTCACATACTAAGTTGAACTTTCAGTTTCTTTCTTGTTTTGGATTTAACTGAGCTGTAGGATTCAGAATAGGCTAATAAGATATATTGTTAGAATGTAGAATTCTGTTTTGGAATTAAAGCCTCAGGATCATATTTAGAAAGAATAAGATATGCTTCTCTGAGGTATGCTACAAATTTCGTAACAACATTGGTTGGAAATCAATTTGATATTTTTCTTTATTGCAGAGCTAAAATATTTCACTGGCTTATTATTGCTATTTTTTCTAAACCATTATGAAAAGTACCCAAACCATATTCATTTGGTTTTGGTCAATAGTAATTCTTCTTTCAATTATTTATCCAAAATCTATTAGTTGAACTACAAAGCTCTTTCCATTTACCATCCTGCCTCCTGCCTCCTTACACCTCCATACATTCTCTTCACAATCTTCTTCTCATAAACATTACTGTTTTTGAACCCTATTAAGTATAACATCACTATTATTGATCAAATATTCCTTCTTCCACCTTAACAAGCTTTTCATATTCCAGAGAATTTGTATTATCTTCCAGGTTGGGAAAGTGTGAGTTTTCATGAAATTCAGGAAACCATTTAGTCCATTCTCATTTTACAGATGAGAAGACTAAGGTTTAACAAGTTCCTATAGGTAATATCAGCACTGTTAAAGGAAGAATTTAAATACAGAATCTCAGATTTCAGTAATCTTTCTACCATCCCAGTTAAAATAATGATTTAAAATAGATTCTTCTATTTCTGTACCCCAAAGGGAACTAAGGAAAAGATTATATTCATTTTAGAAAGAGAAATTTATGTTCTCAGAGTCTGAGTACAAGTTTGGATAGGTTCTCTCAAGGTGAAAAGATATCAAATCTGTTTCCTGCAACAGATTTAATCAGAGAGAAAGAAAATGTTACCATTAGGCTTTTGTTATTGGCATTCCATGAAATGAAGAAGAAAGAAATTCCTGATAGTTTGACTAATCCCTGAATGATTTTACTGAAGATCCTAGGGATCTTGAAGAATAGGATAGATGATTATTTGTTTAAAATAGTTTAGATTTGTGTGGGAAAAGGGGGTTACATTTAGTATCATCTTGACCCTTTTACTTGTGAATTTAATAATAGCCTGGAGGGAAGGATGTATGTGTTAGATAACTAGCAAAGTGTCATGCATACAATAGACAGAAAACAAATATTTATTAAATATAAATGACAAATTGGGTCTAAAAGTGTTGCATTGGATTTGATTAGGGTACATTATTTAATGGTGTTTAATAATCATATTTATGCAGTATTTGTAGATTTCTAAAATGCTTTTCTCATGACAGCCTGTGGATAGTGTAATGCAATATCACCCTCAGTTTACAGATAAGGAAACTGAGTTTCAGAATGATCAAGTAATTTGTGTGTATTTACATAACCAATGGTAATAAAGCAATTGTGTGGCTCTGTGGGTAGAACACTGGGCCTGGAGTAGGGAAGAATTGAATTCATATATGCCCTCTGACACTTAATAGCTGTGTGACCCTGCTGAGTAAGTCACTTCAATTCTTCAGCTGTAAAATGGGAATAATAATTGCTCTTTCCTCATAGAGCAGTTGGGAAGATTTAATGAGATGATAATTGTAAAGTGCTTTGCAAACCTTACAATGCTATATAAATGCTAGCTCATATTAATAGTGACACTGATAACTAATAGTAATCTTCACAAGAGTGTATCTTTTGATTCTAAGTACAATGTGCTTTTTCACTATAGCAGTTCCAAAACTTTCTGTTTCTGTGTGTATGTTGTACTAAATATTCACCATGCAGAAAATTTACAAGGTTTAAAGAAGTTTCTAGTGTTTATTGCTACCTTATACCAGTTAAGACTTCCAAAACTTTCTTCTCTGAATCACTTTGATGCTAACTCAAGTTTTGATTGACATCACCTCCTTCATTTTCCTGTCTCCTCTGATTTTGGAGGGCCTGAAGGCAAAATACCAGAGCCCTCCCAGTGTCTTACTTTATGAAGGGCAGAAACTGGGCTTTCAGCTCACTATTCTGCATCTCTATTCTCCTGGTTTTATCTTCTGGGAACAAGATACATTCCTGCCTTACTCCCTCCCATATTGTGCCTCCATTTCTGAGTTATCTCTCCCCACTAGATAGTAAGTTTTTTGAAAGCAAGGTCTGCCTTTTTTTTTATTTATTAATTATATCTGCATTGCTTAGCACAGTGCCGGACACATAGTGGACACTTAATAAATGTTTATCGAATTAGGAAGTAATGTATACTTTTTCTTACTTTTTCTCTTTCAGAGCATGCGAAGAGATATATGTTATGGAGAATATTTTTAGTCTAAATAACATTTGTCTCCTATTGTTGAAAGTTACTTACTGAGTAATTGCTTTGACTCAGTCTATTTTTTCTTAATGCTATTCAGGCAGGATTTCTATTGATTTTGAATGTATTAGATTTTCAAGAATAATAATTTAAGCTCCTTATTAACTTTTAAAAACCACCTGGACTTTTAGGGATTTTGGAAGTTCTGGTCACTTGGTTAGATGGAGCTGTGGTTGAATAGTGGCTGATGATTTATAGCAGATTTCCCCACATGTTGTTTTTACTACATTTTCTTTTTCTTATTTTTTGGGGGAGTGGGGGTCTATTTCAATGTTCATCTTCAGTTAAAAAAAAATCAGACTAAGAAAAGGGAAGAGGAAGTGAAATTCAAGTTAGTCATTATATTGCCTTTATTGGCTTACAATGAAGATAGAAGATTTGTTAACCAATAGATTTGGAAGTTATTAATAATTGGCAAATAATATCTATAAAATATGTTTCTAGTTAAAATTCTTTTTAAAGGATTGTAGTTCCACTTATGTCTAAAGATATCAAAGGCTATGTTTAAAATTTAACTTAATGAATATTTTAAATTGTCATGTTTGTTTCAAATTTATCTTATGATGGAATTAATTTAAAGATGAAAAATACCATAATTTTTCACATAAGCCACATTTCTAGATTTTTTTCAAGAGAAGTAAAGCAAAATTTAATGGTTCCAACATCTATTTTTTTTCTTGCTTTATAAACGACAGCTCTATATGCTATTTTATGGTTTATAAAATGTATTTATTATCTTGTACTATGTCCATTTTGTAAATGAGAAAACACCAAAGGTTGGGTTAAATTATTTAGCAAAAGTCACATAGTTATTAAGTGGGAATGTCAGGATTTGAACCCTGGTCTTTTGAATTGAAATCTAATGATCATAGCATCATAGAATTAAAGATTCTTTCATTAGTACACAGTGCCTTGTAGTATTAAAAGTTTAATACCTGAAATACAGCTTCCATAAAAGCCTGAAAAGTTGCAATACTATTAAGGTAATAAATTGAATTTGAGGTTAGTCTAGTAAATATTAACAATGGTAATTTGTTGGGTGGTCTATTAACATAGTTCTTGCTCCCAAGATGCTTATAACATAGCTTATACACATTATAACCTACTTTATAGGGTTGGTCTGTAGAATAACTGATCAAAGTGATTGTAAACCACTTTTCATTTTATTCTTGGGCATATAAAACTGTTCACTAATAAAAAGGCATACATTTAAAGGGGATTCTTAATAGATCAAGTAAAATAAGGTAGGTTGCCCCAAAGTCTATTATTACCATTAAAAATCTACTGCTTCTAGTTTTATTGCAGGATGAAGAGGGGAGGGGAAAAGGAATGTTTAGGATTCTGTATTTGCCATCAACTTTTAATATGAACCTACAATGTGCAAGGAAATGAATTAGTCACTAAAGATACAAAGACAAAAAGTGAAAGACTCTTTCATCAGGGAAATTATAAATATATATATACACATAATATATATATACACATACATATACACACATACATATACATACATATACATACATACATATACATACATATACATACATACACACACATATATATGTGTGTATATATATATATATATTGGAAGTCCAGGGTAAAGGATGGAGGAGAGAAAACATAAATGTTTATAAAGGAAGCATTTTCTCCTCTTCTTCATCTGAGCATGTTTACAACAAGGAGGTAGCCTTGTTTCTGTTACTGATGTTCAACTCATCATGTGTTTTAAGAAAGCTTCATTTTTACTATTAAACTAATATTTATTCTTAAGAAGATACAAGTGAGTATATAAGCCTATAATGATTAGCATTTTTTATAATCTGTTTATGTTGCAGCTTTTATCCAAGTCCTTTTTGTTGTTCTGTTTTTGATAAAATGATTTCCTATCAATTAAACTTCACCCTATAATTCCTTAAGGATGTTGTGAATAGTGGACTTAATTGCTATTATAAAATCTCTTGTCATTACCAGTCTCCAATCCAGGGTATCTTTGTGTACCTTTAAAAAAACATCAAAAAACTTTAGAATGAATAAAATTTACTGACTAGATTTTGAATATTTTAGAGAATCTCTTATTGTTAGAAATGTCAGAAATTTATAGGGAAGTATTAAAGATACTCTTTTTTCCTCTTATAGCCTAGAGAAATTATTCTGCTGAAATACTATGGAAGAAAGAAAAATTCCTCATGTGTATTCCCCAAAATACCTGGCTAGTTTGGAAGGTGATAAAAAATGGGAAAAGAGAAGACATTTTTGCTCACTTCATAGTTTTGTTCTAGTTAGGGCCCTTTATGTCATTCTTCAAATTCAGTAGTACCTCTTATTAGCAAAGTAGGATTAATTTCTTAGAGGCTTGACTCCAGGTTTTAAAAAAATAATTTCCACAAGTATTTTTTAATCTTTCACACTATACCTCTATATGAAAAATTTTAAAAAGAGAGGTGAAGCCTTAAGAATATAGAAGAAATACCCACATGGACTGTGTCTAAAAACCATGGCTCTAATTATGTTTTTTAAGTCCATTAAACTTTTATAAAGTGCTTATTATGTGCCAGATATTGTGCTATATGCTGGTGAATAATAAAAGAATCAAATGGCAGTACCTGTTCTCTAGGAATTTACAGTCTAATGGGGGAAATTATTGTTGTTGTTTTGTCTTTCCTCCTGGAAGAGGACCATAACATCTGGGAGATGATGCCATGCCATGCAAGCGAATTGGTTTTAAATGAGGGAAGGCTTTGCAATCACCAGCCTCACTTTTTCTCCTTCAGAGCCATTGGGTCCAGTGACTAGATCCAGATCCAGGAGGACTAATGACCAATTGAGGTTTGGGTTGGACCTGGGACTTATTGTTTGCCAGTCCATGAGTCCAGTCCAGTTGAAGGTATAGTCCTTAAGGAAGAAATATAGCCCAGAAAACCTCAAGATGGCTAGAAATGTTTTAGCGATCAAAAAAAAAATAGGAGTTAACAAGAGAACAAATATATATGTATAAAGTAAGCTCCATACAGGATAATCAGGAAGTAATAAGTAGAGGCAAGGCACTATAATCAAGAGGGTTTGGAAAAGGCTTCCCCATAGAAAGTGGAATTTTGTTGCTGCTGTTCAGTTGTTTTTCAGTTATTTCTGACTTTTGACTCCATTTATTTCATTTGTGTGTGTGTGTGTGTGTGTGTGTGTGTGTGTGTGTGTGTGTTTGGCAAAGATACTGGAGTCCTTTGTTATTTCCTTCTATAGTTTATTTTACAGAAGAAGAACCTGAGGCAAATAGGATTAAGTAACTTGCCCAGGGTCACATAGCTATTAAATGTTATCAACTATGCTTGAACTGAGGAAGAGATGAATCATCCTGAATGTAGGCCCACAATTCTATCCATTGTGCCCACCTAGCTGTGACTTATAGGAAACCTGGGAGTGCATTTCAGTCATGAGGATAGCCAGGGAAAAGAACTGAGATATGAAATGTCTTGTTTGAAGAGTATATATTAGGGAGTAAGATTGTGCCCCTTTCTTTGTGAATCAAATATTTGTGACTCAAAGCTTTTATAAAGCTCATTTATTCTTTTCCTGTTTTCTTTCTTTATTTTAGTTTTTCTTCCCTAAATTTCTTCCTTTTCTTCTCTATTCCACATGTCTCTAAAATTGGTTTTCTTTAGCTCTTTCCTAATGAGACATTTTCCTTATGGCCTGTCATGATTTTATATCCATATGTTCTTTTCTATTAGACAGAGGCCTAAATCCTCACAGTACAGTATAATAATTTGTTAATATTGATTTATTTCTAACTGGATATGTGATATTTGATTTAAAAATAATTGAGAATAATTATTTATTTTAGTGTCCATATATTGACATTCTTAAGCTGTGGAGAAAAGCATGCAGTGACTTTGTAGTTTATTTTCAGTGCTATTAGATAGTACTTTTCTAATAGAGCTACCCTGAGAGAAAGTGAATTCCTGGACAGAATATTTGATTTAATCTGTCCAGACATGATTCTTCCTCTAGAAGGAGGAAAGGATAAATATAGACAGCTAGAACATTTGAGTCCCAAAAGTGTGTTGCCCTTGACACCAAAAGAATTTTAATTACTCCTGTGAGCATCCAAAATGTCTCTGGAGTCTGTTTATTGTTAAAGGGGTGTGTGCTTGAAAAAAACATTAGCTTTTTTACCCTCCTCATTATAAAAGTGAGTTAAGTCCTAAATGCTTTGGCTGTTAAGATCCTGCCCATAGTCCTGGGGTAGGAATATTTTTGGGGGTGGGGAATATTATTACATATAACTGCTTTAAACACAATATAATTAAAACTTGGATAGATAGGAAAGAAAAAACCAAGCATTCATATAATGCCTACTGTATGCTTGCTCCTCTACTTTGTGTAGATAGTACTAATGTATGTTATCAAAATGCTTGAGTGTGAGGCAGTTTTTCAGTTCCTTTGCTTGAGATTCAGAAACAGACAAACATTAACATTCTTAGGATTTCTAAATATGCTACTTCCACAGCCTTTCTGCATGACTGCTATTGAACTTAACATCTTTAAGAATAAGGGCAATAAAAGTAGGCTGCAGACATTTCTGAACTGGTTGTTGATGACTGATTAGGGAACCATCAATTTCTGATTGACCCTTATATTTTTTTGTTGTTTTTGCAAAACTGTGAAATGTTTTGAACATATCACAAATGTAGTAGTTATTGCTATAATCGTAATAAATATTTATATTTGTGCACCTGTAGTGTATGTGTCAGGATAATTAGGGGCTATAGAAGGTTCACAGAGGAGTTCCTATCTACTTCAGACTACCTATACTTTTCAATAGTAGTGAAGACTGGATAAATGAAGTCTGCAATCTTGCTGCTTTATTTATTTATTTATGTCATCAGTCAGCAGTTGGAAAGTTTTTTCACCTATCTATGTCTCTGTAGTCCCCTAGGCAGTTCGAGTTTGGTATTGAAATGGAATTGATGAAGTTGAGATCTGGCACCAAATGAAGAGGTTTGGCACCAAATGATGGGGTTTGGTAGCAATTCTTATGTGAAAAATTCAAAATGATTTTCTCCTTGCCAAAAGGTACCTTTATTTATGAGAAGAGGTTTTTGACAAAATGAAGAGGTAAAATATGTACCAGTAGCAGTAAAATAAAATAATATTAGGAGAACATATAGTTAGCAAGGAAAGTTATTTTTAACAATTAATAATGGAAAAGACAAGTTCCCTAGTGGAACCCACATTTAACAAGGAGAAAAGGAATTACACCATGAGATGGGTGGATGCCATTAATTGGCAGGCTAAATCCATACAGGAGTTTAGCACTCTAAAAGAGTTAGTTATCTATAACAAGGAGAAAGACACCATGAGGCAGAACCCAAAAGTAATTCAGCAAAAAAAAAAAAAAAAAAAAAAAAAAAAAAAAAAAAAAAGCCATGAAGAGATTTATAGGGGAGATTTAACATTGGCGGTTTGACATCATAACTTTGTTTTCTGATAGGCTATAGTAAGGTGAGGTTTTCCAAGACCTCTATAGGGTTAGGATTATAAGACTGAGCTGAGTTCCATCTGTGCCCCTTCCCTGCTTGCTTCAGGAAGAATTATAGTCTTATCAGTAATTCAGCTTTTCTCTGCCAATCCCACCTACCCAGAATCTCATCAAAATCAGACACCAAGAGGTCATTCAACAGGGGATTTCCTAGGCCATAATAGAAGGACATTTAAATAGATTTTGGTGATGAGAATATCTGAGTTGATTTTTCAGAATTACCCATTTTGGTCTATCAGCTAAGCATCAGGGCAAGGCTGGAGTTTCTCCCAAATATTTTTCACCTAGGTAACTGGGAAAAAAAGTTAACAGCCTGATCCATTAGACCCTGGAGAAATTCAGGTCTAGAGTGTTGTTTTAGTACTCTTTGTAGTGAAACTAGTTTAATTAGTATGAAGTCATGGAGTTAGGATATTGTTCTCACCAAAATTAGTTTTCTCTTCTGTAAATTGAGGGATTTGGGCTAGTCAAGTTTGAAGGTTTCTCCATTCTTAAGATTATACAAGTGTATTATTTGTTGATCTATGTTCCAAGTCTATGGAATTATATATGATTGCTGTAGTCGGGGTCTTCAAGGGTTAATATATCCCCTGAAGTTCTTCCCTCATCTTAATGATGTCTTCCTCACCTAGCACATATGACAGAGCATGACCTGCTTACAAGCCACAGCTATCAAGGCTTTATCCCAGCTAGTGGAGTGAATATATCTCCACTGCCAACTCAAGCAGTACCATAAATGTTCTTCAAAATTGGTACTATTTTTAAAACTTATCATCTGTTACTGAAAATAGTTCCTTTACCACATTTGGCATATTGCCCTTATTAAGCACCCATGGAAATAGATAATAATTTCTAATGAAATGAACAATAAATATAGCAACATTTTTATATATGATGATCTTCAGAGATCATATGGGTAAATAATCAATTTGGTTAACATTTTGGAAGAATGGAAGTACTAAATACAAATAGCGAATACTTTGACATCACTCATAATTACAGAATATTCTTGAAATGTTAGGCTTCTTAGGTGTGATTTTAATTATATGTTGAAACTATTTTTTTTCGTAGAAGAATCACTGAGTTAGTAATGGTGAGCAATTTAATAAACCCACAACAATTTTTCATATTCTCATCTAATCCATATAAATTTAGATTACATTATACTAATAGTTGATTTGCATAGTAAATGGTCCACTGATTCATATCACTAAAGCATAACAATTAAAAGATTTTAACAAAAATCCCTAAATCAAGGGATTCTTAAACTAGGTTTTATGAATATGTTTTTGAAAATATTTTATAACTATTTTAATATTATTGATTTCCTTTGTAATCTTGTGTTTTATTTTATGCATTAAACAATATTCTGAGATAGGTCCATAGGCTTCACCAGACTGACAGAATTCATGCAATAAACTCATTTCCCTCTTTCAGGCTAAAATCATATTATATTATCTCATGCAATCTTTTTGCACTTTCACCAAAATATTCCTCCACTTCCTATATTAGAAAACATTAGTTTTCTCTTTGTCTTAATAGAAATTATCAGAAGACAAATATGAAAGTTTAGGTGGGGACCCTGGTTCTTAAAGAATTTTGTAGTGTTTAATACAATATTTCAAATGGAATTTAAAATTTTAACAGTCTTTGAAAAATTGTTTTATTATATATACATATGATGTGAACTTCTCTTCCCCTGTCAGGAAGAAGCCCATCTGGCAATTATCAGATATAACCAGTTCTAGACTATCCTGCTGATATTGAATAATTGTGAAGATGGAACTCTTGTCTATCCCTCAAACCTCTGTGTATCTTTAAATAGCATTTGAGATTTTGATTATCTTATTTCTAGACAGGTCTGGGATCTGGTCTTCCAGATGCATTCAATCTGACTCCTTGATTCTCTCACCTTTGAGCTCCCTGGTACTGCCTCTCCTCCCTGATTCCTCACCCCCTCTTGAATTCACAGCTTTTCATTTGGAAAATCCTAAGACTGTATTTTCCCTTTTAAAAAAATCTGCATATCTTTATACAGAATTTCTTTTAATTTTTTTAGTTATGTTTTTAAAAAATAATTTGGATCTACATTAGCTTTCCTTTCTCTATATATCAGATTAAGAGACTACTAACTATTTTGGGGGAACAAATATATTTGGAAATTACCTCCAAACATGGACTTCTGTGACAATTGAAAAGGATAAATACTGTATAAGCAGAAAGTATCTTAAATTTCTTTTAGCCTCACTTCCTGATTTCATTTAAGCCTCAGGCACATGGCAAAATGTTCATTTTCAAGGCTGATTAATTTTAAATTTTATCAATTTAAAAAGTTTAAAATGTTCCTTTTAAAATAATACCTTAGTTCTCTGGCATCCAGTTTTCCAGCACCCTCAGGCTTCTGGAATGACTTTAATCCTAAAAGTAACCCATACAAAAAAGTATTTGATGGCAAAGAAGCAGCCCCTGACTGGGATGTAATAGTGAATAGTGAAGAGTAGAAGATGAAAAAATAGATTGGATAGGGATGAATACTGCATTGGATGAATAGGCATAAATAGATTTCAATCTCAATTTGTTACTGGAGGGAATACTGACACCACTGATTCATCCATGTATTCGAATGATATCTGAAGTCTCTTACAATCAGAAATCTCTACAACTCCAAGTAAAACATTTGGCATTGACCATTTGCTATACCACCTGTATGACTTCAATTATCATATTCCAAAGTACCAAACATTGTTTGGTATTATTGTTCATTATTTGATATAGAGAGAATCATGGAATGATAGTTTTAACTCATCAAGATCTAATATAGATAATTTATCATAGTAATCCAAACAAATATCTTCTAGTGCATTCATAAACAATAACCTTTGGTCTGTTTCTTTTTTGTTGGCTATATTTTTCAATTTCTTAGAGGATTATTAAATGTCTTTATACTTGTAGTCTAATTTTTTTGGCAATAAAATAAAAGCTCACATATTTTTTTTCTTTTAGACTTTTAAAAACACTTTAAATATGTTCTCTCATTTGATCCTAAAAACATACATGTATGTAGATATGTTACCCATTTTAGAAATGGACTATCAGAGAGATGGTGATTTGCCAGAATTCACATTTTAATGATTAAAGTGTATGTGAAATTCAGTGTTTCCTTATTTTTTTTAAGTGAGAAAATTATAATTCATTTTGCACTTGGAGATTATCAGTTCTCTCTGTGGAGATAAATTACATTTTTTTTATCATGAGTCTATTGGAAATATTCTGCATCTTTTTATTGCTGAATATAGTTAATCACAGTTAATCATGCTTACAATGTTAATGTTACTATGCACAATGATCTCCTTCTTCTGTTCACATCTCTTTGCATCAGTTCATATAAATCCACTCATGTTTTCTTGACATAATCTCCTTTGGCATTTCTTTTTTTAAAATTTCATTTCATTTTGTTTATAGTTTTCAGCATTCATTTTTGTAGGACTTTGTATTCCAAAATTTTGTCTCTCCTTTCCTTACCTCCCCCCTCCCCAAGATAACAAATAATTTCATATAGGTTGAATATGTGCAATTCTTTGAAACATATTTCCATATTGGTTATGTTGTTCAAGAAAAAATCTGATCTAAAGGAAAAAAAAACTGTAAAAAAAACCCCAAAGGGGTGAAAATACTAACCTCTGATCCAAATTCCGTCTCCAAAGTTCTCTCTCTGGATGTGGATATTTTCCATTTCAAGTCTATTTGACTTGCCTTGAATTGCCACATTGTTGAGAACAGCCAACTTTATCACAGATGATCATCACACAATCTTGTTTTATTTTGTACAATGTTCTCTTGATTCCGCTTACTTCACTCAGCATCAATTCATATAAGTCTATCCAGGCTTTTCTGAAATTAGCCTGCTTGTCATTTTTTATAGAACAATAATATTTAATTACATTCATATATCAATAATTATTCATTCATTCCCAAACAGATAGGCATCCTTTCAATTTTCAGTTCCTTGTGAATTCAAAAAGGGCTGCTACAAAAAGTTTTGCACATGTGGGACCTTTTTCCTTTATTTATGATCTCTTTAGAATACAGATCCTGTAGTGAGACTGCTGGATCAAAGGATATGCACAGTTTTCTAGCCCTTTGAGCATAGTTTCTAATTGCTCTCAAGAATGGTTAGATACTTTCACAACTTTAACAACAGTACATTAGTGTCCCAGTTTTCCTACATCCCCTCCAACACTGATCATTATCTTTTCCTGTCATCTTAGCCAATCTGAGAGATATGAAGTGGTACCTGAGAATTGTCTTAATTTTCATTTCTCTAATTAATAATGATTTAGAGCATTTTTTCATTTAATTAGAAATGGCTTTAATTTCTTTATCTGAAAATTGACTTTATATCCTTGACCATTTATCAACTGGGAATGACTTATATTCTTATAAATCTGATTCAGTTCTCTATATATTTAGAAATGAGATTTTTATCAGAAGCATTAACTGTAAAAAAAATTTCCAACTTTCTGCTTCCTTTATAATCTTGGTGCCATTGGTTTTGTTCGTGAAAAACCTTTTTAATTTAATGTAATCAAATATATACATTTTGTATTTCATAATATTTTCTAGTTCTATTTTGCCCATAAATTCCTCACTTCTTTAAAGATCAACATGTAGACTATCCCTTGCTTTTTTATTTGCTTATAGTATCCCCTTTTATGTCTAAATTATGAATCCAGTTTTACCTTATCTTGGTATAGTGTGTGAGATATTGATCTATGCCTTTTCTGCCATACTATTTTCCAATCTTCCCAGCAATTTTTGTCAAATAGTGAGTTCTTATTGCAGAAGCTAGAGTCTTTGGGTTTATCAAACACTAGATTACTATAGTAATTTATGCAGTTTCCCTGATTCTCTCTTTCAAATATGTTTGCTTTTGCTTTTGTTTGAGATCAAGATTACTTCTTTTGCCATTTTAACTTCAGTTAAAGCATAACAGATTCTGTTCCAGTCCTTTATTTTAACTCTCTATATATGGCTTTCTGTTTTAAGTATGTCTCTTGTAAACAAAATATTGTTGGATTCTAGTTTTTGATCTGTTATGCTACCTGTTTCTATTTTATGTGTGAGCTCATCTCATTTACATTCACTGTTATGATGAATAATTTTGTATTTCCTTCCATCCTATTTTTTCTGTTTATATTTTTCTCCTTTTTCAATCCTGTTCCTTCTGTAAAGTCTGTTTTGCTTCTGATCTCTGCCCTCTCTTTTGTCATCTCTCCCTTTTCTCTTATCTTCTTCCCCTCTTATTTCCCAGTTGGATAAGATAGATTTTTTTGTATCCGAGTGTGTATACATGTTCTTCCCTCTTTGAACCAATTCCATTGAGAGTAAGGTTCAAGTATTGCCTGCAAACTATACCCTTCAATTTCTCCTCCACTGTAAAAGCTTTTCCTTACTTGCATCTTTTATGTGAGATCCTTTCTCTATTCTACTGATCCCTTTTTGCCATGTTTCCCTGTTACTCATTCTTTATTTTTTGTTTTTTTGAGGTCATTCCCAGTGTCATTGATTCACCCCCATGTCCTCTGTCAATGTAAATTCCTTCTATCTGCACTAATAATATTGAAATTCTTAAGAGTTACATGCATCATCTTTCCATATAAGAAAGTAAACAGTTTGATTTTATTGAATCCCTTATGAATCTTTTGTGTTTTACCTTTGTATACTTCTTTTGATTCTTGTGATTGAATGTCAAAACTTTCTATTAATCTCTGATTTTTTTTATCAGGAATGCTTGAAAGTCATATATTTCATTAAATGACATATTTACCCCTGAAAAACTAGCTCAGTTTTCCTTAATAGTTTATTCTTGTTTGTAATTCTAGCTCCTATGTCTTCTAGAATATCATATTCTAAAATTTCTGTTTTTTAATATGGAAGCTGCTAAATCTTATGTGGTCCTTCTGTAGTTCCACAATATTTGAATTGTTTCTTTCTAGCTTCTTACAATATTTTCTTCTTTACATGGAAACTCTGGAATTTGTCTATAATGGTCCTTAGAATTTTATTTTTGGGATCTCTTGAGAGTTTTCCTTTTGGGATCTCTTTCTGGAGGTGATAGGTTCTTTCAATTACTATTTTACCCTCTGAATCTAAGGTATGAGAACAGTTTTTCTGGATAACTTATCAACATATGATTATTAGGTTGTTCTTTGATCATGGCTTTCAGGTAGTCCAATAATTCTTAAATTATTTCTCGAGTTGTTTTTCTAATGATATATTTCACATTTTCACTATTTCCCTCCCCACATGTATATGTATATATGTATGTATATGTATATATGCTTACATTAGTAGTATCTTGGTAAGCTCCTTTTCCCACCTCCCCCCAATAAGTGTTGTTTAGTTGATTAATCATGTTTGATTTGTAACCCCATGTAGAGTTTTCTTGGAATGCTCCTTCTGATTCTAGATCTTGCTGTCTTATATGCTGAACTTCCTAGCTCCCTGTTTCAATTAATAGATAAAACAGCATTTCTATATTCAAAGTAGAACAGAAAGATGTTATGTGACAACATATATCTTTGTTTTGTATAATTTGCTTTCATGCAAATTTACTATGTTGACTTCAAAAAACCCAACAAATTGTAGCTCAGTTTTCTTTTAGGTGTGTAAATTCTGAGTTATAGGATGAAGATTAGTTTTTTCATATTATATTTAAGGTAGTAATCAGTGAATACTGTGTTATGTTTCCTAGAGACTTTTGTTAATTTATAATTTTTAAAGGGACTTGGATTTTTGTTTTTATTCTTCAAAAAATGTAATTGGATTTAAAAAAATAAATGATTTAAAGTTTACCTCTGCCATTTCTTTGAAGCTAATGCCTAGGACTTTCTTTGAAATTAGCTCAAAGAAAATTATGTAATATTTTATTTCTAGTTTAAGAGAAATATCACTGAATTTGAGAATTAGGAGTTCTGGTTTCTCGTTATTTAACTCCCATCAGGGCATTTATCCATTATGTTTCAGCTTCTTTTTTGCTAAAGTAAGGAGGCTGGCCCAGTTGACCTTTTAAAATCTGTCTAAAGATAATAGTTAATATTCTTGGTTCTGTAGATCATTAGTATAACTGAAGGGTGGTGGCAGTGGAAAGTGGTTAAGGAATAAAGAATAGGAAAAGTAAAATTGAAGTTGAAGAATGATAACTATTATTCTTTCCAGGGGAGAAAATAATCCTGATAATATATTCTGTATCTTTAGACTTGGTTCTATCAGAAACAGTTTTATTTAATTTTTCATTGACATTTACATAAGAGCCATTTCTAGAGTGAACAGGGAGAAGATAAAACTATCATAACCTCTAAGTGCCCTCCCATATGACTTTCCACTTCATGAAGATTTCAGATCACTTTCATGGGGATCTAGAGCAAGTAAAAGATACCTTTTATTAACTTTTTATTTTTAAAATACATACAACATAGTTTTCAACATTCGCCCTTGCAAAACTTTGTGTTCCAAATTTTTCTCCCTTTCTTCCTCTTCCCCCTTCAAAGAGCAGCTAATCCAATATAAGTTAAACATATTCTTCTATACATATTGCCACATTTACCATGCTGCACAAGAAAAATCAGCTCAAAATGGAAAAAAAGCAAGCAAACAATAGCAAAAAAGGTGATAATACTGTGTTGTGATCAACATTCAGTCCCCATAGTTCACTTTCTGGATGTAGATGGCTCTCTCCATCACAATTCTATTGGAATTGGCCAGAATCTTATTGTTGAAAAGAGCCAAGTCCATTACAGTTGATCATTGGATAATCTTGTTGCTATGTACAATGTTTTCTTGGTTCTACTCATTTCACTTAGCATCAGTTAATGTATATCTCTCCAGGCCTTTCTGAACTCATCCTGCTGCTCATTTATTATAGAACAATAATATTCCATCATATTCATCTACCATAATTTAAGGAAAAAAGATAATCTTAAAAGTAAAACTTGTGATAACATTCTAAAATTGAGTAACCAAGTCACTAGGAAAGACCGCTGGACCATTCCCCTAATTTGTGGAATTGAATAAAAGAACCTCCAGTCTTATGTTGATATTTTAATTCTTTCTCCCTGTCAAAGGGTTGGTGCTAGGCTACTAACTTCTAGTGAATGAGAAGTCAATGACTACAAAACTGGAGTTAAAATTGTTTATCATCTAATTCTGAACCATTTTTCTTTTTGTACTTACTTATTACGCAAGTTTTCAAGAATGTTTTCTCTGGAGTTTGGAAAGGACATAGGAGGAAAATATTATTTCCTAAAATTTTCAGTTTTTACTGTAAAACAATCAACTCCAGAGACTTTTATTAGCTACAGGAACTCTGACTTTTAAAGTTTCTCATAACTTGAAACCTTGCTGTTTTTCTAGTCTTCTTATACTTTTAACTTCCTTTCCAGTACTCTGCAGTACTACTCCTTGAATAAAACATTCCTTCTTCTGACTCTGGGCATTTTTACTTATTGTCCTCCATATTTGGCATTTTTTTCCTTCCTCATTTTTGCCTCCTGACTTTGCTCTTCTTCATTTGTTGCAGTTGTGTCTGATTCTTCATGATTTCATTTGGAGTTTTCTTGGCAAAGTTATTAGAGTGGTTTGTCATTTTTTCCCCCTAAAGCTCATTTTATAGATGAGGAAACTGAGGCAAACAGAGTAAATGGCTTTTCTAAAGTCACAAAGCTAGTAAGTGTATGAGGTCAGATTTAAATTCAGGCCTTCCTGCAGTTAGGTCACTTTGCCATCTAGCTGCCCTAACTAATATCCTAACTTATTCAAAAAAATTATTTTTTAATCCTCCTCAAACTTAGTACCTTCCTTTTGAGATTAACTCCAACTTATCTAGTATACAGTTTTTAATTCTTTGCATGTTGTCTCCCCCATTAGATTGATTTTAAGCTTCCTGGGATTGTAATTGTTCTTCCCTTCCTCTTTTCTTCCCTCCCTCCTTCCTTCTTTCTCTTCTTCCTTTCCTTACTCTTTCCTTCTCTCCTTCCCTCTGTCCATTTCTTCCTTTTTTCTTTGTCTTATATTTCCAAGGCTTAAAATGCTTCACATATATGAGTAGGCAAATGCTTGTTAAGTTGACTTCCTCCCTCCCTCCTTCCCTTCTTCTCTTTTCCTTCCTTCTTTTCTTTCTTCCCTTCCTTCTTGCCTTCTCTCTATCCTTTCTTCCTTTTTTTATTCCTTTCCTCCATCCCTCATTCTATCTTTCCTTGCTTCCTCTATTACTTCTCTCCTTCCTTCTTCTTTCCTTCTTCCCTCCTTTTGTTTTCTTCTTCCTTCCCTTAATCCCCTCCCTTCCTCCCTTCCTCCCTTCTTTCCTTCCTCCCTTCCTTCCTCCCTTCCTCCCTTCCTCCCTTCCTCCCTTCCTCCCTTCCTCCCTTCCTCCCTTCCTCCCTTCCTCCCTTCCTCCCTTCCTCCCTTCCTCCCTTCCTCCCTTCCTCCCTTCCTCCCTTCCTCCCTTCCTCCCTTCCTCCCTTCCTCCCTTCCTCCCTTCCTCCCTTCCTCCCTTCCTCCCTTCCTCCCTTCCTCCCTTCCTCCCTTCCTCCCTTCCTCCCTTCCTCCCTTCCTCCCTTCCTCCCTTCCTTCCTTCCTTCCTTCCTTCCTTCCTTCCTTCCTTCCTTCCTTCCTTCCTTCCTTCCTTCCTTCCTTCCTTCCTTCCTCTACTCTTCTTCCTCCCTCTTTCCCTCCCTTACTTTTTTTCTTTGACTTTGTATTTCCAAAGCTTAAAATGCTTCACATATAAGTAGGCAAATGCTTGTTGAGTTGACTCAAAATGAGATTTTAAATATGCTTTGACAAGTTTTATATTTAAGCACAGGACTTTCCTGTTATTAGAGAAATGTGACAGAATTGTGGCAAGAGTTGATGTGCTTAACAGCATGCCCCAAGTGACCTTTAATCATAGAAACAATGATGTAAATAATATTAGTTGCATTTAGTCACTTCCTTGTCTACATTGTTGATTCCAAGCAATTAAATTCCTCTGTCTAATTAAAGCTGCGCATGGTCTTAGCTTTAAATGTACTTATGGACATACTTCTTGACATTTTCATGGAGAACTGACTAAAGCCCAGTTTTTAAGTAGCTTGTCATATGTATTACTTTTTAAAAGTAAATCTTATAATCTAGCTTCATAGAGCTTTTCCACCTTAATGTGTTGCACCAAAACAAACAAAAAAACAAGAAAAAACAATCTCCCCCTCCAAAAAAAATCTGTAAACTTATTTTTTCTTCTCTGAAAAGAACATGAGCGTGCCTTACATGTATCTTGTATTACATGCTTGTAACCTCTTTTGCTCAGTAGACAGAAGTTGGTGGAGGACTTGACCTTCAATAGCCAGCCACCAAGTCCAACATTAATATGATGGAAGCTTGCATTCAGAGAATGAATATCAAACTGAAGAGGGGTGAAGTGGCTCAGTTTAGAATCCATGTGACAGAGCTTCTGAGTTGTTCAGAAATGTGTTTAGGTCTGTGAGTGGCCAGTGTTGTTTGAATCTGAGTAATATTGGGAAACCTAGTCTCAAAAGACAGAGTTAAACAATTTGGTAACTGTTACTTGTTGCACATGTATTGTTTTCCCTTTATAAAATATTACTTAATTTGATACTTAAGTGGCTTCACAATCTCATTAGTGATAGGTACGTGCTACACACTTTCTGATCCAATGCAGTCTTATTCATGTGTAGGGGATTTTCTTAACACCACCTGAGTCCAACCGGACTTACTAGTTGTGTATCTCTGGGTAAGTCATTTTACCTTGTTTTCCCTCAATTTCCTCATCAATAAAATAGAGATAACAATAGCACATAATCTCCATAAGTTATCGTGAGATAATAATTGTAAAGCATTAGAACAGTGACTGGCACTAAATAATAATAATAATAATGATGATAATAATTATTATTATTCTGAAGCCCTCCTCTTTGTTCTTAAAGAATCTTGTACTTATAAATCTACTCTCTTGTCTCTTCTCATAAGATGAACTTGCTTTTTTTTCTAGACAATCTTTGAAAATATCCTTTAAGTTGCTTATCAACTGCCCTGTGGAATGCCTGTTTCATAAGAAACAAGCTTTCTTTCATACAAATTTTTCCTTCTCCCTCTCTTTTTTGTCTTCTAGTTTTCAATGAAACCTGGCACCCCTGGTTGACATAGACTCCTTGTCTACCTTTTCTATTATCTCTACATCTTCAATTCATTTCTCTTGGCTTACTGATCAAGGTGAAAGTTGAATTCTCCTTGCTCCCTTTCTTCTTTTTCAGATTCTTCTCTCCTCCATCATTCACTAATCTCTATTTCTGTTTTTTTAGTTTTTTTTTCTTTTTTTATTAATAGTTTTTATTTACCTTTTGTTTTACTTTTTCCCCATGTTAAATATGTTAAAGTATAAATTAAATACAATATATGGATACATGTCCAAACAGTTGTTTTGCTGTACAAAAAGAATCGGACTTTGAAATAGTGTACAATTAGCCTGTGAAGGAAATCCAACATGCAGGAGGACAAAAATAGAGAGATTGGGAATTCTATGTAGTGGTTCATAGTTATCTCTCAGCGTTCTTTTGCTGGGTGTAGCTGATTCAGTTCATTACTGCTCTATTGGAACTTATTTGGTTCATCTCATTGTTGAAGATGGCCACATCCATCAGAATTGATCTTCATATAGTATTGTTGTTGAAGTATACAATGATCTCCTGGTCCTGCTCATTTCACTCAGAATCAGTTCATGTAAGTCTCTCCAGGCGTTTCTGAAATCATCCTGTGGTCATTTCTTACAGAACAATAATATTCCATATTATTCATATATCACAATTTATTCAGCTATTCTCCAATTGATGGGCATCCACTTAAGTTTCCAGTTTCTGGCCACTACAAAGAGGGCTGCCAAAAACATTCTTGCACATACAGTTCCCTTTCCCTTCTTTAAGATCTCTTTGGGATATAAGTCCAATAGTAACACTGTTGGGTCAAAGGGCATGCATAGTTGGATAACTTTTTGAACATAGTTCCAAATTGCTCTCCAGAATGGCTGGATATACTCACAATTCCACCAACAACGTATCAGTGTCCCTGTTTTCCCACATCCCCTCCAACATTCTGCAATATCTTTCCCTGTCATTCTAGCCAATCTGATTGGTATGTAGTGGTATCTCAGAGTTGTCTTAATTTGCATTTCTCTGATTAATAATGACTTGGAGCATCTTTTCATATGGCTAGAAATAGTTTCAATTTCTTCATCTGAGAATTGTCTGTTCATATCCTTTGACCATTTATCAATTGGAGAATGGCTTGATTTCTTATAAATTAGAGTCAATTCTTTATTTTGGAAATGAGGCCTTTATCAGAAACTTTGACTAAAAATGTTTTCTCAGTTTATTGTTTCCCTTCTAATCTTATCTGCATTAGTTTTGTTTGTACAAAAACTTTTCAATTTGATATAATCAAAGTTTTCTACTTTGTGATCAATAATGATCTCTAGTTCTTTTTTGGACATAAATTCATTCCTCTTCCACAGTTTTGAGATGTAAAGTAACCTATGTTCCTCTAATTTATTTATAATCTCATTCTTTATGCCTAGGTCATGAACCCATTTGATCTGATTTTGGTGTACGGTGTTAAGTGTGGGTCAATGCCTAGAGTAATCTCTCTTTCTCTGAGATTCATGCTCAGTAAAATCCCAATACAAATTCTGATACCTCTTATCTATAGACCTTCAGATCACTTCTTTTTCTTTTCTCAGTGAGTTTAGTACATAGCTTTCAATTTTTCTTTCCTTCCCAAAAACTGTTCTGATACTCTTTTTGAAACACCCTAAACATTAAATTCCTCAATTTACTCACTTTCCATAGCCTATTTCTCCATCCTACTTCCACCACATACAGAGATTGTTTTACTTTTAATCTTATCACCCATAAATATACCACATCTCTATTCAAGAATTCTGAATTCCCCTTAATTAAGTTATAATTTATTGACTTTTCACTTCTCCTTCTGCTTTCCTTTGTCTAGCCTACTATTTGTCTACACCATGTTTTCAAACCCCTTGACCTCTTAGTCTTTCCCAGGCTTTCTCCCCTGTACTAGCAACTCTCTTCCCATATTAACTCCTTGGTGACCCAATTCAACTTTAGTCAATCCTTCTCTCTGGAATCTTTAATTCCTTTGTTATTTTTCCAATCATGACCTGTCAAATTTTAGCTTTAGATTGCTCTCATCTGCAGTCTTCATGCTTATGCATGCTGCTGAATGAAGTGGAAAAAATCATGCAACAATTTTGACTAGGCCCACTAAATTTTTTTGTTATCTGTCAAGTGAGCCTTCACCCTTGGTAGACAATCCTGCTATGCCTTTGTTATAGGTTCACTAACCTACTCTCCATAGCAGATGTTCCAACCTTTTCATCTCTCCATAATCCTCCCGTGACTCAACCTCCTCCTGTTCTCTTAGATAAGAATGTTACCTCTTATTATTCAGAATTATGTGAGGGTATTTTCCATGACTTCCCTCTTTTCCATTTCATATCACTCATATGACTTCTGCCACTATCTCTTCTTTTACCCCATCTCACATGATCGAGCCTATCTCCCTCCCTGCTCAAGTGGTCCAATTTTATTCTGTCTCCAGCAACTTGCCTCCTCTGTCATACTTGATATTACTAATTCAGTCTCTCATTCCAAGCATGATATTCCATCAAAATGGTTCTTTCTAAAATTACCAGTGATCTCTTAGTTGCAAAATCCAATGTCTTTTTTTCAATCTTGAGTCTTTTCAACCTCTCTGAAGACTTTGATAATGATGATAACTAATATTTACATTGTGCTTACTATGGGTCATTGTAAATTTGTTATTCTTTTCTTATTCTCATTGTCTTGGCCCTTTAGATATTAACACTGAAGCACTGTTACCTTCTCCAAGAAGCCTCCTTTCCTTAAATGAAAGTAATTACTTTCTCTCTATATTTTGTTCTAGATACCTCCTTTGTCCCTACTGCTAATTTCATGATATTTGTGTGCCTGTCTTAACCTGGCCAGTATTGTAAACTGCTCTAGGGCAGCTATCATTTATGATTTTATCCTCCATTCCCAGCATGCCTTTGAATATTGTAAAAAAAATGAACAACCCCCCCAAAAAAAATCTCCACGTAAATGCTTGTTAAAGTGAATTGAAGTAAAGACTAACTTAGTGTAACATCCTAGTAAAACTCTGTGTGCAGTGGTGATGCTCTTTGAAAGATTTAAAAAACTATAAAGAATCTTTTTTAAGAAATAGCAACAGCAGATGATTTCAGAATGCCCAGACTGTTAAGGTGCTTGTTATTTGGTGAGCAGGATTTCTGGATTCATTGTGGAAATCCCTGAAGATATTAAAGTCAGTTCTTCAAAAGTAATCTGAATCAAGTGTGTAAAAGAAGTGTAGCATCTTTAACCAAATGGCCAGTAAAACCATCTTTTGGATGAATGTGTATATCTACATTAACAAATACAAAAGATAAGAAAGTGGAAGAGTTTGTTTTTAAGGAAAGAGAAAATGATACTACATTTTGGTGGAAGTTGTCAGCTTACTCATACTGTTACAGATTCTTTGGATTCAATCCAATCCAATTCAGTTCAGTTAAAAATGTTCAATTCAAACACTGGCAAATGTTTACTTAGTGTTGACAGTGAGCAAAGACATTGTGGTAGGTGTTGAGCATAATGGAATAGTCCCTACTCCAAAGTAATTTCTCTGTAAGTGGGGGATGAAGAGATAAAGAATGATACTGATATGTGGGCCAAGGAACTGGCATGGAAATCCAGAAAGTAAGACTTGAGTTGAGGCTTGCAGGGAGCTGGAATTTTAAGTCAGAGAAGTTTAAAGGCAGGAACCTAAGTAAAAAAAAACACTTGTTGAATTTCATAAGATTAAAACCAAGTGGTTCTCAGCATGACAGTATAGGACACCCTAGTTGTTGGTCCAAGAATGAAACCTGGGGTTTTTTCTTATATGGTCACTTGGTCATTTGGGCCACTGTTCTCATCTTCCCTTTTTTCTGGAATAAGTATTTCTTGGAGGATTGTAAGTCAGGTTACTTGCATTTATGAAGTACTTGTTATGCACCAGGCATTGTGTTAAATGGTTGGGTTATGAAGAAAGGCATAATCCTTATGGGATTCATCACCATATGCTTCTATTAAATTATTGGGTGTCATTGCATATAAGATTAAGATGACTATGTATAAATGAAATATATAAGATAAATTGGAAAATATCTGAGGGAAGATGCTAACAACTCTTTCTTGCAGAAGATGATATATTAAATTTTTTGTTTGACATATGTGAATAACAAAAATCTAATGTAACTTTTTGCATTCATAGAATTGGAAGGGACCTTAGAGTCCTACAGCAGTCTGAATAGATGGTCATCTGACCTGTGCTCCAGCACTTAGTGATGGGGAGTTTGCTGGTTTGTGAGAGATTTTCTATCATTTGAGGACTTAATCTTTAGTTTTTTTTTTTTAAAGTGAAACTTGTTTTGTTATTATGTGTCCTTGTGATTTTTACCATTTGTCTCAGTTGTGCTTTTGTAGTGTAGCCTACCTTATTTCTCATATGAAATTTTTTCATATATTTGAAGACAGTTATTTCGTTCCTGCTGATTCTTATTTTTCAGACTAATCATCCTGAGATGCCTCAACCATTCTTCAGGTGACATGGTTTCTGAACCTGTCACCCTCCTGTTTGTCTTTCTCTGAGCATTATCTAAATTGCTAATGTACCTCTTAAAGTCTGGTGCCCTAATTGGACAAAATTGCTTTAGATGTATTCTGAGTAGCACAGTGTTCAATGGTACTATTATCTCCCTTGATCTTTTTCTGATAATTTTATGAGCAAACCAAGTTATAGATAGAAATTTTTTTGGTCAAAAAACTAACAAAGTGACTTTAAATCTGCAAAAAGATAATAAAACAAAATATCAAACATATTTTAATGAATCAGAGGATTTTGAGTTGAAAAGGACCTTATAAGATCATGAAATTTATTGTCCTCATTTTATAGGTGAAGAAACTGAGGCACAATAAGGTCTAATGAATTTCTCAGGGTACACAGAATCTAGATTAAAATCCGAGTCCTTTGACTCCAAGCTAATCTTTGTTCCATACATCACATTGCCTTGCTTAATTTCCTATTTTTCTCCTTCCAGAAAAAATCCGAGGGAAAAATGTTTCTCATGTTATTTTATATTTCTTGTGAAAGCAGTTGTTATATGTTCTTTATATATGTTATATGTTACATGTTTCAGTTTTTGGGGTTAGTTTATTAGTAAGACTTGTTTTTTATTATTTCTCTGGGAATAACATGGGGAAATGCAAAGAATATCAAATTTATTACCCAAGAAAGAATGTGATTCATTGAAAATAAAAGGAATATTGAATGCATTTTATGATATGATTTTATGAGATAAGACTGTATTTGATATGTGTTGCTATTGTTGATCTTGGAGTGAAAGACAGAATTTCAAATTCTGGCTCTGCAAACATTCTAACACTGGAAGACCTTGGGTTAGACTCCTACAATATCTGGAACTCAGTTTCATCATCTTATAGATGAGGTTTGGAGTAGATAACCACTAAAGTTCCTTCTGGCTCCAGACCTGTGATCTAGAAGGAAACAAGGTTTTTACTTAGTTGCCTTCTCAGTGCCAGGCACTATCATGGGCCTTTTACAAATATTATCTCATTTATGATGCTTACAAGAATCCTGTGAGGAAGCTGAGGCAGCCAGACAATAGGTGACTTGCTCAGGATCTCACAGCTAGGAAGTGTCTGAAAATTTATTTGAACTCTGATCTTCCTGAGTTTATCTCTGTGCTCTATTCACTGCTCTATCCACCTGCTCAAAGAATATTGACAAGGCAGTAGAATCCTAAAATTATTTATAACTATCTGGGAGGCAGTGTGTGGTGGGCTTGTTTGGAACAGAGTTACAATTGGTCAATATCTCACATTTGTTCTTGTTATAGCTTATTGACAAGTGTTGTTTCCCAGCTTCAAGTAAAGGTACATCAAATGTAGAAGGGTATTGTTGGCTGAAAAGTGAATTTTGATTAAAAAATAAAGTGGATGTAAGATGATGTCTGCCTGCAAGGCATGATAAATATATGTGGTAGGATGACTGAAAAACTTGTGACCTAGACCTCACTTACTTATCTCTGGCAAGATCAGTAGAATGAATCAGAATACAGAGCTGCCTGGATTCATTTGAACTGCTTCATGAGGAGGCACCCATAAGATTTTTGGCCAAATCCTGTTGTGTTATAATGATCAGCTCATCAGAATACTCATTTGCCATGAAATATGTTTGTGTAGTAGAGAAGGGAAAATGAGAATGTATGAATCGTTTTTATAGGATTGCATGATGTATAAGCAAATATGCAGAAGCTCAAGGGTGGCAAGTACATGGGGGCAAACTATTATGTAGAAAATCAATGGATCTATCATGTAGCAAGAGTCGTGGAACACTTGGAGGACCAAACACCTAAAAGATGGAATCCAGAAGGTCCTAAACCATCCAAAAGTCTAACTATTCTGTGGAATTAACAAAGAAATTTGCAATTTGGATTTAAACTAAGATGGAACCTGGCAAGTGTGGTGAGATGATTGCTGATATTCTGTGACTTCATGTTATAATTGTGATAAGCAATGGCAATGTTAAAATGAGAAGACATAAATTATTATATGTAAAAAGTACCTTATAATGACAAATTGCCATTATCTGGAATGTATAATGGGATATTCTCTTTAAGACAATATTTGTTCTATACAGAAAGTCCATTTTTAAAAATTAAAATACCATAATGCACATTTAATGGACACTAAAACATCAGTAAGTGCAATCAAAATGTTGATGCTTCTGAGGACCCTTCTGTTTTTAATTAAAATTTTTTATTTTCAAAATATACGTATAGATAATTTTCAACATTCACCTTTGCAAAACCTTGTGTTCCAAATCTTTTCCCTGCCCCAGATGGCAAGTAATCCAATATATATTAAACACAGGTAATTCTTCTATACATATTTCCACAGTTGTCATGCTGCACAAAATAAAAATCAGATTAAAAAGGAAAAAAAAAATAAAAAGAAAACAAAAAGCAAGGAAACAATAACAAAAAGTGAAAATATTGTGTCGTACTCCACACCCAGTCCCTACATTCCTCTCTCTGGTGCATAGAACATAGGAACTGGCCTGAATCATCTCACTGTTAAAAAGAGCCAGTCAGCCAGAATTGACCATCATATAATTGTATTGCTGTGTACAATGTTCTCTTGGTTCAACTCACTTTACTTAGCATCTGACGATCTTTCTTACAGTGGTTATGTTTGAGCAAGTGATAAAACTTCCCCAATCCTGTTTTCTCTTCTGTAAAATTGGACTAATTATACTTGCTCTACTTAACTCATGAGATAATTGTGACAAGAGTGTTTAAGAATCCCAAAATTCTCTGGTCATAATCTTATCATTATAAATTTTATTTAGCTTCAGTTCTACTAAAAGTGAAGCCTCATCACCAGTTATTCTTTTCCTCAGCATGTAGTTCAGATTTGATATTGGGATAAGCTTGTACATCATTAATTGAACACTTAACCCAAGGGAGTTTCTTTACTCCAAATTTATTTTGGATTAAATTAAGGATGTGGTACCAATAAGTTTCTCTAAACCTAGGCTATCTTGTTTGCATCTGGTCAGTAGGTCATGAGCACCATGACTTGTAAAGGGGTACAAGTTTGAGAGGCACAGACTTTCCATGAATGGTATTTTTTTAAGCCCAAGAAACTGGATAGGTCCCAGAGGTAATGTTGAATGTTTCTATCAGGTTTTCTTAAACTTTTTCCATTTATAGCCTTGTTTCTCCCAAGATTTTTTTATGTGATCCCGAGTATATAGTTATATTAAATATATATACAAATCAAATATTTACTGAAAATAAATCATAATTTTATGACCCCCCCAATTCAATTATGGGACCCCACATGGAATTTCAAACTACTGGTGTAAGAAGCTGATGCCTAAATCATGTTGGCTAAGATGGGAAGTGGGAAAGGAAACTAAATTATGGAAACCAAAGATGCCCCAGATGTGGAGACCTTATCTTTTTTTTCCCTGAGGCAATTGGGGTTAAGTGACTTGCTCAGGGTCACACAGCTATGAAGTGTTAAGTGTCTGAGGGCAGATTTGAATTCAGGTCCTCTTGACTTAAGGGCTGATGCTCTATCCACTGGGCCATCTAGCTTCCCCAAATTTGTCCTCTTTTAAGGAAAATCTCCTTTTGCTGTGGGTGGGAGAAAAGTGTGCCAATTTCATTCTGGTCCTCTCACATGGTCTCTCCCTTGTGACAATGTTAGGTACCAGGGAATGACTTCTTCATGTCTGTCTTTGTAACACCAATGTTTAGCACAATACTGTCATCAAATAGGCACTGAATAAATGTGTTTTGATTAATTTTAAAAATAAGATGCCCAAGAAATGTGAAATGGTATCTGTAATAAATAGCAGTTCTGCAGAGAAATTAATTAGGAAGATAAATGTCATGTGCCATAGATATCAAGGCTTTTGTCTCTCTGGCAGCAGTTATGCTGTACCTTTCCTTTAAGATATTTCACTTTTCTATAAGTTGCATTAGTTCCTTTTTCTATGTATCAAGTACTTTGTAGTTTCAACCATTTAAAAAAATTTAGTCCTTTAATTTTTTTTTGGGGGGGAAAGGGAGGAATAGAACTCTGGTGAAGGAATTTCTTCTACTTAAGCAGATGGGCAGCTGTTTAAATGACTTCTGTCTTAGAGAATTGTCTGGCGGTACTGAGAGTTTAAGGGACTTATCCAGGCTCTATTATCTATTTGATCTCGGGTTCTCTTGACTCTCTAGGATTGGGTCTCTGTCCACTTATACTAGTACCTCTTAGCTTTAGTCATATCATTCATATGTGATATGTTTCTTCCTCCCTTCAAAGACTATACTTCCTCTGTCTCCCTCTTTCTCTCTTTGGTTTACTGATGTTTCTAATAAAGATTTTGTTATACATCTTGTGTATCACAGGTGACATTGTCACAGGATGGGGTATGTCAATGAATTTCCCAGAAAACACTAGGACAATCTGCTAAAATGATTCATAGAATAGTGTAAGGGGAGGATGGCAGGATTTCGCCTGGATATTTAATGGGAGGCTAGAAATTGATCCTCCTAAGAGGATAGCAAAGTGGATGCAAGGTGGCACAGTGAGTAGGAAGACTGGAACCTGGAGTGAGGAAGAACTGTGTTCCTATCTGAAATTCTTTATTTACTAGGCAGGGCATATAATGTTTCCTTATCTGTAAAATGGTGTTAATAATAGTGTCTTCCTCCTAGAGTTCTTGTGGGAAGCAAATAATATTTGTAAAGTGCTTAGCATAATGCCTGGCACATAGTAGGTGCTGTATAAATGTTAGCAATAATTATTATTTAAAACAGACTAGTTATTTTACTGAGGCTTTTACTTTGGGAATTAGAATAAGAATCTGACTTTTTCGATTAAAATGTCCTGCAAACACTATTGATTTTTTTTTTTTTTTTTGTTCAGTGTCATGTCAGGAAGGCAAGCTACAGTGACTTACCAGAATCAAAGAAATGAGAGTTGTGACCATCCAGATTGTGACTTGAGCAATTCCACTTTCCTGATATGAAGCAGATAATTCATCTCTTTTACCTTTAACTACTCTGGTGGTGAAATATCATTTTTACCTATCAATTGATCGTTTTTACTAGATAGAACAGCTTGCAAATTTCTTTTTTGTAATCTATGAGATACCACTCATGATTGGACAATTTTACCAGTGGCTGTAGTTATTATTTTATTTTATTTTTTGAAGGTAAGTATGAATTCTGAAGAGGAAATAATGAAGGGTGGAAATGTTGGGATAGAAAACAATTGGTAGGTTTGTAAGTTATGTAACAGATATGTTTATTTTTCTATATTTTGTTTTGTTTTGTTAAGTTAAGGACCTTGATCAAGGAGACTTTTTGAAAATCTCTAACTCCGTGTTGAGGAATAACTTGTAAGAATACAGAGGAATTTCATATTTAATTCTTCTTGGACTGGATGCCCTTTGGGGTTACTACCAATCTTTGAAATTCTATAATCCTGTGAATATCTGTGGAACTGAAGAAAATAGATGTGGATATTGCTAATTTGTGGTTGACACATATTGTTTGAATGAAAGCATTTATCTTTCTACTCCATCTACTTCCTAGAGACACAATACCCTAGTTTTGGCCACAAAGCAGATATGGTTTAAAATTTGCTGTGCTTTGTTCTTGAAAACATTGGTTATTATTTTCTGGATTTCATTCATACATTTGCATATTTAAGTGTGAGTGCCCATCATCTTTGATCTTTAGTGACCATAAACTTTTCAGTATACATTGTGGATTTTGAGCTTTTTGATTTGAGACAATATAAATAATAAAGTTTTGTGGTTTGAGGAATTCTATTTTGTCACATCTTTGCAATAAACAGCACCTTTAGGGAAAGAAGGTAAGCTTTAGTAGATATTTGGATATTGCTAGTGGTTGAATCTAAGAGCAACTTGTCTTATTATTGGCTACTCTTCAAGTGACTGTATTAAGAGCCCAAATAGACAATATAGAGCCACTTCACAGGCCACTTTTCTCAGGAAATACAAAATGGAGATACAGTGTGTCAATCTGAATCAAATGGACCCTTCAGAGAATTTATTTTCAAAGAAAGGAAATGAGGCTCTCTTTGACCACACTGTAAGAATAATAATAATAACAATAAAACTGGCAATTTTATAGTGTTGAAGAATTTCTCAGCATGGATTCTTAGAGAACTAAGGGAAATTTTTACAGATCTGCTGTATCCACTGACTGGGGTCAAATCTCTTCAGTAGTCAAGTTGAAAAAAAAAAGAAGATTTATTAGCAAGCTAAAGAATACTGTTCAAGATTGCTTGATGATAGCAGCTTCAGCTTCCTAAGGTACACCTATGGTTTTTAAAATAATTTTTCAGATTCACTTAAAGACCAGTCATTGCATTCTGTAGCAATTTAGGATAAATGAGTATGGCATTTTAGGATGGGGATCAGTAGAGAAAGAGGGAATGATTCAAAAGGAAAAAAGGGGAATATCCTTAGTGTGTTGTTATTCTCTTTGAATAGTGTTTTAAGTTTGTAAAGCACTACAAATGTATTAGGTCATTTGAGCTCAAACAATTAAACTTTGAGAGAGTCACTGCAGGTACTACCACATATGAGGAAATAATAGAGGTATAGAGTTTTGATTTGCTAAGGTCACACAGCTATAAAGTGTCTAGATGTGAATTCTGGTCTTTATGACTTCTGGGTTAATTTTAATTCCCACTCTCACTTGAATAACTCTGTTCTTCCCTCAGCCATGGCAGAATGATGTAAGTCAGGCATTACCAGAATACTCTGATTAAAGTCTTAGTTACATAGTAGTAGATTATTTCTTTGGTCACTGCCTGGGCAAGTTTTCTCCTTTTGCTTTCCTCAGTTGCATTCAAACTGTATAAATTTAAGGTGAGTAGTTTGGTGGTACAGTGGATAAAGTGCTGTGCTTGAAGTCAAGAATACTCATCTCCATGAGTTTAATTATGGTCTCAATCACTTACTAGTTGTATGAATCTGGGTCATACAGTTTGCCTTAGTTTTCTTATTTGTAAAATTTCATTTTTAAAAGGAAATGGAAAACTCTAGTATTTATGCCAAGAAAACCCCAAGTAAGGTCACAAAAAGTTGGACATGACTGAGAAATGATTGAAAAAACAAAATATATTTCTCCTTGGATCTTTTAGTAAGTTGTGTTGTGTGATATCCATGAAGAAGCACTGGCCACAGGGGAATGGGACTCACTCTTCTCTTCTAAAACAGAATGATGGTAAACCAGAATCCTCTGGATCTTTTAGTCTTTACTAAATTAGTTTAATTCTTAATTCATTGTATAGAAATTTATTGTATAGAAATCTTCATAAATGAACAAATTCTGTTCTTTCCTATATTTTAAAATTGGGGATGCACAGCTATAAATAGTATTGCTAAATTTACATGTTAACAGAATCTTTTTACCTGTGTGACCATGACAAATCACTTAACCTACTAGATCTCAGCATTAGTATCTCTAAAATAAACAGATAAAACAAGATGATTTCTGGATGCCCTATATTTATAATCTTATTTTCTTGCTAAGAATCCCTAACATTCCTTTTAAAAATATTATATGGAGATATTAAAAAAATTACCATAGTTTTTCCCAAGATCCCTTCCCCTTCTCTTAGTCTTTCAAAAGAGCCATCCCATATAAATATAATATTAAAAGACTCCTCCAAAAAAAAGAAAAGAAAAAGATGAGGAAAACTCACAACATAATTTGTCAATATGGGAGAAAGTCTAAAATTTTATATATCTAATACTTATTATTCTCCCGCCTCTGTAAAGGGGTAGAGATATAGAGGTGTCTTCTCTTATCTCTTTTTAAAAAATATTCTTTTTATATTTTTGCAACATTTACTTTTGTCTTTTTAACAATAATTATTCTTTACATTTCCATTGTTGTGACCATTATATCTATTTTCTTGACTCTGTTTAGTTCACTCTGCATCATTTTGTGTAACTCTTTCCTTGCTTCTCTGAATTTATTACATTTTAATTATTTTAGAACATATCCATTGCATTAATTTTTTCAGTATTCTCTAATTGATAGTTTTCTATTTTATGCACTGCCTCTCACTCCTTCCCCTTAACTTATTTGATAGTGTTGTGCTAAAGATTTGTAACTGGGGACTTGGGGTTTGTCATTAGATTTTTTCTTATGGCAGTTCCAAATTGTTGGGAACTTTTGGGTTTGTTAATAGCTTTTGTGTGACAATTCCAAATTGCTTTCCAAAATGTCTGTACTGATTCATTGTTCCACTAGCAATATACCAGTATACCTATCTTCCTACAACCTCTCCAACATCAACTTTCATAGCTTTTGTCCTTTTTTTTTCCCCCATTTTGCTGAATGTCAGGAACCTCAGTGTTGTTTGGATTTGCATTTTGCATCATTAATGATTTTGGAATATTCTTTCTCATAGCTATTAATAGTTTGCAATTCTTTTGAAAATCATTTTCATTCTTTGAATCTATATCTATTGGGGAATGGTTTTTAGTTTGAGATGCATACACAAACACATGCATATATTTATTTATGTATCTTAGGTATCAAATCCTTATTAGAGAGATTTTATATGAAGAATTCATTATTTTAAATACCAGTTTGTTCTTATTTAGACCTGAGTAGGAAGGGGAGGGAAAGATGAAATAGTCTTTTTTTTTTTTTCCATAGCTTACATTTTCTATGCGAATTTTAAGAAAGCTCTAGTTTTATGTCTTTAATAGCTTCATATGAGACTTGTTAATATACTTAGGCAATTGCTTAATGTAAAAAGATGAAAATGTAGTTTTCAGTTAATATATTTAAATTTTACAGTTGCTGTTTTTACTGCTTCTTAAATATTTATATACCTTGTGGGGGAAGGGGGCAGGTGGTATTCATGGAGTGGCTGCCTATTACTAATTCAGTTTGTAAATTAAGAGACCTCTTATGCAGTATTCAGAAATTTTACCTTAAGAGATTTTATATCAGGTAACTGTCATTGTACTTGAACACTGTACCTAATGAATTTTCTAGTTCTCTTGATTCTATTTTTCAGTAAATGTGTTTCCTTATTACTTTATTTTCCATTCTGCATACTGCAATAAATCTCTTTCTGTGTTCATTTACTGCTGCTTTATGAATTGGTGATTCTGTTGGGTTCCTCCCATCCACTTGAGACCAGATAAACCCATTCATTTTAAAAAACCGGTAATTTCCACAAAATACTGAAGAAGACAGTTTCATGCTTTCCTTTGCTAGGATATTTGTTAGGAACTTGGATATAAACTAAGTAATTTGTTCAGCTTAGTATAGTTTATATAGTTGAGCTAGCATTGTTACTTTTTAAAATCTAGATCTGTGACCTATCATTTAAAAATATTTATTTAAAATTTAAATACAAAATAGAAAAAGGAAAAAAAATTAGTATACAGTAGAATATGAAAATATTTAAAATATAAAACAATAAATTTTTATTTCAATAAAGCCTATGTAATAAATATCATACATTCATTTCAGAGCGGTCTATCATTTCTTTACTTCTTATTCTCTGTAGATTTTCTTGTTCTCTATTATGTACTTTTTACTTTACTCTTTTCTCTCTTTCCTCCTCCCTTGCCCCAGAAAAGCTACAGTTAAGAACAGATGTGTATACATATAATCATATACATCTGAATACATAGACATTCAAATAAATGTAGATGGCCATACTATGTATGCTTATTTATCCTCTGTTGTTCCGAAGGTGGATAGCATCTTTTTTCATAAGTCTAAGTATTTCCATATTTCTCTAAATCCACCAACTTATCTCCTATACCACAGGAACATTCTAACCTTATACAAGCTAGTTATTTTAAACAGTCTAAAGCAATATTGATTAATATGGCTAACATATAATTGGTTTATTTTTTCTTTTGTTTAAATGTATATATTTTTTACTTCTGTCTGTGATCAGTGTTTACTACCTGTTTTTGCTGCTTTTGTTGGTTTTTTACTAATAAATTCTACTATTGATCTTTATTATTAAGTTTGTGTGTATCTCTTATAATTATAAAATAGGCCTGTACATTAACATTTATGAGTTATGTTATTTGAGGAATTCCTTGTTCAAGATATGAGTTTTGTGCCAAATGACTTTTATGGTGTTCTTGAACTCATATTTTGTGACTCAGCTTCTTCTAGAAGTCATTGCATAACCCTCATCTGTTTACTGCTGTCACTCATTCTGGATTACAGAATACTTTTTTGTTGTTGTAGTTGTTCGGTCATTTCAGTTATTTCTGATTCTGTGTGATTCTATTTGGGGTTTTCTTCATAAAGATATTAGAGTGGTTTGCCATTTCTCTCTCCGGCTTATTTTATAAACGAGGAAATCGAGGGAAACAGGGCTAAATAACTTGCCCAGGGTCACATAGCTACTAGCAAGAGTTTGAGGTCAGATTTGAAGTCAGGAAGATGAGGCTTCTAGATATTGCGTCTAGCACTTTATCTACCATGCTACTTAGTTGCCTTGAAGAATACTTAATAATGGATAAAAATGAGCTGATGTCAAAGGCTAAATTTCTTTTTTTTCTTTTCTTTTTTTACTAATAGCATTTTATTTTTCCAATAACATGCAAAGACAGTTTTCAACATTCATTTTTTTTTGTAAGAGTTTGAGTTTCAATTTGTTCTTCTTCCCTGCCTTCCCTTTCCCTTCTCTGACAGCAGTCAGTCTGATGTAGTTTATACATATACAATCATATTAATTAAGTGGACTCAGATGGCTCTGAAGGGGAAAGTGAGGAACATGATCTTGCATAGCCCTCCCTCATTTAAATCCAATTCACTTTCATGTTATGGGGTCACCTCCCTGATGTCATGATCCTCTTCAAGAGTGAAGGACAAAGAACAACAAATGTATTTCCACATTAATCATGTTATAAAAGAAGAATTAGAACACAAAAAAGAAAAAAAAACAAAATAAACCCCTCTCTCCCAAACACAAAAATAGTATGCTTTGCTCTGCAGATTCCATATTCTTTCTTTGGATGTGGATAACATTTTTTTATCAGCAGTCTTTTGGAATTGTCTTGGATCATTGTATTATTGAGAAGAGCTAAATCTATTATGGTTGATCATCCTACAATGTTACTATTTCTGTGTACAGTGTCCTCCTGGTTCTGCTTACTTCACTCAGCATCAGTTGATATAAGTATTCCCAGGTTTTTCTGTTATCCACCTGCTCATCATTTCTTACAGGACAATAGGATTGTATTACATT
This sequence comes from Sminthopsis crassicaudata, assembly GCF_048593235.1. NCBI lineage: Eukaryota > Metazoa > Chordata > Mammalia > Dasyuromorphia > Dasyuridae > Sminthopsis > Sminthopsis crassicaudata. The sequence continues at coordinate 79,140,683 of NC_133619.1, read as the reverse complement.
CACATAGTTCCAACCATTTCCCAGTTGATGGACATCACCATAGTTTCCAATTATTTGCCACCAAAAAAAGAACTGCTTTCAATATTTTTGTGTATGTGAGTTTGTTTCCCTTTTTATGTTCTCTTTGGGTATTGTAGTGGTATTGTCAGATGAAAAGGTATAAGACTCAATTTCTTTCAGCAGGCTGAGAGAGATGATGACATGGCAGTGTACATGAAGTTTGTGATTAGCAGGCAGATGAATTATCCAAAGAGTAGAGAGAGCTTCCTTCAGTTGCTTACAAAAATGTTATAGGAGCCTTTAAGATCACCTTGGAAGGTTATTTAAGATATAGAAGAAAAGATGGAAGGTGTCAAGGAAAAGAAATAATTACAACAAAATTCAGTAGATGACCCGAGAGAATACAAGGAAAATTGAGGCTGAGCTAAGAAGCATCTTTGTTCTCATGTACTGTTTCCATAGAAAAAAGTTTTTTATTCCTAATATTTCCCAATTAGAAAGCAAAGTCTTCTAAACTTTGAAAGAAAAGAAAATGAGACTACAACCACTATTTGGTGGAGGTTGCTGCTGGTGATGACAAGAAAAGGAATAATGGATCAACCACAACCTGCATATCAACGAGCAAAATGAGATACAACCTACATATCTTATAAGGCTGAGCCAGGCACTACTGAGCTCCTTTATTCTATTAAGAGCTCCTGAACTACCCAGAGAAAGTTTTTGTTCTCTTGAACAGACAACCTTGATGAAGCCATTGTAGAACCTGATATATAAGTGAAGAATCATACAAACACAGTGTGCTAATAATAGTTACTGAGAAACAACTCGACATTACGGTCATTGGATACCCAAGGAGTTGAAATTGAAACAGAAGGGGAGAATTAAGCAGCCTTCCAATTTTTGTCTGTGCCAATATGTACACAGAAAACCATTTGTTGTCTATGCTGTCCCACAAACAGCCTTTGTATGTGATTTATGACAGATTTGTTATATCTTTTTTGGATTTCTTTATTTCTGATGTAGTTTTCATGTTAAATGTTAAGGGATTTAATTCAAGTTCACAACAAAGACTTATCAGTTTTCATCTAAGACTTTCCAGGAAAGGCAGCAAACATTTAAGTGCTAGATGCTATGCTAAGCCCTAGGGATATAAAGAAAGATATTTACCTCCCACTCTCCCCAAAACAAGGGCAATAGCAAAAACCATTTACTGCTCTCAAGGACCTACAATCAGAATGGGGAGACATCATACAAATGGAGATATCCACAGAGGAAAAGCATTAGCATTTAGGAGGATTGGGAAATTATTTGTGTAGAAGATGAGATTTTCCTTAGGACTTGAAAGAAGCCAGTCAAGTCAGCAGAGATAAATGAAAGAATTCCAGGTATGAATGGACAGCTATTGAAAATGCTTACAGCTGAGAGTTGGAGAGACTAGGATGTGTTTGGCCAAGTACTTTTGTTACATTGTGATCCCATGAGGTTAAAATAGTTTCCATGTTTAACTGTTGTTAGAGAAAACTGTTAAAACACTTGTTGGTCTGTCATGTTGGTGAAAAAAAGGCATAATTTGTTCCAACTTCAGATGTAGTTATTGTAGGTATGTTAAGATTGGAAGTAGAAACAGACTTCTGTGACTATTATGTGTCATACCATGTATACCTAGATCATGCAATTTCCATGTGTACACTTTTATGACAGCAGTTGCAAAAGCGCTGCTCAAGACAGTTTTTACTCAGTTTAATTTGGACAAGTAACGAAACAGTTCATAATCCATTACTTGTAAAGTCACCTGCTGTTTACTTTCAGTATTTTTGCTGTAGTCTTTTTATTTATATTTAAATTGTTCAGACAACCCAAAAACATGTACAAATAAAGTTGCAGTAAAAATGAATTGCTTGATATTCATAAATACACTTCAGGATCATGCACAGCAGTAAAACTTTAAAAAAAAGAAGACTGTATTTAACTTAAATTTTTATTTTTTTGCTTGTAATTTTTAAAAACACTTGTTTGATGGGCAAGTACTATAAAAAGAGTTAACAAGGAAATAACTTGAGATGATGCCTGGTATGAAATTTTCATGAACAATCCAAATGTAATTGCTAAGAACACATGTATTAAGTTTATGTTAGAACTAAAGTTTGATGAACAGGGAGAAAAAGACAAGCAGTTCTATTTGGGAATTAAAATCAAATTATGTCCATTCTAAATCTTATCTTTTTTCTGGCTAAGTATTTCAAGTTCTTCATGTGATCACAAAGCATAGTTTTGAGCTTCCTAAACTTGGTTTCCCTTCTATCTTTTTAATTTCTTAAATTGTGGCATCTATTAGACATCATATTTCAGATGCAGTTTCTTAGATATGGGTTGCAGTGAGATTATGTTACTTCATTTAGTTTTGACATTAGAAACTTATAAACTAGCTCAAGTTTACATTTAATTTTTTGGTTTTCATTTCTCACAATTCAAAACCCATATTTACATTTTAGCATACATGTTTTGCATACATATAGCAAGTTACAATTACTTTTGAGAGAAGTGGAACAAGTCCCTCAGTGGAATATAGACTAATTAACCACAGTGGCAGATAGGAGGGAAAAGGAGTAATATCAGAAAGATAACTGAAAGCTAAATGGAGAGTAGTGTGCTCAGTTGTCAAAAGCTACTTCCCATAGCATTTAAAGGCTCAGGTACTTGGTATACTGCTATCAAATAATTTGCTATGCATGAGAAAAAAGTGGAAGAAATCACAGCTAAATCATTACTGTTTGGAAACTGTACACATCAACTATTTCCTTTATCCTATTTTCCCTCTTGTTTCCCTCCTGAGATCTTTGATGCAGCTAAGTAAAAAAGGAATGGAATAGAGGGATATTCACTATTCTCTCTCATAGTAGTGGGTAAAAGAATACAAGTGAGTTGAAATCCATGCCTATTCCCTTCCCCCCCCAAAAAAAAACCCAAAATAGACTTCTGATCTCTATTCAGAGTTTCATAAGAACACAGATGGACAGTACTAATCATGGTGTCCACTCTGTCCTATCTGTTGCTTTCTGTCAACCAAAAGACTGAATGAGGAGATGAAGAAAGAGGAAATAAACTCAAACATTGTTATTATGTTCTGTTGTCCTCATTCTGGGAACTGTTACAAAAGGAGAAGCATCAACAGGATCTTCTTCAGGGAGGGGAAGCAAGGAATGCAGATGATAAAATTCCAAGACAAGATCCTCATAGGCTACCTTCTTTTTTTTCTTCAAATACATTTTATTAATATGCTTTGGTTTTGTATCACACAGGTTTTGCAATGTATCCCTCTCCCCTTCTGCTCCCACAGAGACTCCTTATAACAGAAAAAATTGTTTAGCAAAACTCAAAAGCATACCTACAGGATTTGATAATATTTTTATATTCCATATGTATAGTCACCATCACAAAAAAGAGGGAGAAGGGTACCTTTAGGCCTATTTTCATAAAAAATAATTAACTCAAAAAACCCCCCAATAACAACCTAATAATAAAACCAGTTATCTGGGGAGAGTAATAGGAACAAAATTGCAACAATTAAAACAGTGTCCCACACAGTAGACACTTGATAAATGTTTATTGGCTGATTGATGGACTGACCAGATTAATGTGCATTGTCACCGGTGATAATCATATTATGATATTATTACATTCAATAATAATGACAAATTTACAAAATTTGGCTATAAAAGCCAAATTAATGTTTGAGGAAGAAAGGGCAATAAAAGTTAAGATGAAGGAAAAATAATAGTCACCTGGGGATGAGTTGTACAAAAAATGGACTTTAAGTAATGTTTTAAACAATGTGGAAAATTCAGAAAGGTGAAGAAGAATGGAGGGTATATTGAGGAAAGGAAGATCATTGGAATTATAGCATGAAAGTTAGAGTCTTAAGGAGGAAGAGTAGACTAATTTGTTGGGTTGAGGCTTTTTCTGGGGTGATAAGAGATTTTATAGAAAAGTTCTTTAAATCTTTATAGGAATTAATTGACTTGTGTTAAATTTTTTAACTTCTTGAACAATCCAATAATAGAGAGACCTTCTGTAATGACCATATAGATCTGTTTTGCACTTAATATTCTCTGTGTGTGTGCGGACACATGTGCATGCTTATTATAATGAATAAGTGTAGTGAAAAGGTATAATACCTAGAATGTTCCTTTTTGAAGAGAGGGGGCTGGTTTCCATGAGTGACTATTTACTTTGTATGTCAGGCCTGCAGTTGTGTTTGGACACACCATGGTTGTAATTCATGCTCTTGGTCTAACAACACTTCCACATAATTATCATTGCTTTGTAATTATAGCAATAAACTCCATTCTTTGGGAAATATTCCAGTGTTTGGAATACAGAAAAGGAATGTGTTTAGTACCAATTGTCACAGTGATGCTTTTTATGTCTGAATTTTAAGGAAATCAGCTTCTATTGTGTGTTAAAACAAAAATGTTGTCTAATAAAAATTTCTTTTTTGTGGTGGTGAATCTTTGCATAATTCAAAGAAAAAAGTTTAAAGACAAAAAAGAATATTCACAGACAAAATAGTTGAAGTTTGGGAGGTCAGAGAGATTGAGAGAGATGTTGATAAAACTGCATGAAGAAAGATTAGTCATAGAGACTGGAGAGGGCACTTAGAATTATAATATTTTAGAAACATAGGGTCTTTAAAGATCATATCTCCCCAAACCATTATTTTTGAGATGAAAATATTGAGACTCAGGTCATGTTAATTTCTTAACATAGTTAGGACTATAACTCAGTCTGTAACTTACAGTACATTTACTCTTTCTTACAACAAATATGATCATTAACTTAATCAGCAACTAGTAAACACCTAACATGAAGTATCTAGTATGGAATCTAATAGGCTCTATGACAAAATTGAGGATGGAAATGAAAAAATTAAGAGTTGTCCTCAAGAAACTTATATTCTGCTTGTGGAATACAACATCTGCACAATAAGCAGATAAAAACTTGAGCAGCCAACTTAATAGGTATGTATTAAATACCTACAATGCACCTGGCACTGTGGTGCACAGAAATACAGTAAATGAAAGTACTGGGACTAAGTCTGGAAGCACTGAGTTCAAATTTAGCTTACAGATACTTATTAGCTTTGTGGCCTCTATAAAATGGAATAATAATAGTACCTCCCTCCCAGGGAATTTTGAGGAAACAGATGAAAAACATCACAGGCACAGTACCAAAAGCCGTGAGATGACATTCTCCAATAATCATATCTTTATTCAATTACTACCAGTGTGAATTCCAAACTTCTACTGAGAGTTTAACAGTTCTATCATCAATTAGTCTTCATTATGGGTTTTATTCAACATGATATTCTTCAAATAAAAGCTTAGCCTTTAAGAAGTAGTAACTCCTATGATGTCCAAAGGTGGTTCTATTCCAATCATTTAACAAAACACTCTACATTTCTACTGTTTTTTCATGTTATATACTCCTATATGTAGGGAAGGAGGGAAAAAAGGGAGGAGGAAGGACTTGTTATATGTTTATTATGTACCAGGAATCATACTTTTCGAATATTATCTCATTAGAGTATCAAATACCAACAAAGCACTGCAGATCCCATGACTGTTTTACTTTGAGAGATGCATCCAATTGAACTTTTTGATGATTGATTGCCTTCTAAAATGATAAATTAGTTAGTTTGAGTAGCATGTAAGGTTTTTAAATGACACTAGCAGTCACTCTTCATTAACTATTCCAACCAATATAACTTGTTTTTTTAATTGGCAACCCCTTAGTTTTCCAAAATTGGACTCCAAACAATCCTGTCCAGGAAGAAGAGAAGAGGGGACAAAATCTCATCTAGATGGGAGGATTATGGCTTTGATGCTTTTAGTCCAAAATTAGTCTCCTGGATTCTTGAGGGGATGTTCTCTGAGTCTCTGAGGACCTTGAGCACTTTTCAATTTAGGAGCACCAATTAATTCCTTCATCTTTTAGTTTCCTAGAAATGCAGCCCTTCAACCATCTTAACTTGTAGGTACTAATCTAGTGATGAAGTTCTAAAAATGGCAGCTGTCTGCCTAGTTGTGGAAATAATTTCTCAGTGGTAGCTAGAGAAGCTCATAAATGCATCTGTTCCTCTAAATCTTCCTTGGCATCTCCAAATTTTGTACTCTGTTTAAGTTCATATAGTGCTTCCCATGCTTCTTTGTATTCTTTATAGTCATTGTTATAATTTATTATATCCTTTCACTGCCATTGGTGTTAGACATCTTTCAAGTTGTTTGCTAGTACAAAAATGTTATGAATATTTTTGTGCATATGGAAATTTCTTTCTTTTTTTCTTTCTCCTTTTGCTGACACATGGTAGGCCCTTAATAAATGTTGATTGAGTCTTATTGGGGATCTAAATACTGGTTTTGTTTTGAAAAACATATTCTTGGTCTGCTGCCCTTGCTTTGGAGATTGTTTATTTCTATGACACATTGGATAATCATATAATTGAAATCTTTCAATGAGAATTAGGTTATTAATCAGAATACTCTGGAACCATAGAATTTTGTATTTGTGACTTTTGTTCACTGCTCAGCTTATATTGAATGAAGAAAGCTTATTCCTTTCTAGGTATATAACTTTCATTACAATTAGCATTCAAGAATATTTGATCCATTAACATGATGTAGTCTTCCATAATTTTTGGCTTATATGACAGATATTTAATTTTGTATGGTCTCTGCATACTGATGAGCAGATAATGTTGCCTAAGGATGTTAATAAAACTACATTAGCTGCATATTATGTCAGAAGATAATAGATGGATTTTTTTGGAGGTAAAATGCTACCATCAAAACATAACAGAGACATGGAGTAAGTGTGGTATTGATGTATTTTATAACTTAGAGGAATCAAACAATTTTCATATTTCATATACTGTTGAAAATGTGAGTTTAAAATGGAATGCAAGTTTTTATGCTCTTAATAATGGCCATATTGCGAATAAAAGCAATAATAGATTTAACAAAATTTTAAACAAAATTTTAAGTAAGCTTACTAGATTGTAAAATTTTTCTATGGTAACTTCCTTCATGACAGAAACCCAGTAAGTGACTTATTTTTATATCCCTCAGTTGTTCTAGTACAATTCTTTGCAAGCAGTTATTTAAAGTTGATTGAATTAGCTGATAAAATAAATAACAAAACCATAGAAATATAGGCGGCATTAATACATTTATGAAATTAGGTATCATTGGGGCAGCTAGATGGTGTAGTGGATAGAGCACCAGCCCTTAAGTCAGGAGAACTTGAATTCAAATCTGGCCTCCTACACAACACTTCCTAGCGATATGACCCTGGGCAAGTCACTTGACCCCAATTACTTCAGCAAAAAAGAAAAAGAAGGAAAGAAAGAAAGAAAGAAAGAAAGAAAGAAAGAAAGAAAGAAAGAAAGAAAGAAAGAAAGAAAGAAAGAAAGAAAAAAAGAAAGAAAGAAAGAAAGAAAGAAAGAAAGAAAGAAAGAAAGAAAGAAAGAAAGAAAGAAAGAAAGAAAGAAAGAAAGAAATTAGGTATTGTTAGGTATCAAGATTTTTTTTTTAATTTGAAATTAAAATTGAAAATCTAATGAATAATTAAATTCAAAACTATTGGCATTTCTGAATTTTCCTGTGTGTGTATATTATGTATGTATATTTTAAAACAAACTTGAGTTTGTATAGATGTTGTCCTTAGATTATTTTCAATGAACATTTCAAATTAATACTTACATATTTTGACAAATTGACTAAGTCATCATTTTAAATATTAGGATATACATACATATCTGTATCTTCAATGCTGTGACATAGCATAATTTGATTTGATGTTTTCCCCTTGTTGGCTATTTGGATTTTGGGGTATTTTCAGATAAGTATTGTTTTTCTGTATGTATACACACATATACACACACACACACACATATATATATATATATATATAATTAAAGATTAATATTTATATTGTTTATATGGGGTTATCTTTGTGATTTATTCTCAAAAATGGAATTACTAGATTAGTATAAGTGGGTTTATTTCTTTTAGCTCTCATTAAATATTACTGGATTCATCATCATAAAATTCCAATTGCTTTACAATACTGCTAAGTAATGCAAGTAGTTCTGACCTTAGCTTTCCTTGTCAACCTCAATTCATTCTAGCTTTAGGGGTGTGGTGGTAAATATTTAAGAATTGTCTCACTGGGGAAAAAAATGTATGCAAGACTCAGTAAGTCTACTCTGCATTATTTACATTTTCTCCATGCTTTCTTAAGTCTAGATAGTCAATAAAACAATAGCTCAAGCCCTGATTTGTAGTGTTTGCTGATTTCTGAGGATTAAATGCACTGAAAATTTGATAGTTGGGGAACTTAGAAGAGATAGCTTTAGTGCACCCTTTCTCCCGACACTATTCTTGGATATTGTGTTGCTTTTGTTGTTTTTGTTCACTTATTCAATTGTGTATGGCTTTTTGTGATATCATGGATCACAGCCCTTCTATTCTCCACTATTTATCCAAGACTGCCCAAGTTCATGTTTGTTGTTTCCATGGCACTATCTATTCATCTCTTCTGATGCTACCTTCTTTGCCTTTTGCCTTCAGTCTTTCCCCAGTATTAAAATATCTTTTCCAATGAGTGCTATCTTCTCATTTTGTAGTCAAAGTATTTAAGTTTCAGCTTCAGTATTTGACTTTCCAATAAATAGCCTGTATTGATATGATTTTCTTGCTATCCAAAAAACTCCCTAAAGTCTTCAACACTCTTGTATTGTCTTCTGATAATAACTTTATTTTTATCTTCTATGCAAAGTATGAAATAATGTACTAATGTAATTTCAGGTTATTGAGTTTTTCATCTTTGTGCCTCTTTCAGGTAGATCCTGTGTGTATGTGTGTGTGTGTGTGTGTGTGTGTGTGTGTGTGTGTGTGTGTGTGTTTCAGCTGCATCAGAATTATTTTCTTTGTGTTTTTAGAATTTGTTTTGAGAATTCTATACACACTTTGTGCTGACTTCTAAAGTATGTTATTGGGATTTTTTCTATCCTTTCTCTAATCCCTTTATTTTTATTCCCTCCTAGATCTAGAATGGCAGTCAGGCTACTATCTCATATCTTTCCCCAGGGTTCCCATCATTTCTACCCAACAGCATATGTCTGTCCATTGGTGGGTGTCAGAATTCAAATTTTCCCTTATTGTTTATTCCAGCTTTTGAAGAGTGAAATTACTGTAAAAGCATGTCATAAAATTAGTAATTTCTCTAGTTTGGGTAGAAAGAGAACTCTAGCAGATGTTTAGATAATGGGTATCCCCAACCTCTGCCATCACAGCCTGTGCCAGTTTTTAAAGTGCTTGACAAATACTTATCTGTTTCTTACTATGACCAGGTTATAAGATATAATAATGGTGACAATATCTTCTTTTCTTCTTTCTGTTGATTTTTCACTCAAATACTCATAAGCATATTTCTTTCTTCTGTTTCAATAATTTCCTTAAATGAATATGTTTTCTTAATGTAAATTATATTTCCCCTCCAATTTTATCTATCCCATTTCTTTGAAGAAGATATACCTATCTCTAGCCATAATTCAATGGAATAATGTGAGATATGAGGTTTTATTAATTGTAGTTTCTTGCTTGGATTTTGATTCTTGTGAACTTTTGAGTCTTTTAAATGCTTTTATTTCTTCTTATTGTAGCTAGTCTGTATGACTTGGTGGATATATATAGATAGTTTTTTATTCTTCTTTTACCTTTTTCTCCATTTTATCATAAAGTTCTTTTGATCTGATTTGTTGGATACCAAGCAGATTTATTCTTACCACCTTCTTAGAGATATATTATGTGTATCTGGCCATGAATCCATCATGGTTATGTTTTAAGCTGTTAAGAAATATAGATTCCATTTTCAGTCATCTAATTCATTGATTATTTCTTACTGTTTATTTTCATTATTTAGTAAATAAAAGTCTTTTCTAAAATTGACAAATCTGCCTTTCTGGATTAGTCTTCTTCTGTACCTTTGCTTTTTCTTTATTAGATCTTAGAAATCTGAACTTAGAATCTGAATGAGTATATCTTGCTGTTTTTAATAATAGTGATAATTTTCTCTTTGATTATCCTTTGGGTCAGTAACCTGCCCTTTTATTAATATTCGAATCTACTTGTTTCTTAAGTCTTAGCTTTCTTTCCTTACACATCCATTGATTCTTACAGTGATCTTTGCAGCTGTAGAACTTTGTAGTCAAATTGTTTCAGATCTTTTGGCCCTTTGAAATATTCTCCATCCTTCAAAGAAAAGTCAGCTTGGTTGGATCCTATACTTATGGTGATAACCTCCATTTTTCATAACTTCATATTAGATTCACCTCTGGGTCCCATCTCTCTTCCAGAGTCTGAGGGGAGAGGTCCTAATTCAGACTTCTTCTGCATCTTTAAATGTTCTCTCTCTTTTCTTCTTGGAGGTTTAAAAAAATTCCTCTTTTTGTCTTTTAAGTGCAAAAACTTGACTAGTAGGTGTCCAGGGGTCTTTTTTGAGGATTGCACCTGAATGGAACTCCATGCCCTCTTTCAATAGCCATGCTGAGATTATCTTTCAATGCTAGAAAATATCCTATAATTATTTCTCTGACACTGTTTTTTCACATTTTTGCCTTTTTGATTTCCTCAAGTACCACTGATATTTGCAAATTATATCACTTTCCTCTTTTTTTTTTTCAATCTTTCTGCTCTACCTGTGGCATTGCTATCATCTGTCTTAGTTGGGAATTGGTTTCCAGTGCTAGTAGAATATTATTTTAGATCATTTTCTTTTGTTTTCCTCCTGTACTGGTTCTGGCATGGTTTTGTATATCTAATGAATGGGCAAGTTTATTTTGTATGGGCTGCATCTTTTTAATATCCTTACATAACATTTTCTGGTAATCATTATTTCTTTTTTATTTAAAATATTAATTTTCTCTTGTTGAGAGAAGTTTTAAGGTTTGAACTCAGGAATTTCTGCCATTGTGAGTGGTGATTTGTCTTTTCCTCCTTTTTTTCTTATTTTGACAAACATTTTGTTGTTGTTGTTATTTATTTATTTATTTTGTTTTTGTTTTGTTTGTTTGCTTAGGCAATTGGGGTTAAGTGACTTGCTCAGGGTCAGACAGCTATGAAGTGTTAAGTGTCTGAATTCAGATTTGAAATCAGGTCCTCATGACTTTAGGGTTGGTGTGTCTATCAACTGTACCACCTAGCTGCCCCACTTATTTTGGTAACTGTAAAGGGTTGAAACTATGAAAAGGTGTACTTGAATCAGACAATTGAGCACTTAAGGCTAATTACCTATTGGAAATGAGACAATGACTGTTAGCCTATATTTTGAATAAATGGCTCTTCTCACCATTGGGGCTGGCTCAATGTTTGATGTTAAGATAATCATATGCAAGGATTATAGGGTGGAATGAGAGAGGTGAGATTTCACTTGGCAGCAGAACAAGGAGGAGAAAGGTGGAGATTCTGGCCTCCAGACTCAAAAAGAGATCTTTGGCAAAACTCCTGGCAGTTTGCTTGCTTCTTTCACTCCTCCCCCTAAAGAAGAAGGACTTTTACTTATTCTGACTCTGGCTGATCCTGAGGCCTCCAGGGAGCTAGTTTAGACTTAAAGAATAAGGTTGTTTTTAAATTAATGGTTTGCTTCTTGATTTGACACATCTTTTGGTCTTTCCTTTTCTTTTTGATATTAATATGTTATTATATATAAGATAATATGAAGGACCTTTATGATACTGCCATCTTTCTGAAAGTTGTCTCAATTTTTAAAAATTTAAAAAATGTTCCCTCTTCATTGACCTTCTTTTTGGCTATTCTTTCTTCTTAGTATGATTTTCCCCATTTTTTTGTAATTGGAATACTACTCATCTGGTTCTTTTGTGGTTGTTGAATCATTTCATTCATGTCTAACTCTTAAATGATCCCATTTGAGATTTTCTTGGCAAAGATACCATAGTGGTTTGCCATTTCCTTCTCCAGCTCATTTTACAGATGAAAAATTGAGGGAACCAGAATTAAGTAACTTGCCCAATGATTATTTTTCTGATTCTGGACTTGAACTCAGGTCTTCCTGATTTCAAGCCCAGTACTCTATCCATGGTGCCATGTAAGAACTCAGTCTACCCCCTGAGTCTGAGCTATGTGTGTATATGTCATTGAGAACTCACATTGTTAGCTGCATTCTTGGAGATAATAGTCTCATTCAGCTCTGGAACCAAACCATGGATCCATTTATTCCCAGTAAATCTCTCCCTTTTAAATAAATTATTAAATACTCTCTAATCTCTATCTTGCCTCAGTTTCTCTGGCATTACAAGATAACTTAATTTTTCCAAATACATTTCCTCATATGTAAAATGGGGTTAATTATAATTATACAATCTGCCTAATATTGTGAGGAAATACTTTGCAAAACATGAAGCACTGTGTTTTGATATATAAATATACCAAATATTGTGTCTGCATGTTTTTCATAATATCCCAAACTCCTTGAGTGTAAGGAATGTTATACTTCTTTGTAACAGCCACAGACTTAGTGCAGCACCTTATCTATAGTAATTATTGAATATATAATTATTGAATGAATTAATTAACTTTCCATTGTTACTCAATGATTTTAATTTTCAGTGATCATATAAATACTTTTCTTGAGCTACATAGGGCTATTTGAGTCAGTACTAAAAAGACTAATTTATATTTGGAAATTCTGCTATCTCCCTCATATGAATTGGCATTTCACAGTGTTTCAGCTTTTAAAAATACTGCTTATATCCCCATTTCTAATATTCTATAACCTTGGGGAAAACCAGAAAACAAGCTTGTTAAATCAGTAAACTTAATACCATTCAAAATCCTGAGCTCCCTTCTTGCCCGAGGGTGGCTCCAGTCTCTCCTTTAGAGAAAATTGTTGGGGCTTTTATAGCAAAAACCCTATGTAAGAAAAGATTAGCAATAATAGCCATCTTCTAGCTCTCTCTTGACCTGAGTTTTTACCTTTGTGCCAGTTTCATTTTTGCCCAGGGAACCAATATAGCCTCTACCATCATTATGCCTAGCCTCTATAGGATATTTTTGTCTTTCTACCTGTTGGGGTGACCTTTGGAATAGATAAATAAATCCCTTTTTGTATTACTTCACCAAAGAGAATGCTGTAGTTTTTTTTTGGGAAACTTTACTGGGAAAACTAAAGCAATAGGAATAAAAATGCACAGCCACCTGTTTAATGACTTTATATGATCATTTCAATTCCACAAGCACTTATGAAGTATATGTTATGTGTCAGACACTGTGATAGGCAGTAGGGATACTCAGAGATGAATGAAAATAGTTTCTGACTTTAATGAGCTAATATTCTTCAGATAACTATTTATTATTCTTAAGTCAAAGCATACACTGACTTGGATGGCCCTAGTTTATATTGTTTCATTTGGTTCTTTTTGAATTAGATGCAGATTAAGTATCTTCTAGCTTGAATGAGATTTGTATAAGCATACCACATCTATATTTGGTGTTTCCAAGTGCTCCTGCGAACCTTCTTCTAAGAATTTGGAGGCCAGTTCCTGATGAAGAGAAGCACTCTCCTATCTGGGCATCTAGAATTTAGATCTGTATTGATAAAATAGTCATCTTGTACACTCATAGATCTTCATGAGTCCTGCTTCTGGAATTCTAACCTTTGGTGGATTGCTCAAGCTTTTTTATTTCTTTCTTCTGATTTGTTTGCCAGAGCTAGTTTATTGTTAAAATCTGTTTCTATCTTTTGGTAAAGTGCTTAGCTTCTTCTCCTAGTGTGATGTGATAGTATTTGAGTTTTCATGGCAGATGCTTGGATTTTGTTTCCATTTCACTAGTTTTTCTTGAGAACTTAGTGCCTTTGTCAGAACAGGTGTTTTTATTATCTCATAGCTAGACTACCTCAATAGCCTCCTAACTGAGCTCTTATATCTTCAATTCACCCATTCTATTTCATTATAACTTACAAATTGTCATCTCTATCATATTACTTTTTATATATGAAAAACTTTAAGTAACTCTTTATTACCTATAAGATAATATTTAAACTCCTTAGTCTAGGAATTAAAACCTCCAGTCCTTCTCCAGCCATTCCATTTCTGTGAGGCACATACTGGTCAAATTGTTGTCATACTGGAGTCAAGAAGATTTGAGTTCAAATGCAGCTTCAGACACTTAATAGCTATATGAACTTGGACAAATCAATTAACCTGTTCATTTCATTTTCTACTACTGTAAAATAGGGATAATAAGAATACTTATCTTCCAGGGTTGTTGTGAGGATCAAATAAGATAAAAAATTTGAGGTACTTAGCATAGTGCTAAGCACATAATAAGCACTCTTTAAATTTTAACTATGAATTATTATTAGAATATTAGTAGAAGATATGTTAGGGGATGGAATTAGCCTCCTGGTAGGTCACTATATAGAATAGGAGTAGAGAACTTTTTTTTTCTTCTATGAGACATTTAGTTATTTATCACATTATAAATTTATCAACTTATAATAGAACTCAAGCCCTTAGCTTTCAGCTCATTTTCACTTGTGGCTGTCTTATTTTGTTGGCCCTTTATGACTTGCAGACTAGATATTCCCCATCTTTGACATAGGGAAAAAGGTTAAGTAGTAAATGCACAACTCCTAACACTATTAACACAGTTAAAGTCCTAAATATTTGGAGTATTATTAATTTCCAATAGATAAGCCAAGCCAACATAATAAAAATAATGCCCAAATTAATTTACTGATTCAATGCTTTATCAGGCTATCAAAGATTACATTATAGAACTGAAAAGCAATGATGAAATTCAACTGAAAGAAAAAAATAGAAAATTCAAGGGAAACAATGAAAAATGAGAAGCAAAGGCTCTAACATAATCTTAAACTGTCTTACAAAGCAGCAATCATCAAAACTATTTGGTATTGGTTAAAAAATAGAGAAGTTGATCATCTGAACAGATTGGGTATATAACATATATACAGCACACAGAAAAAATTAATTTAGTAGCTCAGTACCACAGCTACTCTGATAAAGAACTCACTATTAAACAAAAGCTGCTAAGAAAAATGCAAGCAGTCTGGCAGAAATTAGATATAGGATAACAGCTCATACTAGTTAACAAAATTAGCTGCAAATAAATATATGACTCAGATATTATATGTCACATCATAAACAAATTAGAAGAATTAGGAAGAAATTTCTTTTATGCTTTATTGAAAGATTAAGAACTTATTACCAAATAGGAAATATAGGGAGTAGATGAAATAGACAATTTTTATTGCATAAAACTTTAGCATATTTGATTAAGCAATAACACTAAAATCAGAACAGTTAAGCAGGGAAAAATCTTTGCAGTAAGTTGCTTTTAAATACTCGCATTTCTAAGATACATAAAGAATTGAACCAATTAATCAAAAGAGCCATTTCCCAATGTATAAATTGTCAAAGGTTCAAAAGAAGAAATGCAGACGCTACCAATAATTATATGCTTCAAATTATTACTAAAGAAATTTTTAAAAAAAGCAATTTAATTTCAATCACACACTTATCAGATTGACTAAGTTTTCAAAAAAGAAAAATGAAAAATAATGAGAATGCTGTGAGGAAAAAAGGCGACAAAGTAGATAGAGAGTTGGTTCTGAAGTCAGGAAGATCTGAGTTGAAATTAGTTAGCTATCAGTTAAATAGCTATGTGACACTGAGCAAGTCACTAAATCTGGTTGCTTTAGGTTTCTAATATGTAAAAGGATGAGAAAGAGAAGGACATGGCAAGTTTTGGAGTTTTCTTTGCCAAGAAAACTCCAAATAAAGACACAAATAATTTAAAATGAATGGAAAATAACCAAATAATGTGAAAAAACCACATCTGGTACTGTGAATTGATAAGGTTCCACCAATAATTAAACTATACATATTATTTGATTCAGCATTTTGGTCATTAGGCTTCTCCCCCAAAGACATTAAAGAAAGGGGAATAGGACTCACTTATGCACAACTATTTGCAACATCTCTTTTCACAGTGGCCTGAACTTAGACTGGAAAGACACCCTAATTTTTTAATTAATATCACTATAAAACCAATATTTATAGAAATCAATGAAGATAAATAATTGGAGAAATATTAATTCTCATGTTTGGACCATGTGACAATAATACAAATGACAATACTTCCTAAATAAAATGATAGATTCAATACTATACCAATAAAACTAGCAAAAATTACTTTATAAAAGTAGACACAGGAGTAGAGAAATACATCTAGAGGACCAGAAGGTCAAGAAACTCAAGTAAAGTACTGAAAAAAATTATATTACAAAGCAATAGTCAATAGCAATTTTTGATTCCAATTAAAAGAAAAAAGCAATAAAGTTAGCCTATTAGGAGCAGATTAAGTACACAGAATCAGTCAAGCATAGTGTACAGCAGGACTTCTTAAACTTTTGCTACTCACACACCCTTTTTCTCCAAGAAATTTTTATATAACCTTGGGCATTTATGTATATAATATAATAGGTATACAAATCAAATATTCCCTGATAATAAACCATAATTTTGTGACTCTCTCCACATTTAGTTATGTGACCTTATGTGGGATTGTGACTCATTGTTTAAGAAGCTTTAGTGTAAAAAGCAACTAGGTGGATTTTAGTCCATAGAGTGCTAGGTTAAGAATCAAAAAGTCTCTTCTTCCTGAATTCACAACTAGTGCCAGTCACTTCCTAGTTGTGTGACCTTGAGCAAGTCATTTAGTCCTCTTTGTCTCAATTTGTCTCATCTGTAAAATGAGCTAGAGAAGGAAATGGCAAAACATTTCAGGATCTTTGGCAAGAAAACCCCAAACGGGCTTAAAGAAAGTTAGACATGATTGAAACAATTGAACAGCAAGCATAGTATAAAAGCCTGAGGACAGCAACAACTGTGCTAAAGATTGTTTATTCAACATAAACTGTTGAAAAAAACTAGGAGACAGTCTGGAAAATCATCTCACATCATATGCAATAATAAGCTCTAAATTGATCTATGACTAACAATAAAAACTCATATCATAAATCATTATAAGAGTGGGGAAAGAGTTACATTTCAGAGCTGCAGATAGGGGAAAGAGTTTTTGACCAAATAATGAAGAGAGAAATGGGAAAAAAGAATGGATAACTTTTCTTATTTGGCTAAAATAGGATCAAGAAATTAGAACATATAGTAAATTTCCCTGATACACAAAAACAGATAAGAACACAAGCTATTTCCCAACACATAAATAATTGAAATATATATCAACAGCTAGTTTTCAAAAGAAGAAAAACAAACTGTAAATTTTCATGTCAATAATAATAGACATACACATTAAAAGAATCTTGAAGTTCTATCTCACACTTGTCAAAAATACCAAAAAAATTAGTTTTTATAAGGGATATGAGAAGACAACTCTACTAGTCTACTGTTCATAGATCTATGAAGTGGTCCAACTTTTCTATAAATCAGTTTGGAGTTACCTCCAAGAAGTCACTAAGCTAAATATACCCTTTGGTCCAGTGATACTACTATTTTACTGTACTACTATTTTACTTGTATCACAGAAATACAGGGAATGGACACAGAATCAAAATCGATGTGAGTGTCCAATATGAGAAGTGACCCAATTATGCATGTAGATATGATGCAGCATAACTCTGCTGTAAGAAATTATGATCAGAGAACTCTGGGAAGACTTGTATAAACTAATGCAGATCAAGTAAGCAGAAAAAGGATAAAAATAAATTAATGTGATGACTTTGACAATGTAGAAGAAAAACTTTGCAGCCCTCAAAAACTCCGATTAATGCAGTGATTCCAGGAGACTAGTGATAAGGTTACTTTACCAAAGATTAGTAGACTAAAAATGCATGGTGAGATACTAGACATCATTAAATAGGTTCCATAAATCCTGAAGATTTCTGATGCCTTTAGACTGTTGCTCTTCTGGTAAATAACAGTAGCTAATATTTTTATATTATTTTGTCTTATTTTATTATTATTTATTTTGTATTTATGTTATTTTGTCTTTTTATTATGTCTCAAATTGTAAATTCATTGTCATTTGATTTTCACAACAGTTTTAACAGGAATGTTCAACAGATATTTTAAAATTCCTATTATACAGTTAAGGATACTGAGTATAAGATAAAACCAACTAATAAACCTACTCAGCTAATTAGCAGCACAGCCAAATTTCCAGCCTAGTTTTCCATTTCTAAATCCATTGTCCTTTCTTTCCTCTGTGATTCTTGCTTGTTTCATATTACCAGTATAAAAGATATTCACCAAGTGTTATATGTAAGAATAGTGACTTGTATGTTTGTGTGTGTGTGTGTGTGTGTGTGTGTGTGTGTGTGTGTGTGTGTACTGTTTATTTTGCAAAATGGGAAAATTGAGGCATTTTCTCCTTCCTTTATTTTTGCCACTTCCCTTGGGACATAGCTTGCAGTTAAAGCTGTTTACTGACCTCTTCAGAAATATGACTTAATTTACCTGTTTTTTTTTTTAAACAGAATCTCTCACTTTTTGTTTCTGTCTCTACATGTATATATATGTATGTATGTGTATATACATATATGTATATATATATATATATGTATATATATATATATATATATATATATATATATATATCCTGATGTCTGATTATTTAAGTTTATTTAAGAAAGGATAGAAAACATTATCTCTTACCTTATGTCACTCACTTGTCATATTATAAAATGTCTGTCACCTAAAACAAAAGCCCCCACAACTTCTCACATGCTGTTGCACCCAAGTTCAGTTCAAAGTGAACCAAGTCTAGTTGCCACTTTGCTAGATATTTATTCCGGTGAATATCACGCCAGATTTCACATGTCATTAACTGTGTGAACATGGACAATTTATTAATCTCTCTGCCCCTTCAGTTTCTTTTCCATAAGATAGAAATAGTAAAACTTGGAGTACCTACTTTTTCACTATGAATGAGGGTCAAGTAAGAGGTTCTTAAAGAGTTTTGTATCTGAAAGGTGCCCTGATGTCTTAGTGGAGAATTAAGCTTTAATAACTGAACAATAGCAGTAAGACTTTAAGGACACTCTACAATTACAAGGCTGTATAATTGGAAATAGAACAACTCTAAAGTGCCATTTTATTATCATCATGTCAAGATTTCCAGAATCTTTAATATCAGAAGGACCATTGACAATTTAAAGTGTTATAAACTAGAATTTCAAAATGCAACTGATTCTTGTTTTTTTCCCCTTTAAAAAAAGGCTACCATGTGAGTGGTTGTAAAAGTTTTCCATCAAAAAGTTTAACTGTAAAAAAAAGTATAACTCTACAAAATTTTGTTTTTTTAATTACAAAGGAAATTTATTAATATAAAATAATATTTAACTATGCCCATGAGGAAACCAGACCATCTTGATGTAGATTGTTCTTAGTGTAGAAACACTTTGCTTTTTAACTCTTGCTTTGCTCAGCATTTTAAAAGTATTACTGTTTAAAAGTTCTTTTAAATCCTTGTAGCTATTATGTCTTTTTTGATGGAAGTTTATGTTACTATTCTGTTAAAACCTCCATAATTTCTAAAAGGAAATGATATTGGGGAATTCTATAGTTGTGTGATAGGCCAGATACAATTTTCTTGTTGTTACTTGCTGGATTTTCAGATGTTTGGATATTTGAAAGTATTATGTATCCACTTACTGGTACGCTTCTTCATTAATGCACGTAACATAAATATTGTTAAATTATGCTTGCCACAGTGTTCTTTTTAGAAGCTTTTTAGTTCTAAAAATGTCTTCATTTCTTGGAAAAAGAAAAACATGCATGCTGTACAAATACAAGAGGCATTGATTGCAATTTGGAAGTTGTGGGCAACTTGCTTCCATAAGGCTTTTTCCGCCATTAGTGTCATTTTGGAAAAACATTTACTAGCTCTTTTCCAACCTGTTCCTATAACTCTAATAATGGAGAGAGAGATGTCCTTTTGGGTATTATGCAAGTATTTTACAGATTAATATCTTGGCTTTTGCTCTGCGTTTTCTCTCAATTAGGGAGTTGCCTTCTTTTTGGCACCTCACCATGTTTCCATCATGCAGGTATACAGTACTCATATTTCCATGCTATCTGCCTGACAACTGCTAACCAGGTTGGTATTGAGTTGCTGCATTTGAAGACTGGCCTTGATTTCATTAGGTATTTAGTATTTAATGTAGCACTTAATAATACTACAGAAATAGTCACTAAATGACAAATTGAAACTAGTTTACATGGGAACAGAAATATTGATTGATCACACAACTGCTGTTGAGAAATGAGCCTCAGTATTGTACAGACTAGGCAAAGGAAATCCTTTGCAATCAAAAGCAGACTATCCAACTCTTGAACATCTAAATTAATCTCCAAGTCATTCCTTGATTTTATGGACACATAGAATACTCTTTGAGAGAAATGTTCAGTGGAATCTTCTTATTACAGTTAACTTTCCTGTCAGATAAAGTAGTATATGATATTTCCCCACCCATGAAACATAAATTTTTTTTTGTTCTGTGCCAGGCACTGTTCCTAACACTTGAGTTTACCATTATCATGATGTTCATAAGTTTGCTTGCTTTTAGTACAAGAAAATGACCTTTTTCCACCCTCATTATTTCCTACTGATTAAAAAAGCCCTGTGTAAATTAGTTGGTGTGTGTGTCAGATTGCGAAAGGTAGGAATAATAAAGCACGTTACTATTTCATTAGGGAGAAAGATAGCAGGGATGCACTATTTGATCCTAATGCTAAATTCAGTGTCAAACTATGCAATTTTCTCCTCTGATTTGATAGCATTTTTTAAAGATATAATTTAAAAGATGCAAAGACCTCTTTACCCAGAACTTATTAGGAGAGGAGCAGTGATTCAGTGAATCAATAAACATAATATAGCTATGGCACCAATTTATATTACTTTATAAAAAAGTGCCAAATATGATTTTTAATTGATTACTCTTAAAAAGGAAGCAATATAAATAATAATGGAAAATCTAATTATTTGCTCTTTCATTAGTTGGAGATATTAAAATTTGTAAGATTGGAGCTGACCATAGCAAGGAAAATCTAGGTTCTAATACAATATCATTTTGTCATTTTTACATGACCCCCACCTAATGCAATGAAGCCTTTAGGGCTGGTAATTATACATGTAACAGATAATATCATACAGTTAGTAGTTTTTCTTTTTATATCTAAAGTATCAGATCTTGCAAATCTAAATGAGGGCTGTTTTTCAAAATGTTCACTTTAGGATGAATGTTGTCCTGCATTTCTTAAAACCTTTTTGGAATATTTCTTCAATCACAGTGTCTTATATCTATGAGGTGTTTAATAAGTGATGAATTTGATTTTCATTTCATCAATAGTTATTATTTCTGCAATAATGCTTCATTCATTCATTGATTTCTTTAATTTATTTTACTAAATTGTGCTAACCACTTTTATCCCACCTATATTCGACTATTCATGAGGCTTGTTTGAAAATGAAAACATAAAGAATACATTCAAGTAGAGAGAGTAATACTTGGAACACCTTGCTACTGGAATAGCAAGTTAAAGGGAACTGAACTAAGGAAGTTAGCAATGAGGATAAAACTTGGAAGGTACAGATAAGTTACTATACAAACAGAATTGATGAGTTTTGGTGTTAGTTATATTAAAAAATACACCACCTTTATTTTAGAGGTATCTAGGTGGTGTAGTGGATAGAGTACTAGGCCTGGAGTTCAAATCTGGCCTCAAACACTTAGAAGATAAAATCCAAAGAGTTAATATTTCTAAAACATTTTGCAAAGCTTGAAGCACTCTATAAACACCAGCTAACATTATTAAAAATCAAATCTTTTTGCATGGCATAAAGTTTGACTGCCACAAAAAATATTTACAGCTCTTTGGTCATATGTTCTGGAGGCAGTTCCAAAATATGAATTCTGAAGTTTTAAACACTGGAAATATCAATAAGTAACTCTTTATGCAAGTATATGTGTAAGCTTAATTTAAAAAATCTTCTCTATAATTCAGTTCTAATTTCTCATCTTGGTGTAGAGGTGGTTTGGGTGCCCTCCCATGTCCTATCAGTGGAGTTAATGGAGTATAAGCCCTTGTAACTTCTGATTGGAAAGTCTTTGACTGAGGGACTGGTGACTAAATTTTTTTTTTTTAATTAATGGACCAGTTAGCTAAGTTTAGAAATCTTTACTATGAGAAAATTGACCACTTCCAAATAAAATGTGTGTATACATTTTTATGAACCCACACACATATTATATATATATGTATCTATGTGTGTACAAGTATACATAAACATATAATGTCTGTATATATCTTATTCATTACAACTCATGAATGTGGAAGTTTTGTGATCTTGGTAGCATGTGTACCAATCCTGATAAGATCACAATTTTATTTTCCAATTTCAAAATATTTGTTTAATATTTTTAAAAAGCTATCATTTTGGAGGGATATCTGAATAAATTGTAGTTTTTGAATGCTAGGATGTTATTTTGCTCTAAAAATGAGGAAATAGGTCATTTCGAAGATAGAGTCAAGATGCAGCATGAGACTAATGTTTTTTGAGCATGGATAATGAGGGGATTTGTTTTGTTTGACAATGCATAAATGTTGTAAGGATTTTTTTCCTCCAATGGTGGGGAAGGAAGGAGAAACAATAGTTTTCCATTAATTAAAAAAAAAAAGAAACATTTTAGGTCAAACAGTGTGCTGCATTGTTAAAGTTAAAGAACAATCTTCCTTTCATTTCACCAACAGTTGCATGTATTATTAGTTGCAGGTACTTTTTAGCATTATTTTGTGTAATATTTTTCAGGAACTCTGTTTTGTAAATCTTTTTTGGCATTTATCAATAAAAACAAGATAAACTTTAAAAAAAATCATCATTTTATAATCAACAAATATTTGTGTACATATTACATCTATATATTTATGAATATGTGTGTGCACATATATGCACACATATGCATAACTATATATGTGGATATAGTCACGTGTGTATGTATATTGACAAGAGAGAGATAATAACAATACACATGATTTTCCAGTAATATTCATCTTTCACCAGATCATGTGGGCCAAGCTTAAAAAAATCTAATATGTCTTACCTGGTTGAGGGGAGGATCTGATATTTATCTAAAGGTTTTACTTTTTCTTCTTTTGCTTCACAATATACACATATACTGCATCTCTTCCTCCTCCTCCTTCTCTTCTCCCTTCTTCTTCCATTTATCTTCAAATATATTTACAGCACTATTATCAGCCATTTTTCTCCCATGCAGCCCTACTTCTCCACCATTCAGAAAAAGACCTCATGAATCAGTAGTTCTAGATTATGGCTCATGGGGGGATGAAAGATGAGTTCTTTTCAACTAATGTTATATTTGTAGCACTTGTGATGTAATTTTCATTGGAAATTCTCTCTAAATAAGATGTGTTACACCATAGGCCATTGTCTTCCAATCTTTTTTTTGGTCATGAATTTTATATATTCCCACATGATATTAATTGTGCTGTTAGTATCTGTCGATTGAGAAAATACATGATGACAAAAGCCTTTTATAAATTCAGTAACACTTTTTAATGAGTTTGCATTTTATTAATTACTACTACATACAAATGTGTGGGGTTTAGAAACTATTTGCTTATTTATTACACTGATATATGCTACATGCTCTAGAGCTAAATAAAAATCAAAATGGCAATATTGGATGCTCAGACTCAAATAAAATAATATTTGTAAAGCACTTAGTCCAGTACTTGGCACTTAATAGATGCATAGTAAAATGCTTATTATTTTCCCTTATTCCCTTATCCACTTTGCTACAACCTTTAAATATTTCAGTTAGTAGCCAACACTTCTGGCATGGGAATTTATATCAGAGAATCATATATATAAAGGTAGAAGGGGTCTTAAATATCCCCTAGCCCAGTTTCCTCCTTTTACAATAAGTATCAAAGATGTTGCATGTTTTACCAAAGGTTATGCAAGAAAATAAGTGTAATTTTTAACCCAAGTTCTCTGCCTACAGATCTATATTCATTCCTCTATGACTGTTAGTAGGATACCCCTGATGCTACTTCAGATGATATCCAGCATAATAATTCACTGCTATAGTTTCAGTGGTTTGGGGATGAGATTTTCCTTTTAACTGAATTAGAACAGTTAACTTTCTATTTCATGGGCAGATGATATTGATTGGCACATGCTTAATACCTGTGAACAAGAGCCCTTAAAATAATCCTAGATTCTAGGACCTGATGCAGCTCCCTCATGTATTAAGAGTACATGGACCTCGAGCTTGCCTCCTTATGCATAGGATTGATAAGATTGCAGTTGTTTCAGGGTCAAAATTGCAGAATTGGATCCCTCCTTAGCAAAATCCCTTCTTATATTAGGAGGTGACCTCAGTGAGCCAACTATCAAGAACTCATGTTGTGAAGCCACTGTTTTTTGTTTTATTTTGTTTTGTTTTTTAATATAGCTGTATCACCTTATTATTTTTATGCCAATCTTTGGGGAAATAAGGGTTGTGAGTTTAGTTGCCTAATTAAATATTTGAATAATATACAGACATAGTCCCCTTGGTTACTTGGACTTGGGAAGGGAGGCAAGGGCTGGTTTTGGTTCAGATCTGTAATTCCACTAATGTAGAGAATTATTTATGGTGAAACTTCCTCCTTTGACACTAAACAGCAACTGGCTTGCAATGTGGAGTCTTCTCTTAGAGAGTAAGCTAGAGTTTTGAGAAATTAAGTGACCTCCCTATACAACTAGTATGTGACAGAGAGCGAATCTGAGCTCAGTTTTCCTGACTCCATGACTGGTTCTCTCTCTACTACCTTTGTCGCATCTCACATGGATAATTGAGCATTAATTATAAAAGGTATCACTGATGAATTTAAACTGAGTTCTTAAATACAGAAGTAGCCCTTTGAGAGGGGTGATTTATGAGGAACAGGGACCTCAGAGTTTATCCTAGGCTCTTCATCATCCCTTGGGGTTCCTTTATTTCAAAGTATAATGACCTCTTGAATAGGAATAAATCCTTTATTCTGTCTTCATTTCTGGGCTCTGTGCCCAGATTCTTGATGGGGGCAAATGTATGCCCTAAAGTAACTCATTTCACTAATGGCATATACTATATAACCCCGAGTGGACTTAAGTATGCTGCTTCTATTAACATCCAGAACAGAATTCTTAGACATTTTCTTCAATATGAATGGATTTTGAACTATACTGTCATGGGGAAGAGCCTCCCAAAGTTTGAGGGATAGGGAAGTATGGAAAAGGAGAAAGGGAGAATAGTAGGAGATTGAGTGCAAACAGTCAAATATGCTAATTTCTTTTGTTTCTGAGCTATGGAAATCACCACTTGTTCCATCTGAGTAGTAAAAAAGGACCTTGGTGATATTCTTGTACTTTCAAAGCTATCTGCATATCATTTTTGGTCCATTGATGACAAGGGTATATTGCTTCTCCCCTGAAAACTTTCCTTTTGTGAAATTTCCAGATCACTAGCTCTTAATCAAATAGTCTGATGTTACCTGTATTATTCATCTTTTACCTTCTTCATTTGTTTAGTCATTTACCAAATCCTGTGGGACACCATTTCTTATACTTCAACCAGACCTTTGAACATTTTATTTATTTGGTATTTTTTCAAGCTTTAATTTGTGTTTTTATCTTTGATATCAGATTGAAAACACCTTGAGAATAGGGATCTTACTTATTTTTATGTCTGCCCATATTGTTAACTATAGTGTACTTCAGAATAATATAATGTTTTTTGAATTTTACATTGATAGAAATATTTATTTCATGTTACTAATACAGGTTACTGTACTAGACTCTAGCGCTATAGAGTAGTTGATATGACACATCATTTATATTTGATTATTTTTGTTTTTCGCTAATTTAATTTTTTTTAGGTCCTAATAATCTTTCTATGAAGTTACACTTTTCAGTAACTGTTCACTGTCTTCAGTGAAAAGTAAATTCCTTGAAGGGAAAAAACTGTTACAGTTTGTCTCTGTTTCTCTACTGCCTGGCATAGCAAGTGCTTAAGTTGGTAAAATGGAAAGATACTGGACCTGGAGTTAAAAAGACCTGAGTTCAAATGTGACTTCAGACACCTAATAGCTGTGTGATTCTGGGCAACTAACAAATCTATTTGCCTCAGTTTCCTCAACTATAGAAATTATTTGAAGAAGAAAATGACAAATTGCTCCAGTATCTTTGCTAAGAAAACTCCAGATAGGGTCACAAGGACTCAAATAAGCAAAACAACAGCAATCAATGATTCTTCCATTGTCTTTCCTTCATTTGCTCTTTCTACTCTAATTGTGTATTCCACCATTCTCTTAAGCATTGCTTCTGTAATTTAATTCTAAAATGCTGCTACCAAAAATGTTTTCCCCAACCTGTGATCTTGTCATACATCTCCGTAAATTTTTATGATTGCATATAATTACCACATTAAACCTAGGTTCATATGCTTTGTTCCCATTTCCAAGACAGTAGACCTTCTAAAATTATCTAGAATTATTGGTTGCTTCTGTTTATCTACCTTCTTCCTTTTGATCAGTCTTTTAAACCTACTTTTGTCTTTTTTTCCCATTCCAAATTGCATTTTCCCCCTTTGGTGTTACGTAGATAGAAAATGATTCCTCATCCCCTTCTAAACCTTGGCATATAGCCAATTCTCTATTGTTTCCAGAACTCTTCAGAAATTTCTCTTCTATCAGAAAATCTTTCTCCATTAATTAGGAAAAAAGATGTTAGTTCCTGTCCCTTTATGTTCAGCTCTAGAGCTTAACTTGTAGATTTACTAAACCAAAACATTCAAATAAGGAAAGACATATATGAGAATTATCTTACTTTTTGTTTTATTTTTGGCACACATAATTCAAGTCATTATAATCTTTTTATAATTGTTGTTAACAAACACATCCTTAATATCAGGATATTTTTTTGAAGAGTAATAATTTTATAGACATTTAGAGTCAGAAGATTTAAGTTTTAGTCTTGGCTTTTATCATCAACTCTGTGACTTTGGGAAAAGTCACTTAAACTTTTTTTCCTCTATGTTAAATGAGAAGTTTAAGCTACACAGTCTTTATGGGATTTTCTAACTTTAAAGTGTGTGACTATTGTAATTTTTTTTTTTTACATCATTCGGTCCTTGTCAGGTCTTGAAACATGTGACTCTTTGAAAGACATCCTTAAGTTGTACAGGTGTAAATCTTCTAAATACGGTCTTCTAAATAGGTTTTAAGGGGATGCTTATATGCAATTTATAATTTTCAGGCCAGTATGGTTAGCTAGTGTTGTTACAGGGTATTCAGCATAAAAACATTTGGGCCATTACATTTTCTGAACATTTTCTCAGGAAACGTATATAAGTTAAGATTGTATTTATAGTTAATAACATCAAGAACAGAAAGTGGGTTTTTTGTTCATGGAGATTTTTTTTTATTTTGGATTTTAAGCATATAACAAAGATATGTGTGTGGATATATATATATAAACATACATATATGTATAGATGCACACATATAAATGTAAGTGTGTGTCTGTGTATCTTTCCATTTATAACTTATTTGAATAGGGTAATTGATAGACAGCAATCATTTATTAAGGAATTATTAGGTACCCTGCAATTCTGGAATAAAAAGGGCAAAAAATTCTTGCCCTCAAGGATCTCAAATTTGAAGGAATAAAGAAATAAAAAGCAAATATTCTCTTCTCATGCATTCTAAGCAATCAGAACTCATTCATGCTTGCTTCTTACTAATGCTATTATATTGGTAACTAAATGCAAATTATGTAAGGATAGGAGGCCTTATTACCTGTCCAGGGGATATTTTTTCCTGAGGAAGAGTTGTGGTAGTTGACAATTCTAGAATTGAATGGAACTTTGAAAATCATCTAAAAAGGAATTTATCACTTTTCCTGTATCCTGGACCTGTTTGGCGGCCTGGTGAAGATTATTAAAAATATATAGGATTGTAGAGGAAGTCAAGTGTGTTGGAATAGTTGTCAATGATTTCTTTTTAAGTTCATGGCTAAGAAAAGCTATGAACCCCCATCTAAACCACCTTTCTCATTTTAGAGATGAGGAGCTTGAGGCTTAGTAAGATAAAGTTATTTGTGGAAGGTCACACCAGAAGTAAATTCCAATTTTTGCATCCACATTCAAAGAATCTGCTGGGTTTGACATTGACCTACGGTATTTCCCTTTGTGAAATTTTAATGGCTTGTTTTGATGCAGGCAATTTAGTCTCAAGAGCTGGGGGATGGCAGTAAAATTTCACATAAAGGTATTTTAGGCAGCACATCATAGTTAACCAGGGTACAAGATTTTGACTTAGTAGACTTATTTGAAAGTTCACTTCATACTTTAGATGTGTGATCATAAGAATGTCACCAAAAAGCTGGGGGCATCAGTTTCCTTGTTTGTTAAATGCCAGTAACTCTATTTGCACTAGATACTTCATAGTGTCATGGTGAGGAAAGGGTTTTTCAAATACTCAATAAAGATGAGATCTGTCTGTTGCTGCTGTTATTATTTATTGGGAAACTAGGCAGGGCTAGTAGTCCAGAATCCTCATCTTCCTGAGTTCAGATCTAGCCTAAGACATTTATTATCTATGGAACCCTTAGACAGGTCACTTAATCCCATTTATCTCAATTTCCTCCTCTTTGAAATGAACTAGAGAAGGAAATGGCAAACCACTCTATTATCTTTCTAGGAAAAAAAACACAAAAAACACCCCAAAACTCCCCCAAAAAACAAATGGGGTGAGAGAGTTGGACACAACTGAATTGACTGAAAATCAACAGCAAGCACTTGAATATATATGAGGGATCTCTGGCAAGTATTCTTCTACCAACCTGGTCATGTCATTTTCTAGATACCATTTCTATTCTCCTTAGAAAAAGGGTCTTTGTTTTGCCCAAAGAAATGTGTGGATTACTTGCAATTCTTTGGGATTCGTGTTCCATAGGATTTAAAGCTGTAAAGGATTTTTGAAATCATTAAGTCAAACTTTATGGAGAAAAATGGCACTTGGTCAGGGTCACTCAGAACTGTGATTAGAACCCATGTCTTCTGAGTCTAAATCTGTGCCCTTTTCACAATAACACAATAGCTGATTGTAGTTGCTAAACCAAAAAGAGTAGTTCAGTTGTCTTACCACCAGAGGATATGAATTATAGATTTAAGTATGGCATGCATTAGAATTCTGAATTGTCACTTTCAGTCTTCAAAGGCATTTTTCCTTCAGAAGTTTAAAAAATGATTTCTACTTCATTAAATCCTGAGATGCTGAATTTAAAATGTGATCTTAAACTGATATAGAAGAGAAGCACATCGAGTGGCAAGATTGTCTATCAGGGCCAGTTTGGTTTTGGTTTGGGAATGTAGTCCCTCTATAATCATTCATATGCCTACAGATGGATATTCTTTACTGCAGTAGCTGCCCCATTTAGGGGTCTAAGGTATATTCTTCTTTATTGCTTTATGTTTTTTTCTTGGTTATATTAAAGACACTTCTATAACAAAAAGCTCTCTTAATCAGATTAACTAATGTAGTGTTTATGGTAGCTGCTATAATGCAAATGATTGGTTCTTGTTATTGTGAATTTTGCTCTATGTGGGACTTTCTCTTGCACTCAGAGATGGCTGATTAAAATATACACTTACATATATGTACATATACATATATATATACATATATAACATATTCTTTTAAAAATTCCTTTTGTTTTTTACTTAATAGAAGTCTATTTTATTTCTATCTCACCTCCAACTTTGACTATAAAGCCTATGTTTCAGTTTACATCCTTAATTCTTCATCCCTCTCTTAGAAGTGGATAGATTCATCATGGATCATCTGGAATCGTGAATGATCACTATGTTGATTAGAATTCTCATAATTTGAGTTGTTCAAAAATATTATTGTATAAGTTGTTTTTCTGGTTTCACACTGTATCAATTCATACAAGTTTTCTCAAATTTCTCTGAAAGTATTCTCTTTATCATTTCTAACATCATCATAGAATTTCATTACATTCATATGCCCTTAATTCATTCATTCACTTGATGGGTATCCACATCTTAGTGTGCACTTCTTTGTCACTGTAAAAAAAGCTACTATAATTGTTTTGTTATCTTGGATCTTTTTGGGGGTCAAAATGCATATACTCTTAGAATAGTTGATCAGAGCCTTTTTTAACAATGACCTTGTCAATGCATGATTTCCTTGTTAGCTTGAATGAATAAGCTTGTGTTCATTCATCAAATGGATTCTTAATTTTGAGTAAATTAAATCTTTATATATTGTTATTGTCTATTTGTATTTGGAGCACTTCTCTTCATCCAAAGATTTTTTTTAACTTTTCTTCTCTCTTACCTCCTCATGCATTCCATTGGCAAGCTTTGTCATTTAAGTCCTTACTTATAACATATCCTTTTCCTCTTCTTCTACTCCATCATCCTAGTTCATGCTCTTTTTGCCATCTACATGGAAAGCTACCATAAGTAGTTCTACAGCCAATCCAACTTTATTCTCTTCATCTTTTTGTCTGGCTTTTACATTGCTACTACATTAACCTTTATAATCTGATACAATTATCACATTGCTAAACAAAAGAAAACAAATCTTTCTAGCTTCTTATTGTCTAAAATGAGATTTCCTTAGCCTATAATTCTTGGCCCTCCATAATCTGTTGCAGCCTTACCTTTTAAACCCTATTTCATCCTCTGCACCCATCTCTACCAATGCTCTAACCTTCTAGACTACTCACTGTCCTCCATACTCTTTGTATGTTGCTTCCTACTTCTTTGCAATAGAATGTTTCTCTCTCAATCTCTTCTTATGAAATCCTGTGAATAGATTGCTGGATTTGTTTTCAAAAAGGTCTAAATTTGAATTATACCTTGGACAGTAACTTTGGGAATCCTGGACAAGTCATTTACTTTCTCAACCTGAGTTTCCTCATCTATAAAATGCATTTAATAACACCTGTTTCACAAAGTTGGGCTCAAATGAAATAAGATATATAAAGAGATAGCTAATATCACTATTATTTTCATTGTATTTCATTGTATCTTACAAAGCACCTGCCAGGATATATTTTTCCAGTTATTTGTCTACATTATGTATAACCTTACTAAATTTTAAGTCCCTGGTGTGCAGGGACTGTATCATTTTTTATTCTTGCTTTTTTTCAGAAGCTAGTATAATTCTCACTATATACCTAGTGTATTTAATCACTCAGTATCAATCTCTTGTACTTTGTAGCTGATGAAGTCACCTTAGATCTGAGATCTGGAATTCAAGTGTTTTAGATTGTTGTTGTTGTTTGCCCTTTGTTCTCCAAGAAGACCATGATATCAGGGAGGTGTGACCATGACATGCAAAATCACTAGTCTCACTTTCTCCTCTAAAACCAAATGGGCCCAGTAGCAAGATATAGATCAGGATGACTGGAAAAAGCCCTGGTGCATTGGGAGATCTTGACCTTTTTAATTTGAATATTGAATATGAATCTTTCTTCTAACATTCAATTCCATTGTAATTTAAGATCTGTTTCATTATTAAAACTGTGCCCCCAAATGTTACTTTAAAAATTTACATTGAAAAACAATCCCATTGACCTTCTAGGGAGTATTTTGTCTTCATCAGTGTGTCTGAGCATTTAATTCCCCTGTACAGCTCATCACAAAAAGAGTTGGATGGCATTTCTATGTCCATCTACTCCAACCTTTGCTTGAAACAGAATTGCATCTTATAACAAATTTGACACATGTTCAATGTAGCCTTTGTTTAAATATCTTTTAATATCACAACCATCACTTTCTACTTTAGCATAGATCCAGTTGTGAGGAAGTTTGTTTTTACATTAAATCTAAATTTGTTTTTTTCATTTATGTTTGAACAGATAAATTTAAGCCCTCTTAAAAGGGACAGATTTCTTTGGAGTAGTGGAAGTTTGATTGTCTGAATAGAAATGTCCATTATGGTGTTAATTATTAGCTTTTGGGTTTGTTTGATAGAAGTGAATTCTTCCTGTGCATAATTCTTAGAATTGGGGTACTGTTAACAGATGAATGGTAC
Organism: Sminthopsis crassicaudata; assembly: GCF_048593235.1. Taxonomy (NCBI): domain Eukaryota; kingdom Metazoa; phylum Chordata; class Mammalia; order Dasyuromorphia; family Dasyuridae; genus Sminthopsis; species Sminthopsis crassicaudata. Next base: position 79,108,447 of record NC_133619.1, on the reverse strand, counting down.
TACTTTGAGAAGTGAATGTGCAGGCTATCTATCTAATTTTTCCTAATGTAAATTTAATCATTTCTAAGAACATTTATCCATTTTTAGATTTTGTAAAAAAAAAAAAATAACTATTTTTACTAAAAAGCAGTAGAGATATTGACTTAGATTTTAATTTTTGATTTAGAGATTGCAATATACAATTTAAAGTAAGATTTAAGTGATTATAGGAAATTTAAGAAGTACATGATAAACTTCAATTATTTCTGTCAATCAATCTCTAAGGCTTATCAGTCTAGAATTCTATGATTCCCTGAACTCTGGCTTGATTTAAGTGAAGCATTGTGAGCTCCGTTTACTTCATCTATTCATCAAGGCTTCAGAGAGACTTGATTTTGTGAGAGACATTTCTTCCAGATACTTTTCCACAATGAGAACTTCACAGTGGCTTGCACATAGTAGGTTATGAATAAATATTTGTTAAATTGAATTAAATTCTCATGCTCTTGGGAGGGATAGAGTTAGGTTCAAAATTATTGTACAGATATGGGCCATAAGGAAAAAAAAGTGTATCTATGATTCTTATCCTTAGATGTCTGTCAAATTAGATGTTTTTGTTCCACTTTTTTTGGGGGGGGCACTTAATTTTTGCCCTCTACTAGTAGACCATGCCAAAATGATCTAGTTAATAAAGCATTAATTTAGCATTTCTTAAAGTGATACAGCACATTGGCTATTATTGTGTCTAATTTTGTGTCATTAAAGAAGTTAATTTTGTGTTTAGTATTTATATTAGCAAAATAAAAAATGGTTATAAAATACCTGTCTTCTTTCTATCCTTTTAGGGACATTGTGAGAATTTAATGAAATATTTATCATATCCATACACAGCTTTAAAATCTGTTAAGATGGGTGTTCAAAAGAGAGCATGACCTTACAACTTTCATTTTCATGGTATAAAATATATGTATTTATATAGATTCTTCAGGTTTTTCTTTTATGTATTATTTCTGAAGATCAAGTCAGGATGAAACTAATTTAATAGATTTATGAATCATTATTTTCTCATTTTGATGAGAGATAGGAAAGGGGGAACCCCGTTGGTCCGTGCAAAGATAGTAAAATAATCCCATGAGGTGCAGTGTCCCCTGTAAATGGATTTACAGGCCTGAAAACCTAGTTTGATTAAAAGGTTTATTGTAAGGATTTTAGAAGTAAAGTTTAGTTAGTAAAGTTGAGGGTAGAGATAGAAGAGCACCGGATTAGATCTGGTGGGCAGAAACCCTTGGCATAATGATGCCATACTTAGAATTTTTGCAAAAGCATGGCATCTAGCGTTGCCCTTTTATAATGGGGGGACTTGGTGATATTGAAGGTGGGTGGATTCCCAAGTTCCTGGCGGGCTTTCAATTACCTCAGATCTGGTGGGGGCTGGGAAAACCCAATCCCCAGCTCAGATCCGGTGGGGGGCTGGGCCCGGATATTCAAAAGGGTGCTTTTTGACCAGGATTTGTGGTCAAAGGTCAGCCATGGGGGTTGGGAAATCAGAAAGGAATCATAAAGGGACCTCAACCCCCATCAATTTTAAAGCATTTCTTTTTTTAGGTAAGATAAAACCGTAATGCCAAAATTAAAGGTGCCTATAATTTAAAAATGTTGGCTGATTCTACTTCCTTGTGAAATAACTTTATTTTTTTTTTGTCTGGATTGAAGATTTCATCAGGAGGAATTTATCATGAAGGAAATGTCTTAGCCAATGCTGCTATGTACTAACTCTTCTATAACCTAGCTCATTATAGGGAGTCAACAGAAGATTCAGTGCAATAAATTTATGTAAAATGTAAGCATAATTATAAACTTCAGAACCACTTTCATTTGCTTGTGAGAACTAATGATTAAAATTCAGGCAAAATATCACCTCAGGACCTTAGCTTCTTCATGTATGAAATGAAGGAGTTGGACAAGATGACCTTTGGGGTCCTGTCTGATGATCCTATGTAAAACAAATTGTTAGTTTTAATAATAGAAATCTAAGCAGAATTTGGACTTCTTAATTGGATCATCCTGTTTCAGACATTTGCCGGGCTCAGATTTCCTGATTCAATTCAGTGCCTTTCCCTAATACCACATTTATAGATGTTATTCTTTTTGCTGAGAGGTATGTATAATCCAACTAAATTTGCTGAAGGTACCTGAAAGTAAGGGTTTGTTTGTTTTGGTGGCTGGTGGAAGCAATGGTCTTCAGATACTACTGGATTGTGTGCATAGATTTTATTGTTTGATAACATGGATGGCATTCTTCATGAATAATACAAATGGCAAGTAAAATATTAGTATGTATTAATCATCAAATGCTGTTGGAAAAATAGAGCTATTCTTAGGCAAATAATTAGATAAAAGATATCTGTTTTTTCAACAATAAAATCTAAGTTAGCTGATTTTTATTGATAGTCTATTACCTACAAACCTTCTGGTTGGGTGTGTGTGTGGGTGTGTACAAAAATGAGGAAGACATTTGTCCTTAGTTTTAGGAGCTTATAATTTACACTTGGTGAAACCACACACTCGACCTAGTAGAAGGAATTTCTGTACCCTGAAGGGAAGGTTTTAACTTGTCCTTCTTGTGCTCTAATGTCTACCCTAAAGCTTCACTTTAAGATAGGTAATGCATATCAGAGGTGCCAAATAGAGTAGAATTTTCTGGGTTTTGAAATCTGTGCTTTTATAAAAAGTGATACTAAAGAGTGTCCCATGTTACATGTTTTATAGAATCATTGTTGCTTTTGCCTTGTTTGAGGAAGCCAGAAAACAGTGAGAAAGTCAGAACAGGCAGGATCATAGGATTTATAACTAGAAGTAATTGAGAAATAATTTTTTCTTACCTTTTAATTCTATGCTTGATAAAAACAAGTCTTTTGAGAAGTTAAGTAATTTGTCTTTGTTCACACATTTGGTAAAAGGGGTGGGTCTGAATTTGAATCCAGTTCTTTATACCTGGCTGCATTTTAGACTATCCAATATATATATTTAAAAAAAAAAAAAAAACCATCAGTAACCTTTCTAACTTCATTGATATTAGTAACTCCAAAGAATAATATATATTTTTCATTTTGAGAGATTTTCCTTTCTGGGAACTCTACTTGCTAAATGGAAAAAAATTTCTAGGGTAATGGATTTGAATATAGACTATATCCTTTATTTACCACTATCAAATTTTAGGCTTTGTCATCATAATCAGGGAAGTACCTGTATTCATTCATTGGCAAGTAGCTATTGTGTTTATGTATTATATTGAGCATTTGATGTTTGAAACCTTCACAGAATAGGAACCAAATAAGAACATTCCACAGGCATGGGTATAGCTAAATGCTTGCCACTCTTATTGAAAGTTCATCATTAGGAGGTAAGCTTTTTATCACTGGTCTTAATGTATTGAAGAATGTTGCTCTTCCTGTTTGACTCAAAGGTGAATAGTAATGCAGTGTATAAAAAGCACTTATTACTAAAGGACATTTTTATTTCCACATTTGAAAATTGATTCCAGTTTTTAAAGAAGATACCATTTATGCATATTTTGGCTCTGGTGCAATTCATTTTGCATAGCTTATAGGCAAATAGCTTTTGAGAATTAGGGCTCATTAGTGGGACTCGTTTCTTCAGCAATATTTTCTGATAATAGTTTTCTGTTTAATACAAGAATGTCAGAGAGCAAAAGTAGTAAGAATTAGTCTTCTTCTATTCATTAGTGAATGCATATGGAAGAAAGTAGAATGAGGGAAGCCAAGGAGTAATCACTTTCTTCTGTCTTATTCCCCTTTCCTCATCTCATTTTTCACTGTGTTTATTGGATATCATTTTAAGAGCTTTGCCTTTAATAGGAACTTTGGCATATGTAAATATTTGATGTAAGTATATGCAGTGTTCCATTTTATCAAAGCCATTGCTTTCATGAGAAAATGCATTCGTTGTAATTTAGGAATGTAAAGAATTTTTTGGGAGTGGTTCTGCAGAACCAGTGTGTTAATCATATTTTGGATACTAATTCTCTCTCATGTGTGTTCGGCTCTATTCTCTGTTCCACAATTTTGGGTTTTTAAAAAGTAAATTTTTTTTTACTTAGTTCTAACCCCATTCTTCCCTCCTTCAAAAAAAGAAGAAAAAAGAAAGAAAAAAAAAGGATTGTGAAATTGTGACCACTGTTGGGTTGGATTCATAGGTTAGGTTTCTTGGTCTGGTTGGAGGGGAAGGGGCCTTGCCCAGGGAGTACTCCACCCTCCAGCTGCTTGGCTTCTATTGAAAGGTCTGCCAGGGGGATGTACTTCCTGGAATATTTCTTTGCCCCCATCTGGTTTGGGGCTGTAGCCTCTTTCACACCCCATAGTAAGTCCCGTTCAAGTAGGAATGGGATGAATTCCTGCACCAGCTAATGAGAAATCAAAATAATTCATGTCCATGTTGATAGTTTCTTCTCATCATCTTCCACTCCAATTTTGTCTTAGCTAACATTTAAGGGTTGACTTTGATGGATTGCATTCTAGTTCTACTTTTGTTGCTAACTTGTTATGTTACGTTGGACAATTGTGGCTCTTTATCTTCATCTGTAAAATAAACTTGATGAGCTTAATTTCTCATGTCTTCACTGAAATAATCTTTTCTCCTTCATTGTACATGGCAACAAGATAATTATAGGAGGATCAATTCTGATGGGTGTGGCTCTTTCCAACAATGAGATGATTTAGAGCAATTCCAATATACTTGTGATGAAGAGAGCCATGTATATCCAGAGAGAGGATTGTAGAAACTGAGTGTGGACCACAACATAGCATTTTCACTCTTTCTTTTGTTGTTTTCTTGCATTTTGTTTTCTTTCTCAATTGTTTTTCCTTCCTGATCTGATTTTTCTTGTGCAAGAAGATAACTATATGAATATGCATACACACATATATTGGATTGAATATATATTTTAACATATTTAACATGTATGGATTACCTGCCATCTAGGGGAGGGGGTGGAGGGAAGGAGGGTAAAATTTGGAACACAAGATTTTGCAAGGGTTGATGCTGAAAAATTACCCATGCATATGTTTTGTAAATAAAGAGCTTTAATAATAATTTAAAAAAGAACAAAAACCTAAGATTTCTCCTCTATGGATTGAGCTTTAATGCCTTAGTGCCATTGGTTTCAGAACATCTTCTACATTTGTATTGAGTTACCTGAGTGTTATGTGCTAAGGGTTCCTAATCTAGTTCTGTTAGTTTGATTGATTTATTTATTTTTTGTAGTCCAGTATAGAAAATTGTCAATTTCCACTTATTACTGTAGCCTGCTAGGTTTTTTTTTTCCTTTGGTAGTTCAGTGAGATATCTTGGGAAGAGAAATGACATATTCTCAAAGGATGTTACATTCGCTGAAGCAAGAAGGAATTTGGAATGAGCTCAGGTTATGGCCATGGTCTCTGGCATGTGAGACTTAGCAAACTTAAGATCAGAGAAATTAATCACTTGTTGATCTGCATAAAGACTCTAAATGGTAGGATGAGATTTCAAGAAATGAGGATACATATTGTCATGTATATTCTGTGTGTGTGAGTGTATGTATGCCTCCTAATTTTTGTTGCTTTCCACAGAGATCTTATATGTGCAAGGAAATAATTATTCTTAGTTTGCAAGAGAAGATTTGTCCTAATAATTCTTGTTATACCATCATAGTAAATGTATTTACCAAAAAGTAAATTGTCTACTAATTTTTACTGGGAAGCACATCTGTGGGATCATGAGTGAAAGTACCAGAAACCTAGATTCTGAAGGTTGTGCTCAGAAGTGTAAGCTGTTTTCTCTCTGGGGACCCAGTCTTTTAGTAATAGTGGGAGTTAGGAAAGCAGCCACATAGGAGTTATTTCAATTTTATTCTGGGAATCATTTGTGCTGCCATAATAAATTTGTTGTATTTCAAGAGCCAATTTTCAGTTATAGGAATAAATGCAAAAAAAGGACAAATGTGTTTAAGGATGAAATTGATAAAATTGGGAAATATCAACAAAAGGATGATTGAAAAAGATATACTTGTCATAGTGAATCATAAGTTGAATGAGGCACGTAATTAATATAGATGTGTAAAAAAAAACTCTCCAAAACTAGATGTGGTTTTGATTAAGTGTAATTAAAGCATTATGTCCAGTTTCAGATTTGTCCTTTTAATAGACATGTGGAAAAGCTATAGACAATGCAGAGGAGCATAACATATATAATTAAAATGATTTGAATTAAAACCCATGAGCAAATGGTAATGGAATGTGAAAGGCAGCTAGGGCATAACTTAATTATAATCTTTTGGTATATGTAGTATATGAAATGTTATACAAAGAGGGCATCGATTATAATTCCAAGAGAACCTGATAAGAGAAACAGAGGCTAGATGATTTGGTTGTGAACAGAAAGGATGATTGAGAAACTGAAATATTGGGTGGAAATACTGGCACTTTTGCTTCTGGGAATTATAAAATAGTGATATATACAACCTTTGTTTTATATGACTTAAATGAGAAATAACTTAAAAGTATGTCTTACACTTGGCTCTTTTCAAAAATGAAGTGATTCAGGATAATTCCAATAGACTTGTGATGGAGAGAGCCATTTGCATCAGGGGAGAGAACTATAGGGACTAAATGTGAATCACAACATAGAATTTTCACCTTTTTGCTTGTTGTTTGCTTGCTTGTTTTTTTTTTTTTTTCTTTTTGATCTGATTTTTCTTCTGCAGCATTATAAATGTGGGATTGCTTGCTGTCTAGGGAAAGGGGAAGGTGGGGAAGGAGGGAGAGAGATTACAAGGAACTGCAGGGTGAATGTTGAAAACTATCCTGCATGGCTTGAAATATAAAAAAGCTATTATTAAAAATAATAAATGCAGTTATAATATGTAAAAAAGTATACCTTATGAGGTATACCTTAATATTTATTAAGAACATACTATGGCATTGTGTTAAGTGCTGGCAATGCAAGTAAGAAAAAGAAATACACTGAGTTTATAATCAAATGTATCAAGACAATACAAAAAAAAAAGGAAGCTGGAAAGTGTGAGAGAAATTTCTAGATTGAAAATAGGGGTACCCAGTGAAGGTGACATCATGTTCTGTGGAGCTTAAACCAAGAAGAACTGCAAATGGAAAGGTGAGAGTTAGCTGTAAAGCCCAGATCATTGGCCCCTCTAAGGAAAGCTTTGGAAGGATTTTAATTCTCTACCTTCCAGTCCTCTATTCAAAGGAGAGAGGAGGCTGAGGGAAGTGAGAAGGTAAAGTGAGGAGGTATTGAGCATCCGAATGTGAAATAATGGAATAATTATGAGATTTCAGATGATCAGCTTATCCTAGAAGGGACATCTTGTTATGTAGAGTTCAAACCAAATAGAGCTGCAAACAGAAAGTGAGTGTTAAACTTTTGAGTTGTATGTTTTAAAAATAGAAGATAGTAAGAAATTTGTTTTTGACTGCCAAGAACATTCTTTATATTTTATTATTTAAATATTACCTATTGTGACTTAAAAAAAGTTTTAGTCTTGAAATAATCATTCTTATATAGCTTTACAATTCACCTGGAAGTATTATTGCATCAGCACAGTTGTACTGAATACAGCTTCATTTCAGCCCTAAATTTTCTGTTTTCTTGTTTAGCGATTTACCTATAATGTGTCAAATTCAGTTAGAAATATCTCTTACAGTAGCATATTGATTTAGAAAAAAATTTAATTAACATTCTCTGTGCCTTAATATATTTTTATTTCTTTTGCTAAACATTTTGTTAAACAATTACATTATAGTCTGGTTTGGGAGCATGTAGGAGATTTTTCTGTGTTCTCATCATAGTCAGTATGCTCTTTAATGATGTAACTATTTTCCAAGATCTTCCATAAATTCGCCACCCAATGTTCAGTTCTGGTGACTTTCTTTGTTTTCTGATGACACTGTTGTGATACTAATGGAATGCATAGATTGTGTACTGGTTTTCTCTTGCTCATTTCCCTAGCAATCTATCTTATTGGATCATACATTTTTGTTGGTGACATTCATTTTTTTTTAAATTATAGCTTTTTATTTTCAAAATATATACATGTACAATTTTTGACATTCACCTCTAAAAAAACCATGTTCTAATTTTCCCTCTTTTCCCTCTCTCCCAGGCAACAAATGATCCAATATATGTTAAACATGTGCATTTCCTCTATACATATTTCCACAGTTATACTGCAAAAGAAAAATCAGATCCAAAAGGAAAAAAAATGAGAAAGAAAACAAAATTCAAGCAAATAACAAAAAGAGTGAAAATGCTATGTTGTGATCCATATTCAGTTCCACTGTCCTCTCTCTAGATGCAAATGGCTTTCTTCATCAAGATGATTAGAACTGGTCTGAATCACCTCATTGGTGATGAGAGCCATGTCCATCACAATTGATCATTATATAATCTTGCTGTTGTAAAATGATCTCCTAGTTTTGCTCATTTTCTTAGCATCAGTTCATGTAAGTCTTTTCCAGGTCTCTTTGAAGTCATCTTGCTGATCATTTCTTATAGAACAACAGTATTCCATAATATCCATATACTATAACTTTTTCAGCCATTCTCCAATTAATGGGCATCCTCTCTGTTTCCAGTTTCTTGCCACTACAAAAAGGGCTGCCACAAACATTTTTGCACATGTGGGTCTCTTTCCCTTTGTATAATCTTTTAGGACACAAGCCCAGTGGAATCAAAGGGTTGGCTCAAAGGGTATGCACAGATAGCCCTTTGTTCATAGTTCCAAATTTCTCTCCAGAATGGTTGAATCAGTTCACGACTCCACCAACAATGTATTAGTGTCTCAGTTTTCCCACATCCTCTCCAACATTCATCATTATATTTTCCTGCTATTTTAGCCAATATGAGAGGTGTGTAGTGATACCTCAGAGTTGTCTTAATTTGAATTTCTGTGACCAATAATGATTTAGAGCACTTTTTCATATTGCTAGAAATGGTTTTCATTTCTTCATCTGAAAATTTCCTGTTCATATCCTTTCACCATTTATCATTTGGAGAATGGCTTGAATTCTTATAAATTTGAGTCAATTCTCTATAAATTATAGAAATGAGGCCTTTATCATAACCCTTCAATGTAAAAATGTTCCCCAATTTATTTCTTCTCTTCTACTTTTTTTCTGCATTGGTTTTGTTTGTACAAAACTTTTTAATTTAATATCATCAAAAGTATCCATTTTGCATTCAATAATGTACTCCAGTTCATTTTTTTTTTGGAGGCTGGGGTTAATTGATTTGCCCAGGGTCACATCTAGGAAGTGTTAAGTGTCTGAGACCAGATTTGAACTTGGGTCCTCCTGAATTCAAGGCTGGTGCTCTATCCACTGTGCCACCTAGCTGCCCCTCTCCAGTTCTTCTTTGGCCACAAATTCCTTCCTTCTCCACAGATCTGAGAGGTAAACTATTCTTTGTTCTTCTAATTTGCTTATAATATCACTCTTTATATATAAATCATGAATCCATTTAGATTTTACCTTGGTATGGTATACATACTAATAATAGTTATACTTGGCCTTAACCAACCACACCTGGCATTCCTCCACATCTGCACACACGCCTTCTTCAGAGCTATACTTTTTCTATGCTCCAGCTCTATTATCCATAGCTTCAACCACGAGCAAGATATTCTCAAAATAAGGGCTTGCTCATACTCCTCCCCATCACCTCATCAACAATCATCCTAGGCAGTCTAGCCCTTATAGGCACACCCTTTTTAGCATGCTTTTACTCTAAAGAATCAATCATCGAAGCTATAAAGATGTGGGTCAATACCTAGTTTCTATCATACCAATTTCTAATTTTCCCAGCAATTTTTGTCAAATAGTGAGTACTTATCCCTAAAGCAGGTATCTTTGGGTTTGACAAATACTAGATTGCTATAATTATTAACTGTCTTATCCTGTTAACCTAACCTATTCCACTAATCTACTATATTTCTTAACCAGTATCAAATGGTTTTGACGACCCCTGCTTTATAATATAGTTTTAAGTCTGATACAAGTAAGCCACCTTTATTTGCATTTTGTTTCATTAATTCCCTTGAAATCTTGACCTTTTGTTCTTTCATATGAATTTTGTTATTTTTTCTAGCTCTGTGAAGTAATTTCTTGAAAGTTTGGTATGACACCGAATAAATAGATTGATTTAGGTAGTATTGCCATTTTTATTATATTCACCTGGCCTTCCCATGAACACTTGATATTTTTTCCAAGAGATTAATTAGATCTGACTTTGTTTGGAAAGTGTGTTGTAATTGTGTTATATAGTTCTTGAATTTGCCTTGGCAGATAGACTCCCAAATATTTTATATTGTCTTCAGTTATTTTAAATGGAATTTCTTTTTATATCTTTTGCTGCTGGATCTACTGTTATTTTAAATGGAATTTTTCTTTGTATCTCTTGCTTCTGGACTTTGTTGGTAATATATAAAAATGTTGATGACTTATATGGATTTATTTTGTGTCCTGTAACTTTGCCAAAGCTGTGAATTGTTTCTAGTAGTTTTTTAGTTGATTCTCTAGAATTCTCTAAGTATACCATCATATCATCTGCAATTATAATTTGGTTTCCTCCTTACCTATTCTAATTCCTTTAATATTTTTCTTCTCTTATTGCCAAAGCTAACATTTCTAATACAATATTAAATATTAATATTAATTGTATACAATATTGAATAGGACAACCTTGTTTCACCCCAAATATTTTGGGGAATGGCTTTACTTTGTTCCCATCAGATATGATGGATACTGATGGTTTTAAATAGTTGCTACTGATCATTTAAAAAAAAACTCCATTTATTTCTATACTCCCTAGTGTTTTTCATAAGAATGCATGTTGGATTTTGTCAAATGCTTTTTATGTATCTATTTAATTATATATATATATATATATATATATATATATATATATATATATATATATATATATATATATATATATATATATATATATATTTAGTTTGGTTATTGATATAGTCAATTATGCTAATGGTTTTCCTAAAATTGAACCAGCCCTGAATTCCTAGTATAAACCTTAGTTGGTCATGGTGTATTATCTTAAGGATAAATTTCTGTAATCTCTTTACTAATTTTTTTAAAGCTTTTTTGCATTGGGGGATAACTAGATAGATGTTGCAGTGGATGGAGTACCAATCCTGAAGTCAGGAGGACCTGAGTTCACATCTAGCCTCACTGTCTAGCTGTGTGACCCTGGGCAAGTCACTTAATTGCCTCAGCAAAAATATTTTTTTGCATCAATATTAATTAGGGAACTTGGTCTATATATTTTTTTCTCTGTTTTGACCCTACATGGTTTAGGTATCAGCATCATCTCTGGGTCATAAAAAGAATTTGGTAGGACTCCTTTCTTCCCTATTTTCCCAAAGAGTTTGCATAATATTGGAATTAATTGTCCTTTAAATGTTCGGTAGAATTCACATCTAAATCTATCTGACCCTGGAGATTTTTTCCTAGGGAGTTGATTTATAGCTTGTTCAGTTTTTTTTTTCCTAAAATGGGACTATTTAAGTAATTTGTTTTCTCCTTTGTTAATCTGGGCAATCTATATTTTAATAAAAATTCATCCATTTTGCTTAGATTATCTTATTTATTGGCATACAACTGGGGTCAATAGTTCCTAATTATTGTTGCAATTTCCTCTTCATTGGTGGAAAGTTCATTTTTGATACTAACAATTCGATTTTCTTCTTTCCTTTTTCTGATCAAATTAACTAAAGGTTTGTTTATATTTGTTTTTTTTTTTTCATAAAACTAGGTCTTAATTTTATTAGTTCCTTAGTTTTTTTTTCTTTCAATTTTATTAACTCCCATTTTATTTTCAGAATTTTAAATTTGATATTGGGGATTTTTTATTTATTCTTTTTCTAGCTTTTTTAGTTGTATGCCCAATTAATTGACAACCTCTTTGTCTGTTTTATGCAAGAAAGCATCTAGAGATACAAAACTTTCCCTAAGAACTGCTTTGGCTGCATCCCATAAATATTGGTATGTTGTCTCATTATTGTTATTTTTTTGGATGAAATTGTTGATTGTGTCTATGATTTGTTGTTTCACCCAATCATTCTTTAGGATCAGACTATTTAGTTTCTGATTAATTTTTTGTCTCTTTTCTCCTGGCTCTTTATTTGTTGCATATGATTCCTATTGCATTATGATCTGAAAAAATGCATTTACTATTTCTGCCTTTCTGCAATTGATTTTGAGGTTTTTATGTCCTAATATATGGTGAGTTTTTGTATAGATCCCATGAGCTGCCAAGAAAAAAAATCTCCATTCATTTTTCTCTAAAGGTCTATCATAACTAACTTTTCTAAAATTCTGTTTACCTCCTTTACTTCTTTCTCATTTATTTTGTGATTCAATTTATCTAGTTCTGAGAGTGCAAGGTTGAGATCGCCCACTACTACAGTTTTGTTGACTATTTTTTCTTGCAGCTGTCCTAACTTCTCCTCTAGGAATCTGGATGCTATACTACTTGGTGCATATATGTTTAGTATTGATATTGCTTCATTAGCTATGGTACCCTTTAGCAAGATATAGTTTCCTTCTTTATCTCTTTTAATTAGTATTCCTTGATGATTTCCTGAGAGATAATGTCTAAGCTATTTTTTTTTCATCATGGTTTTCAGGAAGTCCAGTAATTTAGATTATCTCTCCTAGATCTATTTTCCAGGTCAGTTGTTTTTTTCCAATAAGATATTTTACATTTTCTTCTATTTTTTCCACGTTTTGGTTTTGTTTGACTGATTCTTGATGTCTCATTGATTCATTCATTTGCATTTGTTCAGTTCCAATTTTTAGTGAATTATTTTCTTCAGTTACCCTTTTTAGCTCCTTTTGTAATTGGCCAATTGAATTTTTAAATGAGTTGTTTTGCTCAATGGACTTTTTTTTTCCCATTTCACAATTCTGGTGTTCAGGGAGTTGTTTTCTTTTTCAGTTTTGTCAAATCTATTTTTAAGGAGTTATTTGTTTTTCCCATTTTACTAAGTCTATTTTTAATAGAGTTTTCTTCAGATAATTTCTATGTTCCTTTTCCAAACCCTCTTGCAAAGTTCTCATTTCCTTTTCCCATTTGTCCTCTAACTCTCCTTCAAGGTCCTTTTTGAATTCTTCCAAGGTTGCCTTGTAAAATGGGGACCAATTCATATCACCCTTTGGGGCTTCATCTGGAGATGATCTGCTTTTAGTGTCCTCAGGATTTGAAATCTGTTCTTCTCTTTCTCCATTAAAAACTATCTATGGTCAGAATTCTTTTTTTTTAATATAATTTTTTTTCACAGTATATATGCATGAGTAATTTTTTTTATAATATTATCCCTTGTATTCATTTTTCCAAATTATCCCCTCCCTCCTTCTACTCCCTCCCCTTGATGACAGGCAATCCTATACATTTTACATATGTTACAATATAACCTAGATATAATATATGTGTGTAAATACTATTTTCTTGTTGCACATTAAGTATTAGATTCCGAAGGTATAAGTAACCTGGGTAGATAGACAGTAGTTCTGACAGTTTACATTCACTTCCCAGTGTTCCTTCTCTGGGTGTAGTTGTTTCTGTTATGGTCAGAATTCTTTTTGCCTTTTTTGCTCATTTTTAAAAGGTTGAGGTCTGCTTTTTAGGCAAAGGTGAGATTGTGCAAGCTTCCTCAACAGGCACCTCTATAGGCAACAGTAGCAGTGCTGGGTTGGTACTGACTAACTTTCAGTATTGGGTGGGCATGGCTAGGTCCCACATTATTCTGGGGTTTAGGGGATAACTTTTTGCCTTGCATTTGTGTTGGATGTCTTGCAGCTAACCCGCTGATCTACGGACTTGCAACTAGGACAGAGCAGTCAGCACTGCTCTAGATTCCTCTGATTATATTTCCCAACTTGTAGGAATTAATCTACAATTCCAGTCCTTCAGAAATTGTATTATTCTTTGATTTGCAGTTATATGGCAACATTATGGAAGAATCATGAAATTAAAAAGATAAGATGTTATTCCAACTAGTATCTTTGAGGAATTAAAAAAAACATCCCCAAAATATTGCAATAATCCAAAGATTCAGCCTACTTTCTTTCATTTGCTCAATTATGTGCCCTAACTCATTATTCCTTTGTAGTGTCTGTCTAAAATATTAATATAGATGTGGACAAGGTCTGCCAGTTGTCTATTCAGTGACATATCAAGTGCATTTTTTTCATCTAATTGTTTTCTTCCAGTCTACATAGTCCAAATTCTTGAGAGAGACCAAGTATTTAAGTTTGGAGGCTCTGCAATTTCTGTCATTAAGTTGTTATTTGCATATAGGAGTCATTGGAGAATCTCACTGTTTATTTACGTTTTGACTTTGACTATGTGCTATATTCTCTTCATAATAGTGGCATTTTTGGCAAGAATCAATCTTTTTGTTTATGCTGTCATTGATAGTATTAATTAAAGAGTTTTTGAAGGTTTTCTTCGTTGTTTTATCTTCAAAGGAATCTTGAATAATTTTTACACGCTCTGGAGACAACTTGTTTAGAGAATATCATTTAAGAGTTAAATTTTACTCTTCTACTATAAATGCTTTTTTATAATCAAGAAATGATAAACATGTGAGATTTTGTCATACTATGGACCTTGCATATAATATGATTTTTTAAACATATTTGATGATAAAGACTTTATCTGCATGGAATATTGATTGTTACCTGATGTCTTGTTTTTTGTATTTTTTGGTAACATTAATTCCAAGATTCTTCCTCCTTTTCCCCCCTCCCCAGTCTTTGGCATTTCCCCTCCTTGATATAGTTTGAGAATTAATCCTTCACTATCTTTCCTAGCTTTTTCCTAGCATGGGCCTTCTCTGTAAGTATTTGGCCTAGGCCACCTGCTTTCTCCATCTTTGTTTTCTCAATACAATTTTTACTTCCTTAAGAGGCATACTGAAATTGTGATCTTATATTCCAAAAATGGTCATTTTTATCCTTGATGGTGACAAAATTTTATGAAAAATGAAACAGATCTTTTCTATATTATAATTTTGTCCTTGATGGTGACAAAATTTATGAACAATGAAGCAGATCTTTTCTATCTTATATGTATTTTCCATTCTTTCAATTTCATCCTTAAGTGTGCTATGGACAACTTCACTTAGCTGCATCTCTCACCAGATTTTTTGTAGAGTGATTTTTCTTTTTATTACCTCACATTGTCTTATAAGATGACATTGCTCATAATCTTCCAACATCTTTTAATTATATTCTTAAACCAGTATTGCTCTTAGTTGCTATTTTATCTCTAACTGGCAAGAAATGAAGTGTTTGTAACTGTATATTTTTAGATTCTTTTGGTCTCTTGGTATGGGAGTTTAACCACATTATTCTACTTAATTAAATGTTTCATATTTGGTAGGTTAATTTTTTCCAATCAAAAAGATGTGTTTATAGAGTTAGTTAGATTTTTCTCTTAAGATATTAAACCATAATCCTTTTTGGTGGAGGCTCAAGTATAAGTCTCAAGTCTCATTACATATTATATCAAAAATGGACATGACATTATAAATTAGACCAGTGTTTCTGAACTAACCTTCAGAATGCACACGACCAACTTAATAATTATTTGTGAACAATTATTATAATTATGCAGAAAATTGTTCAATTGCTTCTTTTTACTGTACACCTCCCTCCAACATTCCTAAAATAGTTGACTAATCAGAGAAGGTTCTGAGATCAACTAGTAGGTCAGAAAATTCCAAGCTCTCCAGATTTCTTCCGCAAACAAAATAAAATTGAACCTCAGGGCAAGCATAGACCAGTGAAAAACAAATAAGATTTGGAGCAAAACAGGGTTCCTCCTGGGATAACCTGAGAAGGATGAAAGAGAGATTACTGAACCTAGCTTTAACCTGTGTGAAGTGTAAACAGCTCCAGGCAGCTTGACACAAACTGCACAGAAACAGCAAGAGCTAGCTAGATTCAGATTAGCCCAAACCACAGAAACTTTCAACTCCTTGACCCATCTTTCCTTTTGTATTTTGTTTTTTTTTTCTTATTTTATGTACAGTTTTAAGTAAATATTAAAAACAAAATAATAAAGATTTTTAGCAATTCCTTATTTCCTTGATGTAATTTCAAGGATCTTTTGATTTAGATTATTTATGAGAAGAATTACTACATTGAACTCATTCTTCTTTGAGGGTTATCAGAAAGAAATAAACAAAATCATAATACTAGTAAATATGCTTAAAGCATAGTGATATTTCTTAGTTATACATGTTTGGGCATAACTTGCTTGTTTTGGTACTGAATTTGATTATATCCACCTGCATGTTTATGAACATCATAATATTTATAACAAAATATATTAAAAGTGTTGCTATAATTTGCCATATTGCAGTGAATATTTCTGAATATTGAGGCAAAGCTTGTATGTTTAGGTTAGGTACAAAAAGTAGCCCTGCATCTGTGTTATTCTTTTCATAATTAGAGGTTGTATGAATTTATTTTTTCTATAAATAAATGAAAAAGAAATAGAGCAGATGTAAGTATAGACTGCTTGTCTCATCTTGAGGTTTATTAAGGAATTCAAAACTTTCATTTGTATGTTTAAATCCACAGATGTATGTAAATGTGACTTCACTCTGGGAAGATTATAACAGAACTCCTTTTCTGCTATTCTTCATTTATTTTCATATTATCTTTTCAATATTTCCTTTTGACAGGAATTTTTAGATCATCATGTGTTACTTTTGTCTTGTTTTGCTGGCAGAATGTCTGTCTACTCTAGTTACTATTTTTATTTTTTCGGACATATATGCTATCATATAGCATTTTAAATATGTATATTTTGTTTTCGTTATTTTATATGATCCTCAGATCCATTCTTATAACATTTTACAGAAAAGAAAATTAAAATTCACTAATAACAACAATAACTGCCATTTATATAGTGCTTTAAGCTTTATAAATAACTTTACAAATTAATATGTTTTCACTTGATGCTTACAGTGACCATATTAAGTAAGTCTTACCCCATTTTACAAATGAGGAAATTGAGGCACAGAGAAGTTAGGTGACTTGTTTAAGGGATTTCAACTCATGTCTTTTTAAAGTCCAAGACTTTCACTTATTTATTATGTCTTCTAGACAGTTTATGGCTTGCTCAGTGGGAGACTCTGCACTAGAACCTTTACCTTTACTCCTTTTCTTTTGCTTTTTCTTATGCTACATTGGAATTCCCATAAGTTAAATATAGTATGTTTACAACATTTTGTTAGAGGGACATCTTTCTTAACATGGAAAGGTATTTGAATGATGTGTGATGGAGTGCTACATAACAAGAATATAATAGGCATTTTGAGGAGAGATCCACTAGAATGGCAAAATTGACCAAAAAGGAAAATGAAAAATGTTGGAAGGATAGTGAGAAACAAAGCACATTCATGCATTTACAGGTGAACCTGTGAACTTTAGTATAAGCCATTCTGGAAAGCAATTTTAAATTTTGTACAAAAAGTTACTAAACTCAGGGAAGGTAGATTTAGAGTTTTAGACCTGGTGTTAGGAAGACCTGAATCCATATTTAGTCTTGAACAATAGCTGTATGACTCAAGACAAGTCACTTAATTGTGTTTGCCTCAGTTTCCTCATATATAAAATGAACTAGAAAAGGAAATTGACAGTGCACTCCAATTCCTTAGCCAACAAAACCCCAAATGGGGTCAGAATCAGGAAAAATGGAAACAACTGAACAACAACAACTGTGATTATTGACCTAACCTATATAAAGCCTGTTCCTAAAAAGATTATTAAAAGGTCCATGAAAGAGGTTAAAGAAAAATGTAAATGTTCTTTATGTATGAAAATATTTATAGCAGCTCTTTTTTTGATGCTCAAAACTGGAAAATAAGAGTATTTATACCAATTGAGGAATGACTGGGCAAATTGTAATATGTGGATGTAATGGAATATTGTTGTGCTATAATAAATGATTAAATAAATGATTTCAGAGGGACATGAAAAGACATATGCATTTATGTATGGTGAAGCAGAGGACGTTTTATACATGTAACATCAATATTATAAGATGATCAATTTTCCTGATTTTTATTAACTGATGAAGAATGAAATAAGTAGGTCCTGGAGAACAATTTACACAATTACGATATTGTAAAGATAAAAAACATTGCAAGGTGTTAGAAGTATAATAAATATGATGACTATTCATGATTTCAGAGGACCAGCTATAAAATACACTGCTCATTACAGAGGAGTGATGTATTTATTGAATATAGTCTTTGAAGGAATATATGTGGATTATGCCCTTGAGTTATAAGAAATTTGACTTTCTCATTATTTATCAGAGAAATGCAAATTAAGACAACTCTGAGGTAATACCACACACCTGTTAGATTGTCTAGGATGACAAGAAAAGATAATGATGAATGTTGGAGGGGATGTGGGAAAACTGGACACTAATACAATGTTGGTGGAATTGTGAATACATCCAGCTATTCTGGAGAGTGGTGTTGCTACTGGGCTTATATCCCAAAGAGATCTTAAAGAAGGGAAAAGGACCTGTATGTGCAAGAATGTTTTTGGCAGCCCTCTTTGTAGTGACCAGAAACTGGAAACCGAGTGGATGCCCATCAGTTGGAGAATAGCCGAATAAATTGTGGTATATGAATATTATGGGATATTATTGTTCTGTAAAAAATGACTAGCAGGAGGATTTCAGAAAGGCCTGGAGAGACTTACATGACCTGATGCTGAGTGAAATGAACAGAACCAGGAAATCATTATATACTTCAACAACATTACTATATGATGATCAATTCTGATGGATGTGGCTCTCTTCAACAATGAAATGAACCAAAATTGTTCCATTTGTTCAATAATGAATAGTACCAGCTATACCCAGCAAAAGAACTCTGTGAAATTGAGTATGAACCACTACATAACATTTCTAATCCCTCTGATTTTGTCTGCTTGCATTTTTTATTTCCTTCACAGATTAATTGTACACTACTTCAAAGTTCGATTCTTCTTGTGCAGCAAAATAACAGTTTGGGCATGGATACATATGTTGTATTTAATATATACTTTTAACATATTTAACATGTATTGGTCTACCTGCCATCTGGGGAAGAGAGGAAAACTTGGAACAAAAGATTTTGCAATTGTCAATGCTGAAAAATTACCCATGCATATTGTAATGCTGGAGAAACTGAGCAAGATACAGATTAGAGAGTATTTAATAATTTATTAAATGGAGAGATATACTAGGATCAAAGTGGATCCATGGTTTGGTCCCGGGGATAAATGAGACTATTGTCTCCAAGAATCCAGCAAACAATCAGAGTTCTCAATGAGATATATACACATGTCTCAGACTCAGGAGGTACACTGAGGCAGGAACATAATAAGGGTACTGAGAGTGGTAATGGGACTCTAACAGGGTAGGGTGAGCCACTGGAGATGAGATAACATAATCAGGGGGACGCACCCCAGTCATGGGGAGAGGCATATCTGACATTTCTATAGTTTGGGATGGGGACAAGTATTCTGATATTCTCAAACATAAGATTTTTTATCCTTATCAAGTATTCTGATAAAGAGGGAGGAGAGATTTTGCAGAACTAAGAAGCAGGGACACTGAGGCAGAACTGAGTCAGGATAATTAGGGAAACTGAATCAGGACAATAAAAGAGAACTGTGGCATAACACACATATATGTTGTAAATGTAAAGCTATAATTAAAAAAAAAAGACTTTTTTCCCAATGGCATGGGCAATAGGAAGAAAAGAAAATAGGCTTATTTTAATTTAAAATTAGAGAGCTGGGGGTGATACAGATGTGAAATGTTACATTTGAGATCACCTCATTGTATAATTACACACACACACACATATATATATATATGTACATATATATTATAATATGTTATTATTTTATTTTATTTACTTTTACTTTGCAGATAACCTCTCAGGAAATAGGATTAATCTGTAAATGTTAACAAAGCATAATCAAAACACATCCATGAAACTTAAAATCTAAATAAATTTTAAAAAATAGTCATCATAGGATAGTTCTACATAGAGATGACTTTTAGGAAGATAATGGTCTTTGACTAGTCTTTTAAAGAATTGTAGCATTTAGCTTGCTAGGGAAGAGAGAAGGACTTTCCAGGTTAAAATAATTCATAAATATAAGCAAACATGGAAGTAGACCTTAGGGAAGACACATGGTCTGTGCTGGAAAAGGGACATGTGGAGACTGATCTTTCTGTAATTGAGCTGTCATCTGGTCATTTCTAGCAGGACTTCTTGCTTTCACCCATCACTCAGTGTTTCTTAAAAACATCTTATCTGCTTTTCAAAATAATACTAGAAAGTAAGGACTATTATTATCCTGTTTTGTAGACATATAAATTAAGTAAATTTCCTAAGGTCTCACAGCCAGTAAGTATTTGAGGCACATTTCTAATTCAGGTCCTCCGGAGTCCCAGTCCAGCTCTCTAGATACTGTAACACCTAGCACATTCAAACTCATAGAGAAAATACAATAAAATATTATTATTATTTCCTCTTTGTGAAGTATAGATGTAAAGGAAATTAAAAGTTTAGATAAAATATGGTCAATTATATAAATTATATAAATTTAAATGTGCAATATTAAGAGCCATTGGTAAATGGTAAATAAATAGAAACAGGTAATTTTAAAAGGTAGAAATCCAGCATCAGCAACTATCTGAAAAAAGGCTCTAAATTACTAATAATTAGATAAATACAAATTAATGCAATTTCGAGGTTTAGTATTATATCCATATGGTTGGCAGAAATGACAAAAATAGGAAAATGACAAATATTGAAGAAATTCTGTGTGTGTGTGTGTGTGTGTGTGAATGGGGGAGAACCCAAATAGTTTACACTACTGAACTATTAGTGGAGCTATGAATTGGTCTGGCCATTTTGGACAGTATTTGGGACTATGGTCAGAAAGTTATTAAACTGTGCAAACTTTTTGAATCACCTATATGGGCATTGCCTCAGTCAAACTGAGATCTGTTAAAAAAAAATTAAATTTAAAAGGCCAAGGTCTCTTCTAGCATCCATAGCAGAGAATCTCTATATCTTGCCTCTGGACACAGAGGTTCTGGAGACAGTGAGGCTGATGACTTTGCACAGTTCTCTCACACTTAAATCCTATTCACTTGCATGTTTGGAATCATCTCTCTGATATCATGATCTCTGAGAATGAAAGTCATAGTCTTATATCCCAAACATATATAAGAAATAAGAAAAGGGCCTCATTGTACAAATATGAATAATAGCTAGAAATTGAAAACTTAAGAGATGACCTTATTGGGAGATGAATAATTTGTCATATATAAATGCAATTGAATATTATTGTATTGTAAATGTGAGGAAATGACCAGTTTCAGAAGAAAGTAGGAAGACTTTTTTGATATGATGAAGAATGAAGTGAATGGAAGTAGAACTTACACAATGTCATTTACAAAACAACTTTTAAAAACTTTAGAGCTCTCACCAATGCAATGATAAACCAGAAGACTGAAGATGAAACATACCACTTACCTTCTGCCTGAGAGAGAATGAATATCAAATGCAGAAAAAGATACACATTTTTGGATATGAACATTGTAGAGATTCATTTTGCTGGACTATATTTTTCTTTTTCTCCTATTCTTTTCATTTCCATTCTTATTTCCCCTGATTTTCCTTTTCTTTTATTTTTTCAGTTCCATATAGGGTTATAGGAGAGACAGATTATAAATTTTTAAGCTAAGATCTAGTCTTTATTGCCTCATTCGTCATCCTTACTCCCACTGAATTCCCTTCTTCACTGACCCTGATCAGTTGGTATTCATTTTGACATACTTCTTTCTATGGTTTTGAAATCTATAATTGTTCTGTGCTCAAAACATTTAACTCACTTCTCTTTGTTATATATGGTCAAATTCTAGATCTAATTGTTCTTCCTTTGCAGATATTTTGGCATATTTCTCCTTTTGTTTTTATTTTAAATATTTTAGAGGTTTGAACATTTGGCATGGTGACATATTAAAAATATCATTAAATTGTTCTGTTAAGTCCAGGAAATTATGGAAAATAATTTTGTTTACAATAATGGTTTGATCCTAGCATAACTTAAAATATATTTTGGGATTCATATTTATAGCTTTTGGATTTTTCAACTATTATTAATTATTTAAAAGAAAAATGCCTTCTCAAGTATAAGTCTGGCTACTTGATAATTCTAGGGATTTCTGTGATATTTCTAGATATTTAGTATATGCCATCTTTTTTCAATCTGTAGTCATGATAATTATTATACTTTTCTAATTCCTGTACTTTATTTAAAAATTCACTTTATATCCTACTTTCTATCCATATCTACTGTCCTACTCTAGTCAGTTTATTAGCACACACACACATATATATACAGGCATAAATTCATATGTATATAATGATTGTGTATATGATAGAGGTGCTAGCATAAAAATTATTTATTGTATCCTTTTGCAAAATATTGATAGGAACAATCATCCAGCATTCCTTCTATTGCTGTATTGGTATTTTCGAAGTAAAGCAAAAGAGATGTTTGCCCTTGGTCAGTTTTTTAAGTACTTCCAGTTCTTTGCAGCAACTCTCAAATCCATCCCAAACTTAGCACCAGACCTGGAACATAGTATATGGCTAATAAGTGTTTATTGATTGATTAATTGATGCTTCTCACTCATGCTATTGCAATTTAAGACCTTTGATCTTTCTTGACTACAGTAATTCTATAGTTTTCTAACCATTCACCCAAACTCCAATCTTAACCTCATTTAATTCATCTTGTATATGGCTCCCAGAGAAATCATATTGATCCATTTATAATTAGTAATTTTGATACATAGCCCTGATCTTGTCCTAGCACTGTCCAAAGTCCATTGCTTTTTGCTAAACTCAGATTACTTAGTATTATCTTCAAGGCCTTCAGAAGCTTACTCTGGCCTATCTTATCTCATATGATTTCCCCTCATATCCTTCATCTAAAGTGTTCTATTCAACAAACTCATACCAGGGTTCTTTGCTTCCATTTCTTTTCTCATGCCATTTCATCTCCTTGGAATATCTTAGCCTATCTTTGTCTATTAACTACCTGAGAATCATCTTTTAGGTCCCAGCTAAAAATGGCATATTCTTCATGAAGTCTTCCTTGAAGGACAGATCCATGATATTTCAAAATAGCCTTTGCCTTATATAATTTCATTGCTTTGTACTTTTCTTATGCACTTATTCTCTAATTATAGCTCCTACATCCCAAGGTTATTGTAAAATGCTTAGCACAGTTCCTGGCTTATAACCAATCACTGTGTAAATGTTAGCGATTTTCATTATCATTTTTATCATTGTTAATTTATTTTATATTTATTTGTGTATGAGGCTATTCACTCATATTAGAATGTTAGTATATGTTACATATCAGTTTGGACCTTGGCATTTAACACATTAACTTGTATGTGGTGGATGCTTAATAAGTGCTTATTGAGTGAATAAATTATAATAATTATTTTTAGCTTATATATGTCCTTCTGAACATAGGAACATGTGGGTTAGAGATGGACAATGATCTCACATATAAAAGGACATCTTTCACTTCCATGTATGACATATATTATGTAGCTCAGATTAAACCTTTCTGATTAGACCTCCTCAATGGTGGGTCAGAGAATTTTGTATTCTTGCAAACACAAACTATAAATTACATCCATTAAAGGTAGGCTATTGGCAGTACTTTTCATTCATATGTACACATCGACAGATTCTCACAAATACATATGCACATATATTTGGAAGATTGTAGCTATCTAGGGTACTGTTAGAGAATACATTAAGCCTTTTCTGAGGCAATGTGCAAAGAAGCCAAATTTATAATAGCTGCAATATGTTTCAGTCTCAACTTCCTGGCATTTAGGAAACTGTACATTTGGTGAATTAGCTTTTTCTAATTTATGCTTGCTGAAATTCACTATGGAGTTGGATTCTTTTTAGGTTTAGGATGAATCATTTTGAGTTATAATGGGTACACTAATACATTTTCATAGCATAGTATTCTCTTATAGAGACATTATTGATTCCATCCTTTGGCTATATGTTACATACCTTTGGACCACACAAGGTTTTAAACCCTTGGCATTTAAAATTGTAGAGACTATAAAATTACACTGGAACTAAATAATGAAAAATTGTATTTTTTTCATCAGCTGTTTTCTTTAAAAGGATTTTGAAACAGTGTACCTTAAATACTATTAAGTCAGTGCTTGTATAATTTGGTAATATTTTAAAAGGCTTGAATACTGGTGGTGATTTTTATATCATGTCTATCAAATCCATTAGTAATTTTTTGATAATTTTAACAATTTTATATAACCTTTTCTTTTAAGTTAAAATTTATTCTTGAAAGATTATACTATACTTACTTCCTGAAGTTTCATGGGAAATGTAGAATAATTTATTGTCCTGAATTAGATACTCTTCAGTTTCTAAGACTTTACAACTTATCATGGTATAGTTTTGTATAGCAGACACTAGACACTCAAGCTCTTGTACTATGGTTAATGAAAAATTAATCTAGTTGCTGACATTTGGTTTCTAAAACTATTTGGAAACTAAATCAATCATTTTTCTACTCTATAATTTTCATTCCAACTACCTTCTTTGTTTGGTGAATGGTCCTCCCATTACTTTGGAGTCATAAATCACATTATATAGTACTTTAAGACTTACCAAGTCTTTTGTGTATAGAACCCCTACATGTTCAGTAGTGCAACTATTTATCCCATTTTATTGATAAAGAAACTCGTATTGAGAGAAGTTAAATGATTTGTTTGAGGTCATATTGTTAATAAATCTGGAGCATTAGTTTATGGATCCAGCTTTATTTCTCTAACCTTACCTCACACATGGAGTAAATTCCCAAGACCTATTTTTCTTATCTTTGCAATCTTTCTTACATCTGGCCCTAGGTTTGCTTTGTAATTGTACCTACCTGACTTCAATTTCTTTCTTCTCATCTATATTACTGTAATGACTTCTAGGCAGTTTTTCTTTATCTTATTTTATTGTCAATATGACCTCCACACTTGTTGTCTCAGTCATCCTAATCTACCACTATATTCTATTTCTTTCTTTACTCATAATCTTTAGTGACTCTCCATCACCTGAAGAATAAATTATAAACTTTTAGCCATGATATTCTTTAATTTCCCCCCTTCTAAATCCAGCCTTCCTATCCAACTTTATCTTTTAGCTCTCCCTTTTATGTCTTCTGTATTTTATTGAAAGCACTCTTCTTTTCTTCCCCTATGCTTTTTTGGCCCTTTTTCTTCTCTAACTTTGCTTAAATTATACTTTATACTTGGAATAAAGAGATGGATGGATAAATAGGGCCTTGGAAGTACAAATACAATTAAATGAAAGCCGTTCTCTACCCTTAAGGAACTTATATTCTATTAAGAAAAGATAATACATCATAAGGAGCTGGAAATTAGGGAAGGGAAGGCATTTACATGGAGGCAAGGTGGAAAAATCTTAATCGTCAGGAGATTTAGGAAAGGAATGATCATGACCAGCCTGGGTACTTCTGGGAACTTTGCAAATGGAGGAAGAGGCTACAGATGTGAAGGCATTTCTAAGATGAAAATGCTCCCGGACCAGAGGTGGAAAATTATGGAGAGTCAAGAGCAATGCCAGGAGGGTAATGAGCCAAAATGTTCCCTTAAGGAAGATTCGTCTCCTCCTCTCAAGACCCAAATTGGAAGATTCCATGAAGCTTTCCCTAAACTTCCTAATTCCTTTCTCTTTTCTGCCTTATCTCTTGCCTCAGGCAAAAGTGATCACTTTCTGAAAATTTTCACAGAAGTTTGTGTGGACATTTGCTTTGCGTTTATTTCATCATTTCTTGTTTCTGTGTGCTTGCTGTATCATTATTAACCTCTGCATTATTAACACTGAATCTTGGGCAGAATAGATGCATATTAAATGTTTGCTTCTAGAATCATAAGATTTAGAGCTAGAAAAGTTCTTAGACATCTTTTAATCTAACCTCAGTTTTACACATAATGAAAAGGAGAACTGGAGAGGTGAATGAAGTCTTTTGCTTAAAGTCCTGCAGATAGAACTGATAACTTATATCTTTCACATATATTTCACAAAATTTCTAATAAAAAGTTTGTTGATTGACTCTACCAAGTCTATAGCTGGAAACCAGCCATAGTCTTTTATATAAAAGATAATGAGTTTAGGGAATGTGGCAAAGAAAATACAATAGCAGCAAGAACTTGTATTGGCATAATGCTTGAATGTTTGCAAAGCATTTTACAATGTGCCTCATTTCAACAATAAGATGATTCAGGGCAGTTTCAATGGACTTGTGATGGAGAGAGCCCTTTGCACCCAGAGAAAGGACTGTAGAAATTGAGTGTGGTTCACAACATAGCATTTTCACTCTTTTTTGTTGTATTTTGCTTGCATTTTATTTTCTTTCTATTTTTTTTTACTTTTTGATCAGATTTTTCTTGTGCAGCAAGATAAATATGTATAAATATGTATACCTATATTGGATTTAACATATTTTATCATGTTTAACAAATATTGTATTGCATGTCATCTAGAGGAGAGGATGGGATGAAGGAGGGCCATTGAATACAAGGTTTTTCAAGGTTCAATGTTGAAAAATTATCCTTGCAAATATTTTGAAAATTAAAAAAAACTTCAATAAAAAAACAAGTATTATGTCATTTGATTTTTATAACAACTCTGGGAAGCAGATGCATCATGTCATTTTAGATATGAGGAAATTGAGGCATACAGAACTATAATGATAATTATAATAACAATGATAATGATGATGATGATGTAAACATTTATATAGCATTTACTAAGTGCCAGGCACTTTTAATGAACACTTTACAATTTTTTAATCCCATTTGATAATAATCCAGGGAGATGGATGCTAGTGTTATCCTAATTTTTCAGATGAGAAAACTGAACCAAAGTGGAGCTAATTGACTTTCCCAGGTAGTAAGTACCTAAAGCCAGATTTAAACTCAAAACAGGTCTGAGAAATAGGTGCTATTATCCTTATTTTGTAATTAAAGAAACTGAGGCAAGTGGAGGTAAAATAGCATGCCCAGTATCACACAGTAAGTATCTTAGGGCAGATTTGAACTCTTTTTTTTTTTTTTTTTAATTGCAAGGTTTCTGTGCTCTGCTCACGTATCCCCTAACTTCCAATTCTTTCTGATTGTTGGTCCAGCATTCTTATCATCTGTTGTATTTTAATAAATATTTGTATACTAATTTTTACTTTGGACAATTATTTGCCTTGCTGCTTTAACCTTTTCTTTATTCTTTATTTTTAAAATGTCATCATTAGTGGCATTGCTTTATTTTAAAAAACAAGAAAAATAATTAAACATTATAAAGTTTTATGATGAAAATATATGCTCTTGTCAGTTTATATTTATTTGTCCTGAAGAATGGTCCTCTCTAAAGATGGCTTCTTATACGCAAAACAAAACAATTTGCACTATTTTGGCCTCAATATCATTAGCAGGAAATCAACAGTTCATATGCATGCAGCTCTTCATGTTTTATAGAACTTTTTTGTTTCATAACTATAAAGTGGAATGGCTTGGACTATGTTCTTTCAGAGGTCCCTTTGAAGCTCCAAAATTCTGGGATTGGTCTAGGTTTAAGATCCCAAAGCAATTTTCTCCTTGAATTTTAGCTGGAAAACTGACCCAGTAAATTGTGCAGAAAGTTTTTTAAAAATGTTTTTCAGATTATATCCAAACTTTAATAAGTGAATGTTAGATAATTTTATTCCTATTTTAATTTTTCTTACTTACAAAATCACAGAATCTGAGTTAGTAGGACTTCAGGAGGTTCATTAGTTCTTCCTATTCCTGAGCAGTAATACGTCTGACAAGTGGTTATCCATTAATTTAACAAGCATTTATTAAAAATGCTCTATGCATTCAAAGACAAAAACAGTCTCCTGTTGTGAAGAGCTTATGTTCTATCCAGTTTCTATCAACAACTCAGTCTCTAATGGCAGTTCTGTTCACTTTTAGAAAACTATAATTGTAGATATTTTTCTCTCCGATTAAATTTGCCTATTTATAAATTATTTCATTGCTACAAGTCCTCTACTCTGTGACCAGAGAAAATCAGTATTCTATATAAATATCCTTTCTTTTTTAATTAATTTTATAATTATGTTATATATATATATAACATAATTATATATATATATTATATATATTATATATATATATAAAAATGTTATATATAACATTTTTTTGACAGTACATATGCATAGGTAATTTTTTTTTTGTTTACAACATTATCCCTTGTACTCCTTTCTGTTCTGAATTTTTCCCCTCCTTCCTTCCACCCCCTCCCTTAGATGGCAGGCATTCCCATACATATTAAATATCTTATAGTATATGCTTGGTACAATATATATGTGTAGAACCAAATTTTGTTGTTGTTGTTGCAAAGGAAGAATTGTATTCAGAAGGTAAAAATAATCTGGGAGAGAAAAACAAAAAACAAATGCTAACAGTTTACACTCATTTCCCAGTGTTCCTTTTCTGGGTGTAGCTGATTCTGTCCATCATTGATCAATTGGAATTGGATTAGCTCTTCTCTATGTTGAAGTTATCCATTCCATCAGAATACATCCTCATACAGTATCATTGTTGAAGTGTATAATGATCTCCTAGTTCTGCTCATTTCACTCAGCCTCAGTTGATGTAAGTCTCTCCAAGCCTCTCTGTCTTCCTCCTGTTGGTCATTTCTTACAGAACAATAATATTCCATAACATTCATATACCATAATTTACCCAACCATTCTCCAATTGATGGACATCCATTCATTTTCCAGTTTCTAGCCACTATGAAAAGGGCTGCCACAAACATTTTGGCACATACAGGTCCCTTTCCCTTCTTTAGTATTTCCTTGGGATATAAGCCCAGTAGTAGCACTGCTGGGTCAAAGGGTATGCACATTTTGATAACTTTTTGGGTATAGTTCCAGATTGCTCTCCAGAATGGTTGGATTCTTTCACAACTCCACCAACAATGCATCAGTGTCCCAGTTTTCCCACAGCCCCTCCAACATTCATCGTTATTTGTTCCTGTCATCTTAGCCAATCTGACAGGTGTGTAATGATACCTCAGAGTTGTCTTAATTTGCATTTCTCTGATCAATAGTGATTTAGAACACTCTTTCATATGAGTGGAAATAGTTTTAATTTCATCATCTGAAAATTGTCTGTTCATATCCTTTGACCATTTTTCAATTGGAGAATGGCTTGATTTCTTATAAATTAAAATCAATTCTCTGTATATTTTGGAGATGAGGCCTTTATCAGAACCTTTAACTGTAAAAATGTTTTCCCAATTTGTTACTTCCCTTCCAATCTTGTTTGCATTAGTTTTGTTTGTGGAAAAACTTTTTTAATTTGATGTAATCAAAATTTTCTATTTTGTGATCAATAATGATCTCTAGTTCTCCTTTGGACACAAATTCCTTCCTCCTCCACAAGTCTGAGAGGAAAACTATTCTCTGTTCCTCTAATTTATTTATGATCTCGTTCTTTATGCCTAAATCTTGGACCCATTTTGATCTTATCTTAGTATGTGGTGTTAAATGTGGGTCCATGCCTAGTTTCTGCCATACTAATTTCCAGTTTTCCCAGCAGTTTTGTCTATAAATTTCCTTTCAATCCTTAAATTTCATATCCCTGTTATATTTTTTTCCAGGTTAAACACCTTTTAAATTCTTCACCCAAGCCTCATATAGCACAAATTTAAAGCCCTTCACTGCTATCTTGTTTAGTTTTCACATGACTCTTTCCAAGTTATCAATGTTCTTCATAAAATATGGTAGCCAAAGTTTGTCAGAATTCCTGAGATGTAATCTAAATCATATAGTGACTCTTATTCCAGGATGGCCATTCATCTGCAATTAGATTCTGTTAGTTTTTTTTAAAGCTGTTACATATCACTCTATTCACTCATCATGAGATTGAAGCATATATCATAATAAAACCATTGGATCTTAAGTAAACTACTCTTCCCTCATCTATATGTGTTAAGTTTATTATATGGGCTCAAGTATATGGCTTTACATTTGTTCCTGTTAAACTTGTTATTATTATATTTTGTTCAATGTCAAGCTCTTTTTTGGACTTTACCTAGTGTGTTATTTATCCCTCTTTCCCGTTTTGTGTTTTCTGTAAATTTGAAAAGGAAACCATCTATATTTTACTTGTTCTATATATGTATGCATAGTATATGTGTATACTTATATAAATATGCATATATACATATGTAATGTGTGTATAAATATATAAAGCCATTCATTTCTTTGAGAGCCTATATTCCAATTCTTAGAAGTTCCTTCTTCATTGTGTTGGTATAACACACTGGTCCATACTTACCAAGTGCCTTTCTATTTCTCTTTATATGATATTCATTTTTAATTTTTTAGGGACAGTAGTTTTCCATGATTCAAAGTCATCTTATATCTTAGGAAATTGATGTTAAAATGGGTCTTTTTTCTAGAAAACTTTAGGGAAGTTTATTTAAAGAGCTTTGAAATTTCCTATAAGTAGCAAGCTCTGCTCTTCCTGTTTAATTGTGCTTCTTATTTGTGGTCCATGTTTCCTTTCTATTCAAGATATGTGGGTATGTATGTATTATGTGTATGTGTATACATATCTCAGAAAAAGGCTATGACCACTCACCAGTATGCCAAATCATCTGTGCTAGGAGAAAAAAAAACAGTGGCTAATGTTAGTTGTCTAGATTTGCAACTAGATGAGTTGTCCATGCATGTTTGTGAAGTTTGCAGTTTATATAGCATAACGGGCATTTCTATATTTTCATTCATTTATATGATACTAAGTATGTGATCTATTGTATAATATTGTGTTCAAAATTTTCTTTATTCTATAGATACTCTTAATGTGTTTTCTTTCAATGTGTATTGTGGTGATTCTAATGAAATTTTTCTATAAAAGAGAAAGTAGATTAAAAAAAGTGCAGTTTATTAATATCTTTTGTTTTTATGTCACCTAAATTTCTGCCTGTATCCCTTCCATTACTCCCTTCCAAAGATATCTCTCATATAATAAAGAATTAATTTTTTTAAAAAAAAAGAGGAAAAAGAGGAAAAAAATCAGCAGAATTTATCAATACATTAAAAAACATTTCCGTATATAAAAATGTTCTACCAACATGTTCCTCCCACTAAAAGAATAAAAAAAAAATAGGAGGAAAATGTTTTTTTTACCCTCTTCTTTGAAGCCATGTGTGTTCTTTGTAAATTTATAGCATTTATTTTCAGGTTTTTTTGGTGGCTAGTTCTTGCAATTTGCATTGTTATATACATATATTGTCTTGGTTCTACTTATTTCATTTTGTATTAGTTCAGATAAGCTTTTTGTGCTTTTCTGATGATTTTGCACAGTTCTGCCTCACTTAAATCCAATTCCCTTGCAAGCAGTGACACTTTCCTGATCTTTAACAACAAAGCACAAACAATACCACAGAAGAATTCATTACATGTGTTATTTCTTATAGCACTGTAATCTTCTGTTACATTCACATATCACAAATTGATAAGCAATTTGTCAATGAGTATTACCTTGTTTTTCATTCTTTGTTACCACAAAAATTGCTACTACAATTATTTTACTTTATATGGGTAGTCTCTTTTCCTCTTCAATCACTTGCCTTCTTGGAGTATATGTCTAATAGTTTAGTATCTGGGTTATATTGTATGGTATTCTATAATGGCACTGACAGAGTAGTTGAAAAGAATATTGAACTTCCCAAACATGAATGTTCAGAGGAAGAAATATAGAAATGGTAGAAATGGTTTTAAAGAGAACAAAGATGGAAAGAACAATTGGGTTAGGGCAAATGTGCAGATGCGTTGCATGTCCATTTTATATTTATCTTTTTTTTAAAATAGATTTTCATAGCCAAAGAATTAATTAATAAGGCTTATTGGTTAGTAATCTTTCCGTGTTTAGCTAGTCTGGTTATGACAAAACAATCAAATTTATTATGACTATACTCAAAGCAGTTTGGCTCACTGACATAACTTTTGAGAAATCAGAATTTCTTCCATATTGTGATGATATGGAATAAGAATAACATTTTGTGAATTTACATTTAAATAATACTTTAGTAAATTTTATTCAAATTATTGTCTATATTACAAATATCAGTTTGTGGCAGATTTTTTTTTGAAATTGTTATGTTCTTAAAAACACATGGAAAATGAAGTTTCAAAATTGAATATTTTTATATTGATTATCATGATGTAATAATAAGTTTTTTGAATAATGAAAGAATGGAAGTCCAAGCATGGAACATAAAGAATATTATAGTATATCAGCAGTAACTGAATGCTAGTAAAAAACTGGAACCTTCACCAAGAAGTTCACATTTTCTTTGTGGTGCTTTTGAAATTCCTCTGATTCCGTTCCATCCAGTGGCAGTCATTCTTATGATTCTCTGCATCACAGGAATGTAACTGTAGGAATTCCTTTTTTACTCCCTTTGGCTAGTTGCTAATGTTCCAGAACCTCAATCAAATGTTGATTCTGGAAAATTACACCAAATTGTAAAGCTTGTATCAATGTAAATTTCTAATTCCCTAAATTTAACATGCCATTTACCTATAATTAGAACTATCAGTAGTTATATTCACTAGAGTCTATTTAGAATGACTTGAATATTATTTAAAACCATATTGGAACTCTCCTCCTTGCTCCGTGATGTATATTTCTGTATTTAGCTCTCTCCCCTGGTTTATTAACATAGTTTGATATAAGTTTAATTTTAAAATTTCCATCTGGGTATGAATTAATTATTTCTTAATGGCAACTGTGTATAAATTAGATTGCTCAAAATATTGGGAAAGAATATACTTGGAAGGAAAGAGAACAGAATGCATCAGAATTTATTCCTTTATGCTTAAAAGATACTTTGAGTATTACTATCAAGATTTACCATATTGGAAAGTAACTGTACCAGAAAAAATACTGCCAAAAATAATAATATAAATTATATAAGTATTTTGGCAATATATATGAGATGTATCTAAAGTATTCCAAGTGTCTTGTAAAACCAATATTGTAGATTTTATTCCGAGGATTAAATATATGAAACAAGACACTTTAAACAGTGTGTTATGTTTGATCAATCTTTATCTTTCAAAATATTAAAACAAAGAAAGTGTAAATGCAAAATATTGAATGGCTGATAATTCTACAAGCACAAAAGTCAGGGTAGAATTTGTATTTCTTACTTTAATTTCATTCATTTATTAACATAGTTACAGTCAATCCTAAATGTTTGCAGATGTAATATTCTAGAAAACTGTAATTTTTTTTAAAAAGTAAATTTTTATAGATTGAACTTGTGAAAGAGGGGATTAGGTTCCCGCAGACACCCCAAACTGTAATCTTTCTGAAGAGACTGCCAAAAATACACTTTTCTGGATATAATTCTTTACAACAAAACACTAATTCTAATAATATTATTTTTCTAGCATAGTAAGTATGAATTAATCCACAAAATGCAGTCCACAAAATAAAACTGGTTACATGCAAAACATTTTTCTTGCTAGTAATTATGTTAACCTTGCAATAAAATTTGATTTTTATACAACATCCACCTACTGTACTTTATACTATATACAATACTGTAAGACAAATAAAATTTTTTAAATTAAAAACATTTTTGACTTGAATTGTAAACATATCAGATGGTTCTGTAAGGGCATTTTTCTGTATACTCTATTGCTATAAAACTCTTGACCTTGGGAGCCTTCTGAAAAACAAGGCAGAAGTAGCTGTTGGAAGAGACTGAACCTGGTCAGGTCTTGAGAACCTTTCTGATACTCTGTCCTTCATACCTGGCAGATGGTATCAGAGATCATGAAGGATATACCAGCTTGAAATAATTTTTCAGTGACTTTTGCTCATGGGATGGAGACCCTGATGTCTCTAGCCTGCTGGTTGATTAGGCCAACAGTGAATGCAGACATTTTGGCACAGAATTGCTCTAGCACCTTTGTTTTCCTATAAGCCATATCATTGACTTTGCATACTTGGGCTTAGAACCCAAAGAACCTTCATGAAGTTTTGAGGACAAAACACAAGTTTAACAGGTAGGCAATGAAAATATGAAATGAATTTAAAATGATAAGGTGAACAAGATCAGTAATGTGCCTAGAATAATTCTAACTGCTTCACAAATTTGCCTGCATCATGCCTTTTATTTTTTTCTCAACTGGGCATAGTGTACATAGTTGCTAATGAGAATTTAAAAATAAAGTTTACTTTAATAAAGTCTTAGAATCTTGAAAGTTAAATTTGTGAATATTAAGGATTTATTATATTTATGTGTAACATATATAAATGAAAGTCGTATTTGCTACATATGAAATGCTTTTTAATTTTCTTTTTCGGTGTGTAAAATATTAATAGAAAATGTGCATATACATATATGTGTATGCATATGCTTATATATGTATATATATGTATATATGTGTATGCATATGCTTATATATGTATATATATGTATATATGTGTATGCATATGTTTATATATGTGTATATATATATATATATATATATATATATATATATATATATATATATATATATATATACATATACATTTTTGGGTTGCCATTCAGGATTAAATATCTCTTTATCAGCAGTTTATTCATTCTTGCTTATGAGAAAATGTATAGAATGTCAATGTCTAAACAGAATGGAGATAGTTACAAATGACAAACAACTTTATCTACTTTGACTATTCTAACTTGTACTTTGAATTATTTTGTTTTTAAAAAGTTTGTGAAAACCTAATACTTCCTTGTAACAAATTACTCCTTAACTAAGTTTTAACATTTTTGAAAAACTCTCTATCTAAAGTTAAATTATAGGTAAACTAATTGAGTTTTTCAAGTTGTCTTATATTCTCTAGATTATTCTAGGTAAGGATCAGTCAGATGCTGTTCTTTGTCAGGAGAGGATGTCTAGTTAATTATTCTGAAAACAATTTTCCTCCACTATTTCAGGAGGTCTTTGGAGACATTTTTATATTCTTTGGTTTTTTTCCCCACTTTGGAAAATTCAGACCCTCTTTCTTTCAGTTAAGTGTCACTCCTGACTAACTCTTAGGCCTATTTTTATAATGTTATGATGAATCTTTAAATTAGAGGAGGAAATGTAGGAGTTGGTGCCAAGAATTTATGAAGCTTGAAGTCACTCCATTTATATTCATTTTATGACTTACAGCCACCAAACAGTGTAACTCTGTAGGACTATGGAGCTCTGTGCTCTAGAACCCCTTTCAGGACATCATTATCATCTTGCTGGAGATGCTAATAGCTAAATTCCAAGTTTAGGAATATTTCCCCAAAATATTCTTTCTTGGAAAGTATACTTGATTAAATTGTAAGAGGTGATATAACAATTCTAGGAATTGGAGAAATTGGTTATGATAGCTCATAGTTAATAGCTCATTACTTTTATATAACTTTTGTTGATCATCATTACTTAAATGAAAAGTTAAGGTGGGAAAGACCAAATGTTTTTCCAATTTAGATAACTGCATATGCCATCTTAAGATAAACACTAAAATTATTTTAGACATCAAAATAAATTTAAAATGTTGTATTTTAATTATTTTTTAAAGCTTGACATTTTCTTGTAGGATCCTGGTGACTGGGTGAAAATTCACCACTTGGAGTACATGGATGGAGGAATACTGGACCCAGATGATATATTGGCAGAT
The DNA here is from genome assembly GCF_048593235.1 of Sminthopsis crassicaudata. Taxonomy (NCBI): domain Eukaryota; kingdom Metazoa; phylum Chordata; class Mammalia; order Dasyuromorphia; family Dasyuridae; genus Sminthopsis; species Sminthopsis crassicaudata. Next base: position 79,072,501 of record NC_133619.1, on the reverse strand, counting down.
GTTGTTGAAGACAAAGATAAGGTAAATGGCTCTATTAAAATTATTCTTCTTAAAACCTACATTTTTTCAAGAAATTGAAAATTTGACAAATTTTGTGTCAGTTATTATTTTTATCTGCTCATGATCACCTGGACAGGTCATAAATCAAAAGTTTCCTTCAAATGTTTGGAGAAATAGTGGCAAAGTTTGGAATTTAATAATAATGTTTTGATTATTAGATCCATTTTGAAATGTTCCTTTGTGCTTTGTTAATACAGTTTCAGAAACAGCAATAGTTGTACCAAATATCTGTGAGTAGTATGGTTGTTATAGTCATTGTTGTCCCTATCAGATGGCCATCCCACTAAATATCTAGTCAAACTAGAGAATTTGTAGTTTGAGAACATGCTGTAATATCAAGCTTAAAAGGGCAGGGTCTAAGGAAGGCATCTTCTAATATTTGTTTTTAAGGTTGGTAGTTCAAATAGTTCTTGACCAAAGGCATAATTCTGTTTAACATGTTATTTTTCTTGATGATCTGAAATAATTCAGTAATCTCCAAATTGTGTAACTCATCTTTTATGTTTTAGAAACAAAAATGTAAAGTAGATTGTGACGCTATGACAAAATAAGGGATAATGACAAATAGAGAAAGAAGAAAAGGATGAGAAAAGAGAGTTAGTAATGAAGCTGAGCTAGAATTATCAAGTACTTTCTTTGTGTCCCTGTCTAGACATATCTGAAGGATAAGTCCTGCTAATCATTGTTCATCACTATCTTCAAAGTCAAAGATAGATGCAGGAAATGGATCTGTCATCTTCTTAGTGTAGGAATTTCCTATGACTCTGCTTCTGATGCTTTTTGTGTGCTATATCTTTTAATGTACTTTGAAAACATTTGAAAGTACCAGTATTTTGTTTTTGGTTAAGTAATTTTACATGGTCTCATGGATTATTGGAAGTATCGATGGATCTGGTCAGACAATCTATCTTTGCTTTATTGCTTTGTGACCTGTGGCAAGTTATTTTATCTTTCTTGACTTCAGTTTTCCCATTTTGCTGCTTTATAAGATCTCTTTTTTTAAATCCTACCATTCCATATTTTTAATTTTCCCTTTTACTTGATTTTAAGTCCCTGGTACACATAGATTCAAAAGAGGCTGACTAATAAGTGACTCTAACTCCCCTGTTTTGTTGACTCTATTTTTCTTATGAGTCTTTTACCCATTCTGAATTTCTGTATTATTGATTATTAATATTCTTTATTTTGTCATGTAATCACAGTCTACTACTGTGCATTTTTGATAAATTGTTTAACAAGTGTTTGTCGTGTCTCTCTAAATTGGATGTTCCTGGAAGATAAGGCCTTTATGTTTGATGCATTTTGTGTTACTCTATGTATCTAGATTGTATTTTATATATAGCAAGTGCTTAGTAAATACATGAGTGAATGGATGATTTTGATCATCTTTATTATTCATTCATACTCTCATCTTTTTAAACTTGTCCATGGATTTTGGATGTTCTTCTTTGCCATTCAATTGATCCTATGGCTTCTTTGCTATTTTCTCTAGAAAGATTTTTTCTTTTGCCTTAATTTAATTTATCATCTCTTTAATAGGATTTCCTGTGCTCGTTATTTCATAGTTATCATGCATATGTTGTTTCCCTTTCTAGAAAATTCGCTCTTGACCAGTATTAGGAAATAATTAATTTAAAAAGATAAAGGAAATAAGTATATTTAAGTTCACCATCTTTACTCATAATTTTCCTTCATAGAATAAAATGGTTATAAGGGCAAAGCTAGAGAAATCATTTATCAGAACAGTATATTTTCTTGTAGAATGTTTTTTTTAAACTTGCCCAGCAGAACTTTTAATTATAGGTTATCTATTATAGCAAAGAAATTAGTTTAGGGAGCCATTGTTTTAATAAGATCTCACCTACTTTACCAACTGAGATTCAGAAGTTGAAATAGTCACATAGAAATTCTGCCATTTTTTTTCAACTTGACCCTTCTCTTTAAGTTTACTTTTCAGTAGCAAAATGTGAGTTTTACCTAGGATTGTTTTCAGAAGAAGTTAGACTTGATGATACCAAGCCTGTGTCTGCTTGCTTTTTGCATTTCTAAAATGGATAAGTATATTTTGGTGCTTTCATATTAGTAAAAAAGATCTGGATTTTTTACACATTTCATCCAATCTTCAACATTTTTCACATTACCTTTTCATTTTAAGAAAGGGTTTCTGTCAGATAATTTGCTTCAGTAATAACAATAAAAGTGACATTTATAAAATATGCTTATGTTTATGAGGCCATTTTACACACATCTCATTTTTCTTCATTACAAAGATTTATTAAGACAGACTATAGTTCAAATCATTATATATTCAACAAAACGCAACATGGTATATAGTAGATAGAATATTGGATTTGGATTTAGGAGTACTTGAATTTGAATCTCCATTTTATGAATGAAGAAAAGAAATTTAGGTGGTATTCAAACTCAGGTCTTCCTGAATACAAATCCAGTATGATGTGTTTTGCCTATATTCTGTTTTAATAAATGCATTTAGAATTGATAAAGTATGGATCCTTCTAAGATTAATGTAGACATAAGCTTGATTAGGATGGCATTGTGTGGGATATATCTCTAAACATGGATATTTGTGGGGGGGGGGGTGAAAGTTAAAAAAAAAATCTTTTCATTCAAACTTCTTGGTTGTATTTCTTTCCAAAGATGTGATATAGTGAAGAAGCAAGTAGATGGGGGTTTAAATTCTGATCAGTGATTAGAGATGAAAGTGGAAAAGATAAGATGTGACTTGTATCATCTTCAAATTTGAGTTACATTTTTTCCTTTCTCTGTCTTTGTTTCTTTGTGTTCAAGTTTTGCACATCCACAACCTTCCAGAGTCTGGCAAGGATTTTAGAAAACCTTAGGATCATGAATTGAAGGAAGGAAAAGAAAATGTGAAAAGCAATGAAACAACTTGTGGAAGTGACCCTGGGTCAGATTCCTGGGCGTGCCTGTGCTTCCTGCTATATGCCTTTCTCCTTTTTCCTAGCATCCCTGACTTTGCTTAAACATTTCCATTTCACTTTTTCTTTTTTAATATTCCTTTGTAGCTATACCCATTAGGTTTGAAAGCAAAAAGAAACCTTTCAGAAAAGTCACAGTACCATTAAAGGGTTATCAGTAATTCACACAAATAATATAAATTAGTTTAATAAGATTGCTTTAATCCTAACGTCTAGCTAGACTATTTTTACTATTGAGGGGGGGGAAATTATTGATTGGAAAGCTACATCATTTTGGAAAAGTTTGAGCTGAAGCTAAGTCTGTCCTGATAAGTATCGGTCAACCAATGAGACATTTATTAAGTGCTTACTATATTCCTAACATTGTGTATGTGTAACACACATACAAAGAATGAAATAATACTTTCTCTCCCAGTGGTCCTCAAACTTTTTAAAATAGGGGGCCAGTTTACTGTCCCTTAGACTGTTAGAGGGCCGGACTATAGTAAAAACAAAACCTCATACTTTGTCTCCGCCCCTCAGCCCATTTGCCATAACCCAGCGGGCCACATAAACGTCCTCAGTGGGCCACATCTGGCCCATGGCCTGTAGTTTGAGAACCCCTGCTCAAGACATTATTCTAGTGTTCTAATGAAGAAAAGAACAAAGATATATAATTAAATGTAAAATGAATTAATGTCAATAAATACAAAGTGAAATACTGGATAGTTTGGAAGGAGATTACTAGTACTTTGGGGCTTTTGGAAGAACTTTATGAGGAAGTTAATGTGATAACTTAAACTGCTTTAAAAGAAATAGAGCAATTTTGTGAGGCACAGGTGAAAAGGGAGTGTGTCATAAGTATATATGAGGGAAGAATCAATGCAAAAGATGCAATAGGGACATGAAGTATTGTGTGTGAAGTAGAGAAAGAGAGCCAGTTTTTCTGGATCCTGGATTGGAGAAGGAATAAAGCTCACGGAGTCTATACAGATGCATTGTGGCCAGGTTGTTGTGTGTTTTAATTGCTAGACAGACAAATTTATTTTTTATTTATTGCCACTGACATTTGAGTAGGGAAGTAACATGGTTAGGTCTGCGATTAAGAAAAATACCTTTGGCAGATATCTATCTATCTATCTATCTATCTATCTATCTATCTATCTATCTATCTATCTATCTATCTACATATATACCAGAAGAGAGAAGAACTTGAGGCAGAAAGACTGAATATGAGTTTCTTGAAATAATTTAGGCAAAAGGTGATGAGATCCTTAAATAAAGTATCTAACAGATAAGAAATCAAATGTGAGTGATACTGTAGAGGTAAAATAGCAAGATTTAGCATCTGAATATATATGAAATATACTATGTATCTATATGATGTGTGTATGAATGTATATATATATATGTATATATGTATATATATATAGTTAGTATACACACATATATAAGTATATGCAAACACACAAATATACATGTATCTGATTGTACTCATAAGGGTTATGTATTTGAGAGATTGGAAGAATGATTTTGTTTTTGGTAGAAACAGAGAATATTGCAAGAGGTATTGGTTTCAGGAAAATATAATTAGTTCCATTTTGGACGTGTTGAATCTGTGATTTTTCTGGTACTTTCAGCTTGAAATGTCTAATAGGAAGTTGATAATATGGGATTAAAGCTCAGGGGAGAAAGTGGGGTTGTTTAGATAGCTCTAAGAACCATCTGCAGAGAAATAATAATTAAACCCATGGAAGTTGATAAAATCCCCAAGAGAAACATTAGAGAGAGAAGAAAAGTGTTTTTGGACAGAGGCTTTGGACAGAGGTGACCTAGGTCATATAATAGGTCTTAAGAAGATTCAATCTCAGATCTGGCCTTATGTGACCATGGACAAGACACTTAATTTCTGCCTATTTTACTTTCCTCATCTGTACAATGGGGATAATTATAGCACCACTTCTCAGGGTTTTTGAGGATAAAACGAGTTGTTTTTAAGTGCTTTGGAAACCTTAAAACATTATCTAAATATTTACTGTTATTATTGTAATCATCCACATCATCATCATCATCATCACCCGTAGGTGGTAGTGTGATATGGATGATCACTTAGCAAAAGAGACTGAGAAGAGAAGGAAGATGCTGCAGTAAAAGGCTAGTATCCTTCTCTTCAGGCCTCCATTATTCTTAGGCTTTTTTTTCAGAATGTGACAAGTATGGTAGGTATATAATATATACTTCTTGATTGATTGATCTTAAAATGTGCCACCTTTTTGATTCCCATTTCCTGGGGAACCATATTCGATAAGATTTGGTATGCATTTTTGTGTGTGCAGCAGAGTTTAACAGAATTCCCTTTTATTAGCTAAAAGAATCATGTGAAGTTTATCTTAAAGGTAGTTAAAAAGAACTTTTTAAAACACTGATTCATGTCAATTCTGCTATATGATAGTGGTATCTAAATATTAATGACCTGCCTGCAAATAAATTTTGGTTGGTCTTGTGTCAAGAGGGCAATTGTTGTGGGTGACAATATGTTCCATTATTATGAAGAAAGAGAGAAAGATTTATGGAATGTTGGATAAATTACTTTTCACCACCTTCTTTCCCCCCTCCCAATTATGGAAGAATATAAATAATACTTATAGGATGAGCAAGCATGGATAAGTTAAAGTATGAAAGCTTACATCACAGTCCTTGTTGAGTAATATTGTGAAAGCAGATGCTAACTGAAATTGTTTTGAATTTTGTTTTTCCTGCTATTTGGAAAAGTTTTTTGAACAGTGATTTGGGCTTGTTTTATAGAAAGAACTGTGCCAAGAGTTATTAAATAAACACAATGAAACTGTTATTAGTAATAGTAGCCAGCTTTTGTACATTGTTTATGATTGGCAAAATATTTAATATTCATTTTAGTCAATCAGTAAGTAAGTATTTATTAAGTGCAAGCACTGAGAATACAAAGAAAGGCAAAAGACAGCTCCTGCCTTAGTGAGCTTACATTCTAACAAGGAAGATCATAAAGGTAACAAATATGTGCATAGTACCTGTATGTAGTATAAGTAAGAAATAACTAACATAAGTAAAGTACTAGAATTAAGAGAGATTGGGAAAAGCTTCCATTAGAAATAAGTAGATTTTAGTAGGAATATGAAGGAAGTCAGGCAAATGAAGCGATAGAAATAAGACATTTAAGAAATGTTTGATGACTGTATAATAGTTCAGTGTTTTGTCCAGTTACAGTGTTTACTGTATTGTTTTGTGCCTTTATATTTTTGGCTTTATAAGTTGACTTTTGATCATTGTTGTTAATTTCTTGGAAGCAGATATTTTTAAAAATTTATTTTATTGAGGGCTGAAAATTATACATTAGAAACACATTTTATAATTTCTGCTATTTATTTATAGCAGATTTGAGGAAGAGGAGGTAATAAAATTTATGAGAGAATTTTTCTTTAAAACTAAACCACATTTCCCTTAAGTTCAGTCCTAATCACTGTAGATTACTATTACAAGTTGGCATTTAGATATATGTTGTTTTTTTTTTTTTAAAGAAATGCCACCATGAACATGGTAATGCTTTGTCACTTAAAAGTAGGAATATTTTGCATTTAAAAATCAGGTTGAATATAAAGGTAAGCATTTTGTGATATAATGAATTTAAAAATGGACACTAGTTTCTAGCTTGAATGTATTAGTAGTGAAAAGAATATACCTTGTTCTTGAACAGCAGCTGGTAGCTAAGCACCTTATATTGCCCTCTAGTGGAACCAACAAATAGTTAACACACACACACACACACACACAGACACACAGACACACACAGACACACACACACACACACACACACACACACACACACACACACACCCTACAAAATAGTTACTAAACTATGAATTTCTGTTAGCTGTCATTTTAAAATAGAGGCTTTTACTATCTTTTAAAAATAAGACTCAGATTCTAAGAATCAGGCAATAAAATAAGGAATTTAAATTTTGATCAATGGTTGTCCTGTCTAGAAGGTCATTCAGGCAAAGTCAGTGTTTGTCCACACTCATAAATCTTTTGTGAAGTTTTTGAAATGAGCACTTTGGGTTAATAAAACACCCTGATTTGTTAGATTCCATTCTCTCTGCCCTCCACCGCCCAAGTTTTGAGTTGAATAGGCAGTACCTGGTTTTGATGGAGCATGACTTTTTATTAAGCTTATATTTAAATGTTTTCTGAATTCTTTGGAAGGAAAAAAAAAAGTTATATTGTCAGGTGCTAAAAGCAGAGGAAAAAATTTTAAAGTTCCATACTTGAAAAAAAAAAGAAAAGAAAACATTTTCAGAAAGTCTACCATAGCAGTCTAGAGCTTCTATTTTAAGCTACAGATCTTAACTAATAATGAATAGGTGAAAGTTTTTTTTTTTTTTTTAAATTTTTAAAGAACTTACTTGGAGGATGGGGTTGAGGATGGTGCTGATGGTGTTAGTGAAAGTGAGAACAGAGGATTTAGAACTTAAAGGAGTGATAAATGTGGTAGTCCCTAAGGGTTTCTTTATTAATCAGGAAAGAATCTGTGTTGCAAACACCTCTGGTGCCTGTATCATTTTTTTCATGTTGTTAGCTGCCTCCACAGCTGTTTACAGAATCAGTCTGAGAGCTGAAGAGGACTTTAGAGATGATCTAATATAACCTCCTTATGTACATAGGGAGGAAACTGAGGCCCAAAAATGTTAAGTGACTCCTTAAGTAGAGAGCTGTGTTCTGTCTTGACCTCTAACTAAGCATCTCCAGCTATTTCATAGTCATTTCCATTAGATGGCTCATGTTCCTTGGAAATACTTCTAAACTTGAATTCATTGTATCCTCCTCTAGTTTGTTGGGATTTTCATTTTCAAACTATCCTATATTTTTATAATCATGGCCCATTTATATCCCATACAGAATCTTAATCATTTTTTCTCTTCATTCTCATGTCCAGTTACTCACCAAGTTATGCTAGTTCATCCTGCAAAACAAAAACAAAAACCTTTTCCTATCAAATTCTTTATTTTCTGTTCATATTGCTACTTTGATAGGTCAGAAATCCTACTAGATCTACACTACTTCAATGAGAATGGAACTAGTTTTTATGCCTTTTTATTTTCCCCCATTTTTCTGACTATACAATGACTTCCTCATGTTCATTCAATTAACAGTAGACTTGGTTCTTGAACTCAGATTTCCTGATGTCTACCTGTACATTTTCCACTATTCCACATTTCTTCCTTTAAGATATTTTACATGAAATCAGAGTTCAGTAAATATTTGTTGGTTTTATTTTTGAGCCAATTAATGCAAAATCAAAGCAACAACACAGTCTCCTGTCTTAACTAAGGATTTATTTCACTATGCCTCATTTCCTGTACTATATTACTATTCTATCAAAAAGTTTTTTATTGGAAAATGTGGATACATTTCTACCCTAGAGGAACATTTTGACATCCACGTTTTTAAGAACATGTATTAAAGGCAAAGAAAAATGAGAGAAACCAATGCTGAAGTAAAATAATAACTTAGATTAAAAAGTATTTAGGGTATTGCTAATATTGGATTTTCTGTCTGTGATGCCTTTTGAGATTAACATATTATTAATGTAGTTATCAGTTATTACATGAAGTGGGCTGTACAGGGTACACAGACACAAATTTTGTTAGAGGATAGAAAGGAAAGATTGATAAAAGTAGGTAAGCAATATATGCATAAACAATTCTATATATGCTTATATTTATTTCTTCTTCCTCATGCAGATAACATCTTCCTTTACATATCTTTTGTAGTTAATTTGGGTATTCTAAGCCAAAATGACTTAGGGCCTTCAAAGTTTCTCTTAAAATAATGTCATTACTGTATACAGTGTTGTCTTTGTTCCACTCATTTCTCTCTTCATCATTTCCTTCAAGTCTACCCATATTTTATTAGGTTCATCAAGCTGATTATTTCTTATCACAGAATAGTATTTCATCACATTCCATTCATATACCACAAATTGTTTAGCCATTCCCCAATTGATGGACAATTTATAGAAGCAAATAAATGTAGTAATCTTATATTTGAGAAATATAAATACAAATTTGGGGGATAAGATTTCATTAATTGGCAAAAATTGTATTGGAAAATAGTCTGGAAGAAATTGGAGATAGACCAACATCTTATGCCATTTACCAAGATAAGATCAAAATGGATATATAACTGAACTATACAGAGAAATATTACAAGAAAACTTGAAGAACATGGGCTATTATTATTTATCAGACTTATGGATAAGTGAATAATTTATAAATAAACAAGACAGAATGCTATAGATGTAAAATGGGCAATTTCAGCTACATTAAATTAAGAATGGTTTTGTACAAATAAAACAAATATTGCCTAGCTCAGGAGGAAAGCAGAAAATTAAAAGAAATTTTTACAGATTCTCAAGAAAAGGTCTCATATCTCAAATATGACAAGAATTTTGTCAAATCTATATGTCATTCCCCAATTAAGAAATGGTCAAATAATATTAACAGGAAGTTTTATGATGAGAAAAATAAAAAAAATTATAGAAGTATGAAAAAATTCTCTAAATTATTATCAATTAGAGAAATACAAATTAAAACATCCTTGAGCTACCTTTGACATGTATCAAATTGGATAAAATAGTTGGAGGGGATATGGAAAATTGGGATGCAAATTCACTGCTAGTGGAATTGTGAACTGATCCAACCATTTTGGACACCAATCTGGAATTATGACCAAAGAATTATTAAACTGTCTATATTCTTTGATATAGTAATACCACTACTAGACATATTTTCCAAGATTATTAGAAGGGAAAAAAGAAGCTCTATATTTTCAATTATTTGTAGCAGCTTTCTTTGTGGTGTCAAAGAACTGGATATTGATGCTTTTTGAAAAACTTTAATTTTCCAATTCCCCTAACTTTTATAATAAAGAAAAACAATTGAACCCCCCCCAAAAAAAGAAAAATGAATGGTTCTTGCCACTGCATACAGTATATGTGACACTTAGCATCTTTAATCCTCTCTACCTCATTTCTCTTTAGAGGAGAGAAAGGTGTTCAAATATCTTTGATCTTTGAGTTTAATCTGAATTCTGATCTCTTTATAGTTTTCATTTGTATTATTATCATACACATATTGTTTCCTTGACTTTGCTTTCTTTGTTCTACATTAGTTCATGTATATCTTCCTATATTTCTTAGAATTCCACATTTTCATCATTAGGGAAAACCACAATTTTATGAAATCTAAGTAACAAATAATGAATCATGGCTAGGAAGGCATCAAATTTGGGGTGAGGAAACCCATAAAAATGAATATTGTGAATATTCCTTTCATTATAGTTACAGATATAATTTATAAAAAATAAAAACCAAAAAAACAAATATAATTTATTTTAAAAATTGACCCTTTATAGTATTCCTTTAATCCATATTGTAATAACGAGTGGAGATTTGAACACTAGCATTGCTAATGTAGTCCTGAGATGTCGTCATATATGACCTTGTATATAGTTTCTATATTATATTGTTTTATATTATAATGCTGAACAATATCCCAATTCTGCCTACTGCTCGCTTTCCTATTGATTTCTGGTAAAGGGATTGGGAATGGTTGGATAACAGATCTATGGAGACTCCATTGGGCTGACTAGGAGGGAAAATACTAATAGGGCATCCTTCCTCCTTGTCATTTCTGTTCCTGTCCTCATACTCACAGACTACATAAACCTATCTGGGCTCAAGTGGGAAGAATTGACAGGAGAGAAACCCTTTCCTTTAAAATCTGGACTACTGCCTAGACCCCATGGACATAGGATGAGGAAGAAGATGCATTTTAGACCCTTATGTATGTTCTTCAGGGAATTCTTTTATTTGTATACTTTTTTCACAGAGTTTAAGCTCCCTGAAGCAAGAACAATCTAATTGTTTTTTCCTATTTGTATCCTCATTACTCAACACATTTCTTATCACTTAATATGAATTTAGCCATTTTTTTATTCATTCACTAATTTCCTTTTTTTTTTTTTTTTTTTTTGGTTGAAATTGTCCTTATGACCAGATATCCTTAGAAAATGGTGGAGGAAATTCCTTTTCCCTGTCATGCTCCGTTTAGAATTTAATTTTAAATAATACATAGTTTAGTAGTATATGATTTGAATGCCAGCTTTGGAAGCTAACCATCATTCTTTTTTTCCCCTAGAGGCAATTGGGGTTGAGTGACTTGCCCAGGGTCATACAGTTAGGAAGTGTTAAGTGTCTGAAGTCACATTTGAACTGGAGTCCTCCTGACTTCAGGGCTGGTGCTCTATCCACTGAGCCACCTAGCAGTTTCCATGAGTAAATGGGTTCCAAGTTCCAAATTAATTGACTGACAAACTTTGAGAATACAATTAATTCATAAGCTGTAGATTATAAACAAACTTACCAGATTGATCCATTCTAGTTCCTATGAAATTAAAACTTTAACTACTTCAATTGTACCTTTGAAATTTGTCAAAATTTTATTCCTACAATAACTTGTCCAAGATTTCGAGAGCTTTTGGTGAACCTTGGATAAAATTACTTAACTTTTTGTTCACTTTTCACTTTTTTTGTTCTTTCCTTCTTTTGATGTTACAACTGAATTTGGAAAGAGCAAGTTACCTTTATCAGTGTGGAGAAAACTTCACAGGGTGGACCTTAATTAGAGCTCTAAATGTAAAACTTATTCAGGTACAATATCCTTGTTAACCTTACTTAACCTCCACCCTAGGAAATAAAAGAAATAACATACATTTATTCAATACCTAACATTAAAATTGGACGGTATGAACTGGAAATAAGATTATTTGAAATTGCCTAAATACACACACCCCCCCCCCCACACACGCATGCATATGCTCAGACACACACATTTAATTCCATAGAAAGACAATGAATGAGTCAATTTATTAACTTATTATGAGTTGATTTGTTCAATTAAATGAATACCATTGTCTTAATTTTTTAAAAGAAATTTGTTATGTTTTTAGGTTAAAAATTTTACATTAGGCAGTTTTTAATATGAATTTCTAATTTCCTTTGTTTGAAGGAAATACTGATATTTTGTATAGAAATGAGAAGATGTATCATGGGACCTGATAGTGGAGTTCAAGTATTTGAAGGTCTATATTGTGGAATTATACTTCTTTAGCATAGGTCTCCAGAACAAAAAAAAAGAAAAAAAGAACTAATGCAATATAAAGCAAGCTTCTGGTGCAATCAGCAATATTTTGTGAATAAAGTTGTACAACAGAACTACCAAATAATGGATAAAACCTCACCAATAAACTACATTTGTAAAAATGAATTTCTGTGGGCATTATTTAAGCAAAGAATAAATGACCACGTGTCATGTTATAGAACCATTTCTGCGTGAAATGGGAAGATGTTTTAATTCATCCCTCAAGTCCCTTTTAACCTAGAATATTATGATGCTGCATTGAGACTGAGGAATAAAGTCACTTGCCTACAGGTCATTTCTGGTATCTTTTTCCTCTGATTCTCTGTAATTCTGTTTTGCTGACCTTATATGTCTCACAGGAATAACATTCCCTATTCCTGAATCCCTTAGAGAAACTACTGAAAGGGTTAGTTTTTAGAGATTATCTCATTGTATCACTTTGACAGATTGCTCAAGAACTTGACACTGAATCTGGGAGTAGACATTAGGCAATGGAAGTCAGATTAATTTTTAAAATTTCCTGAGAAATAGTAATTTAATAAATAGGACTGTATTATCAATGTGATCAACAATCA